>NC_045601.1:68698482-70007053 GCF_009762305.2 Zalophus californianus | reverse complement strand
AGGTTTCTGGTGGAGGTAGTGGGTGCCTTTGCACTGGTCTCTTATACACCAGTCACCTGCTAAACACACCCATAGGCCCTTCTGAAGAAAGCTGCCACAAGAGGTTCTTTATACATAGGTCTCCCTACTTTGTACTATGAGACCCTACTACCTTGGCCAGAGCAGACCCAAAAAAGGATCAGGGAGCTTGATGCAGAGCACCTACTGATAGGCTACGTCAGAGGCTTATGAGGTGGCTCCATACAGAGCTCTGCCCGTAACCACAAGTCCATTCCAGAAAAATCACAATGTTTTCTTACTTTTTTTTTAAAGAAAGATTTTATTTATTTATGTGACAGAGAAAGAGACAGCGAGAGAGGGAACACAAGCAGGGGGAGTGGGAGAGGGAGAAGCAGGCTTCCTGCTGAGCAGGGAGCCCAAGGCGGGTCTCGATCCCAGGACCCATGGATCATGCCCTGAGTGGAAGGCAGACACTTAACCGACTGAGCCACCCAGGCACGCCAGTTTTCCTACTTACCAAGCGAACAAATTACTACCCACGTGCTAGCACACTGGCCCTGAACCAGTTACGTGTATTCTCTTAATTGTACCATCCATTCCTCTAAGACAACTGCACATTACAGAGAAAGGGTTCTATCTCTTATATTGTGCAGTGCTTTTAACCACTTTTTTTCACATAAGCATTACTCTAAAAATATCACAGGACTTAGAATAAAACAAGGGAAGGAAGCATTTTCACCATGCCTCCTAGCATTTCTAGTAAGTCCCATAGATCATCTATGGGACTTAGAGATCATCTTCACCATGAACTCCAAATGATCCACACGGTAACAAACAAACAAAAAAAGATCTTAAAAAATCATTTCGTGTAGAACAGCAACACCACCTTTGAGGAAATACCAAAAAAGAGGAAGCAATTTATAACACTGGGGCATGTTGACCAAAGCTCAGCCATCTGACAGATCATATACTTTGGAAACGTACAAAATTCTGGAAAATTTTGAAAACTTTTCATAACCTCAGGTATGAGAACATATCAAACCTGAGCAATGTGCTGGAACAACAATGTCTTGGGACCCACCAGTTCTCCATTCCAAACTGCACTATTATTTATATTTCCATTATTCTCTGGACATTCCACTAAGTACCTCAGCTGTCCTAAGGAACTTGGTACCATGTGATCAAGTAGTCACCATACATTTTTACCCACGTAGTTTTATTTAAACCTATGACAATCTAAACAATTTAAGCATTCTATCACCCAACCTTAAAACTAAGGTTTTCTTTCCCTTTTTCTTTTACGTTCCTACCCCCCCACCACCGGAGGGTGTTCTTAAGAGATGGGCGGGGTGTGGGGTTGGGGGGGGGTCCTTAACCCACTTAAATTGAATTGTTTAAATGCATTTCTTGGAAAGCCCACAGGCTTCACCAGATTTTTAAAGCAGTCTATGGACCCCCCAAATGTTATGACCCATTCTACACACTTGGTCACCTAAGAACACTTCTCAGCCTGACAGCACTCAAGCTAACAATGCTCTATTCAGTCAATATCCTCAGACTTTTCTGGAGTTTCTACATATTAAGTATTTTTCAAAAAATCAAAAGTTCACAATGTCAGCTCTTTCCATAAGGATGCTAATCTTGCTGATTCCTACCGAAAAGATGCTTTCTTGGAAGGGAAAAATAAGCAGCAGCAAATATTTGGTCAAACCATCACTAATATTCTAGGATTATCATTTAGAGCTGAACTGTGGAGTTTCTCCCTCCTGACAAATTTATCAAGGTACAGACAGAATAAACACCATTTACAGACCCTAGTGATTCATTTCCAGCCTGCCTTAATATGAGAGAGCTGCTTACTTTTCTTGCATCTTTATAATGCACCAGAAAAGAACTTGAAGCTAGGATTGTTTGGGGTGTTCTGTGAATGAAGCAGGGGCACTAAATACAGGAAGTCTCTAGGACTGAATATAGATATAGATCATGTTAGTCGTCGTGGCAAAAATCGTGGTTAGCTCTAAAGTACACGGCTCATCTAACTAGTTTTCTTAGCTCTTTGGTTAGTTGTTTTAATACAGAATATTTCCTCTAAGTCTGGAATTCCATTCGCCCCAAATGCTGCAAATGAGATATTTAAACAACCAAATCCTCACATGCAAGTGAGTCAAAGAGCTAATAAAAGTCCGGTGGCAGCGACGAAGGGATAACGACGGTCTGTGTTCAGGTACCGCAAGGGACTGTTAACTATTACCCACGGACATCACCTTTACACCTGCTCTTAGGGATGAGTTCAGGACCCAGCACTACGCGACCAAGATGAGGAAAGGGAAAGTCCGGGTGCTGCGGGGAACTGGCCGGTCCCCAGGACTGGCGGCCGCTGCCCGCCCGGCCGCCCTGCGGCCTGCATCATCGCGGCAGGCGGCGGTCTCGCGTAGAGCGCGAAACCCCGAAGCGGAGCCGCGAGTGGCGGCGGACGCGAGGGAACCGCAGCGCCGGGCCCGGGAGCCCAGGGTCACTCCGCCCTCCCCGGCCCACCTGGCGGCGCCGCCTGCCCGCCGCCTCCAGCCCTGCTCACCCGGACTCTTTAGGTTGTAGCGGGTCTCCATGGCGGATCGCTGTCCCGGCTCTGGCCTCCCGGCCCGCCGCCTCCACCTTTCCGCGCCGCAGTTGCCGGGGTGTCAGCGCGGCTCCGGCCGATTGGGCCAGGCAGAGGGAGCCTCGGCAGACACCGCCCAGCCCTGGCAGACACCGCCCAGCCCTGGCCGGGACTGCGGGAGGGGGGTGGGGGAGGAGTGTGAGCGTGCGGGCGGGGCGCGGGCTTCGCGATGGCACCGCCTCCTCCACCGCTCCCCCCGCCTCCCTGAGGGCCGGGCAGGCGCCGGCGCCGGCCGGGGCGTCGCTGAACTGGGCGCCCGGGCTGGAGGTCAGCCTCCTCGTCTGGCCGCGGGCCCAACCCCGCCGCGGCCGCCGGGTCTGCGTCACTCGCCCTCGTCCGGGTTTTGTGAAGTTGCCCTGACGTGGCGGTCGCTTCGTGGCAGTCGGTCAGCTCCGGCGCCCGTCACTGCGCGGTCGCCGTTGGCCCTGCGATGGTCGCCCCGGGATCTGCAAAAGCGGGCGGCGTCCTCGTCTTCCTCTCGGCCGGGCCCCGCGGAGCCCGACCTTTCGCCGAGCCCGTCCGGGGTCCCCCGGCGCTCGCGCGGCTATTGAAGAGGAACGGCGCGGCCGGAAGCGGCCGGGCCCTACCCGCTGCCGGCGGCCCCCGGGACCCCCGGGCCTCAGAGAACAGACGGGCCCGGGCCCCGGCTGCCCGCGCGCTGCCCGGCGGGGTTGTGGGCCGCTTTGCTGGGATCGAGTAGCTGATGGTAAAGACAGTTAAGTGCGGAAGAGAAAATCCGGTGATAAGGAAATTGAGTAGGATTTTTATAACATTTTTTTAGTAACGTGATTAGGTGCAAGACACTTTTAAGCATTGTGGGGGGTTGAAAAAAGAATTATAACTTGTCAAATAAAACTGAGGGAGTTACATTGAATTGGGGGGAAAGCATACAAATACAAAGGACACAGTACAGGCTTCATCATAGAAAGAACGGGATTCAGAGGAAGAGGGCTATGGGGTCTTGAAGGCTTAAAGGAGGGGCGAGAACTGAGGAAAAGAGGGAGGGGTTGGCTCGGTGGGGAGGATGAAGAGGGAAGGAAGGAATTCTAGGTGAGATGAAGCCGGGTTAATCTGGTTGGGCAAGGTGTATTTTGTTATATAAAGAATTGTACCAGCAGCCTTTTATAAAGAGTGAAATTGGGAGGGAAGGAAAGAAATGGAGGATATCTAAAACAAAATTAGATGATACCTTTCCAGCCATTCCATGAGGTTTTCTGAGAAGCAAACGGATAATCAGAGTGGCTGAGATATGCAAACAAAGCCAAACCCCAATGTGCTGCTTTATTATTCATTTATTAATTCTTTGTGTTAGATCTTCAAATTGTTTAACACTGTACAATTCTGCAAAAGCCTGTGGCTTGTGAAATAGGTAGTATCATTCCCATCTGATAGCTAAGGAAACAGTTCTGGAAGCACTAGGAACCGTTTAGTTATTCAGCCTCCAAGTCAGTCAAACACCAGATGCTGTGGTCTCTCCTTTGCTTTTCTTCCTCTGCACGGAGACCAGGACGTTTTTCTTTTCTTTCTTTTTAGAAGACACCATCACCTAGTCTTTTCCTTGGCATTGCAGGGGTTCAGGACAGCACCTCCCCCCCGCCCAGCCCCCAATGTGCCACTTGGCGTATGGATTTTTTGAGCTGAAGGCACTTGACACCCTGGGAGCTCAAAAGAAACTTTTGTCCCTTCCTTAACCACACAGAAGAATCTAAATTGGGGGTCTTTCCCAGAAAAAGGATTATCTAGCAGAGATAAATTTTATCTGAGTGACCCACCTGTATTGCAGGGCAAACATCTAATTGCCAAACATCTGTTCTCCTTATTGTCTGTGAAGTGTATTCCTTTCCAATGAAGTTTCAGATCCCTAACCCCTTCTTAGTTCGGGATGACAGACGGACCTCATTTTGCCGAACTGTCTTTGGAGTTTCCATGTCTGCGTGGATTCCTTGTACCTTTGCTATTAAATTTGATTTTCTGGAACGCCTGGGTGGCTCAGTCGTTAGGTGTCTGCCCTTCGGCTCAGGTCATGATCCCAGCGTCCTGGGATCGAGCCCCGCATCGGGCTCCCTGCTTGGCGGGAAGCCTGCTTCTCCCTCTCCCCCTCCCCCTGCTTGTGTTCCTGCTTTCGCTATCTCTCTGTCAAATAGATCAAATCTTCAATAAATAAATAAATAAATAAATAAATTTGGTTTTCTCCTATTTGTCTATCTCACGTCAATTTGATTCTTAGTCCAGCTAGAAGGATCTTGAAGGGGACAGGAGTTCTAGCTCCCTGAAAAAGGACAGAATTCTTGCTTCTCAACAGGGAGGGCTTTTTTCCCCACAAGACTGGCTCTGTGGTAATTATAATCTCTTCTTCCTTGCTTAAAAACAAAATTTATTCTGACAATTTAGTAATGGGCACATGTTAAGGTTTATTAAACTTGTTGCAAGAGCAAAGAACTCTAACAAGCCAATTGAAAGATTTCTCTCAGGAGAGACATTTATAGGTAAAAGAGTATTTAGAACCACAGTCAGGCACCTGGGTGACTTAGTCAGTTAAGCATCCAACTCCTGATCGCAGATCAGGTCTTCATCTCAGGGTTGTGAGTTCAAGCCCCACTTGGTCTCCATGCCTACTTAAAAACAAACAAGCAAACCCATAATCATTGACTTACATAGTTCTGTTTTCCTTAGATAGAAGAGAAGCCCCTTGAAGTGCAGATCCCCCACCCATCTTCATTTGCATCCAGGGAGCAAGGCCAGGACTATACTTTTTGAGCATGTACTGTGTATGGGGCCCAGTATTGGGCACTGGGCCTATATCAGCTCATTTATTCTTCACTACATTACTGATGGCAGCACGGGTTATTTAAATCCATTTTCCTAGCTAGTAAGGACAGTGGAGGTCTCAGAGAAATGAGCAATTTACTTAAATTTTTTTTAAGATTTTTTTTGGGGGGGGGTTTGCCTGGGTGACTCAGTTGGTTAAGCATCCGACTCTTGATCTCAGATCATGTCATGATCCTCAGGTCATGAGATTGAGCCCAGCTCTGCACGCAGCTCAGAGTCAGCTTGGGATTCTCTCCCTCTCCCTCTGCCCCTTCCCAGCTCGTGCTCTCTCTGTCTCTTTCTCTCTCTCTAAAAATAAATAAATAAATAAATAAATAAATAAATAAAAACATATTAAAAAAAAACACAACCTTTTCTAATCTGTACACCTAACGTGCGGCTTGAGCTCATGACCCTGAGATCAAGAGTCTCATGCTCCACCAGTTAAGCCAGCCAGGCACCCCAAAGCAATTTACTTTAATTCTCAGTTTTTTCCACTACAAGTTCTTATACTTCTGACATTATTGTTTTATCATATTGATGAAAACAAATTTTTCCAGATTTTTATTTATTTCTTGATTTGATTTGAATACTTTGGAATCTTAAAGTTTCATTGTCTTATCCAAGGCTGCTTATCTAGAAAGTGGAAGAACCTTGATTCAAGTCCAGGTCTTTTGACTCTGAAACCTGGATTGTTTTTGCTACACTAGAAAGGAATCAGGCTATTTTGTGTCATGCAAGGTCTTTTCCCCACCATTTGAAAATGGATATGCTTCTTTGAACCTCAGTGTCATTCTTGGACCACACACTTCACGATATTTATTTTTCAGCATTTAAAACTTTTCTTATATATATATTTTTTTATTTGAGAGAGGGAGAAAGCACAACACAAGTGAGAGCAGGGCGGGGGGGAGATGCAGAGGGAGAGGGAGAGAGAGAATCTTAAGCAGCTTCCACACGCATCAGGAGTCTGATCTCAGGACCCTGAGATCATGACCTGAGCTGAAATCAAGATTGATTGAGCCACTCAGGTGCCCCAAACTTTTCTTATTTTTTCAAATGATTTTTCTTCTTGATCATAAAAGTAATACATGATTGTTGTTCAGTATTTAGAATATGAACAAAATGCAAATCTCCCATAATCTTACTGCTCAGAAATGGCCATGATCGGGCACCTGGGTGGCTCAGTCGTTAAGCGGCTACCTTCGGCTCAGGTCATGATCCCAGGGTCTTGGGATCGAGCCCCACATCGGGCTCCCAGCTCAGCGGGAAGCCTGTTTCTCCCTCTGCCCCTGCTTGTGTTCCCTCTCTCGCTGTCTTTCTCTGTCAAATAAATAAATAAATCTTTAAAAAAAAAAAAGAAATGGCCATGATCAACATGTTAGTGTATTTACCTTGAGCCTTTATTTATAAAGTATAGGTACTTTAACAGAGTTGAGCTTCCATTGTATATGTCTTTTTATACTAAAAATATCTGCCATAAGCTAACTGGATTACTTGTTTTGCAAGTAGCAGTGCTATTATCACTTACATTGATAGTATAAATTGACTAATTTTACATTAATTCCTTCCTAGAGTATAATAATGAAAGACACTTCAGAAAGCCATATATGGAATTTATTTTAAGCATCTTATTCATTACTCTAATATTTTATAATAGACTTTTTTTTAATTTTTCATTTAAAAAAAGACCCACTGGGGTGTTTTTGAGGCTCAATCAGTTGAGCATCTGCCTTCAGCTCAGGTCATGATCCCGGGGTCCTGGGATCAAGTCCCTCGTGGGGCTCCCTGCTCGGCAGGGAGTCTGCCTTTCCCTCTCCCTCTGCCCCTCCCCCTGCTCATGTGTGTGCACTCTCGTGCTCTCGCTTTCTCTCAAATAAATAAATGAAATCTTTAAAAATAAAAAAATTTAAAAAGACCCCACCTGGGGTGCCTGGGCAGCTCAGTCAGTTAAGCATCTGCCTTTGGCTCAGGTCATGATCCCAGGCTTCTGGGATCAAGCCCCCATCCTGCTCCCTGCTCAGCAGGGAGTCTGCTTCTCCTTCTTCCTCTGCTCTTTCCCCTTGCTCCTGCTCTCTCTCTCTCAAATAAATAAATAAAATCTTAAAAAAAAAAAGACCCACCTACCACAGTTTTCCTATGGTTTCATCCCCAGGATTTCCCCATTAGAGTAGTTAATAGGAAAAATGGGACTAATTATCCCATGGGGATGTAGCTGGTATTAATGTAAGGAGATGTTGGCCATTACCAGGGACGCAAGTTTAAGGTCTGCTCACCTGAACAAAAATGTCGGACAGGAAGGAATTTGTTTCTGTGCCCAGCCTTACTGCACTGTAAGGCCAGCATCTACCTACCATCCGGTGGCAGGCTGAGAGATCCAGGAGCGAAATGGCCTCTTCATTTTATCCTTCTTGATTTGTTCAAGACACATCTTACCTGCTCCTTCTATTCTGACACTTCTCTAACACTGTATTTTAGAAGAAAGTATTACAGACAGATCTCACGTGAGTATATCTGAAACCCAGTGAAGTGCTTACAAAACTAGTTTAGTAGGTCCTTCCGTCTGATGACTTATACTGCACCGGTAGGAGCACCTCATTTTAAAAGGTTTTTCCCAGTAATAAGCAAAGAAGCATTTTCTAAATACAGTAGTAACTAGTTGTTTGCAACACTATTAAAATCATTTTTACTGTGGCTTTCTTAAAAATACATCTTCTTTCGGAGATCCAATTTGCTGTCATAGTTTTAATTATCTGACACCTTTCCCAAAATTACAGCTCTCAATATTAGAAATGAGGAAAAAGAAGGGCGCCCAGGTGGCTCGGTCAGTTAAGGTCTGAGACTCTTGATTTCAGCTCAGGTCATGATCTCAGGGTCATGGGGCTCTGTACTCAGCGGGGAGTCTGCTTGAGATTTTCTCTCCCTCTCCCTCTGTCCTTTCCTCTGCCCCTCCCTCCGCTCCTGCGTGCTCTCTCTCTCTCTAATATAAATAAGTGAAATCTTAAAAAAAAAAAAAGAAACCTGCTTCGTATTGTGTTTTTGCTTTATTTGCATGGATTGCATTTATTTTTGTTGTTGTTTTTCATAATAAAGTGCCTTTTTAAAAAAAATTATTTAAGTAATCTCTACCCAGCATGGGGCTCGAACTCATGACCCTAAGATCAAGAGTCACATGCTCTTCTGACTGAGCCAGCCAGGCACCCCTCATAATAAAGGTGCTTTTAACATTAAAAAACAAAAATTGCAATACTCATATTCCTTGCTCCTTAGTTCTGATGGACTGATGAGTTTGACGAGAGATATTTCATTTTCAGGGGCACCTGGGTGGCTCAGTCGTTAAGCGTCTGCCTTCGCCTCAGGTCATGATCCCAGCTCTCGGGATCGAGCCCCGCATCAGGCTCCCTGCTCCACGGGAAGCCTGCTTCTCCCTCTCCCACTCCCCATGCTTGTGTTCCCTTCTCGCTGTCTTCTCTCTGTCAAATAAATAAAATCTTTTTTTAAAAAAGAGAGAGAGGTTTCGTTTTCTAATCTTAGCGCTAAGGAAACACCTGCCACTAAGATAAAACTAGTGGTTCACGGGTGAAAGAACAAGTACCTTAACGATCTGCCAGCAGCTGTGTCTTCTCCCTCCCTCCCTTCCTCCTCCTGGGGCCTTTCCTAATTGTTCTTCCGGGCACTGTCCCTCTGCCTCTCTGTCTGCACCTTTCTTCTTCTTCTTTTTTTTTTTTTTAAAGATTTTATTTATTTATTTGAGAGAGAGGGAGGAAGGGAGAGTAAGAGGGAGAAGCAGACTCCCGCTGAGCAGGGAGCCCGATTCGGGGCTCGATCCCGGGACCCCGGGATCCTGACCTGAGCCAAAGGCCGACACTTAACCGACTGAGCCACCCAGGCGCCTGCTATGCCTTTTTTCTTGTGGCCCCCTATCCTGCCATGCCAAGTGTCATTCTCTGAGCCTTTTTAGCCCCTTGCTGATCGAAGAAACTTGTTCATTTACAAACTAGCCTGAATAGCTTAGAATTCTGCTCCCTACCTTGAGAGAAGTTTCAGTTTCTATTCATTGGGAAAATGCAAAATGGCAAAAAGTTACTTTGAGTTTGATACTTTTTTTTTTAAGATTTTATTTATTTATTTGACAGAGAGAGACACAGCGAGGGCAGGAACACAAGCAGGGGGAGTGGGAGAGGGAGAAGCAGGCCTCCCGCGGAGCAGGAAGCCCAATGTGGGACTCGATTCCAGGACCCTGGAATCATGACCTGAGCCGAAGGCAGACGCTTAATGACTGAGCCACCCAGGCACCCCTGAGTTCAATACTTTTAAAGAAATTTGTATTTTCTTCATCATTATAGCATCCACAGTCGTCCAAAAAAATCATAGTTCATAAAGATGTGAAACCTTTAGTCTACAGACAATGCTCAGTGCACACACAAATACAGAACTTCTTAGAGAAATCCCGCAGCCTCAAGGCATTTCAGTAATACTATTAACATCTTTGCAACAAACAACACTAGGCTACTTCCCATTAAAATTCAGTTTACAAACTTTGAATGACAACCAAGTCATCAGCTTCTAAAAAGCAGTCCTGGACTTCCCTGTAGTTTATCCTTTTGGCGCAAAATAACCAAAAGGTACGAGTCTTGTGAGAAGACAGCTGGGCCAGTGTGACTTCCCTGGAAGTTGAAGTTGGGTTTAGGTGCAGATGTTCTCAAATGGAAATACATGCCATTTGTGCCAGAGTAGAAAGCAAAAGTTTTCCCAAGTACCGTTTTTCAGAAAAGAGAGTTAGTTGCCTTATATTTTTGTCTTTACTTTGTTCAAGAAGGACAAAATTGTTCAGGAAGACAGTATGTCTTGAAAGGGCTTCGAGCAAAGGCAGCTTTCTAATAAGGGCCATCTAAAATATTAGGGGGGAAGTCAAAGACATTCCTGAGCATATGACCTTGGAGGACAAGCATGGGAGATACTCATTAGTAGGCTTTTTAAAAATTCACTGAAAAGAGAAGAAGTACGTATTTGTTGAGTGAACATAGAGGGGAAAAACATAAACCGGCCCTAATGTTAAACAAATAGTTTTTTGAGACTCAAAATTTCCACTGACAGCATCCTCTTCAATTTAAGACAGGTTCTTTCTTAAAATACCTAAGAGGGAACTGTCAGATGAGTCAAAATGTTCCATGATGATGAAGACCCTGCTGTAGAAGATGCCTGTGAAGACTTAAATAAAATGACTTGAGTGAAGAAATTATTTTTTAAATCAATGCCGTTTTGTGTAATTTGTGATTTTAACATTAGCAAATATTTAAATATCTAAAGTAAAAAATGGTTTAAATAGACTTTTTAATTATTTAATTTACATCTATAAAAGTTCACATTCAAATTATAGATTAAATAATGTAGATTTTAAAAGCTACATAATCCAGGTGGAAAAAGGACCCTAACACTTGAAGCATATATGTATGTGCATGTGTGGGTGTATGTGTGTGTGTGTTTATGGAGGAGTGGAAGTGTGAAGAAAGCCCTATGTAATTCTAACCCAGTCTTCATCATCTCCCCTCCCCATCCGTGTTTTATCAGCTGTAAGGCCAAACAATGTGTCCCAATTTATAAGATTTGCCTTATACTTATATATAAGGGTATTTATATAAAATACAGATTCCCAGACCTCTCCTCAGAGATTCTGATTCAAGAAGACTGGGGTAGAGATGGGAATTTACACTTTTAAACACCCTAGATGATTCTTAAGATCAGATAACTTTGGAAAGCACTGGCCTGTAGCATTAAATGAAATGGTAGGACATGAATGTGGTGGTGCCTTTTCTTGCACCTTATTAACCTGAGTTCTCTCCTCTCCCACTGAGATGGAAAGGCAAACAGGACTGGTCCCTCCCAGTCAGCCCCGTTACTGCCTGCTTCCCATGCAGGGGAGGTGAAAGCAGGGTGACCAAAGTTGCTTGCAGAGATCTGGGAGAAGTCTGGAGTTTGTTCCTGCTTACTGACTAGTTGATGAAGGCGGGGTATTACAGCCCTGAGCTCTCAGCATGGCCAGAAGCAAGCAACAATTGGCCAGTAGCCACACAGGGACTTAGGCAATAATGGAAGGTGGAAGCAACCAGAATCAGCTTGCAGGAGTGGAATAGTCCACAGAGACGGTAAGAGTAGGTGTCGGGAGCAAGAACTCCTGTCCCCCTCAAGGTCCTTCTGGCTGAACTAAATCAAATTGACATGAGACAGATAAACAGGAGAAAATCAAATTTAATAGCATACGTGCGGGGAATCCATACAGACATGGAAACTCCAAAGACAGGCAAAATTGAGGTCTATATGCCCTTCTGAACTAAGGAGAAGGGGGTAGGGATCTGGGACTTCAGAGGAAAGGAATGCACTGCACAGGGCGATAAGAAATAAAGCACATATTTGGTAATTAGATGTTTGCCCTACCATAGAGATAGGTCACTCAGATAAACCTTATCTCTGCTAATAATCCTTATTCTGGGAAATACCCCCAATTTAGAGTCTTCTGTGTGGTTAAGGGAGAGGCAGAAGTTCCTCTTGAGCCTACAGGGTCTTGATTGCCTTCGGCTCAATCTTCACACCAGAGTGGCCCATCTTGGGGTGGCCTGCATTAGCATGGAAGAAATGGGTCTTAATTGCTCTCCTGTAGTTGGGCATTCAGGGAAAGGGTCTTTGTTGTTTGTTTGTTTGTTTAAGATTTTATTTATTTGAGAGAGAGAGAGCAGGAGCAGGGGGGAAGGGCAGAGGGAGAGGGAGAAGCAGACTCCCCGCTGAGCAGGGAGCCCGACATGGGGCTCAATCCCAGGACCCTGAGATCATGACCTGAGCCAAAGGTAGGCACTTAACTGACTGCGCCACCCAGGCACCCCACGCCTTAGTTTTTTTATGCAGTTTTGGGATATCAGAAAGATCCTCCTTGCCCCAGCACCTTATTAGTACAGATTGAGGAAGCAGGGTGGTCAAGACCTCAGGCAGCTAGTTAATGCTCTCCTCCACACTGAGTGTAGCAGCTAGATCAACTCCCTTTCATGGGGAAGGGGCTTGTCCACCTGCTTCTTGGGAGTGTCAAAATAACACAAAAGAGCAAAACTTGTGGATTCTTGATACTGGATAAGACTAATGTCTGAATTAACAAAGGACCCATAGAAGTTAGATCTAAACTCAAGAGTCCCTAAACTCTCAGTAAATTACTGGGGTGCCTGAGTGGCTCAGTCAGTTAAACGTCGGACTCTTGATTTTGGCTCAGGTCATGATCACAGGGTTGTGAGATCGAGCCCCATGTAAGGCTCTGTGCTCAGAGCAAAGTCTGCTTGAAATTCTCTCTCTCCCTCCCCCTCTGCCCTTCCCACCCACATATGTGCGTGCTCTCTCTCTAAATAAATAAATAAATAAAATATTTAAAAAAATAAAGTTAATTATTTATTATAGTCAATGATAGAGTCTATAGTAAAAGATGATCCTGCCAGGATGGATCCCCCACAACCCACTGTACAAAAACATCCAAGAGATGGCAATGAAAATTAGAACTACTCTCGTAAACACAGTGGAAAGCCCTGATCAAGTGAGAGAAAAATTCAAGAACCTTCTCGGAATTTCCCCTATGTTTGTTAAGATTGTAAAATTAACAGAGAGGGAGAGGCATCCGGGTGGTTCAGTCAGTTGAGCCACCTGCTTATGATTTTGGCTCAGGTCATGATCTCAGGTAGCCCCACATCAGGCTCTGTGCTCAATGGGGAGTCTGCTTGAGATTCTCTCCCTCTGCCCCTCCCCATACATTCTCCCTCTCTCACAATCTCTCTCTCAAGTAAATAAATAAATCTTTAAAAAAAAAAATGAACAGGGGCGCCTGGGTGGCTCTGTCGTTAAGTGTCTGCCTTTGGCTCAGGTCATGATCCCAGGGTCCTGGGATCGAGCCCCACATCAGGCTCCCTGCTCAGCGGCCAGCCTGCTTCTCCCTCTCCCACTCCCCCTGCTTGTGTTCCCTCTCTAGCTGTGTTTCTCTCTGTCAAGTAAATAAATAAAACCTTTAAAAAAATTAAAAAAAAAAATGGACAGGGAGGGGTGCCTGGGTGGCTCAGTCGGTTAGGCGCCTGACTCTTGATTTCAGCTCAGGTCATGATCTCAGGGTCATGGAGTTGAGTCCCACATCGGGCTCTGTGCTCAGTGGAGAGTCTGCTTGAGATTCTCTACCTCCCTCTCCCTCTGTCCCTCCCCCACCACACACATGTGCTCACATGCTCTCTCTCTCTCAAATAAATAAATAAATCTTTAAAAAAAGAAAAACTAGTAGTAATTTATAAATAAATAAATAATAAATAAAAATTAACAGAGAGGGAAGGAAAATATTTTAGGCTTAAAAGAAAATCTTTAAGTATCTCTGATCTGGCCAATGGATTCATTTACTCCAGCAATGCCTCACAAATTGCAGGTCATGACCCATTCATTAGTGGATTGTGAAATCGTTTTTAAAAAGGAAATAAAGGAAAAAAAATACTAGAACGCATTGCATGTAGGAAGGATACTACTTTGTGAGTTCTTTTTTTTTTTTAAGTAATATTTATGGGGCACCTGGCTGGCTCAGTCAGTGGAACATGTGATTCTTGGTTGCAGGGTCATGAGTTCAAGCCTCACATTGGGCATAGAGCTCACTTAAAAGAAATAAAAATGACAATAAAAAATAAAAGTAATATTTATAAGGGGTGCCTGGCTGGCTCAGTTGGTGGACCATGTGACTCTTGATCTCAGGGTTGTGAGTTCATACCCCACATTGGATGTAGAGGTTACTTAAAAATAAAATCTTTTTTAAAAATAATAATAAAAATTAAAGAACTCTTTTTTTAAAGATTTTTATTTATTTATGGAGAGAGAGAATGGTAGAGAGAGAGCATGAGAGGGAGGAAGGTCAGAGGGAGAAGCAGACTCCCTGCTGAGCAGGGACCCCAATGCGGGACTTGATCCCGGGACTCCAGGATCATGACCTGAGCCGAAGGCAGTCGCTTAACCAACTGAGCCACCCAGGCACCCTAAAAAAAAAAAAAACTCTTAAAAAAGGTAATATTTATAGGTGTATGTGATAGTTTGCAATGTGAATTGTACTTATTGTGGCTCACAACAACAATGAAGAGTTTAAAATGGATTCCATAAAGGGTTAACTCCTACAGGTCTGTAAAGTGCTTTATTTTCTATTACTAAAATCCTTGCATCTCTAAAATCTGCCTTTTAGCTATTTTATTAAGCACAATGTCTGGCATATAAAAGGTGTCCTATCAGTCACTGATGAATGAAAAAAATTATCATTTTCCTCAGAAAATGACTGACAAAGAAGGGAATCGAAACTCGTGGTTCCTCTTATTTACCACACATTATATAGGCATGCTGGCTCACCTCCGTTGAGGGTGGAGAGGGAGGTAAGAACCAGGGAAGCAGATTCTTGCAAACTTTATTGAGGAGTTTGATATCTATAATGGAGAGCTATGACGGAAATTAGGCAAAAGACTGATATGGTCAGAATGGTGGTGGTTTAGAAAGGTCACTCTGGGTCTTGTGTGGAGAATGGAGAGGATGGACGGATGGATGAGGTGGAGAGACGTTAGTTAAGAAGCTATTGAGATCCACATAAGCAGAGATGGTGACCTAAACCAGGATAGTGGCAAAAGAGATGGAGAGAACAGATTGAATAGATGTTTATAAGGCTGAGCTGAAAGAACTGGGTGGTTGATTGGATGGAGTGAGCAGGAAGAGAGAGTCAAGAAGGAGGCCCACGTTTCTGACAGGGACTGCAGGGAGCATCTTCACACCACCATAGGAGGAGAAGATTTAGCAAGAAGGAAGTGAATTCAGTTTGGGGCATATTCGATCGGAGGGTCCTCTTACAGAAGATTCCAGCAAAAGTATGCTTTTAAAGGTAGGTCTGCAGGTCAAGAAAAGGTTAGGATTGAAGTGTATCTTTTTGAATTTTAATCCAGATCAGTGTTTTGTTTTCTATAAATATGGTTGAACATATTGAAGTAAAAGGTTGAATCCAGGTAAGATCAAAGGCTTATTCTCATGATTTTCTCAGAATTTGATATACTTTTGCTTCTTAGAAAACCAAATGTCTGGAAAAGGTATTTAAATTCTCTTCTGAAATTTAAAGACTCTGTTAAAATTATTTTCCGCATTGGATTAGGTAGAAGAAAGCATAATCTTGAGTTAAGTACATTTAGAAGGCTGCTCTTATTGGTTCTCCTGTGAGAAAAGGTATTTCTTTTTAAATTTCCAGCATTTTACCCTTCATAACCCCATGCAGCAGTAAATCCTACACTTCAAGTCCCCATCTTCATATCTGTGAAGGGAGGACATGTAAAGGGACATGTGGTACAGCTGCTTAGAACAGTTATTTTTTTAAAAAATATTTTTCATTTATTTATTAGAGACAGAGAGATTGAGAGAGAGAGAACAAGCAGTGGGGAGGGGCAGAGGGAGAGAAGAAGAGAGGAGCAGACTCTGTGCTGAGCAGGAAACCCAATGTGGGGCTCAGTCCCAGGACCCAGAGATCATGACCTGAGCCAAAGGCAGCTGCTCAACCAACTGAGCAACCAACTGAGCCACCCAGGCGCCCCAGGACAGTATCGAGAGGGTGGACTCTCCAGCCAGACTCCCAGCCTTGTGTCTTACTAGTTATGCGATCTTGACTAAGTTATGTCAACTCTCTACCCTCAGTTGCCTGATCTGTAAAATAGGAATGGTGATAGTACCCAGCTCTTGGTTTTATGAAGATAACTTCCGTAAAAGCACTGAAGAGCCTGAAATATTGTGTGCACTCAATCATTATATATTATCAGTAAGTAATTCTGTCAAAGACATTTTCTTTCTCCTAAACTCAACATTACTACCAATTAAAAATCTTAGAAAAATATTATTTTTGATCAGTCCTTCCAATCAGAAACAGAATTTTGTATATAGGGCCCCTGGGTGGCTCAGTCGTTAAGAGTCTGCCTTCGGCTCAGGTCATGGTCCCAGGATTCTGGGATCGGGCCCGGCTCCCTGCTCAACAGGAAGCCTGCTTCTCCCTCTCCCACTCCCCTTGCCTGTGCTCCTTCTCTCGCTGTGTCTCTCTGTCAAATAAATAAATAAAATCTTAAAAAAAAAGAATTTTGTATATAAAATATAACATCTAAAGCTAATCTTCTCTGGGGACTCTTAGGGATCTGTAAAAGTCATTACAGAGTGGAATCCTACGAAGCAAGTCAGAATCGATAAGGTGGACCATTTGGAAAAGAATTTCCAGATGGCTAGGGATTAGGACCAGAGCAGCAAGAATTAGTATCTGAAGTTTACTGGAAAAAAACGAAAACAAAAACAGTTCTATATTCCAAACAGCCATGTTCCCATAAAAAATGTGGAGAGATAAGGGGGTTTAAAAATATAATAAAAATAAAAGTGCAAATAGAGGGATTTATCCTCATTTCCATAAAATGAAAGCTGGTTAATCAGGACAAACATTTTACTAAAGGGACTTAACAGGACCAAGTGAAGCAATGATGTTCACGTATGGTCAACAACCTCACAAACAGCACGGACCACACTTATGCTTCACCAAAGAGAATTTTCTGTTCCCAGAATGCTTAGTTATGAATATGCTTGAAATAAAACGAGAGCCTTACCAAATCATGAGCATGACACATGCTTTTAAATTGGCAGTTAACATTCTTGAAAGAAATGGTTTAGCAATAATTACAAATTATGTACTGCTTAAAGTAAAACATAATACTATGCTTGATTATAAATTACAACCAGTCTATAGAAGTTAAATGCATACCATACTTTAATAATCAAGACATTTCAGCCATTTTTCTGGAGTATGTCTCAAACAGAGTTAGCATATAACCCGTATATAACAATATTGCTGTGTTTCTAGTCATTTTATATTTAAGGGTCCAAAGTATATTATGCACAAAAGAACAGTGTCCGTGAGCGCCAACCAGTTTTTTTTTTAAATTTATATTCCTTCAAAAACACTCTACCCTGGTCATACACACTCATTTATATCACTAAAAATAACCAAAGATGGTAATTCACAGTCTCACCTCCACATAGAAGTTCTAATTGCCCCAGAAACCTGTAGGTCAAGTTCTCAACCTTTGAAAATGAGCAAACATGTTCCAGAGAAGTCACTGTAGCCATGTATTTGGGCTTTGTATTTATAGCATGAGATTTGAGACCTAAACATGGCCATACACATCGCAGTAAGCTAAGTTCCATATCGAAAATAAAATGCAAAAGGAATAGAAGAGATTCTGTAATTCCAATAGCTCAGACTTAAAAAATTGAACACTTAGACATAACTCCTACATCTGTCTTTAACTAAGAGGTCATTGCCATGCTACAGGTTTGAGGCAATAATCCTAATGTATTAGTGTGTGATCAATCAAAGAGTGCACTTACTACCATGAACTCCAGTCCTATGCCATAGGATTATTTTTGCTTTTCCCCCCAAAAATCATTTGCTCCTGAAGTAATAGACTTTTAAGGCACATTTTAACAAAAACCCATCATATACCCAGCTTAAAAATGGAAACTCCTCCTGGTTACAATAATATATAATATACCTTAGTAATGTGTGATTAACCAGATAGGTAAGCGTCTCTACCTTGAGGATAAAGTCACATTAGAAAAGTGATTCTTTATTTACTAATCAAAAAGAAACATTGCGTAAAAAATATTAGAACATTAAATTTATAAGAATAACCCACCTGTAAAACCTGTTGGCAAAGATCCAAAGATCCAATAGGATACAGGGCTAGAAATTAAGGAAAAGTCTCCTTTGGAACCCTGGGTTCCTACCCACCCAGGTTTCTGAGCAGGAATCATGAGGAAGGGAGTTGGTCGCCTTAATGATTTTTAGAAATTTCCTTCCAAAATGCACAGACCCTTGGGAAGACTCAAACCTTACACCTCAATCAGCTACCATCTTGCATTGCAGTTAGCAACCTCAAAGGAATAGGACTTGGGGAGGGAAGGAGAGAGGATGGAAGGAAGCCACAGATAGAAGCGGGAGAGTTTCAAGGGCAAGTCGCTTTACGAACTTGGTACATTTTGCTAGGACCAGCTTTGATTTCCTTATGAGTCTTTGCTTAAAAATACATAAATCCATAAAATTATTTTCTAATACCCACAAGTAGGCTTTCGGGCACTGACCCTTGGGACGGACACAGAATTACCTAATGGACATAGAATTATCTACCAGGAATGGTTTGGGGTGAAGGGAGATTTGGGGGGTCCCTTAACGTCCTGAAAGTCTGAAGTAAACCTAAGTGGAAGAATTTCTTGGAAACAAACACAGAGCTGACTGTAATGCCCCCTCTGGCCGTCCTCTTTCCGTCGATAGTTAGGGGTTTGCTGCTGGCCCCTGAGCTCTAGTTCAACTCTAAGGTGGGAACGGGCAGAGTCCACAAGGCACACTGTCGTGGATGAGCAGGAGGCTCAGGGCTGACAAATGTGCTCACCAGGATTATGCTCTGTGGTAGAGATCCTCATGAGACATTCCCTGTGCTCATGATCCTAAATAAGCATTTTAAATGTTGCACAACAACAAGCCCACTCCCCAGGGGCCAAACATACAAATTGTATATCTATTTTTAAATCTGTAGGTAACCAATCACCTACATTTGGGAAACCATGTGACCTCTGATGTAACTTCAGCCTGAGTGGCAGGTACAGAACAGCCTCCAGAAACCCTGAAATGCAACATTCCTCTTTCTCTCCAGTGATTGGCACCACTTTGGAAATCTGGTCCCGAAGGTTCTAAAGAACAGAAATGCAGCAAAAAGGAATAACCTCTCTGTATAAAATGATTCTAGAGATGTGTGTTGAGGTAAAGAGCTTTGTAAAAACTGTTGAGTAGGGAAGTCCTGCCACAGCTATAGAAATTTTTAGGTAAGTTTGGTGCTAATGTTATTCTATAAAACTCCCATTTATACCAGTTATAAACAGGAGACAGTTCTTATTGCTCCTGGAGCTTGCTGCCCCAATCTGTTCCAGCTCCACTGAAAAATGATTTTTCTCAACAATTAGTAGCGAAGATTCCCAAATTTATAAAAAAAAAAAAGTCTTTGCCAGTGCATTGCTTTTTGATTTCTGATTGCCATAGAGATCTGAACTACATTACAGTATGCATGTCCTTGACACCAAGTACAGAAAAAAGCTTAGAAAAGTCGTTTTATCAAAGTTCAAAGAAAAAAAACATGAAAAAGAGCAAAATATATACAGTTCCTGGAAGTCCTCACCTAGGAGTTTCTGACTACAGACCATAAAAGTTTACATCTGTGTAACGAAATTACAGTAGATTTTACTTCATTGTTAAAATACAAGTTTTGGCTTCAAAGTGCTCACTTTATTTAAAAAAGAGAAGATCAAGAGGGTTGCAGGGATTTTTTTTTTTTTTTTGTACAACAAATACGTCATGTGTCCCAATCTCCTTTTTCCTCTTCCTTCAGTGCAACACAGCGCAGCGGCCTCGTTGAAAGGTCTGATGCGCAAAGACACTCCTGAAGCCTCACTACAGCAGCACGTTAGGGGTCCCATTGGGGGTGGCTCCTTTTTTCTTCTGCAGCCGATTCTGAACCTTTCGTGATTTCACCATTTTCATCCTCACCTCAAAAACCTCATGGATGGCTTTCCGGAAGCAATGAAAATTATAGTCAATAAGCCCTGGGAAAAAAACAAAATATTTAGACATGTCGCACAGAAATAATCTCCTCTTGGGGCGCCTGGGGGGCTCAGTTGGTTAAGCGTCTGCCTTCGGCTCAGGTCATGATCCCGGGGTCCTGGGATGGAGCCCTGCATCAGGCTCCCTGCTCAGCGGACAGCCTGCTTCTCTCTCCCTCGGTGGCTCCCCCTGCTTGTGTGCTCTCTCTCTCTCTGTCAAATAAATAAATAAAATCTTGAAAGAAGAAAGAAAGAAAGAAAGAAAGAAAGAAAAGAAAGAAAGAGAAAGAAAGAAAGAAAGAAAGAAAGAAAGAAAGAAAGAAAGAAAGAAAGAAAGAAAGAAAGAAAGAAAGAAAGATCTCCTCTTGTCGTGTCTGCTGTGGCCAGGACAAGCAACTGGCGGGGGACAGAAGAGCAGCCTTAACAGAAGGTCCACAGATTTCCCTAGCAGCTCTGCAGCCGGGCTTGAGGCATCGCAGGCGAGGTTCTGTGAATGTACATGTTTTCCTATGGAAAGATTCCAGAGTACAGACCATATTTTCAAAGGTGTCTATGACCTACAACATTGAAGAACCAACTGAAGTGTACAATTTTTTTGACCTATCAGAATTCAAGAGTTCTTATAATTCAGATATATCCTCCATGAAATATTTATAATTTTTCCCCAAAGGGGATTATTAAATTGACTGTGAGTGGAGGCAGACCCTGACTTGAAGTGTGGCTGCGATCTCAAAGCTTCAGTATCCATCATTCAATCGATCAATATTCACTGAATACCTATTATATTTAAGCCACTGTCAGAAGCCCTGGGGAAACAAGTTCCCTGTCCCTGATTTTAGAGTGGTAGCAGTCACCTCAGGTCAACTGCAAGCTCAGAAGTTCAACAACCAATGACATTCTTGGTTTTTCATCTCTAAGTAAATTTTAAAAGCAGAAATAGTAGGGGAAAACCTTTTTGTGTTTTCTGAAATCACTGGTACAAGAATGAAATAAAGGATTAATCCCAAGTCTTGAGTGCATTTTTCAGCACACTAATTTGTAAAAGCGTTGAGAGCAACATCATGTTTATACCACTTAGGATAAGGCAGTTGGTTCGATTTACTATCTTTACATTTATTAAAATAACTAGCCCAACAATTATTTCCATCCACTGAGGTGATACTTCCACAGCCCCAACCAAAATAAAAAAGAATTGGGATCCCAGCCAAGGAGTGAAATTCTTCAAAGCAGTCATATGACTGCAAGGGCCCTGGAGGAAACACCAGCTCAGCGTCCAGAAGCAGGAAACCTTCTGAGTGGCGCCCTCTGCTGCTTCTGAAGCGACAGTGACCACAGTGCAATAAAACCTCTAGGGATCTCAAGACAAGACTACTGGAATGAGGGGGAAAGTAATAAAAAATAAATAAGCCCAGGGGCGCCTGGCTGGCACAGTCGGTAGAGCACGTGACTCCTGATCTCAGTGTTGTGAGTTCGAGCCCCACGTTGGGTGTAGAGATTACTCAAAAATAAAATCTTAAAAAAAAAAAAAGCATCTCTTTTCTGCCTGAGGTTTTCTTTGGTACCAAAGAACTTCCTTGACTGCACATAGGTACCAGGGATATGGGAATGAACGTTCTGAGGGCACCCATCAAACAAAGGGGCATGGAGGAAGGTGGATAAATGTTGCAGTCTCCCATATTCAACTGGGGTGATTCTGAGTTTGTTCCACACAGCTTCTCAGAGGCTCTCTTATTGGGAGTGAACATAAAGCTGCTCATTGACACCACTGTGGGTAGCTTTCCTACCTGCCTTGTCTCATTTCCCTACTTCCTCATTTTTATTTCTTGGGACCATCTTCCAAATAAAGCATGTAATTAAAAGAAAATAAACAAGGAGCAAAGAAATGATTTTATTTAGTGGGAATTGGGATAGGACATGTGAGAACAACCTAAAAATCCTTTGCCTATATAGGCAACCAACTGCCTTGGGAAGAAAGCTTAGCTAGAAAAACTTTGGCTCAGTGAGAATTCAACTTGCAGAAATATTCTGTTGATAGTTCCTGACAAATCTTAACTTTTTAATCTTCGCAATTTAAAATGTAACAGTATCGGAGCACCTGGGTGGCTCAGTCGGTCAAGCATCTGCTTTTGGCCCGGGGTCCTGGGATCGAGTCCCGCATCCATCGGGCTCCCTGTTCGGCGGGGAGCCTGCTTCCCCCTCCTCCCTCTGTCTGCTGCTTCCCCCTCCTCCCTCTGTCTGCTGCTTCCCCCTCCTCCCTCTGTCTGTTGCTTCCCCCTGCTTGTGCTCTCTCTCTCTCTCTCTAATAAATAAATACAATCTTTAAAAAAATAAATAAAATGTAACAGTATCTTATTGCATTTGGAGTTTTAATAGTAAAAATTCACAACTGAGGTTTTTAAAGGAAGTAAGCATTCATACCAAGTATCTGCTATTTCTTTCAACCTTTTCACTGAAGGCAGTTGAAACTACAAGAACAGAGACACGAACAGAACAAACACATCTTCACCACCATAAACGGTTACATGATGGTTCCACATCCTTCTCTGCTTCAGTGGTTCTCAACCCTAGACGCACCTTAAAAACATCCAGAGAACTTTAAAAATTTTAACAAACCCTAGGCCCCTCTCCCAGGAATTCTATTCTAATTGTTTAGAGGAGGGCCCAGAGGTCCGTATTTTTTAACTGCCTCCCTTCCCAAGGTGCCTATAACATGCAGCCAAGGCTGAAAACTCCACATCTGCTTTTGATCCTCTCCTTTCTGCCAAAGTAGTCACAGAGATCATTCACAAAAACTCAGATGGAAACCCAGCATGAGGAAAAGCTAATCAACCAGTGTTGGTATCAGCGCCACGTGACTCTACAACACTTGAGATTAAAACAAGAAAAACAGGGGCGCCTGGCTAGCTCAGTCGGTAGAGCATGTGACCCTTGATCTTGGGGTTGGAAGTTTGAGCCCCATGCTGGGTACAGAGATTACTTAAAAATAAAAGTCTTTAAAGAAGAAAAAGTAAAGCAACAAAACCAAGCTACTCGATGCATTTATAAGCATTAAGTTCTTTTTAAAGACAACTACCTGACCCCCAGGGTGACCCACTCATCTCATTTTCCTGGAGCATTCCCAGTATCAGCTCTGAAGGTCTCCTGCCTTTGAATCCCTTCCATCCCAGGCAAACGGAGCTAATCACTCCAAAGAGCACATGAGCTTAACATGATGGGGTTAAACCTGTCTGCCATTTCCTAGTTATAACGTTAAAACTACTACCTGGGTTTCTAGCTAGTTTAATAAAGTCTACCAAATCTGCCTATCCTCAGAAATGACCCCACCTAGGTGGCTTAGCAGTAACTTACAAAGATCCACATAATAAACTCCTGCTTAAATTTACTTGCACAACCATAGATGGATGTTAAAATTAGTGGGCAAAGGTGAGGAGGAAGAGGATTTACATAGTTTGAAAGTATTTATTAACTACAAAGGGAAAGACAGGAACTTTCCAGTGGAAAAACCTGACAGACATCACCTTAACTAAATCAAGGTCAGCATCACCAGTAGTAATAACACTTACCAACAGCATGAACCACTTGATGTGATGCACTAAGAAGGACACATTCTCGTCAAAGTGCATAATCTTGTTCCAACTGTGTGGAAACAGCAGACAAACCCTATTTGAGGGACATTCTACAAAACAATTGATCAGTACTCGTCAGAAGTGTCAAGGTCATGGAAGATAAAGAACTATCACAGATTGGAGGACACTAGGAGGAAGAGTGACCAAGTCAACTGGGGATCCTGAAACACAAAAGGGTGTTTTTGGAAAAATGGTGAAATCTAAATAAGGTTTATGGTTTCTTAATGTATACTAATTAATTTATTAATGCTATTAATTAGTATTATACCAATGGTGATTCCCAATTTTGCATTACTATAGTATGTTAACATTTGGGAAAGTGGACGAGGAATATGTGTAAACTACGTACTCTTTTTGCAACGTTTCTGTTCAGTCTAAAATCAGTTCAAAATAAACAAGCTCTCCAGGTTGATGCTAATGTTCCCTAAATTTTAGGACCTGCCACTAACCTAGATGGTTTGGGGGCTCTAGTTGTACTATTTGCATTTTATTTTACTTAGCTTCCAAAATCAACGTGAAATATTAATCAACAAATATAAATTCTGGAAATATCTTTAACCAAGGAAATATATGTATAATGGTTTAAAACACAATACACACAACTGATTCTATGTAGGGACAAGCCCAGGAGTCTTAGCTCTGTCTGCCATACACTGGTGGCAGGACTTTGAGAGAAACTCACTTATAGTTCCAGGTCTGGGTAAAATCATCTATAATTGAGAGAATGAAACAAGGTATGGTCTTGTCAAAATTCCATGAGCCTATTATATAACCTGTTCTTACTTTCAGCAAGATGAAACTAAGGAGTAAAAGATTAACACCACTTAATTACAAGTTTTGAAGGCCAAGAACACAAAAGGGAATTTGGTTGATAACAGTCAGTAAATATAGGAAAAATATACAACTTCACCAAGAAGGAAGAAAATGTAAATTCAAATGATACTAGTTTTTAATAAATAATTTTTTAGTGCTAATACCGAATATTGATAGGAATACAGCAAAATGGACACACTTATATTCTCTTAGTAGCATAAACCCATAACATCTTTTGGAAGGACATTTTGGTAACATGTATTAGAAGCCACCAAAACATGCCTACCCTGCCCTTGGATCTAAGTAATTCCATTTGTTGAAGTTTCTCCTGAGGAAATAACCAAAATGTATACAAATATACAGTGCAAAGAGGGTCATTACAGATTATTTACAACATTAAAATCTAGAAACTATAAATTTTTAACAATAAAAGAAACTAACATAATCATTAAAATGATGTGGTAAAAACAGGCTTAGTGAATTAGAAAGATGTCTGTAATTACCTCACTGTAATCAGCGATGGTTATGAAGTAATACTTAATCACACCATCACATATAGTTAGAGACATAGCTACAGATGAAAAAGTCTGAAAAGTTATAAAGAAAATGTCGAGAGTGATTTCTGAGTGAGAAGTTGTCGATAATTATTTTTTGCTTATTTGTTACTCCTAAATTTTTTTTTTTAAAGATTTTATTTACTTGACAGAGAGAGACACAGCGAGAGAGGGAACACAAGCAGGGGGAGCGGGAGAGGGAGAAGCAGGCTTCCTGCTGAGCAGGGAGCCCGATGTGGGACTCGATCCCAGGACCCTGGGATCTTGACCCGAGCCAAAGGCAGACGCTTAATGACTGAGCCACCCAGGCGCCCCATGTTACTTCTAAATTTTCTAAGTGAATCTGTTGCTTTTGTAATAAAAAGAAACAATAAAAATGTAAATTATGTTTTCATGCTCAATGACTTAGGAAAATTTTCATGATATAAATGAGTGAAAATAACAGATGTAAAACCAGATAGACAGTATGGCCCCCTCTTGTTGGCAGGGATGAGAGGGGAAGGAGGCAAGATGCGGGGAGGAAAGAAGGGAGAAAGAAAATCTCAGAAATGTAACACAGAATTTAGCTCTAGATGGCAAAATTGAGTGGTTTTATTTTGTTATTTATACTTCCCCAGATTTTCAAAGTATTTTTATAACGAACATGTGTGCTTATAAGGGAGGAAAAAAGGCTATTTTAGTAAATGTTACTATTGGCACTCTGTTGGGAATTTTTTTACCCCCCAAATTGGTAAATCATGCCCTAGTTGCTAGCAAAAATCCCTAGCATGTCAGTAAGCTGTTTTAAATAGTAGTTTAAATTCCCAGTTTAAACAGTAGGGGGAAAATGAGTATCTCTTTGAGGTTAGTTGATTTTGTTTTATTTATATTTACTTATTTATTTTATATTTATATATATTTATATATTATACATTTATATTATGTCACATTTATCATTTATTTATATATCTTTTGTCTTTGTTTCACTTATCAGTGACCTTATTACGTATATTCATGTCTTCCCTTTTCAGAATCAGGATGCCATCCCTGCGTTTTGAGGACTAAAGAATGTATAAAGGCTGAACAGAAGTTAAATACGTCTCGCTTTAATGTTGTACAAGTCCCCTCCTTTACACAGGGATCTCAAGTGGTCCCACGGTCCCTAAGACCTTCTAGAGGAGTGGGCCAGGAGGGAGGCCTTGGCCCTCACCGCAGGCTGCTGGGCCGTCCCTGGCAAGAGATGTTAGAGCCTGTTAACAAGGCTTCAACCAGCTTCACTCCAGGAAAAGCCAGAACCCCTGGGAGGACTGTCTGGTGCCCCTTCTACCTCATAGCACTGCATCACCAGAGAGCAGGCTGGTTCCTGGATCCTGAGAGCCTGGCAGCCATGGGGAGGAGCCAAGGTGACCTGTGACTCAAGCCTGGAAGCTTCAGGAGGCATGCTGCTGATCACCCACATTCAACAAGCAGTAGAAGCAGTTATCAGTCTGAAATGAAACATTTCATTTAAAATCACACACACACAAAATTACCTTTTCTTTCAAAGCTTTCCTCTCTGACAAAGCAGACAAGAGCCAGGAACTTTGTCACCTCTTTTAGATAAAGAACTGTGGTATTGTTCAGCTTTATAATGGCTGTGGATTCCTTGTCATACGGGGTTCCTGCTCCATCTTCTTTGAGACTACATGGGGACAGAAACCAGAACATGTGTGACCATTGAGAAGAAACTACAAAGTGTAACCCAGCGACAGAGACCAGCTCTAATACACAGACTGATGATCATAATGAGAAGTTGTTTACAATTACAGGGCCTTTCAACGAAAGTCTTTGAAACACAAAATCACAAGAATATACATGGTGTATGACAGTCCCTTCCTACGGACACAATGAGTGGCTGTTGGGGCAGGGAGGCATCTCTCCAGGCACCTGAGGAACACAGGTGAGGGATGGAGGTTAGCCATTCTTCCCTCCATAGCCCATAAGGGCTTCTTCTTTTTTCCTGTCGGAATAACCAGGCTGTCAAAAGCATGGTCTGATGAAGACCGAGGAGAGCCGAATGACTCTTCCAAATTACAGAAGCCTAAGGAGACATGACAGCCAAACACTGGCCTAGATCCTGGATCAGGGATAAAAGATAGAATTGGGACCATTGGTAAGATTTGAATATGGACAATATATTAGATAGTGCATGACTGTAGCCATGCTAAATATGCTTAATTTAGTAAACAGTGGTCCTGTAAGAGAATGTTTTTTTTAAAGAGATAGATACTCAAGTAGCTAGGATCAAAGAATCATGATGTCTTCAATTCACTCTCCAGTGGTTTGGCAAAAACAAACCACAAAATGTATTAGAAAAAGAGAGAGCAAATATGGCAAATTGGTAAAAATGGGTGGATCCCAGTGAAGGGTATCATATAGGAGTTCACTGGACTATCCTTGCACATTTTCTGTAGGTTTTAAATTTTTTCAAAATTAAACACTAAATAAATACACTGGTCTATTTAAGAAAAGGTGTGGCCTGCAGACACAGATGACTTGGATTTGAACCCCAGCTCACTTATTTTGTGAACTGGAGCAAGGTAACTTCTTTGAGCCTCAATTCCCTTATCTGTATACTAATAGTAATTACCTCGAAGTTTCCCAATGCAATGAAATAATAGACATTTAGCACTGAGCATAGTGCTCAGACCATGTAAAATGCACAGTAAATGTTAACCATGATGATGATGATGATAATGAATGATGCCCTTTAATGATCAAAACTGGACCCTCCGAAGACACTGATGTAATCAGAGGTATGTGTCCTCTCCTCATAGGCAAAGGAGCACTTTTCTTCACCTTTTCCCCTTATCTGAAACTGTATGTGTGTGTGTATTTTTACTTCCCAAATTAATGAATAATTGACCAGAAATTTGACTTAATTGGAATTGTGCTAGACCTTATTAATACAACATAGTAACACGACTGGTGCTAAGCCTGATCCCTTTGCAGAATAAGAGCCAACATTTACAATGTGACAGGCACCATTCTTAGTTTTTATCATGAATTATCTATGGTCTGGCCTAAGAATCCTCTAAGCTGGGTATTGAGGAACTGAGGCTAGGGGAAATAGGATAATTTGGTCAAAGCTGATGATGGGGGTAGAGCCAGGACCTCAAACTAATCTAATTTCAGTTAATGCTTTTAGCCTCATAGATATCATAAGGAGGTAGGGTGACAAACCAGATTAAATGAAAAGCCTGAATTGTAGAGTATTTCAAAGGAAATGTAAGTCTTCGTTTTGGGAATATTTTAAACTGGCACATACATGGCTACTTAAAAGTAAATTGGGGAAGAAAGCGGTTTTTTTGTTTGTTTTTAAAGATTTTATTTCTATGACAGAGAGAGACAATGAGAGAGGGAACTCGAGCAGGGGGAGTAGAAGAGGGAGGAGCAGGGGGAGTGGGAGAGGGAGAAGCAGGCTTCCCGCTGAGCAGGACGCCTGATGCGGATGTGGGGCTCCAACCCAGGACCCTGGGATCATGACCTGAGCCAAAGGCAGGCCCTTAACGACTGAGCCACCCAGGCGCCCAGGGAAGAAAATTTTTTAAAAAAAGGATTCAACTCACTGTGACCTACCAAAACATTAAAGAAAAATCTTTAAGAAGTGTTGGATCTCAGATGCTAAAGATGCTTTATCAGAATTCTTAACTTCCTTTGTACTATTTTTAGCTGCTGTTTTTCTAGATTGAATTTCTCTTGCTAATAAGTAATGTTCTGAGAACAATAAACTGAAACATTTGAGTTTTTTACCCAATGAAGAAAATTTACTAACAGTACTTAATAACACGAAAATTCTTAGATGATAATGTTAAATGCATAAAGCAGGATATATATAAAATTATATATACAAAGTGATCACATTATCCTAAAAATTACACAGAGAAATAAGAATAAAACACATTAGGGGCGCCTGGGTGGCTCAGTCAGTTAAGCATCTGCCTTCAGCTCAGGTCACGATCCCAGCGTCCTGGGATCAAGCCCCAAGTCCAGCTCCTTGCTCAGTGGGGAGTCTGCTTCTCCCTGTGTCCCTCCCCCCTCCCACTCATGCTCTCTCTCAAATAAATAAATGAAATCTTTAAAAAAAAGAATAAAACACAATAAAATGGTAATAGTGACTGCCTCTAGGTGAAGACATTATGGGCTATTTTAATTTTATTCTTTATGCTTTTACATATTTTCTGCAATGAGCATGGATTGCATTCATCTTCAGAAAAAAGTACACATTAAACAAATTGGAAAAACCATAAAGACCAAAAAAATTACAAGTAAACACTGGTGACGGATTACAACTGCAACAACTATGTGCTACTCCTCAAGTCTGCGTTCACAAAGCGGTAAGAACACAGGCAGCTGCAATATATTTAAATCGTGTGTGTGTGTGTGTGTGTGTGTGTGTGTGTGTGTGTGTGTGTGTGTGTGTGTGTGCGCGCGCGCGCGCGCGTGTGTGCGCTTGGAGAGCAGACGTTCAGCAGATTCCGGGGCAGACTGACGGAGGCGCGGGGTCACCTGCCTCGGGCCCTGCTGGTCTCCACGGAGCAGCTGGGACCTGGCAACAAGCCTGTTTCCTCCGCCGCTGCCAGTTAGCTGGGCTGGCTCCTTGTGGCTCCAGCAAACACTGAGGAAACTCCAGGGCCCAAGCCCAATTGGCGACCCAGACTGGTTCTTACTGCACCTGATGGGTTCTCAGGAGCACTGCATTCCCGCACAGAAAAACAATCTGACTCCTCCTGCTACCGCCCTCCTCATGTTTGTTTTAGCTGGGTAAGAGGAACTCTGATTAACATCATTTACATGAACAGTTTACCACTTACATCTAATTACCATATGGCACAATAATGATTACGCATATCATTAAATAGGTGCCAGATTAATTGTGTTTATTGTATTTGATTACCACAGCAATCTAGACTGTAATCAGGATACATTCAGTTTCCATGACTATTTCAAGGTCAATCCACTTAGAGTTTAAAAACAATAGAATGCTATAGAGCAGTAATCTTGGAAAACAAGGTCTATTTCTGAAGCCAGATGGCAGTGTTTAATAATACTAAGAAGGCAGTAATCTTGGGGAATAAGGTTTGTTCCTAAAACCAGATGGCAACGTTTAATAATAACAATAAATAATAATAATAATAATAATAATAATAATAATGGCAGCTACATTTATCCAGGGCCTACCAGGTGAAGCCTAACGATATGTCATCCTCACTACAGACTTATAGTATCACTTTCCCTATTTCATAATGGAAGGGACCCTGCGTGCTTGTGTGTATAGCAGAAAGAATCTCAACTGAGGGGGCAAAGGATTTTCAGACAGAGGAAGAGAGAAATGGAGAGACTGGGAACCTCACCGAAGTTGACAGAGGAGGCTGTGTGAGGCAGGTTACAGCTGGTGAGTAAAGGGGAAGATGAACAAGAGCCTTACCCATCAATGATTGGATAAACATGTAAGATCCAATATAAATCGACAGCGACAACTTGATCTTAATAAGACAAACTAGTTCATATCCATTTACTCTATATGACACCCATTCAGGAAATTTAAAATTATGTGGAATTGTTTCTATGTTCAGTACAATTAATTTTCTCCACTCCTTGTTTATTTTATAATATTGTAAGTGTATAGGAGGTTCTGTTTCCCAAGACTCTAAGACTATGATAATAAACAGGTAATGTTTGCTTAGTTTTGTAATTCTCTGCTGCTCATAAAAGAAGACAAATCCGGCAGTTATTTCCTATAATGAAGAAAGTAATAGAACTGTTGTTAATATGCGATATGTATTTAGAGTTCGAGGATCCTATTAGTCTCTCCCAAGTGTGTATGACGTTATGATATGATGACAGATTTTTCAGTAGAAAAACCAGGAATCAGATTTGAGTTCAAATTCCAGTTCTATCCTTTATTGACAGTGTGAGCAGGGGTTAGAAATCTAACCACTCTGAACCTCAGTTTCCCCATCTGTGAAATGGGGATAATAATTCCCACCTCATGGAACAGCAGGGAATTAAATGATATAATGTATGCAATACGCTTATTAGCAAAATGTCAGGCATTTAATCAATTATTTTTGGTTGTTATTGCATGCTAAGTGGTATATTTATTTACAGATCTCAGTCATTTAAAACAAAAGTATTAAAATCAAATAAGTAAATGCAAATGTTACAAAGGTTATGAAAGGTTTCATTTTCTAATCTGAAGTATGGCTTATTTGTACCCTTTAAGAATATTTTACTTACCCATAAATACAAGAGATGTCAATAACCACATCGATCATATCACAGCAGAGCTCATAGGTTTGCATATCCACTGGGGTACTATCAGTTGCAATATAAATTTTACTGACCACATCAAAGAGAAATGCCTTTTCAATTCCAGAATTCTGAAACAAAAAGAAGATGCTATCTTAAAGGGACACTGATTTTAGAACATATCATCACTGTATAAAAAAATTACATGCCATCCTCAATGTAAAATATGAATGAACAAAAATTAATTTACTAAAAGTTTTGTTCTATTTTATTACAATTTAAACCTCACATAAACCTTTATAATGGATTTGCATAAGAAATGGAAAATTCTTATTTTTCATAAATTATTTACTGTAGGTAAACAAATTGGGCAGTGTTTCCTGGCTTTTAGAGATGTACCTGCAGTTAGGGAAAGGCAAGTAAAAACACTAATTTTACTGACTGTAAATTTTAAAATAAAATAAATTTAGGGACACCTGGGTGGCTCAGCTGGTTAGTGTCTACCTTCAGCTCAGGTCATGATCCCAGGTTCCTCACGGCAGGCTCCCTGCTCAGCAGGGAGTCTGCTTCTCCCTCTCCCTCTGCCTGCCACTCCCCCTGCTTGTCCTCTCTCTCTCTCTGTCAAATAAATAAAATCTTAAATAAATAAATAAAATCTAACCCAAACTATGGAGTGACAGAGTAAATATGAGTAGAACCAACAAGTCTGACTCGAGTCAGCAGCAGAGCTTGCCTAGACCTGACAGTTTATAGGATTCATTCAGACAGCACATCATCCACAGTGCTAAACAGATAGAAAATACTCAATGGTTATATCTTAGCGCCACAACCACCCTTAAGCTTCCTGCATCTCGTAGGGCTCTATCAACATTGAATGATTGCCTATAACTTTAACAAACATTCTAATTATACCAGGACAGTACAGGAATGCTTTGGGGAGTGAAATGTTAAAGAACATAAAACAGCACGTAGGAGCAATCTTCCAGAGTAATCGCTTTAGTGACCTTGCAATGCCGTAAGCGCAAGCAGAAATAAGACTGTTTTCACACTTGCAATGTTATTCTAAAATTCTGCAAATGATTCTAACGGGAGAAAAGTATTTACTTACTGAGATAAAGATGTTTAGCAAATTCTCCAGGGTGGGGAGTTGTGGAATCAGTTTCTGAACCACTTTGCTAAAAGCTTCAAATATTGAATGATCATATATGCTCGTCAAATAGAAGCTGAAAGAGAAAACAGTATTTCGTCACATTTTCCTTCTGACTGGGGAACAGACTGCTTAGGCTGTCACAACACGGTGCCCGGCCATGTGTACCTACAGTCCCTACGCACGCATTCTAGCCCCCTTCGGAACTTAAAATGACCTCAGCAAAAAATGAACATGTCTTAACAAGCCATTCCTCCCCAGCTCCCAAAAAGCCAGAATTGTGCCCATTCTCATCTGCTGACTGGCTGGACTGGAAAGCTTAAAAATACAGTGGTATGTGCCCATACAAGCTTCCTTACATTCTGCAGAAGAATCCCCACCAGGTCATCTCTACACACTCCTGTTAGGTTAGTAATGGCTATGTTACTGATATTGAAGCGTCTAAGATCTTCATTTTCCAATTTGCAAATCGAATGATGCATACACTTCCCCATAAAAAACTAACAGAGGGGCGCCTGGCTGGCTTAGTCAGTGGAGCATGTGACTCTTGATCTTGGGGTTGTAAGTTCAAGCCCCATGTTGGGTGTAGAGATTACCTAAAGATAAAATCTTAAAAAGAAAAAACAACTGACAGAGAAGTGGTTTTCCTCTGTATTTTTATTTGAATTATCTTCAGAGTTCTCTTTTACTTGTGACTATAAATACTATCATATTTATCAAGAATTGTAAACTTCAGCATTGATTAACTTCCTGAATTATGTTCCTGAGTTTTATGTTTTTCCTATGTGGGGAAAACATTAGCTTTGACCATTTGTTTAAAAAACAAAAACAAAAATTAGAATTAGCACATGCAAAGCTTGCTTTTCCCAAATCCTGTCCCAATGTGTACGGCACAAATAGGGTAAACAGGTGAACACCAAACCATTCGTGCTGACTTTGGACTCCACACCTGCTTTTTTCCGTTGATTACTGTGATCCCGGAAGGGTTTCTGTTCTCACCTGAGGTGAATTTTTTCTAATCCAGCATCTGCAAGGTCATCGTTTGCCCTCTGATGAATATCTCTTTGGGTTTCAATTTTGTGGTCATCTGACAGACCATCCACTTTATGAATAAACACCTCGAAGTTGATGTCAGTGTTCACTTTGTAAGCCCTGGTCACGGTGAGGTGGAGCCTGGCCAAGGCTTCCATGTAGTCGTCCTGGGAACAAAGGCACACTCCTGTCAGGGGAGGCCAAACCCTTCTATGCTGCCTTCCAGAGACACTCTTTTTTTCCCCAGTTTTATTGAGGTATGATCAACAAATAAACACTGTGTACATTTAAGGTGTACAATATGATGTTTTGATATACATATACATCATGAAATGATCTTCCCAATCGAGTTAATTAATCTACCCCCCATCACCTTACTTCAGAGTTACCTTTTTTTTCTTTCATATACACTCCTAATTTGGAAACCATGTGGGTACAATCCTCCAAAATATTTTGCAAAAGCCCAAATAAAAGCTGGTTTCATGGAATTCAAGTTGGAAAACTGAAGTTTCATGAACAAAGAGATGAAAAAGAAAGGCAGGAAAAACACAGCTCTAGGCAGTCATGATGTAGCCTGATGACAGTCAGTAAGATCAGCATGGCAGTTTTATGAATTCAAAATGACCCCATACCACCTAGAACCTTCCCTGGGATACTATTCTTCCCAGATTTTTGAGTCCCCGGGTGAACGGTGATAAACAGTTAGAGATGGAAATGTGATATGGGTCGCTGGGAGGATGGGGAAGGAGCCAGGAGGAAAGATAAGAGCACTGGTCTAGAGCAGAGGTCAGCAAACCATGGCCCAAGGACCAAACTGGATCCACTCTGTGTTGCTTATAAGTAAAGTTTTATTGGAACACAGCCATACTCATCTATTTACATATTGTCTATGGCTGCTTTTCTGGTGCAGTGGCAGAGTTGAGGGGTGTTCCTCTCTGGAAACTCCTCGGAGATGGTACAGACAGCCTGCAAAGCTTAAAATACTTACCAACTAGCCCTCTACAGAAACAGTTTGCTGACCTCTGATCTAGAGTAACTGACCCAAATAATGCAATACTATTTTTTTCTCCTTCCTACAAATGACACTTTTATAATATGATGAACATCTGCGTATGCATCTCCTTGTTTAAGAAATCAAACAGCAGGGGTGCCTGGCTGCCTCAGCTGGAGGACCATGCAACTCTTTTTTTTAAGCTACCCGGGCACCCAACATGGGGCTCAAAGTCACAACTGTGAGATCAAGAGTTGCATGCTCTATCAAGTGAGCCAGCCAGGCGCCCTGAGCATGTGACTCTTGATCTTGAGGTCGTGAGTTCGAGCTCCACATTGGGTATAGAGATTAATTAAATACATAAACTTAAAAAAAAAAAAGAAATCAAACAGTAGACACTGAAGTCCCATGTGTCTCTCCCCATCCTCCCGGCCCACACCACCACTCTACCCCCCACCCTCCAGAGGTATCCACTATTCCTGAGTTTAGCGTTTACTCTCAATCATCTCTTTATATGTTACTACATATATATTTATCCCTAAACAACATACAGAATTCATTTACATTGTCTTGAAAATCAGGGGGAGGCTGCGAAAGGACAACAAAGGAAGCTTTTCGGGTGGTAGAAATATTCTATATCTTGACTGTGGAGTGGTTACAAGTTATACCCATTTGTCAAACTTACTGAACTGTAAACTCACAATGAATGCATCTTATTGTATGTAAATTATACCTCAAAAATTGTTATGGTTTGTGTCTTTAACTGAAGAGGGGAGTTAAGGGGACATGTCTGTGAGCAAAACTAGCCAATGTCAAGAGAGTATCACAATCTCAAAAGATCAGAAGTTGTTACTGTAACTTCCTGCCAGCCATATAAAATGATCTGATTACCAACTAAGTGATGAAGTGGCAAGTACTTAGGACTAAAAATAACATTTGAAAGAAGAAAATACTTGGTTTATTCGAACAGAGGGCGCGTGGCTTATTTTTCCCACTGTTTTCTACAACAAATAAAAATACAGGAAAAATACACCGCCTTAGTTCCTATTCCAAAACTAGATATAGAGGGCGCCTGGGTGGCTTAGTTGGTTAAGCATCTGCCTTCGGCTCAGGTCATCATCCCAGGGTCCTGGGATCGAGCCCCGCATCGGGCTCCCTGCTCCGCGGGAAGCCTGCTTCTCCCTCTCCCACCACCCCTGCTTGTGTTCCCTCTCTCACTGTGTCTCTCTCTGTGTCAAATAAATAAATAAAATCTTAAAAAAAAAAAAAAAAAAACTAGATCTAGGAATTACAGGCAGGTCACAATCACCAATGTAGATGAAGCTGACACTTCATTTTGGATCCCAAGGCCCGTGAGATATGGCTTCAGGGGGCCAAGGATGGCCCTGGGGTGTGGGGACATGTTGTGGGCTCTGCCTGGGGGGCTGACAGTGTCATGCAGTTAGCTCACAGGAAATCACTCTGGATCCTTTCATGCTCTTTCATTTTACAACATTCTGGGAGGACACATTTTCTCCTTGGTGATATATTTACCTGGCAATCCTGTGATTGTGAGGAACTCACAAGGAAAAAATAAAAATTTGAGGCGTCAGACCAACAGAGCCCTGTTTAGAAATACAGGCAATGACGTTCAAGTGCCTGCCAAGATCGCCTGAAGTTTGCTTTTCTTTTCAGTGCTTATAATCACATCATATAAAAATTCCTGAAAACATGGTTTTTACAGTCTGCTTCCAATACAAAAGTATATATTACACAGACTCTAAAACAGCTTATTTCATTATTCCTTCTTTTTAGTAAATGATAGCTCTCAACAATGTTTTTCCACCCTTTTTGAAAGTGGAACTTAAAAAGACAAATTTCTCAAACATTCTTATACCTTTCTCTTCCCTACAGCTAGGGGGAAAAAAAGAAACCCACAAGAAACAAAATAAAAGAAAACACACATTTACCAACCCAAACTGAAGGGCCACTTTTCATGTTCAGGTAACATTAAAACCAAATTACAGTTGCAACTTGAAAATAGGCAAGCGAACCTATTTTTAGCCACCTTATAGCCATAGTACAAACACCTAGGATAGGGCTGCGTTGGACATCTGAATTCTAGAAACGCCAGTTGCTACATAAGCACAACATGGTATTGAAGTGAGTACTTCCTAAGCCACTGTCTTGAAAAGAGGAGTCCTCTGACTGGAATCTTCTTTTTTTTTTTTTTTAAAGACTTTATTTATTTATTTGAGAGAGAGAGAGAATGAGAGATAGAGAGCACGAGAGGGAAGAGGGTCAGAGGGAGAAGCAGATTCCCTGCCGAGCAGGGAGCCCGATGTGGGACTCGATCCCGGGACTCCAGGATCGTGACCTGAGCCGAAGGCAGTCGCTTAACCAACTGAGCCACCCAGGCGCCCTGACTAGAATCTTCTTACCCAAGGGTCAGGCTACTACCACTGCCACCTGGTTCAACAACTGCAGAAACAGCAGTGGAGTGACTTGGGGAAAAACCTGGAGCTTCGAAGAGACAGCTGGGTGGGGCATAGACGATAGCTCGCCCTCCGTGCGGCAGCGCGCACACAACCCGGCTGCTCCGTCCTGCTCAAGCTCCCTAATTTATGGTGCCGGCAGACCTAGGCAGGAAGGCGGGGGCTACTGCCACGACCACAGATGGGCCAGAAAACAGGTCAGTACAAGTGGGACAGCCAGGAAGGCAGCGACCGACAGCAGGGCTTGGACCTGATGCAGGTGTCTAGAGGCGTGCATTTCCAGATGGGCCCAGGAGAGGGGAGGCACTGCTGTTCACAGATCAGGCACCAGAATTTAAAGTCTTCCCCCCACCCCACCCAGCGCACCACCACCAAAAAAGAAAGAAAGAGCCCCTCCTCCCAGATGGCCACACTCTCACAGCTACACCAGACGGACGCAGTGCCATCACTTGGAACTAAAAGGCTTAGTTGAAAATTTCATTATTATATTAAACAGGCACCTAGTTCCCTGGATGAATTTATGAGGCTCTCGGGCATGAGCAGTCTTCTCAGAGAAGGGGTTTTCCAAGAGCGGGCTCAGAACCATTATTACTAACAGTTTACATGTCCCTGCCTCCCTAACTCCATTGGCACTTCTGGAAGGCGCAGGTGTGCTTGGCCCATCTGTATGATTGCAGGTCCAGTTTCAGGGAAATATCCTGCCCTGAACTTAGAGCTGGTTTAGTGCATTTCTGGAAGGACTTACTGCCATTTATCCCCCACAGCTGTAAAAGAGAGCCCTTGGGAGAGACTTCAGCCTCAGCAAGGCTTCCAGGACACTTTCTAAGAGTGCCTGGACATAGAGAGTTTGAAGAGCATCGTTGTCTCAGTTCTGTTCCCTGTACTCTTTCCTAAGACCGGCATGCCTGAGATGTACCTGAAATCTGCTGCTTCCCTCCCCCCTCCCCCCCTTTAACTGCTGGCTCCCACTTCACAGGAGAAAGGCCCAGAGGACCAAAGAGACAATTCAGAAGACCAGTTTGTATACTAATAAAGTGAGTAACTGATTCCTGGGTACAAAGACTCTTCACCAGTCAGGGGGTCCCCACGTCTTTGCTTTCAGCAAAGTTAAAGGAAAGCCCAATCAGGATGTCTACTGATTAACTAGTAAAAACAAACCTTTGTGATAGAAAACTGGGCAATTTAGGGGATATAACTTGGAAAGTGTTTAAATAATTGAGTGAATGCTATAACAAAACTCACCCCGTATCCATCTACTTATTTATGTGAACAAGGTTTCTTAGTGCTTACATCGACACAATCAAAAAATAGAATTGATGCCAAATCTTGTCTTATTCAAGCATGGATATGTGAATTAAGTGGAAAAATATCCATCATCTTAAAAGATATACTTATCAATCGAAATTTTACTTTTTATATTTAGTACTTACCTATAAAATAAGTAATAGTTATGCTATCAATTGTGTACTAGTGATAATTACAATAATTTAATTCAAAAGAAAAATTTCATACTTAGAACTTTATCTTCCTAGGAAAGAGTAAACATTTTATTTATTAATTTTTATAAATGTAATTTTCCTTTTTATTTTTTATTTTTATTATTATTATTTTTAAAGATTTATTTATTTATTTGGCAGAGAAAGAGACAGCGAGAGAGGGAACATAAGCAGGGGGAGTGGGAGAGGGAGAAGCAGGCTTCCCGCAGAGCAGGGAGCCCAATGTGGGGCTAGGTCCCAGGACCCTGGGACACTTAACAACTGAGCCACCCAGGCGCCCCGAGTAAATATTTTAAAATGCAGGCTTATATACATATTTTTGTTGCAGAGAACCTGTGCTATTTTACAGATGTCTGCCAAGAATATCGGGGGCAGGGGACATGTAGTTGTTGTCCTTGGGCTGTATGGTGGCCCTCTCCATCTATAAGGTTTCTGTGATTTGCTGAGATGTAGACAACTCCCTGACGCTGCTCACTGCTCATTGGTTAGGGTTCCACAGAGGAAGACTTTTTTCCTTTGCACTCCTGAGAGCCCCCACTGAGAAACGCTTGTTTGGTAAAAAGGGCTATTCCCGATTCTAAAAACCACACCAAAACCAACACAAAAGAAGTGGTTTGAACATAGGGGAGGGATGGCGTCTGGGGGGAGGAGGGGTCTCCAGTCCCAAGTATCCCGAGACTGAACTTTACCTGGGAGTCGATGACAAATATCAGCGCTCCTGTTCCCCGGAAGATCATCTCATAGTCAAATGTAGGGTCAAAAAAGTCAATCTGCCCTGGGAAGTCCCAAATCTGAAAGTTAACAAAGGAGCTATTGGAAACGTCTTCCCGGCAGATCTTGTTTGTGCTCTCCAAGAACAGTGTTTCGTTGGGAGACATTTTATGAAAGACAACTTTCTGAATAGATGACTTGCCACTTCTCCTCAGGCCCATGAGCAGGATTCTGGGCTTCACCTCAGTGCTGAAGGGATCGCTGAAGTCCAGAACTGGAGAAACCACAAAACAAGAATGAGGGTGAGTTGCTTTCACAGCGGTTAATTAGAGGAGTTTCACTTCCACCTCAGATGTGATTTATGATTCACAGACAATGCCACTCTTCCAAATACAGAGACTGCTAACTACCTCACTCCACTCATTGAGGGGCCTTTTAGTAAGGGCAGAACACTGAAAAATGCTGTTTTGCTACCTGTCACACCATTCCAGAAGGCAGGAAAACCTGTACAACTCCATATCACAATCAGCAAATCTGGAGTGTGAAAGGTAGAGCTTTCCTGGAGCAGAGTGTGAGGGGAAAAAAATCCAGTCTTAGCATTCCAAAGCAACGTCTTCTTTGTCTAGATCATCAGCGTCTTCTATGCCCTAAAGAGATGCTTGTTCATTTGAGTTATGCCCCAAACAGTTTTGGACTTCATCAAAATTTAAAACATTGGTGCTTCAAAGGACATTATAAAGAAAAGTGAAGACAACCCACAGAATGGGAGAAAACACCTGCAAATCACATATGTGATAAGGGACTAATATCCAGAATATATAAAGAACTCTTACAATTCAATAATAAAGACAACCTAATTTAAAAAATGGGCAAAGAATCTAAAGAGACATTTCTCCAAAGTTACAAAAATGGCCAATAAGCACATGAAACAATGTTCCACATCATTAGCCAGCCAAGAAATACTAATCAAAACCACAATAAGATGCCACTTCACACCCACCGGGATGGCTATAATCAAAAAGACAAACAGTAACAAGTGTTGGTGAGGCTATGGAGTAAATTAGAACCCTCATCCAATATTGGTGAGAACGTAAAATGATGTGCTTTCAACAGTTTGGCAGTTTCTCAGAAGGTTAAACACTGAGTCACTATATGACCCAGCAATTCCACTCCTAGGAATATATTCAAAGAAATGAAAACATATGTCCAGTATACATGAATTTCTTTTTTGTTTCCTTCTGGCAACCTCTCTTATATTTTTCTCAGTCCCTGGAACCGATCCGATTCAATAGTGACTGGAAAGTAATTCTTTTTTCCCTTATTATAACTAATAAATTTTTCCAAGTCTCTACAATTGTCTAAAATACATATTAATATTTGATAATATCTTAGTGAATTTCATTACTATATATAATTTTTTGATGTTTGAATTTGCAGTAGGTTTCAGTAAACACACAAATTTCAGGTAAAACAACAACTGAATAAAAAAAAAGTAAGCAGGTACAGATGTGCACAGCTGCTACCCGACTATAAGCAACACTTTGCTCCTACCCTACCCACACATTCTTCTCCAGTTCAACTTAACCCAATTCAACCATCTGCTGATGATATACTATAGAAGCAATAATGAGGAAGGAAAGCACCCAAAAAAGTCACCAGCTTTCTTCTTCCTCAGTCATCATATGCTACTCACTCACAGTACTGTCATTACAAGTCCATCTTAGCAAAAGCAGGGCATAAATTAAAAAAGAAAACAGGGCTTCGAGTTTTAAAATTTTCAGACTGGTAACATGTCACAGTCTTCCCCTCCCACAGTGAATCAATCTCTAAAATAACAGAAAAGGTATCAACCATAAATAAATAGATGAACAAATAAACATAAATATCTGAGCTTAAAGCAAAACAAAAAAACCTTAAAGTCGACAGATTGCAGAGAAATCCCTAAGAAACACGAAGGTCAGATTGAAGACAGACCCTGCAGCCCTTGACCAGGAATGGTAGGGTTCTGCTGCAGAAGGTAGAACTGGTGGAAGCCCAAACAGGGAGGGGCATGAAGACAACCAACAGGGTTGTTATTTGGAGAATCATAATGAGAAAAGCCAGCGGATAAACTCTGAGCACTGCTGCCACTCACCCACCTACGACACACTTCCAGGTAGGGGCAATGACTACAGGAGTTTGGGTATGAGGGGGAAGGCAGTGCTCCAGGGGCTCAGGATGCCCAGCAGGAACAGGGAGCACCCACACTACTCTGCCCTTCCCTAACTCTCACTACATGGAGTTCAACAGGTAGAAGCAGTACCATCTTCTCTCCAGACATTTCCTCAAAAGTCTAATATGCATATACCTGAACATACATCTGAAGAAGCAGAGTTCATAAAGGAGTCAGAGTAAACTTCCAAGTTAAGTGTAATTAAAATATTCAGAGAAAATGTGGTATCCATAAAACAAGAACAGACAGTTTCAGAATAAGAGCAACCATGAAAAAATAGCCTTAGAGATCTTAGAAAGAAAAATATAATTGGGGAGGGTGGTTAGATATACCGATTGAAAAGCAGAATAAAGACAGATAAAGAGGGCAATAGTGAACTGGAACATCAAATCCTCTCAGAATGTAGTACAAAGGGATACAGTGCTGGAAAGTATGAGATAAAGGTTTAAAGTGACTTTAGGAGTAATTATCTCAAACCAGTAGAAAATATAAATACTTGTGCAAGTACATTAGAAAAGGGTCCAGAAGGACACACAGCAAACAAAGAATGTATGGGTAAAAGATCTGGGGGAATCATCAAAGGGATTTTGGCTTTAGTTTTTTTTAAGTTTATTTTTTTTAGTAATCTCTATACCCAAAGTGGGGCTTGAACTCATAACTCTGAGATCAAGAGTCACATGCAGCAGCATGTGACTAAAGCCAGGCACGCCTGTGGCTTTAATTTTAAAAAGGAAACACATTTAGGGGCGCCTGGGTGGCTCAGATGGTTAAGTGTCTGCCTTTGGCTCAGGTCATGATCCCAGGGTCCTGGGATCGAGCCCCACATCAGGCTCCTGGCTCAGCAGGGAGCCTGCTTCTCCCTCTCCCTCTGCCTCTCTCCCTGCTCATGCTTTCTCTCTCTCTCTGTATCTCTGTGTCTCAAATGAATAAATAAAATCTTAAAAAAAAACTATTAAAAAGGAAACACATTTATACAATATATATACATATATGTGTATATATATAATTAAAATTAGTTTTGAAAAAAGTTTAATGTATAGGGAGTCATAGCAGACACAGAAATATTTCAAAATATTAAATACTCTTTAAATTGTGATTTTAACTCCATATTATCTTGTTAAGTGGTTGTTGTAAGGTTTCTGTTTTTTCAATACAATAAATATATTGATTACTGTACTCAAAGTAGTAGATTGGTAAGGTTGGCTGGACAAAAAGATATGCAAAACATGATTCCTATCTTGGAGAAACTTAAAATCCAGTCTAGACAACGTGGTACGGGCACAAAGATAGATAAATAGATCACTGGAATAGAATAAGGAGTCCAGAAATAAACCCACATATACAAGGACAGCTGAGATTTGACAAAGATGAAAAGCCAATTCCATGGAGAAAGGATAGTCATTTTTACCAAATGGTACTAAAACAACTGGATATCCATATGCAAAAAAAAAAAAAAAAGAATTTCAATCCACATCTCACACCATATACAAAAATTAACTCAAAATAGATCATAGGCCTAATTTTAAGCCTAAAACTATGCAACTTCTAAGGAGAAAATATTTATGACCCTGGGTTAAGCAAAGATCTCTTAGATATAACACCCTCCCCCCAATATTGATAAACTGGACTTTACTAAAATAAAAACTTCTGCTCTTCAAATGACACCATTAACATAATTTTAAAAAAGGCAAGCCACAGATCAAAAGAAAATATTTGTAAATCATATATCTGATAAAGGATTTGTATCTGGAGTATGTAAGGAACTCTAAAAACTTATTAATAAGAAAACAAAATTCAATTTTTGGAAAGGTGGGGGAGCAAAAGATTTAAACAGACAATTCACCAAAGACGACTTATGGAAGGTAAATTCACACATGAAAGGATGCTCAGCACATCATCAGTCATCAAGGAAATGTAAATCCAAACCACAATGAGATACTATTGCATACACAGTAAGATGGCTAAAATTAAGAACACAGACAGTAACAAGTGTTGAGGATGTGGGGGTACCAAACTCTCATACACTGCTAGTGGAAAGGGAAAATGGTACAACCATTTTGGAAAACAGTTTCGTGGTTTCTAAAGAAGTTAAACATGTATTATATTATCCCAGCCATTCCACAGCTATATATTTACATAAAAGAAATGAGAGTGTATGTCCATACTTGCACACAAAGGCTCGAAGCAATTTTATTTTTAGTAGTCAAAGACTGTTAACAACCCAAATGTCCATCAGCAGGTGAATGGATAAACAAATTGTGGTGCGTCTCAGCAATAAAAAGAAATAAACTGTTGACATATACAACATGGATGAATATCGAAATGATTATGCTGAGTGAAAGAAGCTAATTGAAAAAGACATACTCTGTGATTCTATTTACATAAAGTTCCAAAAACTGTAAACTCATCTATAGTGACAAATAGCAGATCAATGATTGCCTGGGAAATGTTAGAGGTAGTGAGAAGGGGTCAGAGGGAGCAACCTTGAAGGGGTATAAGAAAACCTTTAGGGGGTGATGGATACGTTCTTAGTTACGGTGATGGTTTCCAACGTGTACACATATGTCAAAACTTATCAAACAGATGTACTTAATTTTACGTCAATTGTACCTCAGTACAGCTTTTTTTTTTTAAGATTTATTTATTTATTTATTTAGACAGAGCACGGAAATGGGGGGAGGGGCAAAGGGTGAGGGAGAGAAATCCTCAAGCGGACCCCACTGAGCGTGGAGTCTGACACAGGGCTTGATTCCAGGACCCTGAGATCATGACCTGAGCCAAAACCAAGAGTTGGTGGCTTAACTGACTGAGCCACCCAGGCACCCCCTCAATACAGCTCTTTTAAAAAATGTATTCTCGGGGCACCTGGGTGGCTCAGTCTGTTAAGTGTCTGCCTTCTGCTCAGGTCGTGATCTCAGGATCCTGGGATTGAGCTCCATGCCGTGCTCCTTGCTCAGCAGAGAGTCTGCTTCTCCCTCTCCCTCTCCCTCTGCCTGCCGCTCCCCGCTTGTGCTCTCTCCCTCTCTTTCTCTCCCTCTGTCAAATAAATAAATAAAATCTTTAAACAAAAATTTTGAAGTGAATAATAATAAAAATAGGGGCGCCTGGGTGGCTCAGTCGTTAAAGCATCTGCCTTCGACTCAGGTCATGATCCCGGGGTCCTGGGATCGAGCCCCGCATCGGGCTCCCTGCCCAGTGGGAAGCCTGCTTCTCCCTCTCCCACTCCCCCTGCTTGTGTTCCCTCTCTCGCTGTGTCTCTCTCTCTCTCTTTCAAATAAATAAATAAATAATCTCTAAAAAATAAATAAAAATAAAAAAATAAAAGTAAAAAAGAATACCTGACAAAAAATTTTTTTAAATGTATTCTCAAGGACAAAAATGGAAACCTCAAGAGTTATAGTTGTTCTATTATTATTATTGCCTCACAAACTAGTGTTAGATCAATGCAAAGAGTAGGGGAGAAATGCCCATGGGCAGTGGGAAGGAACTCAGTGCATTACAAGGGTTATGAATGCAGACAAAGCAGTGCAGGATTTGGATGGGGTTGATGGGGGTGGGGGAGGGAGGCTCTCTAAGAAGAGCAGAGCCCAAAGCTAGGCAAAGACACCATGCCTTTCGTAGAATAGGAAAATATGGGTGCAATGAAAACTCAGCAACCACATATGAAGGTACTTTCCACATGCCAAGTACTGTACTAGGCACTCTCCACACTTCATCCCATTCAACTCTTTCAGGAATACATAGTATTATCTCTATTTCACAGGTAAAGAAATTTCAGGCTTGGCAAGATCAAGTAACATTCAAACTGAGGGCTGACCCACTCAAAATTCTATGCATTCTGTTTCTGCTCTGCAACACTCAATCCAATCAAAGAAAGCAAAAGTCCACATTAAATTATGAACAAGCACAGAAATATTTAAGTGTTTATACATGTTTTTATTTCTTCCCAATTTATACTACTGGATATCAGTGTAGATTTTAACTTATTTTCATCAGGGTCTGCAAGTGTCTATGTGGCATGGCCATCCATGCTGGATGAATTGGAGGATGGACCTCCTCCTCCTCCTGGGAGAGTGGAAGGTGAGGAAAGGTGACTGTGTAGAGAGGAGATAGCATATGTGCAAGTTTATATACACAGACTGGCTGGGAAGCGAGATGCACATGCCAGTACAGCACATACACACAGTTGGAAGTACTTCCTTCTCCCTGCCAAATTCAAACACAGGCCACCAATGATAAACTGCTGGGAAATGGTGGGCCAGATCGGCAAGGGTACCACCAACTCTGTGGAGACCCGTCAGACCCATGCAGATGCATTTTACATTTAGCTGGTAGGGACACATGCCAGATACCTTGCTAGACATTTCTGCAAACTTTTACCCCCTCCTCCCCCACACCCCCCATTCCCCTGGCAGTGAGGAGGTACAAGTCTGTTTTGCACCTGAGCAATCTGGGGGAAGGAACATGCCCAAGGTCACAGGGCTAGTATGTGGTGGAGTCCTCACCTAGAGCTTTAGCAACAATCAGATGGCATTCAACAAAAACTGCAACAAAGAAAACAGAAGAGACTAGGAAATACCAGAGTACATCATGCATAAGAGTACATACCACTAGCGAAACTCTTTTAGATTTAGACAAATGTGGTGCTGGTTCACAATATAAATGTATTTGTCATGTGAACCACAGTCAAAAACACTTTGTTGACCACTGCTATTGACCAGGAGAGGTTTCTTATATCAAAGAGGACTGCTGACAAAAATCCTTCCTTTGGGGGCCCTGGTTGGCTCAGTCAGTAGAGTATGACTCTTGATCTTGGGGTCATGAGTTTGAGCCCCACATTGGGTGTAGAGATTACTTTAGAAAATAAATAAAGGAAAGGAAAAATTGATTTGCCATTGCTCTCAAGCATGATGGGCCTCTAGGGCCTGATACAGATCATGTATATTTAAAAAAAAAATCTCTCTAATCCTTTCCCACCTCCCCTTAAGTATCTCTGCTTCTGAAACTCTATGGGGTTTCCCAGAGGCTCTCACCCAGTCTGGGAATGATAGCAGGGAGCACCCATCAGGAAATGCTTCACCTGGCCTCCTGGACAGCTGGCTTTCTCCACTAAACTTTCCCTGTGCATCACCGCTCGCTCAAGAACATCCTGAGAAAGGTGAAAGGAAGAGAATGGAGAAGGAGAGCTGCAATATAAGGGCTAATACTTTTTTTAAAAAAGATCAAAAAGGAAACACAGGATTTGGGACTGGAGATGGAATCCCAGGGAGGGCACTTTAAAAGTGTCAGCAGGTGTGGAGGAAGTTGCCCCGGAGAGGTGAAATTTACCAGAGGGCAGTTTGTTCAGTTTCATAAAGGTTCCCTGATCTTCTGCCAAGTGTTAAACTGGGCTGAGCCAGGGGCTGCAGACACAAAGGAAAGATTCATTCCTTAGTGATTAGAGGAAAAAACAGACAAGAAAAACTGACAATTACAGTGCACTGTTACCGAGGTGTTATGGGCTCAGAGGACTCCCTGGAGAAATATCCGTGTCTTAAAGAAAGGGAGGCATGAAAGAGATGAATGAGGGAAAGGTCATGCCAGGAAGAGATTCTGGCTTTCCTGGAGTTTAAGGAATGTAGTTTAAAGGCAAGAAAAGGCTGCACACTGTCCAGTGAATTCTTTCCCACAGCATTTCGAATAAAATCCAAACACCTTCTTTCTGCAAAGGCCCTACATGGGCTACCCTCTTATCCCGTGCCGGGTTCATCTTCCCCACTAGTTCCCTATCCTGTAACCACACTGACCTTCAGGTTCCTCACCCCGGGGTCTGGACACGCTTCTCCCTCCACCTGGCTTCCCTTAGCTTTCTTCCCAGCAGCAATTTACCTCCTCTCAGCTGAAGCAGACCCCATGACTTCCTGATAACCCTGTGTCTTTTTTTTTTTTTTTTTAAAGATTTTATTTATTTATTTGACAGAGAGACAGAGAGGAAACACGAGCAGGGGGAGTGGGAGAGGGAGAAGCAGGCCTCCAGCCGAGCAGGGAGCCCGATGTGGGGCTCGATCCCAGGACCCTGGGATCATGACCTGAGCCGAAGGCAGACGCTTAACGACTGAGCCACCCAGGCGCCCCAACCCTGTGTCTTAATAGTACTTATCACTAAAGGGCAGGGGCTTGGGTGGCTCAGTTGGTTAAGCCACCAACTCTTGATTTTGGCTTAGGTCATGATCTCAGGGTCTTCAAATGGAGCACAACATCTGGGCTCCTCGCTGAGAGGGGAGTGAGCTTGAGATTCTCTCTCTCTGCTCCTCCTTCCACTCACTCTCTCTCTCTCTCAAATAAATAAATAAATCTTAAAAAAATAGTACTTATCACTATACAAAATTACCTATTTTATACATTTGTCTTCTTGTCTGTTTACTTGTTTATTGTCTGTCCCACATATACACAGGCAAATTACAAAGCATGTGGCATGAGTCCAATAAGTATCTTTGAATAGGTGAGTTGATAGAGAAGCCTGTTACCTCCCCAGCAAACAAAAACTGCAACAAAGAAAAAAGAAGAGACTGGGAAATACCAGAGTACATTATGCATAATAAGAATACATACCGCTAACGAAACTCTTTCAAGTCTACTTACGCATATGTGGTGCTGGTTCACAGTATAAACACATTTTTTATTGTGGACCACGGTCAAACATATTTTGTCAACCACTGCTAGACTCTGCTACCTCATGAATGAGATGCTGGGAGGTCTGGATTTTACTTTGTAAGCCATGAGGAAATCACTAAGGATTTCAAGGGGAGACTAACATGATCAGATTTATACTTCAAGAAGTTCACTCCAGAAACAGACCCCCTAGAGGGTGTCAGTGGGGAGACAGTGAAGGGGTCTAGAATAAGCCACTGTGCCATAAAAATTATACTGAGCTAAAGATACTGAAGTCCCTGAAATCCTTCTTTGCCTCAAGCAGAGCCTCCCAAAAGAACTCTATTGCCATAAATCTTCCTGGAAGCAACTCTAATCTTCTCTTGGCGAAGACTGAGACCGAGACAGAAGAGAAGTTGGCACCGCCCCAAACAGACGCGCTCACCTCTTCTCCTGTGGGTCCATTTATCTTTCCAAAAAGTCACTTGTTTTTCCATAAATGCCCTTTCCCCAACTCCCTTCCAAGAAGTCACTCATTCTCCCAGAACTGCCCCTCCACCCCTCCCCATCCCATCTTTATTAAGATAGTAATAAAGCCCTGGGGCGCCTGGGGGGCGCAGTCGTTAAGCGCCTGGGGGGCGCAGTCGTTAAGCGTCTGCCTTCGGCTCAGGTCGTGGTCCCGGGGTCCTGGAATCGAGCCCCGCCTCCGGCTCCCCAATCCGCGGGAAGCCTGCTTCTCCCTCTCCCGCTCCCCCTGCTTGTGTTCCCGCCCTCGCTGTGTCTCTCTCTGTCAAATAAATAAATAAAATCTTTAAAAAAATAAATAAATAAATAAAAAGCGTCTGCCTTCGGCTTAAGTCATGATCCCAGGATTCTGGGATCGAGCCCCGCCTCCGGCTCCCCGCTCCGCGGGAAGCCTGCTTCTCCCTCTCCCGCTCCCCCTGCTTGTGTTCCCGCTCTCGCTGTGTCGCTCTCTGTCAAATAAATAAATAAAATCTTAAAAAAAAAAAAGATAGTAATAAAGCCAGAATTCTAAACACCTTTTTTTAAAGTTTATTTATTTATTTAACTAATCTCTACTCCCAACATGAGATCAAGAGTCGCATGCTCTTCTGACTGAGCCAGCTAGGCGCTCCTCTAAACACCTAAGTTGCACTTTTTGTGAACTCTCATGCATTAGTACGTAATTAAATTTGGTTTTCTCTTGTTAATCCATCTTTTGTCAGTTTAATTTGCAGGCTCCCAATTCAGAACCTAAGAGAATAGAGGAAAAGTTTTTCCTCCCCTGACAGCAGTTAGGTTATATTCTAGAACACAAATGAGAAATGAAGGAACTAAGGAATAGACCATGGAAATGGTCAGAAGGAACAGATTTTGTGACAAGTTCAAATTGACTCAATAGTGTTCAGTGATCCCCTGGACACAGATGACAAGAGAGAAAGAAGCCCCAAGTTCCCAACCTGGCAGACCAAGCTAACAAGGGCCCATTCACAAAGATGGTAAAGGGAAAGAGGCTCAACGGGTATTTGAAGTTGTGGAGTCTGGGGTGCCTGTCCGCCTGCAACTCAGGTGGGAAAAGAATCCGGGGCCTGGGAAGAACAGTAACATGAGGTCACAGACAGGTTTGAAGTGGGAATGTAGGTCACTGGGGCCGTCCATGCCTCAACTGCTGGTTTTTCCCCTAATCTTGTTGCCGGAGGGTGAGGGAATTTTTGAGAGATTTTAGCCTTGGCCACCGCGAAACAGTTCAAACCAACCTGCTCCAACCTCTTATCACCCAGCAGTTCTCATTTACTGACCACCTGCATAGCACAGAGGGTCACCTCTAATCCTCAAGTGAATAAACTTTATCCTTTACAGATGTAAAAACTGAGGCCTTCAGTGCTTACTACAATAAACACTCAACAGATGCTTGTTGGCTGGGATAACTGAATGAAAGTGACTAAGCAGAATTTGAAGCTAAATTAACTGAAGCTTTAAAAAGAAACTTCCTATCTGACATTGGCCCAGATCAGCACTTGAGTATCAAGAGTATGAGCTTTATGACTAGGCAGTTTATCTACTGCGGTCAGGGACACTGAACATACCTTACCTATTTTGCACAGGGTCCTGTCAGCACCCCAATTTTCCAAACAGCCTGGCTTTGTAACTAGACTGCTGGAAATCCCAGGGAAACTCAATCATCCAAGGAAAAGCATTATGGGGAGGGGCCATGTAACTGGACCTGCAGACTAATTACTTCATCAGTAACTGGCAGATCCCTGTCAAAAACCAATAGGCCTTGTAAATACACAAGGAAGGGAAAGATGCATCAGGGCCTTGAGTAGTGGCTGCCTAGGGGCCACACCTGGCTGATCTGCGGGTTGGGAATGTTTACAACAAAGAAGGAACCAGAATTCAGGAAAATGGGAACTGAAGGCCTGACACAGTTCTAACAGGGTTGGCCTTCCCTTCCTAAGCTCATGCAGTCTCTCAGAGAATGAGACATCATAGGAAACACACTTCATAAATGCTGAAATATTATACATTTGAGAACTATTCTAATTAAGGAATGTTCTCCAAGAGGTAACACCTTTGAGCGGGTCCAAAATGGGAAAATGAAACAGAGATTTAATGAAAAATTAAGAAAACGTGGTGGCAAAGTGATGCCAAGTGGAATGATTTAAACAGTACTTGGATAGTGACAAGCTGGGGTTCAAGTCCCAGCTCTGCCGTGTACCAGCTGTGTGACCCCATACATGTCCCCTGGCCCATGAGTCCTTATCTAACAGTCTGTGTATACATGTGCACCCCCCTTCTTTCTTTTTTTAACCCCAGCCCAAGCCTAGGTAACAGAGGGCCTCTTGTGGAATGTGGCTGCAGTGAGAAGCTCACATAACCTTAAAGGAAAATTAGAATTTCTTAGCTATTAGTATTCTGTAGGGTCATCAAAGGCTTAAGTTTCTATTTACTCATGCTTTTAGGAAGAGGTCTCTGGTTTGTTTCTATTTACATTATCTGTGATCCTTTACATTTCTGATCAATGGTACCACTTATACATTCACGACCCAGGAGCTCAGGGTTGCCTGGCTGGCTCAGTTGGTGAACCATGCCACTCTTGATCTCAAGGTCAGGAGTTCAAGTCCCACACTGGGTGAAGAGCTTAATTAAAAAAAAAAAAAAAGACCCAGGAGCTCAGGGAGAAATTCCATCCTAACTGGGAATTAAATATGTGAATGTTAATACCATTAATAAAAGAATATGCAAACATCATAAAGATTCATTGTCCATTTGATCAACTACTTAGTAAGGAGAATTAAATGCAAACAGAACATATATTTTCAAAGGCATGAAAGTTTTTGAAGGTGATTTTATTTATATGTGAAGGACCAAACCTTTCCCTATGAAACCCTTTGACATCACACTGGTGGGTCACTAAAAAATTCCATATATGAAATATTTCCTTAACATACATGTTCAGTAACATTTCTAACGTGTTCTGATTTACTAATGCTCCTGCAAGAAGGAGAAAAGTGCTCTTGTGAACTTTTCTTTTTCTTTTTTTTAACACTCTGAGAGTGATCCAAGTTGGTTTTCTGTGATCCTCTACCTTATGCACTGAGAAACCAAGCTGGAGTCTCCCCCAAAGGTCCTCAAGAGGAGAAAGTTGACAGCATCCTACACGATTCAGGACAGGAGTGAAAAACCCATTTTTCTTGAGTGTCACAGCAGAAGCAGGGAAAAGCCACTGTTACAAGACAGCTTGAAAGCTTTCACGGAAGAGGAAGAACAGAAAAGGTTAAAAAAAAAGGTAAGGATGAATAAAGGAGGTAGAGAAGAAAGTGACAAAATGAACAGGAAAGAGGTGGCTGAGGTATGAAGTGAAATTGTGTCACCAACAACAGCTATGGGGTCAGGGGACGGATTGAAGCAGAGGGTAAACAGACAGACACACAGTCAGCTGGGGACTGACAAAGATGATCTTGCAAACTCAGAACTACATCCCTTATCCAGAACTCTAGAACTTAGTTTCTGCTTTTTTCCCCATCAGACTACCCTATGTCTGTTCTGATACGAAAATGGGAGAGATTTCTGATAGAAGTATAGAATCAAGATTCTATGATACGCTGAATCACTGAAACATGTTTACAAAACATCTAATATAAAAAGAAGCACTCGGGGAGCTTGGGTGGTACAGCTGGTTGTGTCCGACCCCTCGTTTCAGCTCAGGTTGTGATCTCAGGGTCATGAAATCAGGCCCTGTGTGTGGTTCCGTGTAGAGTCTGCTTAAGACTCTCTCTCACTCTCCCTTTGTCCCTCCCCCTCACTCACGCACGCCTGTGCCATATGTATTTAAACAAGTATTGTGCCTAAGGTGTGACTTTGGTCACATCATTTTTAACTATTCTGTATTTCATCTATTCCAACTCTTCTGTATCTCTGTATTTCCAGGGCCAGAGGAAAACCCGAGAGATTAGGCATAGCCAGGGCTGTAGCTAACCCAACTCTTTTTGGACAAGGTGGAATTAAAAGGAAAGAGATTTACGTATCCATGAACTTGACCTTCTCCTAAACCTTGCTCAGGTCTAGCTCATGTTGTGGCTGCAGAAAAGTCCTAGCACCTCTGAGCCACAGTGTCACTATCAGAAGAACAATTATCTATCTCTACTTACTCTCAAAGAACAATGAGAGGATAAATTCACTAGTTTTTTAAATTACTTTAAGAAAAAAAAAAAAGCTGACACTCATGATTAATAGATGCAAACCAGTGGTTTCACTGCATTTACACCCATCAGGGAAGTATCATCTGCAGACCGTCGATTTTTCGTGCCTCCAGTAACCACCTAAACTGTCACTTCCTCAGACCCTAGGAGAGTTCACAGGTTGCTATGGAAACAAGACCGCACCTTAGCTGGACTCTGCATGAGCAGCTGTCTTAGCCAAATTTCCCCTAAAAACTGGGAGGGACTTGGGGAAAAAACAATTTCACTTTCTGATTAAATATGATTTTTTTTTAAAGATTTTACTGATTTGAGAGAGAGTGCATGAGTGGGGGGAGGGACAGAGGGAGAAGAGGACTCACCGCTGAGCAGGGAGCCCGCAGGACTCGATCCCAGGACTCAGAGATCATGACCCGAGCCAAAGGTAGATACTTAACTGACTGAGCCACCCAGGCGCCTCATGTGACTTTTAATTGCTTTCCTTGTTATTGCAGTTTTAAAGCACAGTAATTTACTAAAGATTCAAACCCCATGTGTCTAAAAACAATTATATTTGCTGCAATTGTTTTTAATGGCTTATTTATTGCCTCCACTCTGGAGTTTTATCTGGAGTGAGGAGGTTGAAGGTGAGACTCACCTTATCTCTGATTAACTACCTTCAAAGGGGGGTTGAGAGGTGTCCAAATCTGTCCTTAACAGAACTAAAGTGCCCGAGAACACTCCAGCTATTCATGAATAAAATTTGGAGTGCAAGCCAGGGAAGTGCAATTTAAGTTTCACCTTAGCTGCACTAAGTTTTCAAATTTTGCACATTGTAGTAAAACTTACAAGGCCCTCAGTTTAAAAATAAGATCAGAGGTTCCTTCTAAGACTAAGGGAAATGGAATTCACACTATCGACTTTCAATCTACCTTCTTTTTGCACAGTTCCTGATAAACTGCTTTGCAATTTATCTGGTGATGCTAGTCAGTCCTGCATCCCACCGGCCAGGGTAGATTTCTGAACCTCCTGGAAAAAGCCCCGGATCCCCACTAAGCAAAGGCATTAAATTAAGTCCATTAGGAAGGTAAAAGGGGAAGGCAGTTCATTAGAGAAATGCTTTGTTCATGGTTCAAAATGTACCATATCCATCTTTCCTCAGAGTAAAAAAGTCCCTTTCCCTCCACATTCCTTGTCTTACATTTGAGAGTAGGTAGATGTAAATTTTACCAAAATAAACACAGGATTCTAATGCAACATGTGCCCGGGGCCCATTAGAAATTGAGATGACCCTTTGGTGGCACTTGAGGTCCCAGGAACAAAAGTCACAACTCCTGTCCTCCACCCTCATCTCAACTTCCCAGGATCCTATCAGTTGGCATGACATTGTAAGGGACAGCTGTTGCTAGAACTGCTGACTGAGGAGCCTCTCTCCCACTCTAGAAAGTGAATATTCTGATAAGAGATTCTGCATTCAGGCCTAAACCCCAAAATCAAAGCCAGGGATATGTGGAAAGAACAGGAACCTGATATAATAGAAGAAATCTTCTGAGAACAGACCACCTACCTACGGCAGGCCCAGGGGGATAGAGACCCAGCCTCAGTAATGTTTGCAGGAGCAAATAATCATTTGTCACTCCTCTTACCACATAAATATACTTAATGCTTTTATAGCAAGATTCCAGGTTGATCCAAAGAACTCACGAGGGATGATTTTATTACTGAAGTAATGAAAAGCATCAGTTAACAGAGTTACAGATTTTGCCTTTAGGTTAGGAGCAGTGGGGAGCATTCAAGACCAGGCTCTGGGGAAGCCCTTTGTTCAGGAAATCCCACCCCTCAGGCAAAGCTTTACTTTCATTTCAATTTCAAGTCCTCAAATCAAATTTTAATAAAAGTGCCCCCTTAAAGAACTGCAGAATAAATAAGCAGGTCCTTTACTTTCCATGGAATGTCTCAGGTCCCCAGAACAATATCGAATTACAGGGCTTTTCTTCCCAGATATAGTCTCTTTTCTTTTTTAAAAAGAGTATCACACATGTGCCCTATTGTGTGTCTACTATTTCGAATATCTTCCAAAGACATCCCCATTCTGAATCTCTGGAGTCTTCTAAGAATCTAGAAGGAGCTAACGAAAGCAATTTGAATAACAACAAAGCGACTGAACAATTTAATTACCAAAGGTAGCCCTAGAGACTCCAACAAAAGGGTTGAAAGCCTTTATCTACAAAAACGTGGCCACGTGCTCAACTGTGGGACCAATTACGGGGAGTGCAGAAGAGAGAAGCACACAGGTGCACACACCAATTTAAGCAAATGGGGAATTAGCACAAATCCTCTCTGGACACAGGACACTATGAAAAAGTGTGACTCAGAAAGCTTCTTTCTCATCTATCAGGCTCAAGGTTTACTTAACTTTCTTCCCTCTTTAAAAAAAACTTTCTTCCCTTTCTGATTAATTGAAAGTAGCACCTGCCGTACATAAAATAATGGAAATTGTCCTCCGCAGAAAGACCTTGAATAGGAATTTTAAAATAAGTTCAGTGAATTTTCAATACTACAATTTCTTCAAAGTGAAATTTTTAGAAGTTCGTTCCTTCTCTAGGAAGCCTACAGCTTCATCTAGATATTATGTTTAACAGCCTCATTCTATTGACCTTTTCAAGTGACCTTACAATAGAGGACTTTTCTCCCTTACTTCGGGGGCAAACAAAAAAAGAACCTTTCTGGAATCCTAAAAATCTCTCAACTTCCTTAGGCCTTAAGAATTCAATGCAGGAACCCCCCCCCCCCCAAACACACACACCAGGCTGAACAATTGCTAAATCCCACTTCTTAAACAGGAAAGAGAGTTTGCTTCTGAGTGGCAATGTATTCCCCCCGCCCCGCACTCACTCCAGGGCAAGCACTGCCATGCCCAGGTGGTGACACTGAACAGAGATAAGGTGTCCTAACAACTGTATTTGCCCCTGGATCCCGGGAAACCCGCGGCCACTCGGTGACTCCCACATCACTTGTGCGCACCCCCCCGCGGCTCCACGGGGGCCCCAGACGCCGCAGACCGGGGCAGCCCAAGGACCCCTCCCGCGGCGACACGGGGTAAGACTGACACCCGCAGCTGCCGACGACCCTGCCAGTCACGCTGCCGCCGGCTGCCTTTTTTAGCCACGACATCTGACCAGGCTTCGACAGCAGCATTCAAGGAGAGGTCCCAGGGCGCGCCGGGCGGTCCCCTCCTATTCCCAACCCCCAAACCCTGTGGAGAGCTCCGGGTGAGGGGCGGGGGAGGTACTAGCCCTGGAAGGGGCCAGAGAGGGTACGTTCCTCCTTGCCCTTACGCTTCCTCTCTGCTCTCTCCACGGATCCGGGTCGCCCCTCCGCCGCCTGCGCCCGGGATCCCCCATTTTGCAGCCCGTCGCTCCTCGGGCGCCCCTCCCCAACCCCCACCCCTCAACTCCGCTCTCCTGGATCCCCTCCAAGTCGGTGGCCTGCGCGCCTGGTCGGGCGGGGGGCGGGAAGACACAGAGGGAAGGGACGGGGTGCGGGCTGAGGACGCGCGGGGCGTGGGGCCGGGCGGGGGACCCCGCGCTCACCTCCCTCCTCCGCCCCGCTGTCCGGGTCGGCGTCCGAGGAGTCGGGCCCGTCCCCGTAGTCCGCTAGCCCCACCAGCTCATCCTCCTCGTCGTCGTCCTCGTCCTCCGGCTGCGGCTTCCCCAGCACCTGGCTCATCGCTCCCACGGCCGGCCGTCCTGGGGGCGGCGGGGGTCCCTGGTGGGGGCCAAACCTTCTCCCCTGCCGCTCGCAACCTATTTCTGAATTGGGGTTTTGTCTGGAGGTTGGCGGGAGCCCGCGGAGGCTGGGCCGCGCGCCCCCCGCGGCTGTCGGCGTCCAGGTCTGGGTCTCGCGGTTCCCACCGCGCCCGGAGCCCCCTTCCCCGCCCCGCCCGCCTGCCGGCGGAGGAGTCAGCCGGAGCGCGGCAGTTCCTCCCCGAGGAGGGAGAGAGAGACTGCGTGACCCAAGTCACCTGACACACACTGTCTCACACACACACACACACACACACACACACACACACACACAGGCGTGCGCGCGCGCTTTCCCGGGCTCCAGCCCCACTCGGCGGGGCGCTGGGCCGAGGCCGCGCGCACACACTGGGGGGGAGGCGGGGGCAGGGCGGCGCGGAGCCCTCCACCTAACCAGAAGCTCACAGTGGCACACGCCCCGTACCCTGGGACGCTGCGCAGTCACCCACCGCGGCTGCGCGCTAGGGGCCCCCACGCGCGCCTCATGCACGTGGTATCCGCACAGGCTGGCGAGCTGGGGGCCTGCACAACCTGAGAACATATCCCGCACCCACCTCCAACACACACACCCTACCTTGGGTTGCCGCCTCTAGCTTTCAGTCCTGGGGAGGATTCCAGTCCCAAGTGGACTGCCACCCCCCCGCGCCCCAACACTGCTGCGCCCGGGCCTCCACCCAGAGCAGTGTGCCTAGGACACAGTATGGATACTGAATCTCCCCGAGAAGAAAACTCGGAGAAATGCACTGCAGAGGCTCAGTCTCCATAGCAATTGCCTTTCAGTGTGCATTTATGGTTCAAAGCGCTTTCCACTAAGAATATTAAAAAATCAGGCCTACCCAGATGCAAATATTTCTTAAAAACATAACATGCCTCATGGCTGCCTAGATGGAATAATAATTCCTCTTCAGCGTTTTGGGAAAGGTCGCAGGTGTACAACATACTCAGAGGCTATTCATGACCACCTACTTCTGTCTCATTGTTTCAGACTGTAATCCCCCATCTCAAAATAAAATGTTTCAAGCTTTGGGGGGTGAGGGGGGCAACTCTCACATGGGAATAGCAACAATGTGTGGGTGAAACTAAAACCTGCATTTCTCCACAAGCTTTTTACTGCAGGACATGCTATACCCACCGTTTCTGGATACTGCAAAAATCACGTGGATGAACTTCCTTCTGTCAAGCACAATAGGAAATACACCAGCTGGCCAGCATGGTGATCCAGATCCTACAGGTGCCCGCAGCGCAGCAGGTGGTGTGGGGGAGGAGGCAGGGAGCTGAGACTGGAGGCTCTTGGGGCCCAAGGGTGCTGCCTCTGTCGGAAACATTTATTGAGCACCTACTATATGCCAGGGGCTGGACTAAGTATGGGATGGGGGGGTGTCCACCTATGCTCAGAACAGTGTTCCTGCCCTGGAGGACCTCTCAGTCTAGCAAACCGTGACCCCTGTCCTGGATTTTGTAGTAGTTGTGTTGAAGGTGGATGTAGACACCTAGGAGGTGACTGCTTCTAATTGGAAGGGTCTTCAGATTTTCCAAGGGGAGGAAGCATAACTTGATATGACTGCATCAGTCAAGGGCCTTTCCAGGAGGAAAACAGATGGTACGGGCAAAGATTTTAACTTACAGAAAGCTTTAAGTTAAGGGACAATTTAGAGGCATGGGCAGGGTTCAGGGAATCAACACAGAGATTAGCAAAAGTGGGAAGATACTATCACCCCTAAAGTAGTAGGAGTAAAGGAAGAGAGCTAGAGTACTGGGCAGGGGGCACAAAACAGGAGCTATAGCTGATGAGAAAGCAACCACTTTCAGAAGTACCTCACTGTCAAGGAGACGGCAAAGAAAGAAATACCCTGACCTCTCTCCAACCACCCTCCATTCTCCTGGGAGTGCCTCCCAGTGGCCAAACCCAGCTGGAAACCAGAGGGCAAGGGAGTCTAGAACCTAGTCCAGGACACAGAGATTGGACAGGGCAGACAGCGGGTCCCAGGCTGGGACTGGAGTAGGGGGCAAACAGCATAGCCAACACAAGAAGGCTCTACTTGCTCTTCTCAGAGGAAGTTACTCTAGGGATAATTTTCCTAGTACATTTTCATCCATTTTATAAAAGGAAGTTCCCCGGGGGGAAGGAAGAAGTCCTCTCCCAGAGTGGCCTTAAAGACTTTCAGCTATCCCAGAACAAACCCACCAGTGTGGGAAGGTCATTGAGCTGGCTTGATTCAAACTGCAGAGGGTTACTCATGGGGCCCAGGAAGCTGGTCCAAAGTCAGACTAGAGAGTCAGGCATTCCTGGGCTGGTTGATGAGTGTGTCTGCCCCAGGGACCCAACGGGTCAAGATAGGACAATTCCTAAGTCAAAAACCCCACTGTACCTGAGACCCAGAAAGGATGGAGATATTTGATGATCCTCTGCCTTCCCTCCAAAAGACAGATTTTAGAGGGTACATCAGCAGTAAATTGGAGCACACCCTAAAATATTTGAGTATTGGACCATTCTTGAGAAAAAAGGAACAAATCCATAAAAAATCAATGAAAGCCAAATTCTCAATTATGCTCCACCCCAGGGTAGATGAGAGTCATAAATAGGTCTAAGAGATTCTAATTTATTGTCATTTACAAATGTACAGAATTGATAAAGTTTGAGCAAAAAGAACAAGAAAAAATTTTATTTTTTAAAAGATTTTATTTATTTTTTTGTCAGAGAGTGCACAAGCAGCGGGAGAAGCAGGCAGAGGGAGAAGCAGGCTCCCAACTGAGCAGGGAGCCTGATGAGGGGCTCGATCCCAGGACCCTGGGATCAAGAACTGAGCTGGAGGCAGATGCTTAACCGACTGAGTCACCTAAGCGTCCCAACAACAAAAAAATTTATTGCTTTTCTTTTGCTGTTACTTCAAAACTATCAGCTTTCAAATAAGGGATATACTGAAAAGAAATTGAAAGAGAAGTTTTTTTTTTTTTAATTTAAGTCATGTATGTAGATTCTTCCAGAATTTAAATAAAAATGGAAAGAGTTTGGGGTGCCTCTGGCTCACTTGGCAGAGCATGCGACTCTTGATCTCAGAGCCCTGAGTGAGTTCAACCCCGTGTTGGGCATAGAGCCTACTTTTAAAAAATAAAAATAAATAATAATAATTAAAAAAAAAAGAATGTGAGGGGTGTCTGGGTGCCTCAGTTTGTCAAGTGGCCTGCTCTTGATTTTGGCTTCAGTCACGATCTCAGGGTCCTGGATAGAGCCCTGCATCGGGCTTCTCGCTCAGCAGGGAGTCTGCTTAAAGATTCTCTCTCCTTCTCCCTCTGCCCCTCCCCCTGCTAATGTGTGCAAGCTCACTCTCTCTCTCTCTCTCTCTCAAATAAATAAATAAATCTTAAGAAAGGAAGAAAGAAAGAAACAAACAAACAAAGAGAAAGAAAGAAAGAATGAAAGGGGATTTGTCTCTGAGCAACCCACAGTTTTTGCTGTTGGATGTAACCATTGAAGGTTGCCCTATACATGATAGGCAAATGTCTATGAAATGAATGAAAGAAAAGAAAAAGACGGTACATGCCAGGTCTCTGCACAGATTTGGCAGATTTTTGAGATAAACTTCAGGAAGAGACAAAAAGTCAAGTTTTCTACTCACTCTAAACCTTGGGGAATGCCGCAATGAGATAAATATGAATTGTGAGCTAGTAGAATGTAATCAGGAATGAGCTGACATACAAGAGATGATCACTCTTAGGCCTTTATCCCTTCAGGACTGCCTAAAGTTTTGAAAGAATTACAATATAATGACTATTAAATGCTTCTTTTATTTTTACTAACTGTTCCTTCTAAAAAAAACCTCTTAACTCTTTTTCCCTCTTTAAGAAATATTTTATTGGGGCTCCTGGGTGGCTCAGTCAGTTAAGCATTGGCCTTTGGCTCAGGTCATGATCCCAGAGTCCTGGGATCGAGCCCCATATCGTGCTCCCTGCTTTTGCTCTCTCTCTCTGTCAAATGGATAAATAATTAAAAAAAATCTTTAAAAATTTTTAAAAAAATTTATTGACTTTATTTTTATTTGAGTATAGTTGATAAAAACTCTTAACTCTGAGAGGTATTTTGTAGCATCAGGAAAGATGAGCTTTGTCTATTGCCTACTAAAATTTAACCAACTAATATTTAGTGAGATTTTCCATAAATGAGGCACTGTTCCAAAATAATGTGAACTTTAAAATAATCCCACTAAGTAAGTAATATGATTGTCCTTATTTTACAGGTAAGAATACTGAGATTAAACCATTTGCCCAAGGTAGCACACGGAGTGGACCTGGAGTGGATTATGGAACTACAGTGGAACTCAGTTAGACATTAGATCTTATTCCTATTTAGTGGCTACAGCCAATTACATTATAACCTTAAACTGAAAAGGGGGGGGGGACCAGAAGTGAAGAGCTGCCTCCAATTCTCCTAGGGAAAGAATCAAAACATACATATACACTCAAAAATGGGTCTGTTGGGGTGCCTGGGTGGCTCAGTCATTAAGCGTTTGCCTTTGGCTCAGGTCATCATCCCAGGGTCCTGGGATTGAGCCCTACATCCGGCTCCCTGTTCTGAGGGAAGCCTGCTTCTCCTTCTCCCACTCCCCCTGCTTGTGTTCCCTCTCTCACTGTGTCTCTCTCTGTCAAATAAATAAATAAAATCTTAAAAAAAATGGGTCTGTTGCCCCAAAATCTTCCTAACCAAAAGAAGTTGGAAAACTGCTTTTCATAATGAAGTTGCTGATTGTCATCACTCCTTCTATGACGAACACAAATAGCAAGTGATTTAATACCCTTTCTGGTTTATATGGCTATATTGTACCATAAAGCCAAAGTATAATATCCAAGTGGGTTTTTTATTTAAAATTTGAATTTTAAAGGCCAGAAGTTTGTGCCCTTATTTTAGTGAATTATTTTGCCGCTTGCAGTTAGATGTCTTGTGACAAGGAACGTGAGAGCTATTTAAAAGAGACCTGTACAATTTTGGCAGAATAATTGCAGTCCTGAAGAGGGCAAGCAATTAAATACAGCCTGCATCCTGCATCTAAGGATATTTTAAGGCATCTGATGGCATTTATGCCTGGTTCCTGGGATTCACATATTGAGAGCCTTTTAGGCTTTCTTTTAAAATATGTATTTAAAGCCATTAATTCTCTCTTGAAGCAAACAAAGACTCTTCTACAGAATCTCCCTGGACTCCTGCTAATCCAGGGAAGCCAACCAAATTTTTCAAGAGGGCATCTCACAGTCTCCAGGTCTCCTAAGACAGTCATTGACCTGATCAAATCATTAAAAAATCATTAAATCATTTTCACTGAGGCCATCCACTATTAAAGAGATTTTATTAAAATAATGTTTTGAGGAGCATCTGGCTGGCTCAGTAAAACGTGAGACTCTTGATCTCGGGGTTGTGAGTTCGAGCCCCACATTGGGTGTAGAGATTACTTTAAAAATAATAATGTTTTAAAAAAAATAAAAATAAAAATAATAATGTTTTGATCTTTTAAAAACATGCATATGGTAAAATAGTCAAACAGCATAAGAGAATATCCAGTGAAATGTTAGTTTCTTTCTGGCTCCCCTCCAAAGAGGGAAACACTCTTGCTTTAAATGTACAAACATATTTGTAGCCATTATAGAGATTTATATTTGATAACTTCATCTCTTTAACAGTCAATAAATATGTTTTGTTTTGTGTTTTTTTAATGACCATGAAGACAATTAGATTTTCGGGGCTGTGCTTTGGAGGAGATAAACAGAGGGAGGTGAAACAGTACATAAGGGTGAGAGAAGGAGCCTGATTTTGATGGGGTGGTCAGAGAAGACCTCTCTTAAAAAGATGACATTTGGGGCACCTGGCTGCCTTAGTTGGTAAAGCATGTGACTCTTAATCTCAGGGTCGTGAGTTCAAGCCCCACATTGTGCATAGAACTTACTTAAAAAAATTTTAGGGGCACCTGGCTGGCTCAGTAGATAGAGCATGTGACTCTTGATCTTGGGGCTATAGGTTCGAGCCCCACGTTGGGTGTAGAGATTACTTAAAAAAATAAAATCTTAAAAAAAATTTTTTTAATAAATAATTAAAAAGATGACATTTCAGTTGACCACGAGGAAATAGCAAAGTTAAAGTTGGGATGGAGAGTGTTCCCCTGGAAGGTTTCTCAGTAGTTGGAAAAACCAAGGAGAAAGGAAAGGGTGTTGGAGGAACAAAATGTCAGTGCAATGAGAGAGGGGGACAGTGGTAAGCATGAGGGATAGGTGGTCTTATTGGGAGAAAGGGTTTTGGGATTTTATTCTAAGTGCCTCTGGAAGCATTGAGGAGTTTTAAGAAGGGAAGTAAGATGTGTGGTTTACTTTTCTAAAAGCCCTTGCTGGTAGATAAGATGGCCACAACCATCCACACCATCCTACATGCCCTTTTGCAAATGTGACTTTGCCACTCCTCCCACCTATTTTCCCTCCTTTTGAATTTGGGCAGGACCTTTGACTTGCTTTAACCAATAGAATGTAGTAGAAGTGACAGTGACACTGTGCAACTTCTGAGACTGGACCATAAAAGGCTTTGCTGCTTCTTTTTTCACTTTCTTGGAGCTCAGAGCCACCATGAAAAGAGGTCTGGGCTAGCTTGCTGGAGAAGCCCCACAGACATGGAGGCCATGAAGGATGCTATAGCACAAGAGAAGAGAGGCCCCAGCTTTCCAGTCATCCCAGCTGAAGGGCCAGACATGTGAGTGACACCATCTTGGATTCTCCAGCTCACCCTGCAGCCACATGAGCAAGTCCAATCCACATGGAATACAGACTTGCTATTCCAGCTGAACCCTGCTCAGCCAACCCACAGAATCATGAACAAATAAAATGGCTGTTGTTATTTTTGTTTTTAGTAGGCTCTACACCCAATGTGTGACTTGAACTCACAACCCTTAGATCAAGAGTCACATACTCTACTGACTGAGCCAGGTAGGCACCCCTAAAATGGCTGTTTTTTTTTTTTTAATTTAGAAATACCAGGCAAGTTTAATATTCAAAAATTAAGTAATGTAATTCATAATATTAAGAGGTTAAAGAAGTTACATGATCATATCAATCAATGCAGAAAGGGCAATGAAAATTCAATAGCGCATCCATGACAAAACCGATCAAACTAAGAATAGAAGGAAACTTCTTTACCTTGATAAAGAATATAAACCAAAAACCTAGAGCTAACATTTAGGTGGTGAAAGACTGAATGCTTTCCTCAGAATTCTGGGGAAAAGGCAAATATGCCAGCTCTCATTATTACTCTTATACAACACTGGGCTGGAACTTCAAGCCAGGGCAGTTAAGAAAAGGAAAGAAAAGGAAGAAAACCTGCCCCGATTTGCAGATGACATGATTGTGGAAGTGGCTGGCCTATTTGATTACTTTACCATATTAGAAAAAGGATTCTCAAGTTTTTGCTTTTGCCTTTGTTAGTGTACATGAAATCCTAAAATGGCTGTTTTTTAAAGCCATTAGGATTGGGATTGTTTGGGTGCCTGGGTGGCTCAGTCAGTTGGTGTCTGGAGTACCAGTCTGCTCCACCTAGAGAAGCACACTTTGTGAGAGCCAATGGAGAAGGGTCTGAGCTGCTGGAATCCATTTCTTAAGAATTCATGGCATACTGAATATAAAAAATAAACCCTCTAGTCTGTAAAAGAAAAGATAATATCATTACCCATTAAAGAAATGCAAATTATTGGGACAACGATGAGATACTACTACTACCTATCAAAATGGCTAAACGGGCACCTGGGTGGCTCAGCCGTTTGAACATCCTACTCTTGGTTTTGGCTCAGGTCATGATCTCAGAGTCCTGAGGTCAAGACTTGCATCGGGCTCCATGCTCAATAGGGAGTCTGCTTGAGAGTCTATCCCTCTGCCCCTCCTCCTGCTTCTCACCTTCTCTCTTTCTCATAAATAAAATAATAAATAAATAAATAAATCTTTTTAAAAAATGACTAAAATTAAAAAATAATAATAACAGCAAATGCTGGCAAAGATGTGGAAAAACTGGATCTCTCATGGGGCACCTGGGTGGCTTAGTTATTAAGCGTCTGCCTTTGGCTCAGGTCATCATCCCAGGGTCCTGGGATCGAGCCCCACGTTGGGCTCCCTGCTCTGCAGGAAGCTTGCTTCTCCCTCTCCCACTCCCCCTGCTAGTGTTCCCTCTCTCGCTGTGTCTCTCTCTGTCAAATAAATAAATAAAATCTAAAAAAAACCCCCAAAACTGGATCTCTCATACATTGGTGGTGGGCATGTAAAATGACATAGTCATTCTGTAAAACAGTTGGTTTGATCTCAAGGGTTGTGTGATTGAGCCCCACACTGGGCTCCATGCTCGGTGGAGTCTGCTTGAGATTCTCTCCTTCTTCTCCTCCGCTCCTCTAAAATAAGTAAATAAATATTTTTAAAAAAATTAAACATGCAGGGGCGCCTGGGTGGCTCAGTCGGTTGAGTGCCTGCCTTCGGCTAGGGTCATGGTCCCGGGGTTCTGGGATTGAGCCCCGCATCGGGTTCCCTGGTCGACAGGAAGCCTGCTTCTCCCTCTCCCACTCCCCCTGCTTGTGTTCCCTCTCTCACTGTGTCTCTCTCTGTCAAATAAATAAAATCTTGAGAAAAAAATTAAACATGCAATTACCATACAACCCAGCAATTGCCGTTATGGGCACTTAGAGAAATGAAAACATGTTTATATAAGAACCTGTACATGATTATTCATGGCAGCTTTGTTCATAATAGCCAAAACCTCTAAACAACCCAAATACTTTTCAACAGATGAACAGTTAAATAAGCTGTGGTACATCCACACCATGGAATACTACTCAGCAATAAAAAGATGAACTATTGAACCACGCCAACAACCTGGATGAATCTCTAGAGCACTTACACTGAGTGAAAAAAAGACAGTCTCAAAAGGTCACATTCTGTATGATGTCATTCATATAACATCCTTGAAAGACAAAATTGTAAAGATGGAAAACAGATTAGTGGCTGCCAGGGGTTAGGCTGGTATGGGGAAAGGAGAAGGTGTGGAGCATGAGTAAGATTCTTTGTGGTGATGGAATAGTTCTTTATCTTGATTGCAATAATGGTTAAATGAAGCTACACATGTGATAAAATTGCACACACGTTGGGGCACCTCAGTGGCTCAGTCGGTTAAGCAACTGCCTTTGGCTCAGGTCACAATCCCAGGGTCCTGGGATCGAGCCCTTTGGGCTCCATACTCCACGGGGGCCTGCTTCTCCCTTTCCCTGTGCCTGCCACTCCCCCTACTTGTGTGCTCTCTCTCTCTGTCAAACAAATACACAAAATCTTTAAAAAAATTGCACACACATTATACCAGTGTTAATTTCCTGGTTTTGATATTGTGTTATAGTATATAAAATGTAACCATTGAGAGAATCTGGGTGAAGGATACTCCTGACCTCTTTATACTATTTTTGCAACTTTTTATGAATCTATAATTATCTCAAAATAAAATTTTTTTAAAGATATAAGGATTAGAAAGGAAGAAATAAAATATCCTTACTTGTAGGTACATAGAAAACTAAAGACTTTACAAATCACTCAAATAAATAACAGAGTTTAGCAAGGTTTTTGGATGTAAGTTCAATAAACAAAGATATTTGTATTTTTCTTGACAACAAAAAGGGTAGAAAATGTACTTTTAGAGGTAGAGATATCACTTGCAATGGTAAAAAAAATTAATAAATCTCAGATAATGAAAAGTTCTTTTTTTAAAGATTTTATTTATTTATTTATTTGAGAGAGAGAGAGAGAGAGGGAGAACACAGAGGGAAAGGGAGAGGGAGAAGCAGACTCCCCCCTAAGCAGAGAGCTGGATATGGCGCTTGTTCCCAGGACCCTGAGATCATGACCTGAACCAAAGGCAGACACTTAACCAACTGAGCCACCCAGGTGCCCCAGAAAATGAAAAGTTCTAAAAATGTTTTAAGTCACTAAAATTCTAAGTAAATGGACAGACATGTCAAACGTGTTCATAGATAGGAAGACTCAACAGTGTAAAGATGTTAATTCTCTCCAAATTGCAGTAGCAGCAAACAATTTATTTCTTGCTCCCATTACATGTGGGCTGCAGACAACTTGTAGCCTGCTTCTCCCTCTCCCTCTGCCTCTCCTTCTGCTTGTGCTCTGTCTCTCTCAAATAAATAAATAAAATCTTAAAAAAAATTGATGAAACAGCAAATTAACAAAAGAGAGAACAAGAAAATTTATTAAATATTAAAGATGTTCAATTGCACTGGTAATTAGGGAAAAACAAATCACAACCATAATAAGTAATAATTTCACACACACACAAACCAAAGAGGTAGAAGAAGGGGAACTTTAACACGTTGCTGATGGGAATGAGAATTGATACAACTGGTTTAGAAAACAATTTGGTGAGGCACCTGGGTGGCTCAGTCAATTCATTGGCAGGCTCTTGATTTCGGCTTCTGTCATGATCTCAGGGTCATGAGATGGAGCCCTGGGTTGATGCTGAGCATGGAGTCTGCTTGGGATCCTCTTTCTCCCACTCTCTCTGCCCCTCTCCCCCTCTCTCTCTGCCCCTCCCCTGCTCACACACTCTCTCTCTCAAATAAATAAATCTTTAAAAAAAACTCTGGCATTACCTAGTAAATTTGAACACATACATACCTTAAGACCCAACAATTCCACTTCTAGATAATAATCCTGAAAACTCTTACACACATGCATCGGGAGAAATATTTGAGTGTTCATAGCAACACTGTTTGCAACAGCAAAAACTGGAGCCAACCCAATGTCCAAAAGTAAGACTAGATAAATAAATTGTGGTATCTTCTTACAATGAAACACTATATAGCGGAGAAATTGAATAGCTGAATCTCAGAAACAGAATGCTGGGGTGCCTGGGTGGCTCAGATGGTTGAGCGTCTGCCTTCGGCTCAGGTCATGATCCCAGGGTCCTGGGATCGAGTCCCGCATTGGGCTCCTTGTTAGGCGGGGAGTCTGCTTCTCCCTCTCCCTCTGCCTTTCCCCCTGCTTCTTCTCTCTCTGTCTCTCCCGCAAATGAATAAATAAAAATCTTAAAAAAAAAAAAAAAGAAGCAGAATGCTGAGTGAGAAAAGCAAGATGCATAGGAAGAATGTAGAATGATTCCTTTTTTTTTTTTAAGATTTGTTTATTTTAGTGAGAGAGAGAGAGAGAGCATGCCCACACACGCAGACTGCCTGCTGAGCACATAGCCCTACACGGGGCTCAGTCTCACAAACCCTGAGATCAGGACCTGAGCTGAAATCAGGAGTTGGCCACTTAACTGACTGAGCCACCTAGGCTCCTCCAGAATGATTCCATTTACAAAAAAGTTCAAAACTAGGCAAAACTGTGCAATGTTGTGTTTAGGGATATATATATTTGTCATAAGAGAATTATTAATACACACAGGCAACATTTTTTTTTTTTGGTTGTCAAATGATCCTTCATTGAAATATTTCCTTTGAAATATTTCCTTTGTAGTTTTTAACCAGCTGGGCATTTCATTGCACCACTGTTGATGTCATCTATGTCATGAGGGTGGCAGCCATCAACATTACAGCCCACAGACCAGGCAGTCTCTAGGATCTCTTTAATGGTTCCAGAGAGATCTCTGGCTAAGGATCAGTGCTGCATATGTTGGACAATGTTGACCATTTCATCAAAGGTGGTATTTCCACTGTGCTTAATGTTTTTCTGCTTCTTTCCGTCTCTTGGCAGTTCCTTGAGGGCTCTGATAATCAGGGCAGAGGCAGAAGGTACTACTTCAATCTGGGCCTGTCTGTCCTAAATAGTCAGTTTCACTGTAATCCTCAGATCCTTTCAATTACTGGTGCCAACCTTTTTGGGAGACAGAGCCAGGGAATCGATCTTGGGGGCCAGGTCAGACGTGGCACCGACTTCTCCACCAGTGCACCTCAGGTATACAACTTTGGTCTCATTGGGGTCAAACTTAGATGGCATGGTGGACGCAGCTGGTGTCAGATGAACCTGGATTTGGGATGACTGAAGTGAGTTGCACCATCACCTGCTCCAAGCTGAAAGCCAAAAAAGATAATCCAAAATTTAGTATGGTGGTTTCCTCTAGAGGAGAAGGAGGATATGATCATGGAGAGGCACATGGAAGGCTTCCCGGGTAGAAAAGCCTTAGCAAGGGCAGTTTCAGGGAGTGGCAGGGTTAGAAGCTGGAATGGTGGGCTGAAGGATGAATTGAAGCTAATGACATGAAAGACAGCTAGTGCAGCCAACTCATTAAAGAAATGTTGCTGGCAATCAGAGCAGGTTATATTCTCAGAACGCAGGGAAAACTATCATTGGCAGAACAGACTTTTCTCATGAGGCAGAAAGAGGATGTAGTGAGGTGGATCTATGAGGCTGGCTTTGATTGAGCTGAATAGAGGTACAAGAATGGAACTGTAGGCTGGGAGTCTTCCTCATATAGAGGGAGGTTTAGAGTCTCTTTTCATTAGTTTTCCAAAGACTGTGTGCCCACTGGGAGATGAGCAAACAAGATCTCCAAGCAGCTCACCCACTGTCCGCTTTGGCTCCCATGAGGCCCCTCTGCCAGGAATTCCCACTAGGAATAATTACAGACCGGTTGGCTTCCAGGAGCATTCACATGTTTTATGGGCCAGCTTTCTGTTCTTTTCAGCAGAATTAATGTGTGATTGCTCTGACTGCCCACAAATGTAACTTAAAACTCCATCTCATTTCGACTTTATGTTGGTGTTCTAAAAGCCTCCCAGAGGAAGGAAGCACTCTTTATTTCTGGAAGTTCATTCAGGGGAATGGCTAAGAAAACTCTTTAATCTGGAAACATATAAGAAAGAAATGATCAGGTTGAAAAGTCATGCATACATATCTTGACTTTGGGGGGTTCACCTGTAATTCATTGGTGACTGGCCTGGAGAGAAATCCAGAGCTACCAATGGGCAGGGAAAGGAAACGTGTCCTAACAGCTCTAGATGAAGAATGACAGGGATGGGAACAAACCTGAAGAGGGTCAAAGCAGACTCGGGAGAGGTTTCACATCCTGCCAAGAAAAATTGCAGCTATGGCTATGGGGTGGGTTAGTTCTGAGATTGTAGAGGAAAACCAAGCTCTTACCCTTTCCTGGTGTGAGTTTGGATCTCTCCTACCTAATGCTCCCTCAAAGAGCGAGGGAGACAAATATATTAAGAAAACGGAGGAGATCATCACGTTTCTTTGCCTATGGAAACCAGGCCTATTTCAAAACAGATCAGCAAAATCAGGTTCAAAATAAGCTTGTCCAAACCTCAGGTAAGACTGAGACTCCATTCTAGGGTTCCATCTCCCCTTCCTGCTGTGTTTGGGCAGCAGTTAGTAGTCATGTTTCTTCAGAAGGCTGAATGAAGTTCCATTCATCCACGCATTCACTCGATAATACTTTATTGAAGGCTATCTTCAGGGAACTCTTCTAGGTGCTGAAGGAGGAACTGAAAAACAGACAAAAACGGACTAAGTTAATGGTGTGTAAAGTGTGATTTGAATATAGGAGTCAGGAATGCTCAATGCTTTTGTCTGTGTGTCATATGGGATGTTTCTGACAAGCTACTTACAGACAAGCTCTTTGCAATAGGGGCTTCCTTACCCTTTCCAGCTCTCTAATGAATCTGCCTCATTCTTCACTGTTGAGCTCCCACTGAGCCATTCCAGTTAAGAGAACGAACGAAGAATATACTGAAATATCCATTTGGCCACGGGGTGAGGCATGCTTTTTTCCTAATTCCCCCCCCTCCCCAGTAAACCTCCTGGCGACCCGTGCCCGGAAACCTTACCACACCGCCAGCTCCCCTCCCTCCCAGTCTTCAGAAGGAGGCCTCCCGAGCGGACTAGGAAGGGACCCCGGCCCCAGCTGGGAGCGGCCTGCAGCCCAGGGACGGCCCCAGGGACTGCCCCAGGGCCTTCGGGCCCCACCTCCCACAGGTCCCCGCCATGTCGGGCGCAGGCCGCTGCGGGGCGCTGCGGCCCCAGTTTAGGAGCCGCGGCTGGGGCGGGGCCAGGGCCGTGCAGGCTTGCGGGCGCGGCGAGCTCGGCCACAGGTAACCTGCCGGAGCCGGGAGCGCAGCCTGGCGAGCGGGTGGCTGGAGGCGCGGCGCTGGGCGGCGCCGAGGCCCAGGGGCCGCCGGAGCCTGCGTGAACCCGTCCCGGTCGTCTCCCCTCGCCCCCCACCCTGTCGCCGACAGCGGTCCCTGCGGCGCGGACGTCCGGCGCGCGAGAAAAAGGTACGGTGCGACCTCGCTGGGTTCCTTCGAGACCCCTCTTCGTCTGAGGGCCGACATCCCCCACTCCCGGGGGGCCTCCCGGCCGGGGAGGACGGTGTCGGAGGTGGGGGCGCTGCTCCCTTGGTGCCCCCAGGTCGCCGTCTGCTTGGGGGAGGAGACCCAGAGGGAGCGCGTTGCCCCCTCTCCTGCGGCCTCCGGAAAGCCGGGACCGGAGGGGGTCTTCCTGGGGCACCTCTCTTACCGCTTTGCTTCACTTGCCTCCCTAGAGTATAGAACTTTGGGTGGGGGTGGCGAACTTTGTCGTCTCGGCTTGTCCCCCTCCTCTTTCTCCAGTGAGCTCAGAGTTTGAAGAAAGTGGTGTGTGTGTGGGGGGGGGGGGGCGGGGGGTCCCCAGGTATTTCTCCCGGGTGCGGTGGTTGGTGGTCTGTGGGAGTAAAGGAGGGTCCCCTTTGGTCGTCTTGCGCTCTCCGCCGCCCCCGGGCCTGCGGGCCGGCCTCAGAGTGACCGGGTTAGGCTCGGACGCGCCAGCAGCCTGCCCCCGCCTCTTACCCCTTTGAGGACCGCAAAGAGGCGCAGACCCGGGAGGGTGGGGGCTGGACTCCTGCCCCGGAGAGATCCGCCCTGGCTGGAATTAAGCTCTATGAAGAGTTAGCAAGTGGCACCTCCCAGGGCCGGGGCAGAGGAAGCGAGGCACGTTGGTTTGAGTGCAGACACCAGTTTACCGACACTTGTCTTGGGGATTTAAGTGTGGTGCTTCCGGTAGATTTGGGGAGCGTGAGGGGAAGTGTGGAGCGTTATTTGTGACAGGAGAGGGGCTTGAATTTCATAAAGCTGGTCAAGAATGTTTTCCCTGCAGCACAGTGAGATAGTTGAATGGTGGAGATCTGCTTTGGGGTTATGAGACTGTCTTGGTTCCACCACTTGTTAGGTGTGTGACTTTGGCAACTCCACTTTTTTCCTTCCTTCCTTCCTTCGCTCCTTCTGCTAGTCAAGTGAATCAGTGGGAGTGGAGAAGGAACAAAGAAATCCGTAACTGACTGTGACCAATTAATTGTAAACAGCACTGCGCTTGGACCAGCCTGGAAAACCCATGTCGTTAAACTTCGTTTTTAAAACTGTAAACTGAGTGTGTTAGACATAATTCAGTAGTATCGTGGAAATTAAATGAAATGATGCAAGTAAAATGCTTGTCATGGTGCTCTTGAATGTTAGGCATCCTTTTTGTGAACCTCTTGGATGACAATATTCATTCATGTTTAGGTCATGTCTACTAGGCCAGTGTAAGTGGAAAGAACTTGGCAATGAAGACAAGCACACCCGGATCCACAGTAGTGCACAAGTACACTGATTGTCTTTGAGGAGTTATTTCCCATCCCTAGAATAGCAATAGCAACCTGTTGTTCTTGCATGTAGGAGGTGAAACCATACATGTTTAACTTCCTTCTGCCATCCCTAGCAGGTGCTTAGCATATGGCAAATGAATTTTTTTTTTAAATTAGGGATATAAATTAAAATTGGAAGAGTTTTCTGCCCTTTTGGTCATAAGTGGGGAGGGGACATTTGGGGAGGGTGAAGAATAAGACACCATAAAACAACTAGCTGCACATTGTTGGAAGGTATGAACCAAGGGTGATAAAGAAATGCTTACTTAATGGGGCGCCTGGCTGGCTCAGTCAGGGGAGCATATGACTCTTAATCTCAGGGTTGTGAGTTGGAACCCTACACTGGGTAGAGATTACTTAAATAAAAGCATAAATGTATATTTTTTAAGAGAAAAAAACACATATATTAAGAGAGATGTTCATTTGTTAACTCCTTGTTTTTCAGTGATTGTACCAAAAATTAACCTTAACTTCCCATTTAAACCTGTCAGCGTCTCCAGAGCCCTCTGGCTAAGCATTTACTCCCAAGTAAAGGCTAAGGGCTAGTGATTCAACTCAGCATAGAGACAATGCATACTTTCAACTCCGGAGGACCTACCATATAGAAATTCAGGTGTCCCTATCCCTACTGTGAAATATACCTGCACAAAGTATCAAACTACACTTTCAATGTAAAGAATAAGAATAGAACCCACACACTCAAGTACCCATCACCCAGCTGAAGAACTAGAGCATCCCCAGGACCTTGGAGCCCCCCAGTAACTCTCCTCATGGCATTCCAGCCCTCCTTCCTGCAAGTAACCATTGGTTGGACTTGTGTTAATTTTTTTCCCTGGCTTTCACACATCATATGCTACGTAAATAGCTCTGTGAAAGGGAAGTTTCCAAACAAGCATTTCCACAATAACCTGGAGCATTCTTATTTGAACTTAAAAGCAGGATATTGAGAGTGGGATGCAAACCACAAAAAAGCTGACAGTCTCAAAGTACTGGGGTGAGCCAGTCTGTCTTTCCAAGGTTTTCCCCAGGTTTCCTTGGCACAGGCTCTTGCGGGCGTGTTCTGTCTGTACAGGGGAGGCCCAGTCTCTTCCAACATAGCTTGGAGGCTATAATTTTTAAAAGCTTTGATTGAGTCCCTAAGAATGAGAAAAACAGTAATTTGTGTGCATGTGTTTTAGAAGTTCTTTTTTTAAATACAAATTATCTAGGGGAACATTGTGTGGGATTTGAAGGATCAAGCCCACAGAGAGAGCAACCTTTAAAAATGGTTTTTAATCCAAATTCTTCTTTTCCTGGTTATTATGTTTGTGTTTTGGACTTTGTTTTGAGTTCCTTTTGCAGGGTCACACAGCGCTCCCCGGAGAATCTTGCACAACTCCATCACTTCTTGATTAGACAAAAGATTCCTAAATTTGGTTCATGGCTCCCTTAGTAATTTAGTAATTTTTTCACAGTGCCCCTAATTTTAAGTAGTTCGTCATAGTAAGGTTCAAACAACTTATTAAGTATTTATGTCCTAACAACATAGAAGTTATTTTTAGAAAAATAGTACATATAAACTGAGAGAAAAAATATTGTTATATCATTCTTAAATAACTCCAATTACAAGCAGGATGTGTGTGCCTGTACTAATTCCTAAATCTTGGGATTAAATTGGATACCACCACTCTCATTTCCTGTTCCACATTAATTTTTCTGTAGCACTTGCTTTTTATCACAGCATTCACTGAAAACCCAGGTTTTGCAAAGATGTGTATGATGTCATTGATAGGAGTGTAATGTGATCTAACATTGAAACTGAATTCTGGTTTGTAGATTCAGCATTTTCCAATGTGTTGAATACACTGTGTTTACCTCAAAACTTTGAAATAACCTAAGTTGCCCTTGTGAATTTGCTGCAGTATCCAGAGTGCCTTGGTGCTCAGTTTGGGCATTTTTGGTCTAAGGTAAAACCCTCTTCTGGGGAGAGAGCAGTTATTAAAGAAGGGGTCTGTCTGCCTGAGGTAGCCCCAGGTTAAGTTACTGTGTGGAGTGGGCTAAATCTTGGTTTCTCCTCTACATAAAGTGGAATGGCGAAAGCCTGCCTCTGAGCGTCATTGAGAGGATTAAACTAGATAATGTACATAAAAGCATCTCTAAAGGGCCTGGAATATAACAGTCTCAAGAAATGATAGCTCTTTTATAATTGTTAAATAGTACTAAATAGTCCAGTAATAGGTAAATATATCATAGTCCCTATTTAAGAATAGCCAGTACAAAAAAAAAAAGTCAGTGCTTAAAATCTCAATCTTAGCAAATAAATTATGAAGTAGTTGGTTCACAAAATAAAGTGATTTATCATTTTTCAAACAGCAAACTCTGGTGTACCATTGTGATACATTTTGACTTTGCAGACCCATCTCTGGAATGTTCATTTTCATTTGCCAGCATGTGTCCAGGTTTGAGGAGGAAATCATAACTGATTGGAGGGAGAAGTCCTGAACTTGGACAAGTAGATTTCTGATTTCAGGAGGGAAGTACTTTGTGTTAGGTCTCGGGAAATTTGGACATGGCTTTGTAGGGGCCCAGGGCAGGCTGCCCCAAAATGTGCCTCTTTGGCATAAAGATTATTTCGAGTTAAGAGTAACAGAAATCCAGCAGATGCAGCAAAACTGCTCTGCCTCCCCATAACTGCCTAAATTTACATTGGAAAGGAGAGACTGCAACAGGAAGAGAAGTATTAACAGGGGCCCCCTTTAGGAACTCATCTGCATAATAGAACATCTTGTTTTTCCAAACATCTCCTTTCTCCTTCTGGCTGATGAATTTTCTTCTGTGTGTCCTCAGGCCCCTACCTTTTTCCTTAGCTCACGTAAGCTTCAAATTGCCTCATTGTCTTTGGAATCTCTTGTCTGTGTGGATTCCCCCTAAATATGCCTATTAAATTTGATCTTCTCCTGTTAACCTGTCTTTTGTCAATTTGATTCTAAGTCCAGCTAGAAGGACTACAGGGCAGAGGAAGGTCTTCCTCCCGGATTGGTTACAAACCTGCAAATGTTTCAAGTAGGGTTTAAATTTTGCATCTGCTGGGTGCCTGGGTGGCTCAGATGGTTAAGCGTCTGCCTTTGGCTCAGGTCATGATCCGAGGGTCCTGGGATCGAGTTCGCATTGGGTTCCCTGCTCCTTGGGAGCCTGCTTCTCCCTCTGCCTCTCTCTCTCTCTCTGTCTCTGTCTCTCATGAATAAGTAAATAAAATCTTTAAAAATAAATAAATAAATAAATTTTGCATCTGCTTACAGCATAGAGAGGCAGACAATCTTTTCAGATGAAATAATTTTATTAAACTTATTAGCATCACATGATAATTCCCATCAATAAGTGGTACTTACTGATCCTCCAAGGAAAGGCTGATTTGAATAAAGATGTCATACATGGCTGTCATGGTGTCTTTTAGGAAGCAGAGACCTTTACTCCCTTGTCCTGTTCATTTTCCAGAACCCAAGCCTAATTTAGAAGCTGGTGATATCTGGACAATTTGTGAGAATACATTCAATAGTGATATTTCTAGTGTAGTTTTTTATTTTTATTATTGCTTGCTTTGGTCATTTATCGTTGAGCAACCTGTACAGAACCGTAGGTGATGATGCTTCCAAGTTGACATAAATCCTACTGGATACAATTTTTATTTGTTTTGATTCTTTTTTTTTTTAAAGTAGGCTCCACACCCAACATGGAGCTTCAACTCAGGACCCTGAGATCAGAAGTTGCATACTCTACCAACTGAGCCAGCCAGGCGCCCCTAGTTCCTAATGTTGAAGGTTTTTAATTTCTTTGTGAGATTTGGGGATGTATGTGTGTGGGAGAAACTATTTTGATTCTTCTTAACTGATTGTTCTCTTTCTTCCATTTGATGCCTTATGTGGGAAACAAAGGCAAAAGAGAAAATTAAATTTCCTTACTTCTTACATCCCGTTGACAAGTCCTTGAAACAGGCAGAGTGACGTTCCACTGGGAGCTCAGCTACCTCGATGTTGACACTTTGCTAAGGGCAAAGGGCAATCTTAGCCCGACCCCCCAGGATCCTGTGAGTCTACTTTAAGCATATAGAAATTCCTTTGGAAGCTCCCTTTATCTCTTACATACCCTCCCTGCCCCAAGATACATGTTAGGAATCATCCTCCAACCATATAGCCCACTGATATACATCTGAAGGGTCTCAGGACTGAGGGTTTACTAAACAATAATAAATGACCTTTCCTAACAATAGTTGGCCCCCTCAGGGTCCTAGAAACCTTGTTTCCAAAATACCCTGAAAGTTTGTTCTGTCCCTAACCCCCTCCTAACTATATATAATCACCACCCCTCACAACCCCAGTGCAGCTCTTTCTGCCTATGGGTCCAAGCCCGCCCCGCCACCCCCCCCCCCCCCCCCGCCCCGTGCTTTAATAAAATCACCTTTTTGCGCCAAAGACATCTCAAGAATTCTTTCTTGGCTGTCGGCTCTGGACCCCAACAACACTCTAAAAACCACATCAATGCCCATATAATCGTCAGCATCATTTTCATTTAACATAGAATTTCTCTTTAAAAAAAAATAAGGGGCGCCTGGGTGGCTCAGTTGGTTAAGCGTCTGATTCTTGATTTCAGTTCCAGTTGTGAGGTTGAGCCCCACATAGGGCTCCATGCTCAGTGGGGAGTCGCCTTCAGATTCTTTCTCTCCCTCTGCCCCTCCCCTCCCACTGTGCATGCTCTCTCTCTTAAATAATTAAAGTTTTTTTTAAATAAAAAAATAAATAAGAATTTCAAATCTTTCCCTGGGTTAGACTGACTATATTTAATACTCAATATCTTAAGGCTTTAGGGTACAAAGTAGAAAACTACATTATAGATAATAAAACTGATTAGAAAGAATCGTTTCTCTTTTTGTCGTCTGTTACTCTTTTACTTAAAAGAAAATAGAGGGACGCCTGTATAGAGCATGCAATTCTTGATCTCAGTGTTGTGAATTTGAACCCCACATTAGGTGTAGGTGTACTTTAAAAAAATGAAAAGAAAACTGAAAGTCAGAAAGTTTGAGCATCTATTTAACTATTAGAATTCAGTTCTAGGTACAAAGTTCTTTGGGAAATGCTTGACTCTTAGTATTCTCATGAAAAACTAGGAAAGGGCATATAAAGATTAAAACATTTAATTTAAATTTGAGAGCTTATTGGTAGATGAATGGACTGAATTCTTACATCACTGACTTGTTCTTGGTACAAGAATGGAGATTATAGGAAATATTTCTACCCATGATGGTAAAAAATGTTCTTTTTTTAAAAAGTGAATTTAATGGACCTAACAGTAAAAAGTAACCAAGAATGGAGAAGTAGCCCAAAGTAAACTAATCTTAATAGCTAAACAGGAACAAGCAAGGCTTTTTGTTTGGTTTTGTTTTTATAGAGAACATCTGCTTTAAAAATCTTTCTAAAATGAATAGATACAATAGAATAGAATAAGGTTGATTTTTCTTACAGACATTAAGTAGTTGAAAGATGAATAAAGAACTCAGTTCTTTTGAGATTCGGACCTTTTCCACATTAGGTTTAGGAATGTTCTCTGTTATCATCTGGTTGAGTTGGGTGAGGCAGTGGGAGATGGAGGAGCAAATCCTGGGACCTTGGAGAGGATGGAAGGACATTGATGGACATCAGGAAACTTGGTATAGTCCTGGCCACCAACTCACTGTGGAGCTCTAGATACTCTGAATTTCTCAGTCTCAGTTTTTTTCTTCATTACATTAGGGGACAGGACCAAAATATTTCTTTTAAAAATGCACAGTTCTGTGAAATTACGCATATTCATAGTGGCAACACTTTGTTTTCCCATAAGTTTAGAGAGAGGTATCTTCAAGTTGACCTGATGGTCTGTGGAACAAAGCGAACTAATGAGATTGTTAACTTGATGTAACCGGATGATTTCCTTTTAGTATGAACATCACTAGCTTCCTGTGTGGTGTCTTTTAAGACTGTCTGTGTGTAGGGGCGCCTGGGTGGCTCAGTTGTTAGGCTTCTGCCTTCGGCTCGGGTCATGATCCCAGGGGATCGAGCCCCGCATCGGGCTCCCTGCTCCGCGGGAAGCCTGCTTCTCCCTCTCCCACTCCCCCCTGCTTGTGTTCCCTCTCTTGCTGTGTCTCTCTCTGTCAAATAAGTAAATAAATAAAATCTTAAAAAAAAAAGACTGTGTGGGCGCCTGGGTGGCTCAGTTGGTTAAGCGACTGCCTTCGGCTCAGGTCATGATCCTGGAGTCCCACATCGGGCTTCCTGCTCGCAGGGAGTCTGCTTCTCCCTCTGACCCTCTTCCCTCTCGTGCTTTCTATCTCTCGTTCTCTCTCTCTCTCAAATAAATAAATAAAATCTTTAAAAAAAAAAAAAGACTGTGTATTCACATTCTACAATATAAACCAAAAGTGCCATTTTATTCTAAAACTTGCTTCCAAGGTCAAAAAATTCATATTCTTATTTTAGTGAGTTAGAATTTTCAGTTTCTTTTTTCCCCTGCATTTTATTCTAATTCTAGGAAAGTCCCATGGGAATCTGATATATAAAGAAATTTCCTCTAGATGGTGAGTTTTAGAAGTATTGGGGTTTTCCCCTGTGCGTATTTATGGGAACTGTAAAGACTCCTTGCAATGAGCATATATTATGTTTACAATAAAAAATAGGCGCACCTGGGTGGCTCAGTTAGTTAAGCATCAGACTCTTGATCACAGCTCAGGTCTTGATCTCAGGGTCATGAGTTCAAGCCCCTTGTTGGGCTCCATACTGAGTGTGGAGCCTACATAAATAAACCAAAATAAAAAAATCAGGTAAAAAGCTTTAAAAATTATGGGGCACCTGGGTGGCTCAGTCGGTTAAGTGTCTGTCTTCAGCTCAGGTCATGATCTTGGGGTCTTGGGATTGAAACCTGCTTTGGGCTCCCTGCTCAGCGGGGAGTGTGCTTCCCCCTCTCCCTCTGCCACCCCCTCCCCCTTTTGCTTGTGCTCTCTCTCTCTCAAATAAATGAATAAAATCTTTTTTAAAATGCATGTATTTATGGGACGCCTGGGTGGCTCTGTCGGTTAATCGGCTGCCTTCGGCTCAGGTCATGATCCCAGGGTCCTGGGATTGAGCCCCGCATCGGGTTCCCTGCTCAGCAGAGAGTCTGCTTCTCTCTCTCTCTCCCTCTGCCCCTCCTCCCTGCTTGTTCTCTCTGTCTCTCTCAAATAAATAAATAAAATCTTAAAAAATAAATATGTATGTATGTATTTAATGAGAGGTGAAAATATGACATGAATGGACCTATTTTATCATGCTTATATGATAGTGATTTTTTATTTTTAATATAAGCTCTATATCCAAGGTGGGGCTTGAACTCATGACCTGGAGATCAAGAGTCACATGCTCTACTGACTGAGCCAGCCAGGCCCCCCCATAATAGTGATTGGAATTTACTATTAAGGATAAAAAATAAACCAAACCATGATTTTCATTTCAGGTTTTTCACAAAACAAAGTTATTATTTCTCTGGCAGGGATAACATGTCTCTTGTCAGTTTTGAAACTTATTTTTAAGCTAGAAAATGCCAAGCTAACTGTAAGTCCCAGCATGAAATTCTGAATTCAACCCAACCTAGGTAGAATGCTGAGATGCACTGTAATTTATGTTTTAGTTATACTTTAGTTATATTTTATATTACACCATATATAAGTATTGGAGAGTAGATTTCTTGAGTGGGTATGTATGGATGCATTTGAGTACCCTACATATACCTTGTACGGAGAGCCACCTATAGTTAAGAGCCATAGGCTTCACAGTTGATCTTACTGGGTTTGATGCCTGGATTGTCACCTATTGGTTATAAAAATTTTCACAATTTACTTAACCTTTTTTTTTTAAAAGATTTTATTTATTCATTTGAGAGAGAGACAGAGAGAGTGCAAGCAGGGGGAGAGGCAGAGGGAACAGGGAGCCAGATGCGGGGCTCGATCCCAGGACCTGGAGATCATGACCTGAGCTGAAGGAAGATGCTTAACCATCTGAACCACCTAGGTGCCCCTTTATTTAACCTTTTATGCCTCAGTTTCTTTAACTATAAAATGAGGATTTGAAATGCATAATATACATTTGAAACATACATAATATAAAATTTACCATTTTAATAATTTTTTATTTTTTTAAAATTTTTTAAGACTTTTATTTATTGAGAGAGAAAGAGAATAGTAGAGAGAGAGCATGAGAGGGAGGAAGGTCAGAGGGAGAAGCAGACTCCCTGCTGAGCAGGGAGCCCGATGCGGGACTCGATCCCAGGACTCCAGGATCATGACCTGAGCCGAAGGCAGTCGCTTAACCAACTGAGCCACCCAGGCACCCCATTTTAATAATTTTTTAAAGTAACGTCTACCCCCAACATGGGGCTCGAATGACTCTAAGATCAAGAGTCATAGACTTTATTGACTGAGCCAGCCAGGCACCCCATCCATTTTAATAATTTTTAAGTGTGCTATTCGGTGACATTAATTACATTCACAGTGTTGTATAATCATCACCCATGCTAATCTCCAGAACTTTTCATCATCCCAGACTGAAACTCTGTATACATTAAACAATAATTCTTCATTCTCCCTCTCCCTGCCATGCCCCAGACCCTGGTAACCTCTGTTCTACTTTCTGTCTCTTTGAATTTCACTGTTCTAGATACCTCATATAGGTGGAATCGTACAGTATTTGTTCTTTTTTGATTGGTTTGTTTCACTTAATATCCTTGAGGTTCATGTATTATTTTTGCAACTTTTATATGAGGCCAATATTATATCAAAATAAAGTTTAAAAATAAAAAAAAATCCCATTGATGGAATCCCAATGCTGGATGGTATCAAGCACAAAGGTTAGGGACAGTGCAGGATGGCTGGAAAAGCTGAGGAGTGACATTACCTTTCTTTCCCTTCTCCAATCCCCAGTCAGAGGGGAAAAGATGCAAGAAGTAACAATGTTCTCTCTTGTATAGGGAACTGTTTGCATTATTTACTAGTGAGTTCTTATACCAACCTGACGGGCAGCTATTCAATCTCTCACTAAAGTAGGAATTCTTAACCTGGAGTTCATCCATGGGCTACAGATGTCCTGAGTTCCCTGAATTTATGTATAAATATTTAAATGAATGTTCATATGTATATTTGAGAAGAAAGAAGTTCCATAGCTTTCATCAGATTCTCAAATGGTTTCCTAACCCAAAAATGGTTAATAAGCAATATAAGAAAATATTGTTTACAGAGATATAGCCACCCCATAATAGGCTCTTTCACTCCTTTTAGTTCTCTGGCATATCTTCCCCCCAGAAGGTTTCTTTGTGCTCAAACCTGGGATAAGCCTGAACAGTTCTTTACTCTTAGAGCCTCTGGCCATTCACCTGTGTCCTATAAACTCCAGGACCCATTCCTCAAGGGCTAGAGGAGCCCCACGGTGAACTATTTTGGAGTCCCCAGTAAGGGACATGTCTAAAGTCTTGTGCAGAACTCAGCCTCACAACTGCCAAATCTCTCCCTACCTTCCTTAGGCGCTAGAAAATAGAAAGGAAAAACTCATGAAGTAGTACCAAATGACTGAAATTCAGTAAATTCTGCCTTGGGGAATGTAAATTTAATTTTAAGATTGTCTTCTGGTTTATACTTTATGTTTTAAATGTATTATAAATATATCATACAATGTGTTCTACCTTGTGTAGTATCCAGTGATTTATTTATTTATTTGACAGAGAGAGACACAGCGACAGAGGAAACACAAGCAGGGGGAGTGGGAGAGGGAGAAGCAGGCTTCCCGTGGAGCAGGGAGCCCGATGTGGGGCTCGATCCCAGTACCCTGGGATCATGACCTGAGCTGAAGGCAGACGTTTAACGACTGAGCCATCCAGGCGCCCCGTATCCAGTGATTTAGGTAGCTATCGCATTGACGTATTGTTATAAGAGATGTTAAATATTAGAATTTATTCAGACTGGTTTGTAGCTCCTATGGATGGATTGCATAAATGGCAAAAATTGTAATTTGAAAGTTTTTCTTATACATACGACTCCTCAGTATTTGAATTTATCTCAGAAACCCTTCAATAAATCATGTTAATTGACTCTTTTATCCAACTCAAATATATTCTCTTAAGGTAGGCTAAGTGCTCTAATAACCATCTCCAAATGTCAGCGGCTTGATGCAGTCAAAGTTTATTTCTAGCTCATACAAAGTCCAAATCTGTTATTCCTGGTTGGGCATTTCTCCTGGTTAGCTGCCCTTCATGTGACTCAGGGATAAAGGCTCCTTCCATCTTGTGATGCGATGCCACCATCTTCAACATGTGGTCTCCCATGTCACTATAAGGGGGAAGACAGTATGGAAAGGTATACTAGATTAACTGCCTTCACCAGCAAGTGAAAACACATCACTTCTGCTCACATCCTATTGGCCAGAATGAGTCACGTGGCCCCACCTAGATTTAAGAAAGCTGGGAAATGTATTCCCTTGGCTGGTAATTGTTTCTGAGCAATAATTCTTTACTTTGAAAGGAGAATGGAACTCTTTGGTGGATAAGTAGTCTTTTGACCGGTCAGTTCAGTGTAACTACCTTCATATAATTTATCTCTCACTTTCCAAACATCTAGATATATGTAGTATGTCTTTATAGTGTAAGTAAGTATCTCTCACTTTCCAAACATCTATATATATGTAGTATGTCTCTCATATGGATGAGACCTCCACACTGGAAGCAATTATATCATAATTGTCATGTAAATAAATGAAAATGGGAATAAGCCATCTAGATTCATTTATTTATTAGGGAACAATGCATATTTGATTTACTTAAGTCATCCAACCATGTAGAGAACTGTACATTTGAGAAAGATGGAACAGAGGGGGATTAGCAAAGAACAAGAATATGCATGTTTTATTGGCTTCATGAATGTTATCGTAACAGTTTAAAACTACTTCAACTTGCTGGCAATAAAGTGTGAAACTCTTTTCCTTTTCAAAAAAAAAAGTAGTCTTTGCCATGGAATGTATTACACAATCACAAATGTATGTGTCACTTTTACTTATTTGCTACTAAGGGAAACTAAAGTTGTAAAATTCAGACCTATTTGTCTTATTTGCTTGAAGTAAATTTGTGCCTGGTGGGGGGCACCATTTGGCATGTCCAGCCTCTAACAGCTGCAAATGAAACGTATTGAGGGATTAAATATAAGACCATATGAAAGATCCCAGTGCCCAGGTGGAGGCATGGAGAAAATGGTCCCCAACATTGCTGGTGTACACTGTAGTAATGCTTCACTTATCCATTACTGTTCTACCTAAGGAAACCGTCCAAATTAATACTTACCATCTTTTAAGCCCTAGTTTTTTAATCTTTATTTTATTTTTTAAAGATTGTATTTATTTATTTGACAGAGAGAGCACAAGCTGGGGAGACAGGCAGAGGGAGAGGGAGAAGCAGGCTTCCTGCCGAGCAGGGAACTCGATGCAGGGCTCGATCCCAGGACCCTGAGATCATTACCTGAGCCGAAGGCAGACGCTTATCGACTGAGCCACCCAGGTGCCCCAGTCCTAGTTTTTTAAAAAGTTACATTTCATGGTACCCATGTTAGAATTAAAGGTGCACCAAAGTAATGGTCAGCAAATTATAGCCATGGACCAAATGTAGCCCACTGCCTTATTTTGTAAAATTTTAGGAGAACTTTATTAGAACTTTGAGTCAAACTCATTCGTTTTTATACTATGGCCACACTCACATCACACTGGCAGAATTGACTAGTTATCACAGAGACCATATGCTCCACAACACCTAATATATTTACTGTCTATTCCTTTACAGGAGAAGTTTAATAACCCCCTCACGAGACTTAAAATTAGTATAACTTGCTTTGAGAGTAATTTTCCTCCTGTTTAGAACTCACTTAATCTCTCTGGCCCATAGTTTTCTCACCATCAGAGTGGGGGATAATAAGACCTCCCTAATGAAGTAGTTAAAGAAAGTGGTTTTGGGACACCTGGGTGGCTTAGTCGGATGGGTGTCTGCTTTCGGCTCGGGTCGTTACCTTGGGGTCCTGGGATCGAGTCCCGCATCAGGCTCCTTGCAGGGCGGGGAGCCTGCTTCTCCCTCTGCCTGCTCCACCTGCCAATCCGCCTGCTTGTGCTCTCTCTCTCTCTGACATAAATAAGTAAAATTAAAAAAAAAAAAAGAAAGAAAGTAGTTTTTAAATTAAATGACCTCGTTGAGCGACTGCCTTCGGCTCAGGTCATGATCCTGGAGTCCCTGGATCGAGTCCCGTATCGGGCTCCCCGCTCAGCGGGGAGTCTGCTTCTCCCTCTGACCCTCCCCCCTCTCATGTGCTCTCTCTCTCTCTCATTCTCTCTGTCTCAAATGAATAAATAAAATCTTTAAAAAAAAAAATAAATAAATAAATTAAATGACCTCAGGCAAGTCACTAAGGTTATCTTCTAGTTAGCTCTCTGCCTACCCATCCTCCGCATAGCTTCCTTAGACCAGTACTTTCCGAACCTATCCTGCTGAGAATCATCTGGGAAATCCATTACAATTCAGAGATTACCTCCCCTGACTCCTTTAGATACTGACTCAGTAGGACTGGGGAGGTGCACATTTCACAAGCACCCCAGATTCTGTTGCGGGTGGCCTGGACTTGACAGAACTCAGGCCCTTGTGGCAACTTGTCTTTTGGTCGCTAGGAATAGTTTCTCTGGCAGCTCTAGCTAGATACGCTTCCTGTCTCACCCAGAATTGAAGCCTCGCCTACGTGATAGGAGAGCTTGCAACCAAAAGGAGAATGCCCAGCGGGTGTTAATCATCGGCATTCTGAACACGTGCTGAGGGACCCAGTTAGTGGGCTTGTCCTATAAATCAAATCATTCACTGCCTGGCCTCACCTATAGAGCCATCGGCTGCTTTGCTTCCAAATAGAAATAACGATAGGAAAGTTGGCACTGGGGCTTTAGTGCGTGTGACTGGTTTACACTGGAGCTCAGTATGCCTTTTGATGCTAAGAGAGAAGAAATTAACACTAAAATTAGCATGATGGCCCTCTTTTAAAAATCAAGGTAAAAGTTAATAGTAGAAGGATTTACCATGAGAGGAAGAACCTAAGTCCTGGTGCTTTAGAAGCACTTTAAGAACAGATGCTTATTTAATTGTTCATAATTTCCTTAATCTCCAGAATATATTATCCTGGGCTAGGGGATACCTAATGAATGGCTTGCTCACTGAAGCCTTTGTTTCCCTTCATTTGTTATTCAAAAACTTAGTGAAGGGCTGCAGAACCAGTCATGAATAACAGCAAAAGCCCCTGAGCCCTGTTGGGTTTTTATACAATATACAGAAAAATGTAAGATGCCACCAAAAGGCCCCAGAATCAAAAAACAAAAAATAAAAACTTGAGGGAAGAGTCAAAGACCCTCACATCTTCAGTACTTAATATGAGTGGAGCTATGTTGCTACTGTTCAGAAACACTGCTTTAAAACTAAGAATCAGGTGTCTTTAAACATTTTTTTTTTATTTTTGCTACCCTGCTGAAATAAAATATGGATGTTTGATTGGGTGTAAGCCAGGGTATTTTGTACTTTGAAATGTAAAGAAAGGGAACACTTTATCATCCAATGAAGGATTTCCAGCTAATTAGATATCTTCCTGCTGGGAGACATCTAGGGAAATTGATTTCAAAGACAAGCTAATAGGGATTTTAAAAATCCTATGTAAGATTATTAAAAGGATTCCTTTAAATAATGAGTTCTCTTAGACCAAGGATATTTAAAATACGATTAGAATTATTAAAATTCAGAGTATACCTTCTGTTCAGGAGCCCATCCTTGCCAGGAGGTAGGAACACTGAGGAGGAGCACATTCTTGAAAGGTTGCAAACTAAACAGCCATCTTTTATTGTTACTAACCTGATGGCTGTAGATTATTCCTTTCCCCCCTCCGAAAAATGTACAGGTCTAATTTATCTCTAGATACCAAGGTTTCTTTCTTTTTGATTACTGAAGCCTTAACATAAAGGCCATTTTGAAGAAAATAAAGCTTATATCTTTATTTTTTAAAAGTAACCCCCAACATGAGGCTAAGATCAAGAGTCAGTACTCTACCAACTGAGCCAAGCCAGGCGCCTCAGAAAATAAAGCTTATATCTTTAAAAACTAATTATTATTTTGATATATTAGGTAGTCATTGTCTTAATGCTCAGTGCATTTCCTTTTTTTTTTAATCCCAAATTCACTAATTTATATTCTTGCCTTGGTATTTAAAGATTCAAAAACACTAATGTTGTGCTTGTAATTGACTGGTCGTGTTAAAAGTGAACCTGTTTTTTGTGCATCTGGAAGTGGAACATAAACTATTGTGTCAGGTTTTGCCCCAGGACTTATGTGCAGTCTCTTACTATGTCTCTCTGTCCCCAGCCTTTGGAATTCCCTTACTGTCAGGGATGTTAACTTTGAGTGTAAAAGAATAAATCTTAAAGACTTTTAGTATTTGCTCTGAATATACTAGCCAATTAAATTGGATGGAAGTTAACATCTCGGTTATATATCAGGTGTTCTTTTTTTATGTTAGCATGACATCATCATTGTTATTGTTTTATTATTACTTAGTATTTTTTTAATTTTTAAAAAGATTTTATTTTTTAATTTTTAAAAAGATTTTATTTTGGGCGCCTGGGTGGCTCAGTTGGTTAAGCGACTGCCTTCAGCTCAGGTCATGATCCTGGAGTCCCGGGATCGAGTCCCGCGTCGGGCTCCCCGCTCAGTGGGGAGTCTGCTTCTCCCTCTGACCCTCTTCCCTCTCGTGCTTTTTTCTGTTATTTGTTTGTTTGTTCTAAGGTGTACTTCTTGTTAGTATTAATGAAAGCTATGTGTAAAGTGAAGGGAAAACATTCCCTGCATCAGTAAGCAGTAGAAGCCATGTGATAATACCTGATGGATTCGGTATGAAAAAAGGAATATCAGAGGCTTCTAGGGTATTTAAGTGAAGGGGAAAATGTTACATTATGGTACTAAATGTAGAAGGAAAGACCAAGTATTGATTGTAACCTAACCAGGTACCATAAATCCACAGCAGCATTGCCTGGGCCCACAGGATAGATAAATGGCATTCATCAAGTTTGAGCGTATTGTTGCCTTGAGATCAGGGTGCAAATTGTTTCAATGATTGACAGCAAAGCCTAATCTCTCCACATGAAAAATAATTTAAGAAACAAATTTTAAGGTCAGAGACTCTCTTTTGGCCTCCTTATTTATTTGTCTTTTTCTTTCTGATTAGCAGTAGGTAATGTATCTTAAAACCCCAGGCCTCCACATTCAAACCCGGCCAAATTACCTCTCTTGGAAGTGGACAATAAAGATGCCCTTTAGGGGATGTCTGTTTCATGGGAGACTGGCAGGCTTGAAAGAGAGGAGTGTGCACCTGGCTACCGGGAAGACCTGGGCTCTGGTTTCAGGCCTGACAGCAGCCTTTGTGCCCTCTGCCAAGTCACTTTCCTGCTTCTGTGGCTTTTCTTTTCTTTTCTCTCAGAAAGGTGACCACAGACCTGGTGTTTCAGATGGATCCTCATTGACTACTCCCCTGCTACCATGGGTTTAAGTCACAGAAGCATTTTTTTAACTTAACAAATTGTTATAGGGCAAATACCCTTAGGTAAGGGTAACACACTGTGGTCAGGAAACAGAACTCTGCCAGTCACCCCAGAAGCCCCTCCTTGCGTCTGATCTCAGCCGTGACCTGGTCCCTTCCTCCCTCCAAAGTGACTCTAGGCAGTCCTTGCATGGCATGGCATGGTGCTGTGGGTCTGCAAAGATTATTGTGAGTGCTGAAGCCCTTGGAAGCTCTCTTAATAACCAGTGAGAGAAATTGCAATTGTTCTGGGACCTTTAGAAATTTGGCTTCAACATTAAAAATTCTCTTACTGTCTGTTTTAATTGTATAGAGAAATGAAAAAAAACCAATAAAATTTAGTACACTGTAATTTAAAACATTAGCAACATTGAGAATTAAGCTTTTATTGCTTTGTAAAAACTTACCAAGAGTAGTTTGGTTTGCCTTCTTCCCATCCTATAACTTAGGATACAAGTACCTTTTCTATGCCTTGATAGATTTTTTCATAGCCCTTTTGGAAATTCTGACATTTTATCCTTTGTGCTTTTAATGTTGTGAAATATTCCCAAGAATTTATTTTTAAAATTAAAAAAAAATTTTTTTTTTAAGTAAGCTCTATGTCCATTGTGGGGCCCGAGATCAAGAGTCACATGCACTACTGCCTGAGCCAGCCAGGCACCTCTCCAAGAGTTCCTTTAATGTGAAATTAAAAAGAAATAATTTATTATTTTTTAAACAATTTTTTAAGTAATCTCTATACCCAACTGGGGCTTGAACTCACAACCCCAAAATCAAGAGTCCCGTGCTCTATCAACTGAGCCAGCCAGGTGCCCCTAATGTGAAGTTTTTGCCAGCATCATTTCTTTGTCCTTTTCATCTCAGTCACTTTGCTCATTTATGTCAATGAGTTGCCTTCATTAATTTCCTCTGGCTGCACATCTAGAGGCTTCAGGTGGTAGCAACATCAGCATTCCCATGGTCAGCTATCTCTTCTATAACTCCATTGTATTTCCATTCAGATTTCACACCAGTGTTACTACTTTTCATTTCTTTGGTGTACTTTCTTCTTTGTTGGCCAATTATCGCTCTCGATTTTCGTTTCAGTAAAAAAATATTTTGTGGATTTATCAGTGGGAGATGAGCTGACAATACCAATACATGGTTTATTGTCTGTGAACTGAATAACAAGTGAGGAGCCACCAATCACTGACACTTTGGAAGATGGGACGAGATTCGTCACTGACCATGATGCACATTCTGTTAATCACATAGTGACTTATAGACTAAAGAGTATTACTCAAGCTTGGACTTTATGCAGTTTCTCAGTTAATATACCATGATGAGATTTGAACTGTATTGTTGGAGAATTGGTGTGATTTAACTAAACTCTAGGAACTGAAATTGTGCACACTAGAACCATGTAAAGTGAAGGCTGCCTGTTATAGTTAACCATTTCCTTTTATTTATTTTTTTATATTTTGGTTACCCAAGTGCACATCTTTAGAAACTATGGTTTAATGTTGTTCCTTAAATTGTTTTTGTTTTGTCTCCTCTCTCTCTCTTTTTGTAATCTATGAGTTTCTCCTCTGTATTAGTTTACCAGCACTGCCATAACAAAGTAGCACAGACTGGGTGGCTTAGACAATAGAAATTTATTCTGTCATAGTTCTGGAGGCTCGAAGTTCCAGATCAAGATGTTAGCAGATTTGGTTTTGCTGAGGCCTCTATCCTTGGCTTGCAGATGGCCACCTTCTCACTGTACCTAAACATGGTCTTTCCTCTGTGTGTGTGCACTCCTGGTGTCTCTTTCTCTTATTACAATACCAGTCCCATTGGATTAGGGCTTCACCTTAATGGCCTCATTTTAACTTAATTTCTCCTTTAAAGGTCCTGTCTCCAACTATAGTCCCATTTCTAGTACTAGGAGTTAGAGTTTCAACATACGAATTTTGGGTGCACACAATTCAGCCCATAACATCTTCTGTCCCATTCTTTTCTTTACTACTTATCTGTCAAGATAGTTGGGCTCTTTGACCACTGGTCACATAAAATCTAAATTATAGTTACATAAACTTTTCATTAAAGAGTTGGAATCATTCATGAAAGAGACTATTGAAGATTAGGCCCAGATTATGTCGGGCAAAATTGTGTTCCAGTTATAAGGCTGTATAGCAAATCACCTCAAAACTTGGCAACTTAAAACAGCAATAATTATTTATTCTCTCCCACAGTCTTTGAGTCAGGAATTGGAAAGTGACCCAGTTGAGAGGTTCTGATTCTTGTCTCTCAATATGATTCTTGTCAGATGCTAGCTGGGGCTACACTTGTCTGAAAGCTTGACTAGGGCCAGAGGATCTACCGCTAAGATGTGGTTGGCATGTTGGTGATGGCTGCTGGTGGGAGGCCTCAGTTCCGTTCTACATGGGTACTAGAATGTCCTAATGGCATGGCAGCTGATTTCCCTTGAGTAATTCAAGAGGCCAGGACAGAAGCTGCAATGCATTGTCATTTTCACTATGTTCTATTGATCACATTAGATTCAGTCTTGATTCACTGGAGAAGGGAACTCCTCAAGGGTGGGAATACTAGGAGGTATGGATTACTGGGAGCCATCTTGGAGACTGGCTGCCATAAATGGGATGGGTAAAAAGTATCTTACTTCTGGGAAACCTGTTTGCAAGTCTCCACCTTCAAATGCTTGCTTATCTTAGAGATGTCATCAAAATTAAACATTACTAGGGGTGCCTGACTAGCTCAGTTGGTAGAGCATGCAGACTCTTGATCTCAAGGTTGTGAGTTTAAGCCCCACATTGGACATAGAGCTTATTTAATAATAATAAAAAAATTAAACATTACTTAATGCTAGCTTTCTACTTCACACACTTAATGAGTTAATGTTTTAAAAAGTTTTCAAGATAACTTTAAAAAAAAATAAATTCTGCACCCAATGTGGAGCTCAAACTTACCACCCTGAGATTAAGAGTTGCATGCTCTACCGACTGAGCCAGCCAGGCGCCCCTCAAGATAACTTTGTATGTTCAATTTCTGTGCCTGACTAAAAGAATTATACTAATCCAAATACATGCATTTATATATTAGTAGATTTCTATTTAGCTTTATCATTCATTTGAGATACTGATCTTAAATCACATGGTGGATTCTGAACTCTAAAATGTGGCAGTTGGAATTTTGGCTTGTGTTACTAGGAAACAGTGTGACTCACAGACTAGAGTTATAAGTTTAAAGTTTTCTGGCTTTCTGAACCCTAATAAAATTCTTTTAAAGATTTTATTTGTTGGGTACCTGGGTGGCTCAGATGGTTAAGTGTCTGCTTTCAGCTCAGGTCATGATCCCAGGGTCCTGGGATCGAGTCCTGCATCGGGCTCCCTGCTCAGCGGAGAGCCTGCTTCAGCACCATGGGGAGCTACTCCTGCTGTCCACCTTGGATCCACCCTTTGATTTTGCAGAGTGGTGACAGAGCAACCTAGGGCAATCTGTGTGTGTGTGTAGGGGGTGTGCACTCCTGCAGATGTAGGTGCCTCGTATCCTGTGGTTCGCAAACTTCATCCTCATTTGTCTTTCCTTTTTCTTATAGTCTCTATTCTTCCAGATTACCATGCCTTTAAGTTCATCACTTCAGTTCCCATAAATCCATCACTAACTCAAATGAATTTCAAGTGATTTAAAAGCTTCTGTTCCCGGGGTGCCTGGGTGGCTCAGTCGTTAAGCCTCTGCCTTCGGCTCAGGTCATGATCCCAGGGTCCTGGGATCAAGCCCCACATCGGGCTCCCTGCTCGACGGGAAGCCTGCTTCTCCCTCTCCACTCCCCCAGCTTGTGTTCCTGCTCTCTCTGTATCTCTCTGTCAAATAAATAAATAAAATCTTTAAAAAAAAAAAAGCTTCTGTTCCCAAGAACTGAACTCTGCCACTCTTCCTGATCTAGTCCTCCAGCCTCTATTTCCACTGCCATCTAAAGATCATTTATTGATCCAAGCAGCCTTCTAAGAGTTAGGGTTGGTTTTACTTAAACATGATGACAGTCATAAGCAGATGTATCAGGCTCCACCTTTATTTCTTTCCATAAATATGTATCTGCTTAATTATTATATGGATGAAGAAAGCAGATAATCTATATTTCTAATGTTTCCAGAACTATGCTGCTACTGTGTAAAATTGATTAGATATTATCCTTGGCCCTAGGGAGGATACATTTTTTGAAAACAAGCATTTTACTTTTATTTACCTTTTTTTTTAAGATTTTATTTATTTGACAGAGAGAGACACAGCGAGAGAGAGAACACAAGCAGGGGGAGTGGGAGAGGGAGAAGCAGTCTTCCTGCGGAGCTGGGAGCCCAACGTGGGGCTTGATCTCCAGACCCTGGGATCATGACCTGAGCCGAAGGCAGAGGCTTAACGACTGAGCCACCCAGGCGGCCCAAGCATTTTACTTTTAAATCAAATAATTCACTTTCCCTTGTGGCAGTTTTTTAGAATTGTCCTCCTGGAGCTCTTCCTCAATTTTTCAAATTGAGGATCTAGACAACCTTTTCTAAAAGCATACCAGATTTGGGAATAATGGTACCTGAAAGATCGTGATCACGGAGACAGGAAACTTGCCTGACATTGATCCATTTGGATAACAATGTAGTTATCATTACTGAACAACAAATTAATTTTTTCCTTTTTTTCTAAAGAGAGAGTCTGGGCAATATTTCCAAGCCAAATCAACTTGGATAAGCAACTATTAAAATCAGAGGAGTTTCAAAAATGCCCTATGGATTAACAAGATTTAGGAAGTACACATTTTTAAGAATTATTTTTCTCTCAAGTTTTCTGTTACATTTGCTAGTTGGGAGCATTTCAGAATGAGAGACAGTGGAGGGGTAGAGAGAGAAATGAAATCATTATCGCAGGGTCACATTATCCACTCTTGCTGGATTGTACTGATGCCATATCAGTGTACAGGAATTAACAAAGTAGAATGTTAGTTCCAAAGAATTCATATACACCTTGGGAGTTACTGAGTTTCTTGAAATTGGGATCAGCAGTTTCAGATATCATATATGCCTTTGTGTGAGTAGGAGACTATTAGAAATGACAAGATCATGTGCTAAGGAGCCGGAAGAATAGAAAAAGGAAGAGAAGCAAGTTGAACAGAGGTGAAGGTGAGTAGTAGTAATAGGTTCAGTCTATTAGTTGAGGGGAGATAATAGAATTGGTGTGAAATGTGATTTCTGATGACAGACTGTGCTAAAGTATTATTTGCTTTTTGTAGGAAGATCTAGTTACCCAAGTAACTTTGCAGCATGAAGAAGTGTGAGATTCTGGCTTTATGTTAAATCAATTTATGTCCATTGCAAAACTGATGCTAATACTCTAGGATCTAAATATTTTTAGCAGTGTACATTCACTCAACGACTCAGTATCATTTGTTAAATAAAGATGTTTGGGGTTTATTCATAAAGGAAAATGAGGAACGTTATTTAAAAAGCCCCCTAAAGTATTGTAGTTTGACTGGACTTCACACAGCTGCAGAAATGCACGCAGTATTCAATCCAGCCTCTTGTGACTAGAATGTTAGAAATGATGCTCTTGAACCTTTACACCCCTGGAAGTGTGTCTAATAAATTGGTACTCATCACACTGAGTTTTGTACAATTCCTATATGAAAATATAACTAAGAATTAATTTAGTTATATTCTGCCCCGCTTCACAGGCTCATTAGAGGTGACTGGTTTGCTAGTCTCAAAAATGTAGTGAAGGAAGTTAGCAGTGTCTGTGTTTATTTGGGATCTGACAGTTTTGCAGAGACAAAACAAGTTTTTAAAATTTATTTGTGGTAGAGATGGGTGAGTAATAAGCAGTTCTTTCCAAACACGTAAGACAAGCTCTCCCTTGGCTTCTGTTTGTCTGCCTGAGGAACAAAGATGTCTCTGTGTTGCAGGATAGAGACCTAGAGTGAAGGGACCGCCTGGTAAAGGCTGAAGAGCACATACAGGGCAGAGAATCCCAGGCACTTAGTGTGGTGACTGGATTGCTTCGGAAATACCAACACTCCCAAGTCCTGATATGAGTGGGGTTCACGACTCCGTGTTCTTTCGTATTTCACATATAATATTTTGTCTCAGAGAGAATAGGTTGGGTAAGACAATGAAAGATTGTTGTTGGGCAATTACTTCCTATAACAGACTTTCTGTTTTAACAGATCCCTTGTTACTTGAGCCCTTTTATTTATTTTTAGAGATATTTTAAAAAACAGAAAAGTATACAGGTACCCCTATGAATTGGCCACCAAGATGAGTTTCTAGTTTTTAGCATATTCATGATGGGAACTTGATTTCCTGCTTCACAAGATATTATGCTCAGCATAAAGTCTTTCAACTTATGGGAAACAAGACTAGCAGAGTGAAGAACATCGATCCCTTCCAAGGCAGCTTTTATTTATAACTGTAGCTTCTAACTTTATTACAGTGCTTTGTAAACTCACCGGTCCCACTACTTCACATTAGCAATAAACTGTGATTTGTTTACCTCTAGGACAGTCAGGTGCTTTTAGTGTAATTGATTGGATGCCTTTTTTTTTGGCACATCTTCAAATGGTTACCCTCATTCCAGAGTAATGAGGAGGGAAGAGAAAATGGAATGGATCCTATCCTCTTTTTTACAATGATCAAAAAAATTAAAAATGATCTTTCCTTCTCCATCTAGAGAATTTGGTAACTCTGAAATGTCAGCCACATGGTGTGGTTGATTTTTTCCCCCCCGTTCATTTTGCTTGGCTCATTCAATATGGAGACTCGCTTTTCCCTTCTGGGAAATTTTCTTCTATCATTTCTTTGATAATTATCCTGTCTTCTTTCCTTTCTCTTTAAAAACTTCTGATATGCAGATATTGGACCTATTGGATTGAACCTCTTTTTGCTTAAGTTTTCTGTATCTATTTCTATTTCTGTCTTTTGGTTCTACTTCCTGGGAGATTTTTTTTAAACTTTTGATCCATCTATTGAATTTTTAAAATGTTGTCAGTCGCATTTTTATTTCCAAGAACTCTCTTTTGTTCTCTGATCATTCTTTTTTCATTGTAACTTATTCTATAATACTTTATTTAATCTTTCTGAGAATACTAATTCAATTTTTTTTTAAGTTCTTATCAGGTACCAGCATTATCTCAGGGACTTACTCCAGGGTTATTTCTTTTTGTTTACTGTGGTCTCTCCTTTTCATTTTGGAAACTTTACTTGAATGTCTGGTGATCCTTGGTTTTGTGTTCATGTTTAAGACTAAAAGGCAATTGGAGGCTTTATGGGCAAAATGTGGTGCATATGAAGCATGTGCCTTAGAAACTGTTCAAAATTTCTAGAGAGGAAACTTATAATGTTGGCAGAAAAAAAAAGCAAGCCACAGAAGAATTAATACAATATTAATATTAATTTTACAAATCGAAAAATAAAAGTGTTATATGGCTTGTGGATATATGCATGTGTGGCAAAACCATCATAATGGCAAAGGAAACTAAATACAAAATTCAAATAGTGTTTACACTTTGGATATGTGATTGGGGTGAGCATAAAGTTTCACTGTTACTGGTTATATTCTAAATTGGGAAGTGAGCTTTATTATCATTTTCACTACTAACATGTGTAATATATTACATACAGTTTTTTATATGTGTCAAATATTTCATAATAAAAATGAGGAATTTGGGGGCACCTGGGTGGTTCAGTTGCTTAAACGTCCAACTCTTGATTTCAGCTCAGGTCATGATCTCAGCGTCCTGGGATCGAGCCCCACATCGGGCTCCCTGCTCAGGGGGAAGCCTGCTTCTCCTTCTTCCTCTGCTGCTCCCCCTGCTTGTGCTTCCTCTCTCTCAAATAAATAAGTAAAATATAAAAAATGAGAAATTTTGAAGAAAACTCCGTTCAGTCCATCTTGAGAGAGTAGATGCTTGACTGACAGTGTTCTGTGCCTGGAATGAGGGCGTTGACTGCTCATAATCAAGATCTACTTTTCAGCTTAGTATACAATTTGAGAAATGACAGTGAGAAATGAATCAGCATGAACAGGTTGGGTTATGCATAATTCCTTTGGAGATGTTCTTGGCACCATGTTCTCTGAAGCCCTGATGTACTCTAGCCATAGGTTCTTCCAGACCCTCATCAGTCTTCCCGGTGATGTCTAGGAGGTACTTCCACGCGCCCCTGATTACCTGCTGGTTTTAAGTTCCATCCTTTGCCTTCTGCAGGGTGCCTCAGGCACTTCTGCACCACCTTTACTGCTGTCACTTACACATCTCTGCAAGGCATTATAGGCCCAAACTGTTCAGCTGCACAGGAAATAAAGGCAGAAAGAGAAACCTCTTTCTGGAGTAAAGGAGCGGCTTGGTGAGAAAGGGGGGTGTGGCGATTAGTGCAGGGGAGGGGCATGGCCAGCAGGTGTGCGTCTGCCTTCTGCTCAGTCCTCAGTACTGGAAGGATTCACCTGTGTGTGCGGGTGGGTGTGTGCACATATTTTTTAATATTATCATGTTTGAGACGAGAGTGTGATAATGAATCAGTGCATGTGGGGCACTGATAACAAGATACAAATGCTGACAGGTTCTCCCCAATTTGGGTATTGTGTCCTCCCCAGTGCCAAATGGTTCTAAGTCCCAAAACTCAGTAGGGATTTGTAGAGCAAAATTGTCCCTTTCTGCAAGTGTCCCCTCTGTAAACACCACGCTGAGGCTTTTCCTACCCCTGATATAGCAGTTACCATTTCTCCACTTTCCATCTTGTGTAACTACTAAAATCTCTCCTCCACTTTTGGCCACTCCTACTTCTCTATTTATTTGTTTATTTATATTTGAGAGAGAGAGAGAGAGACATCGAGAGTGTGAGAGTGGGGAAAGGGCAGCGGGGAGCTGGATGCGGGGCTCAATCCCAGGACCCGGGGATCACTACCTGAGCTGAAGGGACCTGAACCAAAGGCAGACACATAACAGACTGAGCCACCCAGGCACCCCCCACCCCATGTTCTGTTTCTTAATGGCACTTGTGTTTATTCCTTTTTTCTCACATTAGCGGGGTCTTTGGTGGGAGAGGAGACTGAGGAGGTGTTTAATAAACTTTCTTTAATCGGAAACCATTGTTGAGGCATTTTGTCTTTTTTTTTCTCCTCCTCCTCCCCCCAGCTTTATTGAGGCTAATTGACAAATAAAATTGTAAGTTTCATTTTTTAGCAAGATACCGAAGGTGTACAGCATGATGATATACCTATACGTTGTGAAAGGGTTCCCCCTCTGGAGTTAACACTTCCATTACCTCACGTTTACCTTTTTTTTTTTTTTTAACTTTTTGTTAAGAACATTTAAGTTCTACTCTCTTAGCAAATTTCAGTTATATATGGTGTTATCAACTATAGTCAACATGTTGTACATTAGATCTTCAGACCTTATTCGTCTTATAATTGAAAGTTTGTACCCTATTTTCCCCACCCGCCAGCCCCTGGCAACCTCTTTAGTACTCTCTGTTTTTATGAGTTCACCTTTTTTTCCTCCCCCAAAGATTCCACATATAAGTGAGATCATGTAGTATTTGTCTTTCTCTGTCTGGCTTATTTCAGGTAGGGTAAAGAAGCCCTCCAGGTTAATTCACGTTGTTAAAACTGACAGGATTTACTTCTTTTTCAAGGCTGAAATAGATTCCACTGTATATATATGCACCACACTCTTTATTCACTCATCCATCGGTGGACATTTAGGTTGTTTCCATGCTGTGGCTATTGTGAATAATGATGCAATAAACACAGGAGAGGAGATGCCTCTTTGATATCCTGTTTGCATTTCCTTTGAATGTATACCCAAAAGTGGAATTTCTGGGTCATATAGGAATTCTAGTTTTAATTTTTTTTAAAGATTATTTATTTATTTATTTGACAGAGAGAGATTGACAGTGAGAGCAGGAACACAAGCAGGGGGAGTGGGAGAGGGAGAATCAGGCTTCCCGCCGAGCAGGGAGCCTGATGTGGAGCTCGATCCCACGACCCTGAGATCATGACCGCAGCTGAAGGCAGATGCTTAATGACTGAGCCACCCAGGCGCCCTTCTATTTTTAATTTTTGAGGAACGTCCCTTGCATTTTCCATGGTGGCTGCACCAATGTACATTCCTACCAAGTGTGTACAAGGGTTCCCTTTTCCCTATATCTTCACCACCACTGTTATCTTTTGTCCTTTTGGTACTAGCCGGTCTAACAGATGTGAGCTGATATCTCACTGTGGTTTTGATTTGCATCTCCCTGATGATTAGTGTTGTTGAGCATGTTTTCACATATCTGTTGGCTATTTATGTCTTCTTTTGAGAAATGTCTATTCAGGTCCTTTGCACACCTTTTTTTTTTTTTTGGTAAGATTTATTTATTTATTTTAGAGTGAGTGTGCACAGGAATGGGGGGGAGGAGCAGAGGAAGAGGGACAAGCAGAATCCATGCTGAGCATGGAGCCCCATGCAGGGCTCCATCCCACGGCCCATGAGATCATGACCTGAGCCAAAATCAAGAATCTGACACTCAACCGAGACATCCAGGCTCCCCTGCCCACTTTTAAATTGGGTTATTTGTTTTCCTGCTATTGGGTGGTTTGAGTACTATATATATTTAAAGATTTTATGTACTTATTTGACAGAGCGAGCCAGAGAGCACAAGCCAGGGGGAGGGGGGAATGGCAGAGGGAGAAGAAGCAGGCTTCCCACTGAGCAGGGAGCCCAATGCAGGGCTGGATCCCAGGACCATGGCCTCATGCTCTGAGCCAAAGGTAGACGCTTAACTGACTGAGCCACCCAGGCACCCTGCGTACCTTATATATTTTGGATGATTTTCAAATATTTTCTCCCCCTCCATAGGTTGTCTCTTCTCTCTGTTGATTGTTTCCTTTGCTGTGCAGAAGCTTTTTAGTTTGATGCAATCCCATTTATTTATTTTTGCTTTTGTTGCCTCTGTGCTTGAGGTCATATCCAAAAAATCACTGCTCACACCAGAGTCAAGAAGATTTTTCCCTATGTTTTCTTCTAGTGGTCTTACAGTTTCAGTTCTTACGTTTAAGTCTTTAATCCATTTTGAGTTGATTTTTACATAAGGAGTGAGATAATGGTCCAATGTGATTCTTTTGCATGTGCATAATCAGTTTTCCCAACACCATTTATTGAAGAGACTGTCCTTCCCCATTGTGTATTCTTGGCAACTTTCTCAAAGATCAATTGACTATAAATGCATCAATTTATTTCTGGGCTCTCTATTCTGTTTCATTAGGCTATAGTACCATGCTGTTTTAATTACTATAGCTTTGTAGTACATTTTGAAATCACGTAGTGTGATGCTTTCAGCTTTGTTCTTTTTGCTCAAGATTGCTTTGTCTTTTGGGGTTTCATGTGAATTTTAAGATTTTTCTTTTCTTTTTTTTTGAATTTTAAGATTTTTCAGTAAATTTTTATCATTGAAGGAGCTCATACTAACTAGTCTCATTCTTTGGTAAGGTAGTCTTTTGTTAGGTTCCCTTTTGCAAAACAAAGATATGATAATGAGTATCTTTGTACTGGAGATAAGGAACAATCTAATTTATCAGTTAGGTGTAAGACCACAGCCCTCAGTAACCCGAGCCTGTCTTGAAGAAGCTTTGGAATAACAAAATAAAATACTTCTTATAAACTGTAACTGAGGAGAACTGTTATTGGTCCCTGAAGTTAAAAAGCTGCCATTGTTCTGTAATAAGATAATTTCATCACTAGTGGTGATATTTTATCTAGTAGCCTAATTCCTGCTTCCACCAGCAGGAATTTCTCTTCTTTTTAACCTGATCAAGTGTCCAATTTTAGAACAACAGATGTCTGAAGCTTGCTTTATACTGATTAGTAATATTTTTTCCTCTAAGTTACATAAGACATTTTTTTAGTCTCTTGCAACTTGATCATCTGCACCCTTACGGAAATCGCAATGCACCCTGACTCAGAGTGTTATCTACAAGCACTTACATCTGTCAGGCTTTTGTTCCAAGGCCGGAGCAGGAATGACATGTGATACACAGGAAAAGATCCTGTAATCTTACGTATTCTTATATGACACACCATAGTTGGTGAAGAGTCTTTTGTCTTTTAATAGCACCTTTCCAAGAACTTACATTGCTTTCATCTAAACCACCCTGTAATATCTTTAGGGGAAAAGAGCATACATTTCTATTTGTAAGGGAAATGGAAAATACTTTGTTTCTTCCCAGATTGTGAGGTAAATTTTAATATGTCTGTATAGACTTCTGAGGATTACTTGTGTGGGACCCACCTTGGCCTTTAGGAACAGGAAAGAAATGATCAGGGAATTATTGTGGGCTGGGAAGGGAGCAGGAGAGTGTTGCCAATTACCACTTGAGATTTTGATGATTTGTGTTTGTGTGTGTGTTGAGGGGAGGGAGAATGGTGATAGAAGAGTAAATAAATGACTTTTCAGATAACCTGACTAAAAACCTAGAACAAAAAAGGGACAACTTGGAGACAGGAGAGAACTTCCGGCTTTACCACCTGCCTCCCAATATGCCCAGGTCCACAAGGATCCTCTTTCTTTAAAAATTTATAGTGCATGTAATTATAGATTATCTGGCATTTTGCTTTAAATTATTTAAAAAACAGGGACGCCTGGGTGGCTCAGTCGGTTAAGCAGCTGCCTTCGGCCCAGGTCATGATCCCAGGGCCCTGGGATTGAGTCCCACATCGGGCTCCTTGCTCAGCAGGGAGCCTGCTTCTCTTCTCTGTCCCTCTGCTTTGTGCTCTCTCTGTCAAATAAATAAAGTCTTAAAAAAAAATAAATTATTTAAAAAACATGAATCATTGCAAGGTGGTTAAGAGATTAGATTCGGGAGCTAGGTCACCTAGGACAAATCCGGGCTCCATGACATACTAGCTGTGTGACCTTGGACAAGTTACTTAACCTCTCTATCCCTCAGTTATATCATATTTAAAATGGAGATACTGATAGTATTTACCTTTTTGGTTTGTTATGGGTAAGGTACGTAGTCACAAAATTAATACATATTCATTGTAGAAAAGTAGATAATATAGTAATTTAGCAGAAAAAAAGATAAACATCTCCAATCCTTCCACCTATAGTTAAACCACTATTACTATATTGGTATATATCCTTATATATTTATTTTTGTACACAACATTGAGATCATACTCTTCATGATATTTTGTAACTTTTCCCCCTTAATAATTATATTATGAACTTTTTCCCATACTACTGAGTTTTTTTGTTTTTTAAAGATTTTATTTATTTGACAGACAGAGACATAGTGAGAGAGGGAACACAAGCAGAGGGACTGGTAGAGGGAGAAGCAGGCTTCCCACGGAGCAGGGAGCCTGATGCGGGGCTCGATCCCAGGACCCTGGGATCATGACCTGAGCCGAAGGCAGACGCTTAATGACTGAGCCACCCAGGCGCCCCACTACTCAGTTTTTCAACATCATTCTTTTTAAAAGACAGAACTACATTGAGTGAAATATATTGAATATATTTCAGTTTACTAAACTGTTCCCATATTATTGAAGCTTTAGGTGGTTTCCAGTTTTTCACTTTTACATGTAATACTTCAATAAACATTTTTGTATGTAACTCTTGAGGTTACTTTCCTTAAAGAGAAATGGAATTGCTGAAGGAAAAGTTTAATTATTTATATTTTTAAAGCTTTTTTTAAAAGATTTTATTTATTTATCTGAGAGAGAGAGGGAGAGCACAAGCCTAGGGAAGGAGCAGAGGGAGAGGGAGAAGCAGACTCCCTGCTGAGCAGGCAGCCTGATGTGGGGCTCCAGGAACTTGGGGATCATGACCTGAGCCGAAGGCAGCCGCTTAACCAGCTGAGCCACCCAGGCACCCCTATTTTTAACACATATTGCTGAATTGCCTTCCAGAAATTTTTACTAGCAATACATGTTTGTTTTCTTTGCCCTCTTGTCAGTATTGATTATTCTAATTTTTTAATTCCATTTTCTAGGTAAAAAAATTCTATCTTTAAAAAAAAAATTCTATCTTTATTGTTTTATTTTTGTTTGATCATAAAGAAAGCCAAACATTTGTATATGTTTTTAGCTCTTGAATTTCATTCTCTTCTCTGTGTGTGAAATGCCTGTGAATTTCTTGTGCACTTTTTTAAAGTATTCACTTTCTTGTAAACTATCAGTTTGTAAGAGCTCTCTATATGAAAAGCTATTGATTGGCTTTGTTAAAATTTGTTCCCCACAAAGTAAGGTTTCAACAACTTTGCTAATGAATCTAATACTCTGAGGTTGGTTAATTAAACTCATCCATGAATTCTCTAAGAGAAAAACTACAAATCAGTTGATATTTATAGTACACGGCATATTATTTATTGATACAACAGGGAAGTCTTTTTTTGTTTTTTCCTTCTGAATACAACAGATACTTATGGTAAGTTGATTTATGGTTTGGAGTTTGCTTTGGGTGGCATATATTTCATTCATTTTGATTAGATATTATGAATCCTATTTTGTGCTACACTTGTGGTATCTTGGTAGATTCCTCAGCTATTTACTGGACACCATGTTAGTATTTAAATTCATAGTCAGCCACCGTGTTTATGCCCTGTATTTATCAAGAACTCACTGTGTAGATAGGTTAAAAGTCAAGATGGGAGGTGCGCAGATTTTTCTGATGCTAGAACTGAGGTCACAATGTTTCGTATCCAAATGACTTGAAAGATAGGATTCTTAGAAAGATTGGAACCCTTGCAAAAGATTTACGCTTCATTGATTCTCTTTGAAGAGGATCACAAGAGCTCACCCTGTATAGGGAAGATCATTGTTGCTCAGGCCTCTTGCACACATAACTCCTGAAAGCATCTCATGTTGGGGGACTCATTCATCCATGTAACATTTTGAGGCATGAGCAGGAAGCATATATTTTTGCGGAACCTGGAGCTGAAGTACATGCCTTTAGTGCAGTTTGAAACTTTATTTGTACTTATAAACACATTTTGCAATTTAAAACAACTGCAAAAATACCTGTTACACTGAGGCGTTTGGAGTTCATGTGGTGGTGTGTATGTTGTTCCACATTCTTTACTTCCCAAGACCCCCCTCCCCCTCTCCCCCCCCTTGCAAATCCCCCCAGATGTCTAAGCAGGCATTGCTTCCGAGGCCCTCTAAAAACCGTAAGGTAACTCACACCAGGCATCTATGACTTTAGGTCTCACAGATGATTTTTTCTTACAAGTTTACCCTCTCTCTCCAAAGACACTTCTGAAGTTCTGGTTGGGGAGTCTAAATATTCACATTTTACCTAGTAGGTAATAATGAGGATGCTTATCTACCTGTCTGGATTTTTTTACTCAAAATTTAATGAAATATTCTGTATTACCCTTTTATTTAAAAGTGAGAATAGACTATGGGGAAATATGTAAAATCTGCATAAATCAGCTGAGCAAAAATCAAGTTACCAATATTAGTTATAAATATTTAGATATTATTTATTTAGGCATAACAAATATGTTCTTTTTTGGTGGTTGAACGTGCAGTTTTGCTTAGAATTAAATTTTCAGTTTTAATTTTTCTGAGTGGTGATGACTTTTCCTAGCTAACATATGTGGTTTTATTTATAGTATTTGTCTGGCTGCTTAATCTGAATTTAGAATTTTTAGTATTTAGAGAAATTTTCAAGGCACATCATTTTGTAAAAATTTGTGTTACAAACTTGTTTCTTCTTGATTCCCCCTCCCTTATCTTGTATCCCTTTAACTCCTCCACCCTCTAGTTCTGGGGCTGTTTATTTTTCACTTCATGAGTAATGAATATTGCCTGAGACTTCTCTTACAAATTCAACTCTTTCTAAATGAGGCACTGAAGCTGTCTCATGTTTTGGGTTTTCTTTAGGATGTCTGTTAATTATTACTGCCTCACTTTTTTTATGCCCAGCTCAGTAAGTTACAGAAAGGGAAGAGGAAACACCTGTTTATAAAATGGGGTATTTGAGGGGCTCCTGAGTGGCTCAGCAGGTTAAGCAACTGACTCTTGATTTCAGATCTCAGGGTTGTGAAATCAAATCCCATATTGGGCTTCGTGCTGGGTATGGAGCCTGCTTAAGATTCTTTCTCTCCCTCTGCCCACCCCCTCTTAAAACAAAAATAAATTAAAAGAAATATCTGTTATTTGGGATTATATTGAAGGTATGGATTATTGGGCGGAGACTCAATGTAATACCAACTCATTCATTCTTTCAAAGAAATTTATGAAGTGCCTGCATTTTCTAGTTACAAAATCCACACCAACCCCTGCCATTGATGAAGCTTACATTCTAGAGCTGCACCATCCAATATGGTAGCCACTGGCCACATGTCATTACTGGTAAGCATTTAAATGTTGCTAGTGCTGCATGTTGAAGTGATATATTGGGTAAAATAAAATATATAATTAAAATTAATTTTATTGTTGCTTTTTATGTGTTTAACATGGCTACTAGGCAGTTTTAAGTTGCACATGTGGCTCAATCATATTTCTATTTGATAACTCTGACCTAGAGTATCTTTCAGGAGATGTGTATTAGAGGAGAGGCTGAATATGAACAAGATAAATAAGTAATATAAGGTATTAGGTGGCCAAAAGTGATAGAGGCAAGGTTAAAGAGGAAAAGGGGAATATAAGTATTTGTATGCACTTTGTGTAAGATGGTCAGGAAGATCTCAATGAGGAATCTCTTGGGTAAAGTTCTAAAGGAAGGGAGGGAGGAAGCAAGCCATGTGAATGTCTGGGGAAAGAGCATTTCAGGTAGAGGAAACAGCAAGTGCAAAGTTCTGAGGTGAACCAATTTGAAAATACACTGGTATTTTCAAAGAACAGGAGGAAGAGATGCCATCGTGATTGGAGTAGTACGGAGAAGAATAGGAGACAAGGTCAGAGAGGTCTAGAGTTTAGAGGAGAGATCTCGGCTGGTAAATCCAATGCTCGAGTTATCAGCACTTGAAAGTAATTGAAGCCATGAGACTGCATAAGACACCTAAAGAATGAGTATAGATACACTGGAGGTCCAAGCACTGAGTCCTGGGACTGTCTAACATTACAGGTGGGGAGATGAGGAGAAGCAAGCTAAAGAGTATGGGAAGGAATGGCCAGAAAGATAAGAATAGAACTAGGTGAGAGAGAGAGAAAGAGAATGTGTGTGTGTGTGTGTGTTTTCCTGGATGCCAAGCAATGTCAAGGAGAAAGGATCCACTGCCCTCAAATGATGCTAGGGGTCAAGTTAGTGGAGAACTGAGAAGTGATGTTGGAGTTTAGTAATGTGCAGATCACCAGGGACCTTGATAAGTACAATTATAGTGGAGTGACGGAGTGAAAGCCCGATTGGAGTGGACTCAAGGGAGAGAAGAGAAATCTGAGGTGTAGGCATAGACCACTCCTTTAGGGGTTTTTCCTGTCGAAGAACAGATTTGTCTTCCTGTTTATGTCATCTTTCACATACATTCCTCAGCAGTTTTTGGTTGTCTTCATATAGGGACTACCCATTTCTTATTAAATTTATTCCTTAGGAATATTTTACTTCTTAAAAATTACTGAAGTATAATTAACATACAGTGTTATATTACTTTCAAATGTACAACATAGTGATTCAACAATTCTATACATTATTCACTGCTCACCATGATAAGTGTAGTCAGCATCTGTCACCAACATCATTACAATATTGTTGACTATATTCCCTATGCTGTACTTTTAATCTCTGTGACTTATTTGATACATGCAAGTTTGTATCTCTTAATCCCCTCTTTTTCACCTATTCCCACACTCACCTCCCCTCTGGCAACCATCAGTTTGTTCTCTGTATTTGTTTGTTTCTTTGTTCATTTGTGTTTTAGATTCCATATATAAGTGAAATCATACGGTACTTGTCTTTCTCTGCCTGACTTATTTCACTTAGCATAATACACTCTACATCTATCCATGTTGTTGCAGATGGGAGGATCTCATTCTTATTTATGCCTGAGTATATGTGCTGCCAAAGCGAGCACTATTTATGGCTGAGTAATACTCCAGTGTGTGTGTGTGTGTGTGTGTGTGTGTGTGTGTGTGTGTGTGTGTGTGTGTCTGTGTCTGTGTCTATCTGCCAGAACTTCTTTTTTTTTTTAAGATTTTGTTTGTTTATCTGAGAAAGAGAGAGTGCACAAGAGGGGGGAGGGTCCGAGGGAGAAGCAGACTCCCTGCTGAGCAGGGAGCCCAATGCCGGACTCAATCCCGGGACTCCAGGATCATGACCTGAGCCGAAGGCAGTCACTTAACCAAGTGAGCCACCGAGGGTCCCATCTGCCAGAACTTCTTTTTTTTTTTTTTGCCAGAACTTTATCCATTCATCTATCAGTGGACACTTGGGTTGTTTCCATATCTTGGCTATTGTAAATAATGCTGCAGTAAACATAGGGGTGCATATATCTTTATTTGAATTATACTTTTTAAAAGTTGTTATTGTGAATAGGGGCTCCTGGGTGGTACAGTCGGTTAAGCGTTAGATTCTTGGTTTCAGCTCAGGTCAGGATCTCAGGATCCTGAGATTGAGCCCTGGGTCAGGCTCCGCACTCAGTGCAGAGTCTGCTTAAGACTCCCTCTCCCTCTCCCTCAGCCCCTCCCACCTGCACTACGTCTCTCTCTTTCTCTCATATAAATAAAATCTTTTTAAAAAAGTTGTTATTGTGAATAGCATCATACATTACTATATTTTCTGACTTTTTTTTTTGAGATTTTATTTTTAAGTATCTCTACACCCAACATGGGGTTTCAACTTACAAATGTGTAGAGATTTTTGCACAAGGTCCTATAGATGATGGATTAGTGAAGAGGTCAGGTAGTTCTGGGGTGTGTGGGTGGCTCAGGGTCATGAGTTCAAGCCCCACATTGGGGGTCAAGTAGTTCCAATTCCTGTTTCTTCTAAATGAGGAATAACCCTCCTTCCCCGAGCTCTTCCTTCTTCCCTTTCACCTCCACACACATAAATATAGATGCATCTATGTGTATGCACAGACTTATTACCTAGAGTTCCAGAACAGCCCCATACTGTCAAAGTCTAACTGTGATTCTGCCCAGAGCTAGTAAATTCATCACAAGTGTCCGAAGGTGGAGGAGCCTGCAGAGGAGTGGGAGTGGGTTGTTACTGGAGGTCATTGTGCTTCCCAGGTTTTCCTTTGTCTTTGGTAGTAATTCTGCTTCATTGTGCATCTGTCAAAAACTTGCTGGGGCCTTTACTCTTAGCTCCTCTTAGGATTGCTGTGTCAGGAGCATGAATGCACTGCCTGTGGATTCTTCCAGAAAACCTCAGAGTGAAAGTGCTGATACGCACCTGGTTCCAGGTTATGAAGAGGGGGGGTCCCATCACCACCACCAACTCGGCATCTCACCTGGTCTCCCCGTCTGGCATCTCTTGGGCTATGGGTGGCTTTCTCTGCAAGCCAAGGCGAATTGTGTTGTTTCAGGCCATCTGCCCGACCATCTCCCTCTGAAAAGCAGGGAACATCATTCAGTCCCCTGCCCCACGTCTGCAGATTGCTCAGGCCAACTTGCTGTGTTAGGTCTTGGCCCTGTGAGAAGGTTCTGTGCCCCCAGGTGCCTGGGCTCACACCTGGTGAGGAAAAGCCCCAGAGGAAGAGAGACCACTGCCTGCTCTCTGATCTCTCATCCATCCTCGTAGCCACTGAGCTTGCTCTGTGTTGTCATTGTGCATTGCTTATACTTTTTTGTATTTAACAGAGTTTCTTTAAATCAAACATTATTAGATTTTTTTTCTAACTTGGATCCTAAATTTCAAATTGAGGCATACTATAAGTTTTTCCTCCCTTGCCTATGCCTTTTACCTTAATGTAAGTACTGCTGTAGGGCTAGAGAATTTATTTTAAAAAGCATATGTTTTTTTTTTAATTTAATTTTATTTATTTGAGAGAGAGAATGAGGTAGAGAGAGAGCATGAGAGGGGAAAGGGTCAGAGGGAGAAGCAGACTTCCCGCTGAGCAGGGAGCCCGATGTGGGACTCGATCCTGGGACTCCAGGATCATGACCTGAGCCGAAGGCAGTTGCTCAACCAACTGAGCCACCCAGGCGCCCCTTAAAAAGCATATGTTTGTTACATCATTTAAAACATTTTACTTTAGGGGCGTCTGGGTGGCTCAGTCGTTAAGTGTCTGCCTTTGGCTCAGGTCATGATCCCAGGGTCCTGGGATCGAGCCCCTCATCGGGCTCCCTGCTCTGTGGGAAGCCTGCTTCTCCCTCTCCCACTCCCCCTGCTTGTGTTCCCTCCCTCAGTCTCTCTCTGTCAAATACATAAATAGATAATCTTTAGAAAAAATAAAATCTCATCTTTATTTTTTTATTTTTTAAGATTTTTTTTACGTAATCTCTATGCCCAGTGTGGGGCTTGAACTCACAACCCTGAGATCAATAGTCACATGCTCCACCGACTGAGCCAGGCACCCCAATCTCATCTTTATTCTTATCCTTCTAGGGTTGATTACCTTTAAGTCTCACCAGAAAATTTCTGTTACTAGAGGTATAGTGTTTATTAATCAAGTGTAGTAAGGTTATTCTGAAAGTAACATCTAACGTTACCAATGCGAATGGTTTTTTAAAAACTTTGTGTTTCAATCAACTGTCAGTCCTTTTAATGGTGACACTCAAGGCCTAAAACCGGACAACTTAAAAGCTACGTATGCGGGGGCTGCAGGAGGCGCCGCTGAGGTGTGTCAGACCTTGCCAGCTAGCCCACGCCATGCTGTTGTATAGCTCACCCTACTTCCTTGTCTCTTTTTTCTTCACATCCCTAAAAGCTGTCTTCAGCCTAAGTACAGAACATACAGTGGTCCACAAATAGATGTTATCAGAGTTCATGAAGATATTTTCATCTGGAGGAACTCAAATATCAATAATTTATATAATTTTTTCTCTCTGTTAATCTGAAAAATTGCCCACTACATTGTTACAGTGAATATAGTCTAGAAACATAGTGTTGATTTCATTTTGAATTGGCCTCCTTGGCAACCTACACTGAAGAGATCTGCTCTAACTGTATTCCTGACCTGCTCAGAATTTTTGTACTTTGAGTCAACCGTAAAGAAATACTTATGTCATTTATAAATTTTTATCAGAAAGCAACAATCTGAACACTCTCTATGTAAATGCAAGTAGATACATGGGAACACAATGTATTTAGGAAACAAATCCGAGGAGCCCCAACTTAGGATCTAGACATTTCTGATTTAAACAAAAACAGGAAAATATGAAAGCACGTATGGCTCTCGTTCCATGACTGTTTTCATATTAAGAGTTGTTCTATACTCTAAATTCTGTTTGTGAAGCTGGGAGCAAAGAAAGCAATCTAAAACACACTATTTCAGTTGAAGTTGTATGTTAGTATCTGTACTGGCATGCATATGTTTGGAACATGGAGAGTTGAATCAGCACCCTTGTTTTTGGTCAGTTGCCAGAAATAAAGACATCAAAGGAAATAGATAAACTGGGCAGCAAATCAAAGCTACATGGGTTTTTCATTTAGTAGTTATTCTAGGTCTGTCTGCAGGTTTTATAAATGAAATTGTCCTTCCGCCAGTCCCCTCCACAAAGGACGCCCCCCCCCAAGTAGACTAGTTGTTCACTCTTGTTACCTTTACATTTGTACATGTGTGGAATTGTTTTTTTAAGACAGATTCCCACATGTGGAAATGCTCAAAGGGAGTGAACATTTATTTTTTTGTAATTTCTCTCTCTTTTTAGATCCTATTTATTATTTATTTGAGAGAGAGCACGTACACACGAGAGAGCACTAGCAGGGGGTGTGGCAGAGGGAGAGGGAGAAGCAGGGAGCCCGACTCGGGCTCCATCCCAGAACCTTGGGATCAGGACCTGAGCCAAAGGTAGGTGCCTAACCGACTGAGCCACCCAGGTGCTCCAGAAATGAACATTTACTTACAGGTTTAACGGATACTGCCAAGTTGTCCTCTAGAAAGGTGGTAGCACGTACAAGTGAAGGTGAGACCAACCACTTGTAATGAACTGTGGTGGGCAGGGCTGTGTGTGGAGGGGAGGGGAAAGAGACTAGTCTGAGGTTTTGCCAGTGATTTTCTAGTCCAGAAGTTGATTCTTGGAATGGTTATAAGGTATTGCAGACAATGTTAAACAAGATACAAATATTCTTAGGAAAGAACATTTTCATAAATACTTTTAAAATGAAAATAAAATTTTATTAAAGAATCTTTAAAAATAATGCATAATCCTACTCTTAAAAGATTTTCATTTTTGCAAATTACCATCTACATGTATATATTTTACATGTCATAATTAGTGTATATTGTTTTCATATTTTAGTTTTTTCACAGAAGTGTCTCATAAGCTGTTTTCTGTTTCTACATATCTTTCATAATGGTCACTTAAAAGCGTGTAATGCTGCATTATGTTACTGTATCAGTAATTAGCTAATTCTGTCCTTAATATTGAAGATTTAATATACAACCAAATACTTAAACTGTGTGTTTCTAACTAATAAGATTTATTGGTTTGTTCAGGCTTTAGGAGTAATAAAGTTCATTATAAAAAAATTAGGGGGGCACCTGTGTGGCTCAGTCAGTTAAGCGTCTGCCTTTGGCTCAGGTCATGATCTTGGGGTCCTGGGATCGAGTCCACATCTGGCTTCTTGTTAAATTTGCTGATTGTTATGGGTTGAATTGTGTCCCCCCAAAAATTCATATGTGGAAGTCCTAACTCTCCTTACCCTATATTGTGACCTTATTTGGAGATAAGGTCTCTACAGAGATAATCAAGTTAAAGTGAAGTCATTAGGGTAGGCCCTAATCCATATGACAGCATCTTTATAAAAAGAGGAAATCTGGGGACAGACATGTGCACAGGGAACATGCTGTGCATAGACAGAGATGATGGCCGTCTACAAACCAAGGCCAGAAGCCAGAGGGGGCTCTTCCCACACTGCTCTCAGAGGGAACTGACCCTGCTGTCACCTTGATTTCAGACTTCTAACCTCAGAACTGAGACAGTAAATCTGTTGTTGAAGTCACCCAGTTTGTGGTACTTTGTTAGGTCAGCCCTAGCAAACTAACAACACTGATTTTATCATCTTACAAGGTATAGACCTTTGGGTAAATACTTTGTGCCAGGCACTGTGCTGGATGTTGGGAATATTAAGTCAGTGAAGTCAAGTTCCCTGTCTTTAAGGTGCTGAGATTGACACATAACGTATAGAACCCTGGGATCATGCTATGATGGGCCATGCATAGAGCATCCTAGGAGCCCAGAGCTGGGCCAGGGTGAGAGCAGACTTCCCCTCGAGAAGTACCACTTGAGCTGAGTTTTGAGGAACCAATAGGAGCCTATTTAACTATTTTATTGTTGAACATTAGGGTGTTCTTAATTTCCCACGTGTTTGGATTATTTTTTTAGGGTAGATTCCCAATAATGCATTCCTAAGATAAGGATGTGAAGCTTGAGACATCATTTTTAGGGCAGTGTAATATTCTACCAAATGGAGGTTTCCTGGTTTATTGAATCCTACTCTTTTACTGGTAGAAGTTTCTCTAATGTTCTATTTCCAATGTTTTGCTGTTATAAATAATCATGTAGTGTACATCTTTTTTGTGTGAAGCTTTTTCAGTAATTAGAATTATTTCCTTAGTGATAGAGTCCTAGAAATAGAATTACATTATCAAAAAGGTCAAATTGTTTTTCAGAAATGTTGATTTACTTTCCCATTATTAAGCAAGTGAAATCTATTACATCAGTTTGATTTATTATAGTCATATAATTTGGGGTCTGTGAAAATAGAGTTCAATGTTTCCCTTTTTTGAAGACTAAACCCTTACTAGGAACCAAAGTATATCACTTGGGTTGAAAGAACCCCACTTCCTTGGGTTCCTTTCTTCATCTGAAACAACCTGCTTGAAGGGCATTGTCCCAACACAGACTTGCCCGCACAACTTTGTGTGCTGGTTTCTAACCAGCGGATGTGTGCATTGGCCTCTGTTTATACTCTCTTAACTCCCCTTCCATCTCAAATGTAACTATCCCAGAAGATCAGCCTTCCAGTTAGCTGTTTCATTTCTCTCTTGAGCTCCTGTTACTATGACTCCTGTAATCTCCACTCTGCTGGACTCCAAATCCCACGTATGTTGGCAACATATCTACTGTAACAGGATAACAAAAAGAACCACAATCATGATGACATACTGGGAATATGGGAACCTGAAACAGTCAAGTCAAGAGTGATGGCATTCTGCCTCAAGGAGAGAAGAGTTTGCTAGCAAGTACTGCATTGTTTCCTTCATTTTAAAAAAGTGAGTGTGGGGGACACCTGGCTGGCTGGCTCAGTTGATAGAGTTTGCGACCCTTGATCCTAGGGTTGTAAGTTCGATCCCCATGTTGGGTGGAGAGATTACTTAAAAATAAAATCTTAAAAAAAAACCCAAAACCAAAGTGAGTATGAGTACCAGATAACAAGCATCAAGGAACGAAGACTACACCCTAATCAGTTTTGTATTTTATACGGTGGCCTGCCTTGTAAAATTAATTAATTGATGTGAAATCATAATGTAATTTTTAAAGTGCCCCACTAATTACTTTTTAAAAATTTTATTTTTGAAATCAGAAAAAAGCAAAGTTATGCATAGTTTAAATATTAGAGAAGTGTACAATTTGAAAAGTGTAAGTCTCCTCTATTTCTACCCCACAAAGATAAGCAAATATGGTCTGCAATTGAGGATATGTTTATACAGTTTTTTTCCCTAGCATTTAAAAAATATGGTGCTTAACTTCACTAACAATAAATAAAACACAGAGTGACCAAGAATCAGATTCCCTGCCCATCCCACCCCCCATCAAGTTCTCAAAGATAAAACAGGTCAGAAATGGGTGCTCCCATATGATGTTGGTGGGAGTATAAATTGGAACAATCTAGTTGGAGGGTAATTTGTCAGTAATTGCCAAAATGTTTTTTTTTAATTGCCAAAATTTTATATATTCATACCTTGCGCGTTTCCTCTGCTGACTTTAGACAAATAAGAAAGTCAGTAACTTTTAACAATGTTATTTAGTATTGCGGTGGTGGTGTTGGTGCTGGTATTGGTGGTGATGGCCGTGCTGGTGTCTTCTACTATATGAGGAGGCTGGATGAAGTCACATTCGAGTCAGCTTTGTACCCAGAACAATGCCAGAGGGCAGTTTGGGTCATAGCAATTCTCATGATTCTTTCTCAACATAGGCAGAAAGGTCAGCTTCCCAGGGGAGGAAGGACTTTGACCATTCCCTTCCTAAGTTGGAAACCCTCAGGGGCCCACACAGGTCCTGCAGACACATTCAGAAGGCACTCCCTAGGAACTCCCCTCCCATTTCTCTGCTTTTAAGTCTGAAACCGGCAGTGAGATTCTACGCTATGAAATATTCATAAAATTCAATTGACCGTAAAATATTTTCTAAATGTAAGTGCTGTAAGTGATCCAAATTATATTAGCAGCTTTTTGAGAAATGGAGAGAGAAAGGAAAAGGAATTTAAGGGAATGGGTTCCAGGGAGCCAACCTTGGCATTTTCAAACCATATAAATGGGTCATGGATCTGCATTGTGTCGTTTCAGAAATGACTAATGCATGGACTGTTTTTGATCATTATCAGAGTGGCCCATCCCAAAGTAAATCAGTCTTCCTATATTACACAGACTGTGTGCCCCTTTTCAAATCTGTATTTTTATTTCATAGTCATTTTGTTTCTAGCTCTAAAAATCCGGAGAATCTATACTCAAGGTGATCTTCTCACATCAGAAGCTAAGGAAGCCATGGTAGCCCAGCTGGCCTCCGGGCTAGAATGCAAAGGAGCCTTTGCCTGCACCTCTGGTGTAAGTCCCTGAACAGGGCCCTGCAGGAGACCTCCCTCCCCGCTGACTGATGGGGGACCAGAGATTTTCACTGTTAGAAAACTCTCCTGTGATGCAGAGGCTATCATTTCCATCCAACCATCAATCCTTTGTTCTGCTGTCTGCAGCCCCCAGAATAAATCTGCTCATTGTACCGTTCGTGTATGGAGGATGGCCATTTTCCGCCCCCTCCCTGTCCAAATCATTTCTTTCTCCTAGAATTTTTGCTCTCTTGTTTATCCAGTCATCTCTGTAGAATAAATAGTACACAGATCATCTATTCTCCTTCATCCTTCCCATATTCATAAGACTCCCTTTCTGATAATGAATCCTAAAATTAAGTTTGTTCATTTGTTTTTGGCATCCACATCACACCATTGTCTCATATTGACTTGTAAATAAACTAAAAGCCCAGAGCAGTTGCTTTCTGAGCTTAAATGAAAGATACAACATCTATTTCTCTGAAATCTTTTTTCCTTTTGGAGCTTTCTTTTCAACCCAGACTGCTTTTGGAATTCTGATTCTGTCATCTTATCTAAAGCATTCATCTCCCAGCGTGGTGGTCGTGTCGCGTCATTGGAAAAGCCTGCCTGCAGATTGCTGTTGTATTTACCTAGGCTCAGGGCTTGAAGAGGGTGACAAATCCCTCATAATAGTTTGCCAATGCCTGCTGGCAGCCAGCATTTTCAAGGCTCTGTGTCGAAGGGGTAAGCACAAAACCTAGGGCCTCGCTTCCCAAAGGAGCCCTGGCCACCGGAGTTGGAGGAACTTTGGTTTGACCATTGACATGTAAATGATCGGGCGAGGCAGATCCCCAGCAGACCCTCCCACCAGCCCTCCCACCACACAAAGCCCTGGCCTGGAAGGGCTGCAGGCTTTGCCTCCTTGAGGCCCCTGGGCGTCCTGGCTGTGGAGGTAAATCCCCAGATCAGCTGTGTTGTAAAAGTGTTCCATTTGGGGCAGTGATTATGGGCTGGAAAGTTCTCCCAGCCACATACATGCAGTGGGAGTGGTCTCGTTGGACCTCACTCTCTCCTGGAAGCAGACATAGGCCCTATAAAGGTTTTTGAAATGAAAAAGAATACTAAAAAGAAGCAATTACATCTGCCCATGTGTATGTGCATATATAAGAACTTTTTGAATTTTACCTGAAATTTCTATAGGATAATTTTATTTTTCTTACTGTGTTTTCTGGAGTCTAGCTCTCTCTCTCCTTCTCTGTCTCTAAACTTCTTCACTTGTCCTCCTCCCTCCCTTTCCTTGTAGGGATGGTAAATTGTGTAATTCATAAGGAAAATATTGCTATGTGCTTTATGAGTTAGAGAAACAAAGGAAAATTACACACGATTAGGAGAACCACCTGAATAAACCACTGCTAAAAAATGGGGATGTGCTGATTCCGCCCCCCTCGGAAACTTCAGTGGAAGAGTTTTTGTAGTGCTAGTGCCCTAAATGTAACAACGCGAATTATGAAATTTATGGTGTTCTTCCTTCCTTCCTTCCTTCGTTTTCTTTCTTTCTTTCTTTCTTTCTTTCTCTTTCTTTCTTTCTTTCTTTCTTTCTTTCTTTCTTTCTTTCTTTCTTTCTTTCTTTCTTTCTTTCTTTTTCTTTCTTTCTTCCTTCCTTCCTTCCTTCCTTCCTTCCTTCCTTCCTTCCTTCCTTCCTTCCTTCCCTTTCTTTCCTTTCTTTCCTCTTTCTTTCTTTCTTTCTTTCTTTCTTTCTTTCTTTCTTTCTTTCTTTCTTTCTTTCTTTTTCTTTCTTCCTTCCTTCCTTCCTTCCTTCCTTCCTTCCTTCCTTCCTTCCTTCCCTTTCTTTCCTTTCTTTCCTTTCTTTCCTTTCTTTCCTTTCTTTCCTTTCTTTCTTTCATAGGGATGCCTGGCTGGCTCAGTCGGTTTAGCCTCTGACTCTTGATTTTGGCTCAGGTCATGATCTCAGGGTCCAGAGATCAAGTCCTGGGGTGAGCTCTGTGTTCAGGGGGTCTGCTGCTTAAGATTTTCTCTCTTCCTCTCCCCCCTCAAAAAACATAAATCTTTAAAAAAATCTTGAAATAAAGGGTTTAATTTGGTAAAATATCCCACATAGGACTCACTTTCCTGACTTCTTGCAGAGATGGTGCTTTTAAAAAAATATTTTCTTAATAAAATGCAAATATTTCCAGATATACCCCTCTCCATCCCTTTACCCCTTCTCTCTTTCTGTCTCTGTCTCTCTCTCTCTCTGTCTGACTCATAGATACTCTTCTTTGTAGTATGACTTCATTCTGTACACGACGCATCCTGAAACCTTGATGGGTGGTTGTTAGTTCAGATACTTTCTTGCTTTTTTAAAGTAATTATAGTAATAGAATTATGCTTTTATATTAGAATACCCATAATGAATAAAAAAAACCTCATTCAATCAGTCTTAGATCCAAATATCCTATCATAAATATGAAGTCTATTTTTAAGCATCTCATGCTCCAGTGAGCATAGGGGAGTTTGGTACAATGGAAAGAACACAAAACTAAGTGCTGTAAGATACGGGATCAGTGTCTAGCTCCCTAAATGGCCCTGGGCAAATGACTAACTTCTCTGGACCTCAGGGATGGACTAAATCAATGTCTGTCAACCAGGGGTGGCCATGTCCCTTGAGGGGTGCTTGGAAATGTTGAGGGCGAACATTTTTGGTTGACACAGTGTATGGGGGCACTAATGGTTGAGAACCTCAGAAATTAGAAATGTTGAAATGCCACCCAGCCCAGTGGTGAATGGGCCTACTCCGAATGCCAGTGGCACCCCAACTGGGAAACACTGGACTGGATGTTCTCTAAGATTCTTTCAGCTTTATTTGTCTCAAGGCCATAAGCAGAGCATTGAAAAACAACTGAAATGATACTGAACCATTACATTTAGTGTCTATATCTCACATTTAGCATTAGATGCTGTGTTGTTGGAAGTGAAGTCAGACCCAGCGATGCTGGGGCAGGACACTCATGGCATGGCAGCTGGGATTCAGAGCTGTATCGCTGGGGTCAATTCCCTGCTCTAAGCACAGAGATACACTGATACTGTTCAAAAGCAGGTGCAGAGCCAGACCTGGGTTTTTTGATTGACTTTGGATTTTCCTTCATGTCCTTCTTTCCTCAGGGGGATGAAGTGCGTTTATTGTGGCCACAGGCCCAGCTTCTAGGCCCTGGACTTTTCCGCCTAGAGGAAAGCAGCTATCTCACCACACCACCCTGCTGCTGGGCGCTGTCTGTCTGTTGGGAAGGGGTCATTGCAGAGGCAGGTGCTGCCCTGAAAATCTGCCTGCCAGTTGTCAGAGGCCAGACCAGAGGTCTTGATGAGGCAGAAAGGGATTTGGTTGGAATAAAGACTCCTGAAGAGTCTGAATTCTTAGATTGTTTGGTGTGATTAAATTACTTTTTTATTTGACAGTGAAGTGCTATTAATTCAAAGTCCCACATAACATAGTCTCTTAGGATTGCCTTTTTTTGTAAAAAGCAATAGGGAGATGAGTTATAAATCTTCACCAGAAATTTGCTATGATGTTGGATATATATCCAACTCTTCACTAACTAAATTGTAAGGTTACCTGGAACATATTTTTTAGTTGATATGTTGCTTGTAGTTACACAAATAATTTATTTAACTAAAACATTCAAATATATATATATTTGAATATATATTATATACTATATGTATATACTACATAATAGTATCCTGTACGATATAGTAATTATATATATATAGTATTCAGTATATATGTCCTGCCAGTCTTAAAAATTTTACAAAAATGAGGTTCCAGTATATGATGTTTTATAACCTGCTTTGTTCATGTCACACTATCTCATAAACATGTTTCTGTAACGTAGATATTACATAATTTTACATTACTTCTGGGGATCCATTGAGAGAATGGTCAAAGAGCACAGACCTTAGAGTCAGACTCTGGTTTCATATCTCAGCTCTGCCTCTTATTAAGATGGTCAGTTCACTTCTTTGTGCCTTGGTTTACTCTTCCATAAAATGGGGAGAATAATAATACCCACTACACTGGAGTGTTTTGAGAATTGAATGGGATACTAGATGTTGAGTGCATAGAATAGAATCTTGCATAAAGTAAGCACTCAATATCTGTGAGATACTATCAGCATCATTGTATGACTATACCATTTCTGCTAACCAATCCCCTGGTATTAGACATTTTTGCATCTAAATCTGTTTTGACATCCAGAGTTATTACTTTCATATCAGTTCTTAAAAGTGGAATTTCTAGGCCAAAGAGCAAACAGTTTGTGTCTTTGGATACATATTGCTGAATTGCCTTCCAGGAAAATTGTCTCAGTATTCACTCCTACGAACTTTTCTTAGCTGAATTTAAAAAACTCAGGCTGGTTTCCTTCTAATATCCTTCATGTTCTGAAACCCCCACCCCTTCCAATAACTGCGAATATAAACTAATTTGATATTGCTCTGGGGCAAGCATAATTACAGAAATGAGTTAGCCACAAGACAAAGTCAATAAAACATTCCATAGTCAAATAAAAAAACAAGGTAGATCACCTGCCACTTGATGTTTTCTGTGCTACAATTTCTTCATTGATCAAGAATTATGTGTGAGAGGGCTCCTGGGTGGCTCAGTTGGTTGAGCGACTGCCTTTGGCTCAGGTCATGATCCTGGAGTCCCGGGATCGAGTCCCTCATCGGGCTCCCTGCTCAGCAGTGAGTCTGCTTCTCCCTCGGACCCTCCCCCCTCTCATGCTCTCTCTAGCTCATTCTCTCTCTCTCTAATAAATAAATAAAATCTTTAAAAAAAAAAAAGAATTATGTGTGAGAGGATGTGAGTGTGTAACCCGTAAGTGTGGTCTTTATGCTGTCTTTCCCCAACCCAATTTAACTTCTAGATGTACTGGAAGGAAAAAAAAACCTTCTTTCAGGAACATAATAGGAAATATACATGAAACTAACTATATAATTTATAAAACACTTCAGTCCCTTCATTCTGTGGTATGTAAACATTACTTACTTCACTGTACAATTTTTACTTTTACCGTGAAGAAGTTGTTGCAAGTTGGTGTATATAAAGATGGGATCCATAGTGTACCCTGTGCTACTTGACTTTGTAGTGAGTGCTGTAGCCCAGATTCCTTGTCAGCATGCCTCTGCTACCAATTGCTGGGTGATGACTCAGTTTCCCACACATCATCTCTGTTTGGATGACTGAGACCCCCCTCACCCACCCTGTACAGCATGTCATGGCCCCAGCCTGGCCTTCCTGTGTATTTAGTGCAGTGTTGTTGGATGAAACCTGCTTCTGTTTTGTTCTCAGTAATCTACCCACTTGCCTTTGATTATAAACATGAATACAGACATGAACATTTAAACCACATGACCTAACATAACTATGAGGGAGACAGATGATTCCAAAGATGTTCAGTTTAGATTCTCATTAAGAATGCAAAATTTTCATTGAGAATTCTCAGATTTCTGAAAATACATCTTAGGACCCCAGAACTATGTGTGGGAAATGCTGACTCAGTTTGCAGATACTTTTGATAATTATTGGCATTCTAAAAAGAAACATCAGTTATATTTTTATTATTTTTTGGATTGGATAGTTGATTCATTTTTGTTCAAGAATGGTGGCCTTCAAACTTTGGATTGTGACCCCCTGTAAGAAATGCATTTTATTTTTTTAATTAAATTTTTTTTTTAGAGATTTTATTTATTTATTTGACAGAGGGAGACACAGCGAGAGAAGGAACACAAGCAGGGGGAGTGGGAGAGGGAGAAGCAGGCTTCCCGCGGAGCAGGGAGCCCAATGCGGGGCTCGATCCCAGGACCCTGGGATCATGATCTGAGCTGAAGGCAGACGCTTAACGACTGAGCCACCCAGGTGCCCTGCATTTTATTTTTTTAAAGATTTTATTTATTTGAGAGAGAGAGAGAAACAGAGAGGGAAGAGGATCAGAGGGAGAAGCAGGCTCCCCGCTGAGCTGGGAGCCTGATGTGGGACTTCATTCCAGGACTCTGGGATCATGACTTGAGCCCAAGGCAGTCGCTTAACCAACTGAGCCCCCCAGGCGCCCAAGAAATGCATTTTAAATAGTAACCTAGTATGTAAGCGTACAAATATAAATACACCACACGTGAAAAATTTGTTTCCCAAAATCTATGGAAATTTTGATATTTTCTGTTCTATTTCATTTTTTAACATGTTGCTTGTGACCCACTGACTTATTTTCATGACCCACAAATGGGCTATGACCCGGACTTTGGAAATTGTGTTTCGGAGGTAACTTGTTGTTGAGTGTGAGCTGACTGGTAACCTTGGTGGGTTCTCACAGCCCTTACATGGTGGGAGCACAGTGCCTTCCTCTTGGTGCTGGGGTATCAGCTTGGGAAGCTGATACCCCATGGGGCCTGGCAGAAGGGGAAGGTCGAGCGCCTTGTGTTGGCTGTCTGGGCACTTCAACAGCCTTGCATCTGAGAACTTTCATCCTTCCCTGGATTGGGTGCTGCAGCTGACAGCTCTGCCTGAGAGGGAAGGTTTAAACAAAGACAATAATTCAATTTGAGTGTCCCTGCATCATGTCTTTGTCTCTGCTCTTGACAAAACAGAAGGAAGTTGTTCGTTACTAAGGATGTCAGCTGCCCACGGATTGATATATCTGTAGCCAGGGCTGGCTCACTTTCAAGGACGGAGAGAGGTGGCTCCCCAGTCGGTGTATTCGGAAGGGGTCCAGAAAAGATTTTCCTTAAAATGCCTCCTTGGGGGCACCTGGGTGGCTCAGTCGCTGGGTGTCTGCCTTCAGCTCAGGTCATGATCCCAAGATCCTGGGATCGAGCCCTGCATCGGGCTCCCTGCTCTGCGGGAAGCCTGCTTCTCCCTCTCCCACTCCTCCTGCTTGTGTTCCCTCTCTTGCTGTGTCTCTGTCTGTCAAATAAATAAATAAAATCTTAAAAAAAAAAAGAGTGCCTCCTGACCCCTGGGTGCCTAAAATTTTTTTTTTTTAAAGATTTTATTTATTTATTTGAGAGAGAATGAGAGATAGAGAGCACGAGAGGGAAGAGGGTCAGAGGGAGAAGCAGACTCCCTGCTGAGCAGGGAGCCCGATGTGGGACTCGATGTGGGACTCGATCCCGGGACTCCAGGATCATGACCTGAGCCGAAGGCAGTCGCTTAACCAACTGAGCCAGCCAGGCGCCCTAAAATTTTATAACTAAGAGTTTGTTCTTTTAAATTTTTATAAGCTTTTTGGTCTCCCAGAATTCCAGATCAATATAAAAATGTCCTTAGGAAAGAGAATGCCTTAAGATTATATCAGATAACATTTGATAGAGATTTGAAAAGTTCTGAGAGCCAGGGCTGGGGGTGGAGGAGAGGGTATGGGGAGCTTAGAGGTCTGTCTACAGGAACAGAGAAGGCTGCAGGCCCGTGGAAGTGTTTGTCTCTAACGGTGACTTGAAAGTTATTTGAAGTTGTGGTGCTCTTTAAATGTTTTTACGAGAATGTTGTGAAGACCTGGTGGCTTGGGGTGGACTTGAGTCAGGCTTAGGGTTGAGGGCACTGATGCCCACCAAATGTGGCCAGAACTCTTACAACCACTTGCTACTTGGGGATTTTGTGGCCAGTATTGTCCAGTGGTTTGTGTTTTGTTAACACATTTATTCCCTGTAGATGACATGACTGAAGTATGCTACCCACGGTTCACAGCTTTTTTTCCCCAGTGTCTTCTCAGCACCTTGCGCTTACTTAGGCATTTTCCCTTAATCTTAGTTTTCTGATTGCTCAGATCACCACCATTCAATTGCACACCCGTTTGTTTTTCCAGTTGTTGGTTATCATAGAATTTAGAGCCCAAAAAGACCTGAGTGATGGTCTGGGTCAGTGTTTTTTCAAGCTGTTGTTATCTACCCATTACTGGGTCATTAAATCGGCTTCATGGTTGTTACTGATAGAGGGTGTTGGTGGTGGAATGGGGGAGAACCCCATAAATATTTATCTTCCCTACCAAGCATTGTGTGTCACAGATGTGCAGCACCTCCTGATGAGTAGCCATGTGCACAACAATACATTTCATGTGGTACAGATTTAGTCGTTTTTCTTTGACGAATACCAGTTGTCAGTTAAGCATCTATTGTTTATAAGTACTGTAATGAGGGGCAGGGATAGAGGTGAGTAAGCCGTGGGCCCTGCCCCAGAGATGCTCAGGTGATAGTGGGGGAGACAGGCACAGAGGTTATTGGGATAGCATTGTGGTTGCACTGACGAAGATATGTAGTTACCTCCTCCTTACCCTGGTGAGGTTCCACTCTGGAGAAGCCATCTGCTGGCTGATTCCTCTGGACCCAGCACAGCTGAGGAGAAGCTGCAGGGTGTGTCTGTAAGAGGACAGAAAACCATCCTCTGGGGTCAGACCAGGGAGGGCTTCCAGGTGACAGGTGATAGCTCAGCTTGGCTTGTGTAGTGGGTTGAAAATTTAATCTATGCCCTCATCCCTGGAACCTGGGAATGTTCCCTTATTTGGAAAATGGTTTATACAGATGTGATGAAGTGAAAGATTCTGAGATGAGATCATCCTGGATTATCTGGGCGAGCCCTAAATCCAATGGCAGGCGTACTTTTAAGCGGGAGGCAGGGGGAGATCTGACCAAGACAGAAGAGGAGGCCATGTGACCATGGTGGCAGAGATTGGGGTGATGTGGCCACAAGTCAAGGAATGCTAACTGGTGCAGCCACAAGAAGCTGGCAGAGACAAGGAGCAATTCTCCCCAGGAGCTTCTAGAGGGAGTGCAGGCCGGCCCACACCTTGATTTTGGACTTGTGGCTTCCAGAACTGTGAGAAAATAAACTTCTGTTGTGTTAGGCCATCAGGTTCGTGGTAACAACTTGTTTTTAAAGGTGATAAACTATCATGTGATAGTTCATTGTACTGCCTGTAGGTAACGGCTGTTAATACCAGGTGACAAGGCAAAAAGTACAGGATGAGGTGGCTACACTCCATAGGATATGTGGAGAGTGTAAAGGTTCCCTGATTATTGCCCCATGGAGAGAGCCAGATAGACCCCCTGGAGGGTTACTTTAGTCACTCGCCATGTCTTGTTCTTGAACTTGCAGTTCTCACTGCATTTGCCTAAAAAGATATATTTTAATGCCATCTTAAAAATATTTACTTATTTTTTCGTACGCTGTACACCCAACGTGGGGCTCGAACTCATGACCCTGAGGTAAGCGTTGTATGTTCTACCCACTGAGCCAGCCAGGTGCCCCTATTTTCTTTTCAAGATTTATTTATTTTTTTGAGAGAGAGAGAGAGAGCACGTGCATGCATGCGTGCACACATATGCATGTGCACATGCTTGACGGGGGTGCGGCAGAGAGGGAGAGAGAGAGAGAATCCCAAGCAGGCTCCACACCCAGGACCCCACGATCCTGAGATCATGACCTGAGCCAAAACCAAGAGTTGTTTAACCGGCTGAGCTACCCAGGTGCCCCTATTTTCATGGCATTTTGTTTCCTTGAAATTATCAATTAATGTATAATCATTCTTGTGACGTGTAGTGAACATCTTTAAACCCAATGAAGAAAATCATGTTTCTCAACACAAAACTTGCCTATTCTTTCAGAGATTCAGGAGTTCAGATTCTAGAATAGATTCTCCCCACATTATGCTCTCTCTTGGAGAAGAACTGGACCGTTTGATACCTTAATATTTTCTTTAATGGGATAGAATTTAGTAGTGAGTACATTTTGGGACCAAATTAAATTTTACTTCTTTGGGTTGAGAAATAGCAGCTAAAGGTCTTGTGTCTCCTCAGCTGTCTTTGTGACCTGCACAGTATCTTCTTATATCTTGGTTCTCCTCCATGCCCCCAGTTTCACATATACTCATGTTTTATGGTTTTTAATTATTAGTTTTTATTATAAAGATAATTTGAGCTTATTATAGAAATTTCGAATGGTAGGTTTGAATATATTGCTCCTTAGTACTGAGCTGGCCGCAAAACCACTTCTCACTTTGCTATGGTCTGAATGTTTGTCCCCCCAAAATTCATATGTTGAAAGCTAATCCCCAGTGTGATGGTCTTTGGAGGCTGGGTTTGGGAGGTTATTGTCTCATGAGGGTGGAGCCCTCCTGAAGGGGATAAATGCCCTAATGAAAGTGGTCCCAGAGAGCTCCCTTCTTCCTTCCACCATGTAAGGACACAGTGGAAAGGTACTGACTTTGAAACAGAAAGCGAGTTCTCACCTGGCACTGAATTGGCCGGCACCTTGATCCTGGACTTGCCAGCCTCCAGAACAGGGAGAAATGAATTCCTGTTGTTGATAAGCCACCCCATCTGTGGTATTTTCTTAGAGCAGCTTGAATAGACTGAGACATACTTCTGTTCCTGTATGAGTTTTCTGTGGTTGTTGTAACAAATGAACACAAACAGGGTGGCATGAAACAACAGAAATTTATTCTCTCACAGTTCTGGAAGCCGGAAGTCCAACATCAAGCTGTTGGCAGGGCAAGCTCCCTCTAGGGGCTCTAGGGGAGATTCTGTTCCTTGACCCTTCCAGCTGCTGTTGGCCACAAATATTCCTTGGCTTGAGGCCACATCACTACAGTCTTTGCTTCGGTCTCACATTACTGTTTCTTCTTCTGTGTGTCTCTGTGTGTCTGTGTCCCCAAACTCTCTCTGCCTTTCTCTTATAAGGATACATGTGATTGCATATAGGGCCCAATAAGGCAATGTTCACTCTTTTGCTGTTTAAGTTAATACTCAGAGGTTCTGGGCATTAGGATGTAATGTAACTTTTGGGGGACCACCATTTAACCCACTAACCATTGTTAAAGTTATTCTGACACATGTTAAAATGGTAAAGAAGACTTTATTCAGGATTGTTGTGATAGGTGTCCGAATTGTTGTGATGGTTGTCAAGACTGTTGCAGTGTGGGGGAGAGGTAGGGCTCAGTCCTGAATATAGCAAGAATAACTGGGGATTCATAGTACAGGAGCAGGATGGAGGGTATGGGATTCTTGCTGAAGGCGGGCCGGGGTGATCGGGTATTACCTAAAAGATGGTGTAGCATGAGGAACTTGATCACATAAAAGGGCGATCCAAAATTAAGGGTGGGAGGATTCTCTCTACCCTGACTTACCAGGATTCTTGGTAAAGCTGAGCTATGCACACCTGGCAAGAATCGTGGTCAAGGTGAGTTGGGTCGAGGAGAGAGTCTTTGTCACAATCCTTTAAACAGTGTTTTCCAGACTCAGAGAAAAGAAAACCCAGAAAGACTGGGTTTTCCTTCCAAACCCAGATTATCAGCAACCAAGCTTGTGCTGGTGGGGAAATTTCTGCAGCCTAGTGCAGCTGCTGCCTAATTGGAGAAGTGGCTCCACGCAGGATTCTCTGGTCTCCTGCAGTCACTGCCTCCAGCCTCTGCAGACCTGCCCTAGCAATGTGGACATGCCGCCTTCACTAAGAGGGTCAGTTTACAGGGCAGTCTGCTCCCCAGCCCCCCAGTTATAAAGCAGCACCTGCCTGTCTGGAAACTATTGTTTGCTTTCAAACTACAGGAAAAATAAAACATCCATGAGGGCTGATGTTAGGAAACTCACTGCAACATCACAGAGAATGTTAGATAAATCATAATGTGGGAAGAGGAAATAGATTGTTGGTTTTGGGCCTAGACTGGGAACATTTGGTGACTGATAAGCCCCGTGGCCATTCTAAGGACCTGATTAGCATGAACTCTGTGGTTTTAGGAGTGGGGGCAGAGCTGGTCCAATTTCAAGACTGGGCTTCTGTAGGAGGAGGGTGTGGGGGGACCCTCTTCTATAGCAGGGGAGGAAGGGTCCTCCTTCAAATCCCAAGGTGACCTAATCCCTCGGGCGTGTTGCTGGACTCACCTCTGAGCAGGTAGATGCTGGCCTGTATCGTGCCTTGGGCTCTGACAGGTAGTAAATAAATGAAATCCACTCTGTTCTGCAAGTAGCTCCCACTGGCGCTTCAGGGAATGGGAGGCCCCGCTTTCATAGTGTTTTCTGGTACTTTTGTATAAGCTCATTTTTCTACTCCAGGATGAGACGGTGGTGCTTCTTACTTGTCAAACTGAAACTCTTTCATAGAGCTTAGCGCCATTCAGTACTCTAATTCTATTACCTTTAACTCACATTTATTGAACAGCAGTCCTATGCTGCATGCTATTTAGGACACTTTCTTTATCTCATTTACACCTTGAGTTATCAGTATTATCTCCTTTTTTTTAAAAAAAGATTTTATTTATTTGACAGAAAGAGATACAGTGCGAGAGGGAACACAAGCAGGGGGAGTGGGAGAGGGAGAAGCAGGTCTCCCACCGAGCAGGGAGCCCGATGTGGGGCTCCATCCCAGGACCCTGGGATCATGATCTGAGCCGAAGGCAGATGCTGACGACTGAACCAGGCGCCGTATTATCTCCCATTTTTTAAAGTGAGGAAACTGAGGTCAAACCTGACTTGCCCAGGTCCTCCCATCTGGTGAGTGTGGGTCAGGATGGGACTCTGGGGCTGCTGGCTCTATACCAGTGTGTGTGCTCGGGTGCAGCTCCAGTAAAGAAGGGAAAGAACCCTGGAGCTAACTGATGGCCACCTTTAGGTCTTTAGGACATCTTACTGATAAACCTGTTGAAAAATTAGAAGTTTGGAATTGTACTTCTCTGGGTCTCAGGAACAAGCATGTTGCTTGCTTTTTTTTTTAAGTACTTAGGATTTTCATTTGGAAAGACAGTATTTGAATGGATAACAGAACAAAATTCTGTGTATGAAGGGCTATGGGGCATCTGGGGTACATAGAAGGTGAGATTCTGTTGGAGTGATTAAGGCTGTCAGGGGGCAGAATAAATCACCAGCCACGATCCTGTTTATGACAAACCTGAAGGACATTAACTGAAGTCCATGTGTAAACCCAGAAATGTGGGAAGTATGAAGCATGGCGCCATCCCAGACCAGGAAATCTGCCTCCTTCCCACTTTACCTTTCAGGTATGTGCCCTGGGAAAGTTTAAAATTTAAATCCTACTGTCTGGGGCACCTGGGTGGCTCAGTCGTTTAAGTGTCTGCCTTTGGCTCAGGTCATGATCCCAGGGTGCTGGGATAGAGCCCTGTATGGGGCTCCCTGCTCAGCGGAGAGTTTGCTTCTCCCAATCCCTCTGCTGCTGCCCTCGTTTGTGCTCACCCTCTCTCTCTCTGTCAAATAAATAAATAAAGTAAAAATCCTACTGAATCCTACTGTCTGTCTTTCAAGTGACAATGAACAAACTTTTATTAAGTGTCAGAATTTGGGAAACTTAAGAGGTTTTAATAAGAGGTTTGTTACAACATCTAAGTGTAAAATCTATCAGTTATTGTTTGATAGACAATATTGATAAAAAAAATTAAAGTTGTTTTACTTCTTACTTTGCAACAGACAAAACTTCTTCCCCAGACATAATGCCTCCTGCTCTGGATGGCTTTGTAGCTCCCTTTATCCTGTTTTAGTGTAAATTCTAACTTGTCAGAGATGCTTCTTTTTACAGAAGAAAATGAGGTTTCTTGTTTTCATTTTGCACATTTTCCTTTTTTTAATTGAAGTATAATTGGTGTGCACTACTCTTAGTTTCAGGTGTACATCATAGTGATTTGATATTTTTATATATTACAAAATGATCCCCATGGAAAGTCTAGTTACCATCTGTCACCATACAAAGTTATTACAATATTATTGATTATATTTGAAGGTTCAAATTAATTTTCCTTACAAGGTAGATTTAATGTGAGGTGATTTTGAATGGATTAGATTCTCCTGAAAGTTTAAACAAATAAAATTAGAAAAAAATTACTTTGTTGCTTAGTGCAACCTGATGATTTAGGATATTTAAAATTGAATTAGGGGCCCCCTGGCTGGCTCAGTCGGTGAAGCATGCGACTCTTGATCTCAGGGTTGTAAAATTTGAGCCCTGTGCTGGGGTTAGAGATTACTTAAAAATCTTAAAAAAAAAAAAAAAAAGTTGAATTAGAAACTTTAAACTACATTTATTTTTTTGTTGTTGTTTATTTGGCATACTTTGTTTTTCTCTTTTATTTCATAACTTTTGTAAACAAAGGGATCTAATTACCTCATCTTGGCTTGTGGAGTTCCTGACTCCTGCTGGGTTCTTGCTCCGCTCGAAGCATTTGCACTGCTTCAGCTCGATCAAGCATAGACCTATTTGCTGTTTTTCTTTTTCTCTTTCCCGTTTTCAGATTTGTAGAAACATTACAAAAAATGGTATATATGATGAAACACTGCTTTCCTATGATGCTAGTTCAGAACCTTTGGAATCCTTGGAAAGTGTCCTTTTATCAAAATTGTCTGTTTTTTTATTTTTATTTTTATTTTTTTAAAGATTTTATTTATTTATTTGAGAGAGAGAGAATGAGAGATAGAGAGCACGAGAGAGAAGACAGTCAGAGGGAGAAGCAGACTCCCCACTGAGCAGGGAGCCTGATGTGGGACTCGATCCTGGGACTCCAGGATCATGACCTGAGCTGAAGGCAGTCGCCCAACCAACTGAGCCACCCAGGCGCCCTTCATTTTTATTTTTAACACTCCTGCAAGTCTTGTTTTCCCAAGTGTAGTACTAACAGGAGCAAGGTGCATTTCTCTCTCTCTCTCTCTCTTTCTCTGTGAGGATGTGTGTATTCAGATGGGAGGAGGGGCAGAAGCAGAAGGAGAATGAGCATCTTAAGCAGGCTCCACCCTCAATGTGGAACAGATCTCAGGATGCTGAGATCTTGATCTGAGCTGAAATCAAGAGTTGGCCACTTAACCCATTGTGCCACCCTGGCGCCCCTCCCCAGAGCTATTTTAAAAAAATAGCTTTATTGAGGTATAGTTTACATACCATAAAATTTATCCATTATAAGCGTGCAGTTCACTGATTTTTTAAAAGCAAATTTATACAGTTGTGCAACCATCACCCCAAGCAGTTTTAGAACATTTTCATCACTCCTAAAAGTTTGCTTGTGCCCATTTGCAGTCAGTCCCCACTCCCACTCCTAGCTCCAGGCAACCGTTGGTCATCTTTCTGCCTCTGCAAATATGCCTTTTCTGAACATTTCATATAAATAGAATCATACAGTATATAAGCTTCTTGTGTTCCATTCAGCATGTTTTTGAGGTTCATCCATGAAGTATATATCAGTATTAATTCCAGAGCTATTAAGAAAACACCTTTCTATTGTGGCAAATTTCAAAATTTGAGAGACTAGTATAAATCACCCACATGTACCTCACTCCCAGATTCAATAATTACAAACTCATGATCAGTCTTGTTTCATCTACTGCCCCCTCTGCTTTTCTCTCCCTACTCCCTTATTTTGGGATTATTTTGAAGCCAATCCCAGATGCAATATCACTTTGTTTGTAAATAGTTTTGTATATGCATTTGTATTTATCTTCTGCTTTACTATAGCTAAGGAGCTAAATATTTTTTAGAAAATGTGGGTACTTAGGTTAAGGGGGAAGATAAGAGGGCTAAATACTAAAATAACTAAGATATAACACTCCTGCTATGTTGAAGGTACCACATGTGGCAATCTAGGATACAATGATATATACATCTTGTATGTCTACTAGGTCTACTAGACAGCCCGTATTGTGTGGGGCAGTCCCACAGCACAAATGTTGCTGTCCAAAATGCCAGAAGTGCACAGTAAGAAACACTGACGTAGTCTACTTCCCTGATTTGGTCCTAGACAGGGAGCAAGCCACCCATGGTTCTGGAGACCCTGCTACACCGTAACAATACTGAATTCAGACATCACTCTGTGTTGATAATAGATTTCCCTTCTGTTTTTTTTTCTTTTACCTTGTGTATATTTTGCTTTTATGCTAAGAATCAAGTTTTGTTTTAAGAAGAGAGATGCATTATGGAGAAGGATAGGACATCTTCTGTTGAAACCTGTTATAGGGGAGATAAAAGCAGATAATTTCAAATGTGCTAGTCTGAAATTGTGATTTAGGTGAGAATACTATGGTCATTGTTTCTGTTGATTTGGGAGCCCAGTTGGCTGCAGATTAGATGGATTCTTATTTGAATTAAAATCGGCAAAGAGAAATAAACTTCCGCTTAGCTTTGCAGACCACTTGTTGATGTTTTCAGAATTATTGAATATAAAACGTAAGCCAGCGTCTTGGTGGAATATGAGCACTGTTGAACCAAGATGCCTGTGGCGGACTGCCGAGGTGGGCTCTCTCCAGACCTCTTCTCAGCTGCCTCCTTCCTTCTTGCCTTCCTCCTGCTGCAGACACTGGAAACCTGAGTGTTCAGTTGTCCTAACTATGCTGGTCAGGGTGGCCATGTGATGCAGTTTGGCCAGTGTAGTAAAGCTCAAGTCTGCTGAGGAGGGCTTCCCTTCATGAATAAAAAGACATACCTAAGCTGGAAAAAGTCTTTTGCTGTTTTGCCTTCTTCCTGCCTGGAACCGGAATGTGCCATCTGGAGGGAGAGCAGCCACTTTGAAATCATGAGCTGACATGAGGATAAAAGCCATCACACGAGGGCGCCTGGGTGGCTCAGTTGGTTAAGCGACTGCCTTCGGCTCAGGTCATGATCCTGGAGTCCCGGGATCGAGTCCCGCATCGGGCTCCCTGCTCAGCGGGGAGTCTGCTTCTCCCTCTGACCACCCCCCCTCTCATGCTCTCTATCTCTCATTCTCTCTCTCTCAAATAAATAAAATCTTAAAAAAAAAAAAAAGCCATCACACGAAGGATGGCAAAGCACAGAAATAAAAGGAGTCTGGGTTCTCGGGGGTGTTACTGAACCTTTGCTCACTGTACCCTGCCTTCCTCAGGGCTTCTTCATATGGGAGAAAAGTAAGCCCTATCTAGTGAAGCCTGCTTAGTCTGTTTTTTGTTGTTGTTGTTGTTTGCAGCTGAATGCCTTCTTCTTTGTCGATAATTGTGTGTTTAGCTTTTTCCCACCTCAGAGCACTTTCACACCTAATGCTGTTCTGGTCTAATCATGGACTTGGGAAATTTTAAGCATGGGAACTCCTAGAAAATATCTAGTGCCGTGGTTGTCAACCAGGGGGTGGAGGTCGCGGTCTGCAAGGTGCTACTGTTATTTAGCAGCTAGAGGCCAGGGGGGCTGACAGCCCGTATTGTGTGGGGCAGTCCCACAGCACAAATGTTGCTGTTCAAAATGACAGAAGTGCACGGTAAGAAACACTGACGTAGTCTACTTCCCTGATTTGGTCCTAGACAGGGAGCAAGCCACCCATGGTTCTGGAGACCCTGCTGCACTAGTTTGGACAATCTAGAGAGAAGACCCAAAGTCCCTTTCCCATTCCTCTCCTCAGTTTAGCCTGGCTTCCCTTCCCCCTCTGTTTGGGCACCCTCCTTGATCCCTCAAGCCTGCAGCTTCAGGGTTGTGTTCCGAGTGGAAGACAGATGTACTGCAAACTAGGGAGTAAAGAGGAAAAGTGCTCATCGAAATCCCTAAAGCCTTGACAAAACTACACTTCTGAAAGGTCTCTGAGGCATCTGGGCTTAGCATTTTTGTTCACTGTCTCCAGATATTCCATCCCCTCCCAGTTTTATGAGGTCTGGGCTTGGAGTGACATTGATGACCATGATGGTGAGAGAGGTTGTAGGTCACCTTTTTTGCCCCCAGTGGCTTAGTCTTGCTCCAGCTGATGGCCTTGATGCTGGCAGAGGCAACTGGCAGAGGCTCTAGTCACCTAGACAGCTTTTGGTTCCTTGAGGAGCAGCCCAGGGCTGAGATCTAGAGCCTCTAGCCTGGCAACCCAAGAGATGGTCAGGTGCCACTCTCTGTCTTTGTTCCTCTTACCCAGAGGTGAAATTCAAGGAAAAGAGGCCAGAGGCTGCTTGCCCTGCAGTATCCAGGATAGAAATGCTACCCTGAAGTTCCCACACCAAAAAGTGGAAGTGAGATATACCATGGCTAGAAAAATACATCAAGCAGCTGAGTTTTCACTAGGCAGTCTAATATTAACAGTATCATAGGATTAAAAAAAAAAAAAGCCCAACAAAAATGCATTGAAAGTGGATAGTAATAACTAGAATTGGGAAAAAGTCCTGGTGTGGCTTCTTCAGTAAGCCACTGAATTTCTGAGAGTTCTCACAGATAATAGGGGTAATAGCATAACAACTATCTCCTAGCTCCTGAGTGGAGATTAAAGGGGATGTGGGATGGGAAAGCACTTTGGAATTGGTAAATGGCTATATCAGAGTTAATTACTGTTCTCTTGAGAGCAAGGATGCTTTTAGTGGCTTTGGGCATTAATAATAGTCAAAGGTTGTGTAGCAGGATGGTGGGTCACAGTTTAAGTTTGTGTTGGTTCTTGTAGTATTTTGATTTATTAGGACCGACTGAATTTATTTCAGGCCAAGGCAGTGGGTTAAGGAAGCAATAAAGATAATAAGGGTGCACTTAGCAAAGTCAGAAGAGGATTGTACCCGGCTGAGTCATACTTCTTTCCAGCACAGAAAAGCACAGCCTTCACTGTGTCTGAAGGACACTTTGCTGGGAATGTGCATCAAAATGGGGCTTGCAGTTGAGGCCATTTCTTAGGAGTAACTTTTTTTGCATTATATTTGCACAACACACCGTCAGAATGCTTCTTACTGAGGTTGACTTCCCTTTACATGGTACATAAATCCTACCCCCAAAATCAAGACTTAGACTTAATCTAATTGTTTTCTCTTCTGGAAGCACTGGGCTTGTTTCTAAGTATTTCCAGTGTTTTGCCCTTTAAGGAGCACATGCTTATAAAAACAGACAAATATTTTCAGCAAAAAGTCTCATGTGTCTCCCCTCCACAGCTTAAGTTCAAATCAATGGTGCTCAATCTACATTTGCATTCAAAAGGGAAATGCCTTCTTGGCAAATACAGCACACCACACCATCAGTCTTGGGTTACTTGGAACTCCTTAAGCTTACTTAAAACATTCCTTAGTAACACATTCCTTTGAAGAGCTCGACTTGACTCCCTGCCTGGAGAGTGCTCAGCTTATTCAGGGCATATAGTTTCTGTTACTAACCAGCAAGGCACCTCTCTGGAAGGAAACAAAACATAAGGAAATGCCTGTCAACTATATATCCTGCAGTATCTTTGCATTAAAGAAACATACTTATTTCAGTGATTGGGGAGGGGCTTTCTGGGTGGTATCCATTTGGAGATGCTTGAAAATAATCTGTTTCTCACACTGGAGTGAATGGGCATCTGTTTTCATTCCTTTCTCATTGAGAAGACATTGTGCTAATGATGTACTCTATGTTGGCTAATTGAATTTAAATTAAAAAATAATAATTAAAAAAAGAAAAGACATTGTGGTGCTAGGTTTTTAATATGAGAAAGTTATCTTCAAAAAACAAGTGAAGCAGTGACTTGAGTGGTGCAGGTAACATTGTGCTCCATCCCACCACTGACCCACAGAATTTCTCTTCTTTTAACTGGTCTAATTTCTCAGTCGCTCACCTCCATTGGTTTCCCGCTGGCAGCTGCGCACACAGCACAGTGCCCTAGCCCCTGCATTCTTGTTGACGTTAAATTATACTTGCCCTAAAACTTCCTTTTATTCCACTTCTCTTACTGGTTATTGGAAGTTCGTAATTCTTGGGGCACCTGGGTGGCTCAGTCGGTTAAGCATCTGCCTTCGGCTCAGGTCATGATCTCAGGGTCCTGGGATCGAGTCCCACGTTGGGCTCCCTGCTCAGGAGGGAGTCTGCTTCTCCCTCTCTGTCCCCCTCTACCCCTCCCCTCACTCCTGCTCTCTCTCTCTCAAATAAATAAATAAAATCTTGAAAAAAAAATAAAGTTTGTAATTCTTCTGAGGTCTGCCACATTTCTTCACAGTGACAGTGGTGATCATTATGGTAATTCTCAGATCTGGGATTTATACTGCCTATTTTTTAAAATGGCATGGGGCGCCTGGGTGGCTCAGTCGGTTAAGCAGCTGCCTTCGGCTCGGGTCACGATCCCAGGGTCCTGGGTTCGAGCTCCGCGTCGGGCTCCCTGCTCAGTGGAGAGTCTGCTTCTCCCTCTCCCTCTGCCTGCCTCTCTGCCTACTTGTGCTCTCTCTCTATCTCTCTCAAATAAATAAATAAAATCTTAAAAAAATAAAATGGCTTTTGGTTTCATATATATATGTTATCTTATAATATATAATAACATGTTATTTTAAGTAACATTACCATAATTAACATAACCCTAATAAAAGTAACCTAACTGTAATTATCTCATGCAGAATAACCATTTCAACATCTCAATAGAGATAGGAAAAGAAATCGATCTAGATCCCTTTCTAACCAGGCTTACAGCCTAGTCTAATTTATTTTTTAGAACAGTCTGGGCTGATGAATAAATATTTTTTAAAAAGTCAACTTTTAAGGTATATGCAGACTTGATCCTGTCTTCCTTACCTGACAGGACCCTTTTTGAGCTTTTGGCTGTTGTTGAGAAAACACAGAGATTAAATCCCATTATGATAATAGCTACGGAAATGTGGGACTTACAGCGTGGCAGGTACTAGTCTAAGTCTGTTATTTATATTAATTCACTTAATTAAAAGAAACACAGAGTTCTCAACATAGAGTATAACAAGAAAGACTGGTGATCTCTACCTAATAGTCCACCTCCTCAAAGACGTTTTTCAGTCACCAAAGGGAGGGGTGCGGTGAGGTGATTCTAACAGGTGTTCAGCCATCCTTTGCTGCTGGGCTACTGTGCTCCTATTTCTATGTAAGCCTGTGCTGTAACCCAGCCATCGCTCCCTCCCCAGCCTCCTCCTAGTGCTGCAGAGCCCGTCCACCCTCTCTTCCATCCCACAGGCGGCAGAACGCTTGGCTTGGACCCAGTGTTTTTGCCTGAATATAATTTGTAGAAGCCACCTTGCCAAGGTTAGTGATTGGGTTAAAAGTACAGAGCCCATGGGGCTGTGCCCATCTTTTTGCGTTCGACTAGCCGGTGGATCTGATGCTTTTTGACTGCTGTGGCTCTCAAGGAAGCATTGGAAGAAGGACAAGGAAAATCCTCTGAAAGTGGGCTCCCACTGCTTCTCTGCCCAGTTAGGAAGCAGTGTTGATTGGGCCCAATGCATTGAAGGTGAGCTGGGTAGAGAAGAGGACAGTAAACCGTCAGAGTCACATCAGTTCAAAACTTATGCCTGCTGCATCTCTGCCAGCCCCGAGGTGTGGATGCCCTGGATAGAGTGCAGCATCTGAGTCAGAACCTGGGTTTGGCCTCTAGCACGGCTTCTTAGTACCTGTGCACACATGGGCAAGCTCCCTACCCCGTAGATTCTTCATCCATTCATTAAATTCAACAAGTATTTATTAAGTGCCTACTATGTGGCTGATACAGCCTTGAACAAAACAATTCCTACCCTCATGGAGCTAGAAAAGGGTAAAAAAACAGTAAACCAAATAAATATATAGGTAGTGATAAATGCTAAGACTGCAGTTTTAAATAAGGTGGTCAGAGAAGGCATCACTGATAAGGTATCATTTGTGCAAACACCTGTGGGGGCTCAAGGAGAGGTCATTTAGATGTCTAGGTAAAGAACAGTTTACGTAGAGAGACAGCAGTGCAAAGGCCCTGAGGCAGTAGTATACCTTGTGTGTTGGAAGAGTAGCAAGGAGGCCAGAGTGGTTGGAATAGAGTGAGCCCTGGGGACTAGTAGGAGGTGTGATCAGAGAGGAAAGAGGGAGCAGATCCCAGATGACTTTATAGACCATTCTGCAGACCTGAGCTTCTGTTCTGGTTAATGTGAGAAGCCATGTTTGGGGAAAGGAGGTTTGAGTAGAAAAGGGACATGATCCAACTTAAGGATTAACAGGACCACCTTGGCAGTTATGATGAGGACTCGTCGGTAGTGGGAGGGGAAGGGCAGGAGCGGAAAGACCAGGCAGGAGGCTGTGCAATGACCAGGTGAGACAGGATGGAGGCTCGGACCAAGATGGAGCGGTGGAGCGAGCAGAGGGGATGGAGTGCTGGGCCTCTTTAATGCTATCCACCTGGTTGCGTGGCTGTAAGGTTACATAAGATGCATAGAGAGTGCTGGCTGCTACTGTTGCTACCGAGGGACTTGTTGTCTTGTAGGGCATCCTGACACACAGACAGGAAACAGGTCTGGGATTTGTCTCCCAGTCAGCAGTAACAGCGTTGGGAGTGGAATTCAGAATTGCCGGCTTTGAACCAAAAGCGTGCTTCCTGCCTTTCCCGTGAACTGGAAATCTAAACCACTGTGAAACCACAGCCTGGAAGTGCTCAGTTAAATGGCCCACACGGAGAAGAGCTGCTGCCGGCACACCTTATTTTAGCCTCATCGTATGCAGTGTGAGCTTTGACTCCAGAGCAGCAAGCCGGTTTCCGTAAGTCATGTGTGTCCTCAGGCAGGGTTTGTGGCCGGTTGGTTAATCAATTCATTAATTAATTTAAATCAACTTGAATCAGTTTCATGCACTGGTTAATTGAATACAAATTAAATTGTCTTTAAATTTGGCCTTATGGTTTGGGTTTTCGTGTGCCTCTTCTACTCTTCCATTTGTCCCTTGGGTGCAGAGTTGGGCTGACCCTAAACCCTGGCACTGTGCTAGTTCTCTGTTTCCTTACCAGCTCTCTGTATTTCTGCTTCCTCCAGGGGCTTGTGTAGGTCCAGCATCTGCACCCATCCTGAAGTAGTCAGAGCTTGGGGTGTTAGAAAGGAAACATAGGATAGCTGCAGGTGCATTTTGTAATCTTTTCAAAAGATGCAGGATTTTTGTTGTAATACGTAAGGGCTGGGTGCAGGAAACAGAAACCACTCCAGGTAATTTAAGTGGGAGAGAGAGGCATTGAGTGCTCACCAGTTTACCCAGCTCTAGGCTGGGCCCCAGGTGGTTCCCAGAACAGTGAAGAACTGGCCTACCAGGGCCTCCCAACTCAGAGGACAGTAACTGGGACCGTGGGTTCAAGAACCTATGCCCTTCCTGGGTGCCAGGGGTCAGGAAGTCTGAATTGAGAGAGGGTTGCCAGCATGATGGCTTTCAGTGCCCCCCTCCCCCCAGGAGAATGGTCCTACAAGGTGGCTCCTGAAAACCTCCCATTTCCACTTCTTGCCTGCGAGCCAAAAACTGCACAGAGAAGTCCTCCACTGCACTTCCAGCTTCCTAATTTTGCACAGGGGCCTTTAGTTGGATCACATCCCAATCTCTGGCTATGGGGTGTGGGGACTACAAAATGTAGTTTTCTGCCCTCCAGCTAGGAGGAGGATGTGGTGAGGTTAAACAAGCCAATCCCTAGTCCCCATGACATGTCGCTTGTCTGCAGTGAATACCGTGGGGGCCTCTCCTTCCAGATATGTTGGGTGTTGGCCTGTGTTGAGAAGATATCACGCCCAACTCTATATTAAACACTGAATCCAAATGTCAATATTTTCCAAGTTTATCTTTAGTACAATACTGTGTGCTTTGTAATAGATAATCAGTTACATTGTGGTGGCCCCCTCTGATATCTGTAAGATAAACAAAGTGGACCCTCATCATTGACAGGCAGATTTCAGTTTATTTATATTTGGAGAAAATAATGAGTCTGGATTGCTGTTTATCACAAAATGATTTATGGTTCATGTCATTACATTAAAAAACTAGGCTATGGAGCACCTGGGTGGCTCAGTTGGTTAAGTGACCGACTCTTGATTTCAGCTCAGGTCATGATCTTGGGGTTGTGAGATCAAGCCCTGCCTTGGGCTCCATGTTCAGCACGGAGTCTGCTTGAGATTCTCTCTCTCCCTCTGCCCCTCCCCCCCATGCTCTTGCTCGCTCTCTCAAAAAAAATCTTTAATTTAAAAAAACCTAGGCTTGTTGCACTATTTATCTAAAAATTCATTATCGATGTTTGGTACAAACTAGTAGGTATCAGGTCCAGGTAAAGATGAAGGAAAACATGAACTGGCATCAATACCAGTCTGACCAGTCCACATTCTCTGGAGTGCAGAAGTATGCATTTCTTGCAGCTTTGTGTTGAGTATGTTTTGTAAAAGTTAATCAAATTTCTCCGACCATTACCTGATAAGGCAGCAGGGAATTCAGCTAGCCTAATTAGCTTAGGAACTAAATCAGACCGAATGAATGTACAACAGAGCACAGAGTAGGTGCCCTCATCTGAAGAAATAGGTTACTGTTGATCTGACAGTAATTTCTTATCAATCATGGGGTTCCTGAAAAACACCCTGACTGATAAAACTGAAATTGGCAGATCGATGTCTTTTTGAAAATTGGAAGTTGGGGTAAAAAATGAGTAACATAGCATGCATACATATAATACTACTTGATACACACAAATATGTACTTTAAAATCATATATAGTATATAATGTTCTAAAGATATCTGCTTTAGAAATAGACTATATTCCTTGGTTGCCCTTGTAAACCATTCCCTTCAATTGTTCAGGAAACGTTACTGCAGCTGTGTCATGGACTAATCTAGCTGCCAGTTTTATGTTATGTTTTACGTTGTTTTTCCCCCAACATTTGATTATGAAAATTTTTCTACATATGGCAAAGTTGAAAGAATTTTAAGGTGAACACTGTATAACTATTACCTAAATTCTATCAACATTTTATTAAAATTGTTTTATCAGGGGCTCCTGGGTAGCTCAGTCAGTTAAGCGTCTGCCTTTGGCTCAGGTCATGATACCAGCATTCTGGGATGGAGCCCCGCAGCATCGGGCTCCCTGCTCAGTGGGGAGCCTGCTTCTCCCTCTCCCTCTGCTGCCACTCCCCCTGCTTGTGCTCTCTCTCTCTGTCAAATAAATAAATAAAATCTTAAAAAAAAATAAAATTGTTTTATCAAGTACTTATAGGTGCTTTGTTACTTACAAAGTCAGTTAATTATTGCTGCATAACAAATTACCCCACACTCAGCAGTTTATTTAGAAAAATAAGCTTCTATTTCCTCACGTAGTTACTGTGAGTCTGGAACCTGGGAGTGGCCTCACTGACTGGTTCTGGCTTGGAGTCCCTCATGAGGTTGCAAGTCAAGACCCTGGCCAGGACTCCTGTCATCTGCAATTTTACTGGGGCTGGACGGTCTACTTCCAAGAGGGCTCACTCACATGGCGGTTGGCTTGAACCTTAAATGATGGCACAAGGTAGTGTCCAACAGGTGCTGTTGACAATAAGTGACCCAGAAACGGTGGGGAATTCAGGGAAAATTTTACCTTGCATGGGTACTTGCCTGGAGCCTGTACCCATGGGCATGGCATTCCAGCCAGGAGAGATGGTAACACAAGGTGCAGAGAGAGAAATTAATGGAGTGCATGCTCCGAGACACACACAACAGGTTCGAGGTGATAGATTACATTCGTGAAGGTGGCTAATAGCTCCTAGAAAGGAAGGGCCTCAGCGACTGAGACTAAGATCGTGATGTAGTCATTAATGTTAAAAAACAGCTGCACTGAGAGATTTCTTTTCCTAGCACACGCACATTTTTATTCACAGTCAGTGTGTTCAGCTAAGGTTGTGATATCGTCGATGACTCCCCACTCTTTAAAGCTTTGTTTTACTGACAGCTTTTTTTTTCCCTCACAGCACATTTTCCTAATTTTCAAATTTGTATTTCTGTTCCTGACTGCAGAATAGGGTCAGACTGGACAACAGAAAAGTCCCTGGGAATGTTTGGCTCCTCTTAAACCATGAGGATGACATCTCCTGCCCTCCAACACACAGGTGCAGTGCCCACCCAGGACACTGGAGGGAAGGTGAAGGGTTGGGGGGGATGCTTCTGAGTGGTGTGTGGAGTTGTGTGCTGAGTGTTTGGAAGTCCTCACTCAGCTGTGGGAGGAGGTGAGCTCACCACCCTCTGGGTGGAGGCCAGCTACCCTCTGGGTGAGTGTTTACCCCTCTTACCACTCTGCTTGGGAGGGGAGGCACTTCCTTTGAAGTGTATTGGGGCCTGCCTCTCTCCTGGCACCGGTTGGCAGCAGGTGGGTGCGTTTTCAGATCTGTAGGGCTCGGGTAGGTCTGCCTAGAGGGGAAAATCCAGGTGAGTTTCACCTTTCTGTACCAGGCAAGGAAGGGGAGGATCATCCTTTATGGTAAAAGAATAAAGAGTAAACAATGAAAAATACCTTGTTAGGTCAAGTCAGTGACCCATGAATCAAAGAATTTCAAGCTTTTAGTGCTGGAGAACCTTGAAAATCACAGGCCAAGTAGGGCCTGGGCCTCCTGGTTCTCTGTTAATAAGGGCTGCTGTTAGTGTTGAACCTACTTTGTATGTGTTGGCTTCTGTGCTGATACCTCACACAGGGCCCATCCATTAACTATATTAAAAAATAAGAAGCATTTACTTGCAAAAGTGTTTTCAAAATAGTATAAGCCATGTAGTACTTATGGTGTTAGTACCTTTGCCAGGTATGGTTACAGATAGAAACACTCATTTAATCTTCTAACAAACTTGTGAGGTAAATGGTATTATTACCCCATTTTATGGATGAGGGAACTGAGGCATGAATAGATCAAGTTAACTTCTCTAAGTTGTGGTGTGGTAGCTGGCTAGTGCGTGGCTGCATTGGGGTTCAAAGCCAAGCCCGCTGTTTCACACTCCGTGCCCTTAACCACACTGAGCCCTAATTCCCTGTGCAAACATTAGTGCTACTTACTGAATAGTCAAAGCTTTCTATTTTCTAGGCATGTGATGAGTTTGCATTTCCTGGCCTCCTTGTGTTTGTGGGGCCATGTGACAACTTCAGGCCAGTGAGTTGTGAAAAGTATGTTGTGTCACTTCTGGGCTAGAACATGTGATCACTAGATCTCCCTTTCCCTGTGCCATGGAGACTGGCAAAGTTCCAGATGATGGTTTCTCTGTCAGCCTGGGCAAGTCAGAGAGGGAACAGCCCCCACCAACCCTAGGTGGACATTGCTTGAATGTGAAATGAACTTGTGTTGTTTAGCCACTGAGATTTTGGGTGTGTTTGTTACCTAGCTTATCCTGACTGATGTAATCTCTGATGTACCTAATATTTTAAGGGGTACATTAGTAAATAAGTTGGACACTTAAAGATCTTTCCAAATAATTTATTTTTTTTAGCCTCACTGGCTATTTTTTTAGCCTCACTAATTCATTTTCTTCCTTGTATATAGAAGGCAGCCTAGTACTGTGGAAACTTATCCTTCTTGAGCCTTTATGTCCTATCTGTAAGATGGGATAAGGAAAGTATAATAATATGAATAGACTCATGATGGGTGTCTGGAAGGATGCACGTAAAGTTCTTAGTGCAGTGCCCGGCCCAGTAAATTGTTTGCTGCTACTTTTCTTATTATCAGTAATGTGGCCATGATACTGTCGATGTCCCTATTCCCTAGGTAACAAAAGAACCAAATTTAAATTAGTCTTTTCTTAATTGCCCTAAGATTTGCTTGATGATTTGTGGCAAGTAACTGAATTTCCATGTGCTTGTCATCTCCTGAAAAGAAGTTGAAGGAAAGAATAGAAAGGCCATGGATGGCCATGGCAGCAAAGACTGTACTGCCACCCTGTTTGATCTTCAGAATGGTTCTATCGTAGGCTTACCCTGTCTGTTCGTCCAGAAGAAGCCAAGTTGAAAGTAGTTGCAGGGCCACATTGTAAGCTTATGTGAGCCACTTAAACCTTAATGCACAGATGTTGTAGAGGGTAACAAATATCTCCCACTTTGATGATCATCACCACCAAAAGGAACTTATAGCAATTATTTTTAAAAAAATCAGTAAATCCTATATTTGCAAAACTCCAAGCACATCTTGTAGAGAGGCTGGGTCTCAGGATCAACAAACAAAGGGACAATGTTAAAAATTTCTCTTTTGGATAAGTCAGTTGTCATACCCAACTCTCTCCACTCCCTCATGAATTGCCATGAGGCAAATCTAAGCCATCTGTTGCCTTTTTTTTTTTTTTATTTAAACCGTGAGTGTTGGGGCGCCTGGGTGGCTCAGTTGGTTAAGCATCTGACTCTTGAGATCAGCTCAGGTCATGATCTCAGGGTCCTGGGATCAGGCCCCGAGTCAGGTTCCATGGTCATCTGGAAGTCTGCTTGGGATTCTCTCCTTCTGCACCTCCCCCCGTGCTCTTTCTCAATAACTAACTAAACAACTAAATAACTAAATAACTAAATAAATAAAATCTTTAACACAACAGTGAGTGTTTCCATCTAAGTCTGGGGCAGGATGTGCAGTCATGGGATGCAGAATTCCTGAGTTGTCATCTGGAGCTGGCTGTGCAGTCCAGAGTGTGGGGCTATGGGACAGGGTCTGCACAGCAGCAGCATCTGTATTTTTCTGTTGGTGTGCACTTGGATTTTGACTACCAGAAGATATTTGCAGCACTTTACCAGCATTCATGAAGCTTGGAAACTAAATTTGTTGGCAGTGTCAGAAATGCCACTAAGCTTAGCAACTGGCTGCTGCAGCACTTTGTACATCAATACCAATTTTCATCAAAGGTACTGACTGACTGGGGGAGATTTCTCAGCTAACCTGCAAAGCAGAGTAATAATCCTTATTAAGCCTTTCTTTTCTTAGAAAAGTGAGTGATTTCCTTTCAGAAAATTGAGAACCAGAGGTTTAGAGCTTTAAAATTTTTTTCAATTAAAATATACCAACTGAAAAGTATATAAATCATGAACCTACAGATTGATGAATTTTCAAAAGTCAACGAAACTATCATCTGGATTAGGAAACTCAATGCTGGCAGTGGCCCAGAAGACTCCCTTCACGTTCCTCCTGGTCACTACATGCTTTCCTTCCCAAATCATTGTCCTGACTTCTAACATAATAGATTAGTTTTGCTTGTTTCTGAATTTTATATAAGAATCATACAGTGTGTCTTTTCTGTGTCTGGTTTCTTCTGCAAAGCAGAATGTTTGTGAGATTTATTCATGTGGTTGTGGGTAGTAATAGCTTATTGATATGCATTGCTATACAGTCTGAATATATCATAATTTATTTGTCCCTTCTGCTATGACATTTAAGTTGTTTTATGGCTTTTTAAAATTGTCTACACTGTATTTTAAATTTTATTTTCAATTTTTTGTGCTACTAAAGCACTAAGCAGTTACTAAGCAACTACTTCAGAACATAACCCAAATATCTTGGTTAATTTCATTCTAGACTAAAAAGGCATTAATGTTCATTTTAGGCGGCAATAAGCTTTACAGAAGAGACAGAAGTTTATACTTCTTTATAAAGTAAATCTTTCTCTGTTTATGGCATGGTTAAGGAATTCAGGATGCATTTGTTATTCTATAGATAAATTGTTAAAATTGTAACAGGAAAATTTAATGTTCTAATTTGTGACAACAAGAATTATCAAACTCTGTCACATTTTAGTTACTTAAGTAATCAAATCATAAATGGAATTACAATGTACATAATACATCCTCAGTAGCCTGTCATAATATATTTTGTGGAAACAGAGATAATTCACATCATCCCTATGTTTAGACAGGTTACCAGTAACTTATTTTACAGTGTTTTACTATTAAGAGTGATGCTACAATGAATATTCCCCATATATCCTTTGATGCACAGGTGTTTGTATTTCTGTTGATTTTATTTGTAGAGTGGGAATTGTTTGGGCATAGGATATGTGTATGTTTGGCACTACAGTTTTCTAGAGTGGTTATACCAACTTACACCCCCGCCTCCACCAGAGGTGTAGGAGAGGGTTCCCATTGCTCCAGATCTATGTCAACACTTGGTATTTTCAGTCTTTTAAAACTTTAGCCATTCTTATGAGAGCATAGTGGTTTTATTTTCTTTTTCCTTGATGACTTTTGAAGTTGAGCCCCTTTTCCATATGTTCATTGGCTCTCTGGTAGACTCTGTGAAGTTTTATGTGAAAGACCCTGGACCATTCTTCCATTGGATTGTCTCTTTTTCTTATTGATTTTGGAGGCATTCTTTATGTATTCTGGACGTCAGACCTTAGCTGGATAATCTAATCTGTACACTTCTTCTCTCACTCCTTGGTTTTGCTTTCATTGGAATAGATTCCCAAGCTGAGTTTCAGTCTCCATGAAGGCTAGTTTCTTTCCAGTTTATCCTTATTCCTAGGGCAGTTGCCCCCTTTATAGCATCCCCCAACTGCAGTGTGAAGTATGTACTCAGGTCCATCCACTTTAGTGTCTCCTGAACTCCCTCAACAACTGCTTGCAAATCAGCAAATGCCAGAGAGGAAAATGTGACCCTAAATATTTGGCTCATCTCTTTGTACTAACCTTTCCTCCATAATCTTGGCCTCTAGGTCCCCACTGCCTTGGCAGCTCTCTGATGCCTTCAAACAGATTTTTTTATTGTTTTGTTGGGCTTTTCTTGTTCTTATTGGTGGTAGGGTTGGTATGGTTGGTAGACAAAATGGCCCTCCAAAGATCTAGTCACTTCCTAATCCCCAGACCCTATTAATATTCCCTTATATGATAAAAGAGTGGATATTACCTTATATGGCAAAAAAAAGAAAAGGTTGTGATTAAGGACCTTGAGAGGAGGAGCTTCTCCTGGATTATCTGGGTGGTCCCTAAATGGTAGCCTTAAGTGGTAACTTGTTACAGAAGCCGCAGGAAACAGATACAGTTGGTCTGACAGAAGTTACTTTGTCCATAACTTTTTTTTTTTTTAAGATTTTATTTATTTATTTAATTGACAGAAAGAGAGAGAGAGAGACAGCCTGAGAGGGAACACAAACAGGGGGAGTGGGAGAGGGAGAAGCAGGCTTCCTGCTGAGCAGGGAGCCCAATGTGGGGCTCTATCCCAGGACCCTGGGATCATGACTTGAGCCGAAGGCAGTCGTTTAACCAACTGAGCCACCCAGGTGCCCCTGTCCATAACTTCTTTTAATGAGCAATAGCTTAACAAATTTATTATAGTCAGTTTCTAGATTGTAATTACTGTTTCAGATTAAATTAGTAGAATGCAGTTCTTTCTTTGATTATAGTGATGACAAGTATGTAATTTCTAATACATTGTAAAAAGAAGTACAATGATTTTTACTGTTACTACAGAGCTGGTCTCTTTTATTAATAGGATCAAGCAATTCATTTGATGAAATTCAGATAGAATGAAAATCTGATGTGTGTTATTAGTTTTCCCTAATATACTGTAGTGCATTTATTAAAAAATTTGTTGAGAAACTGATTAAAAACAACATGTGGAAAAGAACAATTTAGAGTGGAATCATTACAGATGAAACAATATGGATTTATAGTCCAGATAGCTTGTTTAACCAACATAATCATCCTTATAATTTGCTACAAGGAAAAACTTATAGTTATGTGTGTTCTCACCACTTCTAAACAAGCAACAATTTTTAAAAAGAGAAATTATCTTTTCTTTTGTCAGTTTAAAATTACTAAATAGAGTAGACGCCCAGAAGCCCAGTTTGTTTTCCTAAGGTTTTGGGATATATAGTGGGATGTGGATAAACCATGGTAACACCAGCTAGGATCCTGGGAATCTCCCTGGTCATAGCCCCTGTTCACAGTTGCTTCACCTTTTTCAGATACAAGCCTATCTGCAGAAACTTGAGAGCAAAGCCCACGTCTTCATACCTTCACTGATTCATTTAATAAATTGCTGTTACTCCCCTATCTTATCCCAAGTACTGAGCCAGCTACTGAAGATACTTGGAGAAGCAAAACCTGACATGATTCCTACTTTCATGGTGTTTACAATCTAAGAGGAAACAGACAACCAAAAAAGTCATTAAGATGAATGTGTTGTACAAATTGAGACCAGTGATCTGAAAGAAAGGAACATGAGTCTATGAGTACATGGGAAAACAGAGCTTGATCTAAGCTGGGGGTTCAGGAAGGGCTAAAGATGAGCTGATATCTGGGGCGCCTGAGTGACTCAGTGGGTTAGGCATCTGCCTTCGGCTCTGATGGTGATGCCAGGGTCCTGGGATCGGGCCCCGTGTCGGGCTCCCTGCTCTGTGGGAAGCCTGCTTCTCCCTCTCCCTCTGCCTGCCATTCCCCCTGCTTGTGTGTGTGTGCGCTCTCTCTCTCTCTCTCTCTGTCAAATAAGGGGTAAAGTCTGAAAGGAAGGAAGAAAGAAAAGCTGATTATCTGATGAATATTTCAGGAAGACATATCAGCTCACACAAAGTCATATGGTGCAAGAAAGCAAATCACCAGTGAGGAACTGAAGGAAAACCCAGTGTGACCAATTACTAGAAAGTGAAGAGTTGTGTTGAGAGAGATGATCTTAGCAGGGTGGTTTCATGCAGAACCTTTTACAGCAAGTCAGGGACATGGATATGTATCTTAAGAGCCATGGAAATCTGTATCAGTTTGCTTGGCCTGTCATAACAAATACCACAGACTGAGTGGCTAAATCAATAGAAATTTATTTTTCCACAGTTTTAGAGGCTGCAAGTCCAAGATCAAGGTGCTGGCAGTATTGGTTTCTCCTGAGGCCTCATTTCTGGTTTGCAGATAGTTACCTTCTTGCTGCGTTCTCATATGACTTTTTCTCCCTGTGCAAGCATCTTCTTCTTAAAGCTGTTATGGTTTAAATATATGTGTTCATTTGTTGTCCAAAGTTCATTTGTTGAAGCCCTAATCCCTAGTGTGGTTGGCTGTATTTGGAATAAGTAATTAGGGTTAAATGAGGTCATAAGGGTGAATCCCCTAATCTGATTGGATTAGTGTCCTTATAGGAAGCAATATCAGAGAGCTTGTTCCCCTCTGCACCTTATCCTCCCCCACTCCCACCCATGCACCAGTGAAAGGCCATGTGACAGTCCTTGTTATGACAACATAACAAGAAGGTGGTCATCTGCAAGCCAGCAAGAGAGCTCTCATCAGCAACTGAATTGGCCTGAACCTTGATCTTGAACTTCTAGTCTCCAGAACTGTAAGAAAATTAAGTTTTGGTAGTAGAGATGGGTGTGAGAGAGATTTTGGAAGCGAAATTAATAAGATGCAGTGATGATGCATTGAAGTATTCGAGAGAGAGAACAGGAAAAGGGAGATTTCAAGAAGGACGCCAAATTTTTAGACATGCAGAGTTGCAATAGGAACACCAGAGGAGACTAGGTTGGAGAAATATAAGGTTGGGCTTAGATTTGTAGATTTGTCTCTTGAGACATCCAGGTGGAAATGATGAGTCGCTGGATATGTGGATTAGGAGTTTGGAGGAGAGCTTTGGAAGTGAGATATGAATTTGAGAGTCTTGGGCCTACAGATGATAATAGTACTTAGTGCACTATCTGGCATATTTTAAATTTTTGATAAATGTTTTTGAGTAAAAAAACTATCGTCTAAAATGTTTCATATGTTATGGAGCAGAATATAAGGGTAGTGCATAATCATGTCCTTAGGAAGGCTATGAATTGAAGAAAAAATAGTAGAATGCATCTCCAACCAAACAGAAATGATTCTTTGTATCATATGGTGTTTTGTCTGGGCGTTTGACTTTTTCAATAAGAATTTTGGAAAGAGGTTGGAAAAAGAACTCAAGCTATGAGAGTAAGAGGAAATTTGGTACTTCCCATTTTCCTGAGAGTCCTGCAGCTTACACCTGTTTCATCTGTTGCATGGGCCCCAGACCTATCAGGTAATTGCACAGATGCATGAACAGAAGTGTGCTGCATATGCTTGGCTGCAAATCTGTCAGCGGCACAACAAATAGCAAAAAATATCACAGCAATTACCACAGCTAAGCCACAAAGGATGAGAAAGATAGGGGCCCGAGGTCTTAGCAAAATGGTCTCTGTCAACAGTTCATATCTTTCCCGGATTATTCCATATGCCTGGATTCTTAATGGCTTTTTTATTGAGCCAGGCACGGACCTGGCGTCCAGATGGCCAGATGAGCTAAGAAGTATCCCTTGGAACTTTGAAATCTGGGATGCAGAGTGGAAGGGGTCTGTGAGTCCAGCCCTTCTTGTTTCATGTGAACAAGAATGGTGCATGTTTTTAAAAGGCAGCAATGATATTAGCTTTAGTTATGATAGTAGTTGCTGTTTGTTTTGTCTTAGAGCACAGTAGGTATGAAGATACAGGAAAACTTGGCACGATAAATGTTTATCCTCCCACATGCTCTTTTAAAATGCAATTCTTAAAATATCACAGGAGATAACATGCTGAGAAATACAGAGATTTTCTTTAATGTTGCCCTGGCTTTAGAACTTCATTTTTAAAGAAGTAAAGCATTCAAATTCAATATTCATTGAACACCTACTTTGTGCCAAGGTGGGGCCCTTGTGGTCCTTGTCCTGGGAGGGCTTATGGTCCGTCCCAGGAGACAGACATTGAACAAGTAATTATAAGTCTAATCAGAGTCATGAAAAAAAACCTTCAAGGTAGAGAGTGGATTTACCTGGACTGGTGTGTCAGGGAAGGGCTTTCTGGAAGCAGTATCTAGACTCAGTCCTCAGAGATGAGTAAGAATTAAATGAAGAGCAAGAGGGAGAGTCCCAGATGGGGGAAGCAGCATGTCGACAAGCCAGAACTAGCACAGCAAGCCCCAGGAGGTGAGGCTGGAGTGAGGGGGCCAGTAGGCTTGAGCCATGTTAAGAATGGTGAATTGTATCCTAGGGGCATCCAATATGCTGTGAAAGTCTTGAAGAATGGAAATGACATAATCAGATTTATGTTTTTAAAATAGCATTCTTGCCTCAATGAGGAGGAACCAGAGAAAGTGAGACAAGTCTGGTTTTAAGAGGCTAGAGGTGAAGTTTTAGTTCAGAGAGGAGATGATGGGGTCCTGCATTACGGTGGCTGCAGGGGGGCTGGAGAGAATTGAACAGATCAGATCTATTTTCCTTTGTAAAAATAATGGTCTTTTTTCTCATAATATTTTTCTTATAGAAAATCCTCAGAAAATATGTAAGCACAAAAAAAGAAAGTAAGTGACCCAATTCCAGCTCTGAGGGAGTAAAATTATTTATTTGAGGTAAACCCTTCCAGTCTTTCTTTTATGCATTTATAACACACATTTATTTTTAAAAACAAAATTTATATATTATGTATACATTGTTTAATAACATATACATATATATTTTTAGATTTTATTTTTTTATTTGATGGGGCGGGGGTGGGGCAGAGAGCACAAGCAGGGGGAGCAGCCGGCAGAGGGAGAGGGAGAAGGAGGCTCCCAGCTGAGCAGAGAGCTCGATGTGGGGCTCGATCCCAGGACCCTGGGATCATGACCTGAGCTGAAGGCAGATGCTTAACCGACTGAGCCACCCAGGTGCCCCACCTATATTTTTAATGATATCCTTCCTAGCCTCCAAAGTAAGTTCTTTGGCTTGTGTTGGCAAGTGAAATGCCTCGGTATCCATTTGTGTGTGTCCCCAGAAAGAATCCCCTATTGGGGCCTGTTTTCAGAGCCTGCCATTCATGGTCCTGATCTTGTTAACTTCTGGCCTGCAGGAGTGTCTTCACAGTATGTTGGCATCTAAACCATGGGAGAAGTGTCCCTCGGAGATGCTTGTGGAAGCTCCAGTTTCCAGAGCTCTGCTGAAGTGCAGGCAACCACCAATAGGGGCTTCTTGAAGTTGTTTTTGGGGCCAGTTCAATGCTTAAGGAGCTCAGGTGCATCTCTGAAGAGAGAATGAATTGCCAAGTAGCTTCCTGCAGAGTGAGCTGAAGCGGGCATGCTCCCTCAAAAGCTGCTGAAGGGGAATCTAAGAAGTGAAATACTAAAAATGAGATAATGTTATATGTCAGTATTATTTCAATTAAAAAAATGAAGTAATATTGGGGATGTGATCTTGAATCAGTGTGATGACCCTTCTTGACAGGCCGTAAAATAAACCGATACCCTCCTAAATTGGAAATTGTCAGCTCTGGTTTGTCTCTCTCATTTTGACAATGCTTATTTATGCTTTGCAAAATCCGTGGAAGGTATTCCAGCTTCCTGAGGCAGCAGCACACACCAGTAGTCTGGGAAGTTTTTCTAGGGCGGCCATAGATTTAGGGAATAACATCTCTTCATACTAGAGAAATTTCTCATAGAATTTTTACCCCCTTTTCTTCCAGAAGAGATTAGGAGGGAGAGTCTTCATGGCCGTGAGCTGGTCTTTGGTATCTGGCCCCAGCTGGCACTGCATAAGGGGAGGGAGGGGTACTTCTAGTGGCTCAAAGCCCGGCCCCACCCCTCCTGAGATTCAGCCTTCAGCTTGTCAGGGAGTCAAAAGTACAGGGACTCCGGATCGCTGCAGGTCACAGGCATTCCTAAACAGTGATGCAGGGATGACCCTTTGTGCCCTCAGGCTGCCAGGGTCAGATAGAGAGAGGAGGTTTCCCCTGGAGAGCCGGAGCAGCCTCTTCAGTCTGTTGTTTTAGTCTCTCTTCATTAACGGTGTTAGGCTGTGCCAAAGTACTGGCTTCTCGGCCCTGGAAGAGGGTCTTTAAGGGGTAGTGGCACCATCAGGCTGTTTTGCATTGGACAAGATTTGCATCCTCTCTCTTCTCTCTGAGAGGCTGTTTGCTTCTTTGCATTGGGGAGCAGCTGTCTTCGTGGGAGAGGCAAGAGACAGGCTGGCTTTGGGTAAATATAAAGAGGGAATTTGCCTTTGAAGACGGTCGCGCCCGAAGATCTAAAGAGAATGTATTTCAAGGAGGCTTTTTCTATTACTGGACCAGCTTAGGGTTGGAAGACCCTCAGGCTCCTCTAGGGAAGTATGCATACTTAGGTACGTCATAACAAGTGATAAAACCAAGCACTGCTTTTTTTAATAAGAGCTCAGAAGTACTGCTTTATGCCACAAGAGGACAGTTCTTTTTATGTTTATCATCTTGGTGACTCATTCTTATCCTGCCCAGAGAGGAACTTTAGGTCCCTTCTGGCTCTGGAGTTCTCCATCTTTGCTCTAAGTGCTGATGTGAAAAGTTTGCTGTCATAGGATTTGTGGTGTGCCAGGGCCATCAGCCTCAGACTTTCCTGTGCTGTTTTCTTAGCAGCTGGAGAATATAGTTTCATTTATTCATTCAACAACCACTTAGGATATGACTGTGTTAGGTGCTGAGTGTGCCAAAGTAAATATGCTGAAGTCACTATCTTCAAGGAGTTTAGAGCATGAGTGACTCTCTCTTGGCTGAGCTGGTAATCTACTATCTGAGAATAATCCTAATGCTAAATTCTGTTACCTCTGGTGTGTAATAATGGTGCAATCAGCTCAGCTACAAAACATGTTTCTATAATGAGATTAGCTCATATGCAATTGGACAAAGGTGCATAATGTCAGTTCATATGCTTTTCACCCTATTTTAGAGGACCCCAAATAGCAAGAGTAAACTTATAACCTTCATCAAGAAAGGAAAATGCCCTCAGCTCAGCTTTTGCACCCCAGGAGCTCTTTCTGCTCTGTTTTAAGAAAATTAAAAATGGGGGCATCTGGGTGGCTCAGTTGGTTAAGCACCCAGCTCTTGATCTCAGCTCAGGTCTTGATCTCAGGGTCATGAATTCAAGCCCTGCATTGGGCTCCACACTACTTAAAAAAAAGAAAAGAAAATTAAAAATGAGTGCCTGTGCCCAGGTCTCCATTCCGGGAGACTTGCACCCTAGCCTTGAGGGGTCTCAACTGCAGCAGGTATACTTCCTCCTGTCCCAGCACTGGGAAACCAGCACTTCCATTCTATCACTTGTGTGCTTGTAATATTTCTTGCAGCAGCCTCTTGCTGCCGTGAGCTGTTGGTTTGCTTCTGAGGTACTAATTGTGTGTGCGTGTGTGAGTGTGAGTGCAAGCATGCCCTCTGGTTACCATAGATTTCAGATGGTCTTGTGTCGTCTGCCCATATGCCCTGGTGCTAACATCCAGAGAGCCAAAGATAGTTCACCCCAAGAGGTAAGAGTTCGAGCCTCCCATGCCCTCCTTTCGAGCCTTGCCCCAACATGCTTTCATCTGTGAACCCCCCGAGAGAGTGATAGCTGCTGCCAGTCCCAATAGTCAGTTCTGTTCCCAGGCTCTGAAATATGGCTCCTCAGATTGCAGCTCTGGCCTCAGCTGGAGAGAGGACTAGTGAAGCCTGTCCATTTCTCAGTGGTTCAGATTCTGCAGGGAAATTCATGCCCTGTTTGCCATCTCCAAAGTGGGCATGGGACGAGGGCTCCTAAACTAACTTAATATCATGTGGGGAGGGGGACCAAAGGGCTGTTTGGAATCCCTTTTTGTTTGACCTGATTCTGTTGTGACCTTAAGTGAGTAATAAGACTTTTCAGTGGCAGCAGGGAGTGAAGTAACCTAGTTTACTTTCAGGGACACAGATCATCAGTGGTCTTCACTTCAGGCAGTGCCCAGACAGCATCAGGCCCCCACGTACAGTGCTCAACTCAGGGCCAGGGAAAGCCTGCGGGAAGGGCCCCTGTGGGACTAAATCAAGAATATGGAACACCCGGCCAGAAGGGCTTGCTTTGAAAATGTTCCCAAGATAAGTGTATAACTTGATTCTGAAAGTCTTACCTTGTGGGGGCTAGAGATATCTCCCTGCCCCCCATTGCCCTGTCCCTCCAGCTTCATGCTGCATAGTGGTAGACCAGTTAAATCACAGAGGTTGCTTTGAGAAGCAAATCTGTTTATTAAACTTCTGCATTTGAATGTCAAGAGTTAAAAAGATGGTTGGTTTTGTTTGTACCACACACATACAAAATGCAATCATGGGGATCCATGGGAGGCCGTATTATCCTCCATTTGCTTTAGGAGTTATAAGTGAAGGATACCTGATCAATCATTGTTGCTGTGAGCCCCAGAAAGCTGTGTCTGTGGGAATGAGAGCTGACTGTGTGTGCCTGTGACCATGTATCCACCTCCCCAGTGGGTGGGAAGGTACATTCCTGTCTGGGAATTCAGCCAAAGTTCTGATCCGTTTTTTCTCTTGGCTCCTGTTTTTACAGTTATATCACTGTTGGACTGAGGAAAGGAGATAGAAGAATCAATAGAATGGAAGATATGGGCAAATAAATATGTTTAAATTGGAAGAACCAATGAATCCATTGTACTGGCAAGCACTTACCTGGAAGGAGAATTACAGAATGTTTTATCTCCCTTTTCTAAGAGAAAAGACATTAATACCCAACCTTGTGGATCAAAACTTCTCAGTATTTCATAGATCCTTCTAGGTCAGCTTTTCCCCATCTTCACCCCAATCCAAGCCTCTGACATCTGCTTGTGCTGCAGCAGCAATAGCCCATACTGATAACCCTGCCCTATCCCTCTGCTCGTCATGCTGTACTGTGGCAGACCACTTAAAAATCACAGATCTAGTCATGATACTTCCTTTGAAATGCCCTCCCAGGGCTCAGCATGGCCCCAAAACCTCCTTGCCCTCATATCCTATAACTTCCCCACTGGGACCACTGGACTTTGAGTGGCTCCCACCCACACCACCACCTTGTCTCTCCTTACTCCCTGTATTAGTCAGGGTTCTTCAGAGACACAGACCAATGGTATAGGTATATACACAGACAGAGATTTATTATAAGGAATAGACTCACATGATTATGGAGGCTGGCAAGTCCAAACTCTGCAGGGGGGCCCAGCAGGCTGGAGACCCTGATGTTTTAGTTCCAGTCTGCAGGCAACCTGCTGGAGAACCAGGGAGAGCCAGTGTTGCAGATGAAGTCCAAAGGCAGTCTGCTAGAGAGTTCTCTTTTGCTTGAGGGAGGCTGGGTTTTTGTTGTTGTTGTTGTTGTTGTTGTTCTTTTCAGGCCTTTAGCTGATTAGGTGAGGCCCACCCACATTATGGGGGGCCATCTGCTTTACTCAAAATCTACAGATGAAAACGTTAATCCAATCCAAAACAACCTCACAGAAACATCCAGAATAATGTTTTGACTATGTTGATAAATATCTTTGCACCTGTGGCCCAGCCGCACTGACACATGAAATTAACTATCTCACTCCCTGTTTGCATTTTGTCATCTGTCCACACTGGACTGCTTCCAGCTTTTCTAATGTACTACACTAATTCTGCCTCTCGGCCTTTGCCCGTGCTGCCTATCCCACCCAGAGTGTTTTTTCATCTGGCCCATTCTTATTTACCATCATGTGTCAGCTGAAATTCCACTTCCTTAAAGGGAACTTCCCTGATCTTCCCAGGCTAGGTTCATCCCCTCAGATACGTATTGCTAGAGCACACTGAACTTCCCTTTAATATCACACTGAGAGTCACTTGTTTAATGCCAGTCTTCCTCACTAGACTTTAAGCTCCATGAGGGCAGGAAGCATATCTGTTTTGCTGCTATATACCTGGCTTTTACTAGCTATTCACAGATCATCCAGTGAATGAATGAATGAATGAATTGAAAGTTTACACTGCATTAAAAGCTTACAAGACTCTTACATAGTTAAAACCCTGTGATGTAAACTTTATTATCTTCACTTTTACAGATTGAAGCCCACAGAGGATAGGGACTATTTACGTAGAATCTGGGCTTCAAATAAAAGAATAATAAATGCAAGCACTGGCACTTATAGCACTTAATAAGTGTTAGGCACTATTCTATACATTTGAGAGCTCACAGCAACCTAGTAAGTAGCCCTGTGGCATTCATTCTCTGCCTCCTGGTATTCACTTTGGAGGGTCCATTTCCGTATGTCTCAGGAACCTGGAATCTGGAGCTCACGGGGAGGTTGGTCCCCTCTTCACCCTGTGGTATTTCTGGACCATCTCCGTCCAGAAAATAGGGACAAGTTAGCAAGTCTGTCCCAGTAAATAGGGGCAAGTTAGCAAGTCTGTCCCAGTAAATAGGGACAAGTTAGCAAGTCTGTCCCAGTAAATAGGGACAAGTTAGCAAGTCTGTCCCAGTAAATAGGGGCAAGTTAGCAAGTCTGTCCCAGTAAATAGGGGCAAGTTAGCAAGTCTGCTGGCCAAGCAGATGTCCCGTTGAGGAACAGAATGCTGTTCTCCCCTTGTTGAAGTTACCCCAGTCTCTATAAGAACCTTCTTGCCTCCAGCCACCATGAATAAGCATGTGTGGAGAAATGCTTCTCTTCATAGTCATTGTACTCTTCAAAAAGTAGCCCTCTCTATCTGTCTTCCGTTTAGATCAGCCTAGCCGGGGTTGTATGTGGGGTAAGCCATATTCTCTGAGTTGACATCTCAGTGACCTGGGGGAGGGGGGTGTCAGATATTACCTAGTACCACTAAATAATAAGAGTTGGTTTTACGAAATCCAGTATATACTTGTATGTTTTGAGGCTAAGTGTCTTCCCTGGAAGACTTGAACCTACATCTGTGCTCCCAGAATCTGGGGTATGGTAGCTAAATGTCTATTTCATCGTGTTAAGTTATAAACCGATACCCTAGAAGAACGAATTCCCCAGATGAGGGAGCAGGTCTTTTTCTCTTCTATACCAAGTCACAATATTAATAATGTAGTCAAATGTGGCTCTGCTATAAGAGTTTAATTTTCAAAGACAATCAGACAATTTTATGGCTGACTTGAAGCATTTGTCTCTAACCACTGAGTTGATATCATGTTGCTTCCCTAACGGATTCTTGCTGACAGTCAAAGGAGAGATAAGATGTGGGAAGTAAAAAGCTTTTCAATTAATTTATGATTCTGTTAGGTGTAAAGCCTGTAATTACTCTGGTTGTTGCCTTTGCCAAAAATAAGTTGAAAACCTGTTTTATGGGAAAGTTCTTTTATGAACTTGAAAGAGAGCATAGGTTAAAAAAAAAAAAAAAAAAAAAAAAAGGTTTGTGTTCCCTCCTCCAGAGCAGGGAGTGGGGAAGAAAAAAGATTTCTGGCCTATTCTTTCTCCTAACCAGTGAATGTATAAAGTACTATTTGGTGAGTAGGGCAATTATTTAGAAGAATCTTTAGATCGTATTTTTACATTCTTGACTAGCCATTTCACATCCAGCTGATTCACTCATTCATTCATTCAACAAATATGTGTAAGTGCTGCTGTGCCCAGGGAATGTTGTAGGCTTTGAGATAAAGTGGTGAACATGGAAAAGCTCCTGCTCTCTTGGAGCTCCCATGGCCTGCAGCTGACTAGAGGCAAACAATATACAAGTAAATAAATTAATGAACAAGATAATTTCAAATGGTGTTGACTTTGCAAAAAATAGAAATTGGTAATGTGATAAAGTATGTGGACTTAGGGCAGGAAAGCAGCTAGTCCATTCAGACCCACCTAAAACATTATAGACTTAGGGAGCTAGTGCCGGGGAAAGGTTCCCCATTCCTGCCCCTTTCCTACCTGGCTTTGCAAGGTGATGCAAAAAATGGAAGCATTTGCAAAAACCTGGCAAACCATTAACAGGACTCTCTTTGGACTCCCAGTTCAGCTAAGTAGAGCACATGGCTTCTTTAGGGAAAAGAGGAGAAGGCATTAAAAGTCTTAAACAAGAGTAAGGTTCCCCAATCACTGCCTTAATCAAGTTCATTAAAACCAAATGTATATTTAAAGCTTCCTTATGATTTAACTTTATTTTAATGTAAGTAGTAATATTTGAATTCCTCCATGATGTCTAAAGGTATCTTCATTTAGGAGATGGGGAGAAGTGTGCCCCCCCCAATGTAAATCTTTGGCTTTCATTAAGTGTTTGTAAGTAGTAAACCCAAAATGCCTGCAGTATAATTTTTAAAAAGAATTATTTTATTTTAGAGAGAGGGCGGGAGAGGTAGAGGGAGAGAATCTCAAGCAGACTCCCTGCTGAGCACAGAGCTCTACATGGGGCTCGATCCCACAACCCTGAGATCGTGAAGCTGAAACCAAGAGTCAGACAGTTAACCAACCCAGCCACCCAGGTGCCCCTGCAGTATAATTTCTAAGAATTAGCCACTCTGGAAAAAAAGAATACTGGGTTTGAAAAACTACTACTATAGACTGTTTGCATGTTGCCCCAGCCACTGTATTTTGACAGCTGAGATAATAAGACTAAACCAAACAGGAGTTTCACACACACACACACACACACACACACACACACACACACACACACACACACACACACACACCCATGTGGGGAAAGACCAATGCCAAGATAGTTTGTGCTTTTGGTTTCACTGACATATATGGAACATGATGTACATGTGGTTGTTTGGTTGAACCCCTGCCCTGTGCCAGGCCATAAAGCGCATGCGACCCTTCTCCGTTCAGTGGGATGCTCTGCAGAGAACTCCTAACAGCAGCGACCTGTAATTTAGGGCTTTGCTCCACAGACAGTGTGGAGAGCAAATTTAAGTCAAAAATGCATTTATTCTGAAAGAATACCTTAGAACATGGCCTATACTTGGCCTAACATGGAAAGTTGATGCCTTCTTGAAACGAGGGAAGTAACATCACACAAGGGTTCAAAATATTGGCCCTGATGTTTGATAGCCTGGGTGCACATCCTGATCTGACCACTTATTAGCAGTGCAGTCAATCCTGATGAAGTGGACTGAACCCCCCTCTGGTTCATTTCCTCATCTATGAAATGTGGGTAATCATAGGCCCAACCCTTTGTGCTGCCAAGAGGATTATGTGGAGACCTCACCTCGCTAGCTGGGCTTAGGGTAAGAAGCTCAGAAAATGGTAGCTGTCTTGTCATTCCTGCCATCATCATGGTGGGGTCCACCGGGTGCCCACATGGGGTTCCTTTTGCCCTTTTGTGTTTTCCCAGCCGCCTTTGCTCTGTAAAGCAGCACAAAAGTTACATCCCCAGAAATGGTGGTGCTGCTGGGAGTAAAGCATGTGCTGCCTTGAACTTGACTCTTGAAGTCACACTGCTCTCGGTCTCCGGGCGGTGGTATGTGCCCTTGGTGGAATGCTGCTGTGACTGGCCTCTCCGTGGCCCTGGAGTGCAGAAAAAGACATGTCTGGGAATTTTTTCAGGAATGTGGCTGATCCAGTAGGAGTTGTATCCAAAGGCTTCTCTGTCAGGCTAACTTGAATGTGTGTGTTTATATGTTATATATAATATATAAATGTATAATATAATTTATATATATCATATATAAAGTGTATTATGTTTATACATTTAAAAAATACATTAAAGCACCAGAACTGATTAAGCAAAATGAATGCTCTTATATTATTTAAGGAGATCCTTGGGAAGCTACCAATAGGCTGGTGGGTCATCTCTCCTGCTCTAGACCACGCTACAAACCTGGGCAAGACACTTACCTTCTTTTCCTTTCATTCACCCATCTGACGGTGAATATGATGGACACAAAGAGACATTTGTTCATTGCAGTGTCATTTGTGACAAAAAAAAGAATCAGAAACAACTTAAATTATTATCAATAAGGGAATTGCCTAAGTAAACTATAGTGTTCCATAGAATACTGCAATAGCAGTTTTTGAAAAAAGCACGTTGCAAATAATACATATGGTAATTATACAAAGTGCACAGACACACACACACACAACTGTATACCATTGAGAGAGTGTGTATATTTCTGCTTCTATGTGTGTGTGCACCCACAGAAATAATCTGGAAGGGATGACACCAAACTGGGAATGTGGTTTCCTGCAGGAAGGGAATTGGATGGAGAGAAGGTGGTGGTCAAGGGGAATTTTGCTTTATCATATTTGAATTTTATTCTACAATGAGAATTTATGCATATATTACTTGTGCGATTAAATTTAAGATAATTCCTAAAATAGTCATGAGGCTGAACTATCTTAGTTTGGGCTTCTGTGATAACAAATAACCAATAAACATTTACTTCTTACAGTTCTGAAGTCCAAGACAAGGTGGCAGTGATTTGGATTTTGGTGAGAACTCTCTTCCTGGCTTATAGACAGCCGCCTTCTTGCTGTGTCTTCCCATGGCAGAGAGGAGGGGCTCTGGTCTCTTCCTCTTCTTATAAGGGTACTAATCCCATCATGGGGCACCACCCTCATGACCTCATCCAAACCTAAGTACCTTCCAAAGGCCCTGCTTTCTAATACCATCACCTTGGGGATTAAGACTTCAATATATGAATTTGGAGAGACACACATATTTAGCCTGTAACACTAACCTATAAGGTTTTTGAAAATCCCCATTGCAGAGTGTAAGGCTTCATATTTGTGAAGATCACACATTACATTCTCACTCCAGGAACCTCCCTCCATACCAACTGCCCCCCCCCCCCCCGCCCAAACACACACAAGGTTTTAGAGTTTGGACACTGGTATTTTTCAGATATAATAGCCAGTGATTCTTCTTCAACTAAAATCCATGTTCATTTCCGATTCTAAGTGTTTAGATGACTAAATAAAATGAACAATGTACTAGTATTTAGACTGTGGTCTGCAAGGGAGTTTAATCTGCTCTGAGGGCCTGACTAGGCCAAAGAAGCTGGATATCTTTGTTAAATAACTTAAATATGGATTAGTAAAAAGTGGTGCGACTAAGAATGTAATATAAACACCCAGGAGATTCAAACATGAGGGCACATGATCTGTGAGAGCTGAATTTATTTGGCTTCAAAGCTAAAGTTGTGCTTTCAAGGGAATAAATGTTAGGTTTGGGCATTGAAGGGAGAAACCAACTTCTTGGGAAACAAGGAGGGAGGGGCATGGGAGAGGCAGTGAGGAGGGAGGGAAGGGGAGCGGTTGGTGTTATTAGTTGTTAGGTAGAACAGAGTGGAGGTAAACTACACTTCCTCAGTTCAAGCTTAGAGAGGATGTTTCTGAAGATGGTTTGAATCGGGGGCAGTTTGAACCTTACTGAGTCTCCTGGAATGGTGATTTTTAATAGAGAAGAGGATGTATTTGAAGAGACAGAGAGAGGGAGGGTAGATGGGGGCGGGGGGAGGCAGAGGCAGAGCAGATTCCCTGCTGAGTGCAGAGCCCCACATGGGGCTCAATCTCACAACCCTGAGAGCATGACCTGAGCCAAAATCAAGAGTCAGACGCTTAACCGACTGAGCCATGTAGGTACCCCCTGAAGAGTTTTAAAAAACATATTTCTAGATATCTATGTTTGTAATACAAAGGAATAAAAAAAACTTTAACAAAATCTTCTAGACTGGCTGTAATACCGAGAAAACACCATAAGAGACCTGAGTTTTAAAAGATTAAGAGTTACCCAAAACAAGCTTAAAGTAAGGACCAGGGGTGTCTCAGAGCTATGGGTCTTCTGTGAATCAACCAGTGCACTAACCATTATCCATGGCCTGGATAATTTGTAAATATGTCCTACTATTTTTTTAAATGTCTGTAGATCAAGAATAAAATACCAGTTTTTCATACTAGCTTTGGTCACTGGGCATTTTCTTGACCACTTAAAAAAAGTTTTATTATGAAACATTTTAATACATATAAAAGTAGAAAGAAAAGCACAATGGACCTGTACAAATCCCCTTGGTTTCACAATTTTCAGAGTATGGCCAATCATATTTCATCTATACTCCTCTCCTCCAAAACTGGGTTACTTTGGACAAATCCAGACAGCATGTTATTTCATCTGTGAATATATCATTTTGTATCTCTAAAAGCCCTCTTCTAAAGTAAATAACTGCAGCATCTTTATCACACATTCAAAAATTAATCACTCCTTGATATTGTAAAATATTTAGTAATTATTCACATTTTTCTCACTGTCACATAAATTTTTAAGTTTCTTTTCACTGGAATCCAAGAGGCTGTATATAACAATTGGCTGTCTTTTAAGTCTTTCTTAGTCTTTAGGTTTCTCCTCCATCTCTTTTTTATTTTCTGCAGTTTTTTGTTGATGTTGAAGAAATCAGGTAATTTGTCTTACAGAGCAGTGTTTTTCAGCGTAGTCTGGTGCTGGTTTGTGACAAGTATAGAAATTATTATAGCAGTGAGACATTGCTATAACACCCAGGTACATGAGTATTATCAGCAAATGTGGTTTGGATTTAAATTTTGTGTATGAGGCCGTTCTAATGCTGAAGCTAGAGTGATAAGAAAACTTTCTAGCATAATTATGAAGATGAAGAAAACTTGTGTAAGAAAGTAAATAAATCTGCTGCTTCCTTCATCACAAATGTCTTGGCTATGAAAACATGTCAGCAGAGGGGCGCCTGGTTGGCTCAGTCGGGTAAGCATCTGCCTTTGGCTCCGGTCATGATCTTAGGGTCCTGGGATAGAGCCTCGCATTGGGCTCCCTGCTCCGTGGGGAGTCTGCTTCTCCCTCTCCCTCTGCCTCTCCCCCCACCACTCATGCTCTCTCTCAAATGAATAAATAAAAATCTTTTTAAAAAACATGTCAGCAGAATTAAACCGTAGGCTTTGCGATATATGAAAAGTTATGAATTTACATAAAGGCTAACCTGCCAGGTTCGAGATTATTGTCTTTATTATATGATAAGTGGAAGCTGATCATAAACATTAGTTATGGCAAACAGAAGTGTGATGGTTTTTGAGGGAAAACATTCTGTCAATGTGAGAACTCTTAGTGTTCCTCAAGATAAGCAGCCAGTTTGGTTGCAACTCTTTAAAAATGTGAATTTCTCTGATATTTTGGTATTTTAATCATCTTAATAATTTTGTGCAAAGAAGAAAAGCAACATGTTTTTCAAGGGCAAATAAGATCAAAAGGGAAATAAAAGCTTGGAAGAACAGAGTTTCAATTGATTGTTATGACATATTCCATAATTACAACCACTATCAGTGAACAATATCCATGTGTGACATTCTACATATAAAACAATGACCACCAGACATCTTTTGAATTTGATCAAGCATTTTGAATTTAATTGTCCATTGAAAGAAAATCCATATAGAGAAGATTCATGAATCTAGAAGTCCATTTCTTTCATTGAAAGATAATTTAAATTTAACCTTATATGACAAATTACTAGAATTGGCTACTATAGATTGAAGATAGATTTTGAAAATGCAACTTCTCTTGCTTCATTTTAGATAAAAATTAAAAAGTAAATATCCTGAATTTGCTAAAGTTACTCTAAAATCTGTTCTTCCATTCCTGTAAGCATACCTTTGTGAGTCTGTTTTCTCAACTGTGATTGTTATTAAACATTGAAACAATTCATATAAATATCCTCAGTAAGTAGTGTTATCCTTAATCCAATTTAAGTCACACTGGTTAATAACTTTGAAGCAAGCTGATTTTAAACATTAAAAACTTTTTTTGGGCGGGGTGCTTGGGTAGCTCAGTTGGTTAAGTGACTGCCTTCGGCTCAGGTCATGATCCTGGAGTCCCGGGATTGAGTCCCACATTGGGCTCCCTGCTCAGCAGGGAGTCTGCTTCTCCCTCTGACCCTCCCCCATCTCATGTGCTTTCTCTCTCTCATTCTCTCTCTCAAATAAATAAATAAATAAAATCTTAAAAAAAATAAAAATAAAAACTTTTTTTAAAAAAGATTTTATTTAGTCACTTGACACGGAGAGACAACTCAAGCAGGGGGACTGGGAGAGGGAGAAGCAGGCTCCCCGCTGAGCAGGGAGCCCGATGTGGGGCTCAGTCCCAGAACCCTGGGACCACAATCTGAGCTAAAGGCAGAGGCTTAGCCACTGAGCCACCCAGGTGCCCCAAACACCTGGTGGTATACATAGTGTTCATTTAGAGTGTGTAGGTAAGCATTTAATATGAAGAATTGCTACTTTGTTCATAGCCTTATTTAGCTGTGACTGCAGAATGACAGAAAGTTGGGAGTGTAATAACAATTTTTTATTGCCTATATACACATTTTCAAAGAATAAAGTGCATAGCTTTCCTAATTCTTTTCTCCTTATTTTATGTTTTTTTTAACCTATAAATAAAAAATTGGGACTTGTATTTTGTGCATTAAAATTTTTTTCTGGTAATGCATTTTTATTATATTTACAAATATAGTTTTAAAAACTGAGACAGGTTAGAAATAAAAAGTCAAATTAGAAGAAAGCATTCCCGGGGTGCCTGGGTGGCTCAATTGGTTAAGCGACTGCCTTTGGCTCAGATCATGATCCTGGAGTTCCAGGATCGAGTCCCGCATCAGGCTCCCTGCTCAGCAGGAAGTCCGCTTCTCCCTCTGACCCTCCCCCCTCTCATGTACTCTCTCTCTCTCACTCTCTCTCAAAATAAATAAATAAAATCTAAAAAAAAAAAAAAGCATTCCCTTAGTGTCCTTTAACATGTGCCTCTCTTCCTTGTATTTCCTATAAATTGGTAGTTAGAGCTCCTAGAAGCTTGATCAGACTCAGGTTCTTTTTTGGGGGTGGGAGGAACAGTTGGTGTTATGTACTTCTGTGGGGAGGTATACAATGTCTAGTTGCTGCTGTCTCTCTCTGTGATGTTATTACCTGTTGATTGCCAAGATCCATTAATTCATTAGGCAATGTACAGTGGTTATGTTCTGTCATTCCTCCTTCATTTATCTCTGTGCTTCTGTACTATGAAATACTTCTACAAAGAGAAACTTCATCTCATCAACTGTTTGATCACCCTGAGGCATAGTAGGCATGAATAATATAGGACACAAAATCCTTTTGACACTCTCAAGAGTCCTTGTACCTGGTGCTGCTTTTCTAGTGGTCTCTTGTCATAGAGAGATAGCTTTCACCAACTGTTTTTTTTCTTAAGTTTTTATTTTAATTCCAGTTATTTCACATGCAGTGTTATATCAGCTTCAGGCATACAATATAGTGATTCAACACTTCCATATATCACTTGGTGCTCATCACAACAAGTGCACTCCTTAATCTCCATCACTTATTTAACCCATCCCTCTGCCCACCTCCTCTCTGATAACCATCAGTTTGTTCTCTATAATTAAGGGTCTGTTTCTTGCTTTGTCTCTCTTTCTTAATTTTTTCCCTTTGCTTGTTTGTTTCTTAAATTCCACATATGAATGAAATCATATGGTATTTGTCTTTCTCTGACTGACTTATTTTGCTTAGCATTATACTTTCTAACTCTATCCATGTTGTTGCAAATGGCAAGATTTCATTCTTTTTATGGCTGAATAATATTCCATTGTATATATTTACCACTTCTTTATCCATTCATCAATCCATGGACACTTGGGCTGTTTTCGTAATTTGGGTACTGTAGATAATGCTGCTATAAACATTGGGGTGGGGGCACCTGGGTGGCTCAGTCGTTAAGCATCTGCCTTTGGCTCAGGTCATGATCCCAGGGTCCTGGAATTGAGCCCCGCATCGGGCTCCCTGCTCCGCAGGAACCCTGCTTCTCCCTCTTCACTCCCCCTGCTTGTGTTCCCTCTCCCGCTGTGTCTGTCTCTGTCAAATAAATAAATAAAATCTTAAAAAAAACCAAAACAACATTGGGGTGCATGTGTCTCTTTGAATTGGTGTTTTTGTGTTCTTTGGATAAATATCCAGTGGTGCGATTGCTGAATCATAAGGTAGTTCTGTTTTTAACTTTTTGGGGAACCTCCATACTGTTTTCTACAGTGGCTGCACAAGTTTGCATTCCCATCAACAGTGCATGAGTGTTCCTTTTTCTCCACATCCTTGCCAACACCTGTTGTTTCTTGTGTTGTTGATTTTAGCCATTCTGACAGGCGTGAGGTGATATCTCATTGTAGTTTGGATTTGCATTTCCCTGATGATAAGTGATGATGAGCATCTTTTCATGTGTCTATTGGTCTACTGGATGACTTCTTTGGAGAAATGTTTGTTCAAGTCTTCTGTTCATTTTCAGTTGGATTATTCATTTTTTTTTGAGTGTTCTAAAAGTTCTTTATATATTTTGAATACTAACCCTTTGTCAGATAGTCATTTGCATATATCTTCTCCCATTCAGTAGGTTGCATTTTAGTTTTGTTAATTGTTTCCTTCTGCACGGAAGATTTTTATTTTGATGTAGTCCCAATAGTTTATTTTTGCTTTTGTTTTCCTTGCCTCAGGAGCCATATCTAAAAAGAAGTTGCTGTGCCTTATGTCAAAGAAGTTTTTGCCTGTGCTCTTTTAGGGTTTTTATGGTTTCAGGTCTCACATTTAGGTCTTTAATCTATTTTGAGTTCATTTTTGTGTATGATAATACTATGTATGATATAAGAAAGTGGTCCAATTTCATTCTTTTGCATGTTGCTGTCCAGTTTTCCCAACACCATTTGTTGAAGAGATTGTCTTTTTTCCCATTGCATATTCTTGTCTGCTTTTTGAAGACTAATTGACCATATAATTGCAGGTTTATTTCTGGAGTTTCTATTCTGTTCTGTTGATCTGTGTGTCTTTTTGTGCCAGTACCATACTGTTTTGATTACTACAGCTTTGAAATATAACTTGAAGTCCAGAATTCTGATGCCTCCAGCTTTGCTTTTCAAGATTGCTTTGACTATTATTGATCTTTTGGTGGGTCTATAGAAAGTTTAGGATTTTTTGTCTCACTAAGTGTTTAATGAGTATCTACTTTGTGCAAAGCACTGTGGAGGCAAATAAGGAGTAAATAAGAGTAGGATGTGGTTCTTTAAACTTAAGAATTTTTGTGTGTGTCATTGTTTGGATCAGCTCTAACACCTAAAATTATTTAAGATCATCAGTGTAAGTAATTCAGTGCTAAACCACTTCACTCCACCAGCTTCCCCTATAAAGTTAAAAATGAACTGCAGGCATTCCTAATTATAGCTTTTAATTATAATTTCAGAAGTTGGTGTCATTTTTTTTCTTCCTATTTGTCTAACAAATTTGTATTTCTCCTCATTAAAAAATGGTAACTTTGTAGGGAGAGTGGGGATTTTATTTGCCCAAATGAGTATCTTCTAACTGTTGAATCTCAAATTGCCAAGCATGTATTTTTCGTGGACTTTTTATGGTATCTTACACTCAGCTTGCTTGACACTGGACAACATTTAGGTCACTAAATATCATGGACATGTAAGGAATATCAGACACGACAAAAGGCAAAGGTAATGTGAATGTTCCCTCATACAGTCTCGTAAAGGAATATATACTGCCTTTGACTTTACTTTTTCAGACTCTCAACGGTTACTCCAGGAACAAATTACTATGTTTTGCTTTACAGATATAAGAAAAATAACATCTATATATCTTCCTATTCTACAGAGAGAGTATCCTGACTCTTCCACAGGGAACCATTATGTGGGTTCTGCCAGTTTCTAGGTATCTCTATGAAATAACCACAGGATGCTTCTGTGGACCCACTATGAAGTAGACATGGTGACAACTTGATCACCTGGACTCCATAAGCCTCTGCTTCAATTGGAGAACTACCATTTTGGTTCTGTGGGATCAGAGTCAGCTTAGACCCATAGCCAACATGAAAAATCTGGCATTCCACTTTTCCCAGTGCCAACAATCCTAGTAAGTGGATCCAGGTCCTTTTGTAGAAGGATCAATGAAATCTTTATCCTATGAGCTGTGTGGTAGTATTGCAGGGTTCTTCCTGGAGAAGACCTAGTCTCTTCTCAGCCAGTGGCCTTTAAACCTTTGAATTACAGCAGCTGATATCAGCCTTCTGATCTCAGATTAGTCTTTTTTTATGCAAGTCAAGTAATATCCTAGTCAGTTGTCTTCCCATCTTGCCCATGGCCAGTCAGCTTTGCCACAGATTCCTTCCTAATGGCCAAAGGGCCTTGTTTGCCCCTGAGGCCTTGTTGGCAATCATGGTATTCATATCCGCCTAGCCTCTGATGGTTAGTTGTCACAGCCTGGCCTCTGCTATTTTGGAATCCTGTCATCTCCCATTAATTCAAAAGAGCCTTATACTATGGCAGCCATCAGGCCACTCCAGTCAACAGAGAACAGAACCACTGGACTTCTCCATGATGCCATCCCCCTCACTAGTACCCTTATCCCTTTAGTGAAGGAAGTGAACTCTTGGCCTTCCTGAGATCATGTTCAGATAGAGAGTTCTTTGGTTCTCTTATAATAAATCCAGTCTAGCACACCCACCTTTTTGCCTTTTGACTCCTCCCTCAATATTCTCCCAATGCTGTCCCAGCATGTCTATTAGTCTCTATAGGCCATTATTGTGCCCAGGCTTCAAGGAGCCATGCCAGCTTCAGGTGTCTGTGCCAGATACTAAGCCACAACTTACAAGGGAGTCCTTTTGTGTTGATACATTCTCATCAGTCTAGCCGGACATTCTTCCCATTGACCCTCCCTCACCCATGTGTTCCTTCGGTTCCATCAGTACAGAACAGTGGAAACTGGAAGTCCTTCACTTTGAAGCTAGTTCCTGCAAGAGCAGGGACTCTGTTTCCTCACAGAGTGGTGCTGAGACCTGACCCTAATTATCGGCTAGGGTGGGTGGATTTTGAGGAAGGGGAGCATCACCTTATGAGGCAGTTGCCTCAGGTGAGGTCTTTGGTCTCTAGGCAAGAAGAGGCAGCTCTCCTCTAGCAAGTAAAAGTTGCTTTGGGGGTTCAGAAAGTTCAGGGGGAACTTGGAAATTCAGGATTCTGGAACTTGTCTGCAAAATGTCCCTATGGCAAGTCGCAGGGTGGCTCCATCTGTGTAAACTTTCCCCACCTGTAGGTCATGCCAAGAGGTGTCCTGAGGGAGTCCCACTCCGTGGTGTCAAACAAACTGCCTCCCAGGTGAGGTGCTGTGTAGGTCTATGGTCAGTAGTTCTGGTTGGAGCAGCAGTGGCTGACAAGGTGAAGTCAAGAGAATGATGAAGGGGTACACACAAGTGGCCGAAACAGGGGTCTCCACGAGACTTAATATGACAAGGTGAGATCAGAAAAATACATCATTTAAACCCAGAACTTCCTGTGTGACAGATACATTCACAGGGTTCACGGAGGCCAGGTTCTTCCAAGTGCCTCAAATCCTAAAAGATGGACTAACTCTTGAGGAAAGCAATATTGAACCAGAGTCAAACTTGGTTGTCTGATCCTGTAATAGCATTAATAATAGTCGTTACTAAAAGCTGGTATCTATGTACGCTCTAGATTCATTATCTTATTTCTATAACAATGTTTCTATTATCTTATTTCACACTATCTTATTTAATGTTCATCATCATTCTATCACAAATAGATAATATGTCCATTTTACAAAGGAAGCAGCTGACAGAGAAGTTAAGTAGCTTCTACTGGTTAAATAACCAGTAAGGAGTGGATCCTAAATTTATCTGACTCTAATGTTAACCAAGTGATTTTTAGCAGCTATGTTGACACCCAACAAAGCCATGAAAATTTAAGGGAGGTAATACTAGTCAGTATTTTATACATATGTAAATAACTCATACATATGCAAATAATTTATACATATGTAAATAATTTCTGAGAAAGGAACAGTACAGCAAGCCAATGATGTTTTTAAAACACCATTTTAGGGGCGCCTGGGTGGCTCAGATGGTTAAGCGTCTGCCTTCAGCTCAGGTCATGATCTCCTGGTCCTGGGATTGAGCCGCACATCGGGCTCCCTGCTCAGCAAAAGCCTCCTTCTCCGAACTCTCCCTCTGCTTGCTGCTTCCCCTGCTTGTACGCTCTCTCTGTCAAAAATAAAATCTTTAAAAACAAAAAAACCCCCACTATTTTAAAAAAGCTGAAAGCAGTGTGATAATTCTTAAAATTGCATCAAACTACAATTAGGAAAAAGTAAAAGCAAAAAAAGAAAGAGAGAGAAAGAAAGGAAGAAAAAAAGAAAGAAAAAGAAAAGAAACAACAGAAGGAAGCCCTTATTATGTAGGATCTTTTCTCACTGTGATTGACATTCACCAAGAGGAGCAGTCCCAAGGACCATTAAAGGAATACCCCCTGCAGTCAGTCTTTCTTCAGTCCTTAGTAATTATAGGTTAAATTTTGAACTGTCACCCCTGAAATATTACTTTCAAGGAAATTTCTGATTTATGGAGTACCGTTGGCATTGCTAAAACTGATAACTAGAAAGATCCTGTTACAACTTGTTATTTGGGGGATTACATAGGATGCGTTCCAGCAACAAATTGAGGCAGGTGGAGGGGGCAACTTACAAGGGAGTTGTAAAAAACCACTCAACTTACAAGGCAACAACAAGGGTTGTTCTGGCAAGAGGTGGATCTCGGAGATGGGAAACCAGCATTATCACAACCCTCCTCCTGCCAGCTCTGGGGAGCTGCATGCTGAGCAGTTTCGGAGGCATGCTGATGGGACCTGCCTCTTTGGCATGTAGCCCCAGTGTTAATAATGTGTTTGCCCATACCTGAGGACGAAGGGGTAAGGTGGGAAACCATCAAGCATGGTGTCTTGTTCCCAGGCCCTGGGGGAGTTGGGCAGGGGACATCCTGCTCAGCTGATTCTCAGCAGACAAGGGCTCCCTGGCAGCAGCTGCCTGACAGCTTATCCTCGGGAACTCTGGACACAACTCTTACCATCCCTGTTTTTCTGCTTGTCGATATGTCTTCTTTTATGGCAGGATTTCCCCCGTTTGACTAAAAAGGAAGCCTCACTGTGTAACTCCTTATATATTATATAGAAGTTATGTTCTTTAGTGGGTCTAATAGAAATAGTTGATGAGCGTATTCCGGGGATGTCAAAGGTGCATTTTCTAGGAGCCAGTTTCTACTATTTCTGTGAACCTTAACATCAATAACAGTTTATTGGGCACTTTCTATGTGTGGTCACTCTGCCAGACACTATCATCCTTTGGAGCTTTGTTATCATTTTCATAAAATTGTCTAGTGGCATGCAGTGTTTTATAAAGCAGTGTGATCCTGAGTCTCAGTGTGTGGGCCGGCAAGCATATGATTTACATAGTAATAATTATGCTTCCATTTCCATTTTCATCTCTCATCATTGGAATACATCCAACTGCTTTTTAAGACTAATTTGATAAAAACTAGTCATGAACTAATGAAATGCTGTTCTTGGTGTTCTCTTCTTTCCATCCATTGGGCATTTGATATGGGCCCATGGGTGGAGTTGAGTCACTTCTTTGGTGGAAGGGGGCAAGGCTGCTCTTGACCTAGAGCAGAGGGCTGTGCTGTCCGGGGTCAGCCTTGTCTGCCAGCAATTTTTCAGTTAATGATATTCAGGCAGTGATAGTTCTTTTGCTCTGTAACATATTTATAAAAAAATAACAAAAGCGAACTAGAGTTAAAGATTTGTTCCTCTTACATGACTTTTTGAAGGCACAGATGACCTCTCAGAGTCATAAGGAATAGACAGAAACCCAGTACCCAGCACTCCTGCCCTGGGACTCTCATGTGCCTTATATGATTCACACAGACCCATAGATACATGTGATTGTGAGAAATATGCATAGAAACATCTGCTAAATTTGAACATACTTATGCATGCCTATGACCCAACAATTCCACTCCTAGGTAGACATGGCATATGTGTCTTCACGAAAAGATATGCATGTAAGAATGTTCATAGCCACACTATTTTCAGTACACAAAATATAAAACCACTCAAAAGCCCATCAATAGAAGAATGGGTAAATGAATTGTAGAAATTCATACAATGGAACACTACATAGCCATGCGAATGATTGGAGTAGACTATAAGCAACAGTATGGATGAATTTCACAAATAAAATGTGGAATGAAAGAAGCCAGGCAGAAAAGGATACATGGATACATCCATCCTATTTGAGTCTATTCAAAAAACTTTCAAAAATAGGCAAAATGGATCCATGATGTTAAAAATCAGGAGAGTGGTTACTCTTGGGGGTGAAGGTAGAATTAGACGTGCATGAGGGGGGTTTCTGGGATACTGGTGATCTGTTTTGTTGACCGAGATGCTAGTTACACAGGTCTGTTCTGTTTCTGAAAGTTCAACACACTATACACTTATTTGTACACTTCTCTGTATATTTTAAATTTTAAAAAGAAAGAATGGCTATATACACATACACATATGTATTACAGGCATCCCTATAATACATAATTCTATCAGAAGGAATCCCTGCAATTAATTTAACAAATCCCCGGGTTCCTGGGTGGCTCAGTCGGTTGGGTATCTGCCTTCAACTCAGGTCATGATCCCAGGGTCCTGGAACTGAGCCCCATGTCATCGGGCTCCCTGCTCAGCGGGGAGCCTGCTTCTCCCTCTCCCTCTGCTGCTCCCCCTGCTTGTGCTCTTTCTTGCTCTCTCTGTCAAATGAATAAATAAAACCTTTAAAAAAAATCCCCCAGTGAGCAGAGATTCAGCTGGGTGGAATATTTCTAGTTTGGGGAGGGGTGGGGATTGGAAGGGATTGCATTTTAGTGTGGCCACCCCCACCCCCTTCTTCTTGTCAGTAGCTGCATCCTCCCTCTGGTTTGCTAATTGTCTTTTCATGTTGTCCTTCCTCCAGCATTCCTCCCCTTTCTCCTTTTTTTCTATTGCCCTCTTCCCACCACGCTATTTGTTTGGACATTGGGCTAGATATAAATGACCATCAAAGAGGCGATCTGCCCAAAGGCGGAAAACACATGGAACTGTCCTTGCCCAGGGTTTGGGGAGGAAGCCCCTCTCCCACAGAGAAAGGCTGGAGGGGGTCTGGATTCTTCCCAAGGACCGAGTCCCAAAGAAGATCGATGGAAGCTTGGGAATGAAAGCTTCAGTTATCATAGCGAATCCAGACACACCCTTTGCTGAAGAGAATCACAGCCTCATTCTGTGAGAAAACAATCAGAAGATGGAGGGCACAGGCTTCACCTGGGACTTTACACAGAGGGTCTCCTGCTTTGTAATTTCTCAGGTTGACCCTGTCTCCTGAAGACTGCTGAAACTCAACTAATTAAATATATTTTCATTGTGGAAATAATTTGACTATGATAATAATGAGAAATTCCTGAGAGACCTAATTATTTTAAGATTGTTTAAAACTCTTGGGGATAAATATCTCTGGCGCTAATTTGGGCATATAATAAGCAATTCAAGGTCGGTGTCATTTCTGTTCCTGCAGCCTTCACTATAGGAACCTCTTGTTCTTGTAAAGATGTGGTAGAATTTTAATTTCAAATAATGAACCATAACTGATGCTGGTGACAACTGCATGTGTTTGTCATGTGATATAATTATTATCAAAAGAATTTGGACCAAATTTGCTCATGGTTAATCTATGACTGAAACTTAAAATTTGAACAATAACCAGTTTGAGAGAAAGTCTGAGCTGGGAAATAACCATGGGTAGAGAGAGGCTGAATGTGAGGAGAGCTGACTTCTGGCTGAGCATTCCCCTGAAGCTTGCCCTCCACCTAATAAATAGGTCCTCACCTTCCTGGGATGCAGAGTCTGCCAGGTCAGGGTCCATCTTTCCAAGCATGCACATGTCTGATTGTCGGTATTTGATGGCCCGAGTATGGGGAGAGGCTGCAGAGCCTCCTTGATGGCCAGCTCTACTTGAAGTCCTAATTCCCCTCCTCCAGGGACACTTGATCCCAGCAAAGTTCTGTGCTGAAGCCAAATGCTGTGTCATGCTGTGTTTTGAGTAAGGCCAAGGGACCAAGCTCTCCCTGGGGCAGCCCTTGGGAACTATAAAGAAAAGATGGAAGGATTAAATGATAGGAAGGATTTGGAAATCTAATTGAAGAATTTAGCTTCTGGATGACTTTATACATGTGCACGTGCACAATTAATATTTCCTGAGTGCTGGGCAACCCCTTTGGGTCCCCTCCCTCCTTGGGAGCTTTGTACTATCACTTTGCTATTGCTCAATAACCCTTGCTTCGCTGCCCCCTCCCCCAATTTTTCTTTTTCCTGAGTGCTTACTCTGTGCCAGGTGCTATGCTTGTCATCTACACCCACAGGTAATTCTTTTAGCTGTCTGATGAAGCCAGTAGCTACCATTATTATCCCCATTTTACAGATGAGGACATTAAAGCCCAAGAAAGTTATATAACTTGCCCAAAGTCATGAAGCACACTCTGGGTGGAGTGTTTAACTAATCTTCTCCCCTTGATTCTACCTACTTCTACCTCAACCACTCTTAAAAGGGAATTGAGATGGGAAATCCATGTGTGTATAGTCTTTTGCAAACAGTGGCATAGAAACAGTTGATGTAGTACCAGCATTTCCAGAACACTGGATGTCTCCTTTTGTGGGTGATGGACAGTACTACTATCAAATCACATCTAACCCAGTCATGCTTGCTGAAAGTTGGAGATTTTGAAAAAGCTATTGCAGAAAGTCATGTGGATTAGGGTAAATGGGAGTTGGGAGGGAGGGGTGACATGCATCATAGTCTCTATCGTAGTATCAGATGGATATTATGTTAATACTTCATTGACAGAACAATTGATCAAAATGGGATCACTCATAGGAAATCTGGGTCCACAGACTTAAAAACAATAATTTCTGGAAGACCACATAGCAGACTTTGATAAGTAGAAGCAATCTCTGTGTGTGAGTGGTCTCCTACAAGGGTCATGGCCTTGCCAACTGGGAGACCTCCAGCTTTGAGAGAAGCTTTGAGAGAAAGCCTTTGAGAGAAGGCCTCTGTTCCCTGAGGAACATAGTGGGGAAAAAAATGCCGAAATTATAGTGGCAAGTCACTGTGAGTAGGCACTTGGGATTTTTACTTCTGAGTAGACACTCATGTTAATCTCAGACTTCCTTTTACCATATTTGAAACTATGTCTGCAGGGTTGCATTCACTTAATTCTTGGCTGGCAAAGCAACTTTATGATTGGGGTGTGTGTATGCACGTGTGTGCGTGTGTGAGTACTGTGGTTCACAATTGGGAACTGAAAATCTAACATGGCTGTCTTTCAGTTCAGCAGTGTTTCCTGCAGGTCAACCGTTGAGTACTCAGCCTGAGTTGGCGGCCAGCTGGAGAGACCCCAGTGAGGGTGGCTCTCCACCCTCCAATTCATTATCAAGTGCTTCCCTACTGTACCGTCTCCTTCCTGAAGGAATGAGTGAAGAACATTCTACTGGAATATGTAGTCAGTAGACACTTAGCCCCTGGAACCTGACTGTTCCTGAGACAGTAGTGAAGGATCCCTTGGTTACAACAGCATCACAAGTGTTGAAGTGACATAGTAGAGTCCTGGCTCTTGGCCATGCAAGTGTGGGTGAGTGACTTTGAAAAGGAAGCACAGCTTGTGATTGGAAGTGACCCCTGACAGGTAATTGACAAAGAGTTATTGAACATCCATTATGTATAAGGCATTTGTGTGATTTTCCTGTGGCTACTGTAACAAATCACCATAAACTCGATGGCTTAAAACAATAGGAAGTTATTCTCTCACATTCTGGAGGCCAGAAGTCTGAAATCAAGGTGTCAGCTGGGCTGTACTCCCTGTGGGGGCTCTTGGGGATAATTCTCCCTTTCCTCATCTGTCCTCTGATGGGTCCAGGTGGCGTGTGGCCTCATCACTCTAATCTCTGCCTCTGGGGTCACACGCCCTCCTCTTCTGTCTTAAAACTCCCTCTGTTTTTCTTCTAAGGATTCACGTGCTTGCATTTAGGACCCACCCAGATAATCCAGGATAACCGCTGTTCTCAGGATCCTTAACATAATATATCTTTCGTCATATAATTTAACACTCAGGCTCTGGGGATTAGGACATGGACATACCTTTTTGGGGGCCACCATTCAACTCTCTGCAGCATTCAATGATTTATTTGGACCCATGGAAAAATAAGATCATTGACTTGCTCATGGGAGTCTATGATCCAGTTGTATAAGCATAGATATGTTTATTTGTTCAGCAAGTATGTATTCTCATAAGCCATATACCAGGCTGTGTGCTTGCATTGGATTTACAGAAAGGAATGAGACACAGCCCCTGTACTAGAGAAGCTGAGTCTGAGAGCCAAGACATTGTAAACAAGGGTAACCCCAAAGAATTTCAATCTCTTGTGGTCTAGTATTTGTATGGACATCTTCAAATAATCATAATCCAAAGACCAAAAGTAATTTTTTAGAAAGTAGTAATCTTTACTTGTTGCTCTTAAAAAATTAAAGGAAACTGAATTCACAAACTCTCAGTGACATTTTCATATCCCCTTTTCTCTCCCTAATTCTCTCATGTTCCACAATGTTTAGAAGCCTATTGTTTACCACCACTCTCCAGAAGCTCTTGTTCCATCCTCCTTTCTGCATGGCACTACTTGCTCACTCTCCCAGCTCTTTGTTATACGGATTAGCTTGGCCTCCCTTGACAAGTCAACCTTTGCCTTTCCTTTCTCTGCTGACTGCCCCCTGATTCTGCATCCTAAAGCCCAGGAGCCTCTCTGGGACAGTGTCCTTAGAAGAGCTGCTGAATGGAGAAGGCTTTTTAGTCAGAAGGGAGGAGGAGAGGCCAAGAATACTGACATCACACAGTTGCAGTCCAGTTTGGTAAATACTTACAGTGAGATTTAAAAGTTACATTATTTTGTATTAGCCTCATTTGATGATTGTGGCAACCCAATGGGTAAAAACTGTTATTCTTCCTATTTTATACATGAGGAAATGAACCTAGATTTATTAAATACACTGCCCAACATAAGTAGTCAAGCTGGGATTTGAGCTCAGGGTCCTTGGGATTTGGGCCTTAGGAACCTGGAGGATGGAGTAGCATTGGAGGAATCATCTGAGAGAAGGGCACTTTGAATCAGGTTTGAAGGATGAGAAGGAGTTTGGAAAAGATCTAAAGAGCATTGTAAGCAAAAAGGGCAGGGTGGTGCTTTTAAGGTTCTGAGTACCTGTGTGGCGAAGCCAGGGTGCAGAATGGGTGGGTGGGATGTCAGCAGAGCAGGTGGTTGGAAATAGAGGTAAGACTGGGCCATGTGTGGATTTGTGTCTCGCTGGACTTTGTTCTGGGGGAACGTGAGTCACTGAGGTTTATAAGCAAAGGGGAAGCATGATCACATTTGTTGTGAAAAGGCATTCTGAGAGTGATCACATATACTGAGGTGGGGAGGGGGTGGGGAGGACTTGAGACAGGGAGACTACTGTGGGAGGCAGCTTCTGCACTTGAACTTCTTTCCTGTGATTAGCAGTCTCCATAGCCCCCATATGATCTGGTCATAAAAGGCTCTTTGGCTAGAAGCACAGAGGATGAGAGGTCCATAGACAAAGGCAAAATAATTGGCCCCAAAGACATAAGTGCCACAACCTAGCAGACTATTGATTGACAGATAGAAGTAATGACTTCTCCTGCATTGCAGCTCATCTGTCTACTCCATTTTTGCCATCTTGAAACAAACTGGAGAAGTTTCTCATTACTCTCCTTCCTCTAACACTGACACATCAGAAGGGGGAACTTCTCTCTTACTGGCACAGTGATCTTCTAAGGCCCAGTCAGAGGAGAGAGAATTTAATACTGTTGGCTCAATGGCTCTATCTTTCCTGAGGGTCAAGTTTAATAAATCCTAACAACTATCTGGGCAGGTTATATTGACTTCTTCAAAGTTATCTTTTATTGCATTTTGAGCCAAAGCACACTCACTGTCAGAATCCTGAACATTAGTCTGGCCTACTTTTCCCTTGGTAAAAACTCATCTGCAGCAGCAGATTCCCTTACACAAGCTGAAAACTACTTCACCTTTCTTATCCCAATTTCCAAGTTTAGATAATCACAAGCAGAATTTCAGGAAACATCATTAGCATCTAGTTGGAGGCCACTGCGATAGTTGAGGTAAGAAATGATGACATCCTCAATCAAAGCAGTGGCCATGCAGCTAGAGAAGAGAGAACAGAACAAGGAACATTTAAGTACCAACCATACAGCTGTGCTTATATTTACTGAGCACTTTCTATGTGCCAGACATTGTACAGTGTGTGTATTAATTCATTTCATCTTTGCAACAACCCAATGAGGTAAGAACTGTTACTCTATTTTACACCATGAGAAAACAGGCTTAGAGTCATTAGAAACTTGCCCAAAAAGTAAGTGGCAGAGCTGGGGTTTGAGCCCCAGGAATCTGACCTCAAAACTCTCATTTTTTAAAAGATTTATTTACTTTATTTGTTAGAGAGAGCATGTGAGCACAAACGAGAAGGGCAGAAGGAGAGGGAGAGGGAATCCCAAGCCGACTCCACACTGAGCATGGAGCCAGATGCAGGGCTTGATCTCACGACCCTGAGATTACGTCCTGAGCTGAAACCAAGAGTCAGTCATTTAACTGACTGCACCGCCCAGGCACCCCTCAAAACTCTCATTTTTAAACCCTGTGTATTACTGTCTCAAATCAGGAGGATTTGGTAATTTATGGAATGTAAGGGTGGGGGAAGGAGAATCAGAGAATTGGGAGGAGTTCCAGATTAGGGAAATAGGCAGATAGATGAAAGGTGGAGCCGCTCCCCAAAATGGGGACATAGGAAAAGGAATGGGTTTGAAAGAAGGATGATAATTTGGTTCTGAACATGTTGATAGGGGATATCCAAGTACGATGTCTTTAAATGGGCGGGTGCTTAAAATATGGAGCTTCAGAGAAAGTGATTGAGGCTAAAGAAGTCTGTATCTAGGCAGCAGAGGGGCATGTCAGCAGCAGCAGGGGTTGGGGAGGTGGGTAACAGATTTTCTAGAGAAGAAGATGAGCGGAGAAGGCAGTCAGGGATAGAATCTGAGGCACCTGCAACATTTAAGGGACCAGGGAATGAAGAGCCCTTGAATGAGAAAAAGAAACAGTTCAAGGGGTGGTAGGAGAATGAGGAGAGATTAGGCCACAGAGACCAGAGGAGAAGGAAGTGTGGTGAAGGAATGGTAGCAGTGCCTAATGCAACAGAGAAAGCACATAAGGTAAGAACTGGAAGTTACCACTGCATTTGGCAATTAGGTCAATGTAAAATCAGCTGGTGGGAATGCAAAGTATTATAGCCATTTTGGAAGACGGTATAGCAGTTTCTTGTAAAGCTAAACATTTTCCTAACATATGATTTAGCAGTGGTATTCCTTAGTATTTACCCAAATGAGATAAAAAAGTATGACACACAAAAACCTGCACATGAATGTTTATAGCAGCTTTATTCATAATTGCTAAAACTTGGAAGCAATGAATATATCCTTTGATAGGTGAGTGGATAAACAAACTGTGGTACATCTGTAGAATGGAATATTATTTAGTGTTAACAAAAATGAGCTATCAAGCCATGAAAAGACATGGAGGAACCTTAAATGCATATTACTAAGTGAAAGAAGCCAACTGAAAAGGTTATACACTGTATGATTCCAACTACATGACTTTCTGGGAAAGGCAAAACTATAAAGATAGTATTAAGTCCAGTGGTTGCCAGGAGTTGGGGGGGAGGGAGGGATAAACAGGTGGAGCATTAGGCCTGTGAAACTATTCTGTGTGATACTGTAATCGTGCATACACCTCATTATACATTTGTCCAAACCCACAGAACTATACAACACAAAGAAGGAACCCTAATGTAAACTTTTAATGGACTTTAGTTAATAATGATGTATCAGTATTGACTCATCAATTGTAACAAATTTTCCACACCAATGCAAAATGTTAATAATAGGGGAAACTGGCTGGGGGTGGGTGGGGTACGTGGAAACCCTTTGTACTTTCTGCTCAGTTTTCTGTAAACCTAAAACTGATCTAAAAAATAAGATCTATTGATTAAAATAAAAAGAAAGGAGGAAAGAGGAACGGAAGGAATAAAAGAAGAGATATACAAAGGAAGAATGAGAAAGAAAGCCATGTGCGTACAATCTTCAAAGTGTAACATGAACCCATAATTATAATTAATCCAGTTCTTGGAAATCTTGAATTCTAAGTTGAGTAAAAATATGACTCGTTTCTCTTGTGCTTACCAACTTCTAGAGCTCCCCATCACAAATGCAAGATACAAACTAATGTCTTTGGCATGATATGAAATTTTTTTCACAGCCCAACTTTGCAACGTGATCTCTGGGTCATCACCCATGTATTACAAGCTTCAGGTGCAACAGTCTCTTTGCTTGTCTTTCCCACTCATGACATGCACTTCCAGGCTACTCTGCCTTTTTGCTCTTGCTGTTTCTTCTGCCTATTTCCTCTCCCTTTCTCTAGCTAACAAAATCATACACATCCTCCACCAATCACCCCACACCTACCCTTCTCTGTGAGAACTTTGCTGATTCCTTTCACGCCTAGCACACTAAGCAAGAAAGCTCCCTCTCCCGGTTTCTGTCTTTCTTTGTGCCCATCTCTTCAATAAATGCATAGTACAGTACAACATCAACAACAAACAGCTTAGTGGGAAAATGGGGGGGGGCAGAAAGAAGCCTGATCAAAGCAGATTTAAGAAGTGGGTGGAAGAAGTGTATGCATGGAAGGTAGATTATTGTGTGGGGATTGGTTTTCTTATAATTTGGCATTGTTTGTTTTGGTTTGTCTTTAGCATTTGTGGTTTTACCCAACAGGGATTGAGGGTAGCGAAAAGAAAATTCTTGAGTGGCTGTGGTGCTGTCCAATGCTTGCGGTGCTGACGGACGTGCGGCACTGGGTAGGGTCTGTCTACAGATTGGTAACTCTTCTCCCCGGAGCGGTGGTCCTCTATTTTGAGGAGGGAGGGAGAGAGGAGAATGACTACATCCATTTATTATCTCGTGGGGGTTCAGGAGCCATAGCCTGCCTCATCTGTGGGGGAAGAAGAAAAAGGTTTGCTGACTTGGTAGAGACTTACTTCCTCTTTTTCTCATGAGATCCACAGGCTTCTGAAGACAGTTAATGACTAGAAAAAGCAATTAGTTTTTAGTTTTTCTATCATCCACTTAACAGACATTAAAGGCTAACAGTATTCCAGGAACCAAGCCAGGCACTGGAATATAAGATAACCAAAACAGGGTTCCTGTACTCAAGGAGTTTAGTCTAAGCAGGAAAATCAACCTTGAGCCCATGCCAGCAATTACGTGTGAGGGGAACTGTCTTAGTTCAGGCTGCCAGAACAAGATACCATAGACTGAGTGGCTTAAATAATAGAAATTTATTTTCTCACAGTTCTCAAGGCTGGAAGTCCAAGATCAAGGTCCAGCAGGGTTTGGTTTTCAGTAAGGACTTTCTTCTTGGCTTATAGGGGGCCAGTTTCTTGCTATGTCTTCATATGGCCTTTCCTCTGAGAATGGGCGTGGTGGGGGGGGCAGATAGGAGAGTGATTAGAGTAGGGGGAGGGACTTTCTTTGATGTCTCGCTTATAAAAACACTAATCCTATCAGATCAGGGCCCCACCCTTATGACCTCACTTTATCTTATTTACCTCCTAAAGGCACTCTTTCCAAATAGTCACACTGAGGATCATGGCCTCAACATATGAATCTGGGGGAGGGGAACACAACTCAGCCCATAACAGGAGCTTATAGAAAACTGTAAGAACACAGATGAGGGCATAATCGCCTTGTCTAGGTAAAGAAGGCTCGGCGATGACTTGGTGTGGATTTTGAGCATGTGGGTATCAGTATATGTGATTTTGGTAGCCCCAGTTTGGAGGCTCTGGTGATCTAGCAGTGCTGGGCAGTCTACAAGTGACCATCGTCCCATGTAAAAAGAAGAGGTCTCTATACCACAAGCTTTCTGTCAATCATAACTTTATTCAGTGATATTCTTAGGCCTCTGATACTATTTTTATATGTGTTAACAGCTTTTCTTGATGGTAGAGTATGTCACAGGTTTCCAGATGTCACTCAGCCTTTGCTGCAAAAGCCTCTGTATGTCTCCTGCTGAGGGGATTATTTCAACGATTCAGTAACTGTCAGATTCAGAAGTACTGTACTTCACGTGGCTCCAGAAATAAGCATATGTGTTTCTTTGCAATAGTGAGGTGTGTAAAATGAGTCATGGGCTTGCTCAAAAGGGTGTTCTGCCGCTGTTGTCCCTGTCTTTGGCAGATAGCATCTGGGGACCCCAGGCTCTGTGAACAGCTAGGGTTGTACTGTCCTCATTGATAATATTCTGTGGGGTACTAGTCTCAGAAAAAGGAAATGTCCCAGAAGTTTTGAGAAAAGTAACCACTCCTTTCTTTATACTTGTCACATTAGGTTTACATTTCCCATTTGGCACCTGGCCTTTGGGGCTTCATTAAGACCTATCAGGGTCAGTTTCTTTAAGGTAGGGAGAGAGTCACATTGCTCCCTGTTCTAACCTCACTTGGGAGTCCATGATGGCAGTGTCCCAGCAGTGATCACTTTTGGATAAACCAGTACGATTGTTATGTATTAAAAATAAGCTTTTCGGGGCGCCTGGGTGGCTCAGTCGTTAAGCGTCTGCCTTCAGCTCAGGTCATGGTCCCAGGGTCCTGGGATCGAGCCCCACATCGGGCTCCCTGCTCAGTGGGAAACCTGCTTCTCCCTCTCCCACTCCCCCTACTTGTGTTCCCTCTCTCACTGTGTCTCTCTCTGTCAAATAAATAAAATCTTTAAAAAAGAAAAAAAAAAAAAAAGCTTATCATTCTACCGGCACTTTGTCTGCCCAGTGGAATTCAGTCTCTCTGTAATGCACTGCCCTGAGTCTGGCTATTCTCCCCTTGGTATAAGCCAGATAATGGCCAAAGCAGAATCCCAGCCTCTTGCCCATAAGAGCTGCTACCCTCAAGGAAATGGGGGCAAGGCCTTGAGCAGGGAGGGTGCTTGGAGGGTTTGCATTGAAAGTAATGTTCCCATCTTCAGGGCCAACAATTCTGGCTTTCAAAATAAGGAAAAAGTGGTAATATGGCTCAAGTCAAAATGAAAACCCTCTTCCTTTCTATGACTGCTCTAGTTGGGGAGTTAGTTTTCTGTTGCTTCAACAAGTGGTCTGGAGGACATCCCTGTGATGGTTAGGGCCATTGACAGCACTTGATCAAAACTTGACAGCTTTTCTCCCTATCTCCTCCCTTCCCCCGCCCCACTGAGACTCTGTTTAGAGGAGCGTTTGTGAGACAAACTCTGGGCTTACAAACATTGAAACAGCTGCTCTCCCAGCCCCTTGACTGCTGTACTGCTGCAGTCACAGTGCTGGAACTCTCTGCCGAGGAGGGTGCAATGTCTGGATCTCTGCTGTTCCCTGTTAACATAAAGGCAGTTCATTACAGGTTTTGACCCTACCTGCATTCTCCCTCCCTTACAACATGCACATTCATCTCTTCTCCTGGTATTACTGCTGCCAGAATGCAAACTTCGTCTCTCTGTCATCTGAGCAACATTCAAAAGCATTCCGCCCATTTGTGAATTATTCCCTGACTCTTGATAGGGCAGCGTTACAGGTCCTCTGCCGGCAGAAGGGAGCAGTTCGACAAGACCTGAAGACCCAAGACTTTCAGAAGCTGTGACGAGCAGACTAGGAAGCCACAAGACATTGTGAGCTGAGTGGATGTCTTAATAAGCTTTTAGATGTGATTTGGCCAGAGTTGGCAGAGGAAGCTCAAGGGAAACAGGCGAGTAAATCGTTGCAGACCCACTGGGCGTGACAACCCTAGGAAGCTAATGATCTCTCCAGGAAAGAATTGACAGCAATTATCCAGCAACAGAATACCATGTAGAATGGGGAGGACAGACCCCCGGATGTGAGTACAGTCTCTCTTCACTACAGGGTTTTGAGCAGTAGGAGCAAAGCGAGTTATTGTAACTGATGGTGCTCCCTAACCACTGGTTCTGGGTGCCTGTGGACTGTCTCTGGGTGGGCTGTGCATAATGTCCTGGCTGGGACTTTTGTTTGCCAGGTCTCTTCTAGAATATTTTGTCTGTCAGGAAACTGAATGTAGTGGTTTGGGGATATTGGTACCAGGAGACTTTGTTGTAAATCCTCAAGAAAACAGCAAGAGCAAACCTCATAGACCTTTTGCTATAAAAAGAAAACAGATTGCATCACAGACCAAGCAGCTGTGTGGCCCTCTGGCATTCGTGATGAGAGAAAAAAAAGCATTGGCAAATTGGAATGCAGTGAAAATGGGGCAGTGGGCTAGGAGAAAGGAGGGAAATCTTTCTTAGGAAGCTAAATACTTTCTGGATTCAGGAAGCTCATTGAATATTTATGATCGTGGATTTATTTCATTTCTGCTTAAAAACTGGCAGCATGTTTGCATTTAATGTTTTTCTCTGGAGCCCTGTGAAAGTGAGCATTGTGACAAAGAGGGATGTGATTGATAGATGTGGGGCAGAAGAAATTCCTCACCGCCAGCCGTGGGAAGTGTCTTGAATGATAGCTGATCTCTTTGGAAGAGGAGGCTCAGATTTAATGAGGGAATGGGGCTGCTACAGCCTGGGGACCCAACAGGTTGGCCGTGGAGTTTAACTCATTGATTGCAGACTGGTTGCCACCTCTTTATTCGCCTTCCTCCCCCACTTCTTGTTGGGGGACCTCTATCCCCCTTATTCCTCTCCCTCAGCCCGACTCTGCCTGGCCCGATTTGTTAGTTCAGAGGTGTCAGACAAGAAGCTGAGTATCCCCTTATTCCAAAAGGATGGAGGTGTAGAAAGGAAGCCAAAAAGAAGACTCAGCCACTTTGATCTCTTCCCACCACCCTGTGTGTAAATGCAACTGTAGGTGAATGCTGGAGGTCCTACCAGCAAGCCTATTACTGGATTTAAATTGAGAATGAACTTGAGATGCCCAAGCACAAAGGGATGATGCTAGCTGCAGACTGGTAACTGGAACCTTGGATTCTGTTCCTGATTTTACAGGCAGTTTTCTGTGCAATTCTAGTTGGGGGAAGTATCCAAAATCCTATAAGCAATATGTCCTGGAGCTGCCCTGTGCCTCTGGCAGGCTGTGCATTGGCCATGGTGGAGGGGGTTGGGTGGAGTGGGGTGGGGAGTGGGGAGCATTTCATTCTTAAGTAGCTGTAACTGAAAAGCAAAAAAAAAATTAAAAATAATTTTTAAAAATTCTGTTTGGCTAACATTTCTCAACTGTAGTGTTTTTCTATCTTAAAAAAAAAGGAATAGTAATGTGTGCTGGATTTACAAAGGGCTGTTTACCAAAGGTAATTATGTAAACAAGGCTATCTCAGAAGACTGCAACCATGGCAATAGGTGTCTAGGAGCTGGATTTATTGTCTGGGACAGGAGGGGAGTGGCTGTCCATGTACTGTGGGCTTGCTGACCCACACATCTGTTGCTGGGGAGACTGGACAGCACTGCTGGTCTGCAGCTCGTGACCTCGCTGATGGGCTGCACTGAGTTTGCAGCAAGGACATCTCTGTCTATCCCCAGGAGCTAAGCTCTGAAGTAAAATGAGTGAAATTTTAGTCACGATAACAGTATCTGTATGAACTGGGCCATTGTAGTTGAGACATTCAGATGCCCATTGCAAGAAAAGTTTGGGTACAGGAAGGTGGCCATTGAGTGCGCAAAGATAACAAATGAGTAAATGGAAGAATGTGATTGTGGAGGGAGAGCATTTAGGAAGCCACAGCTAATATTGTATTTTCCTGCCTTTTGGGGCTGGAATGCTTTTGCAGTATTGGGGCAAACAGAACAGAAGCTCAGTATTATTGGTTTGAAGGTACCACAGATCATCTGAATAGAGAGACAATGTATCCAATGTTTACAAAAACAAACCACTCTAAACAGTGGAACGGTCTGGGAAACATAAAGCCCAAACTAGTTTCTCACTGGGACCCTGGGAATCTCCAGTAGCATTTCCAGCTCTGTTTCTCTGCTTTGAATCTCAACATTACCCTTTCACTGGCTCATTCATTCAACCAGGGTTTCCAGTGCATCCCAGGGCCTCTGACCGTGTTAGCCACGAACAGAGGAGTCCTCTGCTTTGGAGCATCCCTTCTCCAGGTTTGTTGTGCTTTCAGTGAGCAGAGCAGGGTGGATTGGTTTGGTTGTTTTTTTTTTTTTTTAAGATTTATTTATTTGAGGGGTGAGGGACAGAGGGAGAGAAGGGAGAGAGAACCTCAAGCAGACTGAGCCCAGTCGATCCCAGGACCCTGAGATCTTGACCTAAGCCGAAATCAAGAGTCAGTTTGGGCCACCCAGGTGCCCTGAATCCTTTACTTTTGACATAATTACCAGTGGCTTTGGTTTGCTCTAATGGTGGCCCAGGGCTGCTGATAGGAGTCAGTCTTTAAAATTCTGTCCATTTGCCATTTGGTGGAAAGAAGAGGTTAAGTTTACTGCTAGCTACTACCTCCAGACCACTGCTCTGAGTGGGGCTTCACATCCTAGAGCTGGTTTTAGTAGGCCTTTTATTTCCCATTAGGCACAGAAGCAACAGAAGCAGCCCCTCCCGGTGCAGTTGGCAGCGTGCACTGTCAGTGGTTCTAGCATCCTTGTTGTTCCCAAAGGGGTTGTTCCGACAATAATTGGAACTGGGAGATGGCCCGGGCCTGTGCCCAGCTCTCCATCTGTCCCAGAACTCAGGAAACTGCGCTGTTTACAGTGAGGCAAGGATGAAGCAAAGGAACTGCAGTAAATGCTGGGACAAAATCCCAAGGATCTAACCCACTCCTCAGGGTCTCCGTGGGGTGTGATCCACAGGCACCTTCACCTGCCAGCAGAAGCAGCGTGTTAGCTGTGGTGGACCCACAGAACATGGTCTAGAGGCCCTTTGAGATCATACATGGTATAGTTACCTGCCAAAGACAGGCCTGGAACCCCCGTGATGTGGATGGGATTATAGCAGGTCTCTGCTACCTAGGATGGAAGTGCAGAGCAGACCTCACGGTTTTGGTTATAATCCTCTGGAGAATGTCCCTGAAGCGGGAGGAAGGGAGGGAGATTGGCACATTCTGCTGCCTTCTGTTTCCCAGTTCAGGGGCTTTGGTGTGCAGAGTGTGCTTCGTGCTTGTCCTGTCTTTACCCAGCTTCTGTCCCCTGCCATGAGCCCTCAGCAGATGCCCTGAGATCAGAGAGAAGACGTGTGGCCCATCCTGTGTGCTGAGTGGTGCTGATGGCAACTTTGTTTTGTAATCCCTAGGTCCTGAAGATGGCATAGTAATAACAGAAGCACCTTCTAAGGATCGGGAGCATCTTGACCCGTGGGAGCCTGCCCGGGCCAGTGGCACCGTGTTGAGCTGAAGGAACTTGTCTACTGCGTTCCTGAAAACCTCTTTCTCTCCTAATTCATGAGCCAGCAGGATGCGGTCGCTACACTTTCAGAACGCCTTCTCATAGCTGCGTACAAAGGCCAAGCAGAGAATGTGGTTCAGCTCATCAACAAGGGCGCCAAGGTAGCAGTTACCAAGGTAACAAGAAGGAAAAAAAAAAAAACACTTTAGCCATTCCCTGAGAAAAAGCTTACCTCTTAATAACCATTGTCTGTACAACTGTTGTGTTTGGTTTGAAACTTTCATAGAACTGGCTTCTTCTTTTTTCCAGTGATGACAGTTGGGGAGAGGGAAGGGGGATTAAAATGCTTTCAGTGCTATCTTTCAAATGGAGTGACTTGTAATTAGCATTTGACAGTCTTTAAAATCACAGTGTGGCTTTTTCTCACCTACTTCTTTAGCTAGATGGATAAGTTTGTACCCCAACTTCTCCAGAGAGAAGTTGGGGTACAAAAAATTATTGGGAAGAATGTTTGTACAATAATTACATTAGACCAACCTGTGGACAGGGCAGCCCATCTGCTGTGCAGAGCCTCACTGGTCCCCTCTGTACAGTGACAGGCTTGGACCAGACGGCGGCCACCATCTCTTTGGGCTTTCATTTCATATGGGTCAGTAAAAATGTATGGTAAGCTTTGGAGAACATTGCTTACCGCCCACCAACAGATAATACCATGGGAGACGAGAGAACATACTGGCCAATGGGCAGTTTTGTAGCAAAACGGAGGAAAGTCAGGCTACAGAGTTAGGTGACAAGTTAAAATACAAAGAGGAGATAATGCTGATGGAAAATACTTATTGAGCACTTAGTATTGCTCTCAGGACTTTACAGTCCTCTAGACGAGGTTCTTTTTTTCATCCCCACTGTAGAGATGAGGAAACTGAGGCACAGAATGATATAAGTAACTTGCTCAGGGTCCTTCAGCTGTTGAGTGGCAGAATTGCTACTTGTACTTGCAGAGTCTGGCTCCAAAGCCCACCCTCCAGGCCACCCCAGATAGAGCTGTGGTAAGAAGCAAAGTTTAGTTTTCAAATGGTAATGTCTGACCACCAGTGGCAAAGATTGGCCACATTTTCAGTTACTCATATGCAGTCTCTGTATTTCGTGATTCTGAGGTGTGCTTTTTTGGCATCACCAAGCAAGCAGTTTAACAGTTTAAGGTCTCAGTCCCACAAGAGTGCCTCCCTGCACCCCCCCTGCCCCCACACAGATGCAATTACCAAACACAGGTTATCACCTGTGCTTCTAACCAACTGGTTATAAATCAAAGGTTCCCACAACTCCCTCCTTGGGTTCGATTAATTTGCTAGAGGCAGTCACAGAACTCAGGAAGACATTTTGCTTACTAGATTACCAGTTCATTATGAAAGGATATGATATAACTGAGGATCAGCCAGATAGAAGAGAGACATTAGGGCAAGATATGAAGAAAGGGGCACAGAGCTTCCAGGCTTTCTGAGTGCGCCACCCTCCCAGCACCTCCATGTCTTTACCAACCCAGAAGTTTTCTGAATTCTCTTGGGTTTTTATGGAGGCTTCATTGGTAATTACTGATTGACATTCAACTTCCAGCCTCACCCCCCCTTCCCTGGAGGCCAGGGGTTAGGACAGAAAATTTAACTCTCTAATCAAGGTTGGTTCCCCTGGCAACCAGCCCCCATCCTTAGGGGCTTTCCAAAAGTTACCTCATTAATAAAAACTCAGGTGGTTGAAAGGGACTTACTATGAAGAGCACACTTCTTTCACTTTTTTGGATCTGGAGCTATTTCAGGAACTGAGGACAAAAGACCAACTACTGTAACAAAAGATGCTCCCATTGCTCTTATCACTTAGGAAATTCCAAGGATTTGAGGAGCCGTGAGCCAGGAATGGATATTTATTTATATATAATAAATATATAATAAATTAAATATATAAATAAATATATATTTATTATAAAGACATTCCAGGCTCATGGATTAGAAGAAAAAATATTGTTAAAATGTCTGTACTATCCGAAGCAATGTACACATTCAATACAATCCTTATTAATATACCAACAGCATTTTTCACAGAACCAGAACAAACAATCCTAAAATTTGTATGGAACCACAAAAGATCCCAAATAGCTAAAGCAATCTTGAAAAAGAAAAACAAAGCTGGAGGCAATCAGAATTCTGGGCTTCAAGTTATATATTACAAAGCTGCAGTAATCAAAAAAGTATGGTACTGGCACAAAAATAGACACATGGGGTGCCTCGGTGGCTTAGTCAGTTAAGCATCAGACTCTTGGTTTTAGCTCAGGTCATGATCTCAGGGTCATAAGATCGAGCCCTGCATCAGGCTCCACGCTCAGCAGGGAGTCTACTTGAGATTTGCTCTCTTCCTCGCCCTCTGCTTCTCCCCATCCCCACCCCCCCAAATAAATAAATAAGTCCTTAAGAAAATGGACATATAGATCAATGGACCAGAAAAGAAATCCAGAAATAAACCCACAATTATATGGTCAATTAATCTTCGACAAAGGAGGCAAGAATGTACAATGGGAAAAAGACTCTTCAACAAATGGTGCTGGGAAAACTGGACAGCAACATGCAAAAGAGTGAAACTGGACCACTTACACCATACACAAAAATAAATTCAAAATGGGCGCCTGGGTGGCTCAGTCGTTAAACGTCTGCCTTCCGCTCAGGTTATGATCCCAGGGTCCTGGGATCGAGTCCCGCATCGGGTTCCCTACTCGGCGGGAGGCCTGCTTCTCCCTCTCCCACTCCCCCTGCTGGTGTTCTTGCTCTCGCTGTGTTTCTCTCTGTCAAATAAATAAATAAAATCTTAAAAAAAAGAAATAAATTCAAAATGGATTAAAGACCTAAATGTGAGACCTGAAACCATAAAAATCCTAAAAGAGCACAGGCAGTAACTTCCTTGATATTAGGCTTAGCAACTTCTTTCTAGCTATGTCTCCTGAGGCAAGGAAAACAAAAGCAAAAATAAACTATTGGGACTACATCAAAATAAAAAAGCTTTTGCACAGCAAAGGAAACAATCAACAGAACTAAAAGACAACCAACTGAATGGGAGAAGATATTTGCAAATGACATATTCAATAAAAGTTTAGTATCCAAATATATAAACAACTTATAAAACTCAACACCCCAAAAACAAACAATCTAATTTAAAAATGGTCAGAAAACTTGAACAGATATTTCTCTGAAGAAGACATGCAGTTGGCCAACAAACACATGAAAAGATGCTCATCATCACTTATCATCAGGGAAATGCAAATCAAAACCACAATGTGATAGCACCTCACATCTATCAGAATGGCTAAAATCAACAACACAAGAAACAATAAGTGTTGGTGAGGTTGCGGAGAAAAAGGAACCCTCTTGCACTGTTGGTGGGAATGCAAACTGGTGTAGCCACTGTGGAAGACAGTATGGGGATTCCTCGAAAAGTTAAAGATAGGACTACCTTATGATCCAGGAATTGCACTATTGGGTATTTACCCAAAGAATACAAAAAACACTAATTCAAAGTGTTTCATGCACCCCTAATGTTTATAGCAGCATTATTTACAGTAGCAAGATATGGAAGCAGCCCAAGTGTCCATGGATAGATGAATAGATACAGAAGATGTACACACATATAGATAACAGAATATTATTCGGCCATATAACAGAAGATTACATATATATGTGTGTGTAGATGGATAGATAGATTACCAGGGGTGGGTGAGTGGGGGAAAGGGTAAAATAGGTGATGGGAATTAAGGAGTCCACTTGTCAGGTGAGGTATGGAAATGCTGAATCACTATATCACACACCTGAAACTAATATAACACTGCATGTTAACTAATAATTAAAATAAAAACTTAAAAAAACAGTAGGTTTTACTTTAATTTTTATGTTGTACCTACACATAGATTAAAGTGTCAAATATTTTTACTATGTTTCTCTTCCATTTCTGAGTCTTCATAGCCAACTACATTCAAGTCTTTTGGGTATTTTAGTGTTTACATTCATGAATGATATGCTGATACTGCTCAATCTTGCTTTTTCCATTTTAGGCATTATCTGTTGATGTAACAATATAAAAACGGATGATCTAAGATTTAACTTTCTTTTCCCTGCTCTCACATGTGCATGTCTACCTTCTCCAATATAGCTGTGTCATTACTTAGGTGACATCAGCATTCGGTCTTTACATTAAGTTAACCAGTTTATTTATTTACTTATTTTAAAGATTTATTATTTATTTGAGAGAGAGGGGGAGAGAGAGAGAGAGAGAGAGAGCAGGGTGAGGGTCAGAGGAAGAGAGAGAGGGGGAGAGAATCTCAAGCAGACTCCCTGGTGATCACAGAGCCTGAGGTGGGGCTGGATCCCATGGCCCTGAGATCATGACCTGAGCTGAAATCAAGAATCAGACGTTCATGGGCACCTGAGTGGCTCAGTCGGTTAAGTGTCTGCCTTCAGCTCGTGTCATGATCCCAAGGTCCTGCTCTGCGGGGAGCCTGCTTCTCCCTCTTCCTCTGCCTGCTGCTCCCCCAGCTTGTGCTCTCTCGCTCTCTCTGTCAAATAAATAAATAAAATCTTAAAAAAAAAAAATCAGATGTTCAACTGACTAAGCCACCCAGGCGCCGCTTAACTAGTTTATTTATAGCTGAACCATGTAGAGTGTACTATCATTATGTTTCCTTTTTCTTTGTAATAATTCCTTTACTCTGATGTTAATAATTGTCCTGTATTTGTTTCCTTAGTTTTGTATGTGCATATCACAAATTATCCTAAAACTCAGTTGCTGATCTGCTCTCTGGATGTTCAGATGTGTTAGGTAGTCTTTCCACTGAGTCTCTTTGAAGAGATGTTCTCTGGAGCCCCCTCCCCTATTTCAGTCTGGACTGGTGGCCCTTCGGGCCTTCTGACAAATGTCACTCTTCATATTATCCTAGGGATTTCGCTTACCACTTTCATATATGTTGACCTCCTAGTGTCTTTTTCTTTCTTGGTTTACTCCCTTGGTTTGATGTGATAAACCCTCTAGTACAGCACTTTTTAACGGAACTTTCTGTGATGGTGAAATGTTCTATATCTGTGCTGTCTAAAAGGGTAACGACACATGGTTATTGAGTGCCTAGAATGTTGCTAGTGTGGCTGAATTTCAAATTTAATTTTAACTAAAGTTAAAATGCCACATGTGGCTGTTGGCTAGTGTATTGAATAGCACAGCTGTGATATCTTCCTGAGAATGAGTGGATGGGAGAGGTTGATCAACTTTAGACATAATCTATTGCCCCTTTCTCTTCCATACTCTCTCAATCTAGTTATATCACAATCTTGAGCAGATTCATAATTACTGTGATTATGTAATTGCTGTTCATTGGTGAGCCAAGAGTTGTAGTATAATTAATTACATTTCCATTTTTATGTAACTTGCTATTTTTCCTGGACTTGATAATTGCCTTGATTTTTTATTTGTTTAGTTTTATTTAAACTTATAATTAAGAGTTCCCTCTACCGTCCAACAATTCTGTAAAGCAATTCTTAGTACAATTTTCCTTATTGCTTAGTACAAATTTCCTATATGATTAATCCTATCATGTGTTTGTCAGTTTTATTCTTTTCCTTGAGATACCCTTTCTGGACCCATCCATCTTTCCATTCCGGTTTGATCTGTGTTGCTCTCTAGTTCTGCTTGGACAGAGTCATCCTGAAAATTCCTTTCACCTCTCCCCTGTGCTAGATCCCATTTGCTGGAACCCATATCACCCTTACTTTGGTGGTGCATGTGACTGGTAACTTCTAAAGAAAGGGAACAGGAAGATAAATGTTTTGAGAGTCTGCATGTCTGAAAAAATATCTTTAGTCTAACCTCTCACTTAAATGACAACTTGGTATCAAACCTGAGAATTATTTTGCCTCAGAACTTTGAAGGCAATATTTTATTGTCTTGAGCTTACAGTGTTGCTGTTGGGAAACTCAGTTTATAGATTCTTCCCTGCAAGACCTCTTGAAAGGCATTATGTACACACTCTGCCCCTATAAGGCCTGCTAATTCAGAACCTGGCTCAGGCATTGCCTCTCGGAGAAGTATCCTGCATGGAACTCTCTCTTCTCTCAACTGGTGAAATGCTGCCCATTCTCTCTGTTTCTCTAATAATTGGATACTGCTGGTACTCAGCTCTTCCCACCAGACTATCACTCTGACTTGGGTCTGAGTTTATCTCCCACATCTCTCTGTGCTTGGCACAGAAGAAGAGCAATGGATTTGAAATCCAAAGACCTTGGTACAGGTACCTGCTCCACTGCTGATTAACTACTTGTCAATGTGGCCAGGGTTTCTTGACTTCCACATTATTGACATTTTGGGCCACACAGTTCTTTTTGTGAGAGTTGGTCCTATGCATGGTAGAATGTTTAGCAGCATTTCTGGTGTCTACCCATTAGATGCCAGTAGTACCCCCCTTCTCCCTAGTTGTGACAATGAAAAATGTCTCCAGAAATTGCTAAATGTCTCCTGGGGGGCAGAATCACCACTGGCTGAGAGTCAGTGATGTAGGCAAATTTCTTCACTTCATGAGTTTCAAATTCTTCACCAAACTTTTTTTTTAAAGACCTTATTTTTTTTTTAAGTTTTGTTTGTTTTAGAGAGAAAGAGAGAGAGGGCATGGGCAGGAGGGAGGGGCAGAGGGAGAGGGAGAGAGAAACTTAAACAGACTCTGCATGACCCAGGCACCCCTTAAGATTTTATTTTTAAATAATCTCTACACCCAAATGGGACACAAACTTCAACCCCAAGATCAAGAGTCACATGCTCTACCAGCTGAGCCAGCCAGGTGCCCCAAATTGCTCCCCAAACTTAAAGGGTTTCCATGAGGACTAAGTGTGAGAACATGAGTTGCCACAGTTACAAAATCTAAGTGGGCACAACATATGAGTGCCGAGCACAGGATTCATACAATAAGGCTCATGTACACTGAGTGAGGGGAATAGTGTTGTTGAGGGTAAACTGCTTGCACTTAGATAGTGCTTAGGAGGTGCCAGCTACTCTTGTAAGAGCTATTCGGTGATTGAATGTTTCAAACCTCACTACAACTTCATTATCCTCATTACACAGATGAGGAAACTGAGGTAAGACAAGATTAGGTAATTAACCAATCCAAAGTTTCATTTAGAAAGTGTTAGAACTGGGATTCAAACCCTGGCCATCTGGTTCAGAGTCTTTGCTCTGAGCCAGCATGTTTCAACTGTGTGGTTTATAACTTTGGATTGTGAATTTCGTATGCGCTACTTCTTGTTAGAATATTTTCCTTGGCATCTTGCACATGGTACATATAATCTGCAAAATGTTTTCCTGCCTGGGACCACAGGTATTTTAACAAAGCAGTATCCTAATAATGGTATTGCACATGGATGTAACATTTTACACTTTGCAAATTATTTTCGCATTCGTGTTGCTCAGCCCCAGAACCCTGTGACATACACATATACAGATTTTTCTTTTAGAGTTGTGAGGAAATGGGAGGTCCCCAAAGGGGAGTGACTGGTACAAGCTAGAAAATGCCAGAGCTGAGACCAGAACCAGGATCTCCTGGCTCCTATGCAAATGTCTGCTTTGTTACACCAGGGCTTTGACAAGGGCAGTGTCTTCTCTTCTCATGGAGATTTTACTTGGTAGCTAATAGTGTGTGGTTGTAATACCTTATTCACCAAGTAGGGGCGGAGTTATGCACAGGACAAGTCCTCAGAGTTAATGGGGTTGGGAGTTGGGAATTGGGTAGAAACTACATGTAAAAATTTATAATTCATGTTTTAAGAGGCTCACTAAGAACTCTGATTAGCCATTTGCACAATTTTCATATTTAGACCAATTATTTTTCATGTTGTATTGAACAACACATTTTCAGTTAGAAACAGGTAACTTGACAAGGACAGTGGGTATCCTGAGTCAGACACATCCCTGGAGTAAATTGGCTGTTAGAGTTGGAAGCTCAGGATCTCCCAGTAATTTGGCTCCTGACCCCCTTACTTCTGTGCCACTGTTCTCACCAAAGTCACCTGTTATCTCACCCATCCAGCAAGTATTAATGGAGCGCCTGCTTTACACCAGTGAGCAAGACAGGGAGAAAAAGTCTGTTTCTCTTGGGGAGCCCAGCTAGAATTCGCATGTTGCCCGCCCTCCCCTCCATGCAGCTCCCCTGGCTCCCTGATGCTCTGCCTCCTGGTTTTCTTCTCTGATGCTGCCTCCTCCATCTCCTTTTGCTGTTTCTGCCTCCAAAGCTGTCTTTCCTTGGGGCTCTCAGCCCTCTTCTGCTCTCACTCTGCACACCCACCTTGACTTACCAGCTCTGGCCGGGCACCCGTTCACCTCTGTCTCCTGATGCACCTGTTGAGATGCCCTCATGGGCATCTTTGTCTGAATGATGCATGGGTGTTTCACAGCTACTTCAGATCTGAATACACAGCACTGACCCTGTGCCCCTCCCAAAACCCTGTCCTCTTTCCATGGTCTCTTTGTTGATGGATGGCACCCATTTGCTCAGTCCTCAAGCAGAAGTCCAAGCCACCCTCCTTCTTTGGACTTCTTCACATCCCTCCCCTTATACAAGTTTCCGGTGGCCCAGCACCGCCCCTTCTGCTTCCTAATTTTCTCTCTCCTCTGTGCCTTTCTAGTTGCCCCACTGATGGATTGTGCCTGAGATATTTGTTACTAAAACAGAAAGCAGGATTTTTTTCTTTACAAGAAAGCCTTGGTTTTATGTGAACGTATTCTCTCCATAGTTAAATCACATTTTAGGTAAAAATCTTTCCATACCACTTAATTTTATTTCAATACCAGTAGGTATTTTGCTGTCTGAATAAACCCTCTGTACCTCATTGCCAAGCACTGACCATGTAGCAAGAGTGGTGAGCCTCTAGCAATCCACAGGCAGAGGGTCTTTCTACAGAGCTTTTAGGAAGCTGGTCCTTGGGATGTTTCACTGCAGCTTTTGTTTCCTCCAAAGCAACCAGACAAAGGTTATTTGATGTAACTTTATTTAAGAAGAAAAATGGCTTTATTTGTAAAATTAATGTTTACCAGATACCCACTCGATACCTACCACTACCTCTGAGGAATGACATAGGGATTTAGACAATTAAGAAGTACAGATCATGGCCTCAAGAAGTTTGTTCAGAGAGGGAGCCCCCAGGGTTTACCACAGAGTGAGCAGGCAGAAAACTCAGGAGGAGGCCACATGGGGGTGCTTTGTGGAGGTAGGGGAAGAGGGTCTGGAAGCAAGGAAAAAAGAGAACTAAAGGTCATATATAAATGTATATGTATATGTAATGTACATGTAAATGTATATGTAAATTTGCATATTTGCATATATTTATGCACAAAGAAATTGGGAGAGTTAGAACTTATATTGACCAGTTATATCCATTGGTAAATGAAGAAGCCAGGTAGCAGGTGATGTGTACCGTATGATGTCATTCGGTTAAAAAACAAATCCACTTCTCTATGCAAACGTGCTTGTATTTGCTTGAGCAGGGAAAAACGCGTGGAACACGGGAGACTGCTAAAGTTGGTTACTTGGTGTGGAAGATGATTAGCTTTGTTTTATAGATTTTTCCATTGTATCATTCCTTTTTTATTCTTTTTAACGTGGGGCATGAACCCACAACCCTGAGATCAAGACCCGAGCTGAGATCAAGAGTTGGATGCTTAACCGACTGAGCCACCCAGGCGCCCCTTGTTCCACTTATTAAAATAAGCATATGTTACCTTAGTGATTTGTCAAACATAAAATCAAGTTGATTGAAGTTGTGTTCGAGTGCCCGCTGAAGCACTGGACCAGTGCTCTGCATATACTATCTCAGTGAAATTGTCCCAGCAGCTCTGAGAAGCCTGTGCTGTTGTCTCTGTCATGCTAGTAAGGAAAGGACTTGCTGAACATGAAGTAACAGGGTCAAGGCCAGGTAAGCATGGGAAGCAGACCCGGGAGGGAACCAGCCCTGTGAGGCTCCGAGGCCAATACCTAGGACAGGGCTTGCCCCTTTCTCCAGCACCTACACTGTCCCTGCTCCTTCCAGCATGAGTCCCAGCCATTAATTCCTGGTTCCTCCTCCCCATCGGTGCACACAGAGAACAAGGCCGTCCTGTGGAAGGGTTTAGGCCAAAGGGGCTTTTCCACCACCAACTCTCTCCCCCATCCCTCTCCCCATGCCACATGCACACCATTCCGAGAGTTTTGTAGCAACTTTGAGATTCCCTACCAAGGCTGTGTAGTGTAGAGGGTGCACGCGTGGATGTGGGAACCCGACTGCCTCGGGTTCAGATGCCAGTGCATCTGCCACTCTGTGGTCTTGGGGAGGTTACTTCATCTCTGTGCTTCATATTGTTGCCTCTGAAATGAGTAATAAGTAATAGTAGCTACCTCATTAGGTTGTTTAAGCAACTAAATCAATATATGCAAAGTACTTAGAACTGTGTGCTTGGTGTCGGATGTGGTAGCCATCAGGAGACGCTGCTGATGCCACAGTGGCCACCTGCTCTGAAGGTCGTGGTCTGAGTAGCAAGCAGCGAGTCCTGAGCAGAGCACACAAGGCCATTCAGTGTCCTCCTCTGAAAAATGAGGATAATTCCAACCTCATGGGGTTGCTGTGAAGATTGAGTAAGATGGCAACTGTTGAGCACAATTTCCGGCATTAAATAAATGACTGTTCAGGCTTTCTTGGTAGAAGTTGAGAGGCTGAGTCTAAAATTTATATGAAAATGCAAAGGCCCTAGACTAGCCCAAGCAATCTTGACGAACAAAGTTGGAGGGCTTTTACTACTTGCTTTCTAGGTTTGCTATACAACTGCGATAATCCAAGACAGACAAGATCAAGGGAACGGAATAGGGAGTCCACAAATAAGTCTACACATGTGGTCAGCTGGTTTTTGACAAACATGCCAAGGCAGTTCAGCAGGGAAAGAACAGTCTTTTCGACAAATGGTGCCGGAACAATTGGACATCTGTATGCAAAAAAAAAAAAAAGGGAATGTACTGTAGCATGTGGAAATATGAACTTAAAATGGATCATAGGCTTAACTGCAGGAACTACAAGCTATAAAACTATAGAAGAAAACAGGATAAAATCTTTGTGATCTTGTGTGATGGTTAATTTTACATTTCAATTTGGCTAAGCCATGATGCCCAGATATTTGGCCAAACATTATTCTAGATGTTTCTGTAAAAATATTTTTTAGATGAGATTAACACTTAAATCAGTAGACTTTGAGTTAGGCCGATTATTCTCCATAATGTGGGTGGGCCTTATCCAATCAGTTTCAGGCCTTACGAGAAAAAGATTCCTGTGAGGAAGAGAGTTTTGCCTCCAGACTGCATTTGGGCTTGAGATGAAGCAGCAACTCTTGCTGAGGTCTGCAGCCTGCTAGCTTACCCTGCGGAGCTTGGACTTGCCAAGCCAAGCCTCCGGGATTGGCAGGAGTTAATTTCTTAAAGAAAACCTCACCACTACCACTGAACTGATAAATACATTGGGAAATGCTATTGAGCAATAAAAAGGCATGAGCTATTGATAGAGGAAGTAAAATAACAATAAATAACATAACATAACATATAACATAATAAAGTAAAATAACATAAACAAATGTCAAAAGCATTATGCATTTGAAGCCACAAAAGGCCATGCACTATATGATTCCATTTGTGTGACATTCTAGAAGAGTCAAAACAACTAGAATGGAAAACAGAGATCTAGGGTGGTGGAAAGGGATTGACTGAAAAGAAGTTGGAAGGAATTGGGGGGGAGGGTGCAATGGAAGTCTATATCTTGCATGTAGTGGTGGTCATATGATGGTGTACATTTATCTAAATACATCAAACTGAATACTTTGAAAAGGTGAATTTTACTGAATGTAAATTATACCTCCAGAAACTTGTTTTTTTTGTTTTTGTTTTTGTTTTTTTGCCAGCAAAAATAGGTTTGTTCAGGAACAGCAGAGAATTACAATTCAGGGCATGAAAGCTATGGCAGAACCACAAGCAAGTCCCCAGAAATTTGATTTCTTAAAACAGCTGCTCTAAATATAATCACTGTTACAGATAAGGAAACAAACTTAAGGAGGTTCAACAACTTTGTTCTCATCATTTATAGGTGTGACTCCTGGGGGCTTTCATATCTTGTCTCCCCATACTAGTCAATGACTATGCTCCAATTAATATAAACTCTAAACTTATAAAAGATAAATAAATGCAAAGGGTTTGACTGTAGTAAAGTAACTTTCCCAGGCATGACTCTTGATAGTTTTTGTAGAAAGGAAGAGCATGTGGGGCTGGTAGATATTTTCTGGCCTTCATTCCAAAGAGGTAAATGATGTACATTCACGGCCTAGGAAATAGAGCAAGAGTAGGCTTTGCATGCATCATCCCTCCTGCTGCTACTGCCTGGACTTCTTGCTCTTGAACCTGTTTCCCATTAGGCAAAATCCCCAGAAGGGGTCTGTGAGGCCGGCTTTCCTGGGCAGGGCAAAGCAGTGGAAACCAAGGATCTATTTTGTTGTTGTTCATTTGCTTTGTTTTTGATTCTGTGGGTATGTTTTTTTGTTCTTTTGTTGTGTTGTTGTTTAAGTGTGGATGCTTTATTTTACTTTATTTTTAATTTAATTTTATTTAAATTCAATTAATTAACATATGGTATATTATTAGTTTCAGAGGTAGAGTTCAGTGATTCATCAGTTTATATATAACATCCAGTGCTCATTACATCACGTGCCCTCCTTAATGCCTGTCACCCAGTTACCACATCCCCCCACCTCTCCCCCTCCAGCAACCCTCAGTTTGTTTCCTAGAGTTAAGAGTCCCTTACGGTTTTTCTGATGTGTGTTTAATATTTGGACTTATTGGAAGGATGTGGGTCTGAACTTGTGTTTGCCAGCCTGTGGGTTTATAGCTGTCAGTCCCCAGTAGGTGGGTGATGGGAGAAATACATGCTTACAAGGTTTTTGCTCAGGTGAAAAGGTTCATTTGAGAGAGAATGTGTTGTGTGTAGCATGCTTCTTACAGAAGACTCCATAAACTTGCTTAAAAAGATATAAAAATTTGGGGGCACCTGGGTGACTCAGTTGGTTTAGAGTCTGCCTTCGGCTCAGGGTGGGATCGAGCCCCGCATTGGGCTCCCTGCTCAGCAGGGAATCTGCTTCTCCCTTTCCCTCTGCTTGTGCTCTTTCACTCTCTCTCAAATAAATAAATAAATAAATAAATAAATAAATAAATAATCTTAAAAAAAGGATATAAAATTGTTCGGTTTTTTAATTAAGTGATCCATTCACGTGGTTCTAATACCGAAGATACAGAAGTTGACAAGTCTTTCTCCCATGCTGCCTCCCAACCACTCCGTGTTTCCCTCCTGGTAGATAGCCTGTGTTACCTGTTTCTGGTGGTTTTTTCCTGATATATTTCATGCATATATGTGCAAATAGGTGTATCTCTATGTGTTTCCCTCCTTTTATACAAATCATAGGAAACTATACATAGCCTTCTTCTATGCTTTATTCCATGAACCATAATTGGCTTAACTTTATCCCCTATTGATGGGCATTTAGATTATGGTAATCTTCTCTTATAAATTATGCTGCAGTGAGTAACCTTGTCCTAAGGTCTTATTATGCAGTGTGGTTATATCTGTGGAACAGATTTCTCTAATTGGCACTGCTGGGTCAGGGGCATGTGTGCCCGTGGAATTGCTCCACATTGAGGTTGTGCCAGTGGACATTCCACCAGCACAGAGAGGCCTGGAGGTCTGACCCTGTGTGCACTGTGACTAGTGACTCACTGACCTCTTCTTTCTTGACAGCTCCGTCTTCCCTCTTTCCTGGCCCTTTGTCTTCTGAATTTGTCCTGCCTTTCTAGCATTCTCTCAAGGAGCTCTCTGCTGTGGCTAATTTGGCCTCTCTTTTGGCCTTTGTTCCTCTCTGCTTCAGCATGGGTTTCATAGAATTTTTTCTTTTTCACCTGCTCTGGGTTGTGTCTAGGGCCCACTACTGGGAGAAAAGCATGGGAGTGGCTGATGGGGGGGGAGGGGGGTGTCTCCACACCCCTCCCCTTCCTCACCATCTCCTCAGCTGGAAAACACCGTTCCCTCCCAAGGCTGCCTGGGACTTTTCACCTCACACCCAGTGGCCCAGTGTGTTCTTACCTCCCGAATGAGGGCTGGAGCCTGCGCAGGGCTGAGGTAGCTCCTGGTCCTGCTCTGGGCTCTTAGATCTACACACTCCATATGGGGGCAACAAGGGTGTACAGGTACACGTCAGGTCAGACAGAAAGTCTGCTTTTTGTTCTGTGGTAGCTAGAAGAGTCGCCTGTGCGAAGCAAACCTCAACCGGGAGAACTTAGGCCTTTGTGGTTTATCATCAGAAATCATCAGGGAGACTTGACGTATGGTGGTAATTCTGAGCAACAGTTATAAAACAAACACATGTTAAGATTTTATTTAATCAAGTCATGAGGGAAGCAGTGTGATGTTGCAACTGGTTCAAAGGAGAGTTCAAAGAACTACAATTGTGTAGGCCATCAGGAAAGTGGAAATAAATTTGCTTATTAGATATAAAACTGGCCAATATCTATGATCTCTGCTAAACACAATTTTTTGGCATCACACTCCCCATCCTACACCTGAGAGCTGTAAAATAGCTAAAAGACCATGAAGATAACTGGGGAATTGCGCTGTGCATGAGACAGGGCCTTGAGGCCCCTCACCCCTCTCTCTCACCCATTTTTATTTTATTTTAAAATTTCTCTTGTTTTTATTTTTTGAAATGACAAAAGATGTGTAACCTGACATTTACCATCTAAACCATATTTGATTGAGTGTACAATTCAGTGGCATTAAGTACATTCACAGTTTTGTGCAACCATCAGCACCATCCATCTCCAAAACCTCTTTCATCGTCCCAAACTGAACCTCTGTGCCCATTCAACAGTATCACCCCATTCCCCCTGCCCCTGGTCCCTAGCAACCACCATTCCATTTTCTGTCTCTATAAATTTGTCACCCGTTTAAAATCTTTCCCAAGTTTTCCTTACCAGGAGTGGAGGCAGTGAATCACATTTGCCATCTCTGTGACCTTGGCCAAGTTATTAGCCACCTTGAGCCTTGGTTTCCTTTCTGTAAAATCAACATGACAACACCTCCCTCAGGGATTTGCTGTGAGTATTAAATGAGGTAGTCTTTGCAGAGTGCTTGGTGTAAGAAGGGTATACAAAGATCAATGAATGGTAGTTCATTGTTCCTGTTTTCTCATAGTTACTGTTTTCTCACTTGCGCCCTTGGTCCTCAGAGGCACAGAAGTTCCTTTGGGTCTGTGGTTCTGGGTATGGACCACACATGTGGAGAGCCTTTGAAAATACTGATGCTAAGGTCCCATGCTCAGAGGTTCTGATCTAACTGGTCTGGGTGCAGGTTGGGCTTGGTGGGTTTTCAAAGCTCTAATGAGAAGCCAGATGGAGAACCACTCACGGCTCCAGGTGTCTCCCGAGGTCCCAGAGCGTTGCATGTGGGGTAGAACAACACTCTCTGTTGGGCATTGGGCCAAGGCAGTGGTTAGACACCTGTAAGTCCTGGTGCTCTTTGCAGAACACTATGAAATATTCATCATCTAAATGCCATAATTCAAACTAGAAACATGTTTAATGAGCAGGAAATAAATGTCTGAGATGTGGGAAGTGAATTATGTGGCTTGCCTATGAGACAGTACATGGAAATGTGTTGGGTCAATACTAGGAAAGTCTCAGTGTTAACTTATGATGAGGGGGTTAATTAGGCAGGCAGTTCTAGCAAAGGTGGGGAGGTATCGTCTGGAGATGCTCTTGGAGGAAAGAAAGGTGGACAGTGTAAGAACTGGTACAGCAGGTCAGACAGGAGTCCCAGCAGGAATCTGTGGGGAGACAGGCTGCAATTGAGGAGAGCAAGCCTTAGAATTTTATGGATGGATACTCCATCCTGACTTAAGCATCTGAGGAGGGACTGTTGAGGCTGCCATTGGAGCAGGAGCACCCTGAGTCTCTTAGCTGCTCTTCTCCCCCTCTGCTGCCTCCGGGGAAGTCTCTGGAATGGCGCCTTGCTCTTCAAAGCTTCTTCTCTTTCCTTCATGCCCATGTTTACAGTGGTGTTCAGTGGGGGGTGGAGGCAGTCCTGGCCAGTGCGTAGCCCCAGAGGCCCCTGCCCCCTGCCCCCTGCACTGGGCAGTCAGGCAGCAAGCCATCTGCCGTTCCTCGTGCCCACAGTCTGCCTGTGTGGTTTGCAGCAGTCTGCACTTAAAATTGAGGCCTCTAACTAGACAGCTGAGTATTTTATAACCCAGATTAATGTGCCGTAAGACCCCTTTTAGTTAAAAAAACCAACCAAACAAACCCTGAAGTCATATATTTAATAGTTCCTAACCACTCTAGAGGAGACATTGTAAATGTCCTGGTATACCTGGTTGTCAGTATTTTAAAATCCTCCCTAAATGTCTGTATCTTTTCTGAATGAAATGCATTGGAGGATTAGTGGTTTCCAGGCCAGTAATGGGCCTGTTGCAAGGCTTCTGAGGTGTCATCACCTAATCTGTGTTGAGGGACTATCATGAAGAAACCACAGGGGGAAGGAGCTTTAGCAACTGCTTACATGCAGTGCAGGTGGTCTACTGATAAACTCCATGAGTCCCTCTTACCAGTTTTCTTCTTTCTCTTAAGCTATAATGACTTAGGCTTCAGAAATTAGTCTAGAAACTTGTTCAGAAACTGACATTTTTTTCTTATCAGTCCTCTCACTGTGTTTTTTGTGAGAATTGGCTGTTGTATGTTTAGGTTGTTGTAAACCAGGATCTAGGGTAATGGGTGAGTGGGTGGCAACTGTGCCTGGTCTTCTTTTAGCCCATGTTTCCATCGATTCAAGCAGTGTATAAAGAATTATATGCCATGAGCTGGTGAAATTTATTCCAAGTATGCAAGGCTGGTTCAACATAATCCTCCTATCAACAGATGTCTTAGTTTGCTCAGGCCGCTCTACTGTAATAGTATAGACTGGGCAGCTCCTTATTTCTCGCAATTCCGGAAGCCGGCAAGTCCAAGATCAAAGTATGGGCAGATTCAGTTCCTGGTCAGAATCCTTTTTCTGGCTTGTGGACTGTCACCTCACTGTGTTCCCACATGACAGAGAGAGCTCTGGTCTCTCATCCTCTTTGTTGTTTTGTTTTATTTTGTTTTAAGGGGGAGAGTGCACACAAGCAGGGTTGGGGGGTCAGGGGGAGGGGCAGAAGGAGAGGGAGAGAGAGAATCTTAAGTAGTCTCCACACCCAGAGCGGTCCCTGATGTGGGGCTCGATCTCACAACACTGAGATCATGACCTGACCTGAAATCAGAGTTGGACACTGAATTGACTGAGCCACCCATGTGCCTCTTTCTTCCTCTTCTTATAAAGACAATTCCAATCTTGAGGTCACCATACTCACCATCTCATCTTAGCCTCTTTGCTTCCCAGAGACCATGTCTCCAAATACTATCACAATGGGAGTTAGAACTTCAACATATAAATTTTGGGGGACACAAACATTTAGTCCATAACAATAAGCTAAACAAGAAAAATTATGTAATCATATCAACAGATGCAGAAAAGGCTTTTGACAAAATCCAGCACCCATATTTTGTAAAAACAAAATAAAAGAAAACACGTAGCAAAATAGGAATTAGGAGAACATTCTCAACATGATAAAGAGCATCAATATAAAACCTACAGCTCACATCATACTTAATAGTGGAGCACTGAACTCCCCTCTAAGATAAGGAACAAGGCAAGGATGTCTGCTCTTACCACTCATGTTCAATATAGTGTGTAAATTCCAGCCACTGCAATAATGCAAGAAGAAAAGAAAACATACAGATTAGAAAAGAAGAAATAGCACTGTCTTTGTATGCAGATGACATGATTGTCTACATGGAAAATACTAAGGAATCAACAAAAAACTAAAACTAGTAAGAGAGTTTAGCAAACTTGCAGGATAGAAGATCAACACACAAAAATCAATTGCATTGCTATATACTAACTGAACATGTGGAAATGGAAATTAAAAACACAATGCCCTTTATAGTCACTTTAAAGGGAATTAAGTATATTTTTAACAAAATGAGTACAGGATCTGAAAAATTGTAAAAGGCTGGTGAAAGGAATCAAAGGAGACCTAATTAGAGATGCATACCAGGTTCACAGTTAGAAGACTCAACATAGTAAAGATAACAATTCTCTCCATATTTATCTATAGGTTGAATGTAGTTTCTATTAAAATTCCAAGGGTGCCTGGGTTGCTCAGTCATTAAGTGTATGCCTTCGGCTCAGGACATGATCCAGGGGTCCTGGGATTGAGCCCCGCATCGGGCTCCCCGCTCAGTGGGAAGCCTGCTTCTCCCTCTCCCACTCCCCCTGCTTGTGTTCCCTCTCTCGCTGTTTCTCTGTCAAATAAATAAATAAAAATCTTTAAAAAAAATTCCTCAAAGTTTTTTTTTTTTTTGCACATATAGACAGGCAGATTCTAAAATGTATGTGGAGAGGCATAGACTCCAGAATACCTAAAAAAAGTATATTGGGAGGAATTACTCTACTTGATATTAAGGCTCAAAATGTAGCTACGGTAATTGAGGAATGTGGTATTGGTGGAAGGATAGACACAGAGATCAATAGAACACAATTAAGAACCGGAAAATAGATGCACACAAATATGTTCAACTGATTTTTCACAAAGGCACAAAAGCAGTTCGGTAGAGGAACGCTCCACAAATGAGGTTGGAGCAACTGGACGTCCATAGTTTTAGAATACCATATGCAGACATTAACCTTAAATATAAAATAATAAAAGTTTTAGAAAAATTTCAGAAGAGAAAATTTTCAGGATCTAGGGTCAGGCAAAAAGTTCTTAGGTTTCACACCTAAAACATGATACATGAAAGGAAAACTTGATAAAACTTGATAAATCATTAAATTTAAAAAATTTTACTGTGTGAACAGCTCTGTTAAGATGAAAAGGCAACCAACAATCTGGGAGAAAATATTTGCAAACCACATGTTTGACAAAGGACTCGTATTTAGAATGTATAAAAAACTTAAAATTCAACAGTAAAATAATGAACAATCCTATTAGAAAATGGGCAAAAGACATGAAGAGACATTTCCGAATAGAATATACAGCTGGCAAATAAGCAAATGAAAAGATGTTAAATATTTTCTTGTGTGATTGCTGCGGCTAGGAGTTTCAGTATTATGCTGAATAAAAGTGGCAAGAGTGGACATCCTTGTGTTGTTCCTGATCTTAGGGGAGAAGCTCTCAGTCTTTCGCCATTGAGTATGATGTTAGGTATGAGTTTGCCATGTATGGCCTTTATTATGTTATGGTTTGTTCCCTCTAAGTCTACTTTGTTGAGGGTTTTTTTTTATCATGAATGGATGTTGTACTTTGTCAAATGCTTTTTCTGCATCTATTAAATGATCATATAGTTTTTATTCTTTCTCTTATTGATATCACGTATCTCGTTGACTGTGAATACAGCTCGATTTTTTTTTAAGATTTTTATTTGTTTATTTGACAGAGAGAGACACATGAGAGAGGGAACACAAGCAGGGGGAGTGGGAGAGGGAGAAGCAGGCTTCCCACTCAGCAGGGAGCCCGATGCGGGGCTCGATCCCAGGACTCTGGCATCACGACCTGAGCCAAAGGCAGACGCTTAACAGGTGCCCCGACAGCTCGATTTTTAAAATAAGCAAAGCATTTGAATAGATGTTTCTCCAAAGAAGATGTATAAATGGTCAATAAGCACTTGATAAGATGTTTAATAGGGAAATGTCATTAGGGAAATGTCCATCAAAATCATAATGTGATGCTTCACACTCATTAGAATTGCTATTATCAAACAAAGCAAAGAGAAAATAAGTGGTTTAAGAACATGGAGAAATTAGAACACTTATGCATTGCTGGTGGGAATGTAAAATGGTGCAGCTACTCTGGAAAATGGTATGGTGGTTCCTCAAAATTTAAACACGTGATTAACATATAATTTGACAATTCCACTTCTAGATATACACCCAAAAGAAGTGAAAGCAGGGCCTTGAAGAGTTGTTTGTACACCCATGTTCATACAGCATTATTCACAGTAGCAAAAGTGGAAACAACCCACATGTCCATCAACAAGATTAAAAGGATAAACAAAATGTGTATTCATGAAATGGAATATTACTCAGCCTTAAAAAGGAATGAAATTCTGATACATGCTACAACATGGATGAATCTTGAAGACATGCTAAGTGAAATAAGCCAGATACAAAAGGACACGTTTTGTATGATTCCACCTGTATGAAGTGCTTAGAATAGATAAATTCATAGAGACAGAAAATAGAATAGAGGTTAGCAGGGGATGGAGAATTACTGTTTAATGGATACAGTTTGTTGGAATAATGAAAACATTTGGAATTTATGTATTTATTTTAATTTGTTAATTTGTAAAATAATTTTTAAGTAAGCTCCATGCCCAGTGTGGAGCCCAACACAGAGCTTGAACTCGTGACCCTGAGATCAAGACCTGAGCTGAGATCAAGAGCCAAATGCCTAACTGACTGAGCCACCCAGGTGCCCCCAAAACTTGGACTTTGGTAGTGGTGATGGTTTTACAACATTGTGACTATATGTAATGCCACTGAATTGTACACCTAAAAATGGTTAAAATGGTAAATTTTATGCTATGTATAGTTTACCACAATAAAAAAAATGAGCAACAAGGGAATCATGGAGTACTACATCAAAAACTAATGATGGGATGTGTGGTGACTAACATAACATAAAAAAAAAAAAAAGCAAAAACACTGCTCTAGAATTGTGGTTCTCAAAATGTGGTGCCCTGACCCGCAGCATCAGCGTTACCAGGAACTAGTTAGAAATGCAAATTCTCAGGCCCCACCCCAGACCTACAGAGTCAGAAACTGGGGGTGGGCCCCCTGTGATGATTCTGATGCCTGCTAAAGTTTGAGACTACTGCTCTAGTCTAGAGAGCAAAGGAACCCAATGGGATAAAGCAGGTTATAAGCGGGAAGGAGTTTGAATATAATAGTATATTATTATATATTAGATGTTTAATAAAAAGTACATCAGTATTGGAAAAAAAAAATCAACAAATTGACCCAAGAAGAAGCAGAAAACTTAAATAGTCTAATTACCATAGAAGCGATTAGAAACATGATTAAAGATGTAACTTTAAAAAAGTACTAGGGCCAAATGGTTAGCCCTGTTCCATATTTTAACAACAGCAAAAAATTAGTTCCATTGTTATTTAAACTATTGTAAAGCATAGAACAAAATGAAAGGTAGATTTAGTTTATGAAACCAGCACAACCTGAATACAAAAACCAGGTAAATATGAATGAGAGAGAAAGATATAGTACAAGAAGTATAGATCACACTCACTTATGAATATAGATATAAAAATTCTTAATAACATTACTTAGAAGGATATAGCATTGATCAAAAGAATAATACTGTGTGATCACATGGAGTTTGATCCAGGAATGCATGGATGATTCCATAATTCGATATACCAACAATTAAAGGAGAAAACCAAATGACTATATTACTAGTTGCTGAAAAGGCAGTGATTTTTAGTAAAAAACAGAAGATATGAGAGGACAGTTCTTATCTCTTGACCATAGCTCATCATGCATTGAACCACCATGTTTTACTCTCTCAGTGCATCAACTGATTGAAAATGTTGTCTAAGCAGCTACCTATGGAGGAATATGGGTGCCCTTAAGTGATGCTTTATCACTTAGGGACAGATATAGTACAGGAACTGATGGAATTCTTAACAGCCAATTAAGTTGCTTGAAATATTTTGGTTCTTCTTGCTGGTGGACTTTTCTAGAAGCAAGCCAAACCTGGCAGTTATTGGATCACCTTTAAAGGAACTGTCTTCTTAAGTCATTATATTTGAATACTTGATTCCTAACAATATACATTTCAAATCATCTAGCCAAATTATTTATGATTATCAGGCCATCCCTGAAGTATGACTTAGAGAAGGATTATGAAGCTTTTTGGCATAGGAAATCGATCATTTGAAAAGGGAGGATTATTTTACGGGACAATTCCTGTACCCCTGCCCTTGTGTGATTGGACTGTTGATCCTCAGCACAGGAATTTTATATCTGCCACCATTACATTTTGTCTTGTGAAAATCAGCCTGTTCTTCCAATCTGAGATTTTCCTGGATCCTGATTTTTGTCATCCAACGAATTTAGTCTCTCACTGCTTTTTGTCACCTGCAGTCTCATTAGGATGTGATAAGTTACTCATCCAAGTAGATAGGTAGACAAAATACTTTTCCAACAAGGAAAGAAAGCTCTGAGGGCTATTTATTTATTTATTTTAGAGTGGGAGAAGGGCAGAGGCAGAGAGAGAGTCTTTAGCAGGCTCCACGCTGGGTGTGGGGCTCAGTCTCACTACCCTGAGATCATAACCTGAGCCAAAATCAAGAGTCGGACAGTTAAGCAACTAAGCCACCCAGGTACCCCTCTGAAGGCTTTTTAAACTATCAGCTTTTTTTTTTTTAAATAAAGTTTTATTGTCGGGCGCCTGGGTGGCTCAGTCGGTTAAGCGACTGCCTTCGGCTCAGGTCATGATCCTGGAGTCCGGGGATCGAGTCCCGCATCGGGCTCCCTGCTCGGCAGGGAGTCTGCTTCTCCCTCTGACCTTCTTCCCTCTCGTGCTCTCTGTCTCTCATTCTCTCTCTCTCTCAAATAAATAAATGAAATATTTAAAAAAAAAATAAAAAAAATAAAGTTTTATTGTCTCAGTCTCCTCTGATCCGTGGCACTTTTTCTTTGCCCATTTTCTTCTGAAGGCCTTCATAACTTTGTTTTCCTTGAATCATAAGAAGGACTGAATTTTTCAACCCAAATCTATACTATTCCATCCAGTTGAGATTTGGGGAATACAGTGTCTGAGAAGAGGATTCTGGGGGCATCTAAGAAAGATGGTGGGTGTTTTCTTTTTTTTGACATTCTATTTATTTCTTTGAGAAAGAGCCAACGAGAGAGCACGAGCAAGAGTCAGAGGCAGAAGCAGGCTCCCAGCTGATCAGGGAGCCTGACACGGGGCTCGATCCCAGGGCCACAAGATCATGACCTGAGCTGAAGGCAGATGCTTAACTGACTGAGCCACCCAGGCGCCCCTGGTGGGGGTTTTCTACAATTTAAAATCTAAATGAGGGTCCAAGTGGCCAGAATTCTACTCTGTGTAGTTCTGCCAGAAATTAGATTTGTCGTCTTGCAAAGTCATAAAACCTCTGTTAGCCATACTATACTCATCCAGATTAAACTCTCAAAGACCCTTATCAATCTGAACATTCTGTTGTTCCTAAAATATATCACTCTTATTTTCCCAGCATTACATCTTTCTTGCCTCCTACTTCTCTCTTTCCTTGCTTCTTTGTTTAATACCACAGATAACATAGACAGCCGTTTTCTTGCCTCAGTAAAGATTGCATGACCCTGATCTATTTCATGATCTCGGGAAGAAAGGAAGCACTGCCATTTTGAAGTTATTACATTAATCTAACCTAAATTTTTCCCCGTAAACTGTTTCCCTTCAAGTGGGTAACATCTGTGCAACTGCCCACCTTGTAACTACCTCCAGTTAAGACAGTTTAATTGTTGTATTTCTTTGAGCTACTGAGTCCTGGTTCTTTCAACCTTGCCTCTCCTCTCTTCAGAGTTTCTAGCCTTTTTATTACTTTGGGTTATGCCGCAGGTCTCTGTATGACTTTGGTCATAGAATGGGTAAGCACAGCACCCTTTCTTCTCACTTTTTTTGTTGAGATACAATTGACATATAACATTATATTAGTTACAGGTAAACAATGTAATGATTCGATATTTGTATATATTGCCTTCTCACTCATCTCACTCATCCAGGCCTGCTCTGTTAGACCGAGCAGTTGACGGAGGGTCAGGGCTCATCATTCATGGGGCACGTATTGTCAGTCTGAAAAGCCTGCTCTCTTTACTATGGAAGATCCAGGATACCTAAGCACGATCAAAGAGCCAGGACCCAACCTCTGGATCCTGGCTAGGGTAATGAGTGACCAGAGTCATGGCCCCATGGAGTCTGTAGAAAAGGAGTCTTTCCAGGCTTCTATCCCTTGTGGTTCTCAAATGGTCCCTGGTCCCCCTCCCTGGGGCTCAGCCCTTCCTTAGGGGGTCTCTCCAATAAACACTCCCCTCTGCGTGGGATTGTCTGCCTGGGAGAAGGGTTAAGCACCTGCTGGGAACAAAACACCTCCACTTCCTTTCAAGGTGTATTTTAAGCTCATTACCTTTGGCTGGTCTCGGAGTCATCCCCTTTGGTAGGAGATCTTTATCTGAACAGGAATCCTCCTGGAATGCTCCCTGACAGAGCCCAGCCCCTCCAGCTGGGAGTTGGCCTCTTCAGAACTGAGCAGCTTCATTCTGCCAGCCCTTCATGGTCACCTGTGAGTGTAATTTACAGGTCGCTTGCCGGAACAGGACTCTCTCCGGTGTCCCCATGCAGCAGTTCTGCTGGAAGTTGGGACCCACGGGGCTGACCTGCCAGAACAAAGTAGCACCCTAGAGCAGAGCCCCAGAGTCGTTGACACTGGGGCCCTTTTTTGTGGGTATTGCCTGGCAACATCTCAAGGCCCTTTGCTCTTTAGTTCCCCGGAAGTGGACGGGCGCTGAGTCCCTGTCTCACCCTGGTTAGATCAAGGAAAATGTGCGTTCCCTGCAGGGTCCTGTGACTTCTCATTCCTACTGGTCTCAGCTGGCCTCTTCTGATACCAGGGCAGATCGGAGCAACTGACACATTTAAAGCGTCCAAGGCAGGGGTTTATAACCTCTGGCTACACATTAGAATCACCTAGAACTTAAAAAAACACAGTCCTTTGGGGGTAAATTTTAGGTTTGTTTTTATTTTAAGATTTCAAGTAATTCTAATGTGCAAACAGCTTGAAAACCAGTGGTTTACATCAGTGGCTCTCAAAATGTCATCCCCTACTAGCAGCATCTGCCCCTCCTGGGAACTTGTTAGAAATGCAAATTCTTAGTCTCCACCCCAGACCTACTGAACCAGAAACTCTGGAAGGGAGGCCCAGATATCTGTCTTTTAATAAGCCATCCAAGAGATTCTGCTGCCTAATAAAGTTTGAGAACCACTCGTTTAAGGTATAATATATAAAAAGCAAGATAGTTATATGTGACCTATTGATATAACTATGCAAAAGCATCAGTAGAAAAGATGCACTGAAAAAGACTGGATAAAAATGATAATAGTTGTGGGGCACCTGGGTGGCTCAGTCAGTTAAGCATCCAACTCTTGGTTTTGGCTCAGGTCATGATCTCAGGCTCATGAGACTGCACCCTTCGTTGGGCTCCCTGCTCAGTGTGGAGCATGCTTGGGATTCTTTCCCTCTTCCTCTCTCTCCCGCTGCCCCTCCCCTCCCCTCCCCGCTTGAGAGCTCTCTCTCTCTCTCATAAATAAAATAAATGAAAATAGTTTTGTTGGGTGGTAGAATTACAGATTTTTTATTTTCCAGATTTTTAGTAATGTCATTATATTGCTCACATACTCTTTTAAGAAGCAGGAACTCTGGGCTGTGGTGGTGCAGTGTTTTAGTGTTTTATCCTGACAGGTGGGGTTGAGAGCATCACGAAGAATGTAGCTAGAGGAATGACTCCTGCTTGGACAGGCCCGACCTGGCAGGTTCCACCTGAGGGCCTATAGCTTCCCTGGAGAGGATTATCCTGGCCCCTCTTTATCTCGTCCTGTAGTTCTCAGCCTGGGTCACTCATTAGAATCACTCAGGGAGGGTGTATAACCACAGATGCCTGGGCCCCACAACAGAGAGTGGAGTCAGAAACTCTGGTGAAGGGGCTCAAGCGTCAATATAGGTGGACGGACAAACAGACCAACCTGCCCAAGGGATTCGATGTATGGTGAGGATAGAAAACCTCTGTCCTTGTCCTTGAGATTCTAAGGAAACCAGGTCATTTCCATAGGTCATCATCTGGGAGTCTTGGGAGCTTCCTAACAGTGAGAGATGAAACGCCTCTGCCAGGAGAGAGCCCCCCACCACCGCCAGAAAGGGGGCAGCAGGTAGAATGGTGGGTCAGAACGTGGGGGCCAGAATCAGTTGGCTTAGGGGTGAATCCAGGCTCAAATTACCTGCTTTATGACACAGAAAAAGTGACAGGGTCCCTCCATGCCTCAGTTTTTTCATCTGTAAAATGGAAATTCCTCATCTTAAAAATAGTGCCTACGTCATAGGGTTGTGGGGAGGATTGAATGGGCTAATACATGTAAAATTCTTAAGATATCACATAGTAAGTATCCCATAAATGTTAGCTGCGGCTGTTTCTTCCTCTTGTCCTTATTAGTGGTCTCCTGAGCCCTCCAGAGCCCGGGTTGAGTTGAGTTAACTTGAACTAGTCATTGAACTGGGGGAGGTCCCAGGACAAACGGATGCTTCAAAAATTTCTTCCTCTTATCATTCATAGTTCACAGTCTTTTCTCCTTTTCCCATTTCTTTCATTGGCCAGTCCTACAGGCAGGAAGATGAGAGCAGTTGCACTCTGGAGTCTTAAGTCATTCAGAGACTCCTCTTAGGGTCAGTTATTATTTGCCCCCTCACACTTAGGGATTGCAGCCTTCTCCATGTCACTGTTGCACCTGCTTCAATACTTATGCAGCTCCTAGATGTATACACTTCCTCCGAGGGGCTGGGACATCCCAAAATCTGGAGTCTGCAGCGACCCCTAGACTCTCCATTTCTCTGAGGTCAAGCCTGGAATTGGAATTTGCTCCTGTGTCCCTGGTAGCCTCAGTCCGCCTATGGTTGAGGAACACTGGCACCTCTTTGACATAGCCCCATTCCACCCCAGAGTCAACTTGGCTTCATCATTCGTGGAAGGCACAGTCCTGCCCTCAGGCGGATTATGGCCCAGTTGGAAGGAAAAGCCAGGGCCCAGGGTGACACTCAAAACAGAATGTGGTGGTTTCCTAAGAGGAAGCTCAGGTGCTGTGGGAACGGAGAAGATAAGCCAGGGAATGCTTCTTGGGGAATCAGAGAAGGCATAGTTTGGAGAAGGGCATTCCCTGGAAGAATGCCATCCAGCAGAGATGCAGAAACTGGAAACCATGGGCTATATTTCAAAATGGAAGTGGACAAGTGGATCAAAACTGACTGGCAGGAGGGGCGCCTGGGTGACTCAGTCAGTTATGTGTCCAACTCTTGATTTCAGCTCAGGTCATGAACTCAGGGTCATGAGATCGAGCTCTATGTCAGGCTCTGTGCTGAGTGTGGAGCTGAGTATGGAGCGTGCTTAAGATTCTCTTTCTCCCTCTGCCCACCCCCCCTTAAAAAAAAAAGGGCTGGCCAGTAGGAACCTTGACCCTTCAGCTGGAGCCCATTTGGCTATCCAAGTGATCTGATTTCCAACCCTTCACCCAGGTCTGTTTGCCATTGAAAATATCCCACTGGTCTGTGCTAAGGCAAAGGAGCAGGGGTGTCAAAGAAGAGAGGGAACAGTTGGGGTATCTTCAGGGGTGAGGGCTGAGGACAGCTGGAGGGAAGGAAAACCCATCTTAGATGGTGGATATTACCTCATTTATCTTATTTCAAGTTTTTATGGGGTGGATAGTGGCGGCTATTCCTCTTTTATAGGTGAGAAAATGGGCTTAGGAGAGAGTTGTGCACAAAGTCACACCGTTGTTATTAGTCAGAGCCAGGATTTGAACTGGGCTTGTCAGGAGCCAGTGCCTCCAGCCTGCCCTTTCGCCACAGAGGGGATTTTCTGCTGACTTTGGATTGGGAAGGTGCCTCTAGTCCAGGCCCATCTTGTCAGTAATTTATAGATTCTAAAGCGCCCTCCCGGGTGTGACCTCGTTTGAACCGCAGCAGCATTTCCTTCTGCCTTCTGATTATTTGTGTTCATTTGGGCAAACCCTTTTGCCTCCTTGGGCGTCCACGTCCAACCAGGCATATCTGGTTGCTGAGGAGGATGTTCCTCGGGCTCCCCTGACCTGACACCTGGAGACTCCTTGTCCTTTGTCCTCCTTCCAGGCTCTCTCCAGTGACTTCTCCCCATCAGGGTTTATATTTTCCAGTTGCTCAGAAGCACTTGGGTCCCACCATCCTGTCAGCCTTCCTAAAAGCACACGCATCTGTCTCCTCACAAACATGACGAACTTCCGTGTTTTATAATGCCTTAGAACCTTGGTGAAGGTGATTATCTGATGTCCTCAACAAGGACACGTGATGACAGATGGAGCCTGGGACCAGGCCCAGGGAGCGGAACCCGCTTAGTTGGCTCCATCTGATCGGCTGTGGACCTTTCACTGAAAGAATGAAGGTTAAGCAGTGTGCACTGAGACAATTGCTAGCCAAGGAAGGTCACTCCATCTTCTCTTAGACATTACCTTTTTAGGAAGACTTTTTATAGCCCACTTTCTTGGGAGTAACTTTTTTCTTAATTAAGAATTCTAATTTTAAAGTGAGCTCTGACCTCTTTCTTTACGGAATCATTCTAGTGCTTTGATTGCATTTCATGGGTAGAAATTAAGATCCTTTATTGTCTGCTATCTCTGTTTTCCTCCAAGGCTAGGTACCCATGGCAAACTGACACTTTATGGAGATCATAAATGGGTGTATCCTGCTAGAATATCAATAAAGCTCTTTGGAAAGTTTTATTGAGGTGCTAGAAGGACGTAAGAGACTATTATCCCCTTAATAAGAGACCCATATGAGATGCAGAGGGTGTGTTTCAACATGGGTGGGAGCCATGGCTAAATGATTTTTGAAGCAGGAGGGAGAACATTTCTTCACAGTGAACTTGAGTGAGAAAGCAAAGGGAACATAATGTCTCCTTTAGAATTTGAGGAATTTGGAGTTTGGCAAGGTCAGTTCTCTGGATAGTTGATTTATACCGAAGAGAGTAATTCTGGGTGTTACTCCCGTGTCATAACCTCAGGAGGCTGTGTATTAGTTAGGGCTGTTGAAGGATGGTCAATAGGGCTGTGATCCAACAATAGGGCTACGAAGTCCCCCTCAGATGCACAGGGACATGTGCAACAAATGTGTTCTGCAAACCACTGAAAAGAACCTGGATGCCCATCAGTAGAGAATGTGTGAATAATGAATACATGAACCGAAACTACATGTGACAATATGAAAAAAAATTTATAAAAAATATAACATTGGACAAAAAAATTGCCAAGTGATAAAAAGTTTAATACTATTTATGTAAGGCTCTAAAGTAAGCAAAACAATGTTTAGTTATTATTTATAGCAATAAATGGATAGTAAAGTATAATTAATGGCAAAAGAATGAAGAATACCAAATTTAAGAATGGTTATCTCTGGAGCTGGAGGGAAATGAAATCTGGGAGGGGTTCACAAGGAACATCTATGGTGTTTTAAAGTGATTGGTGGGTATGTACATTTAAAATATTATTCATATTTTTGAATGGCTGAAATATGTTGTAATTTTAAAATTTGTTTTAAAAAAGGGAGAACCAAAATAAATAAATAAAAAATAAGTAAGTAAAAAAGGGAGAACCTATTCAAAGCTGTTTGACCAGTAGTTTCAATTTTTAATAATTACTAACCAGATTTTTCTGAGCTGATTAGCTTGACCTCTTACTGTTCTCCTATCTTTTGCCCTATCCCAATTCATTGTGACCATTCCATCATGCTTGAGTATTAGCACCAGGGGGAAAATAAGAGAAAACATGAAACCCCTCATATTCCTACTTGTTTGTGGAGTGGGGAGTAGAAATTATGCACTGAAGGAAATCTTCACATTTTTAGCATATTTTATTCATTTATCACAATGCCAATAACAAAGGTTAACTGAGACAAACTTGAATTCTGAGTAAATATATAAGAATCTCCTGCCTAACTGAAGGGGAAGGGGGCTTCCACTATGTAAACCTTGCTCTAGGCCCCCACCCCCTCCAGAGCAGTGGTTATTTTTTTTAAAGATTTATTTATTTAAAGATTTATTTTTTTTTAAGATTTATTTATTTATTTGTTTAGAGAGAGAGTGTGTGTGTGCATGAGCAGGGAAGGGGCAGAGGGAAAGGGAGAGAATCTCAAACAGACTCGATGCTGAGCACAGAGCCTGACGTGGGCCCAATCCCATGACCCTGAGATCATGATCTGAGCTGACACCAAGAGTCAGGAGCTCAACTGACAGCCACCCAGGCGCCCCCAGAGCAGTGGTTTTGATGTCCTATTCTGAAATAAGTGTTTGCTTTGCATTAACAGCATGGCCGGACCCCCCTTCATCTTGCTGCCAATAAGGGTCATCTTTCTGTGGTCCAGATCTTGCTGAAGGCTGGCTGTGACCTTGATGTCCAGGATGATGTGAGTAGAAGCCACATTCTATTGGAATGGGTTGTTAGGGGAGCTTGTCTGCCTAGAAATCCAGAGTATAGTGTATAGCCTGCTGTAATGTGGGAAGGTAGAAGATGCACTCCCAGCACTTTTTAGCTTCATCTTGGTCCCCATGGTGGGAAGAACTTCCTCTTGAAGACCTGGGATCCATTCTAGGTACCAAGCTAGAGTTTGCAAGGGTGGGGTGGTTTTCCCATCATGGTTCATGTCCTATCTAGTATCATCCAAGTGTAGAGCCTCAAAGGGTATTTTGCCTATGTCCTGTCTCAGTGTGAAGGAGCACATGACATACACATACACCCAAGTGTGGGCAAGGCCTGTTGGAAATCTGTCATTGACCAAGCGTACCATTAGACAAAAAATAGGGCTGAAAAACTTAATTTTTTCCTCTTCTCACCTTGATTTCTCTTAGTGTACATTTAGTTAAAGAGGACCTGTCCAAAAGAAAAAACTGATACCATAGAATCCAAGAAAAAGGAAGTCTTGAAAGAATTCCCTCTGGTGCTATGCCTTTATTAAGACTCAGTCTCTGAGTCTCTTCATTCAGATTATCTAGAGAAAGACTCTGATTGGCTCCTTCTTTGGAGTCAAGTATCCATTTCTGAGTCAATCAACAGTGGCTGGGATGATGTCATGTAGCGCACAGGGTTGTCTTGGGTCTTTGGGGAAATAAATTCTCTAAGAGGAGGATATAGATAAGATTATGTAAATGGTCCTCCAATTAGTTATTAGGAAAAAGTCCTATGATAATGGGATTGGAAGCTATTTTCAGAAACTGTTTCTAATTTCAACTCTAATTTGTGTGGTAGGACTCTAAGAAATAAGAAATTTTGTGAGGAACACAAAATCTTGTAGAATTTGCACTTAACCATAATCTCTTCCTGACTCTCCTTGAATAACTGTGGTTACAGAGTGTTAATCAAATTTCAGACCCTCAGGTGTGCTAGGGTATAGGTTACCAAAGTGCTTCTAATTTTCTTTAGTCGTCTGTGTAATGTTCTAAAACTTGGCAGACACACAAGTGAGATGGACAGCATTTGTAAAGAAATAGCTAAATGTCATTGCTTTATGTACAGGCAGAAGGCTGTCCAGTATCATTCATAAATCTCTGGTTATATTTGGAACGTGTTGGGTCATCAAAAATGTTACTTTCAAAAGATGCTGGTTTAGCTTTTAGCTATTGATTTCTACTTTTGGTCATATTTTTTTCCCCACACTCTAAACTATCATAACATTCCTGATTATATATCATCTCCTTAGACGACAGGAATGAACATACAAGGAGAGAGAGAAGAGATTCTGACCACAGAAAAGGCAGAGCATTGAGTTTCTCGTACAGACATGTTGGGATGCATCTGGTCTTCTCTTTGCCTAATTAGAGTCCTCACTGGCCATTCTGGCAAGGCTACCATGCCAGGCATGTTAACGCATTCCTACCCAACTCCTGCCTCTGGTTTTGAGCTCCGAGAATCACTGTGTTCTCATACAGCAAAAGCCATGCTAACTTCCTAGAAGTTTATATCAGGCAAGGTAAGAAGTAAAATAGGAGTTTTCACAAGGTAGCCAAGGGGAGACATGTCAGCCGAAGGAAATTCAGCGCTACTTTCAGACAGGAACACCTTCATTTCATTTATTGGAATAATGTATTTTCTTGCATCTTTTCCCTGCCCTAATCAGACAGTGTGTACATTGCTTCTCCCTGATAGCTTAAATCAAGACAAAAACAAAACAAAAACACAGCAACAAAACAGTGTAAAAATGGTTGAGAAAGGAGAAGGTAGAATTGATCTTCACTAGTTCTGAAGCAATGCATTTGCCAGAATATTGTTCATGTCTCTCTTCTACATATTTCTTGTGCCTGTTGGTGATCAGCTTTGAAATTTATGCAGGAATTCAAAGAAGAAAACTATGGGTGTTTTTTTTTTAAAGAAGCTGGGACGTTAATTATTGGAAAAAAATCAGTTCAGAAGTTACCTGTCTTGGATGATGGGTAGAAATAGAGAATGTTAATGTTGTGAAGAATTTACTCCTAACTTCATATTCTACAGATACATACCTTATGTCATGGTAAGGACTGAGAATTAGTTGAAGAATGACCTCCAGTGGCCTGGAATGGGATTATTATGAATTTCAGCCTGTGGAAACCAGTTCTTTAGAATATGCAACTCCAAGAGAAAATTCCCGCTTGCTTCCGGCCAATCCTGTCAACTCACATTGGACCTCTGATGCCATCTCTGATTGGTCCATGAGCAACCACACAGCCCCCACCTCAGAAATAGTCCAGGACCCCGTGGCCATGATAAAAGCCACGAAGGAAGAAAAAACTAAGAAAAACCAGAGAAGAAAGGCTAGCAAGAACCCTAGAAGATCAGAGAGAGAAAAAGAGGTCAGCAACTTGCTTTGCACACCTGCGCCATTCTGGGCTTCCTTACAACATATCTGTCTGTGCCACCTGGGAGAGATTCCTCCTGAAGAGGGACGTGTTCCGCCTTAGCGGGACTCGGGTTTCTTCCATGAGCTTAGCTTCGGCATCTGCGTGCATTGTGCCCACCCTTTCTCACCATGTAGGAGAGAACACTAAAAGTATTTGGCAACAAAGATGGAGACCTCAGAGGTTCCAAACTCCTTAGATTCCATACGTGAGAAACACTGAAGTCAGAAAAATTGAGAGATTGGCAGTTCATGCACTTTGCAAACAGGTCAGCATGTTCCAAACCAAAGTGCCAAACTGCAAGGTGGCTGGCTCTCTGCGTTTCCAGCTGCAGTGTTTTTCCTTTTGCATCTTTGTAGTTAATCATTCCACAAATATTTCTTGGGTGCCTGTAGTGGCCATGGCATTGTACTAAAGCACTCAGCTAGGGGATGCCATCAAGAGGCAGCTGATCTTTTTTAAGGCCTGCCAGACTGAGGTTCATTGATTTCACGGGGTGGAAACAGCTTGGAGTTAAGTGCAAAGAGCCTTGACAGTTTGAATTTGGGCCTAACCACACTACCCCGAATTAGCTGGTTATCCTCGGCTAGACACTGAACAGCACTGAGCCTTCGTTGTTGTTGTTTTTTTTTTAATCAATAAAATGAGAATTAGATGCCACTTAGAGTATAGTAGAGGGTCAGTATTTACTGAACAAACAACTATCGAATGCTGTTAAGAGTGTCATACCTTTTGCAGCATTCTTTTTTCAAAGTTTCAGAATTTCATGATGTATTTAGATAATATAGAAATAAGGATTATGTCAAAGTTGCTGCCGGGGTCTGCTAATAAGTATGTATTGAGGACACGTTTTGTTGTTTTCTATGTCCTATTTCAAAGAGGAAATGTTTCGGGGCACCTGGGTGGCTCAGTTGGTTGGGTGTCTGCCTTCAGCTCAGGTCATGATCCCAGAGTCCTGGGATTGAGCCCCACGTTAGGCTCCCTGCTCAGCGGGGAGCCTGCTTCTCACTCTCCCTCTGCCTGCCTCTCTGCCTACTTGTGCTCTCTCTCTCTGTTAAATAAATAAATAAAATATTAAAAGAAAAAAAAGAGGAAATGTTTCCAAGGTACATTTTATAGGAGGAAAGTTGATTCCCAGGTAACTGGCCCTGTTTCAGTTGAGGGTCTCGGGTGCTCGATTGGGTTGTGTTCTGGGGAAGAGTAGCCCTGAGATAGATAGCCCAGGCTGGCCCTTTGCTTATGTGTTTCATGTCTCTTTGAGTGGCCTTCGACTCTCATCTTGGTAACTTTGGAGTGGCTGGTGTTTATAAGCCAGAGAAATTGTCTTCCTCAGTCCTCCAGAACTGTCCCATTCAGTGTTTGCAAAGCTAATGGCACGGCTCAAGGACAGCCACTTGCAGTGGGGAAAGGCTGATGTTGGCCTTCTCAGCAGTGTTTATCTGATGAGGCCAGGACCCGGGCTCGGAGTGAGGCCTCTGAGGGCAGTGAAGATGGAGGGGAAGTGGTGGTCTGGAGACAGGCAGTGCCTCTAAAAGTCTCTGCAAGAGACACCTGTCCCAGTGGCTCAGGACAGTCTGTGTTCTCACTGTAGTCTCACCAAGTTGTTAGATCTCCTTGAGTCTTGTTAATCCGTCTGGAAATTTACTTTTAAAGGCTAAACCAAAAGTTAGATTTAGCTTCTTTCGTTGAACTAGAGTTTCACAAAGGAAAAGACCTCCGTAGGGAAGCAAAAACAGATGATTCATGCCGAGAGCAAGTAATAAATAATAGTGATGTTCTGGCTCCAAAGCTGCTTGAACTCGTGATTTAGGGGTAGCTTGTGAAACATGATAAAACACTTGACCTGCAACATGGCTTAGGCTAGATTGTGCTCTACCCAGCAAGGCCCCTCGTGCAAAGACTCAGAAGAGTGACCGACATGACCCATGAGTTCCGGGCTTTGTGCACAACACATATGCACAACACAGATCGAATGGTTAAGTTCCGTTCTGTGTCAAGGTTGTTATCATCAGTCCAAGGAGTGCTGATCTGAGTGCTGGCAGTCTGTGGGAATTAAAGCCTCATCAGTATTTACCCCTAGAGAAGGAGCTGCAGTCTCCCCTTCTTGCCGAGACCAGAGCGCCATCTTTCACATCAGGTCATAAATTGCACTTCAGGCCCATTTTGGGAAAACCTGTCACCATTCTGAGGGGGAAATGGCAATTGTGGGAATTCTTATTGAAATTTTTAAAAGTTAAGACTTGGGCAGTTTCTCAAAGGATGACTTGTTTGGGCATAGTGTATGTCATCTGGAAACACTTCCTAGGATGTTTGAGGTGAATGTGTAATGGCTTGACGTGCCTCCTGCACCCCACATCCAGTGGCCACGTTCCTCTTGTGACTGCAGACGCGCAGAAAGGGTTCTCTTTGAGTAAGGGGTCTCTGGGAAGGTGGACAAGAAGAAAACCCAGTCTAAACCTAATGTCTAATGGGAATAATGGCTTATGATGCCAATGGGGAGGTTCATGATAGAAATGCTGTGGGCAGTGAATCAGTTATAATACTGGAGCTGGATGTGCTGACCCATCACTGTGGAAATCCCTTACATTCTACACATGAACAGTGAGAAAAGATTCTGAGACGTGGACAATCCCATTATTGGTATATTGTTACAGCTTAGACTTTTAATAAATAGCAGTTTTTCCTGTGGCTAAACTTATATTTATTAAATATAAAAAGTAGGAAACTATTTAAAAGTATAAGGAAGAAAATAAAAATCACTTCCCCTCATGGACTTTTAAAGGGAGTTTTTTAGCTTTAAGAAAGTGAATTTGAGTTTTAAATAGCATTAAGTGTTTTATTGTGATAAAATGCATATAACATAAAATTTACCATTTTAACCATTTTTAACTGTACAGTTTAGTGGCATTAAGTACATTTGCATTGCTGAACAACCATTATGACCATCCATCTCCAGAATTTCTGTTTGGATTAAGTGATTTTAACGTGCATTGTTGTTTGTTCTAGATTCCAGGGTGTTTAGTAAGTAGAATCAGTACTTCATTAAGGCGATTCATAAGTAGCAGTGTATCCCCCTTAAAAAAATCTCCATATTTTTTGTCTTATAATAAGACAAAAAGAGAATAAAAATAACTTATTTTTATTCTCTTTCCTCTCTTGGGCTAAAGATGAGGGATGCCCCACGGTGTGTCCTTTGCCCCTCTGGTGCTCCACCAGAACATTTTTAGGCAGAACTCTTACCAACCAAATCATAGAACCCAAGAAGGGAAGGGACAGAACTTAGGGAGCATCCACCCCTCCTTTACAGGTAAAGAAACTGAGGCCCAATGAAATGACAGGTGTCTCCCAAAACTGTGCAAGATTCATATCTCCTGTCCCCCTTGCCCTGCACCTCTCCCTTCCTACCAGAAGTTTTCCACACTGTTCACCTATCTCCCCATTTCAGTTTGGACCCCAGGCTAGACTTAATTTGTTTCGACTTGATTTCCTGAGTACATGTCAGAGATGAGATGTGCTCTTAGAAACTTCAGAACTCTCTCTTTTCTTGACCATCTTACTTTCAATTGCAGCTAGGGGAAAGAGTCAAGTTCCCTTTGGTGCCCTGATGGAGAAGGAGAAGATCAGCAATCCCCAGCATCTGATCATAAAGAAAATGCAGTATAAATCAGTGAGGATGCTGTCATGAAATATCAGAATAGGCTTCGTAGACTTATGCAGTGATAGTCCCTGGAGTCTTCAGATGACATGGCATAAATCTCTACATTACCCTCAGCCCATATAAGTCAATCAACAAATACACACCTGTCATCAAATCGTTGAGTGTTGCTAGCTGACTTAGCCAGATAGTGATTCCTCTGAAAGAGAGCAGGCAACTAGAGGACTCAGGAGGGAGTAAAGATCGATGGTTTAACTGCACAGCACACACAGGCTAGCTCTCAGACCCACTTTCCAGATGTGACAGTCATAATCTCTGAACACTGCCATTCCTTGAGGCGGCAGGTAGGTGCCTGACCCTCATTCTAATGTCAGCTCTGAAGTCATTCTGTGGTCGGTCTAAGGTTCCTACTGAGTTTGGGAACAAAAGAGCTCTGCCTGGCATGGTGGCCGGTCTGCTCCGATTGAGGACAGGAGATGTCCCTGTGTCAGAAGAGCGCAGAGTGGTGCAGGGCAGGGCTGGGAGAGCTGACTGATGTTCCTGCCAACATGTCACTCTGCAGGGGGATCAGACCGCCTTGCACCGGGCCACAGTGGTGGGGAACACGGATGTCATCGCGGCGCTCATTCAGGAGGGCTGTGCTCTGGACCGCCAAGACAAGGTGACGTGGGACATGTCCGCCTGAGGACCCTGCTTCGGGAGCTTGTGACTGTTCAATGTTATCATTCCTGAGTCCTATCACTCATGCTTTAACAGGATAAAATCAGCCCAACTTTCTTTTGAAACAGTATCTAATATCCCAACAAATTGTATTTTTTTAAATCCTTCCTCCTGTTCTGTGGCAGCAGTGGGCAACCACATAAATATAAATGGTAAAGAAAAAAACTCTAGAAATAATGACCTGTGGAGGCCTGGATGGGGGAAAGGATGTGCCCTGGACTCAAATTAACTTGCTCACTTGACTTAAAAAAAAAAATAGAATTTGAAATATATTGGGAGGAAAAAAATGAGCAAAATCAACTCTTTAAGAAATCCCAATGATATATTTTATATTAATCGTTGCTTTTAAATCGTTAATCTTAAAACAGGGAACTTTGTAATTAAGTGCAGTTCGGTCTCTGTTTACTTTTGTAGACAACTTTTTAACTCAAGTGTCCCATATATACAGAAAAATGTGCAAATTATAAGCCTGCAGTTCAGTGAGTTTTCACTAACTGAGCACATCTTTGTGAGCCCCCAGATCAAGAAGCAGATCATTAGCAGCATGCCAGAAGCCCCCTCACAAGCATCCCCATCCAGTCACTTTTCCTTCTGCTTCCTGCTGTGTGCAGTCAGTCCCCCAGGCCAGCCCACACATGGCCACTACTGTTCCCAGCACCACCCCATTCCCTGGCCTTTCAGACCCTACCTAGCCTCCTCCTTATGGGTGTTGGTGCCATTCAGCCAGTCTCGTGGTATGGACGATGAAGAGCCAAAGCCAGTGCCTGGACGTGCACGGACAGCGCACCTGCCCTGCCCCCAGCCCTGCTCCACGCTCTGACCTGGAACAGCACACGCGCGGTCTCTCCACCCCTCCTCTGCATGCTTCTCCCTCCCTATAACCCCAGCCCTCTCAGCCCTACTGCACTCACTTCACTGCACTTCATATTTCTATCGTAGGAGGTTAAGCAAATACCAGCTGTGTGTGTTAATTGGTTGGTTTTTATTTAAAAAGCCACATATTGAGGACACTTGTTTATCTTCTTTACAAGTCACTGTTGTCTCAATGTCTGTTTATTTGTTTTGGTCCCTGAGACTTTGGATTAAACTGGGTGAGATTAAATTTGGGGGAAGAAAAAGAGAGGAGGAATCTGCCTATCCAGCCCTTGGGCCCGGCAGCTTATGAAGCTGGACTCTTCATTTGCCGGATCTTTGCAGGATTCTCTCTGGGGCCAGGAGCAGAGCAGAGGAGACCCCAGGGGTGATGGAGGTGGGAAGGAATGAACATCTTGTCGATGTTGTTTTCTGTTAAATGTGACTGTGGATGAGCCTTTCTCAACTGGGGTTCCCGGAGAGATTTAAGCACTAATGCCTTAAGGCATCTATTGTACATCATAAATCTAAAATGGTACTTGCTGGGGTGCCTGGGTGGCTCAGTCGTTTAAGCATCCAACATGATTTCAGCTCAGGTCATGATCTCGGGGTAATGGGATCAAGCCCCGAGTTGGGCTCCATGCTGGGGGTGGAGCTTGCTTAAAATTCTCTCTCCCCCTCTTCCTCTGCCCCTCCCCGCCAAAAATTGTAAAAAAATAAAATAAAATAAAATAAAATGGTACTTGTTATGTACCATTTCTGGGAGAATGGAGAAACTAGCCACTGAAATCATTTTCTGGGCTCTGTGGTTCCTATGAGAAGCCCCATTTGAGAAAGGACCTGTGATGCGTACCCTAGAAATACACTGTGATGTATTGATTCTAATGAGATGAATTAGGTCTTGGGTAATGTGCTTTCTGTCTCCGTATGTGTTCCTCAGGACGGGAATACGGCCCTACACGAAGCATCCTGGCATGGTTTTAGCCAGTCAGCCAAACTGCTCGTTAAAGCAGGAGCCAATGTGCTTGCCAAGAACAAGGTGAGGCCCAACAGGTGCTAGAACTCTCCGTTCACAGGTGGGGATGGCTGCAGGCTGTTGTCCCTGTGTGAGCCTCCTTACTGAGCGAAGCGAGAGCTCGGGGGACCAGGGGAAATGAAACATAATCTCCATGGTGAGCAAGAGAACCTACTAGAGTGGCTTTGACTTCCTCTGAATTCTCCTGGCTCTCACCACTTTCCCATTGGTTTATCCAGGTGTGGTTTGGCAAGCAGCCCTGTCCTCCTGCAGACGGGGAGAAGCCAGCAACACCTCTTTTCCCGCATTTTCCTGTCTCCCCTCCAGTCACTCATCATGTCTCATCCCCTTCCTTCTGTGCTCATTATTAATGAATGCATCTCTGGATTACTGCAGAAACCTCACAGCAGATTGGCCAGCTTGCTTAGTCCCTTCTTCATCCTGCTCCTTCTCTGCTCAGAAACCTTCCAGGAAAGCTCCCCAGCCTGATGCTGTCTTAGGCCTCCCTGGAGTGGCCTCAGTCTATGTCTGCAGCCTCTTCCCTGAGCCTTTCCCAGTATGTGCCTCGTGTGCTACCAGAGTGGGCTCATCGTCCCTCCTGTTGCCCGCTCCCTTTGGGGAAGGCTGCTCCTCCTATCTGCCTATCCAACCCGGGTTCCCAGGGCAGTGGCCTCTCCCTCCCCAAAGGCCCATCAGGCTCTTTCCTGCAGAGCTCCCTTGGCACTCCACACAGCTTTGTGCTGTCATTTACTGGTTAAATGTTTCTCATGGGGGCGCCTGGGTGGCTCAGTCGTTAAGCGTCTGCCTTCGGCTCAGGTCATGATGCCAGGGTCCTGGGATCGAGCCCCGCATCGGGCTCCCTGCTCAGCAGGAAACCTGCTTCTCCCTCTCCCACTCCCCCTGCTTGTGTTCCCTCTCTCACTGTGTCTCTCTCTGTCAAATAAATAAATAAAATCTTAAAAAAATTTTTTTCTCATGGTTCCCTCATGGGACAACAGCTGGAGGAAAAGAAGCAAGCCATGCATTGTAGTGTCTCCAGTAATGCCCGAGTCACTGCAAACTGGTGGCTGCTTCATTTCTTCAAAGTGGTATATTGTCCGGAACATGAGTTGTAGGTGGACCCATGTTGTATCTTAGATCCTAGAACTCTGAGAAGTAGGTGGTTCCCAGTTAATGGATAGGGAAGCCTGAGCTGGGAGCCAGTAGTCTCAACAAAGGCACACAGGTAGGGCCATAAACTAGCCTGACTCCGTCTGCTCCACCACACTGCCTCCTATCCTGTATGGGGCCCTGAAGGTATTGTGGAAAGCCACAAGGTCTCTCTAGATAGAACAGGAGAGACTGTCAGAAGCAAAGGTAGGGGCTATCCCAGAAAAGGACTTCTACGTTCTGCACCAGCCACATCCTCTGGCGAAGCCTCTAAAAAGGCCCTCCCCTCTGCCCCCACCTTTACTGAGGTATAACTGACAAATAAAATCGTAAGATATTTAAAATGTACAAAGTGATGATTTGATATATGTATATGTTGTGACAGGATTGCCCTCGTCGGGTTAATGAACACCCCCCTCACCTCACATGTTTACACTTTCTAAAAAATTTTTGATGTAAACATTTCAGTTCTATCCTTTGTATACAGTTTACCAACTATAGTCACCATGTTTTATGTTAGACAATACTCGTAACTGAAACTTTGTACCCTTTTACCAACCTCTCCCTATTTTCCCCACCCTCCACGTGTAAGTGATACCATACAGTATTCTCTCTCTGGCTTATTTCATTTAACATAATGTGCTCTAGGCTCATGCATGTCACAAATGATAGAATTTCTTTCCTTTTTTGAGGTTGGATGATATTCTGTTGTATAAGAGCATTCTGTTGTATAAGAACTTAGTGAGTATATCAGCCCCTGTCTGGGAGATAAGTACTCATTACTCAGGATGGAAAAATGCCTGCTACGCATATCTACCTAGGTCACATTTTCTAAATGTCAGCTTCTGAGGCATAATCCATATACAATAAAGTTCAGCCTTCTTAGGTATATTGTTGTATGAGTTTTGACAAATGTATACAGTTGTGTAACCACCTCCATAATCAAGATATAGAATGTTTCCATTGCCCCGGAGACTTCCTTTGTGCCCCTGGGTGGCAGTCTCCCACCCACCCACCACTCCCAGCTCTTGGCAACCACCGATCTGCTTTGCCTTTCCCAGAACATCATATAAATGGAATCAGAGTATACAGCATTTTGTGCCTAACTTCTTTCCCTTCATGTTTTTGAGAGTCCTCCATGTTGCTACATGTGAGATCAGTTCATTCCTTTTTATTGCCAAGTAAGAGTCCAGTGTATGAACATACCATCATTTGTGTATTCTCATCCACGGTTTTGGATTTTCTCGATCCAAATGTTTTTCAGCATAATTGATATTTTCTTATTAGCAAAGCAATGTTCGGTGTATAGTTCCAGAACCATCAGATTCCTTTTATTTCACCCATTTATTCAACACATTTAATAACTCCCACGAAACCAACACCTTTGAGACAACCTACTGCCAGGGCAGTAAGAATTACACCAAGCCAGGCGCTGAGCCCTTGCACAGAGGACGGAGTGTTTAAAATGTGGGCTGATCCTCCGTTTTTGAGAGCTAAGCTAGCAGTGGCTCTCTACTTGTTTGTGCTTTCAAATCTCCTGGAAAACTATAAACAAAAACAAAAGTGGGGGGGCGACAAACTCACCTGGTGACTGGGCCTCAGGTGACAGGCTGTCCTGGTTTTCCCTGGGCGAGGGGTTTCCCGGAGTTTGGGACTTTTGGTGCTGAGACCTGAACTGCCCAGACTCCACCCCCGGGCTGAGTAAATCAGAGTCCCTAGAAGGGTTGCAGCTGAGCACCAGTAGTCTTAAAATCTCCCCCAGGTGATTCTTTGGTGCAGTGGAAGGTTGATAACCCCCGAGTTCACCAAACGCTCAGGCCTATAACCTTCACGTTCCTTGGAGGGAGCAGTGAGGAAGAAAGATTCTACCCAGGCTACTTAGAGCTAAGGGTATGAGAGGGGAGGTAAGTGAACCAGAGACATACAGTTTTCCTCCGTGTGGTTTTTTGTTTTTCGTTTTTTTTTTTTTAAATAAAACTCATTCCTTTTCAAGAGGTGAGAAATAGAACATCCATGAGTATGGGCAGACAGTGCCATGGGATCCAGATCCGGGGCAAGGAAAAGCTGTGGGCAGGCAGTGAAATAGCTCTGAGCCCATACAGTTGCAGTCCTGACCCAGCTTTTTAGCTCGGCCCACCAATCTCTGAGCTTATAGACTTAACCTCCTGTTTGCTCCTAGGCTCTCTCAGACTAACACCACATCTCCTCTTGTGCTGTCTGCTTTTCTTGTGACTTTTATCGGCAGCCTTGCAGGCACCGTCTGCACTTTTTTAAAAAGTTCTGTTTATGTCATGAATTCTTTCTGTAACATTGCTATGGACGTGATTCTGACCCTTGGTTGTCACTGTAAAATGGCATATTGGTGGTGGAGCCCAAAAAGCAAGAGGGTCTCCATCTGTATGGTAAGCGGTGGACGTAATCGTAATTGCCTGCTGTGTGGGTACCTTGTCCATAGTTCAAATTTTGATGTTTCAAGGAAAACACAAGAATGGAAGGTTTCCAAAGGCGTACAAGTTAAATCTCAGTTATCTGCACTCACAGGAAGGGACCTCTTTTGCCTTTACTCCAGTGGTGGAGTATCGTAACCACAGCTGTTATCTGTGTTGGGCAGGAAGGATGCAGTCCTTTCCGAAAGGAGTGCAACGTACTGCACGCGCACGGCATTTTGCCATTAAGTAAATACGCTCTCACAGGCACTCCGAATTAATCCTCACAGCCTCAGGAAGTAGGGGTCACACTCCATTTTACAGGTAAGGAATTCCAGACTGAGCATTTTAAGAGTCTTGACCAGTGACTTTCAGCTAGGAAGTGGCAGAGCCAAGGCTTTGTGGCCGATGGGACTCTTGCGCCTGTCTGGATTCCACATTAACTGTTCTTGCCACTGAAACCCCTCTGCTGGGGTCACCAGTCAGGGAGCAGAGAATGTGAGCATTGACTTTTTTTTTTTCTTGCAAGTATCTATCACCCCTCTGCAAAGCCTGCCTCATGCAGGTCAGCCGAGAAGCATGTTGCTAACGTGTCCTCCCTTCTCTTGCCTCTCTCCAAGGCGGGGAACACCGCTCTGCACCTGGCCTGCCAGAACAGCCACTCCCAGAGCACTCGCGTCCTCCTGCTGGGCGGGTCCCGGGCCGACCTCAAAAATAATGTGGGTGAACAAATCCGGCTTCTCTCGCGCTCTCCTGTGTCACCTTGAAAAGTAACCCTGAAAGCATACTTGAGTATTAACACCTAGAAAATGAAACTGAAAATGGGAAAAGTGTTTGGGGACTGTCTGTAAAGTACTTTCTTTTTTGCTACGCCCTAAGGGGTCGGCCAGGGGGCAGGAGAAGAGGACTCAAAAGATTCAAACGCTGCTCTTCTCCCATCCTTTCCCCCTCGCTCCTCAGCATGGGTTTGTTTCAACATTTTTCATAGCATGTGCTGGCAAATGAGTCCAGGAAACCTCTGCCCACGTAGTGTTATGCAGTTAGCAAACGGCAGACGATGCCGTCCAGGGGAGATCCTCTGATGCCTGTGTCTACAAATTGGTTACTGAGGTGCCCTTGGGATGAGCCGATGGGTCAGTAGTTTTTAGAGGATGCCTGACTTTGGAGGTCACGTGGGCATGCCCCCTCCCTCCACAAGCAGCGGTGTTTCCTTTGTAAGTCCCGTGCCTCATCCCTTGACTAGAGACTCTGGCTGGGGCTCCTCTCAAAAAGTGGCCTTCAACTGAGGTCTCCCTCACTGAGGGCAGACTCCTCTAAAGTGGGTCTCAGAATGCCCTGAACTTGGGCTTTGAGCCTGGCTCCTTCTTAATCCAGGGGAGAAGGTCATGCTGGGTAGTGGCCATCTCTAGACAGAGTTTGAATGAAAACATCAAGAAAACACCGAAGAGTGTCCCGACTTTGTCTCCGGTTTTGTTTTCTCTGGGAGCGGATTAGCCCTTGCCCACTAAGGAAGATCTTGATCCTGAGTTTTTTCCTGAATGCTCTGTCTCCTGCCAGTGATTGCCTCATCGGCTCCCCGGACTGTTCTGCCCCGCCCCGCCTGAGTTATTGGGGTCCTACTAAAATGAGATGCAGCTTGAATTTTTTTAGAACACACGTGATCTTAAAATCTGACGGCTGTCCCTGCCTCACTGACCTTTGAGCCGTGACAAATCCATGATGGAAGAGGGCTCGTTTCCAAAGCAGTGCTGTTGGTCTTAATTCCGTATACTCCAGAGCCTTTGGGCTGTAGGAGAAGCTGTGGTGAGTGGGTTCCTAGCAAGTGCTGGAGAAGCAGAGCCTGCCTTAGCTCCGGTGAAGGCCTCGTGGGGAGCGGGCGTCCAGCATCTGAAACCCGAAAGCGGAGAGTCCGCTTGGAGAAAGCCAGTGGAGCCGCAGAGAACAGCAGAGCTGTGGGGCATGCAGTTGGGCGTCCACGGGAAAGGGGATGCTTCCAGTTCAGGCTGATAAGCTCTAAAGATATGCTAGTCTGCCAGTTTTTTAATCTTTATTTATTTATTTATTTATTTGGTAACTGCTCAGATTGTGCTCAGAGTTTGATTTCTGTCCGCAGGCAGGCGATACCTGTTTGCACGTTGCCGCACGCTATAATCACTTGTCCATCATTAAGCTCCTCCTCAGTGCTTTCTGTTCTGTCCATGAAAAGAACCAGGTCAGTGCATGTGTCCTCCCCATGGCTACCGGGCCCCCTTCCCACAAGGCTGGCAGGTGTGTTAGCACAAACGGGGGCAGAGGCTGCTGGGGGCCTCCAGTCCGGGACAAGGCCAGTGCTGGCCTTTGCATGAGTGTTCCACTGAGTTCCTGTGGTCCTGGTTTATCTGGCCTCCTGGACAGAGCCTGCTCTTCTCATTCCAGTGCATAGCTCCACGTTTGCATATTGAACATTTTCTGAAGATCCTGGGGCAGGTTTTGCTTATAATGCTTTCACAAAGGAAACCCTCAAAGAGGAACGTGGCTTAATAAATGGGCAAGGGAATTAGGTGTCTCCTGACTCCGTGAGTTCTGTTCCTTGCACTGCCACTTTGAGCTGATGGAGTCTCTGGTCTCTGTAAAACTGGGTATGTGATCTGCATCCGTGCCATATGCTGGGGGTTTGCAATAAAGCTGTGATTATTACAGTGTTCCATAGAAATGTGCATGATTTTCAGTAGTTTAATTTTTTAAAATGTCTTGGTATTTACTGATACCTAGGTGATACATTGTTTGGCTTTTCTGAGTTTGGGTGCATATATCTGTAATTTTAAAAACAGATTATTCAGATTAACGGTGCCCAATAACAGTGGTTTTTGACTCCTGCTGCATATTAAGAATCAGCAGGGAAATTATAAATACCATTGCTGAATCCTACCCCAGTTTAAATGACAGAATCCAGGTAATGGGATTTTTAGAAAGCTCTTGACCTAAGTGTGCAGACAGGATTGAGAACCACTGGCCTAGCTGAATACCTGATCCTGTCCTCCAGGCTTCCAGCGGATTCTCGCTCATCAGATTACCTTTACCCAGCCCCCACGAACCTATGTTTATCAACCTTGGCAGGATGTTTTTCAGTTACCTGAGAGCTTTGAGAAATCCCCATGCCCAACCTACACTTCAGAACAATTAAATCAGTGCCTGGGGGCGGGACTGGGTGTTAATAGTTCTTAAAGCTCCCCAGCTGATCCCAATTTGCAGCCAAGGTTGGAAACTTGCTGCAGAACATCCCCAACACACACAGCTAAGTGACTCAGCAGTGAACTAAAACTTCCCTGGCTACCCTTGGGGGAGGAGGGCCATGGGACAGCTGGGATTTTCATGCTACCCAGGAAAACACGTCATCCGGAGCTTTACCTGATCACCCAATGGGAGAGAATGGATTATTTCACATCTGTATTTGCCTTATTTATTTATATCCTTCTGCTTGGGGAAATACAAATGTTCACATTGGGAATTGGCCCACCAAGCTGCAGTTGTCCATAGCCTCCTTTCATAGTTGATTGTCTGAACATTTTTTGTAGAAAGAAAATAGCTTTATTAAAGGCTATTCGGTAAGAAGTTGAAAACAGCTGGTCTTAAGTAACACTGATTTTTTTTTTCAGTGATTCCACCCAAATGAAGAACACCCTGAGCCTGTAAAGTGATTCCCAGTGGGCCCCTTACATTCCCACGGGTGCTGCAGGGTTAGGATCCGCACCCCCCCCCCCCCCCCCCCCGTGCTTGCAGAAGTAGCCATTTTCTTGCAGCTTCTGCTCGTTCTAATACTCAAAAACCAAGGGGTCCTCTGCCTGGGCAGAGGGACGTGGTACAGAGCTCTGTGATGGCTAGCCTGCACACAGCCCATTATCCAGCTCGGTGTAAGGCTTCAGGTCTCCCCATTCTCAACAACCCCAGCCCAACCTTACTTTGCCTCCTGTAACTTAATCCTGTGATTTCTAGTATCCTCAGTCAGAAAGGAGTGTGATCTTTGTACCTAGGTCATTTTAAAGAGAACCATGTAACACTTGAGCAAAGGACCCCCTATCAGTCTAAGGCAAATCCTAATTTGAAAAGCTACCACCAGGCCATGGGATGAAAATCCGGAGGGCTGTATGCCATAATCAGATGGAGTTTAGCAGACTCTCTTCTGATTAATTTCAGGCTGGAGACACAGCGCTTCATGTTGCTGCTGCCCTAAATCACAAGAAGGTGGTTAAAATCTTACTGGAAGCTGGAGCAGATGGGACCATTGTTAATAATGTAAGTTAAGTTGCAACAATGTTTCTAAAAATAATTCCCACCCCTTTCCAGAATGGAGTGTGTTGTTACTACCTCACCTCCTGCAGGGCGCATAGCCTCACCCAGTCTTATTCTGCAAAGGGCACAAAGCTCCCGCAGCCTTACTCTGTAAGAGCTGGGGGTCTGTTAAAGCTGAGGACCCCGGAGGTGGCCTTGAGGGAACCCTTGCTCCTAGCAGCCCCATGAGTTGATGAACCCTAAGGCTTTATCCTTAGACTCTTAGTTGAAGTGAGCACATCCTACCAGTAAAGGGAAGATCGTGGGTGTCTAAGTAAACTGACAAGTAGATGTTATGGAAAGTGAGTTCCTGCCCTGTAAACGAATAGGCTCCTCAGAAAAGTGGCACATGATCGTCAGATTAATCATCCTCAAAACTCTCTTCTCTCTCCGAAATCACCTTATTCTTTCCTTCTCTCTCTCTCTCTCTCTCTCTCTCTCTCTCTCTCTCTCTATCTCTCTATCCCACCCCACCCTATTTCCTCTCTCTCTCCTAGGTCCTATGGCAGGCACCAGCTCAGGCACCCTTTCTTCCTTGAGGCTGACCTGTGGTCTCTGCCCTTCTGAAGTAGCCCAGACTCAGGGGCTGGGGACAGAACAGTTGTGTAGAGAGCTGGGGAGTGCTGGAGCTGGCAAAAGGCTCCTGAATCTCGTCCCCACCTGCCTCCTCCACCTGAATCTCGTCCCCACCTGCCTCCCCGACCTGAATCTCGTCCCCACCTGCCTCCTCCACCTGAATCTCGTCCCCACCTGCCGCCTCCACCTGAATCTCGTCCCCACCTGCCGCCTCCACCTGAATCTCGTCCCCACCTGCCGCCTCCACCTGAATCTCGTCCCCACCTGCCGCCTCCACCTGAATCTCGTCCCCACCTGCCTCCTCCACCTGAATCTCGTCCCCACCTGAATCTCGTCCCCACCTGCCTCCTCCACCTGAATCTCGTCCCCACCTTCCTCCTCCACCTGAATCTCATCCCCACCTGCCTCCTCCACCTGAATCTCGTCCCCACCTGCCGCCTCCACCTGAATCCAGTCCCCACCTTCCTCCTCCACCTGAATCTCGTCCCCACCTGCCTCCTCCACCTGAATCTCGTCCCCACCTTCCTCCTCCACCTGAATCTCGTCCCCACCTGCCGCCTCCACCTGAATCTCGTCCCCACCTGCAGCCTCCACCTGAATCTCGTCCCCACCTGCCTCCCCCACCTCCTCCTCCGCGCAGCCCTCCCACCTGTATTGTGTGGTGCATGGTACCTGTCCCATGATGGCCGTTCCCTTCTTTTGAATCCCACTGTTAGCAACTCCTACTTTCTGCCTTAATCTCCCCAGAGCCTCCGATATGGCCAAAGTTTCCTAATTGTTCTGAGACTGGCTGGGGCCTGATCTTCCAAGTGTCCTCCAGGGAAAATTAATTGCTTGGCTGGATTTTATGATCCTTCGTGTTTCTTCAACTGAAATCTTCCACCGTGACCTTGTCTTTTACATTCCCTCCTCTCTTTTCTAGGAAGCATTCCTTGGTGGGTAGGTATCCCAGAGCTTTGCTTCCTAGAGGGTCAACACTGACGCACTCTTGCTGTATGTTGTTAATCATTGTGCTCTCAGGTGTGACTTGGCTCCTGCACTAAAGGGGGCGAGGCTCAAGAGCAAGGCCGGGTCTTCTGTGTGATTATATCTTGTTGAGTTTGCTTACATGCCGGTGTGACTGAGTGCAGAGTTGCTGTCCCAGTTGGGCTAGATGTGTGCAGGGTTGGTGTCTTTTACTCACTTGTCCTGCCCTTTGCCTTTCCTTAGGCAGGCCAGACTCCATTGGAGACTGCCCGCTACCACAATAATCCGGAAGTTGCTCTTCTCCTCACTAAAGCTCCCCAGGTAGGATTTATTGCATTTTCCATTATATTGATTACGTGGGGCTGCAAAGTTGTTGGCATTCTCCGGTGGCCATCTGTTAAAGCCAACTCAAAATAACTTAAATAGGAAATTGATGGGTTTGCAGCCAGGCGGTGGAAAATGCAGGAATCCATGTGTGCCTCCAAGATAACCAGAGCCGGAGACATAAGGTTCAGCGGGCTCGTTTTCATACATGGACATCCTTCCTTCTCTGTGGCTGGATCATGGTCATTACCAGCTTTGTGGATTATAACTCCCCAAGTACTCAGGGAAGAAGTTCTGGTTTAAATGATACAGAAGAAGATCATGATTGACTAGCTTGGGGCAAATGCCCTGAACAAGTGGGACAGGCGCTTTAGGGAGCTAGTAGCTGTATCCACTTGACTGTGTGGTCGGAAGGGGCATTTCCTGGAGAAAGGTGGGAGGAAGGGATCCAGTCCAGCAAACAAGGCAGTAAAATGTCCATTAGAGGCAGTCAAGCGTAATAGTGTTCCTTCCTTTTTTATTGAATATAATGGTATTTGGAGCATCATTTAACTTAAAAAATTGATATCATTTGAGTTGAGATTGGAATTGACATTTGTAATGTATAAGCTATATTCATCATTTCAGCACTCTGAAACAACTTTTTGTTCATGTTACCTTTCAGACACATAATTTTCATAATTGTGCCTACAATATACATACCCTTTTGTATCCTGCCCTTTATCCTAACTGTAGTAGGAAAATGTTCTGCAGTTCACATAATTATTCATCATAATGGAAGCCAGTTTGCTTTTTTGTTGCTGTCCCATATTTTGTTAACCTAAATGTCCAATATTAAGGAAATAGTTTGCTTCCCGATTGGAGGTACTCTGTCACATTACAGCAAAAACAGATTAGTTTTCGAACTTATTAGGCCTGATAACTGTGAGAAGGTAAAGTCTCAGAGAGCCAGAGGAAGATTCCAGACACCAGCCTGCTGTGCCTGAGCCCCATCAGCCCAGGGGTCTGCATGGTCTTTATTTCATTTATGTTTTCAAAACCTACCTGATATAACTAGCAGACTCTGGAAGTGGTGAAGATTTTTGCCTTCTGAAAACTGATCACCCTGTTGCCCGTGGAGTTGGTCCTCAGTGGTGTCTGGAAGTCTGTGGAACCCCTGACAGACACAAGTCAGGTGGTCCTTTGGAAAAAGTTTCCACCTCTTTCCGACTATTTGCAAACAAATCATCAACGGAATCACATCCATGAATCCTGATGGAAAAATGCTGGTCTTTTACAGATCAAAAAGTACAGGATGCTATAATAAAGGTCAGAATCCATCTCTGTTCTATGGCATTTCAGTGTTTGGCAGTTTGGAGAGCCAGCTCTGTCCTTAGCCGTATGAAGATCATCGAATTTTGTGGGGTGGAGTATCCCCAAGGCACACAGAATTATAGGCCTTTAACCCACCTGCCTTTTGTTTTCCAGAACTCAAGGATCTGAGTTCATAGAGAAAAAGCTTTACTGTGGACCATTTTCCTATGTGATTCTCCTTTAGTGTTTCCATTGAAAAAAAAAATAGACTTCAGTTTTTCCACACCCATTTGAATGGCAAATAAATAAGATGACATTTTATGGAATATTTTATGTAACTATATATGCTAAACTCTATTCTCAACCTGAAGAAGGAACTTTGGAGTGTGCATAAAATTGTATACATACTGTTCTTCTGTTCTGAGGTTCTAGAACTAGCCTTCCTGTGTGTGAAACAGGAAATTCCTTGCCTTGGGATGTTAGCTGACCATGGATTTCACTGGCTCACAGGAGTACTAAGAGGTTACTTTCTAAAGATCCATATACCCTGATTTCCGTGAACTGGAAAAGACTGATGACCTTCCATTTAGTAGATGACATGGTTCGCTGAGAAAGGCTGTAAGCCATGCAAAGTTATTTTCACTGGCTAATAATAACATGGTCTATGGAGGGAATTATTCTGATGATTTGGGTGACCTCTGAGTATCCCTTCTCATTTTAGATTGATGCGGTTCACAAATGCTTCTGAAAGTGAATTTGGGGTTGATATTGGGGCTGTATTCTGTTCCAGGAGTCCATAAGCTGAATGAGTGAAGGGCACTAGTCACTCCTCATCAGACTTGACTTCCTAGTGAGTCTGAATTTAGCTTACGAAAGGGCTTAGGACAGTGGCTTTCAGATCTTTTGGTCTAGGGACACTTAATGTTCTAGAGGCCCATAAAGAGCTGTGTTTATATCTGTTAATAGTTACCATATTTGAAATTCAACTCGAGAAATGTTTTTAAATGAATAAACATTTTTAACTCTGTTACCACAAAATGAACTTGTTTTTGTGAAAAGTAACTTTATCAAAACAAGTTGTGTGAGAAGAGTAGCATTATTTTTCATTTCTGCAAATCTCCATACTGTTTTCCTAAAAGGAAGATGCATGTGATCCATTGGAGTACGTGTGCAGCTTCTGGTAAACACCGCTGTATACTCAGTGCAGGAGAGAAAAAGGCCGACGTTGTTGTAATATTATGAAGGTAATTTTAGCCTCGGTTCCAGGACACTTTCAGAGCTGTTGGCTTAGGGGATGAGAATACAGTTTAAAAATCTGGTTCAGCCACAGGCAGATATTGTCAGGAATTCTCCATTTAGGGTGGTACCTGCTGCCCATAAAGGTTTTGTCCCATGATAGTGTCACTTGAATTTAATGAACACAAAGTTGAACATTGAGCTGAAGACTATGGTGAACTATCTACCTATGAAGACAAGATGTTTTATTGCAGAGAAATTGTGAGACCTTGAAAAAGGTGTTTTTACTTGCTGGACCTCCTTGGTTAAAGGGGGTGCCCCTGGAACTGGGAAGGAAGGGGCCTGGGGGAAGGGCGTGGAGCTGGGCCAGAGATTGAAGGTTTCTGACAGCTCAGAGATTTGTACCCTTATTAAACTTCCTCTGCCAGTCAAGGTACTCTAGGGACCGAGGCAGGAGGAAGGCACCTGACGGTGATTGATGGTCCAGGATGTACCAGCCGCCTGCTTTGTCTTCGTTAATTCCATTAACTCCCCAGATTTACATTGGAGAATACAGAGAGGGCAAATAACTTTTGGACCCCATGTCTACTTGCGTGTGTCCGTTCTACCTTCCTGCACTCAAAGGGGCAGACCAAATGCTTCCTCTGGGGAGGAGATTCCTGTCCCGTGGTTGGGACCATGGTTCACAGACACACTTCAGTGTTTGAATCAAACTGCAAATATCCTTGAATACGGTTTGGTCAAGAGAAAATCTGATGGGCTAGTTCAGTTCCCGTGTACCAAGATAGTGAGCCTGTGCCTGGCCTGGGGCTGCCACGTTCGACTATTCCAGGGGATGCCATTCCTTTCCTAGTCTCTGTGAGTAGTGTTCCCTGGAGCTCAGCCATGCACAGCCTACACACACCTATATGGTGGCCGTGGCCCGGCACATAAATGCCTGTTCTTGTCCTAGACTGTAAGCTCCTGGAGATCAGGGATAATGTGTTCCTCCTCTCTGGGTCCCTAGAGAGCCCGGCGCAGGACCTAGGAAGCCTAGCAGACAGTCTGGAAGTGTTTGTTGACGTGAACGCATGGTCTCTCCCACTAGGCTGGAAGCTTCATTAGATCAGAGCACCAGGTCCAAGGCTGAGTCCATCACGCTGATGCTGCACACGCCGGTGGTTTTTAACAATGCCTCTTGCCTCCTTCAGGTCTTACGCTTCAGTCGTGGGCGAAGCCTGAGGAAAAAGAGAGAGAGGCTCAAGGAAGAGAGGAGAGCTCAATCTGTGCCAAGAGATGAGGTGGCACAAAGCAAGGTGGGGGGTAGCCCTCCTGCGCCTCCCTAACTTCACCCCATTCCAGAGGGTGGGAAACTCGCGCCGCTGCTTCTGGGCTTGTGGGGCAGCGGCCGTGCCCTCCTCTTGTCTCTCCTTCCCACTGCTTCTTCAAACTGTCGTCCGTGCTTTCTCTTCGGCTCCCTGTCCTCCACTCCTCCAGGGGTTCAGATCGTGTGCCTGTTTGCCCGTCTTTCCCAGCCCCCTGTATCTATGGCCTTGTCACCACCATGCGGACAGCTCTGCCTCGGACACTGTGCCCTTAATTGTATGGGGCAGTGGTTTGCAAAGTGTGGCATCCACTGTGTCACCTGGGACCTTATTAAATATGTAGAGTCTGGGGCTTCACCCCAGACCCACTGGATCAGAAACTCCAGGAGGGGCCCAGCAAGCTGTGTTTGAATGAGCCCCGTGGGTGATCCTGATGTGGACTAAAGTTTGACCACCACTGGCCTAGGTTGCTTCCTTCCTTTCCGCTTAGGGAATGGACTGAGGCTGTGCTAGCCCATGTGATTCCTCTGTGAGAACTGAGAAGAAGATGCCCCCTGGGCAGCCCAGCCCTGCTCGGGCACATACGGTAAAGCGAGCCCGAGCTGGATTTCAGCTCCCTCTGCTAGGTGCCCTTGTATGGGGACAGCCTGCACGAATAGACACCGTAGCCTTGGAACACACCCTGCCTTTCAGCTCTCCCAGGACGAAAAAGGCTAGAGTATAAAGACAACTTTTGGCCCATAAAATTTTATACCATGTACTCATTCTTTTTCAAAATCTTATCCGTTTCCAGGGTTAAGGCATTGTAACTCTGATTAAGTTCCTGTGGGTGTGTTGTATATATTAATTTGTAAAAGTTCTTATAAGGAGTGGAAATGTGATGTTTTTTCATTTCAGAGATTTCCCATACTCCATTATGAATTGTGAGGTCCAAGTTCAAAGAATGAATGGTATTTTTGTTGTGGTTGCAGTTATTGAAATGCAAAAAAAAAAAAAGAAAAATCTCTAACGCTGAGGTGTTTGTGGTAGGTTCCCGAAGCTCTAGAGTATAGAATTAGACCCAAGACTATATTTAGTTTGGCACCTAATAGAGTCAAAGCCAAATATTCAAGCAACTGGGAAAACGGAAGATGTGCAGTGGCAACCACCGGGCAGTGTTCCCTGTTTGTCATTGGCTGAGTCCCACGGGCCCTTTCGTGGATGCAGTCTTGCAAACAGCATTTTACACCGTTACAGAAAAAGGCAGAGGGGGGCGATTAGAACTGGTTTCTGGGCTTTTTTTCTTTCCTCTGTAGGGAAGTGTCTCAGCCGGAGACACCCCCAGCAGTGAACAGGCTGTGCCCAGAAAAGAAGAGGCCAGAGAAGATTTCCTGTCCGCCTCCCCAGAGCCCAGAGCAAAGGACAACAGGCAGAGAAAGTCAAGGCCCAAGGTCAGGAGGCCCGTAAAAGCAGCCAGGGGAGGGCTGGGAGACAGCTTGGCAGAGGGCCCTGGGATAGCGTCATGCCCAGTAGCTAGAACGCCACTTTGCTTGGCTTGCTGGTTGGGAGCCAGAGCACAGAACTTAAATCTGGCTAATTTCAAACACACGGTTAGCATGCTGATAGATTTCTTTTGATGTGGGCTGCTTAGAGTGGAATGTCATGAGACCAAGCAAGGCGGGAGTAAGATGGGAGCCATGAATGAGATGGGAGCGGCGGGCTGGGTGTCAGTCCTGCGGATGTCACGGTGCTCAGGGCAATTGTCCCTTCCTCTCCCACAGGTGTCAGCATTTTCTGACCCCACCCCACCAGCAGACCAACAGCCTGGACGCCAGAAGGACGCACATGCACATAATCATCCTAAAAAGAGGCCCAGGCACCGATGCTCCCCCCCGCCCCCTCCCCATGAGTTCAGAGCGTACCAGCTCTACACGCTGTACCGGGGCAAGGACGGGAAAGTGATGCAGGTACCTGGCGAGCTCTGTCTGGACCTAGGACTGTAGGCCTTAAGCAAGGCTGTGCCTTTATTACTATTCCCGGGGATGAATATCCACTTTCAGTGTTGACTTAAGGTATGAGCTTGGAAGATAAACCAGGTGGCCTTCCTGACCTGAACTGCAGATGGCACCCCCTAGCTTAGGCCCAGGCATACAAGGGTAGTTACAGAGCTTTCTGCACCATCCTTAGGTGACTGCATCGTCTTGAGGCCCCAGAGTGGATAAAAGAAACAAGGATTGGGGCTCTCTGAATCTTCTCAGTGCCTCCTGGTCCCCAAGCTTGGCCCTCTGGACATCCCAAAGTCATGCCAGGCATGACTGTGCCTCCTCCGTCGTCTGTATCCCCCTGGCATACTGACCGGCACTGGATGGGTACCCAAGACCAATTTGGGGAAGGAACGAATGAATGGATTGATTCCTTTATTGTTTCCCTGTCAGGCACCGATAAATGGTTGTCGATGTGAACCCCTAATCAACAAGCTGGAGAACCAGTTGGAGGCAGCTGTGGAGGAGATCAAAGCAGAGCTGGGGTCAGTTCAGGATAAAATGAACACAAAGCTGGGACATATGGAGAACAAGACCCAGCACCAGGTCAGTGAGTTGCCTGGAATTCTTCATGTCCAGGTGTTCTGAAAGGAAATGAAATCAGAAAGAGCCCTCAGCACATCCTTCTATTCTGCAGCCTCTGCCCTGAGCATGTCAGGCGGGCTGTCAGGCAAGAGGCCTGTCTTTGTGATTTCTTTCAAGCCCCCCAAAAATCTTTTTTTTTTTTTAATTTAAATTCAGTTAACATATAATGTCTTATTGGTTTCAGAGGAAGAGGTCGGTGATTCATCAGTCTTATATAACACCCAGTGCTCATGACATCACGTGCCCTCCCCAATGCCCATCACCCAGTTACCCCATTCCCGCACCCTCTCCCCCCAACCCAATAACCCTCAGTTTTTTCCTATGATTAAGTCTCTTATGGTTTGTCTCCCTCTCTGATTTCGTCTTGTTTTATTCTTCCCTCCCTTCCCCCCAATCCTTTATTTTGTCTCTTAAATTCCACATATAAGTGAGATTATATGATAATTGTCTTTCTCTGATGGACTTACTTTGCTTAGCATAATACCCTCTAGTTCCATCCACGTTGTTGCAAATGGCAAGATTTCTTTTTCTGATGGTTGAGTAATTTTTTTTTTTAAACTTTTTATTTATGTATTCATGAGAGAGAGAGAGAGAGAGAGAGGCAGAGGGAGAAGCAGGCCCCCAAGGAGCAGGGAGCCTGATGCGGGGACTCGATCCCAGGACCCTGGGGTCACGACCTGAGCCGAAGGCAGACACCCAACCATCTGAGCCACCCAGGCGCCCTGGTTGAGTAATTTCATTGTGTGCATATGTGTATACACACACACACACACACACACCACATCTTCTTTATCCGTTCATCTGTCGATGGACATCTTGGCTCTTTCCATAGTTTGGCTATTGTGGACATTGCTGCTATAAACACTGGAGTGCAGGTGCCCCTTCGGATCCCTACATTTGTATCTTTGGGGTAAAGACCTAGTAGTGCAATTGCTGGGTCGTAGGGTAGCTCTATTTTTAACTTTTGAGGAACCTCCATACTGTTTTCCAGAGGGGTTGCACCAGCTTGCATTCCCACCAACAGTGTAAGAGGGTTCCCCTTTCTCCACATCCATGCCAACACCTGTCATTTCCTGACTTGTTAATTTTAGCCATTCTGAGTGTGAGGTGGTATCTCATTGAGGTTTTGATTTGTATTTCCCTGAAGCCGAGTGATGTTGAGCATTTTTTCATGTGTCTGTTGCCCATTTGGATGTCTTCTTTGGAGAAATGTCTGTTCGTGTCTTCTGCACATTTCGTGATTTCATTATTCTTTGGGTGTTGAGTTTGATAAGGTCTTTATAGATTTTGGATACCAGCCCTTTATCTGATATGTCATTTACAAATATCTTCTCCCATTCTGTCGGTTGTCTTTTGGTTTTGTCGACTGTTTCCTTTGCTGTGCAGAAGATTTTTATCTTGATGAAATCCCAATAGTTCATTTTTGCCTTTGTTTCCCTTGCCTTTGGAGACATGTGTAGCAAGAAGCTGCTGCAGCAGAGGTTGCTGCCTGTGTTCTTCTCTAGGATTTTGATGGATTCCCATCTCACATTTAGGTCTTTCATCCATTTTGAGTCTATTTTTGTGTATGGTATAAGGAAATGGTCCAGTTTCATTCTTCTGCATGTGGCTGTCCAATTTTCCCACCATTTGTTGAAGAGACTGTCTTTTTCCCATTGGATATTCTTTTCTGCTTTGTTAAAGATGAGTTGACCATAGAGTTGAGGGTCCATTTCTGGGTTTATCTATTCTGTTCCATTGATGTCTGTATGTTTATTTTTTTTTAAGTTTGTTTTATTTATTCATTTGAGACAGAGAGATAAGAGCATGAGCTGGGGGAGGTGCAGAGGGAGAGGGAGAAGCAGGCTCTCTGCTGAGCAGGGAGACCGATGTGGGACTTGATTCCAGAACCCTGGGGATCATGACCTGAGCTAAAGGCAGAGGCTTAATCATCTGAGCCACCCAGGTGCCCTGTATGTTTATTTATTTATTTATTTACTTTTTGAATAGTTTGGGAAGAATTTGCCTGCTGCTCCCCCTGCTCTTGTGCGTTTTTTTCTCTCTCAGGTAAATAAATAGAATCTTTAAATTAAAAAAAAAAGGCAATTTCCTCATTTTCTATCTGAATGATCTATCCACTGATGTAAGTGGGATGTTAAAGTCTCCTAGTATTTTTGTATTACTATCAATTTCTCCCTTTGTCTCCTAATATTTGCTTTATGTATTTAGGTTCTCTGAAGTTAGGTGCATATGTATTTACAATTGTTATAATCCTCTTGTTGGATTGATCCCTTTATCATTATGTAATGCTCTTCTTTGTCTCTTGTTCAGTCTTTGTTTTGAAGTCTCTGTTTCTTAAAAGTATTGCTACTTTGGCTACCTCCACCCCACTTCCCTTCTGTTTGCATGGAATCTCTTCTATCCCTTCACTTTTAGTCTGTGTGTGCCTTTAAGTCTGAAGTGAATATCTTGTAGGCAGCAAATAGATGGGTCTTATTTTTTTTTTTTTAATATTTGATTTTATTTGACAGAGACATAGCGAGAGAGGGAACACAAGCAGGGGGAGTGGGAGAGGGAGAAGTAGGTTCTCCACTGAGCAGGGAGCCCGATGTGGGACTCGATCCCGGGACCCTGAGAGCATGACCTGAGCCGAAGGCAGACGCTTAATGACTGAGCCACCCAGGCGCCCCTTATTTATTTTTTTATCCATTCAATCACCCTCTGTCTCTTGATTGGATCATTTAGACCATTTGCATTTAATTATTGATAGGTATGTACCTATTGCCATCTTATTGTTTGCTTGTTTTGTAATTCTCTCTTCCTCTCTTGCTCTGTTTTATGATTGATGACTTTCTTTAGTGTTCTGCTTCACTTTCTTTTGTGTGTGTGTGTATCCTAGGTTTGGGGTTTGTGTTTACCATGAGATTCGTATATAACCTCCTAATTGTAGAGAGTCTATGTTAAATTGATGGTCACTTGGGGAGCCTGGGTGGCTCAGGCGGGTAAGTGACCAACTCTCTTGATTTTGGCCCAGGTCATGATGTCAGGTCATGAGATCGAGCCCCACATTGGGCTCTGCGCCAGGCATGGAGCCTGCTTGAGACTCTTGCTCTCCCTCTGCCCCCTCTCCCTGCCCCAATCCTCCACTCATGTGCACATGCATGCTCTCTCTCTCTCTCAAAAAAAAAAAAAAAACAAAAAAAACTCAAGTTTGAATACATTCAAAAAGAACTTCATTTTTACTGACCCCCCCGTGTTTTTTGCATGTTGTCATTTTCTATCTTTCTTTTGAGTTTCCTTAACTAACTTTAAAGATACAATTTCACCTCTTTGTCTCTTAATCTTCATACTAGTTTTATAAGTGATTGCTTTACTACCTTTATGTTGCTTTTACTCATGAACTCTTTTTTTCATAATTTCCTAATTATGGACTTTTTACTATGTAAAAAAATCTCTTTAAAATTTCTTGTAAAGTTGGGGTGCCTGAGAGTGGCTCAGTCGGTTAAGCATCTGTCTTCAGCTCAGGTCATGATCCTGGTGTCCTGGGATCGAGCCCCGTGTTGGGCTTCCTGCTCAGCAGGGAGTCTGCTTCTCCCTCTCCCTCTGCCCCTCCCCTGGCTTGTGCTTTCTCTCTCTCTCTCTCAAATAAATAAATGGAATCTTAAAAAAATTTTTTTCTTGTAAGGCTGTTTTAGTGGTGATGAATTCTTTCAGCTTTTGTTTAGGAAAGTCTTTATCTCTCATTTAATTCTGAATAATAAACTTGCTGGGCAGAATATTCTTGGTTGTAGGGTTTTTTTTTTTTTTTTTCCAGTACTTTGAATATATCATGTCACTTCCTCTGGCCTGGAAAGTTTCTTAAAAATCAGCTAATAGCCTTATTGGGGTTTCCTTGAATGTTATTATTTACTTTTGTTGCTTTTGAAATTCTCTTTATCTTTACTCTTTGACATTTTAATTATGTGTTATGGTGTGGATCTCCTTTGGGTTCATTTTGTTTAGAACTCTCTGTGCTTCCTGAACCTGGGTGTCTGTTTTTCTTCCCCAGCTCAGGAAGTTTTCAGCTATCTCTTCACATAAGTTTTCTGTTCCCTTCTCTCTTTCCCTTCCTTCTGGGATGCCTACAATGCAAATGTTTGTGGTTGTCAAAGAGATCCCTTCACCTATCATTATTTTTTTTCTTTAAATTTTTTTGTTATGTTAATCACCATACATTACATCATATCATTATTTTTTAAAGTTATTTTTTTCTTCTTCGGTTTGGGTGCTTTCCATTACCTCATCTTCCAGATTCCAGATCCATTCTTCCTCATCCTCTATGCTGTTGGTTCCTTATATTGTGTTTTTCACTTTAGTTACTATATTCTTCATCTCTGATTGGTTCTTTTTATATTTTCTGTTTCTTTGTTGAAGTTCTGAATTCATTCTCTTCTGTGCAGCTGGTGAGCATCTTTAAGACCATTACTTTGAACTCTTATCAGGCAGATTGGCTCCCTCCGTTTCATTTAGTTCTTCTTTTGTTTTGTTCGTTTTTTTGAAGCATATTCCTCTGTCTCCTCATTTGCTTGACTTTCTGCTTTTGTTTCTTGGGCAGAATTAGGCAGAATAGCTACTTATCCTAAACTTGAAGGAATGGTCTTATGTATGGTAATCCCCTGTGTAGAGTGTGTATGCTTGGTGACTTTGGCTGGCTGGCAGAACTGTGGCGGGGGGGGGGGGGGAGGCGGTCCCCAGGTTCTCTGCACTGGGGCTTAGTGGGATGGCCTGAACTGAAGTGGGTGCAGACTGGGGCAGTCCTGGGGCTCTCTGTGCCAAAGGCCTCATGGCAGGTCAGCTGAAGCTGAAGTGTGGGTATAGGGATGTCCTGGAGCTCTCTATGCAGAGAGTGCCCTGGCAGACGAGCAGAAGCTGAAGTGGGTGCAAGGTAATGTGTTGCAGGGGCTCTTCACGGGATGCACCCTGGCACGTCATCTGAAGCCAAAGGGGAGTTGGGTGGGGAGGTCTCGGCACCATGTTGAGTGTGCCCTGGCAAGTCATTTGGAGTTGGAGCAATGTGGGCCTAGAGTGTTCAAGGTGCTTCGCGCCTGTGTCACCTTGGCAAAATGACTGGAGCGGTCGTGAGCACTGACCAAGGGTGTCCACGTGTGTACCATGCTGGGGCTGCCTTGGTGGGACAGCTCGGGCTGGTGTGGGTTAGGGCAGGGCTCACTGAGGTGGCAGGATGCCTGGAGTGCCCGGGCCCTGCTCCCATCTGCGTTATCAAGGTGATGGAGGAACATAGACTCTGGTGCTTGCCGGCCCTTCTGACTCGAGAGCTTTCTGATGGCTCCCCTGACATCTGGCAGGGTTCTGGTTCCTTTGTGTTCTAGTTGCCCTTTTACATCCTGGCTTTTCTTCTGTGCACCAGGGCAGACAAATCTTCCGTTTGCTCAGTACTATCTGCACTACAGTTCAGTGTTGGTGGGTGGGGGGGTCCCTTTGCTACCATGTCTCTCCCTTACTGTTCTCTATATGGTTTATTTTCTGTGGTACAGAAACTGCTCAGTCATCCCCCAGGTCTTTAGGAGGAATTGCTCTATAAATAGGTGTAGATTAGATGTGGTGTGGAGGAGATTAAGGGTCTTAACTACCTCACCATCTTGGACCCGAAGAGCCCTTGTCATCTTTGTAACTTATGTTTAGATTTAGTAATGTCTTTGACATGCTGAGTTTTGTTGTGCTATTTAAGGCAATGTACTCTTCTGTATATGGAGCTAAACATAACATTTGTTTTTGTTTAGTACATGGTGTATTTATTTATTTTTACTTCCAGTCTAGTTAACAGTGTTATATTTCAGGTGTACTATATAGTGGTTCAACAATTTCACACATCATCCGGTGGTCATCCCAAGGAGTTCGTTCCTAAATCCCCATCACCTATTTCACCCAAACCGCCACCCACCTCCCTAAGTTACATCTTAGGTTAACTTAATACTAGGTCTGCATTGGCTCAAGTTGTAGATTTACTGTGTGTTCAGTCTCTTCAACCCCTTAGGACATTTAACAAAGGAGAAGAAAACCTTGACTACACAGAAATATGCTCAGGGATTGTGAAAACCTAGAGTTCGATGAATACTAGATGAAACCTTAAGTTAGGTTACCTTAAGTTATATTTTTGCTTCCAGCTTTTTTCACCTAATTTGATATCCTGAGCACTTTCCCATGTGCTTTGCTTCATAATATTCCAGCATATTAATACAACAGTTTATTTAACTATTCCTTTTTATTAGACTTTAAAGTTGCTTATAGTTTTTCACTCTTACAAATAACGCTATGATGGACATTTATGTGCGTAAACGTTTGCCTTTCAAGTTATTTGCTCAGATTTAGGATAACTGGGTCCAGAGTTAAGAATATGTTTAAGGCTCTTGACAAATATTAGTAATCTACTTAACAGAAAGGTTGTGTGAATTTATATCCAACAGGCAGGGTAGGATATAAATTGAGTCTCTGTCTCAAACTTTTGCTGTCGTTAATATTACCATTTTTAAAGTTTTTGCCGAATTAAGAATATTAATTCCTGTTTCCTTGTTTGTTGGTGAGGTAGAACATTTTAGGTTTATTTGTTATTTGTACTTCATGGAAAGCGCCTTCAAGAAATCTTTTCCTAATGCCATAATATATTAGTTAAGGCTGTCTTATAAATAAGACAGCTTCGGCTAGCCTAAGCCCAGAGAGGAAATGTATTAGATAAATGCTGGATCTTCTCAAGGACCTCGCTTCATTTCAAGGAGGGTGACAGATGGGGTTGTGGAATCTTCGTCCTAATTCCTAATCACAGGTAAAGGACTCTGGTGTGGCACGCGTCAGGCACTCCTGTGTGACTCAATCAGCCATGCCCTGGAACAAAGCTCTATCAACATGGTTGCTCTTGACAGAGGATAAGGAGGTAGGGGAGGAGGCCAATCCTAGAAAACAGGAGAGCGGCTCACAGGAAAACATGAGGGCTGAAGGAACGAAACAGAAGGTGCTCACCACATCTCCAGAACCTACTGCTCTTTTAGTTTTTTGAGCATCATATGTGTCCCTGACGGGAGAGCTCAGCAGCGAGCCCTTGTGGGCTGGCCCCTGCTAACAAAGTTCCTTTCCCCTGTTTGGACCTTGTCAAAGCAGTGGAAGTTTGGCTTTCCTGGGTGTTAGGGCCCTATGGGAAATGTCACGATGTTGGGGGGAACCTAGGAGGGCATGACTGAAAGGGGACAATCATTTGTTCTCTGACACACACGCTTTAATTCTCCACCCTCCTTCACACTTGCTTTGATTACTTTCAGCGAAGCACTAAGGGGGCTGGCTCATTAAGAACACTGGATAGGGCGCCTGGGTGGCTCAGTTGGTTAAGCGACTGCCTTCGGCTCAGGTCATGATCCTGGAGTCCCGGGATCGAGTCCCACATCGGGCTCCCTGCTCAGCAGGGAGTCTGCTTCTCCCTCTGACCCTCTTCCCTCTCGTGCTCTCTGGCTCTCATTCTCTCTCTCAAATAAATAAATAAAATCTTTAAAAAAAAAAAAAGAACACTGGCTAAAAGCGCTGAGCATTCAGCTGCTTTCGCTACCTCACAGGCAGCCACTAACATTTAAGGGTGGGGTGTTAAAAATTAATTGAAAGGATAATTAAGATCAGGTACAGCTGCATACTTCTAGAAGTAGTTTTTCCTTTCAATAATAGTCTTGGAAATGTTCTGAAACCTGTAAAAATTCTCTGTACAAGGTCTGTTGGCTTATGTTGTAGATTTACTGTGTGTTCAGTCTCTTCAACCGCTTAGGACTTTAACAAATAAGGAAAAAAAGCCTTGACTACACAGAAACATGCTCAGGGATTGTGAAAACCTAGAGTTCGATGAAAACTAGATGAAACTTGGATAAAAGAGAAGTTGAGGTTTGCTTCTGTTGTCTCTGGCCCCGGCTTGGTCCCCCAGAGCCCCGTCTCAGGAGGCAGGAGACCGTACCCCATCCTTAGATCATGTCAGTCCTATGCTCTCTGCCCACTGAACCCCAGATGCGCGTTCTGGACAAGCTGATGGTCGAGCGGCTCTCAGCGGAGAGAACAGAGTGCGTGACCCGCCTGCAGCAGCACTCGGACGCCGAGAAGCACGAGGGAGAGAGGCGACAGGTGAAAACCAGGATGTGTCTTTTGCTGGGTATTTACTACAACTCTCCACCGAGTTGAGACTCGGACCCATCACTGAAAACCCAGAGGCCAAGAACCCATAAAAGCATTGGTATTATGTAGCATGTCCTTTTTAATGTCCTTTTATTAATTTATATAATGAATAGAAAAGAACATGTAGTTCAGTCCATTTGTTGCTGAATATTCTGGTAATTGGTGGAGACTGAAACGTTCATAGAATATGCTGGGGAAGATGTGGTCTCTGCTTTGAAGCACTTCTATGTATCGTGCATCTGTTAGGCATTGCTCTGTTGTTGAGCTAAGAGTTGTTTCCTGCCCTTGGGGAGTTCGTCTACCTAAGAACAACACACATAAAATGAGTGCTTGTTGAGTGTGTGAGAGTTCATGCTCCTGAGCAGCCAGAAATTCTTGATTTGTAAGATTTGGGAAGCTTTGGGTGTTCAAGGTGTCTCTTGCCCTAAGTCACTCAAAGATTATAGAAACTATCAGGTTTGGTGCTGGGTGAATCCTGGTCTACACAGGGCAGCAGAGAAGGCTGTGTGGCTGTGGGAGTGGAGGTAATCCACAGCTTTTAGGCTTGTCAAGATGATATGCTGAACTTTCATAATAGAAGAGTCCACTTTAGATGCTTTCATTCATAAACCACATGTCCAATTCACCTAATCATTTATGCGGGTTTGTTTGTTTTTGTTTTTGTAGATGTCATTGGTGGATGAATTAAAAACCTGGTGCATGTTAAAGATTCAGAATCTGGAGCTGAAGCTTTCTGGAGATTCTAGGGCCTCTAGGACCAAATCCATACCATCTACTTGCGAGTCCTCTACAGGTAATGCATGTGCAGAGAGAGCCACTCCATCCAAAGGTGGTAAAACCTCCCGGGATTGTTCCCTGCTGTACCCAAAGGCAGCCCCTCGGATAGGGCTGTGGAAAACACTGGATTCTAAATTCTGTAGGGCTAAGAACTTATTTTGGTTACTGCTGTACTTTCAGTTACTATACGGCAATAAAGTACTCCTATTTAAATATTCAGACATTTCTGAATAAAGGAATAATCAAGAATTGTTGGCTGGTGATAGCAGTGTTTCAGGTACAATGTTGATGGTGTCCGAGTGGGTCCCAAAGATGAAGAGTGAGGAATGAACATCTGTCTCCTCAGCAGGGGTCCTTCCTTTGACCTTTGTCCAACTGTGTAAAACCTCCATAAACAGCAGTTCATATATTGAAGCTCCAGGTGCTAGATAGAGATCTTTCAAGCAAAGTGTCTTTTCATTAGCCACAGTGATTATACTCAGTGCTAATTTTGAGGACGTTTAGAACCTCGTAATTAGGCCTCTGTGAGGAATTTTGATATGTCATGTGTATTATGTTATTATAGACCATTTCTGGAACCGTGGTTTTACCCTCTTTGTGCCCATAACATTGGGGAAATCCTGGGCAAATTTTTCATGCTAGGTCTAGTTATGGAACTTGGCTGGAGCTCTGGGTAGAGAGAGCCAGTAACTGGGGCTATGGTGTGGAAAAAGGTCCAGAAATTAGGGAATGGGCAGATTCATTCCCATCTATACATACCCAGTTCTGTTTTGGAGATACTTGGTGAGCTGTGTCATCCTTAGCAATCACAAAATTACCTAGAGCTTTCTAAGCTTTGTAACTGGCTAAAGGAAAGGCCAGCAACTTTTTTGGCTTAGATGCCACCAGTGTCGTTAATCCCTGCAAGCCCTGACAAGCCAAAATGATCATCAGGGGGAAGTGGAAGTGGGGAGGGTGGAGGAGAAATCACACGTGGTGGTTGGCAGTTGGGAAGGCTGATGGTTTACAGGATTACCAGGACTCTGAAATGCTGACCCAGAGCCACGGGACTGTGTGAATGTGGTTTTGTTTTCCTTCTGAAACTAGGTGTGGATCAATCAGTGGTCACTGCAGGTCCAGTAGCAGCTTCTGACAGTTCTCCTCAGGTGGTGAGGCCCAAGGAAAAGGCCTTCAACCCCACTGCTCCCCACAGAATACAGCAGGAGCTGTCTTCCTCAGACTGTACGGGTTCCCGGCTGAGGAATGTCAAGGTCCAGACAGCCTTGCTACCCTTGAAAGAGGCAGCCAAATGTGATCAGCAGGCTGGGCCCTGTGTAGACAGAGGCACCCAAACCAGGAAGTCTGGGAAAAGCGGGCAAACAAGGCATCGGACCCAGCAGCCAGCACCCAGCAACCCCTGTGGGCCGCCACCAGCAACAGGCAGCGAGCAGACCGCCCCTCACACTCGAGATGCCTCCCAAGCTCTGGAGATTACCCAGTATTTTTTTGAGGCTGTTTCTACCCAGATGGAAAAGTGGTATGAAAGGAAGATTGAGGAAGCACGAAGCCAAGCCAGTCAGAAAGCCCAGCAAGACAAGGCCACCTTGAAGGAACATATTAAAAGCTTAGAAGAAGAACTTGCTAAACTAAGGACAAAGGTGCAGAAGGACAATTAGGACCTGGGGCGCGGCACAAGAAGGGATTCTTGATGATTGCTGGCTTTGCAGCTCTAGAAGAGCTATGCCCAAGGTGTCTATTATCGTGCACACAGTGGACTTGTCTTTCAAAAAAAGTCAAATTTCTGAGATGTACCAGACCCATGCTTCCTATGCCCTGAAGTTATGATGACTTCAACAGTGAGACTGAAACCGGGGGACGCTTGCTTAGTTTCAGGTTTCATTACAAACTCATAACCTCAGTCCAGGCTCATCTGAGGTTCAAAAGCTCAGATTAAGTGAGCCACACTTAGAAACTGACGATCTGTAGAGTCTAAACCCTAAAATTCAGGATGTATGAAATAATACAAATCGAAAGGAAGAAGAAAAACGAATCCCCTGTGAATGCCAGTAGTCATTCATGTGGCGTGCACCTGCTGGGCCCAGAGAGGGCTATCTTTCTGTGAGCGCTGTGGCTGAGATGCGCAAAGTCCCCTCTCAAATTCCTACTTCTCAAAAGGCTGACCTTTTAACCAGATGAAAACTTATCGAATAGATTTCGAGGAGAAAAAGATTTTCATAATGTCACTAGATCCAGCATATCTTAAAATATTTTGCAAAGTCAGAGGGTATTTAAAATAATAAGGAATTGGTGAAAAGCACTGGGAATATTTGTTAATAAACTCAAATGAGAAAGGTTCAAATCATTGGGTCATTGTTTCTGTATTTTCAGCCAAAATACAGCAATACTACAATTGATTAATCCTACTGATTTTAAAGATTAATGGACAAACATTCATCTAACAATTACCTGAAGCTTCTACCCTCAATCACTCCCAATTATCCAAGAGTACCTTTCTAAATTTGAGCTTTTTGGTCTACATTTTATAAAGAAGTAAGGCTATTTCCCGGAAGTATTTCACTTCTAATTGTGTCCTGTCATTGATGAGCCTCAAAAGTTTCCCACTGCTTTGCAGTGATTCTGTCAAGGTAAAATAATTCAGTAACTTGATCTAGACCCCACTGTTCCCCAGCTTTGTGGAGCCCCAAGGATTTTACTCTGCTCTATGGAGTATACGAAGTTATAGAAGTAGCTTGGGTATGTTGAAATTTTGGATTTTTCTGCTTCTTGTCCCTTGGTATGTGGGATTATATTCATCTCCTCCAGATTCCACGTATGCACAGAAATCTCCATTCCGTTTCCAACAACACAGGAACTGAGTAACTACTGTCTTTAATGTTGAATAAAATGTTGCTCATTGAGCCATAGAGAAAATGATTTCCTGACATGGGCACACCCAGAAAAAGTTATGTTTATAGTGCCTTTGTTTTTGCCTAATCAAGCTCGCGGTTATTTTTGTTTTTAATAGTGACAATCTATGGACAGAGGCATTCCTAACAAATCTAGATCTAGATGTAGGTCACCATTACACAACCCGGATAGGCAATCAATTTAATGTCCTCTCGAGCTGACGTTCATGTCTGTGAGCTTGTCTTGTTCCTCAACTACCATTCAGGATGTGTTATTGTTCCCCAGAGACTCCTGTTACCCTGCTCCGTGGGGAGGCGCCTTCTCTCTTCATTCCCCTCTGCGCCTCCAGGCAGAACCACACAACTGCAGTGGGATGGTGCCTTCAGTGTCTCTCGGGTCATGGGCAGCTTTAGAATCCTTCCTCAACACACATCAGTTTCTTGAGAACTTGCCTGATACTCAGAGATGAAATCCTGAGATACTCCGTAAGTTGTAGTCTAAGCAGTTCTTTTCACTTACCACATATCTCCTGTTATCCCAAGGAGTATCCTTGTTGAGAAATGCTGAAAACAAATTAAATTTTATCTCAACCACAGAGTGCTTTGGAAGGAAGGATTTTGATTATGTCACCTCTACCCATCAGAAGCAGGCAGCTTATCATTATGAACTGGGTATTTTTGTCCAAGTCACAGGGAGGAGACTAGGGAGGAATGAGGAGTCGAAGGCACCTGGTCTGGCAGAGTACACGGATCCTTCTCTGACAGAAGGGAACCCAGTAGAGGCAAGGAAACAGAACACCATCAGTTGGCCTCCTAACCCAAACTGGTGGCAGTATCTCAAGACCAACAGCTTATTTTAAAAAACTGGGTTTTTGTTCTTTAGTATTGTCAAAAATTCAACTTTGGATCTGATGGGTATCTTTCCTTATTTTTCCCTGATGCTATCTGCTAAAATGAGCAAATGCCACAATAGTACTCTTCCAAAGAAGCAAAACCATTAATTGAAAGTCTGTCATGTGGGTCGTGTTTGAACCGGAGATTGGAACTTTCAATAGCTATGGGGAAAAATGTAAAACACAGAAAGGTTGTAGAATACTGAAGTGGGGTTTTTATTAGTGAATTATTGCATTGAGTAAAGTAAAATCTGTGGTTAGATTGAATATAGTTCTAATCTTACTTTTGACTTCGGGAGCCCAAAATAAAGGAATTGATGTTTTCATGCTTAAATCTTTTTTTTTTTTCCAGTCAAGCGCTGATACTTGAGAGGTATGTTGTCTTCTATTTAATATTTTTATTACCTTGAATTTGTCTCTTTCAAACATTAAACATTTTTTAAAAATGAAAATGTGACTATTTAGTGTATATTTTCGTTTGTGTGGTTAATCAAATTTACGGTTCCCAGAAAGAGTGCCTTCATGTAGGCATACTTTACCTTGTTTTGATAGAAGGGTAACTTCTGGTAAATACATCTGCTTTATAGTAGAGATCAGGTGTACTGCATGAAAAATAAATTTTTCAAAAGCCCATAATATGGAAATATTTCTCAGTACAAGCTTTTTTCTTTTCTCAGTACAAGCTTTAATATTTTGTTTAGACTGTTGACCTTTTAGAAAATACTGAACTGAGAGAACAAAACCTCACTTATAACTGTATGCAGGCAAAATAACATTTTCTAACAATTTATTCGTAAAAGCTAAATACATTTCTTCCTGTGATATAAAAGCCAAATCGATTAAGATTTAGAAGATAAAACCAGCGACCTTTTAGAATACTTATAAGAAAAAAAATTTTAGTTGTCTTCTGTTGTGATTTTAAAGGAAATATTTGTAATATTGTCAAGATATGATAAATATGAATATATTAAATCCATGAGACACATAACCAGGAAACAGCACAGAAATTTTCCTAATGCAAACCGGAATGAGTAAAAAGCAATTTCCTCTTCCTAGTAAACAAAAATAGCAAATTTAATCCTGATAGAATTTCTCAGATGCCTGACTCAAGGAAGGAAATAGGCTGTGGCGATTTCTAGTTTGGCACAAAGTGACAATTTGCTTTTGATTCTGCTTGGACCTTACTCTACATAATCCCAGTTTTTTCCCACGGTAGATGTGAGCTATTTCCTTCTGTTGTTTGACTAGCATTTTTCTTCCGTAAGAGACAATTTAGGTTAAGTGGGGGTCTCAGCCTCTCTTGAGTGTCTAGTTGTGTGACTCCAGTAATATAGACACCAAAGAACATGTGCTGCTTTTCCCCAAATATTATAACATCCTCTGCAGGCCCACCCACAGCAATGCCTGTGCTGAGTTCAGAAACTTCCAACCAGATGGCACACTTCAAAAAAGATAATGATGTAGGGATAGTCAGTATGCTGAATAGCAGCCCTACCCACTTATCCTCATGCTAGAAAGCTTTGGTATTTAAAAAGTTTTAATATAAAGATTTGACTTATTGTAGTTCAAATACATAAACTGAACATCCGAGTACTTTAAAATTAAACTTGGGGAACAAAACTAAGATTCAAACAAGAGTATAGTTATGGGTTTTTTTGTTTTGTTTTGTTTTAGAAGGTGGGTAGGGGATGAGGGAGAGGGAGAATCTTAAGCAGGCTCCATGCCCAGCACAGAGCCCGATGCAGGGCTCGATCTCACAACCCTGAGATGATGACCTGAGCCAAAATTGAGAGTCGGACGCTTAACTGACTCAGCCACCCAGGTGCCCCCACACGAATATAGCTCACAGGGAATATCCAGAAAGGTAATTTGTTGTCTAAGCCAGAACACTGATAAAGATGCTAAATAAAATGTGTTTCACCAGGAGTTTGAACCTGGCCAACATCTTAATGAGCATAGCTCCATATGGGAGGAGAAATTGTTGTTTAGCCTAAGATTTATGTAGCACTCAAATGCTGTCCATTATTAAGATTATAATAATCTTAGCATCTGGAAGATGAACATTCAATTTGCAGTGTTTTGCCCAATTTAAAAAACAAAACAAATCCCAAGTTAGGTTTTCTCAGAGTCTGGTATTTGTATCTTACAAACTTAAACCACAAATGCTCTTAGATCTTTGACATATACCACCACTAGGAAGAATGTCACCAAGTCATGGACTTCTACACCTCATGAAAGGATGATCTGTAGTGTCAAGATTTTAGATTTACTAGAAATTGCCTATACGTGAATAGGTAGATCATGCTGCACAAAGAAAAGTATTCTCTGCTCAGAGACTGTTCACAAATGCTTCTGTTCATCAAATGGCTTTGCAATAGGTTAACTGATGTACAGCTATGTACAAATCTGATAATTAGCTCAAGCATTTTGAATTAGATTACCTGGCTGAAGAATATTCAGAATTATTTTGTCTTGTGGGCTGAGGCTGTGGGAGGGGCGGGTGGACCCTGGCAATGCAGGCAGGCCATGGACAAACGCCACCATCTGCTTCTCCCTCTCCTCTGGCAGGCAGTCCAATACTAGGTAACCATTTATCATTCTGCAAAGTTTCTCCTACATTTTTCAGGTGCTGAGCAGATTCTTGGATTAACTTTTTAGATCTGCTCTGTAAAAGAACAGAGGACATCTGTCTATAGGACCGCCGATCCCACCTCTTCCTTAAGCTTTCACTTTCACTAAAGTAATTGTTACACATTTGGTTGGAGTGTCAAGTCAACTTCTCGTCTTCAATGTATTCTTCAAACTCTTTCCTCCTGTCACTGGAAGAGAACCTAATGCACCAAGGATCTTCCCTGATGGTTTCACTTCTTTCTATGTGGATGCTAAGGTAATTGCATTAGTTTCATCCAGACATTGCCTCTTCTTTTTGGTAAGTTCCTCAATGTGTTCATTAAGCTTCTGTCTCTCCTCTTTCCAACAAAGATCTGTATTACCGGTGGTGGTCTTTTCAGAGAATCCTTGGACTACTGGATCATGACACATCTGAAGAACCTACCTCAACAACCATCAGTAATGCAGAAGGATTTTTTTTTCAAGAAAGGTCCAGGGTATCTTCTGAGGTCAGTATACATCCATATATCTCATACGATTTCTTAAAATAGTGATTTACACAGTATTATATGTCAATTCTTTATCAGCAAAAAAATCAGTAAAACCTTTACTGAAGTATAATTCAAATATCACACATGCAAAATATATGATTCAACGGACTTTAGTATATTCAGAGTTGTGCAACCGACACCCCCAACTTTTAGAATGTTTTCATTACCCAGAAAAGAAATCCCATGTCCATTTGCAATTACTTTCCACGCTATCCACACCCTGGGAAACCCACCTCTTTCTTCCTATTTTAGATACTTCATATAAATGGAATCCTATAATATGTGATCTTTTGTGACTGGTCTCTGGTACATCCATGTATCAGTACTTCATTCCTTTTTATTGCTAGATAATATTCTACACACATCTTATTTAATCATTTATCAGATGGGTATTTGGATTGCTTCTACTTCTTGGCTATTATGAATAATGCTGCTATGAATATTCCTGTACAAGTTTTCTTATAGAAAGATTTTCAGTTCTCTTGGTTATAAACCTAGGAGGAAACTGCTGAACTGTTTGGTAACTGAATCTTTTAAGCAACTGACAGTCTGTTTTCCAAGTGGCTGTGCCATTTGATATTCCCACAGCATGTATGAGGGGTTCAGTTTCCCTACATCTTTACCAACATTTGCTTAACTGTTTTTAATTATAGTTATTCCAGTGGATGTGGTACTGTTTCAGTGTGGTTTTAATTTGCATTTCCCAGAGGGTTAATGGTGTTGACCATCTTAAGTGCTGGCCACTTGTACTGGTTTTTGCTGCTTGAACTGAGACATCCAAAAACATTTTCAAAATGCAGGGTGTGTTTTTCAGTGTTTAGGCAATTGTTCTGATGTGCTTTCGTTTGCTTTGACATGCCATGCTCCATGTTCTGACATTTTCCCAAGTACTGTACAGTTTGACTTGCTTTTAGGCTGCCCATCATTGAGTCTAATTAGCTCAATAATACACATGGAAACTTTGAAAGTCTTTCAGAATAATGCTATAGTTAAGATTTTGCCAAAGCAAGGGTTTTTTCTAACTCTTTGAGCTGCATATTGCCTTGAGTAATCATCATCCGGATTGTATCCTGTAGAAGAAAGTGAAAGCTGGTCACTGTTTTACTTGGTTAAACAAGGTACAGCTCTATCATTTCATTTATTATTCAGGGACCAACACTGAGAATTGGAACCACTGTGTATTAGGAAAGCCCCAAACTGACAACTGAGGGTGCACAGTGTCTGACATGTTTTGTAAACCCCAGTCGTCATACTTCCCAAACCATCATGCTGTCCTATTTATAATCTTTTCATGTGTGTGTATATATGGTTTAACAGAAAAGTCAGGTGATGCTACTGTAAAGATTATAAAATTTCAATTATCATTTGAGTGGAAAATTGGTAACATTAAAGGAATGATCCAGATGTATGTACATCTCCATGATCCTTATATTCCAAAATGTCTGTTAAACTTAAAAAAAAAAAAAATACAAAATGGTCAGGGCCTGTCCTCACCATGATCTTCTTCTCACCTCTTGGGTGGCACTTTTGTTTCTTCTGAATTCTTCCCTTGCCCAGTCCTTCAGGTATTTTCGATCAGAATCATTTGGAACTTCCCGAATTGCTTGCAAAATCCTTCTGTAGAGAAGGAGAACTTGTTGCCTTCTCATGAACTGTAGAGGGGAGGAGAAATGTCAATTACAACTGCAAAATCTACAGCCCAGAGGGCTTTACTTTAGGAATCTACTAAATAGATGACTTCTCTTTGGTCCTCAATTTTGAAAAGGGCAAAGAACTTCTCTTTTAAGAAAAAGGCAAAAAGTGTATTTGGGCTGTTTGCTTACTCCTTTGTCAAACCTTAAGAACCCCGTAACATCAAGAGATGACCAATGAGCAGAAAAAGAACTACCAGTTACTACAGGCTGTAACTACAGTACTTTTTTTTTTTTAAACCAATGCAGTTAAAATTCTTTGGCAATCTCACTCTTTACCATAGCTCAGTACGACAAACATAACAGTCTTCACCGTGGCCAAGGCATTAAAGTTCCAAAGAGACCCAGAGCCCGCCCGCCTCAGAGCCCAGGGCCAGAGGGCAGCCCCCTCCTCCCCGACCCCTCCTCCCCAACCCCACCGCCGGCTTCCGCATCAGGAAGTCCCGCCCCCGCGACGCACTCCGCAGGGTGGGGTGGAGGGAGTGATGGATAATTGAGATCAGATCCTGGAAAGGCTGGCGAAAACGGCACTACCTGCTTTAGCGTTAGCGTTGCCGGTGGTAAGCGGGAAGTCGCCATTTCCTTCAGGTAGCCTCGGTCCCCCAAGAGCTCCAGTGCGCAGGAGCGGAAGTGGGGGCGTAACCAGGGGGCAGGGCGAGCTCGGTTTCCTGGGAGACGGTTCGCGGCTTACACTTGGCCGCCGAATCCCCCGCAGTCTGGTTGGAACCAGTAATGAGCTATAAAGCCTTGGGCAATTTTATCCTAGAATATATTTTCTTAGGGGTGCGAGGGGATAGCAGTTCTTGCGTCACAAATAGCTGTGATAGGAGGAGTGGTAAGGCAACTGGCACAGTTCCTGGCACTGTGGTTAGCTTTGTGAGGGGTGAAATTATTTGTGTATTCCTGTTGGCTTTTTAAATGTGTAGTTAGAAATAAAAATTTAAATGTTAACTTTAATTTTAATGTTTGTGTCCTGTTCGTCTTTTGTTTTCATCCTGGTCTTTTCTGTTTGCAACCATTTTCCCCATGGTGGCATCTTCCATGGTTGCCATTAGTTACGTTCATCTTAAATGTAAGGTTATTTTACCAGCAAAAGTGGGTCTATTTGGGAATAGAGAATTGCATTTGGGGACATGCAAGCTATGGCAAAACTGCCGGCAAGTCCAATAAAGGACAGGAACTTATTTTACAGAGATGGAAGTTGAGAGGGGTCGTTATGAAAAGTCCACTGGGGAAAAAGCAAGATTTTTCACGGAGTTGCAAGGGTAGTTGATTTCTTGCACATTGCGCCTCTCCCATCTTTTACCCCCCTTGGGTCCTGTAATTGATGATTCTTTCCTGCTGGCCTTCTGTTGGGGTCTATAATTGGTGCTTCTGTTGGGAGTCTGTTATTGACCACTCTTCCTGGGAGTGACATTGAGTGGCCCAGCTTTCCTTTCTAGCCTCCCGACTCTACTTCAGTGAAGTCTCCCTTTATTAATTTTCACATATTCTTATGACGTTTTAAATGGCTGCTCCATTGGAGTTATAACAATTTTGTATCACTAAGAATGAGGAACTGAATGTCCCTACAACTTAAGCTTTTATTTCCTATTGTTTTATCTTCCCAACACACACATGTCCTAAAGTTATGCAAGTAGGGTTGCTGAATCTTTACTATATTTCGTCAAATAGAATGGTTCTGAATTAAAATACAGTCAAAAATGTTCATTTGGTTACCCATTTACTGAGCATTTACCTGATTGCCTCACTTGCTGGAATCCTTTGGTGCTCCCTTTTCCTAACTGTGTTCTTTTGGCAACTTCATCTCTCCTGGCCTCCTTCCTCATCTGTAAAGTGAAACAGGATCTACCTCAGAGTTGCATTGTATGTGATGCACTGAAAACAGGACCTGCCACATATACTCCAATGCCTAGCTTTCTTGAACACTACCAGGCATTGTATGGGTGATGCGAACTATGACTACTTTTTGAAGTTTTGTCTAATTGGCAATAGCAATTCATTTTCTTCTTATAAAAATTAGTGAAATATCCCTTGCCACTTATTTTATGAATTGTCATCACTGGTCCATTTATGGTGATCAACAAGGTTTTTATACTAAATTTATATGGCTTGTTTGCCTGTTCTTTAAAAAATTTGTTTATATAACTTTAAGAAGTCTCTATATAGTCATGTATTTTTCTTTTGAGGCTTTTCAATTTCATTTTCTCCCCTTTAGAGCTTTGCAATTCTACATTATGTCTTCATTGTTAACTTTTTAAAGTATTTATTCCACCTAGTTTGCTTTATGGCTTGATGTGGATGGCTCTCTTTTTTCCAATTGCTAAACTATAATTTTGACACCATTAAATCCTTCTTGGGCTTTGACGCCTATATGGTAAATTTTTTTAGTGTCTGAACAAATTGTTCGGGATTATTTCATGTAAGACTAGTACATTTTATTGTTTGGCAGGACTAACACCCTGTAGTTTGAGAATCTTTTTGTATCCTTTCCCTCCAAATCATCATAAGATCTTTATTAAAATTGATAGTGTTGTCTTTTCACATTAATTTATAGATTTTTATACTAGTTCTTCCCATCCAGAAACACTCACTCATGTTAGACACAGTAACACTGTCATGAGTCAGGCTCCCACTTTGGGCAGGAAGACCTAAGACAGGGAGACATATCTGAGGGCTTATCTACTAGGTAGGTGTTTCCAGAAGGGCACATTAGGTAAGAAAATTCCAAAGAATATACAGAACACTGGTAGATTCTAGGACCTCTGGTTTGCTGTGACCAGATCAGCTAGTGGTATGGGCATTCTGGGAGAAGACACAGGAGAGTAATAACCTTCTTCACCAGAGGGATCTCTTCACAAGAGGGAGCTCTAAAGTGACTTGTCTAGGATACCACCAAAGCAGTCCAGACTACAGATTAAAAACGCTCCAGCTGCAGCACAAGCAGAGCGGAAGACAGGATAAAATAAATGTCTGAAAGACCGGACAAGATTGGTGTTTAGATGAAGACAAAGTAAGGCAGCTCTAGAGTTTGAGCTCCAAAGGAGAGCAAGCCTACCCTTAGTGACTCCCTTCGTGACTCAGGTGTGTCCTGCTTCTTACCCCACCCCTAGCACAGTTCCTCCTAGGTCTCGTGGGACTGCTTCCATGCTTCCCAACCCTTTTCCCATTACAGCACAAGCTGAAAAGGGGATTTTTGGGTACCAGCTGGGAAGCTCCAGCTTACATGGTGCAATTTCAAAGGTAGATGATAGATCACATCCTGGTCAGAATGGTGGTGTCTTTCCCTACCCAACCCATCAGAGGGCTACGACCAATGAAATGAGTGGAACAAACATGTCATCTGGAGCAAAATCTTTACGAGTCATTGTGTTTTTCACCCACTTACTCTTTCCTCTGCCACCAGGCCAGCATGCGGCAGCTCACCCACTGTGGACGTAAGACACAAATGAGAAACCCTTATGGCAGTAAGCCACTGAACTTGTGTAGGCCCTGGCAGCACGGCATAAGCCAGGGATAGCCGACTGATGGAGCAGACAAGATCGTTCCCCTGGCATACCTTTTATACACCTGTCATGTTCCATTAAGAATGCTCACAAATTCTATCAACAGTGGTATACGTTTAATAATCAGAATATAACCTGCATAGCTTTTTAGAATAAAAAATGATATAACCTTAGGTACATGCTTTAGGACACTTGGTTAAAGAACAAGCAATCTGTGTCTTTGATGACCACCTCAAAAGTGTGGCAAACTTCACAGTGTAACTTGAAAACAGATGTGGAGATAGACAATTACATCATGGCATGTTGTCTACAAAAGAACATTCTGACAAATAGAACACAGCACACAATTTCAAGTATTCAAGCAGTGCTTTCTGACCAAGTAAAAACCATCTAAAAACCATTGATGTATTTTGACTGGGGGAAAAAAAAATGTAGCTGCTTAGTTTTTCTAAACACAGCATTTCTTTTCCAGAATGGGACTGGCTCAGTCCAGCTTAAAAGCAGTGGAGGAATGATTGTTCCCCTTAATTGTTAAGGGAAAAAAAAAAAAAAAAAAAACAGCAGGGACTGTGGCACAGAAAGAATGAAATAACCAAAGGAAAAAATCAGCTTTCCATCATTGCATAGTCTCCTGAAGCAGCAAATGTGAAGGACGACACAGAAAAACCACTTCATTTTTATACCATCCAGGGGTCATTTTTCCTATTACCTGGGCTCCCATGACATCTGGTTGCTTTGTAAGACCACATATACCCCAACCTTCCTATTCTCAAAGAGAAGGCAGTTACCATCACCTGAAGCGCAATGAAAAAACACACACACTTGGGGACTCTCGAAAGCGGCTATTCAGTCTCTTGACAGCATATGGATACACGCTGTGGGCTTGGCAAGGTGGAGACTTAAAGCAGGGTCAAAAGGGCAGCTGCCTTTAGTCCTTTGTCCAAAGGCCTGGGACAGTCTTATTCTCTCCTAGCCGCTTCTCCAGGTAGGTGTCCAGGGCTCCTGCAAAGGGAAAAGGCAGCCGGGCCCAGGCCTCCTCGTAGGCCGGGCCTTCCAAGGCCAGACACCTGCTACTGCTGTTCCTTCGCTGCCCTAGGTTTGTGACAGCTGGAGCCCAGGCAAAGCAGGGAGCCCCAGGCTTTCTCTAGCTCTGAAAGCACATTGTAAACTAAAATGTACACTGTAATACAAACTTTCTGTAGCTATTAGGTGAATTTTTATAAATCAGATCTAAGATAAAAACATTTTAGAGCTGGGAGGGCAGAAGCACTTGTCCAAAACAGGGAGCACCTGGCCCGAGGTGCCACGGTCTGACCATGGTTTACTGTGTTCCTTCCCTACGCGTGGTCGGAGGCTGCCACCAACTCAAACCACTGTCTCAGAGCATCGCTGAGCGTCTCGGGGAGCGCATTCACATCGCGAAGAATGATATAGAATGGGAATGGGAACTCTTCCATGTAGGATCGGATTTCGGGCATCTCTCCAGGTCCTTTAAATATTGGTACTTTAATGTCCAAGATAGAATCCTGTCGACAGAAAACATTTTGATATAAAAAGAAAAACCAAACCAGTATCCTTGGCTAGCTCTTCCCTGATCTCTTTCACTAACAATCTTTAGATCTCCTATATCAAACTCCTACATATAAAATTAGCTTTTATTACTAAGGAACAGTTTTCAGAACTCTTACTGAGGAGGCAAATCTCTTTCTGAGCACCCTTTCCAGGAAAATAGACACTGAAAGGGAGGGAGAGGGGCAGACAAGAAAATCCAATTTTCCTATAAGGATATTCTCTCATTTTCTACTTGGAGTAATTCAGTCTTCTAAACTTGTTGTCCAGGCCTTAGTGTGACTTGCAGAGACAGTGCTGTCCCTGGAACAGAACTGCCCTGTGGGCATCTTTCACTTAGCAGCCCCTGCCTCCTGCTCCGAGAAGGGCACTGCTGGGGTACAAAGAACTGGGAGAGGCCGGTCTGCAGTTTCAAGTGGACAAGGCCCAGTATCAAGGCTGCAGTGCCTGCAAGGACACAGTGCAGAGGGAAAGGATGACCCATGAGGGAGGAGTTGGCACACCTGGTGGTTAGGAGGGTGGTCTCCGGAATCTGTCTGAAATTCTGGCTTTCCTACTCTTTACCCGTAACCTGTATTTCTGTCCTTCACTGTAAAGTGGGAATGATGATCCTTACCTCACTGGGTTATTCACAAAAAACTAATACAAAGTGCCTAAAACAGTGTCTGACAGAACATTAGTAGGAGTTATGATGGTGTGACCTAGGCCATATTTCAGACAGAACAGGTTGAAGGGAATCCCAACTTTTAGTAATCACTCACGCGGGAACTGGGATTGTCCAATACAACAAAAATGACAAAGATGTTAGCGTTCCGGGCGGCCTGGACTGCCGCCAGGACTCTGTCTTTGCCCTCGAGGAAAAGGCCACGTCCATCAGAGACCACCAGGAGGAGCTGTGCGGTTTCTACAGGGGAACATACAGCAGGAGAGGAAGAAGGGGACAAAACGGAAATCGCACTTTTAACAACTCAGACCTACTTGAAGACAAGTTAGTGTAAGCTTTCTCTGTATCGTTAACCAAACAGATGTCTGAAACTGATGAATTCTGGATATAAGCAAAAGGGACGTCTAAGTCTATTACTTCAGATGCCCCAGTCGGACATAAAGGCTGCAAAAAGGCATATGAAGCTTCTGTCAATAAAGCAATTTCCCTGTCACATTAGATCAATTTCATTGTATAGCAACATATGAGAAGTAAAACATTTATGGCTATAAAGTATAAAAATGGCAGTATTGAGGGGTGCCTGGGTGGCTCAGTCGATTAGGGATCCAACTCTTGATTTCAGATCAGGTCATCATCTCGGGGTCGTGAGATTGAACCCCACATTGGGTTCTGTGCTGGATGTGGAGCCTGCTTATGACTCCTTCCCCCTCCTGCTGCCTCTTGCACTCACTCAAAAAAAAAAAAAAAAAAAAAGATGGCGGTACTGAGTAGGCCATTAGAAGAAAGTGCCCAAATCAGAAACCTGGAACTGGGTTTTCCATAGTTTTATGGAATTTCTTTTTCCAAATTTCTTTTAACTAACTTGTGTATTTTTCTCTTCTTTACATTTAAATGAAAACTTAAGTGGAGGGGCCATTAAAATAAATCATGAATAAAAGCGTTTAAAAAGTTTTAACTCTTAAAAAAAAAGAATTAACTCTGGTGTTTCCAGTGAAAGACTATAGTGGTTGAGGGCAGGCCTCTTTCTCTGTGAAGGAAGTTCAGCAAGTATTGAGAGGTGTTAAAGACTTGCTTCAAACAAGAAGCTTCTCCATGATATAATCACGACTGAGAGATTTCAGAAAGAGCTGAAAGAAGAATTGGTGTGTTTCAAGCCCTAAATCAATCATCGTTGTATTAGCTGGTTTCTGAATTATGTCCTCCTCTGCTTCTGTCATTAAAATATTATAGAATGTTCTTAACACTAAGTTCCATACACCTTGCTCCTTCTTCATAACTCTGAACTCTAAGTATATACTAGTTCATAACAAAGAAGAGTTGACCCTTGAATAACACGGGTCAGTACCGTGTGAGTAGGCCCATTTATATGCAGAGATCTTACTGTAATAGTACTGCATGTATATTTTCTCTTCCCTATGATTTCCTCATGTTTTTTTTTCTCTAGTTTTATTGTAAGAATACAGTATAAAATACACATGATATGCACAATTGCTAATTAACTCTATGTTATCAGTAAAGGCTTCCAGTCAACAGTAGGCTATTAGTAGCTAAGTTTTTGAGGGGTCAAAGTCATATATGGATTTTCAACTGTGCATGGCGTTGGTGCTCCTAACCGCCCCCCTGCCCACCACCACATTGTTCAAGGTCAACTGTAGTTCTTTCCTATCTATTCCTCCATTGGTTATAAGCCCCATGGCTATGGGTTCAATAAAAATTTCTGAATGGATAAATGGTTGAGTACACAATGAGTGCCCACACCTCTCCAGCTCCTGCTTACCTTTTCCAAGAGAGCGTACACTCTAAAAAAGACGGTCATGGGTACGGTGGGTTGAAGGAAGCAGCTTGTGAATGCACACAACAGAAAGGCATTGTGTTGATAAAGACAAAAAAGCGCAGCTCACCTGGACTGGCGTTGTGTGAGGGCTGCTCAGCAGCTGCAAACATGCTGGCCACGGACTCGAGAAACTAAACCAGAACCAGAGACAGGCCGTTATTAAACTACTGAAACTCTCTTCCCATTGTCATGGAGACTGAAATTACTCCTGGCTCTTAAGTGATGATCAAATAAGCTTCTCAGATCTAGAGGCAATGACACGGCCCCTTCCAGCCGCCTGTACGAGGCAGGGACGATCCTTGCCCTGTTGGCATCTATCCTTGGGTGCTGGCGCCCTGAAGCACAGACCTGCGTCTCTGCCACACACACCACTAGTGTTCCGTAACACACCCAAGAGGAAAAGACATACTTCCCCCGGGGTAAAGAGAAGACATCAGTAATGCCCCCAAATAAAACAGCTATCTTCTTGCAGAAGAAAACAACTGAGCAGAAAAAGGCAAGAAAACACAAAATGTCTAGTGTAGCATAAAGAAAGTGGGCTAAATCAGGGCAGACATGAAGAGGACAGAATTATCATCCTATGCTGTGTTTTGAACTGATGTCATCCTGAGCAAGTCACTGGCTGTATTTTACATCCTTTCTTCTCTAGGCTAAATTAAATGGCAGAGAAAAATTGGCCCAATGATGGGTACGGGAAGATGGTTTATTTTTGCACAAGTTCCAAATCTGTCAAAAACTAGGGAGCCAGAAAAATTAGTGACACACTGTTCATCTTTGAGGAACGGAGAAATACGTCATACCTGTTTGCTAATGGGTGCCAAGGAAGTTTCTATTCCAGTGGTGTCTTAGGCTGAAGTTTAGAACTATTCTCCACTGGAAATTTTACCTGTCCTAAAATCATACTGAGGAGGAAAGAGTGCTAAAAATTATGTCTCTGGGGCACCTGTGTGGCTAAGTCGGTTAAGTGTCTGCCTTCAGCTCAGGTCATGATCCTGGGGGGTCCTGGGATTGAGTCCCGAAGGAACCCAAGCTCCCTACTCAGCAGGGAGCCTGCTTCTTCCTCTCCCTCTCCCTCTGCCCCTTCCCCCAACTCGTGCTCTCTCTCGCTCTCAAATGAATAAAATCTTTTAAAAAAATTATTTTAAGTTAAAAAATAAAAATCATGTCTCTCCCACACTTGCTTAAGAATGTGCAGAGGACACTGATGTTGTCAGCATACCTGAGCAATCTTGGTTTTCTTTTGTTGGAATTTACAGAGTCGCAGAATCTTGGACCCTGAGGAATCACTGAACTGTTCGTGGAATGGATGTAACAGCTTTACGGACTCTCCAAAACTAGAGAGAGAAAAACCAAATACAATGGGAGTTAATTTTTGTGTGATCAACATAACAAAAGGAGGCTGATTTTTCCCACTGGGATTTGAAGGCACCCTTACCTGCACACGGCAATCTGACCCACTTCCAGGAGGGTTAGAGCATTTCCAATCACCGCCAAAGATTCAAATGCCAGCTATGAAATACAAAGTTAAGGGTTGAAGGAATCAAAATATCCTCTAGATCAGTGCCTCTCAACCTTTTTTATACCAAGAGTGCCACGAAAATGTTATTTTTGCATGACCCACAGGGAACATCAACATGGCTATTCACAATCAACCCAGAGGCCATGGTGGCCCTAGACCCTTGCTAATACTACACATCCCGAAACCCAGAATCCATTACACTAGTAGCAAAGGTCTGCTCTAGACATCATCTAATAAAAGTGATCCTAGGAGATTTGGTCCCTAAAATTTTTAGAAGTTTTCCCGGGGGGGAGAGGGGAACACTACATAAAAAGTAATCTCTTATGGGTAAAAAATTTTAAAAATCAATTTATTTTAACCCATACGTAAATGACAATATAGTTTTAGAATTTAAATTTCATTAAAAGATGATACTTGTAGCAACTAACATCTACTGAACACATATCAAGTGCTAGGCATTAAACTGAATTAAACTCATTTAATTTTCACAATTCTGTATGAAGTACTGTTATAATTCTCATTTTTCAGAAGATGAAACTGATACATAAGAAGTAAATAAATTGGTCAACATCGTGAGGTAAAAAGTGAGGAGCCTGGACCTGAACCTGAGTTCAGAGGTCACTCTCTAACTTTTTCCAACCAAGCACATGTAGAGGTTTAGGTTGCTCATTGGTTCATACTAGGTAATAGCATCACTGCAAAGCACATCCCTCTTCAGTGGTCATAACGGTGGTAGCCTAAGTAATTCCATTCAGGCTCTTAAGTCTTGTGAATACTAACAGAGCACTAACTCCAGATAATTTCAGACTTAAAAAGATGTACACTGAACCCTTTAAAAATCAATAATATTCAGATATGTTGTACAAGATCGTAAAAAAATAGTTTAACAGAACATTGCATTTTGTGGAAAACAAACATTGTCAGAGTTACTCTGCTGCAGCTAGAGCACAGCAAGGCTGAAAAACAAAACAACTTAAAAGGCCTCCAACAGGACGGGACCTAATTATTTGAGACATCCTGAAACTGCCCTTTTGACTTCTTTTAAAAATTTTAGGTCTTCTCAAACATGGTATCACATTCTCAGAACAGTACTTGGTATTTCAAACTGCTTTTTGCCAGAACATATTTTTGGTGGCCATGGAGCATGGCTTGGTGTCAATTACTCATCAAATTAGCTCAGTGCTTCCTTACCTGTTTGGTATGGTTGTCCACCATGCTAGAAGAGTCATCGATGGCCAAACAAATCTGATACTGGCGTTTACTGGGCTTGGTCCTTCGAAGCCAAATCTTGTCTTTCCGAAATTGACTAGCAATGTATGGAATGACCTTCCGCATATTTAGCCGCTTCCCGGTTCGATAGTCTCCTCTATTAAATTTATCCAAATGGGGTCAAGATTAGTTAACAACAGCTCATCCTCTGATAATTTTTTTAAAAATAGAATCCATTGTCATACCTTATAACCAAAAATACCAAATAACCAGTAACCCGGCACACTCAAGTGTCACTGTCAAATGAGACTTGAGGGCAGCCAGAAAAACTGGATATGTATGTGGCAATAATAATTAGGTCCTTCTAGGAAAGCTAAGACACACTTTAAAAATTAGAAAAATATGTTTGCACTGATTAAATCTTAGACTCTTTTCTGTTCAGAAACTATGAGTTTGGATAAATCTTTGAAAAGATCTAGGTGAGTAACACGTGCAGCAAGCCCATACACCCATGCAAAGGCTCAGCCAATTTTCCCATCAGATGTTAACGAATCAAAGGAACTGCATTAATACCGAACTTCAAAGACACCTCAGTGTTTCCAGATAATATGAAAAAGGGTATGGAATAACATATTGGTGCCTGTGCAGCTCAAATGGCCACCTCAAGCCAGCACTTTAAGTGGTTAAGGTGACCCTGCCATCTTGTCAGGGCACTGTGAGTGAGTCCAGTGGAGAAAACTTACTTCAGCTTGGCTGCCTGGGTAGGCTCTAATATGAGACGAAGCTGCTCACACAACTGTTGTGAAAGAGGCGCAGTTAAGGCCAGGTAACTCTGCCACATCTCAGCTGCAGCCTTCTCCTGCGACAATAAAGTATAAGTTACCCAGAGAACGTCAGAGCCAGCCAAAGTCATTACAGCAAGAGGAGGCTTGAAACAGAGCAGTAGAAAACGACCTACATGAATTTTGTCAACAGAAGCTAATTTGAGAGCTTCTCTTAGCAAGCCACCAGCTTGTTCACGTCCTTAAAAATGTCTCCTCTTCTAACAAAACCACAACCCTCAGTTCCAAATGAGAAAGGATGAAAAAGGCAGAAAATAATGGAATTTATGACCAAATCAACACTTTATTTTCACCACCTACAAAGGCACTTTGTGTGGGTAGGAAACTGAATGGGTAATGATCCAGCCACGTAACTGTGGGCTCTTGGGGTCATGTTTCAAAAGCAAAAGTGACGAGTGCAAATCTCTCAACAGTGTGATTATTTCCTAGACACAAAGCTCCAACTATGGCAGAGCCCTCATACAGGTCTGTAGTAGGAATGATGATAGCAGGCACAAAATACAAACATGTACATATACAGTAAATTTAGGATGTAGAGTCCTAATTAAAAATGAAGCTTCTGGTTAATCTATGCTACCACATTAAGTCAGCCAGCAACATTCCAGGTGGCCTACTCTGAGGATGACACATTTCGACCCATTTTGCAATCACTGTCCTATCTGCTGTATCTATTATAGAGTGAACAATAGAAATTAAAGGAAATAAATACATCAGCTTTTCTGTTTTAATTAAGCTAAATATCGAGTGGCAAAGTACACAGAAAGCAATGGATAGACTTAGGCTCCATATACTCAGTCCCTTCTACAAAGGTAATTGGTGCTAAGAACCTGTTAAGCTTGCTATATCTTTAGAAACAAACAAAAAACCAAGATTATCTTATGAAAAGACCAGTGACTTACTTCTTCTGGGTCTCCAGATTCATGTGGCTGCCACATTTCCAGCTGTCTCTCCAGCTCCTGTCTTAGCTCACTGATGTCTTTTAAAAAGGGCTAAAAAGAAAAAGCCACAGATAAGAGGCAGCCTAGGTTGAAATCACCAACTCATTATCACTGGCTGCCTTCTTCCAAGCAGTATGAACTATAAATACATACCCCTAAGACACAAAGCTTAAGCAATTTAATGGCACAATAAGGAGATGCCAGACAACTAGTCTTCTGCTTCCCATTTTGCAGACAAGATAAAGGAAATTTTACCATTTAGAAGAAATCCATCCAGCAAAATAAAAACAAAAAACCCACAAAACTATTAATATCAAAATGTTCTTTGATTAATCGAGACTGCTATTAAGTCAAACGACTAGGGAAAACTCCATTAAATCTGCTCTTCCTAAAATGCAGGCATTAATAATGCCAAAGATTTTCGCTACTTCATCAGCATAAATTGTGAACTGTCCCTACAGGCTTCTCACACAAGGATGCTGGACATGAGAAGAGTAAATGTGACAGCCTGAGACTGGAGGACCAGACCCACCATCATAGTCAGGTCAGAACAGACCACCCATTATGATGCTGGGACAAAGTGCTGGAACAGTGTTATCTGTTTTGAGAAAACTTTGATAAGGATAAGATAACCCCAAACAACCAGATGTTCCATGAAGTTCTAAAGACAAAAATTTAAAAGCAGTTTATAATTACATTTTATTAACTTATTAAAGCAGTAATTTGTGAACATTTTTGTACCTGGAAAACTGTGTCCATGAGGAACTGATGGGCTGTGTGAATGGTTGAATCTCGGCTTCTCTCTGGTTTCTCCTTCTCTGTCTCTTCATGTGATAGGTTGATCCTGGGATCTTGGTCTTCTGTTTTAACAGCTTGGGTCTCCACCTCCATCTCATCAAAGCCTATTTGCATAAAGGACAGAGTTTTACTTACCATAAAATTACAGAGACTGACCCTTCACGACTGCCTGCCTAACAATTACTCAAACCTCACTCCTTCAGTCCCCACCAAATTTCCACATATGGGTTCCACAGGTTCCTTCTCTTTGGGTCAGGCACTGCCAATTCTGACTCTCCTAACCTCCCCACTGTGATATTGAACGCAGCTGTTCTGCAAAGAAGGGAAATGGGGGAGACTCCCATTTACCCTGATAAGCCTTGTAGAACTGTGTGATTCTTTAAACTACATGCATATAAAACTTTGATAAAAATAAAAACTAAAGTAAAGTCATAGTTCCATTCTATTTATGAGGAAACTGAGGCAAAGAAAATATTAATAATAAGCCGTAACCTATAAGGTAAGGAAGAGGCAAAGTCTGGATTTTGAATTTTCATCAGAGTTGTGCCATTCCCACTGTCATACAATAGTTGAGCATTGACAGTTCTAAAACCCAAGAAGACAAGAAGAAAGCAGGAAAAAAAAGGTTTTTGAGTTGGGCAAGTTCTTTTGAATTTGCATTTATTCCACTGCTGATAAGGTTATTTTTTAATGTGTTAAATCCATAGTTTATCTCTTTTTCTTTTTTTTTTAAGATTTTATTTATTTTTGACAGAGTATACAAGCAGGGGAAGCAGCACGGCAGAGGCAGAGGGAGAAGCAGGCACCCTGCTCAACAGGGAGCCAGATGTGGGGCTCGATCCCAGGACCCTGGGATCATGACCCGAGCCGAAGGCAGACGCTTAACTGTCTGAGCCACCCAGGCACCCCTCTTTTTCTTTTTTTAATATATTGCCTCGTAAAAGCACTTGGTCAACTCTGAAATGGAACTGTATGTAAGAAGCGTGGTTACTTTTTCACATGCATTTTCCCCATTCTATTTCTTTAAATATTTTACTGCATTTTATGCTAATATTCTATATTTCCACATAATTGAAAACCCTTCTCTAATAATCAAGAGTGTTTCTTCTGGTCATAACTGCAGTGTACTATTTTGTTTTCTACATATTTAAAGAAGACTGAAGGCATTTTGCCTGAATCTCAGGTTTCTGAGGTCTCCTTAAAGGACAGTGGCTGCAACACCACTCTTCCACCTTTTGACTCCCAAGTGAAATACAGTGGAATTATCACAGGTACACAAACACCTACTCCGTGGGTTAGGACGGGGAAAGAACCAACCAGATCAGACCACATTACACGAGAAGTGACTTTTCTGAGTCAGGGAGCTTAGGAGGGATCTGCTCACTGTAGGGCTCACCAGGGCTCGCTGTGGTCCCTGACGTGACCGCCTCCGGCTTTAGGTGCTGCATGTCTGCTGCCCGGAGTTGCTCCTCCTCCGTGTCCATGAAGGTATCCTCTGTCCCCTCCTCCTGACCCCTGCTGGAACCCTCTGCGGACTGCTGCTGCTCCTTGCTGGCCACATCTGCCAATAGAGCACACAGACACATAAAGAGCCTAGGTCTTCCCAGAACAAAGTAATCAAGAGTGGGTATGGTTTGTCATTTTTAGCCTCCAAGATTTTACTCATGCTGGTTCTCTACTGACCAGCTATGGGGCATGAACATGGTACTTGGCTTCTCTGTGCCTTGGATGCCCTACTGACCTACTAATGTAACTGCTGATTCTCTACCACAAAAATAGGATGCTTAGCTAGGTTTTTACTGCTATTACAAGAAACTGAACCAGAAGAAACAGGCTAGACACATGACTCAGAGCAGCTAATGGAATTATCCTCCATTACCAAATTATGAGTGGAAACTAATGATTAAGAATATAACGCAGGGGCGCCTGGGTGGCTCAGCCGTTAAGCGTCTGCCTTCGGCTCAGGTCATGATCCCAGGGTCCTGGGATCAAGCCCCGCATCGGGCTCCCTGCTCAGCGGGGAGCCTTCTTCTCCCTCTCCCACTCCCCCCGCTTGTGTTCCCTCTCTCGCTGTGTCTGTCAAGTAAATAAATAAAATATTTTTTTAAAAAAAGAATATAACACAGGACACAGAAAAACCAACGTTGAGGATGAGCTCTGTGATCCTGGACAAGTTCTTAAACTTGTTTGGTCTCAGTATGCTCATCTATAAAATGGAAATATTGTAGCTCCTAAGATTATTGGAGAAATTTCATGATCATTCAGCAACGACTCAGAATAGTGTTTGGTACAAAGCAAGAGCTCGATTCATGGTAGCAATTATTACTACTGTTTTATTTTTCTAAAAAGTGAAGATACAAAAGAAATGATGCTCATAGATAAATATTGTCAACACTAGTTTACATGTTAGGAATAAAACATTAAAAAGTCACCAAGAGATTATTTTTTTCTCTTTTCACTTATGGGAAAAACAAGCGTTTCTAGTTCACAGCTCTAGCCGTTGCAGAGAGTGACCTCACAGTGACTATGAAGGAATGTCCAGTACTCAGAAACCCTGAGATTAGCACTAGGTTTGGATGTGGCAAACTGTTATCAAGGATATGTAAAAGACTTACACCAGACTCCGAAACCCTGAACACTTGCACTTGCCACAGATACCTTTTTATACCAAAACCAAACTGCATTCCTGCATAATTCTTATTAAAGAGAAAACAGTTAAAAAAAAAAAAAAGCCATTACCCATCCCTAAGATGAATTTGCTTATCTGCTGGGCACACAGTCATACGGCTTAAATTCTCACAGAGAGCTCAGTGACCAAAGGAGAAGCCTTCCCTGAACCCTACCGTATGTCTGTGCATCGTAAGGGTCACTGCCTTCTTTAATGTGCTCAAACGCATCTGCATCCTCCACCTGGGCCTCAGGTTGGGCTGGCCCCTGCTCAGTGTGGCTCTCCATATCCACAGTCCTCAGCCGCTTATGCACATGCTCATTGTAATCACCCATGGAGCGTTCATTGTCGGCCTGTCCAGGTTTCCTCTTGAAACTCTGTGGGGATAGGTGGAAATTCATTAGAGCTATGTCTGTAATGGCAAAACGACTAATGTCCATCCACAGGGGGCAGGTTAACTAAATGAGGCACAACTACAGAAAAATGGAATTTAATGCAGCTGTTAAGAATAGGCAGATCTCTATACACAAATATAGAACGATCCGTATGATATACTTTATATCTGGATTAAAGGCAAGGAAGAAACAGACATCCATAAGTTACATATGCGAAAATATGTGTAAAACAAGACAAAACTGGTAGCACCAATCTTCTCTTGCGTGGCTTGAAGACAGGAATAAGATGGAAGCTTTTTAGGGGATTGCTTTTTATATATGAACTTCATTTCATGTTCATGAATTATACCCCGTTCAAAAAAACCCCTAAGTTTTAGGGACACCTAGGGGCCTCAGTCAGTTGAACATCCGACTCTTGATTTTGGCTCAGGTCATGATCTCGTGGATCATGAGATAGAACCCTGTGTCAGGCTCTGTGCTGGGCACACAGTCCACTTGGAATTCTCTCTCTCTCTGCCCCTCGCCCCACTCACACTTGTGCTCTCAAATAAATAAAATCTTTTTTAAAAACCTAATTTTTAAAACACAAAAGAGTAAGGACAGTGGAAGAAAGACTGGCTAGTACTGGGCAACAGCAGCCAACACCTGGCTCTTAGGCTGCATAACAGGAATAGGGAGGGAGGGAGGGTGTGTGTGTGTGTGTGTCTCTCTACAGACCCCCCAGTGTGTGTGTGTGTGTGTGTGTCTCTACAGACCCCCACAGGGAAGAAGCCCAGGGTCCTGATTTCCTTGCCATGGTTGCCATCATGTTTGGTTGAGACGGGGGCATTGCTGTTTTTAAACCACTGTACTCAGGGCATCTTTTCCATGCAGCCTGCACCTAAGTTCAGCTGAAGAGGGCTAGAGACCTGTGTGTTTTTCCTGGTCTGTTTCTGGGAAGCCAACCGGGCGATGAAGTTGGATTCATGGCCTTCTGCCTGGTTTGCATCCGCAGCTCCACTCCCGTGTTCCTATGAAATTCAAGCCACAGAGAATGAGGATGGAAGATGCTGTACAAGCACCTGGTTACTGTGCCATATTGCACGAAGCTTCTCTATTATTCTCTCTGAGTCACACAATACCTGCCTCCCTGCTCTGGAAACTCACCCATGACTAAGGCCTGGACTGTGGGCAAAAGCAAGAGCATCTAGATATAGATGTTACCATCTCGAGTGACTTTGCTGTGTAAGGCTGATTAGTTCCTTGTTTCCAGGACTGTAATGACTTACTCTGAATGCAGGACAGACCTCAACCAGAAACCATGCTTTGCCATCAACCACCTATGTACCCCTGAGACTGTCATTTCACTTTACTGTGGCTTACTTAACTCAAATATAAAATGGAGAAAGTAATAACAATAATCAGCTGTCTTAGAGTACTATTATGAGGACCTGAAGTAATGAAAATGCTTAGCACCTACCTAATGGGTGCTCAATAAATGTGGTGGGGGGTGTACAAGAAGTATAAGCAGGTGTTATTACTGGTGAGAAAACTGGGCTCAAAGAGGCTTAAGGAGCTGTTCAGAGTTACCACTGTAAGTAGCAAGTCCTCTGACTTTCAATGCTCTTTCCACAGCATGCCAGTGGCCTGAACTGTGGTCATAAACAGAACACATCACTCTGGCTCAAGGAACAAAGTGCTTTGCTTTTTAAATTAAAACCTTTGGAGGGGCGCCTGAGTAGCTCAGTCATTTAAGCATCAACTCTTCATTTTGGCTCAGGTCATGATTTCAGGGTTGTGAGATTGTGCCCTGGGTTGGGTTCTGTGCTGAGAGCTGGAGCCTGCTTAAGATTCTCTCTCTCCCTCAGCCCCTCCCGTATGTTCATGCGCTCATTCTCTCTCCCTCTCTTAAAAACAAACAAACAAACAAACAAAACAAAAAAACCCCTTTGAAGCCTAGTGGACAGCAAGGAAAAGGGAACTACTATTAGAAACACAGTACTGGCGGGCGCCTGGGTGGCTCAGTTGGTTAAGCGACTGCCTTCGGCTCAGGTCATGATCCTGGAGTCCCGGGATCGAGTCCCACATCAGGCTCCCTGCTCAGCAGCGAGTCTGCTTCTCCCTCTGACCCTCTTCCCTCTCGTGCTTGCTATCTCTCATTCTCTCTCTCTCTCTCAAATAAATAAAATCTTTAAAAAAAAAAAAAGGAAAGAAACACAGTACTGGCTCTAAAGTCTAAATTCAACCTATCTTTACTTGGGAGCTTTCTAAAAAATAACATGAACCTGATTCTCCCATGAAGTACTACCAGTCTAACAGCTCTTTCTCTTTAAGCAGAATACTTAAGTCCGGTGTGTAGCCAATATTCTAGGATCTGTTCTGAGATGCACATAAAAGTAGGTACCCGATCACTTTCTCAAAGGATGGAAGATGATCTCTTTCAATGTCAACAGAACAACATCACACATACACCAACTACTGCTAAACAGACGGGTGATTTCACCCAGGGAAAAGAAACCCTCCTAGAGGCAGCTGGCAGAGGCAATGAGGGCCTATCACCTCCTTTCCCTGCTCCTTCTCAGGCGCGGCTCCAGCCAGCTCCACAGCCCGTGCGCTCTGCACGCTCTCCAACCCGGTCTGCCCACAGGAGTCGTGCTCCTTCCTCTCCGTGGCCTCTGGCACCTGCTCCCCTGTGTCAGAGTTCTCCCCATCTTCTTCTTCTTCTTGCTTCTGCAGGGTAAGCAGACACCACATTGACATGCTCTGGGGGAAGAATATGAGGCAGCGGAGTGGACGGGGGTGGGGGGTGAGGGGTGGGTCCTGCAACAAGCAGGTGCCCTACTCCTCAGCGTGCAGGGAGGGTTATCAGGCAGAAAGGGTCTTAAACAGAAACTTAATGCTGCTCAGCAGCGCCACCTGGTGATAGAGAAGTATCCTAAAAGATTCTGCTAGGAATAAAGTAACCTCTCCTATTACTTTTAACTTGAGACAAGCCAGACACTCCACAGCACCTGGGGCTGGAGACCTTGGTCAACAGGAACACCATTCTCTGCACTGTCCTCACTGGCTTCCTTGTCCTTGTCCTCCAGAGACTGCCGCTCATCCTCGGAGTTTTCTTCAGGATGTTCAGTAGTATCTTTGCCTTGGTCATCAGCTCCTGTGTCCATCTCTTCCTCCCCCTCGCCCTTCTCCTCTTCACTGGGGCCTTCCTCAGGCTCATGTTGACCCTGACCTTCACTGTGGTCAGCCTCGATCTCTTCCTTTATTTCCTCAACTTCAGGATCTGCTTCTTCAGTATCCATTGGCTTTTCTTTAATTTCCAAAGGATTTTCTTCTAGATAGATACAACAAAAAGTAGAAACACAGAATTCAACATGATTTAACATGGGATCATTTTACACAAACTTTGTTATTAGTCTCGAACCAGGAATTGGCAAACTATGGCCCCCAGGGCCAAATCTAGCTGATGTGCCTCTGTAAATAAAGTTTTACTGGAATATAGACACATCTATTTGCTTACCTTTGTGTTTAGCCCACCCATTCTGTATTGCCTATGGCTGCTTTCATATTACTACAAAAACAGAATGGAGTTTTTGCAACCCTTGTTGCAGTTTATGGCCTATAAATTATGGTATATTATCTGACCCTTTACAGAAAAAGTTTGCTTACCCCTGCTCTAAATTGTATGTATCTGTTACATACAATTGTCTGGATGGTGCATTTCACTAAAAAAATTCTAAGTAATCTGCTAAAAAAAATCCTAAAAGCCAACACAACAATAGGAAACCAAAGATAGGAAAGGATATTATCCTTGGGAATAATTGACAGACATCCTTCTTTATCATACACAGAAAATACAACATACATTCAATGGAAACAATCCTATTTGGAAAAGTTTTATTTATTAAAAGAACATTCCTAGGGGCGCCTGAGTGGCTCAATCAGTTAAGCGTCTGCCTATGGCTCAGGTCATGATCCCGGAGTCCCAGGATCGAGCCCCACGATTGAGCCTCACATTGGGCTCCCTGCTCAGTGGGGAGTCTGCTTCTCCCTCTCCCTCTAACCCTCCCCCCTCTCGTGTTCTCTCACTCTCTTAAATAAAAAAAAATTTTTTTTAAAGATTTTATTTATTTATTTGACAGAGAGAGACACAGTGAGAGTGAGCACAAGCAGGGGGAGTGGGAGAGGGAGAAGCAGGCTTCCTGCAGAGCAGGCAGCCCGATGCGGGGCTCGATCCCAGGACCCTGGGATCATGACCTGAGCCAAAGGCAGACACTTAACAACCGAGCCAGCCAGGCACCCCATCTCTTAAATAAGAATCTTAAAAAAAAAATAAAACAAAAGAACATCCCCATACTTTGGACACGTCAGAAATCACGGTTAATTTGTTAACAATTCTTTAAAGTATTGCTTCTTAGCTTATATACACAATAGTTTAAAGTGAGCTTGAGTTTTTCTAGAGTAAATAGCTATTACACCCTCAATGGATTTTATTTTTTATTTTTATTTTTTTTAAAGATTTTATTTATTTATTTGACAGAGAGAGACACAGCGAGAGAGGGAACACAAGCAGGGGGAGTGTGAGAGGGAGAAGCAGGCTTCCCGTGGGGCAGGGAGCCCGATGCGGGGCTCGATCCCAGGACCCTGGGATCATGACCTGAGCCGAAGGCAGACGCTTAATGGCTGAGCCACCCAGGTGCCCCTGCCCTCAATGGATTTTAATTTTCAATTTTATCCTTGCTTACTTGTTGGAATTTAAGGTTGACATCAGATTCCAAAATTATATGGTAGTGAAATGGCCTCAGAAGCAGCAACTTATACAATGCTAAATAAGTCAGCTAGAATTTTTTTTTCTAAGTAGGCTCCATACCTTGCATGGAGTCCAACAAGGGGCTTAAACTCACAACCCTAAGATCAAGACCTGAGCTGAGATCAAGAGTTGGACGCTTAACTGACTGAGCCACTCAGGCACCCCAAAATTCAGCTAGAATTTAATATAAGAAGTCTGGCCTTCATAGACGTTGGGAGATTTTCTTTTAGCTTTCTTAATAAAGCTATAGGAAAATGAAAACTAAAAAAAAAGTAAGTTATAGATTCAGAGAGTGAAGACTTGTTCTTAGCATGAGGAAAGCCTCTATCAAATCTTCAACCAAATGATTCTGGTTAAATAGCAAGTTCACAAATTTAAATTACTAAATTAAATTTAAAGCATGAAAACAGAGCCATATACTTACCTCCTAGATTTAACAGATATAAATATTTTGTCATATTTATATGAAACTTCAGTCACTTGTTTTTAAGAAATAAGTGGTTCTGGGTACAACTATATGGATTCTAGATGCCTCTGCCCTTCCTACTTCCTCAGAGGTCACCATAACCTGAAGTTGCTGTGTTTTATTCCTATGTTTTCCTACATTTGATGTACCCATTAATAACATATAATATTAAACTTTTATGTAAATGGTACCTCTTTCATAACTTGCTAATTTTGTCCAATATGGTGTTTAAAAAAGTTTAACAGCTTATCTATGTAACCGATTCATTATGAAGCAGAGTGAGGCTAGCTCTTATCTTTCTGTGTGATTACCCACCATGACTGGGGACCTTCTATTATAGAGGCATTTTCTCTACAATGCTTCCAATACCAGACAGCTCTCCCTAGGGAAGTCACTCAAACTGAACAGTGGGTGACAGATAGATTACTGTCAAGTGCCCTGTGATTTCTCTTCATTATTCAATTTCATTCCCCATAACAATGACTTCACATTTCAAACTAAACACACAACATAAGCATAGCAATCAATAACTGAAACAATCATTTCTCTAAGACAGCTGAAAGTAGGTTCCACAAGAGGCCTACATATTCCCAGACTGCAGTGTTTACCTCAACCCATGACATGGGACATCAAGATGGTGGTGGGGAAATGAAGCTCTGTGGGATGAAGCACCACCCAGGTACCATACTGCTAAAACACAGGACAGGAGAGGACATTAATGACAAAAACCTGCTGGTTTACTTTAATTCTACTCAGCTTACACTTTAAGTCTAACTTAGGTGAGAAACACTACAGAGAAAGCAAACAATTTTCTCAAACTGGAATTGAGCTGACCAGACATGATTTATGACCTGGCCATGACATGGCATGAAGAAATTGATTACTGCTCATTTTCAGTGAATTCCAACTGGTCTCTTTAGGTTTTGAAAGACACACCTCCTTCTTCATGGTCTGTGTCCTCACTACCGTTCTTGTCTTCACTGTCGAGGTTCAAGTCGTCTGGAAGGTCCAAGGCCTCAGGTTCTGGCAGCTTCTCCTGATTGCCATGGTAAGGGTCTACCTCATTCTCATCATATTCCCTCTTTGGACAATGGAGAGAACAGGAAAAAATAAAACTTTTTAAAAAAGTAGCATCTGCATATAATTAGCTCTAAGCAGTAATGCTAAAAGAATACAAAGTCTCTTCTCTAAAGTTTCCCCCACACTTTAGAATTTTACTAATGCTTCCAGAATTTTCATGCTGGAATTTCAAACTTCACTTTCTGTGCAGGTTCTCCACTTATGAGGTACTGTGTTACTTAATTTAAAAAAGGAAACTAAAGTTTATGAGGAGATATATGGAAAAGAATAACAGAATTGAGCTTCCAAACTCCAGCATGAGCCCAAACAGCATGAAGACCGCCTCATCAGTAACCAAGTATTAGATATTTTATGTCCTGTTAAGAGACTTTGTAACATGTTCTTTTATGAGGCAATGGGAAAACAACTGATGAATAGGAAAAAAAAATGTCTTGAGACTCCCCAGGAGTTGTGTGGTGTAACAGCCCTGGCCTGGAATCAGGGGTGGATGGGCTTCAAATCCTCATCACCTCATCTATTTGTTCATTAATTTTGTCCTGGCCTGGCCCATCATCAGCAACTTCTGCTTCTTCCTTTTCTTCCTTCTTATCTTGGCTTTTATCTCTGTTTGACTTCCCAGCATCCAAGTTGTCATCTTTGGCAACAAGTCCACAATCTTCCTAAATGTCAAAGGAAGAAAAAAAACACAAAATCATTACGCTCAATCTAAGAAACTATTTTCATATAGATTGATTCTACCTAAAGTACCTCTTAGGCATGTAGAATTTCTGCCTGTTGGGCCAATGCCATGGAAATATCCAGCTGACAGGGTGTCCTTCATGACCTGGAAAGAGCAGTCTGGCTTGGCCCAGACAGCCGCAGTAATAGCAGGTGTGTGAACAGTGGAATGGGTCACACTATGCTGCTGGGGAGTCCCACCCAGCCCCAAACTTCTCCTAAGCAGAGAGATGGAGAAGTTCAGTGGTCAACAGCAGTATCAAAGCATTTGCACTGAGTCTTCTTAACTTCCCTCCTCCATAACACATGGGACGGCCCAGATAAGACCATTCTTCTGGTTCTGAATACAATCAAGTAAGATAGATTAAAGAGGAAAAAAAAAAGAGGGATGAAAGAAAGAAGAAAAACAAAGAAAAGGAAGAGCAGTAAATGACAGGGAGTGGTAGCTGGTGGGAAGAATGTCTCCTCTCAACCTGGGGACTACAGGATGGGGGGAGTCTTTTAATTACCTCATCCATTCCTGGTCCTGTTTCTTCAGTTTTACTGTCTTCTTCCTCTTCATCTTCCTCCTCATCGTCGTCATCACCCCAAAGCCTCTCATCTAGTTTGTCAGCTTCCTCACCATTCAGATCGCCCATCTGTTTATCCAGGTCTCCGCCCTCACTATCTGATTTCCCATCATCCTCTTCTGAAAGGGAAGGCACTGAGCTTAGTCAGGCAAATCCCCAAACTGACTGGTCCATGTGTGCAGAAGAGGCATGGACCCACTACCTGGCAAGTGCCCCACCTGAGATTTACTGCTTGTGTTTAAGGAACACTGTACAGGCAGATGCCTTTAGATCTGCTGAAGTAGTCCTACTGTGTTTTACAAACGATTTGAAGGAAAAAAGAAGTCTGTAATGTGGGATATTAACAAACAGAAGGGTGGTGAAATAGCTGTCAAGGTGTCTACTTTTGATGCTGGGGGGAATATTCATTATGAGACTCAGCAACTTCCCTGGGTTTTGGTTTCTCATCTGTGAAATGAAAGACTTACACCATATGATTTCCAAGGTTTCTCCCCATCTTCAACACACTATACACTTCTATTTTATCCAACATCTAACATCATGTGTCTAACTCAATCAGAATTTTCTTGCCATTGTTTTTGCTCAAGGTCTACTGTGCCAAAGGTTATATTCTTGTGCTGCTTAGGCAAGTGTGCACTCTTCTACTCTACAGTCAACTTTCATTTCTGCAAGATCTTCACTTACAATAAGACATGATATCTCAAATTAAGCTCTGGACAGAAATTTAGGGCAATAACCGAATTATGGAACAAACATAAGACAGGTGATGATGTGCCATAAGAAATCACATTCTCAAACAATTTGTAATGAGAGGGGAATGTTCATGTTAAATGAAAAAAGCAGACTATAGTGGCGCATGGGTGGCTCAGTCGGTTAAGTGTCCAACTCTTGATTTTGGCTGAGGTCATGATTTCAGGCTTGTGAGATCAAGCCCTACATCAGGTTCTGCGCTGGGCATGCAGCTTGCCTAAGATTCTCTCTCTCCCTCTCTCTCTGCCCCTTACCCCCACTTTCTAAAAAAAGAATAAAGAAAAAAAGCAAACTATGAAACTATGGTGTGTGTGTGTGTGTGTACACACATATGCAATATATGGAAAAAATAAACTAAAATTTATTAAGTGGTTTGGGTGGTAAGCCTAAGGGCTATTTCACTCCTGCACTCTTGTTCCAAATCATCTGTAACAAATGTCTACTGTTTTTATAAGGTTTTTTTTTTTTTTAAGAAACTACCCTGACCAATTTACTTTTTTTTTTAAAACTTTTATTTATTTATTTGAGAGAGAGAGAATGAGAGATAGAGAACACGAGAGGGAAGAGGGTCAGAGGGAGAAGCGATGCGGGACTCGATCCCGGGACTCCAGGATCATGACCTGAGCCGAAGGCAGTCGCTCAACCAACTGAGCCACCCAGGTGCCCTGACCAATTTACTTTTGAGCTGAGAGCCAAGCTCTGTTAGTTATCTCTCCTTGCTCTTTCAGGCTTCCCTGAAGGGTATTCCGTCACTGCATCTAGCACATGAGGCAGCCAAAGTACCAGTCAACGTCTCAGTTTACTCAGAAGAATCTCCAAAACTGACTACAGACTTCTGCTTCAGTGGAGAGAGTGATGAAACAGGTATATACTGATGTTGTCATTTGCAGTTGTGCAGAGTGATAAACTTGTTCCAAAAGATTATAATAGGCTCCTTATTGGGAACATGTAATTTCCCAGATAAAAAAATATATATACATATATATTTTAGATAAAATATTTTTTAAAAACAAGAATGAAGTGATAGGTAATTGCAAACCTTGATCTTCAAGTTCCCCATCATGCATTTTCCCATCAAAGTCTTCGGACATCTCAATGGCATTATCCTCGCCCTTAATGTCTGGTTTTGAGTCTGGATCCTCTTTATCCTTTTCTTGACCTTTATGAAATGTATCTTCTGCCTGTATCAAAAAGTAGCATAGAAAAAATAAACATTGTAACTTTGCTAATGTTTATTCAACTCTAAATAGAATATAAATATTTAAATGCCAACATTAATGGTAAAAGTTAACTCTGGGGAGAGAAAAAGGAGAACCAACAGGAACAACCACACACAGTAATTTCTGGTTTGCTTTAATATGTCTGTAATTTCCAGTTTTACTGCATTGGGATTAGAGAATATAGAATTTTGTTGATGGTTTCTTCATGTGAATTGTTAAAAAAAAAAAATCCAGACATTGAAAAGAATATGCATTCTTTCAAAAAAAGAATATGAATTCTTAAGAATAAGAAGAATACAAAAATTCAATCTTACTGTGTTGTCCACGGTTTTAATATTTTTATCATTTTGGTCTCTCATATATAGTAACTGAATGTAATTTTGTTCACTTTTCCTTAAACTACATATTCCTATATACTCTAGGTGATATCTGGGGCAGAAGATTCATGATTGTTCTCTTATTAAGGTTGGATTTTAAAAGTGCTTTTTAAAAATACAAGCATAATAAAATCCCATCAAAATAATTCTAAGCAAAACAGAAAGTAAGTTTTCCACAGCACCACCATCCTCCAAAACTCCCAAAGAAATTAGTATCGGTGACATTCTGGTCCATCTTTTTATCCATGAATACACCTAGGCGATCTGTATCAGTACCTGTCTCCCAATATCTTTTTATTTTTTTTTTTAAGATTTTATTTATTTATTTGACAGAGAGAGAGAGAGAGACACAGCGAGAGCAGGAACACAAGCAGGAGGAGTAGGAGAGGGAGAAGCAGGCTCCCCGCTGAGCAGGGAGCCCGATGCGGGGCTCGATCCCAGGACCCTGGGATCATGACCTGAGCTGAAGGCAGACGCTTAACGACTAAGCCACCCAGGTGCCCCTCCCAATATCTTTTTAAACAAAAAAGGATCATTGCTTTACAAACTGTTTTTGCAATTTGCTTTTCTTCTCTTTTTTAAGATTTTTTTTTTTTTTTTAAGTAATCTCTACACCCAATGTGGGGATCAAACTCATGACCCTGAGATCAAGAGTTGTATGCTCTATTGACTGAGTCAATCACCCCTACTTTTCTTTTTTAAAATTAAAAAATGGGGGTGCCTGGGTGGATCAGATGGTTAGGCGTCTGCTTTCAGCTCAGGTCATGATCCCGGGGTCCTTGGATTGAGTCCCAGATTAGACTCCTGGCTCAGCGGGGAGCCTGCTTCTCCCTCTCTCTCTGCCTCTCCCCATGCTCATGCTCTATCTCTGTGTCTCAAATGAATAAATAAAAAAATCTTTAAAAAGAAATTAATAAATAAAATTTAAAAATATCCCATAGATATATTTCCATGTTGATACATATAAATCTATCTCATTCTAACTTATAGCACTGTTCTGCACAGATGGTATCATATTTTAAACAATTTCCTCCTGATAAATATTTGGATCCTTTCACAATTTTCACCGTTGCAAATAACGCTATAGGGAATATCCTTGTACAAAAAAACACTCCTTCATATGCTTATCTTTGACCCTTATTAGCATTTCTATCAGAAAACATGGAATTCCTAGGTCAACGAATACACACAATTAAAATTTATGAGATACTGCCAAATTTTCCATGAGAAAAGTACTGTTGATGAAGTTAAATTTGAAAGACACAGAAAAGCCAAATTTAAAATGTATGTGTATTAAACAGAGCTCTACCACATCAACACTAGCATAACTCTTTTGTTGGTTTTTCTTTCCAGTTTTCCCTTCAAAGGATGAGAAGTTTGAATTGGTTTGCTCCTTTATTTTTAATGGCTATAACCATACCTTAAATAAAAATTTATGGTCTGCTTTAGACTTAGAATATAGGTGCTAAAAAGAAATTCCATTATCTCTTAATAGTATGGAAAAAAAAAATCACTCCCAAATGAGATAGGAATTTAAAAGAGCAACACAACAATTTTAGCCTAGAGCATCTATTTCAAAAAAACCTTCTTGATTTCAACCAAAAGAGGATATAGATTAAAATTTTTCAACAGGTCTTAAAGACATACAATAAAACCTCTTAACAGTAAACACTGGCATTATTATTTAATGCATTTGTTACTTAAAATAGTCAAATTTTGTTATCCTTAAATGAGCCACTACCAAAATTACTCTAGAAAAATCATCAGCAAAGATCTCCCTCATTTAAAATAAAAATTTTCAATAATTTCCCTCTCAAATTATAGACATAACTAATGACTGAGCTGCAACGTTCCTTTCTGTGGTCTTTTAGCTTTTTATTTACACCCACTCCCTAAAGCTTTAGTATTCTTAGGGCTCCACAGATCAGTTTGAAAACCATTAACCTAGTAGTAAAAAACATTTGCATGTAAAACTTAATATTGAAAAGAAAGGGAAAAAGGAGTGAGTTTCTGTAAACTGTGTGCATGTTTCGGGCATATGAAATCATACCTGTTCTTCATTTTCTATCTGGTCACTCACATCTTTCATGCCCTCGCCTTCCCCAATTCCACCTCCCTCATAGTCATGGAACTCAGTTGCTCCCTCTCCTGCTGAATCTTCCATGAATTCTTTGGGCAGGCAAAATCCCTTAAAAATAAAAGAGTGAACAATTAGGTACAAAAGCAACAAAAGACAGAAAAAAAACTGTTTTAGCTTTTCTCTAGCTCAGTATTTTCAATCTGATGGAAATACATCCAGTAGACCTTTGACATTCTTCTTTGCTGATAACAGTTACTATGCAGTTTCAAAGTTTGACATCATATTTAACATGTAAGGTTTTGACTTCGTAGAGGCCCTCTGGTGTGCAGTAATTTCATTTGGCAAGACAAAAATCAGAATGAATTATGCTAGGACAGTGTTTAGGAGCAAGTCACAGAGTAAGGGTAGAACCTCTCGATGTCTAAATCCCAAAGGGATTTCGTCCTTCTTTATTTACTTCTCAAATTAGTAAGCCTGAGAAGAAAGAGTGGAGGGAGAGAAGACTTGTAACCCTGGAGGTAGAGCAACTTGAAGCAGATGCCACAGCGGGAGATTTCATTTTTACTTCAAAAACTGAAGAAAATTTGGTGTAATGTGCAAGTAAAATGTTAATTTTAATATAAAAAACAATGACTCCCCCTCAACTCTTGAGGTAAAACTGTCACTCTTGGTGTACATGCCACATCCGGCATTTTCTGCCAAGGCACCTGGCACAGCATGGGGTCAAGAATCAAGAACAAGATCAGACAAAGAAACACATGTGAAGGGTTGAGATAAAAGTGTTTTGTGTTGGAAAATAGTTTGAAAAGGAAAATCAACTACTAGGATGTGGGACAAAAATGAACAGAAAAACAAGTAGAAGAAAATAGTGGTTCTCAATCAGAAATTTTATCAGACAAGCTATCAAGTTATTTGTCAATCTGAGGATGAAAAAGTGCTAAAAAATCAGCTGCCAACTAAATAGGAATTAAGACCCCCAAACCAGTCACTGATTGTGACTTAGTTACATAGAAGCAGCTTTCCGTGGATTAGGTGTTGTAATTACAACCTAGATCTATTACCTTCGCACTGAGTGTAACCTACTTTCAATTTCCCTCAGGACTACTCAGAAAGGATATGAATACAACTTGAACAGACATGTATTCTTAGAATGTTGATTGCAAAATATGTTTTGGTTAACCTACGTAATTTTCCCATTGAGCTACATTGTTTTAAAATAGGTTTTGGTATAGGCAGAATACAGCCATACAGGAGGAGGGGACATTACTACAGTAGCTACATCTAGAACAGCCAAAGGGCTCCTAACACTTTGCTTTTATCAGAACCCCTACACCCCACCTCAAAGCACAGGCCAAAGTCATTCTAGAGCCTGTCAGACAAGAGCAAGAGCACAACTGGACAAACACAGCTAATCCAAATCTAAGGGCACCCTCACCATACACTGTCCTGCCACTGTCTTTTGCACACAGTGGCAGGACTCCAAGGAGTGATGGGATGTGACACTGGCTCAGTGCCCATCGGATAGAGGGAGCAAATTGGACTAATTCATTTATTTATTACTCAACAAATAAAACATTTATCCTCTAGTCAGAAGTAAGAACTCTTGACTATTTACAAGAAGGCTAGACGCCATCTTCAGTTTGTAAATTCCTATCTTCCTCAAGTGACTCTCGCCTATATTATACTTAGATCTGGAGAAAACCTTAGAATACTAAGGAAATCAAAACAAAACAAAGTATATATCTAATTAAAAGTAGTTCTCACAAAAATGCTAAGGAGTGTAGACAGATCTCATTTTATAAATGAGGAGACTGAGGCTCAGGACAGCCTTTGGAGTCTAGGGAATCCATCAGTGGGGGACCTGCAGGTTCCAAAACCTTAGTGGAAACAGGTATAGCAAAAGGGTGCTGGACAAAGCCCTGAAAAATCCACAGGGAGAGCAAATCACCTCCTGCTATTTGTGAAGGTCCCAAAAAAGCCTCAGAAACCATGCACTAATGGGTCTGGAGTATTTGGTACTGGCTGCCCAAGCGTGCTTCCCATGAACAGTCCTTACCTCCTGGGCGAGCTCTGTGAAGACCTGGGCAAGCACAGAGAGCAGCTTTGCGGTGCTACGGTGAGTCGCCAAAGACATGGTCAGGAAGAAGAGGACGAGGTCTGAGTACCTGGAGAGCATGGGCAACAGACGCACCAACAAGCAGCAGGACTGGCTGAAGAACTGCAGGGGAAAGATCACAAGGCCTGCTCATACTACTGAGTTTTCTCTGGGGTAATACAAGATGTTCTGCAACTGGATAGCAACAATCGTTGCACAACACTGTGAATATCCTAAATGCCACTAATGGTAAGTTTTATGTATATTTTCTCTTACACACACACACACACACACACACACACACACACACACACACCCCTCTGCTCTCTGACATTTCTTCCCTGTTCACACAAACCCTCACAAAAAGTACACTTTTAAATTCTGTCATTTAAGTTTCATTTAGTTAACAAGGTTTTTTATTTTTGTTTTTAAAAAAAATAAGATGTTTATAAACAAATTCTATTCAGAATCAAAGTTGGCACTGGAAGCAATGCTACAGACTTACAACGTCCTACAAAATAAGTTGCTTCTCTGGACTATTACGGACCCAGCAACTGCCCCCTCTGCTGGCTTGTTGTGAAGGGAATGGTATTTGCAGGGTGAGGCCACTGAGCCTGAGTTGACAGCAGCAATACCCACATTAACATCAAATACCCAGGACTATGTGGTTGGGTATGAAAGAATCCCAAGATAATAGATACTCTGGATTGCTGGCATTTTTTGCATCTGTGCATCTTACAACTGTAACCCTTAGCTAGCAAGCCCTAAGCTTTTCAGTTTATCAGTGATGTTTACATGCATAAAGAAATCAAATTCTTAGTGATTTTTGCCACAAAGGCCTGCTCCGGGACCATTCACATGGAGCAAAGTGAAAAACCTACTCTGCCTTTGGTTGGCCCACTCTAGATACTAGATAGCAAGAAGCTTATAAAGAACCATTGGTTACCGTGTGCTTAGCTGCTATGCCATCTTCAGCATACGACTTCAGTCTCTCCAACAGCTCAGAGACAGCAGAAATTATTTTCTGCACATGGAGAGCGCTCACGTCGGCCCAGAGGTCATCCTCTAAGAGTTTTGTTAGATGTCCCAATTGCAGTCTCTCAAAGCCTGCTGCCTCTTTCATTCACAGAAAAGGAAGATATGATGAATAACAAAATAAACCCTTTCGTCTCCATTCAACCAGTCATCATTCCTGATATCGGTCCTTAAATATTTAGCCACAAAAATAAAATCAAGAATAAAAACAGTTTTTGCCTGATGTCAGACATACCATCCTCCTCCCGTGGTCTTGTTTGGTCAGTGGTCTCCTCTGTCTTTTTACTGTTTCCCTCTGCTAAGTTCTGGATGGCACAAAGGATGGCCCGGATGGCAGTTTCCACTTGCTCTGAAAAATCTTCCACAAACCCTTCCTCCAACATTTGGTTTCCTAGTAAGTAACATGGTGGGAAACAAACAAAAACTCCAATCATATGCTTCAGTGCCTCTGGAAATCATTAACAATCCTCGTTTGTTATTTCTACAAACAGCCACCTGTCAAGCACCTACTGTGGGTGAGCCACCATGTCAAACTGCTGAACACAAAGATGAATGAGACATTTTCCTCGTCTAGGTAAACCTACAGGAGTTTATCACCTTTTATTGAAAGTTTTGCTGGAAGAATGCCAAAAATATGAATATAGTTAAGATGGTGCGTATAAACACCAACTCAGTCCAAATATCAGCCCTCAGCTTTCAGTCTAAGAGAGAACGGTCACTAACAGCGAGTGAGCCTGTGCTGCCTCCCTACACATGTGCTACAAAGTGACATGATCAATTCAGAGGCAAAGTACTCAAAGAAATGAGGCATCAAGAGTTAGGAGCTGTGGGTTCCAACCACACCTGCCTACCTTAGAACCCTGGACAAATATATGTCTGGAACAAAACACAGGGTGTCTTTAGGATAGTCTAGACTTAAATCTACAGGACATCACTCCTACACTGGGCTTTGACTCCCTTGTCGATGACAGTCCTTACCTCCTTGGCTGCCTAAAGCAAGCAGATGTGTCTTCCAGGTAGTAAAGTCATCTGTGGCTTTATTGATTTCTCCTCTTAAATATTCCAGGCTCTCAACTAATGCCATTTGTCGGTCTGTTTGCTCAACCTCAATCCCTGGAGTAAGGAATAAGGACTCCAGGCCTTGCAAATGAACTGACATCTGGGACAGGCAACTCAGCCCAGAAGAGCAAACTTCAAAATCCTTCCTGCAACAACAGAAATGCCACAATGTTGAGAGGAAGGGGCTATACCCTCCCTCCAACCACTAAAATGTAACCAGGGGAAAATTCACTGTATCTTAAGACTTACAGCTAGACATATGCCACAAAGCACTATGAAGGTCCACGGAAAAACAGAGAACTGAAGCAAAAATCCTTTTCATCACTTTATCCCATTACTAAACTCTGAGCAAGCCCCCGAACACACAGAAGGACAGTACAGACATAAACACAACTCACCAAGAATGAAAGAGAGTCTCACAAGACTGCTGCCTGATTTTGTCAACATCAGCTTTCACTGTTTTAATGGTTTTCAGCATCTCTGTTAATCTTGCAGTTGACTGTTGCCAAAGCTGGTCCTGTTTCCGCATCCGGCAACCAGAGGGCAGCTGATTTCGAGGTACTGGAGATGGGTAACTCAGTTCTGATGAGATGAGGTCCTGTACTGCTCCGGAAAGCAGTCCCTTGGTGAGCTCTGGTCCCTCTGGGTAGAGGGCAGAAGGCTGACCCTGTGCCTGGGCCTCACCTTGGTCGGGAGTTGGCCCTGCACTAGGGCAGCACTGGAGGAACCAGGAGAGCTGCTCAAGCAGGATCTGGCTCTGCATGGCCAGATGCTGCAGCCTTTCTGTCCACTGCTGCACACCATCCTGAGGGGGGAAGGCCACGGGGTAGACCAGTGGGCCAGTCAGCCTGCCATGAATCTCCTGCACACAGCCAAGGAGGTTCCTGTGCCGAGAAATCCATGGGGGAAACACATGGCACCTTAAACTGCATCACCGTGGTTTTTAAACAGTAACTTCATTTATTTCTGAAGAGGCTTTTTCACATAATCAAAGAGCGGATCACCCAGATAAGTCTGTTGAAATGCCTTTTAAAATACTTAAACACATCTGGGGTGCCTGGGTGGCTCAGTTTTTAAGCGTCTGCCTTCGGCTCAGGTCATGATCCCAGGGTCCTGGGATCGAGCCCCTCACTGGGCTCCCTGCTCATCAGGAAGCCTGCTTCTCCCTCTCCCACTCCCCCTGCTTGTGTTCCCTCTCTCGCTGTGTCTCTATCAAATAAATAAATAAAATATTAAAAAAAATAAATAAAAGAAAATAAAATACTTAAACACATCCTTCTAAAGACTGAAAGAAGTGTCTTCAATCTTTCACAAGTGTCAAAACTCACTGCTTATCACCTACCCCCTTATAGCTTTTTCATACCCAACATGGTCACACCACTGCAGTGATTTCAACCATTATAAAAAAAAGAACATCTTTAATTGTAGTATACTTTGTTAGATAAATCCTTATGAGTAGAGCAGAAAACAGCTGTAGCCAAAGTGATTACAGTCTTTCGGTCAACAATCCATTCAACAAATGGACGACAGCTTTCCTAACTGCCCTCATCTTTTAAGTATTTATTTCCACTGAGAAGCATCCAGGTATGACACTCAGCAAATTGCAACTCTGTGATCCGAAAAGCCTAATGAATATCTCAAATATGATCTGTGCCCAGAGATGGATGCCCCAATACCATAAATACAATCCTGTCACGCACAAATCCCCCCCCATCTACATCCAGGTGTACTTCAGCCATGGCAACTTTTTCTAATTCGGACTCATCCCCCTGGACTCATCCCCCAGGACCCATTCTCCCAAGAGGTGTTGCCAGAACCACAGGGCAGAAGTCTATCACCAAAAGCAAGGGGCAGAGCCAAGAGGAATTCCATCTGCATCTTTGGGCCTCAAATTTCATTTCACAATTGAAAGCTGACTCACACAATTCTTCCTAATTCATGCCGCAAACCCAACTAACTAGTTAGCGGATACCTGAGGAGTATCCACTGCTCAGTCAGTATGGTCAGGGAGCGCCGCTGTCGGATAAGCATCTTCATCAAATGTGCCGAGAAGCCTTTGCACCGCTCAACGTTGTTCATGCCCATCTCCTGGCAGGGGAAGAAGGAAGCATGCCAAGGGTGTTGCTGGCAAACACTACCACCTATGCCGGTGTCACTAGAAAGCCCGTTCATCCAATACTCTCTGGGGAAAGTGCCCCTTGCTTAGATAAACTATGGGTATATACTGCAGTCTAAAAGCAACACATTCATCTTTTTGAGCAGTGCTTCTCAAATTATGATTCCACAGATCACTGATGTTCCATGAATAGGGACTAGATTTAACATCAAAATTAGTGGTCTTTTCCCAATTCACAAAGGGAAAAAGACCTGAAGACGGCATTCTCTACTTGAGGCTTTTCTTACATAACTTTTCTTATGCATTTGGTCTTGTTGGCAAAGGTAAGTAAGAGAATTTATGATAAAATGCTCTCTGATTAAACACAAAATTACATTGATTTATATTGTAAGTTTAATGATATTCTGCAAAAAGCTCAGTCACTTTCAGTAATGGGCTCCGATCACTTGACAAGACCTGAGAATGGTGCCCTGGAGGAACAAAACAGGAGCTTTCCCTGGGCCCCTGCAATCGGAGGTTCTATCACCCACCTTGGCAGGTGCTGCTAAGGCTGCACTAAGCCTGGCATGCCGTGCGAGAGAACGAAAGAAATATTTCTGGCATCCATCCCATGATGATGAGATTTCTGTAAGCAGCCTGGAAAAGAACTCAACATGATTAACTCAGTTAAAACCACTATTTCCTACCCCAGATCCTGAAGACGTAGAGATTGGTATTATTTAGTCACAACCAAAAGTCAAGAGTATGAATAGATTTATTTCTGTGAGGTCTCATTCAGTCAGGTACTCATCAGTCCTTTATGCAAAAGATGTATTATATACTTAGCATTTCAAGTACAGTGGGGAAGTAAATTATGACAACAATATAGTTTCCTTAGTGAAAACTTTATAACTATCTTAGGAGTGGAAGCTAAGGGTCATAAATCCCGATGCCTACAGGGGCCAGGCAGATAATATAAATGATTAAGGACGGCCAAGCACAAAATGATACAGGCCAATGACAGCTGACCTCAATGTGGAAGAAGCAAAACGGATTGTTGAAGACCACAGTGATCTAGAGAGCATGTGTCCTGTCAAAAGGAGGGCGCTACAGTTTAACTTTTAACTGCATGGGAAAGTAAACCCACTTGGCCAGATCTTCCTGAAAAACTGAAATCCAGAATATTTAGGTAAAATTTCTACTTTTGGGGTATCTGCCTGGCTCAGAAGAGCATGCAACTCTTGATCTCAAGGTTGTGAGTCTAAGCCCCACATTGGGTATAGAGATTACTTAAATAAATAGAACCTAAAAAAAATTCCTACTTTTTACAATGTTGTGTTGAATTAAAATTTAAAGCACTCAGAGGACCACTGAGCAAACAAAATACAAATGTATGCATACCCAGCTCATGCCAATCATCATTCACAACCACCTCTGTCATAGTTATGAACATAGAAATAGCTCTGTCTCAAAGTTTATAGGTTCTCAAACTCAAGAATATATTATAATAAATTATAAAGAATTTTTGTATAGGAAACAGCTACAAATGTGGTCATTCTCCCCCAGATTTTCACCTAAGAATTCAAATCAAGTGAGGAGACCTCAGTAAAATCAGAGGACCAGAGGGTGTCTGGGTGACTCAGTCAAGTGTCTGCCTTCGGCTCAGGTCATGATCCCAGGGTCCTGGGATGGAGTCCTGCATGGGGCTCCCTGCTCAGTGGGGAGTCTGCTTCTCCCTACTCGTAATCTCTCACACAGTCTCTCAAATAAATAAAATCTTGAAAAGAAAAAGAAAATCACAGGACCAAAAAAATAACAGGAGAGGTGAAGACAAGGAATAAAGGAAAAGATACTTAAAAAAGAAAAAAGGGTGCCTGGATGGCTCAGTTGTTTAAGCGTCTGCCTCTGGCTCAGGTCATGATCTCAGGGTCCTGCAATGGAGTCCTGCATGGGGCTCCCTGCTCAGTGGGGAGTCTGTTTCTCCCTATACCCTTCCCCCCTGCTCATGATCTCTCACACACACTCTCTTTCTCAAATAAATAAAATCTTAAAAAAAAAGAGAGAGAAAGAAAGAAAGAAAAAATCAAAGGACCAAAAAAATAATGGGAGAGGTGAATATAAGGAGGAAAGGAAAAGATACTTTAAAAAAGAAAAAAAGCATGCCTGGGTGGCTCGGTTGTTTAAGCATCTACCTTTGGCTCAGGTCATGATCTCAGGGTCCTGGGATCGAGTCCCCCATCGGACTCTCTGCTCAGGAAGGAGTATGCTTCACCCTCTCACTGTCCCTTCTCTGCTCTCCTCCCCGCCCCAAATAAATAAAATCTTAAAAAAAGAAAAAGAAAAAGAAAAAAAAGGTGGGGGTTGCTGGCTGGCTCAGTTGGTAGAGTAGGCAACTCTTGATCTCAGGGTTGTGAGTTCAAGCCCCATGTTGGGTGTGGAGCCTACATGAAGGAAGGGAGGAAGGGAGAGAGGAAAGAAAGAAAGAAGGAAGGCAGGAAAAAAAGGAAAGAGGGAAAGAAGCAAAGAAAAAGACAGAAAAAAGAAAGCAAGAAAGAGAGGAAAAGGAAAAGCAAAAAAATGATCTCTTACTGAATGCTCACCACATGCCAGATCTCAAGGCAGGCACTTTTCCAAATGTTATCTGTTCAGCAACACTAGGAGAGAGGGATTCTATCCCGATTTTGGCAAATAAGGACATGGAGGCTTAAATTGCTTGTTCTATTTATAATTTAAAAAACAAACCTAGAATCAGCCTCCTGAGTGTTGCTGACTATAGACAATGCACTCCGGATATCTAATGGGTGAAGATGAAGCATCTCTTGAGGGTTTTTTGAACGGGCCCAGGCAAGACCTTTGCGATATGACAAACCTAGGAAATAAATAGCATGTGTTTAAGAAACTCAGAAGAGAATGAATGTGCCATGCCCCCCCACCCCATCCCACCGCCACTGCTACTCAAAATAAAGTCCTTGGAATAGCACCAGGAGCTTGTTAGAAAGCAGGCTGTGAGGCCCTGCCCTGCACCTACTGAAACAGAACTACTGCACTCAATGAGATTGCCTGAGTCATTTGTACACACACTAGAGTTTGAGAAATGTTACTTACTAAGATATGTTGAAAAGGTGGGTGCTGTACAACATATGGTGATGAAAGTAAAGCACGGTTTCTGAGAAACCTCATTATAAAACTATGAAAATATTTGGGAATCACAAATGGTTCATCAGAGGAATTTCATACGTGACTAAACTCTCAGAATGGCATTTCAAAACCTGGCCTACGACCTTCTGTTCCCCACCATCTCAACTGTCTCTAGAAATTTCCCCCAAATCACCCACATTGTTTTCCTCCCTAAGAGCTGGTCATCATTCTTTAACAGGTTTTAAGTGAGAACCTTACCAGCTTTTGCAAGGTGCTGAAAGAGGTCTGCTAACGCTCGCTGCTTCTGCAGGAGGATGTGCTTGGCTGCTGACCGCTGCTTCTCCTTCTCGGCCGAGGGCTCCAGCTTTAAGCTCTGCAGCTCGCTCACACAGGAAATTACTTCACCTGAGGAGAAAATGAGGTACTACTAAAATCCAAAGGGCTTATTCATGTGTTAGAACTGATACTCAAGGGGTGCCTGGGTGGCTCAGTCACTGAGCGTCTGCCTTCGGCTCAGGTCATGATCCCAGGGTCCTGGGATCGAGCCTCGCATTGGGCTCCCCGCTCAGCGGGAGGTCTGCTTCTCCCTCTCCCACTCCCCCTGCTATGTTCCCTCTCTCGCTGTGTCTCTCTCTGTCAAATAAATAAATTAAATCTTTAAAAAACAAAACAAAAAACAAAAAAAAGCCTGATACTCAAGACCCAGAACTTTGTGGGAAACAAGAACTAGGTGACATTCATCTTTAAGGCTCTGATAACTAGTATAGTCCCTTACATTTTGTAAATTCTAAATTAAAGGAATCAAGATGCATGGAAATAGAAAATAAAAACTCATGGATTTCATCTCTCTCAACAAACAACCCAAATAAAAGTAGTTATTCTTTTTTTTTTTTAATTTAGGGGTTTATAATTGATGATGCAAAAAGCACTTGTTGAGCACTAATGTGTAAGAATTTAAATCATCTGAGATAAATTTCCCATAAATATGATACATACTGAGGTCCTATCCTGTACCTAGTTGGTAGATGTTCCCATACTCTGTACAACTCCAGAAGAGCAGATTTCTAGCTGCTTGGAGAGGCACAAAGAGATCTATTCACTTTCTAAAGTCTATTCAGCTAAAGAGTGGACTAGAAGAGAGGACATGAACCCTGGCCAAAACAACTCTGAAACCCAAGTTCTTTCTCCAGCACCACACTGCTTTGCTCAGGACTCACGGGTACCTGTAACATGAGGCTGCTGCCTGCCTGCCATAGGCAGTGTTATGGGCTGTGTCCCCCCAAATTCATGTTACAGTAGTCCTAACCCCCAGTGCCTCAGAATGTGACTGTATTTGGAGAGAAGGCCTTTAAAGAGGTAATTAAAGTAAGATGAGGCCATGTGGGTGGGCCCTAATCCAACCTGACTGATGTCCTTAATGAAGAGTAGGACACGAGAGACCATGTAAAGACAGAAGGAAAACAGACATCTACCAGCCAAGGAGAGAGGCCTCAGAAGAAACCAAACCTGTGAATACTTGGATTTTGTATGTTTAACCTCAGAACTGTGTGAAAATTAATTTCTCTTGTTTAAGCCACCCAATATGTGATACTTGTTAAGGGAGCCCTAGCAAACTAACACGGGCAGTCTAGCCTTCCAGAAGAGAGCAAGTGTACTGCATACCATTATATGGACACTGCAGGAGGTTAGAGAATTCTTTGCATCACAGAGTGGGTACCTTTTCCGGAAGATGCACACAGAACCTTCTATTTACCCTGATCATCAGGCTCAGGCGGGCAAGGTCATCTTGAGAATGGATATTATTAGGCTATTATTCTAACAAGTTCTAAAAATAAAGAGCTCCCTGAGATCAGACTGTAGCCTCACTGAAGAAGGACCAGTCTCACTCTGATACCACACTCACTGGGGGTGAAGAGGGGTGGGGACAGTAGTAAAGGCCGCCAAGACCTCCATCTATGAAGTTCTGGAATTCCTTCCCCAGCCATTGCTATTATACTACAGAGCAAATCTTGGCTCTCAGCTTCCCTGTGCTAAGACAGCCAGGGAGATGAAACTGCTAGGTCTCTCCACAGTGAAGACAGCAAGAAGAAAACTGTGGATGAATCTTCTCCTTTAACTCAAGGGAGACATTTTGAGAGGTAGGGATAGTTTACGGATTCTGGGAAATCCATCTCTCCAACCAACAAGAGCTGACATAGACAAGGCTATTGTAGAAAATGGCATAACAAAGCATTAGTTTACATGAGAGGAAGACAAGATGAAAATTAAGACAGCTTGTGTGGTCTCAGCTGGCTCCTGCATCTGGGCTCTGTTAGTTTTTAGCCCATTTGTTTATTCACGTAACTGCTCAACACTATTCAAGAGATCAAAAAAGGGCGGACGTAACCAATTCCCACCCTCTTGGGGCACTGGGGAAAACTGAGAGAGCAAACCCAACCCTTTCCCCCAGCTGCTGGCACCTACCTGTGAAGTGATCGAGGCCCTCCACTAGGTGAGGCAGGCGGCTTTCCTTCATGAGTGTCAGGCACATCTTCCTCATTCGTTTCATGAGCTTCGGCAAGCGACGCAGCAGCTCTCCTTCTGAGGGGAAAGGAGCACCCTGACACTGTTCTGGAATCACAGCCTGTGAGACAGAGCACAAATAAGATAGGGGTGCCAAGTTTATTTTCTTTTGATTATATTCATCAGCTCACTGTTTTCTGTCACACTGATCAAAAATTTAGATTTGCTATTGATGACAACATAGGAGTTTCAGGGATTCTTCCCTGTGGCTAGCATGGGTAGCTCCCTGATGATCCCAGAGCTCCTTACATCTAAGGATATGATGTGGGAACACACATCCTGTAACAGACCTGCTCACCCAAGGTCTCCATGACTGTTACATTTTCTGGAATTTTGCAAGCCAACTCTTAACTATTGGTGCTTGAATTGACCATGATGAGAGAAATAATAGCACGGTCTTCAGCAACCACCACAATCAACACATCACTGCACACATTCGCTCCCTGTGCAGCAGCTTCATCATGGGGTAGCCCAAAGGCAGCTTCAGTGGCGTATTCCTCAACTGATGCTTCGAGTATTCTGTCACAGGTAGATGGCAATCTTCACAGGTAAGTACAATGCTTACTTCCCATAGGTGACATTAAACCTTCAGCAACAGGACCGATGCTTTTTGCCTTATTATGCAGCAGTGTCAGGCATAAATACAAATATTGTCTTTGTCCAAAGAGTAAGATTTCAAAGGCATTCCCTTGCCTAGTTTAGGGACACTCCTTATAGAGAAAGCACAGATCTCCCCTGACTGGCCCAGGAAGAAGCAAAAATTATCTCCCAAGGTGTACCTGTGCAGCTGCAGGCCGGGCCAACAGGGTCTCCCTCAGTGCCTTGTTCAGACTCTGAATGGGGGATGCCTCACTAGTGGCTGCTGCCTGTGACAAAAAATCAGGCTGTTCCTCCTTGTCACTCTCCACCAAGGATGACCGGCAAGGTTCACTCAGGACAGCTTCAAATTTCTTCATGAATTTAAAGAGGGTCCTGGCCCCACAGAATGACAGATGAGGAGGGAAAAATGGGTGGAAAGTGAGGAAATGTAAAAATGGCATAATGCATACACACATAACTTAATAACCTGTACCTTCTGTATACTTGGACTCCTTAGATACTCATAACCATCCTGTTTGTTTTTAAGGAAAAGTAGGGCAGGTATTGTCATTTCCCTTTTCTAGAAGAAAAAAACTGAAGCCAGGAATGGTGGGATCACTTCGCTCAAGGTAAAACAGCTAGAGGTGACAGAAGACTCAACCTTTCTATAGTGCTTAGCCTGCTTTGTCTCAAAGCACACCAATTCCTTTTGTATGTAGACTTTGCTTTGGGTGGTAAGGGTGCTGCTAAAAAGCCACACCAAAACAATCTAATGCTTCATAATAAGTTCAAGGCAATACTAAGGCCACATTAACAATGTAGTCTTGCTACCTACCATACAGAAGTTTTGAGCTTTGGTCACCCCCAATTTTTTCTTTTAAGTAGGGCTTGAACTCATGACCTTGAACCAACGCAGGGCTTGAACTCATGACCCTGAGATCAAGATCTGAGCTGAGAACAAGAGTTGGACATTGAACTGACTGAGCCACCAAGGTATCCCTGTCACCCCCAATTTTTTAAAAAACGAATTACCTGTGTGTCTTTTCCACAGATTGTTTAATGGACCAGAAGCTGACATCATTCCACTTGGATATTTTAACAAATTCCTGTAAGATACATGAAGATCAAGGAATGCCTTTATAAAGCTGGTGTCATTCTGTTTCTTTCTAAATCATCTGTTTGCTAAAGACCAGAGCCCACTCCATCCCAAATACCGGACTGTGTACCAGTAAATAAGTAAAACGAGTTTAAAAAAGGAACCACATATTTGTCACAAAGCAATGAAAAAAGAGTGCTGCCACAATCAACAGGTCACCTGATATGTATTCCATTTGCTGGTTCCACAACCACTGAGAGTTATCAAAAGACAGGGCCCTCCTTTCCCCCAAGGCATCTTGATGACACTCAACACTAAATGGCACCCCCCTCAGGTGGAAAATCAGCCTGGGCAAGAGCAGGGGAGGGAGCACTAACAGACTTATGTGGCAATCCTCTTGAGGAGCCTTTGACAGGGGCCACTCCACTAACCCCTCACACACTTGGACAGGTCGGTAATGGAGGCAATGCCACAAAATGTAAATCTTGCCAACCTACTTGGCAGTTGCAATGCTCTCCTCCATTCCCCAAAAGCCCCCTGCCTCATAGTTAAATGGATAAAAGAACAGAACTAAAAAGAATTTGCTGATTTTGTTCTCCCAAGAGTGGTCATGACAGTTGCTCATCTTACTTTAAGTTCTTTTTCAAGGGGGGAACGAAGTTCCACAATTTTGGTTTGGACCCGGTCCAAGAATTGCTTGTAATAATAGTACAGATTCCACAGAACACTGCAAAGTGAATCTGGAAGAAATGAAAAGAAAACAAAAACACCACATTTGCTGCATGTGCTACTTGCTGCACCTGTGGGCTCCACGTTTTAGTGATGCTCCCTCCTCAGTACTTTGAGACCCTGAGATTACAGCACAACATTTCACAGGTCATCAGGGAGCCTATGTCTAGCAGTTCCCAGAGATGCAGGCAGGCCGTCAACACTGTCCCATTTTTTCATTTCAGCTTGTACTGGATTTTGTCGCACTTTTGTTCTTAAAGACGGTGTACTCACATGTTCCACTAAACACAATTTCAAACCCTTTCTCGGAATCTTATTGTAAAGTAAGCAGAAACTGAGCCTGTTGTAAAAGATGGCCTATTAACAGGCTCACCCTGACTGCTCATCCACATACAACCTACAGTCCTAGTTTCATTTCATCCAAATAGGTGTGGTCCGGGACAGTAATTGACAGCGTTTTATGTGCAGTTACTTGATACGGAGCAGAGCTCTCACCAGAGCAAAGGATCTAATTATGGCCTGGACCAAACAAAAACTTATCAGGACATCTAACACTGTCTAGACAGAAAGATATACAGCCTCAACACACTGATTTCCAAGATCTGCATTTGGCAACTTACCTCAGGCAGAGTCCACTAGTCAGGATTTCATTTATAACCAGTTTGTACTTTAATGTTGTTCTCTGTATCTAATGTGTATCACTTTAAAGTAAAACATGATTAAAAGTGTCTCATTTAAAACCTGGTATGCAGGGGCGCCTGGGTGGCTCAGTCAGTTAAGGAGTCTGACTCGGTTTCAGCTCAGGTCATGATCTCATTGGTTGTGGGATCGAGCCCCGCATAACACCCCGTACTCAGTATAGAGTCAATTCTCTGTCTCTGCCCCCCACCTCGCCCCACACACTCTCTCTCTCAAATAAATAAAATCTTTCTATAAATAAATAAGAAAGACCTGGTATGCAACAAGATACCTATCTTATGGAGAATTCAAAGCCTAACCCATTTAAACAATGCAGTGTAAAAGTATTAAAAAAAAAATACATACACACACACACCCCCCTCCCTCCTTACCCTTTCCTTCAACTTGAGGCATTAACAAGACATGACAATGGAAAACCAGTAACATCTGAAGTCGTACGTGGAATTCTCCCAGTGATGATCCTTCAATAAATGCTTGTAACGTGCTGACCAGCAACATCAGGGTCATCTGTTTGTCATCTTTAGAGATTCAAAGAAGAAAACATATATACCTGCAACCATCACTCCATATTCATAACATGCACGTAATCTATTATGGGATACATTGAGGGATGGCAGGCAAGTAGAGACCACAAAGTGAAACTCTGAAGCAAGGACCACAGGTAAATTCCAAGCTGTTATAAAAACAGCTGCACTCAGGATATGTGTTAAATGCACTCACAGCAAATTATGAAACTGAATTATAAGGTGTTTGTTTTAAGCATGAAATGAAAACACTTTTAACTCAAGTATGTCAACTAGTACCTAAGAAGAGAAATCTTCATTTTGACTAGTCTCTTGGATACACAGAATAAGGAAACCTCATCTTACGACCAGCTTTCTAGAATGTGGACAAGTCACTTATAACTCTGAGGAACACCACCAAGTCTAACGCGCACCCCCATGTAAAAGCAGTGGTGCCAGGAGACATGGGAAGAGGTAAACCCCACACTCTGCAGCACTCTACAATTAGCCTGCAACTTCTAACTATGCAGGGAATTTATGGACAGTGTTACCTTCCTGCTCCTCTGTTTGTTCCTGCATGTGCTTCTCAAGCATCTGGTAGATGGAGAACCAGTGCTTGGTGGATTTCTCAGTATGGCGCTTCATGGTATTATCCAAACTCAGAGACCAGCAGCTGAAACATGAGAGAAGAGGCCAAGCAGGCATTTAAGGAAGAAACCCATTTGAAAGATCTGAAACCACTGAAGTAGAAGCTAAACGTTCACTATTCTCTCCTCCCAAGTGGAAATGGAGAAGACATCTGGTTTGCTGCCTTGGGAAGGTATGCTGTTGTCTGCTCTCTACAGAGGTCATTTTAATGCCCTGCTTTTAATTCTGTGATTAATAACTGAAAAGCACATTCTCAGTCTTACCACATAAATTCTGCAGAAACAAACTATCAAATGTCCCTATAGCATAAATTCGGGAGGGGAAGGGAAGTGACAGATTAACACTTACTTCAGTTCCAGTTTACGCCAACGAATGATCATCTGACTGACTAAATCGAGATGTTTCCGCAGAGATAGAGCTCGACTCGCATTCTCCTCCCAATCCTAAAAAGCAAAGATAAAATTTACTGTGGCCATTATTCAATCCCTTAATCACCTTGCGCCCTCAGGAATATCTTGGACTTTTTGTCCTTGAGTGAAGACCAATGGGCCCCTAAATAACTTTTATGCCAATTTACCAATAGCAACGAGTTTACATCCAGTGTATCAAGCTTCAAGTTGCTTCTGGTCACCTAACAGGACTTCAGCAGAGCCAAATTTAGGCAAAAAGCAAAGGATTTAGGGAGATGAGTCTGAATTGCTATTGTTAGACATGTGACCCCCTCCAAAGTGCAGAGCGCTAATGTGATAATTAGAGAAGCACCAGATACTTCAGAGGCTGTGAGAGGACAGAGGGGGATGACATGTGCAGGCATGGGGCTAGGCTGAAAGCCCACCAGGAAGCCGGGCCGAAGGAGCCCTCAGTACCAGCAGATGCTGCACCCCACCCTTGAGAACAGGGGAGGCAAATCCCTCACATGCCCCATAGGCAATGGCTTCACCTGTAATGATCTGACCCCATGCCAGAAAAACCAAGGAAGCTTATCCCTCTCTCCAACCCAAACTGTAACTTTCTGTCCCTCTAATAATAACTTTGCCACGAGACAATCTTTTTTTCAATTGACTACAAACTAAAACGAGGAAGAGAATTATCTCACCTGTGCCTTAGCCAGGAGGATCTCTAAGCCATTCAGGAACTTTGAGATGGGACTGGAAAGTGGGAAACTACGAATTCTATCCATTACAACCAGCAGCTGCAGAAAATAAATTAAAAAAATAAAAAATAAAAAATAAATTTAATTCAAAAATTAAATTAAGAAAAGAAAAGAAAAAGAAAAAGGAAAAAGATCTAGGTATCTCTGTGGGAATATCAATCATCCAAAGTCACAGGGTACTGAAGAGCGACCTGATGAAAGTTTTATGCAAAGTCCCTGCTACACAAGCACCTGTGAAAGCCATGGAGGAAACTTCCAGGACTGTGGATCTAAGATAAACACTTTATCTGCATTACTCTAGAAAAGACACGGAGTTTGGGAAGATTATTATTATTATTTTTTTTTAGTAATCTCTACAGCCAACGTGGGGTTCGAACTCACAACCTAGAGATGAAGAGTCACATGCTCTTCCGACTGAGCCAGCCAGGTGCCCCAAGATAATCTCTCTTAACCACTCTCTGTTATAAGAATTATTACAAAATTGGCTGAAGACTACAAGTGAGGTCTGAGTTAAAACTGCCAATCTTGAAAAAGCGAGGCCTTTGCTAATATACATAGGTATCTGAATAAACGAAGCAATACAACAGCATTTTAACATGTGGACAGCAAACTCTGACCAACAAATAAAATTAGTAGAATCCCAGACATCATTTATACAACAGCAGTACAAACTGGTATGTCCATCCTACAGTGAGTAGTGTCCCACTTGAAGTGGGGTTCTGTGAACCTTTGTTTATATATTGAAATGTGCACATGAATGCCTCCTGGAGACGGCAGAGACCGTATCCTCAGGGCTCGCTCCTCACCAGCTGCCCTACCTGTTCAAGGGCCGGGTGTTCTGGCCAATCCTGCAGCAGCTGAATAACAGCCTCCGAGAAACCTTGAAGCACAGGTTGACAATGCCTTGCTTCTGGGACATTGGGGTGCTGGTAGAAGTCATAGGGCCCATCAGGCTTCACCATCAGATCTGAGATTGCCTCACTAAAGAGAGTGTTATGGGAGAGGGTGCAGGCCAAGAGTTGGCTGCCCAAGAGGTGGTCATTCAGCTCAGCTCCTAGGAAGTTAACAGCATCATAGTAAAGTCAGTGAACTCAGTAGGCTGAGCTATCAGGTAACAAAGATGACAAAAACATGCTCAGCAATAATGAACTACTGGAACTAATGAAGAGATTTCAATGCCATTCACGCCCAAAGCAACATGGGCCTAGACAACTAGGACCCTAATATCAAAGGAATATCATCAAATCTGCCAAGCTTCTCAGAAATACAGAGGAACTCATACACTTGGCTGTCATCGAGAAGCTACAGAGTTTGGTTTGATGGATTGTTTCCTGGCTTTTGTGGCTGTCTTGGTAGGCAGAAAGGAAATTTAAAGCCTCCTTCCTAATAGCAAGGAATAATTCATGAGATCATACAGGAAACTGAATCAAATGAAATTCTGTAAGAATTTCTGAGTTCCCAGGTTGCTCCCAGGAATACGTGATTTGAAAAGCACCGAAGCTATTAGAGGCAAATTAGAAATAATACTGAGGAACAAAACCATCTAAACTAAGTCCATATCCTTATTTTTTTAATCCCTTCACCCCAAAGTATTCAAATGATAAAAACCCACTACTGCAGATTTCTAAACCAAGTTTTTTGAAGGAGCTTGAGTCTCTTAAGCAAAGGAAACTCCCTCCATAAGGAATTTAGCAAAAAACAGGGAGGTAATGATTTGAATTGTTCCAGAAGTAGCAATCACATTTATTCATTTTCATTTCCCAAGAGTATAACAAAAGTAAACTGTCATACCCATCAGAGGGTAGAAGTGTGTCACAAGAGATGCCCCAGTTTGATAGCAGGACAGAAACAGGCCAAGGTAATGCTTTGTCTCATGTGGCGGCAGAGTCTGTTGGTACCAGAGGGACCGAGCAAAGTTGAGGCACAGCTGCTGGTGAATCAGCATCACAGCTTGCATGGAGCTCTGGGACAGGAGGGCAGGGTCTGTGGCTGCTCCCTCTTCTTGCCCATCCGAAGTTCCCTTCTTCTCTTCCAGTGTTGGTTCTACCAGAATATCTGCAAAATCCTGTCAATAACATTAGAGCAATTGAACTTCTAAAAATCAAAATCCAGTTCTAAGTCAAAAGAAAGGGGCAAAGATGGAGCGTGAACATCAAGAAAATGAAGTAGTGACTCACATAAAGAGGTAGTAAAAAGGATGATTACAAAACCAGTCAAAGGTAACACAGGTGGTATCAAGGGAAATTATTCCCAAACAAACCCTGTTACCAACCACCCGACCTTCTCATGATGTGGGAACTGCTTTCTGAACTCCCGTTCTTCCTCCTCCTCCTCACTCAGGGCTGTCCTGGAGTTCCTGCTCCTGTATCTGTAAAGGCTGCTTTCCTGCTCGGCCTTCTCTTGGGCTATGCGTTCCTGTTCATCCCACTCATTGATAATTTCCTGAAAAGTTACATATTTGGAAGGAAACTTGTTTGTCTTTGCTGAGGTGCTTAAATGAACAAAGCAAAACTTGTTATCTCTTAATTTCTCATGATAACAAAAGTACCATGGTTCAAAAACAAGTAAACGTCAACGTCCAAGAAACTAAATCCCAGGTAATAGAGAGCAAATAAACTTTTCAAACTGTATTCCTGCAGCAACCCATTTTCTGAATTCCCCCTTGATGTACTGCTACTTTTTCACAGGTGTAGAAACTTGCTACCGTAGAGTTAATACCACTAGAACTTCCTGTCAGGAGTTAATGATGTGTTGTACTAAGGACAGGCTCTGGGTAGGCAATGTGGGGGTTGTGATTCAGACTGCACTTGGCTAACAACTCAAGCAGCTGGCCGAGAAGTTCAGGAAAGGGAAACATGGGTTGGGGGCAGGGTGGTTGCAGGGCACTAATCAGACAAAACTAGGCTATGCCTTATCAGACACTTCTTACATCCCCAGTAACTCTAAGATTTTAAGTCCTTAAGTTGGCAAAAACTATAAACAGTACTGATAAGAACTGAGGAAATGAGTATCCACCATTCAGGAAATCTGTATTAAAAACCTAAGTGGTTAATCTTCATTCCAGCAATTCTGCTTTCTAGAATTTGTACCCAAAGACCTAGGTATAAGACTATTTATGGTGATGGTGGTGGTGATGTTTTCCAAGGTAGTAAAAAGACTACAAATATTAAGTGTCCAATGATGTGACGCCTGGGTGGTTCAGTTGGTTAAACATCTGCCTTCAGCTCAGGTCATGATCCCAGAGTCCTGGGATCGAGTCCTGCATCGAGCTCCTTGCTCAGCGGGGGGAGCCTGCTTCTCCCTCTCCCACTCCCCCTGCTTGTGCTCTCTCTCTCTCCCTGACAAATAAATAAATAAAATCTTTAAAGAAAAAAAAAGTAAGTGTCCAATAAGAAATTAGTTAAGTGTCTTAGAGCATAGCCATATATAATAGAAAACTAGGCAGCCATTCAATATGATGCAGGTAAAGAATACCGTAATTATGGAGGAAAATAATCACTAAATGCTGTTAAGTTTTTTAAAGCAAAGTATAAAACAGAATGGACTTTAAAGGTGGTTTGCAGAACTCTAGCAACTTAAAGACCAGTCTCAGAGACCATGGAGGTGACAGAATTGTCCTCAATTAAAGCACATCTTTTATCTATTACATATTGGGAAACTAGTATAAGGCCTTTTATTTTAAAAAGAGTTCTACAGCTAAAAAACAAAAATTTATAAACCACTGGGACAAATGACTTAAATTTATAATGTCATAGACATACATGTACAGATACACGTATACAAATAAACCCAGAATGGGACGCACTTTTAACAGTTTTACAGCTTATTTAAGTGGTAAAATCTAGTAAGTTTCGTTTATATTTATTCTTTTAATTATATAAATTGAGAACAAATTATTTTCATTGGTAAGAGGAAAACAGATTTTCTTAATAAGTTGATACTATTACCTGGCAAAAACCACCATAAATAAAGTCAAAAGACAACAAACTAGGGGAAAATATTTGCAGTGTGTATCACAGATAAAGAGCTAACTTCACTGATTTTTTCTAATCTCTTAAAAACTGAGGGACAAAGACCCCCAAAACTGACAGTTGAATAGGAGACGGAAAGGAAGATACTAGATCCCACTGTCCAACCACATGGCTCTTTCTACACAGGGTATTGCTTATGTCCTGCAGATGCCCCTCTTGTGCTCCCAGCTCCCTGCAGCAGGAGGCCAGGGCTGGACCCCCAGAAATGGGCTTACCTGGCATACATGTCTGAAGAGCTGCAGGGCCCTCTGGTCCAGCTCTCCCTTGCACAGCACATGGGAGCGCAGGTAAAGGAGGGCATTCATCAGCAGCTGCTCTCGGGTGGGGCAAGGTCTCTGGCCCTTGCCTTCCAGCTCCTTTCCTCCTGAGCGCTTGAGGAGCAACTTTCCAAGGCCTCGAAGAACCTCCTCTGACTTCACTGAGCATAAAGCATCTGCATGAGCATAGTAAGTGGGGAAGGTGGGGCCCACCGATGGAAAAGCCAACAGGGATGTGGCCAGGGTGCCCAGCCTGTCTGCACAGACCACACTGCCTTGGAATGAAGCGTAGACCTCAGATGCCACCAGCCTTATGCCATGCTGCAACTGCAGGATGGATGCTTGCAGTGGGGCCACAGAGTCTGGATACAGGGCATACTCCTCGGCCAGCCGCTTCCTGAACTGGTGGTGGGATTGCTGCCAGGAAGCTTCCTCCTTCAGAAGGGTCTGGGCCACCTGGGCAGACCGAGGCCCATCCATGTGGAGTGCCTGCAGGAGCCGTGTGAGCAGATCCTGAACAGCAGGGACCTTGGCAATGCTGGTGACATAGTGGTGGATCTCCTGCACCAGTGACTCGTAGGTAGGCACCTGGGGTCTAAAGGCCTGCTTCTTTGACAGGCTGCAGATTAAGTTCTCCAGATGATCAATTCTTTGGCGAAGTAGTCTAAAGGCAAATTAACACAATATGCAAATTCTGTCAGGTGAAAAACAGCAAATCTAGCAAAAACAGCAAAAGTCTAGCTCAGGAAAACAGAATGAAGGCATATCAGCTGCTGAGGAATGATATGAAGAAAATACTGACAATTATAATGTAAATGAATAATACAGAGAGATCATTTATCACACACCACACATGGTGGTAAGCAATGTAGATGCGTATTTCGTCAAAGTCTAATCACAATTCACTTAGGTAGTTGCTATGATCCTCCTCTTAGAGACATGGACTCTGAGGCTCAAAGGCATTAAGTGATCTCCTTAAAGTCTAAAGCCAAAGGACAGGAACTGGACTGAAATGCAGACCTACTACACTATACAATATTTACCAAGACAACAAACCCACACAGTGCACGTCATCAGACCCAACTTCTATCATGTTGAAAATAAGTTCTGGTTTCAACCCACCTGGCCCTATGTGAATCCTGCCCCTCCTTTCAGAGTATTAATTTTTCCTGACTATAACCATGGTTTTAGGATCTAATTGCTAATGTAGAGACATGTATCATCACTTCTAACATTGCAATTACACTGCAAAGGTCAACCTCAAAATGTCTTTAGAAAACAAAAACAAAAAAACAGCACAACACAATTACTCTGCTGTTACCTGATGTGAGGATGAGAGTAACGGATAATGACTTCATTTTCCAGGTCTGTTCCAGTCAGTAGCTGGGACGAGAGGTTTCGGGTCTTCCACTCACACTGCAGCTGGTGTAACTAAGAGAAAGGGAAGAAGCTGGTCTGCCATGCCCAGCTATGACCATGTCCAGGAGGACAATGCCCTGGGGAAGGGTAGAGCAACTGGATGGAAGGAACCTGGGCTCTTGAATGACCCAAGAGCAGGGGTTTTTGCTCCATTAACCTGGATCACTCACCTTAGAGCTATTAGGTAAAAGAAACTATCTTATTCACACCACTGAACTTCTAGGACTCTGCTATAGCAGCTTAGTCTTTACCAACTCATATACTAGTTCCATATTTTGAAGAAGGAAAATTATATCACTATCTTTATGTATTCAGTTCCTCAGTTTGGTTAGAAGTTCAACTATTAAGGGATGCCACTTAATCTAAATTTACTTGATTCTTGAATTTTAGATAACAAACACCCAAACTTTAGAACCTGAGGAGTACCATACCATATCTAAAAGAAATTATCCAAGTCCAAATATTCAAAATTTAGTTCAGGGAGAGGGAGTATGGATAGGAGAGATACCACTAGTTCTCTGGCAGTGCCTCAGGTGTTTGACTGTTGTGACCTCTGTCTACTGCAGCCTATTGGCAAATGCATTAGAAGCTTAGGAAGGGCCCCTCCAAGTACCTAAGCTTACTTAGAGGAACTCTCAAAGAGGCAAATGCAGTCTTTAGACCATACTCCTGGGATGTCACAGAGCAGCCTATGCAAAATCATCCCTCTGAGGCTCTGAGCATCCAAAAAGCAATAAAAGGAGTAATATACTAAGCAAACCCACCCAGTGAGGGATGGAGCTCATGCTCCAAACTCTCACTCCTCCATACCTCTTCCTTAGCATACTTGAGCTTGTATTCTCTCTTCACTGCAGGGTCAAAGCGTGCCTGTGGAAGCCATGTCTGAATCTGGAGCAAGCCAAGGCTCACCCAGAGGCTCCCACGGCGGGCTGGCTCAGGAAGGTCCCGTTTACTGTCCCCTTCCCCAAACAAGTGGCGCAGGGAGGTGAGCAAGAGGCATAGCAGCTCTTTGGGCAGGGCCTCCTGCCCGGCCATGTCCCCAAGAGTCTGGCCCACATGCTGGAAGGCCTGGCTGTCCCTGAGCAATAGCTGCTCGCAATTCTGCATGTACTCCTGTCGCCGGGGCTCAGGAAGCAGCTCTGCCAAACCTGTCAGGTGCCGGCACAGCACAAGCCCCTGGAGCTGTGAATCCGTGCGTCTGTAGAGATAAAGAAGCATTTAAGGTCTTGTACTACATCAAACAGCATTCCTTTCTCACACTATCATTCTCTCAGAAAATGAAACGGCAGACTGCACTGCCAATAGCTAAAGGTGAATTTCTCTTCTCAAGTTATCTTACATGCTTTTCCAAGCACCACTCTCTTTATCACAATAAGCTTAAAATTGACAGAGGCACTGGCCAGCTCATAATAGCCTGTCATGGGCTAAAAACCTGCTGATCCAGCCAGAAAATATATTTGCCTTCACCCACCAAAACTAGCTTCTACAGAAACAAGTTCTGAGTTTTCTGCTACATGCTCTGTAGGAAAGACAGACCTTTACAGTCTACGGGGGGCGGGGGGGGGGGGGCATGTAAGAATACCTGAACTCTGCGACTGAAGGCATAGCCATGTTGGTCCAAAGCACCAGGCTGATGTCTCGGAGCTGCAGGGCTCTCTCAACCCACTCTCCCAGGGTGACATGTGAGGAGGACAGGATGGGAAAGCCACTCACATCCCAGGGACTTGCTCTGCAGCTGTTGGTCAAGACTTCAAAGCAGCACTTGGAGAATACAGCTCTACTGAGACTGCCAGGGCCCTGATGGATGGAGAGAGGTCATGTATCTTTTAGAAATTAACTAAAAGGATTTCAACAAGCAGCACTGAACACTTCAGAGGGAAGAAAGAAAGTAAGAGAAGGAGGTCCAGGTTGCCAGGACCAGGTAAACCTCAACCAGAGTGCAGACTGGGGTCAGGTGTTAGGCTTTAAAGAAACAGACTCCATTCTCAAAGAATGAGGAGCAATTGGTGCTTTACTACTGCAAGAAAATCCCTCCCACCGGGGCATCAGGAAGACCATTCTTGTAGTAGAGCTAGGGGCACACTGCAGGAAGGAGAGACTTGGGAAGCAGGGGAAAGAGTAAGAAGATCAATGTTAGAGTCAGGGACAAAGGGGCACATGGGTAGCGCAGTTGGTTAAGTGTCTGCCTTATGTTCAGGTCATGATCCCAGGTTCCTGGGATCGAGCCCCACGTCAGTCTCCCTGCTCAGTGAGAGTCTGCTTCTCCTCCTATTTGTGCTCTCTTGCTCATACTCTCTCTCTCTAATAAAAAAAAATCTCTTAAAAAAAAAGAAAAGAGTCAGGGACAAAGTTTGTCAAACCTGTGTTTCTTGGACTATTCATCTGAGACACACTAATAGCTGTCCACAGCGAAGGATTAGGTGGTTAAATACATAAAATGGGAAACACTGTATACTCTGCAACTCTTGGGGAATCCGTAAGATTTATCACTAAAGGCTTTGAGAAACGTGTTACAAGAAAGAAATCAATTTTGAGGGGTGCCTGGCTGGGCTCAGTCAGAAGAGTATGCGACTCTTGACCTCAGAGTCATGAGCTGGAACCCCATGTTGGCTATAGAGGTTAAAAAATTTTTTTAATTAAAAATATCAATTTTGATACAGCAAGAGAAGAGTCCAAAACAAAGCCATGAACATCTGTGGGAATAAGGTATGACAAAGGTGGCATTTCAAATGAGAGTGGAAAGGATGAATTAATAAAACATGGTGTTGTTATACTGCTTTTGGATATACTGTTTGTATAAAATATTTGTATACCTACCTCACAAAACAAGATATCCAGATGTAACTGATGATTTAAATATAAAACAAAAACAAACATATGCAAGGAAATATGGGCAAATGGTTTTTAACTCCAGGGATAGTAAAGAAAGACTTTTTTTAAAAGCATGACACCAAAGCCAGAAAACAGAAAGGGGCCAGAGTATTTGAAAAGAAAACATTATAAAACTTGAGAGACAAGAGAACAGTAGAAATATATTTCCAACCATATGGTGGGTAAAAGTTTAATATCCATAATAAAGAGATCTTCAATAAGAAAATGATGATAAATTCAAATTTTGTTTTTTTACCAAATGAGCAATAAACAACTGAATAATGCAGAGAAGGAAACATTATATATATGTGTAAAGATGTTTAATCCCCAAAAAATAATCAGGAGTACAAATTCAAATGAGATTTTTAAAACTGAATAATTGGCAATACTTAAAAATGGTGATAATAGCTAGTGTGTCAAGGATATGAAGAAACAGGTTCTTATAGATAGAATAAGTGAAATTGTGCTCTAGTCCTAAGTCTTCCTGTGATCATCCAGGACTTTGTGACTTCCCCCTTTACTAGCTCCTAGCATGTTTAAAAAAGTAAACATACCCTGATGTTTATAGCAGCATTATCAACAATAGACAAATTATGTAAAGAGCCCAAATGTCCATCGACTGATAAATGGATAAATTAGATGTGAAGGGTGTGTGTGTGTGTGTGTGTGTATCACAGGAATATTACTCAGCCATAAAAGAAGAATGAAATCTTGCCATTTCCAATGACATCGATGGAACTAGAGAGTATTATGCTAAGTGAAATAAGTCAGTCAGAGAAAGACAAATACTATATAATTTCACTCATATGTGGAATTTAAGAAACAAATGAACATGGAGGGGGAAAGAGAGGCAAAAAAGAAACAGACAAGTATAGAGGACAAACTGATGGTTACTGGAGGGAAAGTTGGGGGGGGATGGGTTAAACAGGTGATGGGTATTAAGGACTGCACATGCGATGAACATCAGGTGTTGTATGTAAGTGATGAATCACTAAATTCTACACCCGAAACTAATATTACTCTGTATGTTAACTAACTGGAATTTTAAAAACTTGGCCGGGGTGGGGCGGGGTGGTAAAAAACAAAACCACCTGCCTAGACATTCGGAGAATAGCCATAAATTTCTTTAACTGTGCAGACATTCTGACCAAGGATTAAATTCCAGTTCTTGTAACATATCCACAGAAATGCTAGGACAAATAGACAAAGATTTACACAACAGTAGTTGATGCAGGTATGCTTGTTATAGGAAGGGGAGAAATAAAGGCAAGAAATCTCGACATTTATGAATAAGTAAGTAATTAAATAAATTCCAGCACATTAGAACAATGGAATGCCTTAAAAAGAATAAGCTGGAATGACATGTTTCCATGACCTATTATGTGAACAAAGAAAGCGATCTTATGTTTGTTTACATATACATTTAATACAAAATATATGTAAAACAAGATACAGAGCAAAGAGCGATTATTTCTACAGAATTCTATCTATGCAAAGTTGATCCTTGAACACAAGGGGTTGGGGTGCCAACCCTCCCACGCAATAAAAAAATCCACATATTTAATGGTTAACTCCCCAAAACCTTATGTACAGTACAGAAGAACAAGACACGACAGGTTTTCTCATCCCCAAAGTTAGCAAAGTTGGACCCTCGAGTGGTATCTGCTACTTGCTCCTCCCCAAGAATGCAGAATCTCCTTCCATGTAGAGTCCAGAGAAAGGCAAAGAACCAGGAAAGGGAGAGTACCTTTACTCACCTTTCCAGGTCACTTGCTCCACCTGACCCCTGCTGTATGGTTCTAACAGTTTCTGCTTACAGGAAATGCTGGCAAGCAGTGAGCCAGGGGCCACTATCCCGGCGGTATTAACTGCCTGCCTCGGACTTTCAGCACCATGGACAACCCCCCCCCCCCCCCCCCCCCCCCCCCCCCCCCGTCCCCTGTCCCCTCTGCCACCAAGAATCCTGCTTAGCACTTACCCTGTCCCCTGGTGTTTTTCTAGACTCCTCACCTCGGAGAGTCATCATTCTGTGGTCCTTTGCCAACTCTGCCAATGACAGGCCCTGCCACTTCAGTGAGACCCCCCCACCCCGCCAGTCCCTTTTACCTGTCTCAGTTCAATACCTCAATGAACCGAGCTTTGCACAGGTAGTGGGATGAGGAGTGCCAGAATCAGGTCAGAGAGCTGCTGTTCCAGCCTTCCCTGCATCTTTCCTCTACCCTCCCTTTGCTTCTAGGCATTTGGCAACTTCTACCTTACTTTTCAATACAATATAAAATACATATTACCTGAGAAAAATCCATGTGTAAGTGACCCTGTGCAGTTCAAACCTTGTGTTGTTCAAGGGTCAACTGTATACACACACACATATATACACACGTACATATACATTTCTATACTGTTAAAATATTTTATAACTAGAAAAAAGGTATTTTTTTTTTAAAGATTTTTATTTATTTGCCAGAGAGAGAGGGAGAGTACAAATGGGGGGGAGCGGCAGGCAGAGCAGGCAGAGAGAGAAGCAGGTTCCCCGCTGAGCAAGGAGCCCAAAGTGGGGCTCAATCCCAGGACCCTGGGATCATGACCTGAGCCGAAGGCACAAGCTTAATCTGAGCCATCCAGGTGCCCCGAAAAAAGGTATTTTAATTAGAGAAGAAAGTGAAGACTTTTTTTATTATTTTAGAGAGAGAGAGTATGAGTAGGGGGAGGAGCAGAGGGGGGAAGAATCCCCAAGCAGACTCCACACTGGGTGTGGCGCCCGATGCAGGGCTCAATCGCACAACCCTGAGATCATGACCTGAGCTGAAACCAAGAGTCAGATGCTCAAACAACTGAGCCACCCAGGCACCCCAAGTGAAGATATTTAACTTTATTTGCTTTAATTCAGAACTTCCCAAATAATTTAAGATAGAATATCTTTTTTTGGGAAGATATACTTCTTAACATCCTGCAGAAAATAAAGTATTGCAATCACTTATTTAGTTACTGCTCTGTCCTAGGAATAAATGTTTACTGCTAGATCAAGAAATTTTTTCCACTATCAAACACTTTTATGATTTTATGTCAACAAACCTTCAATGTGGAGTCCAAAAGGGACTTGGGCATCTCCCTCTGCTGTACACCAGGCAGAGGGCTCCACATTAGCCAGTACTCTGGATTTGTAGTCACAGTACTGCTCCAAAAAGACATAAATGTGGAATTAAATAAGTCAGACCACAATGAAATAATTTCTTCAGTAGACACCTAGAGATAAATAGATAAGAGAATATTTGAGAAAAATTCCATAAATCAAGTTATGAGGTTTCCCTCTTATAAGACTCATCTAAAATTAACATGGGTTTAAAGATATTAATTCTAATGTCCCTGATTTCCTGCCACCCTGGTCATCCTGGTTAAGCCACTTATCATCTTGTTTATAATTTTATAAAACTGAGATCTGCTTTTTATAAGGCATATGAGGAAATATAAGTGAATCACACGATTATAATATCAGCAAAATAGGTAAGTGAGTAAAGGTTGTACTAATGAAGTTATATTAACTGCAGTTTACCACTATTCACATTCAATAGTTATTCCTGGAGAAAAGATTAAAAACACTCTCACACTGTATTTTTGCACAAACAATAAAAATAAGCAAATATTTCAGCCTCATTTAACTGGAAACCAAACACAATGATTCTGTAGTAAGAGTTGTGAAATACCCAGGTAATTACTGCAAAAAACACTCAAAATTCTCCCCTTTGAAAGTTAATTCAAGTAAGACTGGAGTTTTGGACATAAACAGAATTCTGCAACCAGTCTGCCACAGAATGTCTAATTGGCTCACAGTATAGAGAAGGTTTATCTCCCTTTTTACCTTCTGATGGTGCAATAAGAACCAAAGGTCTCGAAGCTCTCGCGGAGCAATTGGTGTGTGCTTAAGACAAAATGTGATGTGATGACTTATCTCCTCATCTATCTGGGGTGGCTGATTTTTGCTGGACCTGTTCCACAAATAAAGAGGAAGAAAGGATGGGCTGTGGACTATCAATAAACTGCTAGAAATCTGCTATGTATGGGAAGATGGAACACACAGAACTTACAGTGCATTTATTAAAATACAAACAAGCATTTCTACTGGAAAAACACCTAGTTAACTTGTAGAGGTCGAGTGAAAACAGGCAAAGAATCAGTGGCAACAGGCCTCCCTTGGTTTCGGTACCTAGTCCCCTTTAAGACAAGTCTGTGCTTTGTTTCACATGCCGGATATATAGAATAACCTAACAAGAAAAAAAGTTCCCCCAAGGAAAATGGCTTACCTTCTTAGACAAGCCTGTGTCATAAAATCAGCTGTCACTTTGTACTGCCAAAGCATCGCCAGGTACTCCATTGCAGGCCACAACTGAACATTCCTGGTGAGTTGGATTAAGAAGGTAAAGTCTGGTTGGAACAGGGAGGAAGCTTCATTGTGCTTTTTCTCCAGAAAACCAACTGAAATTCCTTTGGCTTTTAGTTCTAAACAATGGGCATTCACAAGATTCTTCAACTCATCTGGACAGAAAGACACATGCAACATTATAGCATAGTGGTCAATAGAACAGGCTCAGATTCCCAACAACTAGTTATGTGACTGTGAGCTTAACCTGAGCTTAAGTTTTGTACCTGTGAAATGATGTCATTAATACCTGCACAATTCTGATGACAGAACTAAACAATATATGTAAAGTTCAACTCTATGCCTGACACGTATTTAATGGTAGATATAGTATACAAAAAGGAAAAAGGAAAAAAAAAGGGAAAAGAGAAAAGAAAGAAACAGAAAAAAAGAAAATCTAAGGGAAAAACTTAAAAACTTATTGGCTGTAGAGCAGCAAATACTTCTGGAGCATCTGTCAGCAGGCTAAACTCCAGAGTATCTTACCTGGGTTGGCATCTTCCAGAATATTAGCTCTGAGGACCAATCCCCAGGCACGCAAGAGACTTTTCTTTAAAGTCCATTCGGAAGCAACCACTTGGAGATGATTAATGTCTTCCCACCTTCCACTTTCCCCAAGGGCAGGCATTCGCTCTCTGATGGCAAGCGCTTTGTTAAGGACTTTCAATTGAGAAAAACACTCCACCACCAGCTTGTTCTGAAACAACAAAACCCAGGAGAACCTACTATCAGGGAGAAAGGAGGTTCTTTTTAGCAGCCTGTTCAGGTTTAAGAAAAAATATGAAACATTTCCACAATGCTTCTAGAAAACATAAGGTTTGTTTACTCCTGTTGCTCTCAGGAGATTTTATAGTAATAAAGTTAAAACTCTACCCAGACTTAATACTCTCCAAGAATAAGCAAAATGTTAACACTTCACAAATCAGTTAATAGTATTGTGAACATTTAGGTTAAGTGTTACTGGCAAGGATGAGTCTAGTTGAATGGCAGTCCCCATGCTCCAGGAGAACTTAAGATGTCAAGTCTTAGTGTTTACGACATGTTTCTAAGTTGTACCTTAAAAGGAAATGGTCGTCCCAGGAACTTTTGCAACTTCTTTATACCACTGAAGCCACCAGTTGGGCTCCCCAAGCAATTCTGAATATGTTCTGAGACCGTCTGAACCTCTTTGTAATATCTTTAAAGAAGGAGAAAAGGGAAGAGGGAAGTAAGGAAAGGGGGAAATGCGGGACAGTAGAGACACAGTAGAGACATCATTTACATTTTATATTTGATTCACATTCACCCATAGGCAAAGGGAGTCAACCAAAGTAAAGCAACAAGTTTCAATTCCAAACCTTTTTTATCATCATCGGTACTATAGATATTGACATTATTACTCAAAATATGAGTCTTACTTGTTTTCATGGTTCATTAGGAGTTGAGGGATCTGACGGACCAAATGTTTCAAAACCCAGTGCCAGTGAAGGGCAAGCAGGGCCAGGCCTGGGGCATCCACTTTTACTGTGTCAGCCACGGTCCAAAACCGGTCCCGCCACCGCAGAGAATCTAAGATCTAAAAACAAAGTAAACCAAACTACTCACAAGCATTTCTCAGTGAAAGACACAAGACCCAGATTTCAATTGTTAATCAAGACTCAACATACACACATAAAAGGTCTAGCATTTGACTGAAATACTTTTTAGGGACATTAAAACAGTCAGAGAAGGCACAGATTTTTTTCCTCCAAGCACTTGAAGTTCAGAGCTATTTCTTTGGAGAAAATGGAATTATTGGGTCATATGGTATGTGTACATGTAATTTTATTAGATACCGCCAACTTTTCTTACAAAGCAGCTGCGCTGTTTTGTATTCCAACCAGTATAGGCGAATTTTGACTGTTCTGTTTCCTTACCAATACTTGCTACTGTTAGTGATTTTAATTTTAGCCATTTTGTGGGTGGCACTGCACTGTGGTTTCAATTTACACTTCTTTGATAACTAATGATGTTGCAATTTTTGAAGTTCTTACTAAGCACTCACATTATCTTCTGAGAAGTATCTATTCAAATTATCTTGCTCATTTAAAAATTTGGGCTGTATTAGTTTATATAATTTATATATATAACATCTATAATATATAATTAAAATTTTATGTAATACAGCCCATTTTTAAAGTTTCTCCCAGTGTTTTTATTTTCTTAGAGATGTCAAGAACAGAAGGTTTTGATTTTGACAAAATATATCAAATTTTTTCTTTTATGAAGAATCCTCTGAAATCTCTGCCTATCCTTGGGTTATGAAGATTTTCTCCCGTGTTTTCTTATAGAGAGTTCATAGTTTTAGCTTTTATATTTAGATTTATGATCCATTTTAAGGTAATTTTTCCATATAATGTAAGACAGGGGTAAAGGCTCATTTTTTAACTTTATTATATGAACTTTATTGTACTTGTTCTATCACCATTTGTTGAATATACTGGTTTTCCCCATTAAATTACCTTTGCATATTTAGAAGAAGAAAAAAAAATCAACTGACCCTATGAGGATCTATTTCTGAATTCCTTTTGGTTTCACTGGTCTACGTGTCTATCCTTGTGATAATACCTACTGGTCTACGTGTCTATCCTTGTGATAAATTCACTAAAGTAGATTTGTATTGCAAATCAGGTGAGTCTCTAACATTGCTCTTCTAAAATGTATTTTTATAGCAAAGTGGTCTCAATATTTTTTGAGTGATTTCTCTCAGAGAGATAAAAGCTATTTTCATAATATCAAACTATTTACCTTTTGTCACTATGCTGACATTTGCACTGATAGTTACCAATAAAAGAGGTGGGATGGGTGGGATGGACAAACTGTGACTGGGTATCCAGCAAACACTATATTGAAAATGAAGTGAATCTGCCAGTTCAAGAAAAGCAATTGAGAGTATTTGTTGCCAAAGATAAAATTCAAGCTTACAAGCGAAACCCAGAACCTTGAAAAACCAAGACCTTGACAAATTCCCAATACTTCAAGATTTTTCTGATGAGGTTTGTGATAGTTTTTCATCAGTGTGACTCTGTTGACACTGAAGAATGATTTATCAACATTTGGAAGATCCGATAACTTGGTGAACAATAATTTCCAAATTACCAAAGCATGAGCTAAATTCCTACAATAGTAAAAAGTAAAAGTCCATCCAAAGTGCAAGCTAGACGAATGGATTTTGATGCATGACAAGTTTGGTGTATTTCTTCAGATTCCACAGTACAAGTAATCTTTAGAAAACTATCACTTGTCAAGTTGTGGTACAGTGTCAAAGAAAATTATTCACAGTTATATGAAATGGTTATGAAAACATAGGTTGGAAAAGGGAGTAGAAACTATATAAATAGAGGCCTAAACAACATAATATAAGAATGAATGCAAAGATTCCATTTTCTTGTTAATCCATACATTAAAGAGACCTGAAGAAATGTAAAAATAGTTGCACTTTTCATTAATTTGTTTTGAAAAACAGTTGATTCTCATTAAAAATGTTATTCCTGTTAACATTCAATGGATTTGCTATTGTGTTTTAAGCAAATTAATATTTTTTGTATTTTCAGATTTATTTCCTAATATAGTAAATATGTATAAATGTGACTATGAAATCTTTGATAAACTTTTTAGACTCAAGACTCCTTTATGGTCTTAAAGGTTAAGACCTACTATTCTAGTTTATTGAAATTACTAGAATAATCCAGATTCAAAACTCAAGGATGTCTAGGAAGACTTAAGTGGATTAAAATATAAATTAAAATTCCAATGTTCTCCAAGAGGTGAATAGATTGTAGTACCTACATTTGAAGGAATACTACTTGGCAATAAAAAAGAATGAACTCTTGATACAATAAACAATATGGGTACATCTCAAAATAACTGTTTTGAGTGAAAGAAGCCAGACCAAAAAAGTATACTGCATAATTCCAATTATATAAAATGCTAGAAAAATGCAACTAACCAAAAGCATGTTAATAGATACCTGGTTTGGGGTGGGGGCAAGGGAGAGAAAGGAAATACAAAAGAACATGAGGAAAGGCTTGAGGGTATTAGATATGTTCATTATTGTGGTAACGGCTTCACAGGTGTATACATGTCAAAACATAAAATTCTACACTTCAAATATATGCTATTTGTCAATTATATACCCACAAATCTCTAAAATATGTGTGTATATATTTAAACTGTTAAGAACAACTAAATTTCTTAAGTAATACTGGACATATAATAACAACATTATAGTTTGTCTCACCCCTAAAAATCTTAAACATTTGTCTTGGCACAAAAATAAAAACATAAGGTACATTTCCTCACCTCAATGACACTGGCATCGGACACCATCCCCTGAGAGGACTGGACCCAGAACAGGACTAGTGCATCGCAAAGTTCAAAAAAAGCAGCAAGATTGACTACAACTTCATGGGGCAGGCTGTGATAGCTCTCTGGATCTTAGAGTTGACATAAATAAGAACATTCCATCAGATTTAAATTAATATCTGGACATTTTCAAAATCAACTGTAATATGGAACTTAATTGCATCTCTAGTATGAAGGTCAATTTTGAAAGGTCAAAATTGAAAGCAAATTTTTAGCCTACTATTATATTAAACTTAGCAAATCAGGCATTCATATCTATAGAAGTTCTTAATGTCTTAATGAAAAATGAAAATTATAGAGCAATAATGGGTATTTTACAAGTACTTTGTTTGTTTATTTATTTTAAAGATTTATTTATTTCAGAGAGAGAGAGAGAGAGAGAGAGAGAGAGAGAGAGAGACAGCGAGGAAGGCAACACAAGCAGGGGAGTGGGGGAGGGAGAAGCAGGCTTCCCGCTTAGCAGAGAGCCCGATGTGGGGCTCGATCCCAGGACCCTGGGACCATGACCTGAGCAAAAGGCAGACGCTTAATGACTGAGCCACCCAGGGCGCCCCACAAGTACTTGTTTAAATACAAAACAAAAACAAAGTGTATATATGTTTGGATGAATAGATAGTGCAGAGGAGAAGATACAAACGAATGCACTATTAACAGTAACTGCTTCAAATGCAGACTTCTTCAATTTTTATGCTTCCATATAGTCCAAATTTTTTCCAACAAGCAGATACCTTTTCAATTTAAAAAAAATAAAGGAAGGATGAAGAAAGAACCTATAACCAAATACTTAGGAGCATGAAGTTTTTGAGCCAACAGACCTAGATTTCAGATTCTAGTTCTGTTACTTGCTAGAGATGTGACCATAAGCATCTCTGTACATCCCTCTCCTCTTTCACAGCATGGGACCTATACCACATAAGGTTCTATAAAAAGTAAATGAAATCAAGGACATGTACAAAGCAGTTAGTCATTACTACTGAACAAATCAGGCCACAAAATCAAAAGGGATCAGTAAAATGGCAGTAGCTGCTGGAGGTCTCTTAACTTTAGAGACATTCTATGATCAGATGCATAACTCAAGAATATAAAAGGTAAACTTCTTACCTTTATGGAACTCAAAGGACATTCTTAAAACACTATTTCTTAACTTTTTGCCACCAACAGAAACCAAATTTGCTTCAGTAAAAATCCGTTTTTCCCGGTCAAGATATATGATTGTCCTGAAACGAGATCAATAGCATAACAAATATTATTGGTTATTGCTGTATACTACTTTGTAATCACATCCTCTTACCTGCTGAAATCTTGAGAATCCTTGGAAGATCAATCTCCTTCAACCTGCCATTCCTTTCCATCCCCTCCAAATTCTGGACTAAAGAGACAGAAGTGAAAGTGATGATGACTGAGTTGGGGGGTGGGGGTGTGGGGAAGACAGATGACTGGGAAAAGCTGCTTCTAGGTAGACTGCCAGGCTTTGCTGTGATCTGACACACTACACTGTGAACTCTTAAAAGTGGCCATCATAAAATTAATCTCTGGTGTTAAAAGTTACCTAGGGAGGCACAAGGGGGAGTTACTAGGAGGGGAGATAAGAGGGCCTTGAGGTGCTAGTTCATACCACATGCATGAGTTCACTTTGTGAAAATTCATCAAAACCAAATATACTCATTATTAAGTGTACTTTTCTGTAATGTACATTATACCTCAATTATAAAATTATTTTTAAAAATGTATTACATTACACTGTTCGCCAATTAAAAAAATACTTCTGGCCATTACATTAAATGTAGGAAAGACCAGCTTATATAACAATTAGATAAATTTATATGTTGAGTATGCACTTAAGTATGCAGGTGTTACATGTCTCAACATTTGAGGATGGGAAATGATGTGGACACAAGGCTGAGGAAAGGACCCGTGAGAGAATGAGCAGGTGAAAATGGGAGGAGCTGCCCAGAATCATGAATAGAAAACAAAGAGAAACATGACTATCTTATGATAAAAGATTAATTGCAAAATATAACACAACATTAACACTGAGTTAGTGTATCTCTTAAAGCATCCTATTAAATTATTAAGAACTTGCATCGTTTCCAGATTTTTTTTTTTTTTGACATCAGAGTTACTTCATTGAGCATGTAGCATGAAGGCAACCCCATCTAGCATCCCACCATTTCTCAGGTTCAGCAGATTAAACACATGTAAACTAAATTTGACAGAATTTAGAAAAGGTATAATCTGTAAAGCTATATTGTACAGTGAGGCAAACAGTGCCCAGAATAGCAGGCTTCACCTACCTGTTTGCAACGGACTCTAAAAGGGTAAAGAGCTGCTCGGGCTGGTCTGTTTGTGGGTCAAAGTCCATCGAATTTCTAAGGATGTCCAAAGCCTGCATATTCCATCGGGGGTCCAAAGGGATCACAAATTCATCTGGTTTAAAAAACAAAACAAGAAGTAGAATTTTAGAGTTAAAACTCCTTGACTAGAAAATTTCAGTGGAAGATTTGCACTGTCTTAATTTGATCACATTCGGTCCTGATGGCAGAGACAGAATAGGAAAATTGCTGTTTCAGCCCACAACACTAGAAAAGTAAAATTCAAGTGCTTTTACACTATTTTCTTTCTAAATGCAAAATTTCTACTAGTCCTGAAAATTCATTCCACTGTAGGATATAAGGTAATCCCTCTGGAACACAAGCATTCTGACCAATACATTCACTTGCTCAGGTCACACTGCTGGTCAGAAAACAATCCATGAGCTAATCACCCAATCTGTTGTCATTAACCTCAAAAAAACTAACTCACATGGTGGAAAAATGAAAGAATACATCTCATTTGCTTTCAGAAAGAAAAACAACTCAAGGGGCACCTTGGTGGCAGAGTCAGTTAAGTGTCCGACTCTTGGTTTCAGCTCAGATCCTGATCTTAGGGTCATGGAATCTAGCCCTGTGTCAGGCCCCAAGTGTGTGGAGTCTGCTTGAGATTCTCTCTCCCTCTCCCTCTGCCCTTCCCCCCTGCACTCATGCACACAGGTGCACTCTCTCAAGTAAATAAATAAATCTTTAAAACACACACACAAAAAAAAACAACTCAAAATTTTGCTTAAAAGCCCTTTCTTTATAATCAGAGAATGTAGCATATGCTGCTTCTTAGGCTTAAATTTGGCACCTCTTCTGTAAAGCAGCAGTGATCAGATCTGACCCTTCTCCAGAGGTGGTGAGAACCCAAGGAATGAGGTTAAGACAAAACAATGGTAACATTAGGGGCGCCTGGGTGGCTCAGTTCATTAAGCGTCTGCCTCCGGCTCAGGTCATGATCCCAGGGTCCTGGGATCGAGCCCTACATCGGGCTCCCTGCGTGGCAGGAAGCCTGCTTCTCCCTCTCCCACTCCCTCTGCTTGTGTTCCCTCTCTTGCTGTCTCTCTCTCTCTGTCAAATAAATAAATAAAATCTTTAAAAAACAAAACAAAACAATGGTAACATTAACTTGAAGGTGGCTGGGTAGGTCAGTGGAGCACTTCAAGTTTTATCATACGCTAGACTAACAAATGCCTAACTGTCAACAGCAAAGTACATGAAGGACAGACCCCATATTCCAAAGTCCAGTAAGACTACATGATCCAGAGCTACACACTAGAAAAGGAAGATGAAGGCATACCTACTATGTTCCAACAGTGAGCAAATGATATCTACTAAAAAGGGAACCTGCTACCCTCTACTCCAGAACTATTCCCAAAGGCCAAAATTTTTTCATACTTGGGAAGCCATGATTTAGGTCAGCCACAACATGATCACTATAGTAGTTTTCCCTATAATTTGATTTCTTCCCAAACATTTACTTTGTTATCTTTAGTGTACATAAGGTAATTGGTTTAGCACAAAAGCATCATGCATATTTTCTTCTAAACCAAATGGCAACGGTGTTTTGATCAATATCAAATGAAGATAGGGATGGGAAATTAAAAACCTGGTTCTATGAAAATGTCCCTAATTTCCTCATTAATGCTTATGTTTAATCAACTTTATATTATTCTGTTTAAGTAAGTTTGCAATCTCATTCTTTAATTAAAAATAAATTCTGGGGGTGCTTGGGTGGCTCAGTCACTTAAGCGTTTGCCTTCTGCTCAGGTCATGATCTCAGGGTCCTGAGGTAGAGCCCCATGTTGGGAATCCCTGCTCAGTGGGGAGTCTGCTTCTCCCTCTCCCTCTGCCCCTCCCCCCAACTCGTCCTCTCTCTCTCTCAAATAAATAAAATCTTTAAAAAAATAAAAAAATAAATTCTGAATACCTCATTTGATTAGATAGCTTAAATGGCTATTTCTTTTATCACTATGGTTTTAAAACTTTATATTTAAGGCTTTATAACTTTTATTAAGGTTTTATATTTTCTGAAGTAATTCACACTGTATTGTTTACCCATCAAGTCAAATAGCTCATAGTTTAAACCCTTTCTGTTAATAACTGAGAATGCTCTGAGTGGAAGGGACCCCAGAGAAATTAATATAATTCCCATATTTTCCAAACACAGGCAGTAAGTATGAATGATGGGTCTCAAATGAACAAGCCAGTTTGTGGTTGAGTTGGGACCAGAGACCAGTCTTCCAACTCCTGTGCTCTCCCTACTATATTGTGTATCATCATCATCTTTCAAAGACTAAAGGAAAAAGGGATAGTTTCAAACAAAGAAGTAGAATTCGCATCTGAATACTGTGAGTCTTCCAAAATACAGTGTTTATTACAGTGGCAGTTCTGACAGTCTTTTTCCACGGACTTGATGGGACCAGTTTCCTAAACTGTACTGAGAACTCGAAATTAAATCAGGTGCAGTACCTGTTATATTTGGTTGTAATATTTTGATGACATTACTGATCCCAGCTGAGAGAGAATTTGAATAAAAATTCCTAAGAGATGCAGCATTGGCTTCCAAATTAATCTGTACTGATTCTGTGGAGGAAGGAGAAGCAAATGTTAATATTTGAAGTGGGGCTGTCCAAGCAAACTTTTTGCAATGATGGAAACAACCTATAGTTGCACTGTCAGAGTAGCCACTAGTCACATGTTAATAAGCACATGAAATGTGGCTACTGCAACTAAGGACTGGATTTTAGATTTAATTAATTTATATTTACATTTTAGTAGCTACCTGTGGCTGGTAGCTCTCATATAGGACAACGCAGATAATATATATAAATTCTCTCTATACAATTTTAGACAGATCACATGCACCACACAATACACACATTCTCTGGCTAAGTTCTCATGAATAGAAAGGTTCACGTAAACTCAATTACTTTAGGTAACAAATTCTACGAACAAATTCCAAGTCCTGTACTTTGCAACCCATGCAATGTTGTTATTGTTGGTTTTTCCTCTTAAAATGAAAAAGTACAAAGAAATTAAGCATGACAACTTAGAGCACTGGAACTAAAGTAAGTCTCTTAATGCACCTTTGGGGGAAATGAGGTTAACAAAAGCAACCTTCCCCAGCCAGAATGGTTGTATAGCAGAAGTACAGCAGCATGTTCAAAAAATAAACAGTAACATAACATGGTACATTTTCCTTCTGTATTTGATAGGAAGGTGGAAGATCCTGAAATGCTAAGGATTACATGGGGGCAAAGTTTCTCTTAGAACATATCTAAGGGCAGATATATATGTGCCTTAATTTTTTTTTTTTAACAGCTATACAAACAGTAATGCCAAGTCACAAATTTCTTGCTAGGACATCTCCCAGATACAATTTTGACAGTATCCTCACAGAGTAACACAGCTACTGAGGCCCTAAAATAGTATAAGTGTAAATATATTCACTTACTATACAAATTAAGCTTTTTGACTCACCCAGCCCCTGTGGTATATTCTTGGCTAAATGATAAAGCCATTTAACTCTGAGCATCCAATCTTGATTGGTTGCTCTTTCTATAAGCAATTTAACAGCCATGGCCAGAACATCTGGTTCATCGATCCAGTAAGTATCCACTTCAACTGAACTGAATTTCAAGCTCTCAGGGTTAGAGGACTGCATAATTTTCTCTAAGTCTGGCAAGGTAAGAGGCTGAATCCTGAAATTCATTAGAAAAATAAGGCAAAATCAGTACTAGAATGAACTTTCATTTTATATCTCAAAGAACCAGGAAAATAACTTTACAAATATGGATCCAAGAGGTAATGGGGAAAGATTAGTCCCCTTCAAAGGAGAACAATTAAAACATATTGCGTGAATAAGAATAGGGAGCAATATTACAATGAACAAGGAAACTATGACAGCTGGGTAATAAATGACCTCATAACATTCTGGTCAAACATGTTGGTCATGACCACTACCATAAAGAAAAAAAAAGTCAAGATGCCAAACAGACTCAAGTTGAAGGCTCCACTAACCTGGCCCAGCTGCTGGTTTTCATGCTCATCCTGTTGAGGCAATATACTAAGATCTGTCCATCATTTCGGACTATAGACAGGTGAGAATCTTCAGTAGCAAAGAGAGCCGAGGGCAGAGAATCTGGCCACAGGCCCATGGCAAGGATGGAGTTACCCCAGGTTTCATGTGCTCTCAGAGAAAAAACATGTTTCTCCAGTAAAGCCTGCGCAAGCTGGTAGGAGATAAAAACATGTGGTGTACAGGCAACATATAAGTGCTATCACCAGAAACTAGAAGAATATTAATGGTTTTCCAAGACCTTTGTGATTATCTCATGACAACTCTCATCACAGCCTTCAATATTCAACATTACAAGATAAATTCCACTTTGCTAAGTTTCGAAGAAGTAATATTTATATTTAACCTATTTTCCAGAAAAGTTTTAGATGCCAGATCTCTACTAAAGAGTAACTGAAGTGCTCCACTCTCAGTTCATTAAAGTTACCATCAATAGAAAGAATTTCCTCCACCTAAATAATGTAGATTGTTATAACTAAGAAAGCTGTTTGAAACACTTCATAGTACCTTCTGGTTTGCTGGTGAATGCTGGGAGTGGACATATGCTTCCCAGCATACTTCAGAAAAGGCTCTGTCTAAACTCAGCCCTCGCTGTAGGTACTGCACAATGAGTAAGGCTGTCTGAATCAGAGTTGAAATAGAGGACGTTGGAGAACCTATAAGGAAAAAAATTGCCATTTATGAGGAACAAATTCCATAAAATCTCCAGTGAAAACAGATAAATTCATCTTCACATCAAACTTTGTTCCACTCAAATCCACCCAGATACTTACCTTAGAAAGTGGAATCTACGGTCTCAGTAGCACATTATGGACTTGTGGGAACATTCATATTCCTTCCCTATCCTGCCTCCCTCCCTCCCTTCTGGCTCTCAAAAGCATGTTGCAGGAAAGCGACAATTACAAGTATGACAAAGCCTGGTCATATATATCCTTAATCTAAAGTTGATACACACTGAAGTAGCAAAATAAGCATGACCTCATAAAGGACCATGCACTTTAAAATACAACAGAACTGCATTCAAACCTCACTGTTTGGCTTTGATGAGTTACTCAACCTCTCTGAGCCCTATCTGTAAAATGAAAACATGTTCTGAAGAACTAATATGAAGACTAAAAAAGCAACTGACATTGTACCTAATACACAGCAGTTAGTCAATAAATAGCATTTCATTTTTTATCATTACCTTTGTTATTATTCTTGCCTGTTCCTGTATATTTGGACATTTAGAAGAAGAAACACCTGTTTTAAGCAGTCCAAAGTTCCCTCTTAATTCTACCTTCAAAAGACTCAACGACCATCCTGAAGATAAGAGGGACAAACTTTACAAATTTTAGTGCCTAAAGCAGTATTCCTCAAAATAAGGGTATCCGAATGAATCCATCAGAATTACCTGGGAAGCTTCTTTAAAATACTAATTTCTGTGCCTCACACAGACTTGCTGAATGCAATCTCTTAGGGGGAAGAAGGCCATCAGCACATTTACATTTTTAACACACTTTTCTGGTAACTTCTATTTGTATGTACACTAAATTTAAGAACTCCTAGATTAGCAGTTAAATGGAATAACATGTGAATTTCTAGAAGAATAAAACTCTGCAGAGGCCTAGAATTCAAGCATCTTACCTACTACAGTGCTTTGGATCTCTGTGTGTAGAGCCAAGAGGCTGTCACACACACTATCCCCCACCAACCCAAGGCTGTGCAGCAGAACTTTCAGATCCAGGTCATCTGGGATGTTCCCATCCCCTTCTCCTGAAATGTAGATTTCAAGTCCACGATTCCTCATAGCTCGGGATATTTCTCCATGAACAGGATCCATCGAGAGAAAAAGTCTAGCAATTCAAAGAAAAAAAAAAATTGAACTCCTAGTTGTAACCAATGATGCAGCTCAGCAACAACTGGTGAGGGCAAATCCTATGTGGTTCATCTTTAGGGAGCTTGAGATACCACTAACTCAAAGTCTTCTACTTTCATCTGTATTCTATCTTCTAGTGCCAAAGTGCATCAAAACAGCAAAATCATTTTCTCTAAACCTACTCTCCTTAGAAACTATTGTTTATCCAGTGGACCTTTAATGCTGAGAATGTTAAAATTCTTACTTTCAGATATTACCCAAATCAGATAGTGCTAATTCATCATTCTAACTCACCTACAGAGATGAGAAAAGGGAGCAGTGTATTCTCCTGAAACAATTACCTTCATATATTCGATGTCTGGCAACATCTCCACCTAGCCATCTGACATCTCCAATGCTACACAGTGGATTCCTTGCTGAACTTCCCCATGTCAAACCTGCTCCTCTGCCAGTCTTCCCTTTCTCAATAAATGGCTCCCATATTTACCCAATTACTCAAGCCAAAAGCTTAGGTAAAATCCTTACTGTTTCTTTTCTCAACCCACCCATCCATCAGCAATTCCCACTCATATGGCCACCCTAGTCTAAGCTAACATATATCTTGCCGGAACTACTGCAAAAGACTTGTGATCAGTCTCCCTGCTTCAACCCTTTAACACCAACCCACTGCAGGGACCTCACCTCTTGATTATATTTTTTATTATTTCATTTTTTAAAATAAGCTCTGTGCCCAGGCACCTGGCTGGCTCAGTTGGTTGGGCGACCGCCTTCGGCTCAGGTCATGATCCTGGAGTCCCAGGATCGAGTCCCACCTCGGGCTCCCTGCTGAGCGGGGAGTCTGCTTCTCCCTCTGACCCTCTTCCCTCTCATGCTCTCTATCTCTCATTCTCTCTCTCTCAAATAAATAAATAAATAAATAATCTTTGGAAAAAAAAAAAAAGTAAGCTCTGTGCCCAATGTGGAGCTTAAACTCACAACCCTGAGATCAAGAATTATATGCTCTACCTACTGAGCCAGCCAGGAGCCCCCCTTCTTTACTGATGTGCTCCCAGAGTCTGGCAAATAGCAAAACCTACATAAATATGTGTTAACTGAATCAATAAACAGGTGAACATACTTATGACTGGATCATAAATATAACATATAAGAAGGTCCCACTGAATGTCTACCTCCCCCACTGAGGCAGTCAGATTCTTAGGCGGAAACTTAAGAGGCACAAATACCTGAAATTGGGATTTGGTGTTATGGTGGGAGTGGATCCATCTATCATTCCTCTCTCACTAAGAGTGAGAACACCTCCAGGTTCAAGCAAAGCATTCAAACGATCCAGCACTGATGGGCTGCACAGAGAGAATTCAAATACAATGGTGACAGACTGAAATGCTGCACTGGTTCTACTTTTCCTTGCACAGGCCTCCCACTCCTCCTGACCCATGTCCTCCTTCAGCATGGACCACTCCCCCATATAGAATTGTGTTCTCTCTCCCCGTCCATTCCCTTTATCATTCCCAAGGTATGTTGCCCAGAGATTCATACACAGTAAATATACAAAATATTTGTTCAATAAGTAAATAAAATTAAGGAAAATTGTTCCATGATCTATAGCTCTTTCTTTCCTCTTTCCCTCTTCCATCTCCCCCACTTCCCAGCATTATCAAATCAATCTGAAGGCAACTGGATTTCAATTCAAACATTCTGAAAAACGCTCCAAGTAGAGAAACCCATCATCTGACCTGGAGTAGTTTCTATTACGCTGTGTACTATGGTAGTTTTATGACGCCTTTTTTCTTACTTTAGAATCAAAGCAATACACACTGATGCACATTTACTAAATGTCTACCCTGTAAAAGATCCTCCATTTCAAAAATTTGCCCTCAAGAATGCCCCTAACAAAAAGAGTATTTTTGATGTTAAATAAAAAGGTCTACCTCAAAAATGGTTGGAAAAGTAATCCAATTCTGTTAGCCTTCAGGTTAGCTCAAAACAGTCATACAGAACTAAAATCTTGCAGCTAATGACCAACTACCTTTGTTCACCACAGGGGTCAGTCTACAGAATATGGTTGAAGATATGTTTCTAGTTAACAATAGGTTCAAAATACCAGTGCTTCCAACTGGGTTTCTACTTTGACAAGCATATCTCAAATTACAATGCTGTGATTAAGCAGAATGTCCTTACTTGCAAAAGTTAACATTGTCCATCAAAAGCCAATCTCCAGACTTCAGAGCCCGAACCAACATGCTGTCAACCCATTCAAATGTGCCACGGCTGTGGCCACTGGTGGACTGCAGAAGCTTCACCCCAAAATTCCGGAACTCTTCCACAAGTTTGGCAAACTCTGAAATGTCACAGCCACAGCACTTAATTTCAAACCAGGGCAATAAAAAAACCAACAAAAGAAAAACAAAAACCCCTAAGAGTTTATCCAAAAAAAAATTGGAAACTTAACAGCCCAGGTTTTAAAAGTTTCATAATAAAGTATAAATAAAGGTTTTTGTTTTGTTTTTGTTTAAACAAAACAGGTAAAAAAAATTAGGTCTGGTAGTAGAAAATACTTTTTAATGACTTTTTGAATTAATGGCTAGGTAGAGGTGACTCAAAGGTGACAGAAAAGGTAAATAATCTTGGTTACAATTTCTCAAATGGCATAAGGAGAATAATGCCTCCCACCTATTACTGCATTTTTATCAAATGAAAGGGCATTAAAAGTTGGCACAATGAAAATCAATGTCATTAAACCAGGCTTTCTTTATAATGACCACATCACAGGACTAGAGTAACAATTGCTATGTATTTGCCTAGTGCTTTATAGTTTATATAGCCCATCCCTAGAAATTTTTCAGTTGCTCTTTTTTTTTTATTGGAAATTGCCTTATGACCCTTGTTCATATCACAAAGTATAATGCATTGGACCCCATGAGAAATAATAAGGTTTCGACTTTACCTCCACTGTTAACAACTAAAAAACTATACAAAATATATGATACAGCTGCTTTCAGACACTGGTCAACAGCACAGGGCTGTGATACCTGAGGAAAGAAAACCCTGTAATTGCCCTCAATTTTGCCTGGAAGCAATTTCTGAATTGCAAAGCAAGGAGAGGAAACTCAAACATACAAGAGCAGTTTCACTGATTTGAGCAAACAGACTGGAACTCAGGGAGGCCAAGACAACTAGACTGAAGGGCAGAGCACTTGAGATGAAGGAGCTACTCAAAGAGTTCCAGAAATCTAGATAAAGCTGCTGGAGTCTTTGGCTAAATAACAGTCTTCACGTGCACGTAAAAGGTGAGGGAGGTTCCACAAGGGTAGGAAAACTTGCAAGGAAAGGACAATTTTTGGGGAGTTACGATTGGAACAATTCCCAGAGTTCATACAAGCCTGAGTATTGCTCCAGTTCCTACCAGCCAAACTGAAGAGACCCCACTGAATACACAGGCCATTCAGTAGAGATGCCATGCAAACTATGCCTCAATAGTAGGGCTAATCTTGGGGCACCTGGGTGGCTCAGTCAGTTAAGCATCTGCCTTTGGCTCAGGTCATGATCCCGGGGTCCTGGGATCGAACCCCACATCGGGTTCCTTGCTCAGTGGGGAGCCTGCTTCTCCCTCTCCCTCTGCCTGCCGCTCCCCCTGCTTCTGCTCTGTCAAATAAATAAATAAGTAAAATCTTAAAAAAAAAAAAAAAGTGGGGCTAATCTAGCCCTAGAGTAAAGGTTACTCTGAACTGACCTTAAAAAGCTTGAAATCAAGCTTGAAAAGATCAAAATGATCTGGTTCAACATGGCAGTGCAGAAAGATCCTGAACTCACCTACCACCATGGACACACTGAATTGACAGCTACATATGGAACAACTTCCTCAAAAAAAAAAAAACAAAAGAACAACAAAAAAACCCCTGAAGTCTGGCGGAGTGACGACTACACACCAGGCAAATGAAAACAAACAAACAAAACCACCCTGAAGCAGGGAGGAGAGGCTGAGAAATAATCTCACCATAAACCCCACCCCCAGTGCTGTGACCCACAACCAGGAAGGACCTGAAAACCAGAAATCCCAACTTTTAAAACATGTACCTGAAAGGCAAGCCCTCAAAACTTCTATCTTCTAAAAGCAACAGAGCTTGCATCCCAAGAGCACAAGACTGTGATCAGAGAAAGGGCTCACACACTCAGACTCCACCCAGCTCAGAAGCTGAGGTCCAGCTCAGAAGCAGCCAACTGCACCCAGAATTAAAGTGAAGGAGGCTCACCTGCCTGTATTAAAGATAACCTGAGGAGCAGTCATCTAATATAACATATACATCCTAGAGCCTGCTGGAACCCTCTCCAGGGAAGAAGACAGGTGCCATCTTTGTGCTCTTCCTTTGTGGAGCTCAGAAGCACCAGTACCTCCCAGAAATCCTTTTACGTAAGTCTCAAGGCCCTGATTTTTATAGCTATCCCCCAGGGATGCCTCTTGATCCTCTGGCTGTGGAGGCCAGGAGAGCTTGAGCTCCTGATCCCATGGGACTGTAACATATCAGTGTCACCCAGAAAGGAGATAGAATTGGTAAATTCTACCAAACATTCAAAAAGAATAAGTATCAATCTTTCTCAAACACTCCCGCCCCCCAAAAAAAAGCAGAAGAGGAAGAAGAGAAGGGGAATTTTCCAAACTCATTTTATAAAGTCAGCATTACCCTGATACTGAAACCAGACAAAGGTGCCACAAGAAAAGAAAGTTACAGCCTAGGGGCGCCTGGCTGGCGCAGCTGGTAGAGCATGCAACTCTTGATCTAAGGGTCATGAGTTCAAGCCCCACATTGGGCGTGGAGCCTACTTAAAAAAAAACAAAAAAAAATTATAGACTAATATTATTGATAAACATACAACCAAAAATTCTCAACAATCAAACTAAATTCAACAATACAGTGAAAGGAATATACACTACGATCAAGTGGGATTTATTCCAGGGATGTAAGAATGGTTCAACATCTGCAAATCAATGTGATACCACACATTAACAAAATGAAGGATAAAAATCATATGATCATTTCAATATATGCAGAAAAAACACTTGACAAAATTCAACATCCATTCATGATTAAAAAAACTCTTAATAAAGTGGGTATAGAAGGAATATGCATCAACGTAATAAAAGCTACATATGACAAGCTTACAGATAACATCATTACTTAATGAAAAGCTGAAAGCTTTTCCTCTGAGATCAGGAAAAAGACAAGGATGTCCACTCTCACCATTTTATTCAACACAATACTGGAATTCCAGGCCAGAGCAATTAGGAGAGAAAAATAAGAGGCATCCAAAATGGAAAGGAGAAAAGGAAAACTGTCACTATTTGAACATGATGTAAAATTACATACAGAAAAGCCTACACCACACACACACACACACACACACACACACACACACACACACACACACACAGAATAAACGAACTGAGTAAAGTTACAGGACACAAGAGCAATACACAAAAACCCATTGTGTTTCTATATACTAATAATAAACTATCAGAAAGTGAAATTGAAACGATCACATTTACAATCACATAAAAAAAATGCCTAGGAATAAATTTAACCCAGGAAGTGAAAGATCTGTATGTTGAAAACTCTAAGACATTAAGAAATTATGTAGACACAAATAAATGGAAAGATATTCCATGCTCATGGATTGGACTAATGTTATTAAAATGTCCATACTATCCAAAGCAATATACAGGTTAAATACAATCCCTATCAAAATTCCAGTGTATTTTTCACCAAAATAGAGGCTAAAATTTGTATGGAACCACAAAAGACCGCAAATGGCCAGAGCAATCTTAAAACAAAAGAACAAAGCTGGAGGCATTGAGTGCCCTTATTTCAAACTATATTTCAAAGCTAAAGTAATTAAAACAGCATGATACTGGCATAAAAACAGACACATAGATCAGTGGAACAGAAAAGAGAGCCCAGAAATAAACCCACACATATATGGTCAATTAATTTATTACAAAGGAACCAAGAATACACAATGAGGAAAGGACAATCTCTTCAATTAAAAGCAGTGCTGGGGAAATTGGATAGCCACATACAAAAGAATAAAACTGTAACCACTTATCCTATACTACATACAAAAATTCAAAATGGATTAAAGACTTGAATGAAAGACCTGAAATCACAAAACTCCTAGAAGAAAACCTAAGTGGTAAGCTCCTTGACATAGGTCTTGGTGAAGTTTTTTTTAATGTAACACCAAAAACAAAAATAAACAAGTAGGACTACATCAAACTAAAATCTTTTGGAACAGCAAGGGAAACCATCAACAAAATGAAAAGGTAACCTACTGAATGGGAGAAAATATCTGCAAGTCATATATCTGATAAGGGGTTAATATCCAAAATCTATAAATAACTCATACATCTCAACAGCAAAATTACAAACAAACCCATTAAAAACTAGGCAGCGGATCTGAATAGATTTTTCCAATGACCTACAGATAGCCAACGGGTACATGAAAAGATGCTCGAAATAACTGAGGGAAACGTAAATCACAACCAGAATGAGAGATCACCTCACACCTGTTAGAAAAGCTATTATCAAATAAGAAATAACAAGTGTTCACAAGCATATGGAGAAAAGGGAACCCTTGTGCACTACTTGTGAGAATGTAAATTTATACAGCCACTATGGAAAACAGCACAGAAGTTCCTGAAAAAATTAAAAATGGAACTACATATGATCCAGTAATTCCACTTTTGGGTATTTATCCTAAGAAAATGAAAACACTAACTTGAAAAGATGTATGCAACACCATGTTCACTGCAGCACTGTTTACAACAGCCAAGATATGGAAACAACCTAATTGTCTATTCATAGATGAATGGTTAAAGAAATTGTGGTGTACACACACACACACACACACACACACACACACACACACACACACACACGATGGAATATTATTTAGCCACAGAAAAGAATGAAATCTTGCCATCTATGACAACATGGATGGACCTCAAGAACATTATGCTAAGTGAAATAAGTCAGAGCAAGACAAATACCGTATGATCTCTCTTACATGTAAGTTCTTAAACAAAAGACCAAGCTTCTGGATACAGAGAACAGGTTGGAGGTTGAGGGAGTTGTGGGGGAGAAATGGGTGAACTGTATGTTTTGTTTTTTTAAATCTTAATAGATCAAATAAAAATATAAGATCAAACTAATCCACAAAGTCCAGAAGTCTTTAAAGAAATACAGCTGACCCTTAAAAAACAAAGGGGATAAGGGTGCTAACCTCTCCCCATTCAAAAATCCACATATAACTTTTGACCCCTCAGAAACCTGACTACTAATAGCCATCTTCCTAATAACAGTCAATTAACACATTATGTACACTGTATATATATACTATATACTGTATTCTTAAAATAAAGCTAAAGAAAATTTAAAAAAATATAAGGAAAGTACATTTACAGTACTGTACAGGTATTTCTTTGTTTTTGCTTTGTTTAGGATCATCAATTCTGGATTATTTTTCATTAGCTTCATTTTACTTTCTAAAACAAAGATTTTCAAGTTTTGCTAATAACTATTACATTAATAAAAAATTACAGATGTTACCTTACAAATATATTACTACCTATATATGGACACTATATGGACAATGCTACATACATATCTGATAAACACATCCAAACACACATACCTGCCTTTGAGTAGGAGTTGATTTTATTGTTGAGTCGCTGCATAAGCAGTAATACCGCTTCCAGCTTGTTGACAATCTCCATTGTGATACCTCTACCACCATCTCCAAGACACTTGGGCTTACAGGTCAGAAGGAAGTGACTCCAGGCTCTTAGCACTACTTCTGCATCATCAGCACTGATAAGGAGGCTGTCTCTTAACAGTGCCCTTAGAGTGCCCTCCACCTTTTCTAGCAGCTGCCTCCATGGACGTATAAGATCAACCTGAAATTTCCAGAGCACAAACTCATCATTGCCACTGACCAGACTCAAAAGAATACTCCTTTAAATAAAAAAATAATAAATAAATAAAATACTACTTGTAGTCACCAACTCAAAAGACCATCAGTCAGACCACAGCAATTATGTAGGTTTTGCCTGAAAATGTGAAGGCAGACCATTTACCTGCTCAAATCCACCCAGAAGCTCTGTAGTGTCCATTGCACTGTTCATAGCCATGATCTTTAATGTGTGACCAGTAAGGTGTGCCAGAAGCTGGACCAGGCTGGTCTTGCCCACAGAAGCTGGCCCCACAAGTATAACCATCCAGCTCATCTGCACGCACTTCATAATAGACTCCACAGACCGTAATGACTGGTGCAGGAGTGCCAGGGGACGGCGGGACGGGAGAGGAACGTAACTGCCACGGGAAAGGACTGAGTAGCCCAACTGAAAAAGACATGCCGGTGAGATTTCACAAGTGTGCCTGGTTGTGGGAGCAGAGGAAATCAAAGAAAAATGTAAAAGAATAGAGGATATTCCTACATGCCTCACCTGAATATCATAAGGAGTGATGTGAAATAGTCTGGATCCCGTGTATGGGTTGGAACTTGAATTAAACACATCCTTGAATACAGCAACGACCTAAATGAAGATAATACAGTCAGAACACAAGTCAGGCCACGAAATTCTGAGCCAAAGCTTCTAGAAAACATGCACAGCAACAACAGTCATGGCACTGTAAGTGGACACTAGTCACAATTTCCTTATCCTTTTGAATCTTCTCCTATAAACTTTTGCTTATAGATTACATTTATTTAAATCTTTAAGATGAAAGCAAACTGGAACTCAAGCAAAGTCTAGTCACTTAATCTCAAATTATTTGAGATTCCAGTTGAGAATGTATCATAAATTAAAGCCACACATGTGATGGCAAATCTACAGATGAAAAATGAATCTGCTCTCATCATTCAAGATATCACCTAAAAACATAGAGGAGAATAGTAGTCTGAAGATTATAAAGAACAATGACCATTTCTTGAGCACCTATTATGTGCCGTACATTATAGAGGTTCTTTATTATGTATGATCCTTATAGCCTTGCAAACTAGGTATCATTTCCACTTTACAGATATGGATAACAGGATTCATAAGAGTTGTAAGGATTTACTCATGGTTAGTAAGTGATTTTAGATCCAAGCCAGTCTCACTCCGAAACACCATTTTAGCTTTCTATTTATGTAGAAGGACAACCAATGTTATTTCTCTGATTATTTACATTCAGTAATCACATCCTTACCAGAAATACAATTAGAAAACTTGCCACTAGCCCTACTTCTTTTCTGGATTTCTTTTTAAGAGGAGTTGAGTTAGGGGGTAAAGCTAGGGGTGTGTAAAATACACTAATTTAGCCCAGAGCAGCAGGAAAAATTCCAACCACCCAGGATATGTACACCAAGTTGCAGGTTTCTAACAAAGCAGCAATACTCATATTAATCATTGTACACTGACTAAAATCAGAAAATAAAAATATTATAAAATAAGTCATAGGAATAGAATGTATGACATGGTGACTATAATCAATAATACTGTGTAATGTATTTGAAAATTGCTAAGAGAACAGATTTAAAAAGTTGTCATCAAAAGTCTTTTGTAACTATGTAAGGTGAAACATGTTAATTAGACTTATTGCAGTGATCATTTCACAATGTATACAAATACTGAATCATTGTGTTGTACACCCAAAACTCTACGTTGTATGTCAATTACACCTCAGCTAAAAAAATTAATAAGAGTTTGAGAAATACCAGGAAAAAAATGATGAAGATAAAATCATTATCAGTACCAAACATTGACTAGACTCAAAAAGGAGCACAGGAGAAAAGTGCTCCTGTCACATACTTTTGGGTCCAGGTGTTTGATGATCTTATATTCTACTCCAAAGCAAATTATCCTTTCCTCTCCCTGACAGTCTACCAGAACTAAAATTACAAATACTTTCAAAATGTAGTTGATTTATTTAGTTTTACAAAGTCAGATTCAATTTACTCAAACTCTTCCAGCTTTGATAAGCCTTTTTCCTATTCACTGTGTGTGTGTTTGTGTGTGTGTGTGTGCGCGAATTACAATAACTAACACAGAGAAGTGATGGAAACCTTTCGGTGACATTCCATTTGACTAACATCAATTACCCTATAACTGGCCAGGGTCTGGCCACGATGAATACAGTATAATCAGTTAAGTGGATGAAGAAAATAAAATACTAGCTGATGGTAGATGAATTATATATAATAAAATTCTATTTTAAAAAACTAGGTGAGGGGCGCCTGGGTGGCTCAGTCATTAAGCGTCTGCCTTCGGCTCAGGTCAGGATCCCAGGGTCCTGGGATCGAGCCCAGCATCGGGCTCCCTGCTCAGCGGGAAGCCTGCTTCTCCCTCTCCCACTCCCCCTGCTTGTATTCCCTCTCTAGCTGTCTCTCTCCCTGTGTCAAATAAATAAATAAATAAAATCCTAACAAAAAAACTAGGTGAATATTTTGTCCTAATATAATGACCAAAAGGCACTTGCACATAATGAATGAGTTAACATTTGGCTACAACTGGGATATGGAAGGAAAGTTCTAGGCTGGAATGCTGGCTCCATCACTTACTATAGGTGATACTCCATGACTGTGGGCATTGAATCCTCATTGGTAGGAGGTCATGATAGTGCCTCCTGCCTGCAGCTACTGTATTCTGTGAGACTGGACTTTAAATACCACAAAGCAAAATGAACACATTATTAGTTTATTAGGTTAGGAATTCTACTGTTATTTTCTATTTACAAAGAGATATTTTTACTTCCATTCAGATACAGAATATTCTCTTATGTAACTACTTATACTTTGTAGAGAAAAGACTTTGTAACTCAGTTTATTTAAAACCAGAAAACCCTCCTCCTTTACTATCACCTGTCTCCTCCTGTTTCTCCCCTCTGCACCTTGAAAGAGGATAAAAGACCTAGTTCTTTATTACTGGGGGGCAAAACTGTTTTAATAAGGTTTGCAATAAGGGGATTCAGATGGATAAATAAAGTGTGTACTCCGAAGCAAACTACTCTGCATTTTGAGACCTCGAGGTAGGTGAACGTTTAGTCTCTTTCCTTTTTCCCCTCCCCCCCACTTTGTGTTTTACTGATGCCAGTGCTCAAGCTTTGACCCCCCGTACTTCGCAGAGGGTACACCACTCCTTCTGCTGCTGCTTCTTGGCCTTCAGGTTTTCCTCGTGTTTGCTCAGCTGGCAGCACATGGCACGTGTCTTCTTGGGCCACAGATCCAGGGGCTTGTACTTCTTACCTTCGTAGAATTTCCAGAGGTTCTCTTTCTGCGTCTGGTTGATGACTGTGATAACACGGGTGATGGGAGCTCGGAAGCCACGCCACCTGTCACACTGGTGACGCGCAGCTGGGACAGCTCCACCTTCAGCTTTTCCAGCTGTTTAAGAAGCTCCTCCTTCTTCTTACCGGGAAGGTCTCAAGCCTTCATCTTGGCCCTTCGTAATCCACTGCTGCCGCCGGAAAGAGGCCGAAGGAAAGAGCTCTTTCCTTAACTTTTTTTTTTTTTAAAGATTTTATTTATTTATTTGACAGAGAGATAGAGAGCACAAGTAGGCATAGGGAAAGGGAGAAGCAGGCTCTCCACTGAGAAGGGAGCCGGACGTGGGGCTTGATCCCAGGACCCCAGGATCACGACGACCTGAGCCGAAGGCAGCCGCTTAACTGACTGAGTCACCCAGGCGCCCCCTCTTTCCTTAACTTCTAAATTCTAAGCAGCTTTAATGAGTTTAGTATTATTAGTGAGTATGCCCTTTCTCTCCCTTAAGAAATCAGCTTTCAGATGGAAAGAAACACAAAGAACAAGTGTTAAACTCACCTTTTCTTTGTCTTCCTTGGTTCTCATTCTCTCACCATAGACCAAAAACACATGCTGACCAGGATCATAACACCCAGGGGACTGGTCAACTAGCATCAACTGACACCAGCGAAAAAGGTCCCGAAGGTTGAATTCCCAGGGTCCTCCTTTTTGCCCCCATTTCTTCTCAACAGTCACTTCGTGATCAATCTAAAAAGAAAACAGCATTATTGGGAAACATGTCCCATTGCTACTGCATTGCATTGAGTACTGTAATGTACTACAAATGCATATACAATCTGAAATAGAAATTAGCAGGTTTGATACAAATGTCTCTTTCTCCCAACCCAGACATGTAAACCAGGAATACTCTTGTAAGCATTAATACTGATACACACAATAGATCTGAATTACTGTAATCCTCAAATAAATAGGTTCTTCCACTAGAAACTTGTACAATTCAATGTGGTTTATTTTAGAGAGACTGGTAAATTTGATAGTGTCCCACAATGAAAAAAATGATGCTTTTATTTATAGCATGAAAACTAAAAACAATTAATACAAGTAGGTACTTACTTGGTTGTTGAAAGCAACCATCTTCTTGACAATATTTTTGTCAATGGCTGGAAACAGAGTACTGGCAATGAACTCCATGTCAATTACTGTAAGGGGATCCACAAAGACCTATAGAATCCAAAAAGAACATGAAGAAATGCTATTGCTTCTCTTTCCTGAACATGAGGAAGGACTACCACTTGTAAAGTAAAATTGTTATTTAACACCAAAGTAACAGTACCTCAGTTTAGATATATATAAAATTTCAGTTACAGAAATCTCTTTTCTTGCATTTTTAGGATACAGAATCCTATAAAATATTTGAAATACAGGGCAACAGAGGTTTTGTTGTTGTTAGCTCCGCTCTAGTGAATTAAAGAAAAAAAATACATACAACTTAAGTGTATTTGTTTATATTTTTAAGTATATATATTTTTTAAATTTCTCATGTATATAATGCCCTCAAAACTCAAGATGGTAAGGCATGGGAGCATTTACTTCAAAATCTCAACTTTTCAACTTTTCAGTATGTTTGAAATTCTTCAGAATAAATTAGTCTGAAAAGATACTCAGTGAATTATTAATTATCAATGGAAAGGGACACTGAAGAAAGCTAACATCTAGAGCCATTTCCAAATCTACAGACTAGTCAAACTTTGACAAATGTTAAAACAAGTAAGCATATGTAAGTACGTGCGCGCACACACACAACACTCTGACCTCTGCAAATGAGAATAAAGGCAGTAAGAAACTAAGAAATACATCAAATGTTAATAATGTTAATAATGATCGACTCTGGTATGGAGAATACTGGATTTTTTATTCTTCCTGTTAGTTTTCCTTCTCACTTTAATACATCATTTTCATCATTAAAAAAATTTCAGTATTTTAATAGATCACTTAGACACCTGGAATGGTCAAAAACTGGCCTTGATCCTGAGCACGGTAATGGAATTCCTGGAGGGGTGGTCACCTTATTTTCTACTAATTGATAACACACCAGGTTCTCCAGGACTGAAGACAAAGGGACTCACACCAGGAAGAAAGTGATAATGGGAATCAGTCACGTTAATATGCATCATATAGAGACATGGAATTGAGAAACAGATCATTAAACTGATGCTCTCTCATTCTTACAGTGAGCATCCTAATAGGTATGTGCCAGCAGTCCTATCATCCCCAACATTTCACCTTTGGTCTCCATGGCAACAGCAAATCTTACCTGAGTGAATCTATTAAGGAAAGACCTCGGCAAGCCTTTCCTCCCACCTCCTTGTCTAAAAGGATTTTGACACCCGAAAATCTTCGTCTTTTCATGCTGTACTTGAAAACTCATTCCTAACTCAGGAACATAGATTTCTCCTCTGTGGTCAAAACAAGCATTGAGTCCTTCCAATACAGACTGAGAAGCCAGGTTGAGCTATTTGAGGAAAGTACATATATTTATTACATATGCTGTATAACTATAACAAAAAGAAGAAGAATATGCACAAATGTAGAATAGTGCTGTCTACAGGAGAAGGAAGCTCAAACAATATTGACAACATTCCATTTTTTTAAAGATTGATTTATTTTTGAGAGAGAGAGAAAGGAAGGGGGGAGGGGAGGAGGGAGGTAGAGAGAGAGAATGTCCAGCAGACTCCCCACTGAGCACAGAGCCTGCCATGGGGCTCCATCCCACAACTCTGAGATCATGACCTGAGCCAAAACCAAGAGTCGGATGCTTACCTGACGGAGCCACCCAGGTGCCCCAGTAACATTCTATTTCTTAATCCAAGTATATTCATCCTATTATTTCATATATATATGTGTGTGTATATACACATATGTATATACATATATATATATACCTATATATTTCAGACATCTGGGGAATATAAATTATCAATAACTTTTAAGTAAATTGAATAAATATTCAGACTGAATTTTTTTAAAAAGCAGTTTAAATCTTTTCTAAAATTAAACTGTGTCCATTGTATTCATCTATACGGACCTACTTTGTATATCCCAGCTTACCAAAAAAAACTGGCCAGTACACAGATCTCACTTTTGCACTGTGAGATCTTTAAAGATGAAGACAGCTCTTTACATACTTAAATATCTTTCTCAGGTAAAAAACTGAATGAAATCTCCAAATGGGCTTCAAAGTCATGATATAAACTACATAAAGTAGATCGACATAGCTAATTTTCACCAAAATTTTTGTGAACAAGAACAAATACAAGAAGTTTCTGTGCCAAAAATGAAAAGAGCTGAACGGAGGTCTTCAGATTACAGCTCAGGGATGCAAAGTGTGGTAGTTTTTAGACATGGAAAAATTCAATTAGGAAAATGCGAAATCAATAAAATGTAAACAGACAAAAAAACAGACTATAACAGAATTTCAAGTGTCATGTTTACATAAACACTACAAAGTACAAATTCCATTGAATATTCCCAAACAGGTAAAGCTCTAAAAGCTGCTCTTAAATGTGACTGCAGTCAAGAATGTCTTGGGTACCTGGATGCACTTCCACCCAATAGGAGTATGGTCTGAAGCCTTAAATTTTAAAACTGGGCATTTTTTTTTCCTGGCTAAAGAATATAATACTATCAGGCATCTTTTTCTAAAAATCACCTTCCTCCTCCTTAATATCTCCCCCCATGATAAGCAGGAAGCAGCTCAGCTGAAAAGAAACCCCACAGGGGGTCTGAATCTCGGGGACCAGCTGGGGCCAGTCTCAAAAGTTCCATCCACAGCATTCTGATCACACCAATCCTTGAAGCTCCACCACTACTCCCCAGCCTTCTCCTGGATTAACAAGGCATATCCCAAAGTGACCAGATGCTTTTGCCCATAGCCTTAAATTTTTTATTTTTGTGCAGTACTTTTCAGTATCTCCAGCTGCCTGCTGGTCACTAAGATTCAGCATTTATCCCAGGTATCATGAGGGACTCTGTTCTTCCAGTCAACAACTTATCCAATATGCACATGTAACACTGACCATTTTCTCACCATTTTTTCTATGTCTCTTAAGATAACTTCCTGCAGCAGTCTCTCTGTTGCACTTATAAAGCTTGTGGCACACTGTAAAACACCCATGAAATAAATACAAAATACAAAGCCAGTCCACCAGAGACCATAGAATAAACCAGTGAAGAGACAGTTTTTCTCTGGAAGCTGGCTTACAAAAGCAGGAGTTAGTGGCTTGTATATACAGGGGTTTCTCTATGTGCTTTCTGACAAGTGACTTTTCTTACTCTTAAAAGAAACCATGGAGGACTTTTCTTCATTAGAGAATTTGTCTTTACTAGCAAAACAGCATGGTCGTCCCAGCAATATGAAAAGTATGACTGCTCTTCCCCTTGTGACCCCATGCTGGGCACGACAAAACAGTCCTCTCACCTCATCCAGTACAACCCAATGGCCTGCCTTCAGAGCCGCCAGCAAGGGCCCGTCCCGCCAGGCAAACTCTCCTCCCTTGCCACCTTCAACAGGTAGATCTGCTCCAAACAGGTCTGTGATGTCCTTTGAGAGGGGGCAGAAAGGAGGAAAAGCCAACATTACATAAAAAAATTAACTAGATCCCAAGACCCTAAACCTAACATGATAAATTCTTGGGCCTTATGCCACTTTTCCTTTTTATACCCAAGACAGAATTAATCAATCCTAGCACTCTTTACCAGGAGCCCAGACATGCCCCCAAGGACCTTGTCACAATACTGCAAGTATCAATCGATCGGAGCAGGAGCTCTAGATCAGTAGTTCTCAACTGTGGCTATACTTGGAAATTAACTGGTGAGCTTTAAACAAAACAAATAAAAATAAAGACCAGTAACAAGGCCCAGGCCCTGCTCCCAGACCCCATTCCTACAGAGTCTCATTTGTCACCTCTTGTCCCATAATTTCATGAGATTGTTTATTTCTATTAACTTTTTTTTTAGAAAGGACAAAAATAAAGAGGGTTAATACTGAATTGGGCAATTATCTCTCAAAAGACAATTAGAATAAACATCTAGAGAGAATAATATTATAAATATCAGTTATTAATGAATCTAAAAGAAGACTTAGTTTGGAAGGTCATGTTGCTGTGGTCTTTATCACCATGAAATATTTGGGATTTTGAAAAGGTCCTAACTATTTCTGATTAAGAAACTCTATAAACAGATACAAATATTACTCCCTATACTCATCCTCATCAGCTATAGGATGACGAAGCTTACCGTCTGCTCTGACAAGTTGACTCGAACAAGGATGTTGCCTGAAGCCTTTGCTAATGCTCCCACCAAACTTGTCTTGCCCACACCAGGGGAGCCCTCCAGGAGAATGGGTTTGTTCAGTTTTGTGGCTCTTAAGAGCCTCTGGGCATTCATAGCTGTGGTGCCTGCACTGAGTGCATAGTCGGCAATATTATTCCTGTGAAGGACAGGTCCTTAAGTAGAGAAAAGAAAAGCCACATATAAGCTGGACATCAACCAAATCACATATACATGTCAACGCCAAGATTTAAAGACTCTAACAAGTAGACTTTCAGTCAGTGAAGCACCATCTGTAATGAAAATGCTCAGCCGTATTTCAACATTTCCCCACTTTTAGGTTATAAAATCCTTTAAAGGAATGGCCAGCAGCATACGTTCTTCAACTGTGCCTACTACTCAGATCTCTCCAGTGCTTATATCTATGCATATACTTACTTACATAGGTCTAACTGCAAGCATGTTTTTCCTTTCACAACCTACACCTGGAATTACTACATGTACTTGTACAATTTACCTTCACACATAAGTATTTTCCTAAAAGTCAAGTGGAAGCTAGGTGTGTAGGCCACGTGTATCCATATAAATAATTTCATCCAAGGTTTTTAGGCCTCCCAGACAATTCAGGATGCATCTTTAACCCATAATCTAGCTGAACTGCAGACTAATAATACTTTTATAGGGCTTAACATTTGTGTCACTGTGTTTCCTGGAAGAAACTTTTCGTATACCAGTTTGGAGGGCTAGGAAAACATCTATTACCTCAGCTATGGAAGCAGAGCAAGGACCCCCCCGGTTCCAGGTCACTAACATATAGCTCCTACATGAGAGTATTGAATATTATGATAATGACTTAGGGAAATCAGATCATGGATGCACCATTGTGGATGAAGAGTACTATCGAGGAGGGAGAGAGAAAAGGGCGATATTCCATTAGGCCAGGAACCTAGGCTGGTTTTGTTCACCACTGAACCCCCAGTAACTGCCACTGCTCCTCTAAGCATTTCAGACACTCAATAATTATTAATGTAGGGAGGGAGGAAGGGACAAGAAACAGATGACCCTGCTAGAGAAGCAACAATCTGAAAAATTACTAGTGCCTTCTAAGATAGCTAATCTACCTCATTTAAATATTTGATAGAAGCAACCTAGTAAGAATGAGAGCAAGGATTAGAATTGAAACCCACCTGAGTTACCCATTTAATCACTCACTCATTCATCCATTCACTCAATCAACAGACATTTTCTGAATGCCTATGACTGCTAGATTACATCTCAGGTGTCAGGGACAAGAAGATGAGTGATGAAATTCCTGCCCACAAGGGTTCACAAAACTATTTTGGTAGGCAATGATGAGGGTCTACATTATGGGTTGAATTATCACTATAGGAAAGCTCTTGTTTTGAGCACTAAATAACAAATAAATGCATTTTTACAAGATAATTTATTCATAGATTAAAGACTATACTTTCCCCTATTTTTATATGTCAGTTATATATTTTTAATTATTCATGAAATTACAGTTGGTTATATCAAGTCAGATTCTAATTCAGATAACTAGTTTAAAAATAATCATGAATGTGATACACTAAAAGTTACAATAAAAGTCAAGTACCTATGATCTACAAGAACAGAATCTTCATTTATTTAAAATCATTCTTACCCCTTGATATAAAAAATGGATGAATTCCCCAAAGGTTATCTATTCCAGTAAATTCTTTGGCCTTGAGTCTGTCATAAATCTTCAATTCATTTTTCTGACATTCTGTAAATCGTACTATCTTGGAAAGTTTCTTGATTAGGAATTTCAGACATTCTTTGCGAGCCAAGAGGGCCGTACCAAACCCTGAGGAAGTTACCCCTAAAAGACAGAGGATCAGTCCATCAAACAACAGCATGGACGCCAAGCTTCCCAACTACTCATCACCCACTACTTGGGTGGTTTCCAGAGGAAATGAGGCCCTTGCTGAAGTTACACCCAAAATGCAATTGCTACTGTAAATAGTCCAAAGGCAAAGTCTTGATCCCCCATTCCCACAATTCATAGATCAGAAGCAGCTTATTCAGTAAAGCACCTATGCACTCCAAGATGAATCAGCCTGGAGGTAGGAGTAATTAATGTGGTACTGTTGATCATACTGGTTTATATCCGTAATCTTCACTGCTGATAAAACACAGAATTTAAACACTGAATTTTATGAAATTATGGTAAACTTAAAAACAAACAAACTAAAGGATTCAGGCCATTAACTATAAATGACCATTCATGTTAAGAATTATCCAGTCCTTCAGGAGCAAGGGCATTTCCAACAGTCTTCTTTTTACTGGTAATCACCATTTCATGTTTACCAAGTCCCTGGCCTATAAGCAATGAGAAGTTGCAGCCTCTCTTTTACATCAACCACTTCTCAAAAAGAGTAGAAAGAAAATAAAATCCATTCTGCATCTTAGAAATGTTAGAGTAAGTCATTTTTTTTTAAACTGTCTGGGTCAGAGGTCAGAGGTCTGGGCTTGTTCCATTTCATACTCCCCTCTACCCTAACCCTCTTGACCCCACACCAGCTAACAGACAACATACCTGAACCTATTCCATCTATGTACACCAGGCATGCAGCATGGACAAATGATGTCACAGTGGAGATGGTCTCTGGCCTTTTCAAAGCAGCTTCCTCCCCCATTGTATTCATGAAGTTAACCCAGGACAGGATATCTCTGATACTGACCACACACCTTCGGCCAAATTCCTGGTGGGTCAGCCAATCAATGAAATCCAGCATCACCTCAGCTATGTCAGCCCCTAAGACACAAGGAGGCAAAGGCAGTTGCTTAGAAGTAGCTGTATCGAAAACTCCAAACAGGGTTTTGTAACATGGGGCCCAGAGATGGCCTAAGAGAGGTCTGTGCTCCATAAGATTATATGCAAATTTTTGTGAAAGGAAAGTATATTACTGCTTTTTCTAGGTAGAGGGGGTCCATTGCTTTTATTACATTCCCAAGAGGTTCATGAATAGCATTCCACACCTACCAAAAAAGAAAAACCACCTTGAGAATTACAGCCTAAGAAGCAATCCTGAAAACTGCTCAAAGAGAGTATTCATTTGGTTCATGTTCAGATACAATTATGGAGACACGATGATTTTAGAAAATATATAAATTTTATTGTATTTTAAGCTGATTCACTGGAATGGGGATGCCATATTTTCAGGGGCATTTTTTAAAAGATTTTATCTTTTTGAGAGACGGAGCGAGGAAGAGAAGGAGAGAGAGCACAGGCTGGGGGGGGGGGTGCGGAGGAAGAGGGAGAAGCAGACTCCCCACCAAGCAGGGAGCCAGATGTGGGACTCAATCCCAGGACCTTGGGATCATGACCTGAACTGAAGGTAGAGGCTTAACCGAATGAGCCACCCAGGCACCGCTTCAGTGGCATTTACTTCAGGTTTTTTGTTTTATTAAATCCATGCATCCATCAGAATTCAGCGAATTAGAGGATTCGTAAATTTTGTTTCATGATTTAAGTTAAAGGACTAGTCTAATTAAATATCGTAAAATATTTGGAAAAAAAATACTTAATATAGATTAGAAGCAATGTCAATTAAGTTTAATAAAGCACTTTACATAACTCCTGAAGTCAACAATAAACATTTATCTAAGACATATGAGTACCAAAGAATGTTTTTTAAAAAAAGAAAATATGATGGGGAGCAATTAGCACTGCTATAATATAAAGTGGACCATTCAACAAGAGTCTTCAAGGCTATACTGCAATCACTTAGTAGAAAACTGTGTAGTTAGAAGAAAAATACTAATTACAAAAAAAAACCCCATGAATCTTTAAAAAGAACTTAAAATGGTAACTCAATGGGAAAAATATCCAGTCACAATGAGGAAAGAAATTAAATGCTGTTTCAGCAACTAGATATTAAACATGAGTATTTGGATCCATATTTCAGAATGGAATAAATTTGAAGTAAATCAAGGACTTAACGGACTTTATCCATTGTTAGAGGATAATTAAACCTTGACTATTAGACAGAAAATCATCAGGTAAGGTGGATGGGTTCATACACGTATTTTTTATAACAAATATTAAAAGGTAACAATAGGAATCCATGTTATAAATGTAATAATAAATATTAATATGTAAAATGATTGGGGCGTCTGGCTGGCTAAGTCGGTAAAGCATGTGACTCTTGATCTCAGGGTCTTGAGTTTGAGCTCCATGTAGGGTGTAGAGAAGTACTTAAAAAATAAAGATAAAATGATTAGTATTTATTAAAAAGTAAATCATACAGAATGTTCATCACTAGTAATGAAAGAAAATGAAATTTTAGACTACCCATTAAAGTAATAAGAACAAGGGCGCCTGGGTGGCTCAGTCGGTTAAGCAACTGCCTTCAGCTCAGGTCATGATCCTGGAGTCCAGGAATCGAGTCCCACATCGGGCTCCCTGCTCGGCAGGGAGTCTGCTTCTCCCTCTGACCCTCTTCCCTCTCATGCTCTCTATCTCTCATTCTCTCTCTCTCTCTCTCTCAAATAAATAAAATCTTTAAAAAAAAAAAGTAAAGTAACAAGAACAAAACAATGGATTTCATTCTATCAAACAAACAAAATAAAACTCCTCCATGTTGGAAGGACTATGCCAAGCAGGTACATTTACTAAGTTGCTGTTAGCACCGTGAATGGGACCATCCTTCTGGAGAAAAATCTGGCCATAACCAATGAGAACAATGAATTTCCTTATTTCTACTTTTAGAAATAAAACTCAAGGAAATAACTCTTAACATGTTATTTTAACAAAAACACAATGTCTTCAGAAGTATCGGTCATAAGAGTAAGAGATTTTATTTTATTTTTTTAAAGATTTTATTTATTTATTTGACAGAGAGAGAGAGATGCAGCAAGAGAGGGAACACAAGCAGGGGGAGTGGGAGAGGAAAAAGCAGGCTTCCTGCAGAGCAGGGAGCCCAACGTGGGGCTCGATCCCAGGACACTGGGATCATGACCTGAGCCACCGGCAGATGCTTAACGACTGAGCCACCCAGGCACCCCACAGTGGGAGATTTTAAAAAGCCCACATGCCCTTCAGAGGTCATTATTTAAAAAACAAAAAAAACAACATCAATTTCATAGAATCTTTTCTGTTTTATTCATACTATGGATGTATAGATAAAACTACTATTGAGATTTATGAACAAAAATTCCTAGAGAAAGCTAGAAGAACTCAGTGGTGTTTATATATTGATTAAGAGAATACAGTGAATATATCTTAAGTATTCTGAATAGGATCAGAATTCAATTTAGAATTCATAATTAATTATAATATTAGATTCATTACATCTTACGTATCTTTATTAAGAAAATTTCGAAATAAAAGCTTTATCTAGTTTCCTGTTTTTAAGAACATTTTACGCTATGCCAACCTGATCCACTTCTAGATGATGAAAATTAAGCCACTTCTCCCTTACTCTCCTTGTTCCCTCAGGATCTCTAATGCTTCCCCAAAGAAGTTGCTGCCATGTAGGCTTTACAAAGCTTACAGTAAATAAGCTCTCTAAGGACAAGCAGTGAGGCTCAGTGAAGTCCTAGGGGCTGCAGTGCCAACTGCCCTGTAGAGAAACTGTTCACTCCATTAAGCATGAAGCCCACTGGTGATGGAGCCAACGTGGCAGTGTAATGGCAGCTGCATTCTCTGCCATTCTTTTTTTTTTTTTTTAAAGAATTTATTTATTTTATTTATTTGAGAGAGATAGTGTGAGAGAGAGCACAAGCGGGGAGGAGAGGGAGAAGCAGGTGCCCGCTGAGCAGAGAGCCCGATGCGGGGCTTCATCCCAGGACCCCAGCACCATGACCCAAGCCAAAGGCAGATGCCCAACCAACTGAGCCACTCAGGCGCCCCTCTGCCATTCTTATTATAATCCAAATAACTGGTAAGAGTACAGAGCCCACAGGAGATACAGAGGCTACATCAAAGGGGAAATCTGGCCCCAAAGCAGAGCCAAAAGACAAACCATGCCTGCTTAATAATTTGTCTTTTTCTTTAACTGGAATTCTCACATTGAATGCAGCACTGCAAACTGCACTTCTTACTTACCATGGTAAGTAAGAAGTTCTGAGTATGGGCCTTGGACCAACATTATTGGCATCACCTAAGAACTTATTAGAAAGGCAAATTCTCAAGCCCCACCTCAGACGGACTGAATCCAAAACTCTAGGTAGGAGGCCCAGCAAGCTTTATTTCTACAAGTCCTTCAGGTGAGTCTGGAACTCAAAGAAGCAAATATCCTTTTATACATTCTTTAATTTAAGAAAGAGACTTAAAAGAAGAGAGAGAGAGAAAGAGGGAAATAAAATGATCCAAAAAACTATGTATTAAGGCTTGAAACCAGAGCTGGGTTCTAAATTTAGCCCTTCAACCTGTAAGATAAATATATATACATCATGATGAATGCTAACTAGACTGTGATCATTTCACATTAGATACAAATATTGAATCATGTTATACACTTCAAGCTAATATGATGTTACATGTTGATTACAACTCAATAAAAAAACATACATGTATACATCAAAGCAATCTAGCTCAATACAAGAACCATATAATAAATGTTTTGACCCTTACTAGATATCTTAAAAATTGCTAAATTTAGGTTTTAGGTATACAGAAGTTTTTTAATACTATTCTTCTATTTCCTTATGTTTGAAAACTTTTATAATGAAAAGAAAAATTTTTTATTTTTTTTCTTAGAAAGCAAGTGGGGGTGGGGGAGGAAAAGCCACCCAGAACATTTTTAAATAAAGTTAATAATAAATTAGTTGATGACAGGGACGCTCGGGTGGCTCAGTCAGTTGAGCATGGGACTCTTGATTTTGGCTCAGGTCATGATCTCAGGGTCACAGGATGGAGCCCTCTGTCAGGCTCCACACTCAGCAGGGGGTCCACTTCAGGATTTTCTCTCTCCCTCTGCCCCCACCCCCACTGCACTTGCATTCTCTCTCAAAAATAAATCTTTTAAATAAATAAATAATTAAAAAAACCTTTAACATGGATTTTTAAAGTATTTTGATATTATTTCTGATTTTAATTAAATGAAATCTTAGACCTATTTCTATTTTCTAAGACATGATTTCTAATTTCCATTAGCTTCAGAAGTTTGGGAATTACGTTTACCACTTGAAAGCTCTCACCTTTATGATCTATTCTGCCCAGAGACAATCCTGGACGAAGATTATGGCTGATAATCTGAATTAAATCTTCACGATTTGTGCTTTGTGGGCACCATATTTCCGTAAACCGGTTTCTTAAGGCAGGAGACAGCTATAAGAAACAAAAATTTCAATTTGAATGTAATACTTATAAGGAAAACTAGAAAATAAATCCTTTGAAGGAGTATTAGCTGATGAGTCTAACGAATACCAGATGCTTCTTTCATTACCTCTACTACAATTGAAGACCTACTTTATCCTGGCTCCTTCCACAGATCATCTCATTAGTCTCCACCACACCCTCCAAGACAGTATTCTCATCACTTTCTTTATAGACAGAGTGCAGAACTTCAAGGTGTCAGAGAATAGGTGGGTGCAAGTTGAAGTCCAGCCCCAGTGGGTGACCCCCAAGTCTGAATACTTCCCCTAAGCAAAGGCCCTTCCTTTACCTTTAGTTACATAACCAGCACTTTCAAGAAAATAAAAGCTGTTGTCCCACAGGGGAGAGCTGTCTGAAGTAGAAAGAGAAAACATCTTTTATGTGGCTCAAAGGGGGACAGTGAAATTATTAAGGAGGTACATATTTTACCTCTGTATAACAAAGAATCATTACTCCTTCCAGTCTTTAGGGCCTTTGCCCTGAAAATGGATTCCTCTACCCTTCTTACCCTTCCCCTACGTCAGTTAACCCCTATTAACAAGCATATACAGTGCCACATATGCACGTAACTATTAGCTTATTATGGCTTTCCTTTTACTTGATAAACTCCATCCATCTGCCTGGCCTACTACAGCAGGACTAGCAGCAATGCCTATACTCAGGAGCAGCTTAGTCAAGACCTAGTGAATGTGGGAGTGTTCCCTGCTGCTGAAAAGCAGTGCCATTGGTCTTTGGCATCTTACCCTCACTCTGCCTGCTAGGGAGGCAAAAACAAAAAAGAACCATCCCTTAGGTAAAAGTTGGCCATCTTTTTCTAAGAAAAACTTGAACTACCCTAACTTAAGCTAACCTTAACTCACACAACTTTGAAATCATATCTTTCTAAGCTATTCTCACTTGCCAAAGAACCACTTTTCATATTATGTTTGAAGCTGTGATGCATTTCTTCTTATTTTTTTCTTTCTTCTCTTCAGAACATTTCAAGAAGCATAGTGATAATCTTTCTTATTACGCTACAGAGGAAAATCAGCCCTGAAGCATCATGTTCACATTTCAGGGACCCACCAAGTTACCAAGAACTTTAACTACTTTCATTCACAACCCTTGTTTCTTCTCATTGTCCCTGACCTATCACATCACCATTTTCCTAACAGACCAGGATCCCACACACAACACAGACTTCTCCACCGAGAGGCTTCACAAGCCTGAAAGCCAAGGTGTGTTCAGGGTATTGGATCCTGGCTGGATCCTAACACCACCCTCTGAACAGAAGGCTGCTCTCCACCTTTTCCTTTACCAATAGTCTGAGAGAGAACAGATATGCTCCACCTGCAAAATCAGAAGAGGTTCCTGGCTGCAACATTTTTGTCACTTTAAAACACTCAAAGCCACACTTGTGTTTAAGAGAGGAGACTCCAGAAACAGAGTTTAAGATTAAATTTCAGTTTCAACTTTCTCGTCCATGAAAGTAGGAAAATAATTTTCACACAGAGTTCTTGTGAGAATCTGTTATGGTAACATATGTAAAGAGCTGGGCAAAGTGACTGAAACAATGAAATTTCAGGCACACACAGTGAGATATTAAAACAAGGAAATGATTATGTCAGAATTTCTCAACTTTGTAATAATTCTAAAATATCTTTCTAGGTTAATTTTTACCCAATATAAAATTCCAAATGCATTTGTACATATTATATTTATAGCTGCCAGTGAGCTGAGGTCAAAAACTGGAAAAAAATTATGCTTCAGGGACACAATTTTACCTCTTTTTTTCCGAAGTCACCTCCAGGGTTCATGGTTGCTAAGATACGGAATTTTTTCCCAGCAGTCAACAACTCTACCTCATTATCCTTGTCCTCCTCTACACTGCCTTTTTCAGCTAATACCAGAGACTTTTCCACTTCAAGGACACTAAAATACAGAAAAATTGGAGAATATAAGATTAGAAAAGGCTTATGTATCCTTTCTACTTTGTGGTTTTCAACTTCTTTTCCAAAAGGAAAAAAGTTATATCCTCTGCTGAGCTTTTACTTTAGTTAACACTTTCCTAGCACAAATTTTAAAATGATTCATTATCCCAATTCCTGTGTAATGGAACAATATTTCTGAACAAAAGAAAAAGAAATCCCTTTATCCACTTATGCCCCATTAAGGCATTTGTTTTAAAAATGAGTGTCTTGTATGCAAATACTCATGGCAGCATTATTCATAAAAGTAGAAATAACCCAAACAAACCCAAATACAATCAACTGGTGAATGGATAAAAAATATGGTATATCTATACAATGAAATGATCTTAGGAATAAAAAGGAACAAACTACTAACATAGGCTACAACATGGATGACCCTCAAAACAATGCCAATTTATATGCAATGTGCTGAAAAGACAATTATAATTTTTTTTTTTTTTTAACAGAGAATAATTTGGTAGTGGCCTGGAGCAGGAGGTGGCATCAGAAATATACTGTAAAGGGGCAGAAGGGACCCTACTGTTACGGTGGAAATGTAAAACAGGATTATGGTGCAAAACTCAGGAAATGTACTAAAACTTGTTGAATTATACATTTAAAATGGATACATTTTGGGGTGCGTGGGTGGCTCAGTCGTTGAGCGACTGCCTTCGGCTCAGGTCATGATCCCAGGGTCCTGGGATTGAGCCCCGCTTCTGGCTCCCTGCTCGGTGGGAAGCCTGCTTCTCCCTCTCCCACTCCCCCTGCTTGTGTTCTCTCTCTCTCTTTGTCTCTCTCTGTCATATAAATAAATAAAATCTTTTAAAAAATAAAATAAAATGGATACATTTTATGGTATGTAAATTAAACTTCAAAAAAGAAAAATAGGTATGCATCAAAATTCATATTAGTCTGAGATTTTGAGGTCATACAGCCATATACCATCTAGAATTCTGATTCTAGTTCTTTGAAGAATTTAGATAATGGTCACATAAATTGCCTTAAAAGAGTTTTAACTTCGGTTCATTTGCTTTAGCCTCACGCCATTCCACAGTCCCATCTTTCTGATTATTGATAGCAAAACAGAAACTAGCCCTCTTAAACTACTCTGAGTGCTAAAGCAAAACAAACAAAAAAACAAAACAAAACAAACAAAAACAAAAACAGTAACTCATTATCATTTTCAAACATTTACTATGCACCTATGAAGAACGTTACTATGCAGAAGAATTAATATCTATGAAAACCAGACCATCGAATATTCCATATTCGATGGAGTATTATTTAGCCATAAAAAGGAATGAAATCTTGCCATTTGCAATAATATGGATAGAGCTAGAGAGTAGAATGCTAAGTGAAATGCTAAGTCAAAGAAAAATACCATATGATTTCACTCATATGTGGAATTTAAGAAACAAAACAAATGAACAAAGAAAAAAAAAGAGAACAACCAAGAAACAGACTCTTAACCATAGGGGAAAAAAATTGGTTACCAGAGGGGAGGCAGGTGGAGGGATGGGTGAAACAGGTGAATGGGATTAAGAGTAGCCATATCATGGTGAGCACTATGTAATGCATAGAATTGTAGCATCACTATACTGTACACCTGAAACTAATATAATGGTACATGTTAACTACATGGGAACTTTTAATCTTTTAATTTAAAATTTTTAAAAAAATCTTTAACTGCTTAATTAAAAAATAACCAGACCAGCGAAAACATCACACACAGGGCAAACCTCTTACACATATACCTATTGAGTCTTTCCAGGACAGAGTCATCAGCCAATGAGATCTCATCCAAGAGAAAAAAGCCATCTTCTTTCATGGCCAGAACAAGAGGACCGTCATGCCACTCAAAAAGTCTTGACGTATCAATTTCTTCCTACAATTTGGAAAAGAAGGTGTGAAATTAACGAGCAGTGGCTCCACAAGACAATACACATGTAGCTAGCTGGTGTCTGCTGGAGTAAGTGGTCATTCGGAATAAAGCCTGTACAACAGTATGCTCATGAAAGTTCCTTGTGGACAAGTGAAAATCTAAAGATATGTATCAAACCTGCGATCAAAACCTCACCGTGAATAAATTCCACAACTGACTCATGCACAAATCCAACTTCAATTCTTTAAATGAACGACGAACACATTATTTGCTACTGAACAAACCTTGTCCTTTGGCTTCTGTCTCACCGGTCGCAGCCCCCCCAGGAAGTCCGATGTCTCCATGTGTAAGTGGCAGTTGACAGAGTATAGTTTCTGATTTGCCAAGCCTGCAAACACCTGACAAATTGTAGTTTTCCCACACCTGTTAAAGGGATACATACCAGATTAATAAGGACCATAAATTCCAAATATAAAAGCACAAACACTCCAGTCAGCACAAGAGTGCTCTGGTGAGAGCCTCACTGCAGCAGCAGACACTGCTGGCCAACACAGGGCCTCTGGACCCTGAGCTTAGGACACCCTTCCCCCAAACACCAGCACCCTACAGTGTTCCTTATCCAAAAAAGCACACACTGCCTGAATTCCATCCTTTTTATTTCTACCAACAACCACCAAGGGATGGGAAAAAAAATCTAATCCTTAACAGACTTTCAAGAGACAGGAGCTCATTTGCTGTTCTCTAAAGATCTATAGAATGAATGGCACTATTTAAAAGAATTACAAAGAAAAAAAGAACTCCAGTGATAATAATGCAAGAATTCATTCTTTTCTATCACAAAGGTCTGAAGAGGAAAGCAAACAGTAATAGGTCTCTTACATGATCCTTTAAAAGAAAAAGAAAGAAAAAGCAGAAGGAAGAAAAGGAAAAAAAAAAACAACAAAGACTGCATTCCTGATAATCCTTCACAGATAACTCAAGTACTCCTATGGAACTGAACTGAACCATCATAATGAGTTACTGTCACAGAAGCATAGGACTTTACCCAGTGTCTCCAACCAGCAGCACTGGTTCACCAAATTCCAGTGCCCTTCCCACCAGCATCGCCAGTCTCCGCATGCCCTCAGTCCACACAATGTGGCTGAATGTAGACTCCAATGTGGATACCTGAGTGGACAATTTACCTATAAAATGTAGAATAAAGATTTAGCTTCTAATAGTACAGCTCAATTCATTTCCTCTGGATATTTTGACCTACTTACTCAGTAATTTTAGGACATTTTCCTTGGAGAAGAGGGATTGAGGACACAATTTTTTCTTGAAATGTTTTTCAAGGACCTCTTGAATCACATCAATCTCCTCCTGCTTCCTGACTCGGCCTGCGAGAAGCATAAATCCTTAAAAAAAAAAAAATCATTAAGTGTCAAGTTATAATACCAAGGGATATTGAGAATATGGAGCAACAGTAACTCTTACTAGGTGCTGGTGGAGAGGGTATCTAAAGAACTACTTTGGAAAATTGGGAGAACCTACTGCAACTAACCATATGCCTGCCCTATGTCGAGCAACAGGACTTCCAGGTAGACCCAAACACAAACGAACATGTGTGCACCAAAAGACATATATAGGAATGTTGAGAGCAGTTCTATTCATAATAGCTAGAAAGTGGAAATAACCCAAATGTCCACCAACAAGAGAATGAATAAACATATTATAGTATCTCCATACAATGGGTTACAAAATAATAATAAAAAAAAGAATGAATTCCTAATACACAAAACAGCATGGCCGAACCTCACATTAGGTTGGGTGAAAAGAAGTCAAACCCAAAGAGTACATACTGCATGATACTAGCTGAAGCTCAAGCACAGGCAAAAAGCAGTGGTGATGGAGGTCAGAGCAGTGGTTACCTCCAGGGGAGGTTAAGACTGGCAGGAACCATGAAGGAATCTTTTGAGGTACTGGAAAATATTCTATACTTTGGCCTAGGTGATGATTTACATGGTACATACATATGTAAAAAAACCTATATTTAGCTTATACATGAAAAAATAGAGCACTACATTCACTTTACTATATGTTATACCTTGATTAAAGAGTGTTTTAAGTTTTTTAAAAGAACATGTTCCTCCATCTATCTATTCTTTACCAGTAAAGGAAAAAATACAACTCTCATGGGTTAGTTTTATTTACTCTCCTTATTAACCACTCCATTAAGGACTCATTAGTACCTTTCAAATCAGAAAATTCTGAAATGCTTTCTTTCCTATAGAGAAACATATAAACTCTTCCCATGGATTAAACCAAAATGAGCAATCATGAGTCTCACATGCCATAACTGCCTTCCCTCAGAAGTACGATAGTACGTGACCAACCTGTCAGTTTTTTCTTTTTTTTTTCTTTTTTTAAGATTTTATTTATTTACCTGACAGAGAGAAAGCGCACACACCCAAGTGCACAAGCAAGCACAAGCAGGGGGAGGGGTAGAGGAAGAAGGAGAAGATGCAGGGATCGATTCCAGGACCCTGGGATCATGACCAGAGCCGAAGGCAGATGCTTACCAACTGAGTCACCCAGGCGCCCCAACAGTTTTCTGTATAAGGCACAAGGAGGACTATCTATGATTAGTGAGTTGCAGATAAATAGTCCACAAAGACACCACCAACCACCCACCAAAAGTCTTACATGGGCATTGTGCCCCTATCTGACTCCTACATGAAGCCACCTGAAGTAAAGAGAAAACTAGAAACCCAAACATACTACTAGCACAGAGGCCTGTAGAAAAGAACTATTTTCAAAAGCATCTGGCTCCTTGAGGAAGAAAGACTATTTCTGGAATACTCAGTAAAATGTACATATTGACCACAACTTGGGAAAGATTTATTTTAATAAGGTTTGATATTTGACATAACTTCACAGTTTGAGAGCATCCAACTGAAAGCATACCGTCGTTGGCTAAATGCTGTAGCCAGTCATACTCTTTCTCAGTCTGTTCAGCCAATCTGTATCTTTCAGCCCATCGAAACAGATCACGAAGGGTGATGAAGCCCTGTTTTCCAGCAAACACTGAAGAACTTCTGCGATAGGACTATTAAAATATCAAAACAAATGAAAAAGGGCAATGGCAAGCACACTGTACAACTTATATAAAATTTTTAACAAATTTATACGCCCATAAAAATTATTCATTCCATCAAGACTAATTTTTTAAAAAAGTAAATGGACTGCAATCCTTTGAAGATAAATATCCAAACTCGTATATAAAAATATAAATTCCAAAGCACAACAACAAAAGAAAGGAATTCTATTTCCTATATCATATATAAAAAATTATGAATACAAATGATGGCAAACATGCAGAAACATCAATCCTATAATGTGGGAACACAGTAGTAAGATTGCCAATTATTATTGGCTTTCTAGAAATTAAAAGCATATTAATTCTGATAAAGGACACCATAAAATGGGATATTCAAAAAACTAAGAAACTGTAGCTTTGCAGAACTGACAAGGGAGAGACATAAAAAGGATATCTTTAGTTATGTCCATTCAAGGACTAGATCCATTTAAAAAACAAAAATTGTAGTTTATCAATGCCAAATTCCAATCTAAACAAAATGTTCCAAAATTATCCACAAGTAGAGAACTGTTGCCATACATGACTATGAGAAAAACCATAACATGATATCAAACAGTTCATTTACAAACCAAAAAATGGATATTAATGGAGTGCATTTTAAGATAATATCCTTACTCTGAGAAAAAAAAAATGGACTGCTGTGTCTACCTGAGAAGGCTATCAAATTTTAAATTTCCATCACAAAATCTCATCAGTATGTTCCATTTGAAACTAAGTGAGAAGAGAGCTGAAATACCTGAAGGTCCAGCATGACTTTAACCAACTTGCTACAATAGGAGGGTGGCAAACTACAGCGCTTATGCAAGATTGTTTCCAACTCAGAACTAGGCAATTCATCAAAATGCAATTCCACAAACCGATTCCTGAAGGCTCTAGAAAGCACCTAGGAAACACACAGGAAAAAAACATGATAAAAAGAGCCTTTCACCCAATTTCCAAAATGGAGGCTCTACTATTCACCACAAAAAGAAAAACCCTTCAAAAGTAGTAAAAACATCTCAGTCTTACCAAGAAAGATTTATTACTTGATGGGGTAACAAATGGGAGTAAGGGACAAATGCTACACACCTTTCTGCCTCCATAAAGTCCTGGGGGATTCTGGGTAGCAAAAAGCATAAACCGAGGGTGAGCTTTAACAACTTCTTGTGTTTCTGTGATGAGCAATTCACGGTTATCATCCAGCAATCTGTTCAGTGCCTCTAACACATCAGTAGGGGCCAAATTTAATTCATCTAAAATAATCCAGTAGCCCTTTCTCATAGCATCAATAAGAACACCTTAGAAAAAACAACACTGAGGATTAGTGCATAAATTAGTCCAAAGTTTTAAAAAATGTTATATACAAATCAACCAATCCTAGACCATTACATTTCAAAACAAATTATTCCCTGCAGCTAGTCATGCCCCAAAATAATTTGTGATGTCAAATATCAAGGAAGGATAATTTTCCTAATCATTTCACACAGAAGGGGAGCCAAGGCTGACAAATATCACATTTCCAATTTATTTTTCCCCCTGCAGTCTAATTTCATTTAAATCACCACATTCTCATATCTATTCTCAGCTTCCCTCTGTTCAACGCTCACCACATTTTTCTGAGTCTCTAGGAAATAAAGTAGCAGTTCAACTGCACTCTACAAAACTTGGTCCTAGTCCTCTGTACAGCTGACAAGATCAGTGGGGCCCAAAGGAAGCTGGAGCCCTAACCACCCTCCCTTAACCAGGGAGATCAGGGAGAAAGACAAACCAGCTGTTACGGCAAAGGTCCATGTGCCTCAACTGGAAAGGATGCAGTTTACCTGGGGAAATGGGCTTAAAAGAATGAACACCTATACCCATGGAATGAAATAATAATCCTACCTTCTTTAAACACAAGCTTCCCTGAAGAGTCAGATGTATAACAACCAATGTACTCTTGAATATCCGTGTGTTCGTGATTGTTAATACGCACACAATGGTTACCAGAAGCTGCAGCCAGCCACCGGATAAGGCTTGTTTTACCAACTGATGTCTCTCCCTGAATCAACACTGGATAGGTTCTTGAAAAGATCAGCCAATAAAGCAATTTAAGAAAAAAAAAAGACAGAAACCAGAATTCAAGTTGTATTAAAAAGAATGTATCATTTATCACCATAAAAAAACATTTTTATATACCTATACACCACTAATGGAATGTTTCTTAAGCCCTAAGAAGTTTCTGTGTAAAAGAGGTTCTTCAGAAAATACTGAGGAGAGCAATCTCAACCTTTCTTATAGTACCTGTGAGAAACAGTAAATGGGACTAGCTGTTACTCTCTTAAATAATGGATGATGAGTATCCATCAGCAAAATATTGGCAAACAAGCTTAAAGATGGTCAAAATAATCTGCATCTGTATTGCTTCCACTAAAAGGTGCAACTAGAAACAATGCTTTGTGCCAGGAGAGAAGCGCTGACTTGAGAAGGAATTATTCATTTAGCCAATGAACAACATAAAGCACTTTGGAAAATTAAGGAAGTAAGACTAGAATGTCATCAATGCCTATGCTGGTAAAACTTCAGGGCAGCAAGAGAAAAGGTCCACACACCCTGCAGAAACAACTCGGACTATGTCTCTCAGGTTTAGCTTAACAGAAGATGTAAGAATGTAGGTCTCATCTATTGTAGGTTCCTTCTCTCCCACCGAAATCCAGTATCCTTCAATCTGGATAAGCCGGCCTCCTTTTGGTTCTGGAATAGGCTGAAAGACAAAAGTTAGAGAAATAACCCATAATCTCATGACAACTATGACATTCTTTCAGAGAGGGGTGTAAACTAGGAAAAGAGGTTATCACCAAAAATGCTGCCCCATTCTAGATGGTGAATCCAAAGTAATCCTAAGTCTTTAATAAGGTTCTTTCTTAAGAGTAAGGAATCAACATAAAAACAAGCCTGTTAGTCGGTAAACCACTTTCTCAGCATCTTTCACTCCCATGTTATTCTAGAATTTCCTTTGTCAAACTGAAATGGTGGTTGTGTTTAATAATAAGAAAAAAACATGCCCAACCATCAGTCAGATGGCAAGTGTGTATACAAACTCTGGTATAAGCAACAAAATACTATGTAACCATTAGAAACCAAGTCACAGTGATCCCTGGTACAGACACAAAACTGTAGGATATAGTTAGGCTAAGAAAGGAAGCTACAGAACAATATTATGAGATGGTTCCTTTTAAGGCATTTATATTAGATATATGTACTAGAATTTGCCCTTGCTAAGTGAAATAAGTCAGTCAGGAAAAGACAAATACCACATGATTTCATGCATATGTGGAATTTAAGAAACAAAAATGAACAACAACAACAAAAAAAGACAAACCAAAAAACAGACTCTTAACAATACAGAACAAACTGATGGTTCCCAGAGGGGAGGTGGGTGGGAAGATGGTGAAACAAGAGTACAATTAGCTTCAGCAACGAGGAACATACAGATTTGCTGAATCACTATATTGTATACCTGAAATTAATATAACACTGTATATTAAATATACTGGAATTAAAATAAAAAGAAAGAATTTGCCTTGATAAATCTATACACACACTGTGAGAATTTGAATATATAACAAAATACATATATGATTTAGGTGGAAAGGTGTAAGGTTTAAATCGCTAAAGAGTAGGAGTAGGAATTTTGGGAATTTTCACCATCTAAGACACCACCTAATTTTTTGGGGAACAAAAAAATTACTTTTTTGTTTTTTTTTATAAATTTATAAAATTTATACTTTTATAATTAGATTACTTTTATAATTACTTTTATAATTAGAAACAAGTTTTGTTAAAAAAAATGAAATTTTGATAATTCAGCCTTTCATTTACGTTAAACAAGTGAAGAAATCAAACAACATACCTGCTTCAGCAGACTTTTTACATTGCCAGAGACAATGTGTTGACAAATGAGCTTCTGAACTATTGGGTGTGATGCCCTGTCAAGCTGTGTTAAGAAACCCAAACAAAAGCCCTAGGAAAAAAAACAAATATGCATAATACTAATTATCCTTCTGCAATAACAGGCCAACTTATTTCAGGAACAAAATTCAACCTCTTGGGGGGTGCTGGTTCCCAGAACAACTTTTAAATGTGGTGTGATGGTAGAAAAAGGGCAGGATCACTCCGGTATGTTCTGGGCTGAGCTGACTAAATGAAACGCACAGGCAAACCTGACATTTGCATCACCAATCCCTCCCATCCAATGGTGAGCCCATCCAAGCACAGACTTTAGAAAGACCTCATAGGGGCGCCTGGGTGGCCCAGTTGGTTAAGCGACTGCCTTCGGCTCAGGTCATGATCCTGGAGTCCCGGGATCAAGTCTTGCATTGGGCTCCCTGCTCAGCAGGGAGTCTGCTTCTCCCTCTGACCCTCCCCCCCTTCATGTGCTCTCTCTCTCTCATTCAAATAAATAAATAAATAAAATCTTTAAAAAAAAAAAAAAAAGAAAGACCTCATAGAGCGAGCGCTGGATGTTGCTACACGGATTGGAAGCTGCAAATCGCAGAGCTCTGCAAAGAGTCCGAAGGCTGTAGTGAGGTCTATGGCCAGTTCCATCCACCAATTTTGTCCCAGAGTCTTTCCGCAGAGCTGTGTACAAGCTACAAAAAGGACGGAGTTCAAATGACTTCATTAACTAATAAGCATTCACTATTTTGCCACTATTTCCATTTTTTTACACAAGGTCCAAAAGCCATTTTTATAGAATTAGATAGTTAAGCTTACATACAATTTCCTAGAGCATTCATCAAAATCTTTCAGACGTTCTCTTTTGAATCTATTTTCCAGGGCTCCCTGCTCAGTGGGGAGTCTGCTTCTCCTTCCACCCCTCCCCTCTGCTCATGCACTCTATCTCTCGCTCTCTCTCAAATAAATAAATAAATAAAATCTTTTTAAAAAAAATCTATTTTTCACACACTCAGAGACTCTTTCAAAAGAAGGATAAAAAGAGGAGAGAGGTGAAAACCATCAGATTCTTAAGAAAAAGACAGTAAGATAGGAGAAGCCCTTAGTAAGAATATACAGAGTCCAGGGGCATGTGGGTGGCTCAGTCTGTTAAGCGTCCAACTCTTGATTTCGGCTCAGGTCATGATCTCAGGGTTGTGGAATCAAGCCTCATATTGGGTCTGTGCTCAGAGAGGAGAATGCTTGAAATTCTCTCTCCCTCCCTCTCTGCCCCTCCAACCCCCAACCCCTGTGCACTCTAAATAAATCTTTCAAAAAAAATTGATACACACACACACACACACACACAGTCCAAACATAGTGTTCCAGAGTCAGCTCTAATACAATAGGGAAATAAAGTCGCTGGGTGATGGAGAAGCACACAGAAAAAAATCATGGTGTTTTGAAAGGTCATAGGTATGGCCATAATCAACAATGACAAAATGTTAAAAAGTATGAAAATATGGTGACTGTTACTGTTATCATTACCACACACTTTAGAATACTAGAAGATGACAAGATGAAAGAAGTTTCAGACTGAAACATGAAATGCAAGAAATTTAGAATTTCATGAAATTCATGATCAGCTACATAAGATCAAGAGTAACCAAATGTGTGTCACAGATGAAATCTAAGTTCTTGCCTGATAAGATTTGACTTGCCTCTTTGCAATCTAGCTACACATTCTTTCTTTTGTAGAAAGAATCTACATTTTAGAAGGGGTTATTACAAATGGAACACTTACTACTTCTACTATTAGCATTTTACAAGAGCCTCTGCTTTATCTAGTCTGTTTTATCTCTGCTTTTGAATTTTAACCACACATATTTATACTTTTTTCTTTAAATTTTTTATTGTTATGTTAATCTCCATACATTACATCATTAGTTTTTACATATTTATACTTTTGTCCAAATATTCTTGGCTAACAGAAGTGTTCCAATTTTAGTATTCGGTATTGGTAAACCATTCCAAAGCATTTTCACAAATGCCTCCTTAACTATTCTATTTAAAATAGGGCTCCACTGGGGCGCCTGGGTGACTCAGTTGGTTAAGCGCCTACCTTCAGTTCAGGTCATGATCCCAGGGTCCTGGGATCAAGTCCTCTATTGGGCTCCTGCTCAGCAGGGAGTCTGCTTCTCCCTGTCTCTTGCCCTGCTTGCGCCCTCTCTCTCCCCCTGCCTCTCCCCCGCCTCACACCCTGCTCTCTCTCAAATAAAATCTTAAAAAGAAAGGGGGGGGAGGGCTCCAAGCTTTATGTGTTATTTTTCTTCACTTACCATAACCTAAGATTATGTTTCTCCTGCTTTCTGTGTTGATAGTGCTCTTGCAAACAGGGTGAACATTCCTAAAACCCACCAGAATTTCTGCAAGAAGTATGGCAAGCACCAACCCCACAAAGTGACATGGTACTAGAAAGGCAAAGATTCTCCTTATGTCCAAGGAAAGCAGCATTATGACAGGATGCAGAGTGGCTATGGTGGGCAGACTAAGCTGATTTTCTGGAAAAAGGCTAAAATTACAAGAAGATTGTGCAGAGGCTTGAATGTGTTGAGCCCAACTGCAGATCTAAGAGAATGCTGGCGGGCGCCTGGGTGGCTCAGTTGGTTAAGCGATTGCCTTCGGCTCAGGTCATGATCCTGGAGTCCCGGGATCGAGTCCCGCATCGGGCTCCCTGCTCAGTGGGGAGTCTGCTTCTCCCTCTGACCCTCTTCCCTCTCGTGCTCTCTATCTCTCATTCTCTCTCTCTCTCTCTCAAATAAATAAATAAAATCTTTAAAAAAAAATTAAAAAAAAAAGATTTAAGAGAATGCTGGCTATTAAGGAATGTAAGCATTTTGAACTGGGAGGAGATTAGAAGAGAAAGGGCCAACTGATCCAGTTCTAAGCTTCATATTTTATTATATTATGAAGAAAATAAAATCTTGAGGTTATAGTCACTTCAAAAAAATTATAGTGTGTAGCTCCTTATTTATTATCTTCACCTCTTGAATTAAAAGCTCCATGAGGAGCTTACTTATATTTATCTTATTTATAGCTGTTTCCCTAGCACCTGGGCAACTCAATAATTATTTGTACAAAAAAAGGGAATAAACCACAAAATGCAAAGTAAAACATTAATATGATCCTATTTCAAAACCTTTACATAGTGTTTAGTTCTTTCTAGACAACACAGACAAAATTAACTAAGCGACGTGCCCAGAATGAAAGCATTCATTTTTACAGCCCGTACTAGAATTCAGGTTGTCTGATATAAAAGATTGTGCCCTTTCCACAAAGCATTAAAAAAAAAAAAAAAAAAATCACGGGGCGCCTGGGTGGCTTAGTTGGTTAAGCTTCAGCTCAGGTCGAGCCCCACATTGGGCTCCCTGCTCAGCAGGGAGCCTGCTTCTCCCTCTCCCTCTGCCTGCCACTCCCCCTGCTTGTGCTCTCTCTGTGTCTCTGTCAAATAAATAAATAAAATCTTAAAAAAAAAAAACAAACCCAGAAAGAGAAATAAAGGCTCAAGAGGGATGCCTGGGTGGCTAAGTTGGTTATGCATCTGCCATCGGCTCAGGTCATGATCCCAGGGTCCTGGGATCGAGTCCCGCATTGGGCTCCTTGCTCAGCGGGAGCCTGCCTCTCCCCGTGCTTGTGCATGCATGCTGACAAATAAATAAGATCTTTAAAAAAAAAAATTAAAATAAAGGGCGCCTGGGTGGCTCAGTCGTTAAGCGTCTGTCTTCAGCTCAGGTCATGATCCCAGGGTCCTGGGATCAAGCCCAGTATCAGGCTCCCTGCTCAGTGGGAAGCCTGCTTCTCCCTCTGCTGCTCCCCCTGCTTGTGATCTCTTATTTGCACTGTCTTTCAAATAAATAAATAAAATCTTAAAAAATAAATAAATAAAACATTTTACTTTAAACGTTGTTACTTGTTGGTTTTTCTTTCTTGGGGAGCCTGGATGGCTCAGTCATTAAGTGTCTGCCTTCAGCTCAGGTCATGATCCCAGGGTCCTGGGATGGAGCCCGGCTTCGGGCTCCCTGCTCCACAGGAAGCCTGCTTCTCCCTCTCCCACTCCCCCTGCTTGTGTTCCCTCTCTCGCTGTGTCTCTGTCAAATAAATAAACAAAATCTTTAAAAAAAATAAAATAAAATGCTTTGCAGTTTAGAAAATGCACTCTTATAAAAAAAAAAAAAAAGGCTCAAGAAAGCACCAAGCCACATGGCCAATCTGTACTTTATTCAGCTAAGCCTCAATTCTAAACCTAAATCACTCATTGTATCAACCTTTTCCTCCCTGCATCGCACATAACTAGCATGCAAATTGCAAAAAGTAAGATTTCATCAAGACATATCAAAATACAAGCCATTTACATTCCAGGGATGCAAACTCCTGGCTATGAATACAAAAGTAATTAGGAGAGCATTATCTAATTGTTTATATATTCTCATCAGCGATAATTCTTAAGCTTTCAATGTAGTTTCATTAGGAAAATTCATGGGAGTTCATAAGGTTCCAACTTTAAAATAGAAACCTTAATGATAATCCTTCTCTAGTCAGAAGCAAACAAAGAAGTAATATATGTGCATGAGGCACACAGTTTATGAAGAGAAACCAAAGAGAACCTACTTGATGATTCCTTGAACTGTGGTCTTATTCACACTCAGTCCTTTCAGATAATCCACAATAAGAATTTGTAAATCTTCTTTACTTTCCAATTCTTCTACATAAAGTTCTGTGAACCTGTAAGACAATGATTATTAAATAATAACAACTTTTTAGGAAGTTAATACAGCAATTCTGACAAAAAAATACAAAACACAAGGGGTGCCTGAGTGGCTCAGTCAGTTAAGCATCTGCCTTAGGCTCGGGTCATGATCCCAGGGTCCTGGGATTGAACCCCTCCTTGGGCTCCCTGCTCAGCGGGGAGCTGGCTTTTCCCTCTCCCTCTGCCCCTACCCTGGGTTTTCTCTTACCGCCCGCCCCAACCTCACATGCACACTCTCAAATAAAATCTTTAAAAAAAATACAGGGGCGCCTGGGTGGCTCAGTCGTTAAGCATCTGCCTTCAGCTCGGGTCATGATCCCAGGATCCTGGGATCGAGCCCCACATTGGGCTCCCTGCTCTGCAGGAAGCCTGCTTCTCCCTTACCCACTCCCCCTGCTTGTGTCCCCTCTCGCTGTGTCTCTCTCTGTCAAATAAAAAAAATATTTAAAAAATAATAAAATAAAAAATAAAAAAATACAAAACACAAGAAGTTATGTAAACTCATTTTAACTGCTTATAAAATATGAAAGCTTTTCATCTAGATACAAACTGACCATAATGAAATAAAAGAAGATAAGACCTTTATCCTTATTTTCAGAGGTGTTACTATAACGGCATGTGATAAAAAAATACATGCAACAACAAAAAGCACCCTCATCATCAAAAATAAAATCATTGGAGCAAAGCAAAATACAATGCTTATAGTTTATAAAATTTCCTAAGAAGGTTTTATTATTCTTCTAATGGGAGGGAGGAATCTAATAAAATTTTAGCACTATTTTAAAACTCAAAATTCAACAAAAGGTCACCAACAAAAATAAGATCATTTATTTTTTCCAAATGCTACAGACATAAAATACTAACAAAATACCTTGTTGGTGTCGTGTTTAATGAACACTGAAAATTAAAAGGCCTTTTACAAATCACTGGCCTCATCCAAGAGGATTCAGTTCCTAAAATGCACTTATACTGTTATATGTTCTACTGTTTTATCAGTGTGTGAAGGTTTTTCTGATAGCTATAAGGTTATTTGAAGAAGGAAAAAATTTTATTTTCTACAATATTTGTGAGCCACTAAGTGTCATACAAACAACCCAAAGGAAAAAATTCTCCAGTGTTCTGGAGTCCTCTGTATTCCTACCACCTAGAGAAGGTAGAGGAATATGACAAATAAGGAAGGATTCCTCTTATCAGAGATCAAGAAATTTCAAGCATGGTTATGAGGTTTGGTTATGTTAATATTACCAATCAATAAAGAGAACTTTAAAGAAAAAAAAATTCCCCAGGATTCAGGCCGTGTCCCTTCACCTGTTTCTTATTCCTGGTGGGAGATTTCTTTTGCCCACATCTGTTGCTGGGTTCATACAGGCAAATAAACGGAAGTCAGAATGACGAACCAGTGGTTCTGTTAAGAGAAAATTATAAATTCTCAACTGGTAACATCAAGTGATCAGCCACAGGTACCCAGGGGAAGACTATCTAACTCCACAGAACCTCAGGCCAGGAAACCCTGCCTCAGGCTCAGCGGGGTTGGTGCTGGCTGCTCAAACCATCCTTGCTTTTTCTGAAACCCCACTGAAACCAATTTCTAGACCTATGTACCAACTTAATCTTATGCTGCGCTTCCACTACCTTTTAAGGTATAGCTATTCATTGTTATTTATATTTTATCACCTATTCACCAGCATGTATTTTGTCACTCAGTGTGCATGTCTACTGTCTACTACCCAAGTAACTTAAATTCTTATTCTTTGCACTCCCAATGTCACCTAACTTGGCAGAAAATTAGTACTATGGAATGGACACTTGGAGGACCATGTAATCCACCTAACCAAAAGAATCTTACTCTAAAGAGGCCAAAAGGCCTGGTACCAAATCAAACCTCAATGGGATCAAGTGCTACCTGTGTCTCCTCGATCCAGCAACACCAGGGAGCCAGAGGAGCCTTCAAGTAAACCACTGAGACATTCTAATGTTTCTGGTGCAGCCAGATTAATCTCATCCAACAAGATCCACTCTCCCTTCTTTATGGCCTGAGCTAGTGTACCCTAAAAGAAGAGAAAGTAAACTGTTAAAAATCCACTGCAAATAAAGATACACTCACCAAGAGCAGTTATGTAAGCAGGTTTAGAAACAAAAAGTGAGGACAAACCTTTTGTGCTTGAAGAGCTTTCACCCTCAATGCCAAATGCCTGCCAGCTGGTTCTAAGAGCTAAGGTCAAGTTAACCATTTTTAAATGTCCAGAAGGGTCAAGAGAATATCTTTGAGCCTAACAGAGGGGTGCAACAAACTAAATCATCTCAGTAGACAGATGGTCAGGTAACTAATAACTTATAATGTATTTAGATATTTATAAGTACCCAAATGGTTAATAAAAGCATCCAAAATAAATAGGTGATGAATATGCAAAGATGAGATAAATGACTAAATCAAGAGAGTGCAGTGGTTGTTAAATACATAGCCTTTCACATTTGCTGGAGAAAATCAAACTAAATCTTTCCTCCTCTTCACTGATTTATCTCTTCAAGTTCTATTTCCAAGAGCACTGAAAAATCTTAAAATCCACTCAGTTGACACATCAAAAACTAAATTGTTTTATTATTAAATGGCTTTATACTTTTGTTTTCATGATGATCCTATCAAAATCTTCTATAAACTTATTTGAAAATAAAACAGAACAAATGTATTGAATTCCAGTGTAATGCCAAGTCATGAAATAGGTATAAACTCTATTTTGAGAGCACTTGACATCCTAATTGGTTATTTTAAAAATAATCCTATTAAGATTAAGCACTGATGACCAAATTTCTCACATTGATGGACATGATCCAGTGACCTTCTCGCTCACCAAAACACCACCTCAAACAAGAGTCCTGCCTCCTTTTAGGGTGTAGTCTAAAGTATGTCACAGAAACAAATTTTTAAAATAAGAATTTAAAAAGCTTAAGTCATGAAAATTTAATTAAGTTGGTTCTTCCCACAGGGTGAGAGGACAGAAAACAGTAGAGCTACCCATTTGCTGGAATAGAAAGTGAGGTCTTGGGGTGCCTGGGTGGCTCAATTGTTAAGCGTCTGCCTTTGGCTCAGGTCATGATCCCAGAGTCCTGGGATCAAGCCCCACATTGGGCTCCCTGCTTGGCGGGAAGCCTGCTTCTCCCTCTCCCACTCCCCCTGCTTGTGTTCCTGCTCTTGCTATCTCTCCGTGAAATAAATAACATCTTGAAAGAAAGAAAGAAAGAAAGAAAGAAAGAAAGAAAGAAAGAAAGAAAGAAGAAAGAAAGAAAGAAAGAAAGAAAGAAAGAAAGAAAGAAAAAGGGAGGCCTCAAGTGAATAGATCCAAATCTATCCCCCCAACCCCTTACCATGAAACAGAGTTCACTAATTGTCCTCAACTGCAACTTTAAAAAAATAATGGTGCTAATCAAGGCCTTATAATTTCCATAAAGGACATTTTTCAGAAATCTTCCCCCCCGAAGTATTATTTCATTAGTGTTTATTAAGTCTTAAACACCAAGCACTAAAAATATCAACATAAAGAGAATACAAAATAGTAGCCTGGCTAAACTTGCATTTTGCATCAAATCAACATTCCTTTAACCTAAATAACTGAACCAAAATACCTCTACAAATGCAAACAATAGAGCATTTTCAGTCATTTTCATCTGTTGTTGAGCATGGTTGAGTCTAAGACCAAATGCTTCCCATTTCTCTTTTAGGAGTAACCCTAGAAAAGAATAACGACAAGAATTTAACATACATTTTAGGTTGTAATACAGAGAACCAAACACAAACAAACAAAAAAACCAAAACAAAACTCACATAAAAATCAAACATCTTAGACGTATAAGAAAATAAATCCAAATACTTATATGTTATGTGCCAGCCACTATAGTAATCAGTTCATTTATATGCATATGTACATTAATTCTTTCACCCCTCACAACAGCCGTTTGAAGTAGGTATCCTTTTCCCCATTTTACGGATGAGAAAGCACAGAGAAGATAACTAAGCTACCAAAAGCCCTTTGGCTGTAGAATCCAACTTTTTGGAAATAACTTATTTTCTAAGGAAATGTGACATATTGACTAATAAGTGGTACCTGTACATCAATATTACCAACCATGTTTTTATGGAAATCATGCCTAGAATCACAAGAGCAGCAAAATTTCATAATTAGTCATCTTTGCCCTAAGTCCTAGAAAGCCCCATTTTATATGGCTTCATTCTTCCCCCCACTCTTCTCCTAATTCTTTGAGGGAATCCAAGTTTGTCTGCCTGATGCACAGCAAAGCCAATCACGGAGACACCAAGTGTGCAGCAAGGATTTATTCAAAAGGCAGCTGAAAGAGGAGACTCCGGACAAGCAAGCCTCAAATCTGCCCTTCCCGAAGAAAGAGAGTCAGGAATATTTACAGGCAAGCGAAAACAGGTCTGGGTAAAATGTTGTTTCTGTGGTTTTAGTCTGCAGCTGTGCTTATTATTGGTCCCATTAATTCCTTGGTTACCAGTTTCAATCCCCACTGTCTTTTTTTTTTTTTAGATTTTATTTATTTGAGAAAGAGCAAGAGTAAGAGAACACAAGCAGGAGCAGTGACAGAGGGAGAAACAGACTCCACGCTGAGCAGGGAGCTCAACATGGGGCTCGATGCCAGGACCATAGGACCATGACCTGAACCAAAGGCAAGTGTTTAACCGACTGAGCCACCCAGGAGCCCCACCTCCCCGAATGTCTTTGATCATGATTCATTCTTGAGGGAATTGGGATGACAACAGTTCTAGCTACTTCCGCCTGAAACAGGGTGCAGTTTTGGGGTTTGAGGAATAAAACAACTTCGTGCCTTCTTGGAAATATTCCCTGGTACTTGGCTTAACATGTACCTTCTGCTTGACCAAAACAGTAGTTTCTTCTTTGGTTGTTTGGAGCAACACTGGAAAGCTGACATATACAGCAACTAGACAAGCTACTAAAAGCAGCTGAAGTCCTTTATGTCCATGCAGCTAATACACTTCATCAAGAATAAGGAGCTTTACAATCTGGGAAAGAGCTGTATACCCAAACGCTCTTTCTTGTCACTCCATCTCATTTTTCTGCTGTGGCTGACAACTGCATTATCACCAGTCAATTCTTTCACAGCGATGCTTGGAAGTTCTAGACGTTTGCTGAATTTGTCGCTGGTACTGGAAGTAGTCTCAAACACAACTGACTGGATTCTATTGAATCTCCTCATTCCTTTAAAAGCCAGCTGCCTGATCTAAGTTTTCGATATAAACTGGTTTTTCTTCAAAGCCAAATGGCATTAGTTCACTGTAGGGGTTGGCTTGTGACACCAATGACACTAGTAAGAAGGTGAATGCAGGAAATATTTAATTGTGGAGAAGAATACTCTTATATTATAGCAGGTGGATCCTGGAGTGCTAACAAAGCACCTCCTACTCTGACCAGGTGGGTTCAATCAGCTTCAATGGCCACTACCTGGGTACACCTCTCTGGTCTGTTTTTCTGCATGTCCATATATAGATCCTTGTGCAGGTAAAAAGCAGGAAATCTGGCCACTGTTCTTTTCCTCTATTAGAGACACAGCTGTTCTTACAGTGACATTTCAAGCATGTACAAACACCATCACCTGGTATTGTCTTTACTGCTTGTGGATTCAACCTGCTGTAAAGTATATAGCAAATCAGTAACCTCAAGTAATCACACTCATCTGTTAGTCTGTCTCCTGAAAAACACCTTAAGGTCTGTCGGGGTGGGGCACATGGGTGGCACAGTCGGTTGAGCGGCCAACTCTTGGTTTCAGCTCAGGTCACGATCTCAGTCAGGGTCATGAGATCGAGCCCCAGGTTGGGCTCTCCACTCAGCACGGAGTCTGCTTAAGTCTCTCTCCCCCTGCCCCTCCCCCCATGCTCACTTGCTCCCTCTCTCTAAAAATAAATAAAACCTTAAAAAAGAAAATCTGTCAGGGCTCACAAGAATAGTTAGCAAATTTTTGTTCCAAAGATAGTGGATGAAATTGGTGCCCAAGATGTGCCACCATCCAAGGTTTGGGTGATCCTGGCTCTTAGGTGTTTTTGTCTTTCTTTCTCTAAGGTCAAAAGTCCCCTTTCCTTCCAACTAGCCCCATGAGCATGTACCAGGAAAGGGCTTCAGCTTTGTGGAGGAGTTACCACAGTATAGTGAAGCCATTATGTATGGTTATAAATTAACATTCTCCCCTTTTGACAAGAATTTTTTTCTTAGAAAAACATCACAATTCAACATTGTTTCTTCTTAGCCTGAGTTTAATTGTTCTGGACCTTAGGTAAGAAGTTTGCTCCATATTTCATAAACGAGTCTTAGTCTTGAGAATAGGTCAGTTCTGTTAAACAGTTGTCTTAGCTCAGGAGGCAGTCCTGCAGGTGGGCTCTCAAAGTTAGGCCTGGTAAGGCTGCTAGGTAAGCAAGGTATCTGTAAGCAAGGTATCAAGCTGATATTTCCAAGGGGCTTTATCAGCTCAAAAAAATCAACCTACTTCCTTAAAGCCATCTGGTCACATTTGAGTCTATGCATTTCACCCTCAAATATGACATTCCAGTCAAAGCCTTGGTAATATAACCAATGTTTCCAGTGGTGTCCTGTTACAAGGAGAACAGATTCTTAGAGAACTTTTGCTAATAACTATAATTGCCATGAAAATATAAGAACTTTCACTGAGACTTTCTGAATTCTGGAGAAAAAAAATAAATGTTTCATATTTGTTTACAAAGGAATATTGTATTAAATTTCTGTGAGTCATTACTTAAGAGAAAAAGTTTCCTTAAATCCAGAACAGCAAACATTAGAGAGCCAACAATATTTCAAACAAAAGTCATAAAAAAATAATCATTTTTCTCAATTCTTTTATTCCCATGTTATTCTACTTGAATCCAGCTTTTTCATTAGTTCCAGAAATTTTTACCTAGTTCAGTTTTATGATCTTAAAGGTATCAAAAAACTATTTGTCAAAAGTCCTTTCCATGAATTGCCTTGAAGCTGAAACATATTTGCAAGATCATTAGAGTAAAACAGTAACTATAAATGACAAAAGACTAAAAAATGGCCATGGTTAAAGATCTGATCAGAGTTCCTTATACTGCAGCTGACAGGGAAATTTGGTTATTACTGGGGCACGCAACATTTTAATAATTAGAATTACAAGTGATGACACTGTACTAGGATATATTAAAATCTTATAACCTAGGATGGTTTATCATCACTTATTTGACAATGCTTCCCATGTAGTGACATACCAAATAAGCCTAATTAGTAAAAAAGACTTTCTTCAGAAGTTGAATTTTGGGAAGTTTGTCAGAAGTATCAGAAAGTTTTGAAGCATATGCCAAAATAGGATTACAGATCATTGCAAAACCTAATTACCTATCTAGCCAAGGCAGCAATAAGAGATTCTAAAGGCAAATACAGAGGGTTACAGAGTTATTAGCAACACTTAGAGGATCTTTAATATTGAGAAGATTCAACTTTCTTAAGTAATAAAGGACCTAATAGAGACAAAACATAGAAATTTTGTTTTTCTAAGCAGATTACATTTAAGATAAAGAAAAACCTTTGTTTACAATTTCTTATTAGATCAATAATCTAAGGAAACTACCATTTTAACATGAAAACCTAACTCCAATTTTATGCCAGTATACTTCTGATATTAACACTCATTCCAACAAGATGAATTCTTTAAAAATTCATGAAGTCCCTTCCTTTTTCCTCCCTGTCATCTCCCAAGTTGATATATACTTATCGGGATGAGGATATCCAGGGCACAGCGTGGATCTGATTTCTTGTGGTGGATGGCAGTGATGTGCTGACCAGAATCTCCATCAGAAATGAAGGGCTCTCAGCTATAGGGGCACTGCCAACAGTCCTCAACTCTGAGATGCCATCAGGGACTACCTCAACTGAAGACTGAAGAGGACATGCCCTCTTCCCAGGTGGTCACATCCAATGACTATTATAAAAGTCGAGCCCCAATTTTGCCCAAATTTAGGATGGTTCTGAAGGATAATCCAAATTTGTAACTCCTCAGAGAATCAGCTAAGGCTTCTTTTGATACTGTATCACTGTTCAATTTCTGCCTAATCTTGCTCTTACTCTCTTCTCTTCCCCAGGTGTTGATCACTCCCTAATAAACTTTACACACTAATATCCATAACCTTAGTGCCTACCATGCACAAAATTCCTTTCCAGAGATTCCCTTGTCACAAACCTTCTACAACTTTCCTTTTTATATTCACATTTTGTCTTCAATTTTCCCTCTTTAAATAACCAGTCTCACTTTCCTTGCATACAGTTGTTTCCTTTATCATTTTCAGTAATTCTATGTATTAGAACTTTTAACTCTTAGAAACCTTAAATTTCCTGCTCAGCGAAGAGCCTGCTTCTCCCTCTAACCCTCCCCCCTCTCATGTACTCTCTCTCTCTCTCTCATTCTCACTCTCTCAAATAAATAAATAAATCTTTAAAAAAAAAAAAACTAAGTAGTAACTAGTTGTGAACTGTTTGTTGTACCAGCATTCCTTAGATTGGTGAATTTATGACATTAAAGAATTTTTAGAAATACAGGCCTTATCTCAGCATGGCACAAAACATGTTTACTAACCCAAATATCTTTAGTTTCTCTGTAATAAGAGGCCAAAATCAGATAAACCTATGTTTAGTAATGTTTTATCTTATTTAGAAACAATCTAGCTATTTAGTGACATCATTTAACTTAATAAAACTTTAAAGTTTTAGGTTATCAAAGATTTTGAAAGCTACTGAAAAGTTTACCTGTAAACCTTTTTATCTTACTTACATTTGTTTGTTCTGAACAGTTACATTTAGATTACCCATAAAAACTTTGAAAGACAAAGTCATTCGCCCAAGCTATATATATATATATATTTTTAAAAAGTTATATCAACTTATTTGACTTAAGTAAATCCAGGCAGAATAAGAGTAATACTGATAATTCTAAAGACATGTCTATTTTAATTAAACCAACAACCTTAAATTAACTTTACCGAATATTTTTTCAGATCAGGTGAACCTGAAAAACTTGGGTTAGTTTCTGAGTTTTAAAATGCCCAATTCTCATAAGTACTTGCCTTCAAACTAACTTAAATAGCTCTCCTTTACAAACTAATTTTAGCAATACTATCCAGAGGTGGAGAAAATATCTCTTATTTACAACATACATGAACATGTATACGAATACACAAATAAGATGCAAACAAAATATTACAGGACAAATCCAATTGAGAGATTGTATTATAATTTATGGATTCATTAACTGATCATTGTTATCCAGAGTCTAATGAACATTATGGCCAAGCAGTGTTGCAAAAAAAAAAAAATCATCCTTTTTTCTTTCATAAGTTCGTAACTAAACAATTCCCCATTTTGAAGAATATAGCCCAAAGGGCTGCGTTCAGGAATCAAATTGTCATTTCCCATTTTCCAATTAGAATCCCAACAAAAGCTGCAGCAACAAACCAAATGAAGCCCTGAATGCCTCTGTGAGCACTGGTTTCTCCCTAAAAGTCGGGGCTTCACCAACTGAACCAAATGGCTTCCTAGTCAACCTTTTCCTAATCAAGCAAGAAAAGGAGGCTAAGAGAGCCAAGCCACATGGGAGGAAGAAATAAGCTCACCAAGACAGATCTGTCCAAACCAAAAACCATTTCCTTGCCACAACAGCTAAATTAAGCACGGAGGGCTGGCAGCACCCAGTAAGGGTGGGGCCTCAGGGACAATTCCTAGGACAAAGAGCCTAAGCAGCTGCTTGAACTTGTCACCAAATTCTCATTATCAGCTGGCGGCTCATGAACCACTGGCAAAAAGATCCTGGCTGGTTCACCAGATTGGTAACTAAACCCAAGTTCATGTGCCTGACACACAGCAAAGCCAACTGAGTACGTAGCAAGGAAAGGGGTTTACTCAAGAGGCAGCCAAGGGGCGCCTGGCTAGTTGTCCGTAGAGCACGCGACTCTTGATCTCGGGGTTGTAGGTCCAAGCCCCACTTGGGGTGTAGATTATTTAAAAATAAAATATTAAAAAAAAAAGAGAGGCAGCCAAACAAGGAGATGGGCTAATAAGCCTCAAATCTGCCTTGCAGGGGAGCAGAGTCAGGGATGTTTAAGGGAAAACACTGCAGCCTCGTTTATTAGTCTGCAGCTGTGCTTATTAGTCATGCTAACCCTTTGGTCACTGGTTTCAATTCTGCTAATCAAGCCCCAGCCTCATGGCCTCCCACTAGCAGTATAGGCCCTATTCTTACCAGTTTCACTTTCTTTTCCATCCTTGTTGACAGCCGACTTGTGAACATGCTGCATTAGTCTGAGGAGATCATGCCACCGTTTCTGCCTGTAACAGGTCTGAATGTGCCCCAAGAAAGTAAAGTTTTGCTTTTTGGAAAATGTCTGGGCAAAGAGTTCTTCAAATGCCTCCCGTAAGGGCAGCCAAATAAGCTTATGATCCACCGGTTTGTAACTGAAACAAAAGGTAAATGTAACTCACAAACTTCTGAAGTTAATAGATATTAGAAATCATGTCTTAGAATATAGGAATAGGTCTAAGATTTCATTTATTCAAAATCAGGAATAATACCCAAATACTTTTTGAAAAATCTAAAAATTTTTATTTTTGGTTTCGTTTTTTTTTTTTTTAAAGATCTATTTATTTAAGAGAGAGAGCGAGAGAGCAGGAGGCGAGGGGGAAGGAGAGAAATCCTCAAGCAGACTCCCTGCTGAACAAGGAGCCCAACACGGGGCTCAATCCCAAGACCCTAAGATCATGATCTGAGCCAAAATCAAGAGTTGGCCACTAAACTAACTGAGCCATCCAGGCACCCTGATCTTAAAGTTTTAAGTTATAATCTATTTTCTTCACTCTCAGTGTTTGAAGGGCCTATACTGAAGGTAAAAACTAGTATTAGATAAATAGTATTAAGAAAAAAATTGGGGGGTGCCTGGGTGGCTCAGTCGTTAAGCATCTGCCTTTGGCTCAGGTCGTTATCCCAGGGTCCTGGGATCGAGCCCTGCACTGGGCTCCTTGCTCAACGGGAAGCCTGCTTCTCCCTCTCCCACTCCCCCTTGCTTGTGTTCCCTCTCTCGCTGTGTCTCTCTCTCTCTTAAATAAATAAAATCTTAAAAAAAAAAAAAGAAAAAGAAAAAAATTGGAAATTCCTAGCGGGATAGTGAGAGGTATGTCACTTATTTTACTAACATGTTTAAATAAACATCATGTATAGTACTTAATAACTTTTTGGTCAATCTTAATAAAGTACGGTTTTTCAGGATATTTTAGAAGAAAACACAATATCTGAAATCAATTAACTTAAGCAAAGTGAGCGCAGCTCACGGCTTCTCAATTGACAGGGGGAAGATATTGCTCTTAAAGAGAAACAAAGGGAGAGGGGGAAGCAACAAAATCTTAGACATTGCAATGGTTTGTGGCCCTCCAAAGCCCAACATTTTATTTCTTACTATTTATTTTTTTTAAAGATTTTATTTATTTGACAGAGACACAGTGAGAGAGGGAACACAAGCAGGGGGAGTGGGAGAGGGAAAGGGAGAAGCAGGCTTCCCGCCAAGCAGGGAGCCCGAAGGCAGACGCTTAATGACCGAGACACTCAGGCACCCCTATTTCTTACTATTTAGATTCTCTCTTATTCTTTAATATTTCTCTGGTTGGGGAGCTAGGAAATGAATTCATATAAATTCATTCATTCATTCATTTACTTAAAGCATTAGGCTCCACATTCATTCATTCATTCATTTAAAGCATTAGGCTCCACACCCAGCGTGGAGCCCAATGCAGGGCTTGAACTCATGACGCTGAGATCAAGAGTGGGACACTTAACTGACTGAGCCACCCAGGTGCCCCTCATATAAATTTTAATTTAATACTCAGCGGGAGGGGCGATAATGAAGAGTTGAGAAACACTGCTGTAGCTAAAAGTTGCTCAAGCAGCACTAACTGTTCCCAAAAAACCTCAAGTATACAATTTTCTGTAACCTAAGATACTAAATACTATAATTAAAGGACAATGACATAAATTTCATTTCCAGGAAAAATAACTTGAGAACCGAAACAATACCAAATATGTTTCAGAACAGTCAAGCACCATTAGAGAACTCATGGACACTATTTACTCATTAAACTGTGAGGGAGGACCCATGAAACAAAGTAAAACCAAGGCCCTGATACTGAGCATCTATCAAAGAGTCTGATTCCAGACAGAAAAAGAATGAGAACTTCAAACTCATTTACACTTACCAGTAAGCACTAACACATCAGTAAAGACATTTATTTACTCTATTTACTCAACAAAAATTTACTGAGTACCTGCTAGGTGTTAGGCACTGAGTAAACAAGACCCACAAGATCCTGCCCCACTGTAGCTTACAATCTAAAGAAAGAGACAATAAAAAAATATATCTACTATAAAACATTAAGTAGTAGTAAGTGCTATGAATATAAATAAAGGAGTGGGTGAAGAAGGCACTGGTAAATTTAGATACGATAGTCAGAAAGGCTTTGTTAAAGACGGGAATTTGAAGACGGCCCAAATCAAGCAAGGAAAGGAGCTAAGCCAAACATCTGTGGGTGGCAAGCATCTAGGTGCAACATGGAAAAGTGAGTGGCTGGAACTCACTGGCAAAACCAGACAAAGGAAATTATGTCAGATAAGTGCCAGCGCCTGATTATGAAGGGCTTCAGAGGTAAAAAAAAAAAAAAAAGCCTTTGGAATATACTCTAAATAGTGAGAAGTCAGTGCAAGGATTTGAGGCGGAAAGTGATGTGATTTGATGATACCTTTGAAGTATCATTAACTACTAAATGGAAGAGAGACCTTTGGGAAGTCAGGAGTAGAAGCAAAGATGAGAGACCTACACACTGGACCAAGCAAATAATGATGAACAGTAGAAGTAGTGAGGAATTAAACAAAACACATATTTTATTTAAATAAAATTGCTAGTCTAGCTTCCCCTCTTTTCCTTGGCGCTGCCTGCGGAGGTGGCAGCCAACTGTTACTGGGCATCATGGCTGCCCTCAGACCTCTGGTGCAGCCCAAGATCGTTAAAAAGAGGACCAAGAAGTTCATCTGGCACCAGTCACTGATATGTCAAAATTAAGTGCAACTGGCAGAAACCCAGAGGCATTGATAATAGGGTGCACAGAAGATTCAAGGGCCAGATCTTGATGCCCAACATTGGTTACAGGAGCAACAGGAAAACAAAGCACATGTTGCCCAGTGGCTTCCGGAAGTTCCTAGTCCACAACATCAAGGAGCTTAAAGTGCTGCTGATGTGTAACAAATCTTACTGTACAGAGCTTGCTCACAATGTCTCCTCCAAGAACCACAAAGCCATGGTGGAAAGAGTAGCCCAGTTGGCAATCAGAGTCACCAAACCCAATGCCAGTCTGCGCAGCGAAGAAAATGAATAAACAGCTTGTTGTGCACATATTTGTGTTAATAAAACCATAAAACTACAAAAAAAAAATAAAATTGCTAGTCTAAAGGTGACAGTACAAATGGAACCCAAAGCTAACTGAGGCAGCAGAGTAATGATTAAAAACACACACACTCAGTACAGACTGCCTGGGTCCAAACATGAACCAGCCATTACCTTAACAAGGTACTTAATCCCCATGTATCTCAGTTCTCCCATGTGTAAAACCAGGTAATAGTCTGTGCCTCATGGTTGCTAAAAAGGCGAAGTGAGTTAACACAAATAAAGGCCTCCAGGGCGCCTGGGTGCCATAGTCCGTTAAGTGTCCCACTCTTGGTTTCAGATTAGGTCACAATCTCAGGGTGCTGGGATCAAGCCCTGCAGTGGCTTGTGGGGAATCTGTTTGAGGATTTTCTCTCCTTCTGCTCCACCCCTCCCCTCTTGCCCACTCTCTAAAATAAATAAATAAATCTTTAAAAAGTAAAAATAAAGGACTCCAAATAGTGCCTGGAACATGAGTACATATAAGAATTAGCTGTTATAATTATCAACATTATTAACTGGCTCAAGTCTATTGAATTCATGAAAAAAGCTTATTCCTACAAATTAGACTAAAAAACATTTGTTCATTTAAAGCAGAGTATAGTGGCTGAAACAGTTAAGTAAATTAAAGTCAAATTTTCATATGATGAAAAAAATGAATCAACATATGTACACTTCAGAAAGAAAAAAATTAATTGTAACACATGTACTCAGTGGAAACCAACCTGACACCTGAGAGAATATAACACTGAGAATGCATTTAAGAATTCATTTGAAAATAGTTAAAAACAAAAGAAAACAACTCTCTAAAACTGTAATGTGTGAAAGAAGATAAAATAGCACATGCTGTATAACTGAAATGATAAACACTCTTCTTCATTTTAGAGTCAGGATTCCAAGTTTAAGCGTGCACTTCTGCCCCCTCTCTTCTGTGCAGATGTTTCTATGGGTAGCAAGAAAGAGGACGTGAGTTGGTGGCCTTTCCATTTCTATGAGATTTTTAATTTTCCTCCCATCTTTTTATTTCCTTCATTGCCAACTTCTCCAAGGGTCCCTCCCCTTCTCTATACAGCTGTTTCTTCCTCGGTGGTTGCCCTTCCCAATCCCCTTCTCCATAATCAGTGCTGTGAACCCATGCTCTGGGTTTTGCCATTTAGCCCTAGACTTTCTCTTTAAGGAATGGTTTTATCTGCTTCATCTAAGTCCTCTGTGTCCTCTACTCTTTTTCATAGAGTCTCATCATAAGCTCTCCTCACCAACTCTGTTGGAACTTGGTTTAGTTCTCCACTCACAGGTAATCTGAAGGACTACGTTCTGCCTACCAGAATACCAGGGGTGCCTGGCTGGCTCACTTCATCTCGGGGTTATAGGTTCAAGCCCCATATCGGGTGCAGAGATTACTTAAAAATAAAATCTCAAAAATCTTTTTATTAATGAATTAAAAATTAAATGGATGGGATCCTGGCTGGCTCAGTCGGTAGAGCAATTCTTTTTTTTTTTTGATCTCAGGGTCATTACTTCAAGCCCCATGATGGGTGTGGAGCCTACTTAAAAAAAAAAAAAATTAAATGAAGGAAAAAGATATACCAAGCCAATACTAATCAAAAAACAAGGGGGTACATATACTAACAAAGATCAGAAGGCAACCTATATAACATAGTTGAAGACTTCGATGATCTTTGAAGCTTTACTTTTATAAAGTGTCTTTATTCTCAATAATCTTTTTAAAATCAATCTAAAGGATCCAGATTTGCAAAATAAATTAAGTCTATAAATTTCTTTCATTATTTTTTTACAATAGTATTTGATACATGTAAAATATGTTTAACACAAGTTATAAAACCTAATAAAGGGGCGCCTGGGTGGCTCAGTCGTTAAGCATCTGCCTTCAGCTCAGGTCATGATCCCAGGATCCTGGGATCGAGCCCCACATCGGGCTCCCTGCTCTGCGGGAAGCCTGCTTCTCCCTCTCCCACTCCCCCTGCTTGTGTTCCTGTCTCGCTTTCTCTTTCTCTCTGTGAAATAAATAAATAAAAAGAAAATAAAACCTAGTAAAACGGATGAAACCACACATCCCCAAAACAGAAATATTATCCTTTCTCTATCCCACCTCCCTTCAACTCTTGAATTTTGTTTTCCACTCCCTTGTCTTTTTAAAGTCATTTTTTAGTCTTTCCATCTTACACAAAAAAGTTCATAAACAAGGAAGTCATCCATGCATCTACAGTATGTTATATGTTAAAAGATGTGATTTATACCACTTTCTAGTAATACAAAAGTATAGGAAGCAAGGCGTATTTCCAACCATACAAAAACTGAAGCACATGTAAGTTTTCTTTTTGATAACTGATGCTAACCTACGAACAAGGAAAAATGAATATATATTCTTTTTAGCAAGTCCACTAAAACAAAATTCCAGTTACCATATTCTGATTCCAACCTTTTTATATTATCAATTGCATCAGGACGCAAATGGGCATCTTTGTACTCACTACGTTTAAAACTACTTACAATGGCTGACATAACACTACGAATTCTTAGAAGAGACAGATACAGTCCATGTTCAATTAGTACAAGACCAGACATTTGTGTTAGGTATACATAACAGGAGAATATTCCTGAAGACACATATAGATACAAAATGGAGAGAAATACACAGTAGTAGAGATATACCTAGTTAAGTAACAAATTCTATATATTAGTAAGAATACATTGCCAAGTACCTCAATGAAGGAAAGGGGAGATTTACCAAGTACCTCAATGAGGGAAAGGGGAGATTGTCAATTAACTGACAGAAACAAAATAAAAACAAAGCAGAAAGATCACTGGGGAAAAAAATAACAAAGTGAAAGTAGAATTAGAGTAAGAGAGGTAAGCCTTAGCTAATTGATCTTAGGACAGAATATATATTTAAGAGCATTAAGTACATCATTACTAATATGTATAGAACAGAATATAAGTAATGGGCAAGAAAAGGAAAAGTACCAAAGGAAGCAGGATTCAAAGTAGCACTCTAACCACAGCAAGGAGGGATATAAGACAAAGAGAATGAAAATAAAAACCGCTGTAATGTGGCCCTCAAAAAAATAGATAAATGAAAACCTTTCTGGGAGACGCCATTAAGAGCAAAAAGGACAATAAATTCTACTTTATGCCTTTAAGGATTTTTTTAAGCAATTGTTTTGAATCAATGGGACAGATTCCAATATCGCTCAACATAAACTATGCCAACAGCATCCAGCAGTTTTACGGCCTTCAGCACAAACTAAAACTGTGAACCGAACATATTCAAAAACACCAAGAGGGAAGAAGGGCATTTTAATGACCACACTGGAGTCCAATATCGCTCAACATAAACTATGCCAACAGCATCCAGCAGTTTTACAGCCTTCAGCACAAACTAAAACTGTGAACCGAACATATTCAAAAACACCAAGAGGGAAGAAGGGCATTTTAATGACCACACTGGAGTCCCATGAGCAGCATTTAACCAAGTAGAGAGCTACTTAACGTTTCAAAGATAATTGAACTGCAGGAGAAAGTCTAGCTCCAAGACACTGTGACTCTAGAATGTACGCTTTAGATAAATGACTGTACACACAAATATTAGTTGATTATATACTTGTTTTTTTTTTCCCTCTCCATTCCAGCATGATCTTTGAGAGGAAGAACCTCAAGTTTTCTTTAAAATAAACAGAAACAGGGATGCCTGGGTGGCTCAGTCGGCTAAGCGTCTGCCTTTGGCTCAGGTCATGATCCCAGGGTCTTGGGATCGAGTCCCATATCCAGCTCCTTGTTCAGCAGGAAGCCTGCTTCTCCCTCTCTGACAAATAAATAAAATCTTTTTAAAAAAAGATTAATAAAATAAAGAGAAACATCCACACATCCAAGAGCTCCTCAATAAAGTCCAATAAATAACCTGCTGGAGTGGGGGTAGGGGTGCAAGTCTTTGAACCTTTTTCTAAGGCTAATTTTGAGCTTTAAAAGGAAAAACTATTTGTTCCTCAAGCAGTGAACACAAAATAACAAGAAAATTATTTTAAACCATACTTACCCCCCAAGCAAGTCTGCAGTGTCACTTTGTTGATTCATATTGACAACCCTCAAACGGTGGCCTTTTAAAAAGAAAGGGCAAAAGGGTCACTCTGAAAATTTCAAGACTAATTATATCCAGTGATCTTTAAGGATGTGTGGGCATAGGCATAGGGGAAATCTTTTAACGTACACTTCCTTGGATTCTCTTACTTTTAGGAATTTCAACCATCCAAAATTTTCACCTAACCCAGAAAGATATGTACACGAAGATTTATTGTGTATTATTGCTCTGGCATCAGATTAACTGAAAACAACAAAAAAATCCTTCAGTAGGGCAATGTCTATAAATGAGAATTAAATAAACATCCAGTACGGAATATTATTATTTAGCCATTAGATAGAAATGAGGCAGTTCTATTTTTAAAGATGTCCAGTTTACTTATTAACTAACTAAATGCAATAAATAGAGTATAATTCCATTTTTTCAACACAAAACGAAACTTAAATGTTTATATATTTGCAGACCATAAAAAAGTTAATACCAAGCCATTAACAGTGGTTATTTCCAGAGGGGAAAAAGTTACATCATTTCCAAGGAAAAAATTTCCAGTGATAATTTCCAGGTAAAGTGGAGTGGTGACACTTTTTAAACTCCAGTATTTTGTGGACTTCTTATTGGGGGGGGCAGTCCGTGTGAAATGTTTTTTTGTCTGGGAGCAGAGTGCTTCCCCTCTAAGTTACCTGTAATGTGAGCCAAGTACTGGACAGTAGAGGTTTTGCCCGTCCCGGTCTCTCCCACTAGCAACACAGGCTCCCCTTTGCTAACGCACACGGCCAGCTGTTCAATAAGAACAGAAGATGGCCTTGTAGGAGCAAAAGTGAGCTTCTCCCTGGGAAGGCGAAAACAAGTAAGCGGTCAGAGAGGGAGGCTACAAGTTTTTCTTAAGTGTTGTATTGAGGAACCAGATTTTCCAGACTCCACAAAAATGAGAAGACAACTCACAGTAGCTGTCTTCATGCTATAAAACAGATATCCTTATAGCCTATGAATTGCAGAATTCATTCATTCTACAAACATTGAGTATTTATACACCTGGTACTTTACTAGACTCTGGAGATTCAAAAGACCAATAAGATAAGACATTATCTGTACTAGCTATGTCATCTTAGGCAAATTACTTAGCCTCTCTTAGCCTTGGTTTCCTCACATGTAAAATTTGGATCAGAGTTACTAATTTGTGGTGGGTTGAATAGTTTTCCCCCAAAATTCATGTCTACCCAGAACTTATGACTGTAACCTTATTTGGAAAGAAGGTCTTTGCAGATATAATAAAGTCAAAATCCTATCATACTGGGTTTAAGGATGAGCCTTAAATCCAATGACTGGTATCCTTACAAAGTCAGAGAGAGATTTAGAAACACAAACACACACAAGAAAAAAGATATGACAATGGAGACAGAGATGGGAGAGATGTAACTACAGAGACAAGGAACACCAAAGATTGCTGGTAGCCATCAGAAGCCAGGAGGAGGCAAAAGCCTTCAATGGAAGTGTGGCCCTGCCAACATCATGATTTCAGACTTCTAGTCTCCAGAACTGTAAGAGAATAAATGTTTGTTGTTTTAGGCTACCAAGTTTATGGTAATTTATTATGGCAGCCATAAGACACTAATAAGTTAATTCATAAAATTATTTTAACCACTACATGAGAAAACATATGCAAAGCACTTAGCACAATATTAGGCGTATAGTAAGTATTTAATAAATGGTAATTAGATCTCAGAATCTTGTAAAATTCCAGCCTTCAAGGAATTAACAGACTAACATTAGGATCTCATTTGACTTCCAAGTGAGGCTTACTTTGCTAAATACAGTAAAGTGAGTAAAATAAAAAATACATCTTTGCTAGTCCCAAGTCCCTAATCACCCTCATCATCTCCTTCACCTATTAACACCTAATTTCACAGAATATACTTTAGAAAAGCACTGCTTCTTACCATCCTGCACAGTGGAGAGACCACCGTTCATATACATTTTGCTCGGACATAAGGGGCTGGACTAGTCAGTCCTTCTATCATGTTCCTAATGCCCCACAGTCCCAGACTAGTTGAATGTCTATTTACCTCTGTATGTGGACAGCCTCACTTTGTTTCCGTAGAAGCCGCACTCGACCCACTTGCACATCTAGTTCATTGATCACAATTTCCGGTTTATAAAGCTGACAGAAGAATTCGGCCTATGGGAGGGGACAGAGTAAAATTCTGTATTGTCTTAAAAAAAAAAATTCTACTATGCTCTTCAAACATGTCCTTATCCCTGTGGCTTACTGTGCCCCTCTAATTAGCCCTTTACTAAGAAGTACTTTTTACGTCCAAGATAGGCAAGTTAGCTTTAATTATGTCTTTTTTAAAATTTTCTGAATTTCTAATGATTTTTAAAACATTGATCATGAATGCTTCCCTGTAATGGGTACTTTTTATTCATTTAAATAAGCCCATACCTGCCTATATCCAAAGTGAACACACTGACAAATTCCAATAGCAAATGAACAGAAAGTCCTACTCCTAAAATTTACAAAAAAAAAAAAAAAATCAGTGATTTTTCTTCAGCTATGCTTTTCTCTGCTTTTGATTCTAAAATAATAGAGGAAACAGTGACTTGAATGAACCATGGTACATCTGAACACAAAGAGAAGCTGTGACAGATGCTTCCAGGATATTTGGCCAACAGCCGTTCCTCTCTTATCCTTGTCACCAACCCTAAAAACTCAGATTTTGTTTAGATTTAGGACAGGAATGAAAGGGGCAGCAAAGTTTTCAGGGAAACCGAATCTCTCTTCAACCAAAGGGGATAAATATTGATCAATCTAACCCAGTTGTGATAGTTTCATTTTTTTTGCCTACTATATTTATTTAAGCCCCTTTAGTAGGTGTTGTCACCTGCAGCTAAAATCATCCCAACAGTTTCAGAATCCTAAGGAGCACCTCTATTTCACTTCCTGACATAAGGTTTTTTGAGTCCTCATTTATTTGGGAATGCCAGGTATCTGCCACAAATGGGCCTCAGACATTTCTCTAGCTACCATCACTACTGCTGAAAGGCTCTCTCTTCCAAAAATAGATACTTTGAAATAAAACAAGAATGGCAAAATATTAAAAATGTCAGCAATGAACCTAAGTACTATTCTTTGTGTACTATTCTTGGTATCCATTGTACTATTCTTGGTGTCCATTGGTACTACTCTTCAATTTTTCTCATGTTTGACATTAACAAGAAGTTGGAAAAAATCTAATCATGCATAAAACTACAGACAGAGGTGTTACTAAAACAGTTCCAGTCCTGAGTCCACAATCTACGGAATAACACACTCATTAAAACACTGGAGAAAATAAAGCATGCATGTGATATAAGGCACAAGATGGCTCACTTTAACAATGTAGAACACATCAGAACTACTTATCTAAGAGATAGTGAGAGCTTTATGTTCATGAAAGGCAACAATGAAACTACCAACTTCACAGAGGAAGCAGTTATTGCAAAGGAACCGTTTCCAGGTAAGGACCAAAGACTAGCAAGTAAAATAAATATCCAGCTTCCTTTCAACAAAGAAGTAAAAATAGCACTACATACCTTTTTCTTGGAAATGTTCAATTTGCTTCCAATAATTTCTGCCATTTTCAGTTTGCTTGAATGCTTAGAAAGCATTGCTGTGAAACAGTCCAGAGCCTATTAAAATAACCAAGGTCATTGCCAATTGATTTTTTTAAATACTACATTAATAACAGAGCACCACTATCCTGGACACAAAAAGAACAAAAAACCCAGCAGGAACATTTCTGTAAGACTAAGGAGAGTAGAAATAAGGTACCAGCCCTAGACTCAAGGACCCTACCATAATAGAGACAAGGTACAAACAAATGTGAAGGCTTTACTATCAAAATATTGGTCAATTAGGGAAAAAAAATAGGAAAAGCTTCATTTTACAGGGTGCCTGTGTGGCTCAGTTGGTTAAATGTCTGATTCTTGGTTTCAGCTCAGGTCATAGCTCAGAGTCCTGGGATCAAGCCCCACGTTGGGCTCTGCGCTCAGCAGGGAGTCTGCTTGAGGACTCTCTTCCTCTCCCTCTACCGCTCCCCCCTGCCGCTCACTCTCTCTCTCTCTAAAATAAATCTTAAAAAAAAAAGCATCATTTTACAAATCTGAAAAATAGAATTAGAGTTAATCATTAGGTCTATGGTTTCATGGGGGAACTAACTCTTAAACCATGGAAGTAACACCAAAAGATAACTTTCTAGCTGTAAAGGAAAACTCCTGATGTGCAATAAAAAGATCACATCATCATTACCCTAATCCAGTACTCAATTTCAGCAACTACTGATAGGCCAACCAGATATGTGTCTTTTTTTTTTTTTTAAGTAAAAAAGTGGGGCTTAAACTCAAGACCCTGAGATCAAGAACTGAGCTAAGGTCAAGGGTCAGACGCTTAACCGACTGAGCCACCCAGGCACCCCCAGATATGCCTTCTGATGTAATGAAATATACAGTTTATATCACCACCGAAAGTAAATTCTACCCAAAAAAGTCTGAATTTGAATACATTAAGCATTTTGCTAAACTTCTATTATTTACAGGGAAGACAAGAGCGAAAATGAGAACAGAAAGGATACCATGAATGTGGTAAACAAAGAATACATTTGATTCTGCTACCACCAAGTGTAAACTATCAATAAACTTAATGTAAACATTTAAAAAAAGAGAGAGAATTTATCCAGTCCTTGTCCCTAATACCTGGCACAGAGCTTCAAAAACCCTTGGAATTACCAGGAGTAAGAATTATCTTTTTTTATTCACTAGGGCCCTTTTGGACCATATTGAGTTTATTAAGCTAAGCAAGGTGACTTTCGATGGGCCTTTAAGTGTTTAAGAGAGGGGCTGGACAGGCCACAAAGACCAAGCACTGACTAAGAGGGTTGAAACTTTCAGCTCCACCTCTAACCTCTGGGGAGGGAGGAGAGATTAGAGATTAAGCTCCATCATATAGCCAATGACATAAGACCTAATGCTGGACATCCAAAGCTTGGAGAGCCTACTTGTTGGTGGACATAATGATGTACCAGGAAGGTAGCACACCCTAACTCCACAGGAACAGAAGCTCCTGTGCTCAGAACCCTTGGAATTTTGTGTCTTCCATTTGACTGTCTTTAAGTTACATCTTTTATAATAAACCATAACCTGTACTGTAAACATAGTGCTTTCAGTGAGTTCTGTGGGTTGATTATTGAACCTGAGAAGATCGTGGGAACCTCTGAATTTACAGTTGGTAGGTCACAAGTGTGAGTGGCCCCCAAGCCTTGCAACTAGAGTCTAAAGTGGGGGTAGTCTTGTGGAGGACTGAGCCCTTGAAACCATAGGGTCTACACTAACTCCAAGTAGTATCAGAAGTGGTTTGAATTGCAGAACACCAGTTGGTGTCAGAGCGACAAAGAAGCAACCAGATAAAGCCAGAAAGTGGAACATTTTGAAAAATTGGTCTTATCTTTTCAACAAGGTAGCGCTTGCTTATAAAGGGGGGAACCTGATACAGTAAAAGCATTCTTAAACTTATATGCATAGAAAAAGATCTGGGGGCACCTGGTTGGCTCAGGTGATAGAGCGTTTGATTCTTGATCTCAGGGTCATGAACTCAAACCCCATGTTGGGTGTAGGGATTACTTAAAAATAAAATCAAGAAAGAAAAGAAAAGAGGGGAGGAGAGGAGAGGAGAAGGGAGGAGCGGAGAGGAGAGGAGAGAAAACAAAGGAGAGCGAGCGAGATCTGGAGGGATAAACACCAAGGTGTTAAAAGTGCTGGGGAATGTCTAGATGCGGGCTATTTTTATTTTACCACTTTGCTTTCCTATATTTTCCCATTTTCAACAATACATATATATTGTTTCTATATTAATAAAATGCCTGTACACAAATGTTCAGAGTAGCATTACTTGTGATAGCCAAAAGGTGAAAACCACCCAAATATCCATCAATGAATAAGTGGATAAACAAAATGTGATATATCAATACAATGAAATGTTATTCAGCCATTAAAAAAGAATGAAGTACTAACTCATGCTATAACATGGATTAACCTCGAGAATATGCTGAGTCAAAGAAGTCAGATAAAAAAGTCACATATTGTATGATTCCACTTATATGAAATATCCAAAATCAGCAAATCTATAGACAGAAAGTTATGCCACAGTTTTATTTCAAAAATACAAAACAAGGTTATCTCTCAGAAAGATGAGAAATTTAGGAGAATGAGAAAGCAAGTTCATGGGAGTGAAGAATAAGATTCAAGGACTGGCACACAGCATTTCAGGGTTCAGCTCACTTCAAGTGTAAACTCCAAATGTGGTTTCTATCTGCTCAAAGTAACTTTGCCAAACACTATGAGACTGGAAGCCAAATTGGATCACTACTCTCCTCAATCCCAGCTGACAGAAACCAGAACACTTTATTTTTTATTTTTTTTTGAGAGAGAGAATGCACACACATGTGCACACAGGAGGGGGAAGCAGAGGGAGAGGAAGAGCGAGAATCCTAAGCAGGTTCCATGCCCAGGGTGGAGCCTGATGTGGGGCTCAATCTCACAATCCTGAGATCATGACCTGAGCCAAATGCTTAACCAACTGAGCCACCCACGTGCCCTTAGAAACCAGAACACTTTGTAATCAAAACTGGTCACTGTTTTAAGAGCCCAGAGATCTTCAGACAGTACCACTTTTATTTTTAAGCAAGCAGGAATAAATCTCTCCCTGTTCTCACTGAATATGACAGACTTGTAATTCAATGGGGTTTCCTTCCCACACAACACATTTTTTGCCCAAGCCCAGCATATAAGGCTATACTTTGTAACCCCCACATAAATTTCTCTGGACTAAAGCAAAACACCCTACTAAGCAAGTGGAGGGATCAAATACAACTCTATCAAACAGACTATGAAATTATATGTAGAAACAAATACTGAGCATTTTTTTAAGCAGGCTCCATGCCCAAAATGGGGCTCGAACTCATGACCCCAAGATCAAGAGTCGCATGCCCCACTGACTGAGCCAGCCAGGTGCCCCTAATACTAAACATTTGAGAAACATTTTATATTTTACAACATTATTAACACCTGGGAGATTTTCTTTTTGTTTTATCTTTAATTTCAGTGTCTGTTTTACTCTATCTAAACTATACTTATTGTAATTCGTAGTAACCTGTTTCAAAACCAAAAAATTTATTATGCTGAATTAGTTTTAAGACAACATTAATTCAGTTTTAACTAGCTAGGAATAATAAACACAAAAGAAAAATTCTGATAGCTGCCAAGAGACAGAAAATAACAATGAAAATCAACAGCCTTACACAGTAGAAAGAAAACAAACAAGAAGACTATCTTACCTCTTGAAAAATATTTAAGGATGCTGATGAAGACAGACTGTCAAAACAATGGACAATCCTATTACACCAATTCAGTAGATCCCTTAAAAAAAAAAAAAGCAAGGAAATAAAAGACCACAGGCTAAAGACATCAAAAGCATCAGAGTTAAATTTAATCCACTTAAGTCTGGGGAACACCTAACAATGAAGTCTTTCTGTTTCTCTGGCATTGTAAAGATAAATAGTGCAGGGAAAAGAGTAAGTGAGGGGTCCCACCTACCAGTAAGTGACCTATCGCACATTTTACCCCAATCCATGCCAGACAAGGATGGGGGTTGGGCAACTAACTCTCAGGGGAGTTGCCCATTCCTAATGCTCACTTCTCAAAGGGCAAATCAACCACCGAGAAAAGAAAGCAAAGCAGAACTTAACTATATACAGCAAAATCCAAGGGTCTTATTTAAGACCCCAACTGTCACAAAAGAAAAGCTAGTGAAAGAATTATGTCGTAAGTAATCTCAATCTTGGCTTTTAAAGTTATTTTCCTTCCTCCCTCCCTCCTTACTTTCTTTCTTTTAAGTAGCCTCCACATCCAACGTGGGGCTTCAATTCATGACTCTGTGATTAAGAGTCAGATGTTCTACTGACTGAGCCAGTCAGGTGCCCCCAAAGTTATTTTTTAAAGCTAAAATAGCATTACCTTTATGAACCTTCCTAATCGTTAACTGTAAGGTCTGAAAACAGGATCCAACACCATGAAGCAGTCCACAGGTCTAATTTCAAAACCGGACCTCTCTTAATCATTCAGTGCTAGCTGCTAAGAACTTTTAAGGGAAGCAAATTTTAAATTATTAACTCGAGGGGCGCTTAGCTTGCTCAGTAGGTGGAACATGCGACTCTTGATCTTGGGGTTGAGCTCGAGCCCCACGATAGGCGTGGAACCTACTTAAAAAAAGAAATAAATTAAGTATCAACTCAAAAGTGCTTAATCCAGTACCTTAGAGACAATTCTCTTCCCTCAAGTCTTGGTCTTCTGTTTTCTCTTCTGGCTTCTGAAACTTCCTCAGGTGCCTGTTCACATGTAATAGAACTATCACTGCCAGAGAGATGTTTCTCTCCAGTAAGTTGGATGTAAATGTCAAGCAGGTGATCAGTTACTGACAAGAGGCTGGGATATCTGTTCTGAAGAACCTGACAGAGGAAGGAAAAAAAAGCAAAGAAAACTTAGCAGCAGACACAGTGATTTTTTTTTTTTTTTTTTTAAAGCACATGTAAGAGGAGCCTGGGAGAGGGTGAAGCAGGCTCCCCGCTGAGCAAGAAGCCCCATGCAGGACTCTATCCCAGGACCCTGGGATCACGACCTGAGCCAAAGGCAGACGCCCAACCGACTGAGCCACCCAAGTACCCCGATCTTTCTTTTTTTTTTTTTTTTAAAGTAGGCTCCACACCCAGCATAGAGCTCAACACAGGGCTTGAACTCATGACTCTGAGATCAAGACCTGAGCTGAGATCAAGAGTTCGATGCTTAGGGCGCCTGGGTGGCTCAGTTGGTTGAGCGACTGCCTTCGGCTCAGGTCATGATCCTGGAGTCCCGGGATCGAGTCCCACATCGGGCTCCCTGCTCGGCGGGGAGTCTGCTTCTCCCTCGGATCCTCCCCCCTCTCATGCTCTCTCTCTCTCACTCTCTCTCTCAAATAAATAAATAAAATCTTTAAAAAAAAAAAAGTTCGATATTTAATCAACTAAGCCATCCAGGCACCCCATTCAAACACAATCTTTCTAGGCATAAGATGACTGGAGTTGGCAGCAACAGAAATGTAGTTCCTTGTGCTCCCCATGAGATCAGCTTAGGAGATTATTTTATTTCCTAAATAATGAACCTAAGAGTTTTAGCCACGGGTCACTTATTCAGGAGAGTGTTATTAGAATTTATGAGTAAGTCCAGAAGCTTAAGAATAAGGGAACTCTTCAAGGTAAACTATCTAAATGTGATATACATCATTTAAGTGAGGGGTGAATTCTCCTGTTGTGCTTCCTGTGAGCAGAATGACTCACAGTTGCTCGTGGCAGGAGTGGAAAGATGGAAAGAAGGAGCAGTCAGTGATGTTCTCATCCTTTCAATCCCCAACAAATCACACCTAAATGTGAACTTAGGACCTCTTCTTTAAAGAACAGAATGGCAATTTAGGAATGAATACTAAACATTGAAATTTCGACAACTGGAAAAACAAAGAGCTGCACAATGGCAGAGCAATACAACAAACACCTAGTGCCAGGCGGAATGGATCCTGGGGACAAAGTGGTGAACAAGTTACTGGAGGAACTATTGTTGAGGGCAGCAAAATGGGGACAGACAGACACAGAAATAGACAAGTGGGAACTAGAGTGAGCTACGAAACTCCTAAGTCCAAAATAGGCTGCAAACTTATAAAATCACACTGGTAAGAAAAGGCTTCTGGGAGATTACATGGTCAAGCTTTTTCCAGTAATACAGTGAACTAGACACCCTGAAAACCCCTCTGCTTATAACACTTAAAATGCTGGATTAAATATTTGATAAGGTTGTCTTGTGTCACTTATTTATCTAAAAACTTACACAAAGAAAGAGCAAAGCATCCCTCCCATGCCTGTATAATCACTGACGGCATTATTTGCTATGCTCCAAGATGAAATGTTGCAGAATGGGAAGCTTTCCAAGTGAGGGGATAGATATAAGGGGAAAGCGGGGGTTAGCAAGGTAAAGAGAGGTACACTTCTTAATGTCTGAGGATAACCAGCGATACCACAAAGTGAATCAATGTAGAAAATCTAAAAAATAATTAATCTCAATTTTCATTAATACCCAAAACAAACTGTGCTGTTGAATGTGAAAGACCTTAGTTACAAAACAACTTAGTAAATTTTTAAAAAAAAGATCTTTGGAAACAATTGAGGAAACTTGAATATAGTCTGAGAATTAAATGGTATTGAGGCATTACTGTTCATTTTATTAGGTATAACAAAGTTATTGTGATTATATACGAAAATGCCTTTAAATTTTTAGAGATGCATTAAGTATTCAAGGATGAAATGTTATGGGGTTTGCTTTCAAATATATTGGCAAATAAAAAATACTAGATGAAGTTAATGCAGTAAAATGTTAGTACATTAACTGTTAAATTTAGGCTGATGAATATTTCGGTGATTCATTATACTATTTCCTCTCTTTACATGTATATCTGGAACTTTTAATAATAAAAAGTAAAAAAGAAAAGCATCAATACTTTCCCACTGATAACCACATACCTCATTCAGTTCCGTCTTATCCATGTTATCCATGTGAATTTTCGTCCAATATTTGTCTAGCAGAGTAGCATGACTATTTAGAGGTCGATACCAATTTCCTCCACAGCTCAAGAGCCTATATTTCAAAATTTAAAAAAAGAATTACACAAAACTCCCAATTTTAACCTTTAATCATGCCTCTGGGTAGCCCTTGCTAGACATTATCTCATATATGAATAACACTCACAACCCCTTCTGTTGCCAGATACCAGTATGTCGGGCTCACAGGGCAGATGATAAATGAAAGGCTGCCAGTTAACCTAAGTCTGACTCTTTTCCTAAGGGTATATAATAGAGCTTGAACCAAGTTATTTTCTAATTACTGTAAATGATTATATTAGGTGTTTTGATCTTAAGAGCATGTTTCTCTTCCTCAAAACACAACTTCAGGAAAGAGAAAACATAATCCAAGGCCCATAGCCTTAAAAATAAGTTCAGTGCTTATTACCAAAAGCTACAGTACTCAAAATTATTAAAAATTTCAAGAAGGAACATTCATTAAACATATACTCTGGCCAAGCCACAAGCTTACACCTAGACCACTTAATGTAATGCTCACAACTTTCTGAGGAAATGGTACGCTACTTTTCTTCTTATGCATAAAAAGAATACTGTCCCCTGATCACTCAACTATGACTACAAATGTCAGAGCCAAGAACTGAATTCAGATTTGCCTGACACCTTTCTACGATGGAAAATTCATGTTATTATAAAATATAGACATGGACATATACTAAGTTTGCTTAGGTTTTATTCCTTTGTCGATGCTTATATTCAATTTAAAATAGGAATGAAGGGGAGTGCCTGGGCAGCTCAGTCGGTTAAGTGGCCGGCTCCTGATTTCACCTCGGGTCATGATTTCAGGGTCCTGGGATCCAGCCCCATGTAGGGCAACACGCTCGGCAAGGAATCTGCTTAAGGATTTTTTCTTTCCCTCTTCCTTTGCCCCTCCTCCTGCTCATGCATACACGCTTTCTCTCTAAGATAAATAAATCTTGGGGCGCCTGGTTGGTGCAGTCCATTAAGCAGCCAACTCTTGGTTTGGCCCAGGTCATGATCTCAGGGTAATGGGATGGAGCCCCGCATTGGGGGTCCATGTTCAGTGTGGAGTCTGCTTAGGATTCTCTCTCTCCCTCTGCCCCTCCCACTCGTGCGCTCACTCTCTCAAATAATTCTTTAAAAATAAATTAAATAAATAAGTACATAAATCTTTAAATAAAATAAAATAGGAATGAAGGGACATCTGGCTGGCTCAGTCGGTAAAACATGCAACTCTTAATCTCAGGATCATGAGTTCAAGCCCCATTTTGGGCACAGAACTTACTTAAATCTAAAATAGCTACAGTAATCAAGATAGTCTGATACTGGTGTAAAGACAGACAAATGAACAATGGAACAAAATAGAGTCCTGAAATAGGACCCAGATCTTTTAAAAAATAAATAAATAAAATAAAATAGGAATGAAAACATTGGATCTGTCATCAGTTCCAACTGATCTTGCTTTAAGTGGGCCCAGAAAACTCTACTCTAGGACTTTTGGACTCAGTACTCTAGTCTGGGGACTTAGAAGGAAAAGGCTCCATAGTGGGAAGGTTAATAGGACATACCTCCTAGTTGCAAAGAACTGAAATCCAGGAGCCACTTTCAGACAGTCACCTCGGCCAGGAATCAAGAGCTCTCCATTCTCCAAGAGAGGGATCAGCACAGAAACCTAAACCACAAAAACCCACTGATAAAACTATTAAGGAAGAAGTAACAAAAAACAAACAAACAAAATACCCTCTCTCCAAACGATGAGCACATCCTTATATATATATTCACAGCATGAACTGGGATCAAAAGGCAGATGGGAATGTCTGATCCACTTACATTCCAACAGAACGATTTATTCATTCAACATTCACTAAGTGCCTTCTATGGACAAAACCAAGCCAGACACTAAAAATCCAGACATGATTATCACTGGATTTCTAGCCCTATAAAACTGAGCATTATGACCCTAGAAATGATGTGTCAACTAGACTCAAAAAAAGGGGGGGGGGCCGGGGGAACCCTAGAACATGGTAATCAAACTGGGAGGTCCTGTCTGGGCCAATAACCTCATTACATCTTTACTTCATCAGATTCTAAAATCATCACAATACACATGTATTTATAGCCACTCCTTCCCCTTCATATTTCCCTAAACCTACACACACACTCTCTCATTAGTCTCATCCAAGAGGGGAAAGTCCTTATGCAGGTACTTTAGGGTTCATGGTAAAAAAAAAAAAAAAAAAAAAAAAAAAAAAATTAAAACCAATCTCAGGAAAATCTGTCCAAAGGAAAAAAAATTTCATTCTGCAATACTTTTTTTTGTCATACTTTACAGAATATAGAGGAAACATGGACTGCTTGCATGCTATTTTGATATACAAAGAAAAATAATCAAAACGAAAATATACTGAATGTATAATGAAACAAAGACAAACATGCTCTTATTATATCCTCTCTTCATCTGTCCTCAGCCTGCTGTTCTACAGATGCCATAGCTGGGAAGCAGAGTCTCAGAGTTTTCAATGTATCTGTAACATGGGTAAGATGTTAAACTATTCTTGGAAAGGTTATGAAAATGATCACATATCCAACTATAGTTTTACCTTATCCACATAGGGTACATTCCAAGACCCCCAGTGGATGTCTGTAACTGTGGATAACACAGAAACCTATATATACTATGCTTTTTCCTATACATATACACCTATGATAAAGTTTACCTTATAAATTGGCAAGGTAAGAGATTAAAAAGAATAATAAGATAGAATAATTTTAACAATATACTTGATAGAAGTTATGTGAATGTGGTCTCTTTCTCAAAGTATCTCATTGTACTGTACTCACCCTCCCTGTGGAGATGTGAAATGATAAAATGAATACGTGACAAGATAAAGTGAGGTGAATGGCTGAAGCATTGTGATGTAGTATTAGGCTACTACTGACCTTCTGATGATACATCAGGAGGATCATCTGCTTCAGGATCACGAGTAACCATGGGTAATTGAACGGCAGATAAATGGGGGCTACTGTACTCAGTGAAACAGTACCAGCAGAACTTTATCAATTTTCTATCAAACAAAAGACCAGCTAAGTAATCATACCTCAAACCAGATAGGTAGGTAATCATGAATGAGCATCTCACAAAACATACCGTCTCTAATCAAACACCTAAGTTATTTATTTTTTTTAAAGATTTTATTTATTTGAGAGTGAGAGAGAGAGAAAGCATGAGCAGAGGGGAGGGGCAGAGAGAGAGAAGTAGACTCCCAGCAGAGCAGAGCCCAACGCAGGGCTCAAACCCAGGACCCTAGGATCATTGAGCCACCCAAGCACCCCAAACACCTATGTTATTTAAATTATCTCCCCAAATTACTATTAACAAAATGCTCTTCAAGGCTAGGAAATCAGGGGCACCCGGGTGGCTCAGTCAGTTAAGCCTCTGCCTTCGGCTCAGATCATGATCCTAGGGTCCTGGGATCAAGCCCCTATAGGGCTCCCTGGGCTCCCTGCTCAGCGGAGAGTCTGCTTCTCCCTCTCCCTGTGTCCTCCCCCTCCCCAGTACTCTCTCTTGCTCAAATAAACAAATAAAATCTTTAGGGGAAAAAAAAAGACAGGAAATCAGCAAATAATTAGTGAAATGACATACCACATCTAAAGGGGCATAGTCAATATCCTCCAGAAGGATCCAGTGTCCCTTTGTGGCTGCCTGTGTGAGAGTACCAGGTTGCCACACAAACTCTCCTGGGACATCTGTGCAGCGATACATTCCCAACAGCATCTGCAGGAACAGGATAAAGTAATTACTGAAACCACACATCTAAGATGCCAATGCCACAGCCTTTGATTAATTTTGTTAAACTTCTATATGGATATAAGCAGGCACCTGATGTTTTTACACCATGGTCCCATCAGTTATGAGAAAGACCAATAACTACTCTCATTTTCCCTTAGCAAAAAGAATACTTTAACGCAAACATTTATAAGCATGCAAACCCACCAAAATTTGCTGTTTCTTAATTACCTTACTGTCAGTCTGATCTCCAAGCTGGACTTTAAGAAGTTGAGGGGGTTTCCGTCTACCTGTCATTGCACCTAAGTGTTCAACTAAGGAAGTTTTGCCACATCCTATTGGTCCTTCCAACAACACAGCATTCTGAGAAGCCACTGCCATAGCCAGCATCTGAAGATTTTTGCAGATTGAATCAACCAGCACGTAAGACCTAAAGGCCAGCTCCTGTTCACGAGAAGAACTCCTATTACTAGCCTAAGGAGGCAAGTGAAAAATAAAAGGCATGTCAACAGTCTTTCCTCCAAAGGGCACAGGTAAATTCCTACAACATTTCCACTGACCTTTACATAAACCTCTAAATAAATTAGTAGTACCAGAACTACAGTAACAACAGGTATGTTATCCAAAATAAGGATCTTTTTCCTTTTGACAGAATTTGCTAACAAATGGATGGAGAGTCTCCCAAAGTTTGAGAAGCCAAAAAAGTTGACACACAAAGGATGGGGGCAAACCTCATCTCACGACTGAATTTTTATTTGTTTTTCTTCCTCTCACAACATTCTAGGATTTCATATCTAAGATCAAGAATGCACATGATATATTTATCAGTCAGGGAAATATGGACACTAAAAGGATACTTTGTATTATAAAAATGTTATATATTTTTCAAGTTTAATAAAGAATAATGGCTTTTTTAGGTTATTTTCCTTTATACACATAGACTGAAATATTTAGGCATGAAATGATGTGGTATCTGGGAGTTGCTTCAAATAACATGGTTTGGAGAGAATGTGCAGAACTATAAATGAAACGTAACTGATCATGAATTTATAATTACTGAAACCAAGTGATGGGTACATGGGGATTCATTATACTACTATTTCTACTTTGGAATATATTTGACATTTTCCATAACGAAAAGTGAAAAATAATAATAATAGTGCTACCAATATGTTTAATGGGTATAGAGTTTCAACTCTGCAAGATGAAAAAGTTCTGGAGTTTTTTATAAAACAATGTGAATATATTTAACACCACTGAAGTGTAAAATTAACTGTTTAAGATGATTGGGGTGCCTGACTGGCTCAGTTAGTATAGCATGTGACTCTTGATCTCAGGGTTGTGAGTTTGAGCCCCACATTGGGAGGAGAGTTTACTTAAAAAAAAAAAAAAGGTTTAAATTTTCAGGGTGCCTGGTGGCTCAGTCAGTTAAGTGTCTGCCTTTGGCTTAGGTCATGATCCCAGAGTTCTGGGATCAAGTCCTGCATCGGGGTGGGGGGGGGGGGTCCCTGCTCAGCAGGGAGTCTGCTTCTCCCTTTCTCTCTGCCCTTTCCCCTGCTCATGCCCTCTCTTTCTCTCAAATAAATGAATAAAATCTTTAAAAGTTGTTTTTCAAATAATAATGTACCCAATATAACATAGGGAAAAAGGTCTTTTAGAAAAGTGGAATTTTAAGAACTTTTAAGGAATAATAACTTCTCAAACATGGCTAGTCCCCTATAGATATGTAAGGACAAAAAGAGTCAGGGCTGGAAGTTCTTTTTTTTTTTTTTTTTTGTAAGATTTTATTTACTTATTTGAGAGAGAGCACAAGCAGGGGGAAAAACAAAGGAACAGACTCCCTGCTGAGCACAGAGCCAGACACAGTGCTGAATCTGAGAACCCTGAAATCCTGACCTGAGCCAAAGTCAAATGCTTAACCACTTAACTGACTGAGCCACCCAGGTGCCCCAGGGCTAGAAGCTCGAACTCTCTGCAGGGCTATTACTCTCACCAATTTAGCAGGCCATAGCACCATTCCATACTTCTGCCCCAGTGCCTTGTCACTGCTACTCAACATCACGCTCACCCCAGCTAGAATCCTTCCCTATGTTAAAATTCTAATGCCCCTAACCTAAGCTATGTTAGGAGAGTGGTTGGGGTTGGAAAGATCTTAGTGACTAGAGGGAAACACAAGGGCCTCTAGAAGTGCTGGTGTCCTAGGACTGGTTACATAGATATTTTCAGTTTATGAATAATCACTGAGTTGTGCATTTAAGATGTGCATTTTTAATGCATATTATGCCTTTTTTAATTTTTATTTTTATTATTTTTTAAGGTTATTTATTTGAAGTAATCTCTACACCCAACGTGCGGCTCAAACTCACAACCCCCAAGATCAAGAGCCACATGCTCTTCTGACTGAACCAGCCAGGTGCCCCTTATTATGCTTTTTTTAAAATTGTACTGCCCAATGGATAAACCAATGTTTCAAGGAAGGACCCAGGACAATCTCCCAAAAAGAAAACTGGGTGAATGTGACCATTACATAAAGTGACAACTGACTAAAGACTGCTGGGGAAAAACAGACTGGCTCCCAACAGTTTCAGGTTACAGAGCTAGATTATAATCTATAAACCTTTCATAAGTGTGGGTCTGGAGCCATTTTCTTGGAAAGAAGCTCATTTCATATGGCAGAGGGAAGTTCACTACAGTTACTAGCCTCCCATACAATGAGCAAAAAGAATGTTATGACAGAAAGAAGTTGCTGGGAGTCATACTTGGGCCTAGTCCTGTCTCTGCCAAAGGGCAGCCCAAAGGTCGCCAGGCTAGTCATTCTGCCTTTGTTTCACATAAATATGGTATCACAACACGTGCTACATAACATCACAGAGAGAATATATGGAAGAGCTTTGCTGAAGTTAAAAGCCTCATATGGGCATCATTAGAGTTTCTAATTTAACATCAAAGAGAGACAAAGGAAATATCAGAGAAGAAGGCCCTGGGTAAATTTTTCTTAATCTCTTCTGAATACTTCTGTAAATGGAACAGCAATTTGGCAAACTCAGTTTGACTCACACCTATCACACAGAGCCCAGCCAAGGAAAAAAAGCACACTCAGTGTTTAAGAAGGGGAAGAGGACACACACCCTACTAATGCCCACATACCTGCTCTCCAGGGACTGCTGGCTGCCCAGGCAGCACCACACCACAGATGGCAGTCACTCTGGAAGAGAGGTCAGCTGAAACAAGATGTCCCTGTAAGTACTGCAGCTGCTTCTCCTTATGCCAAAGGGAGGTTTCTGGATTAGCCAAAACCAAAGCCTTCTCCAAGTCCTGCAACTGGGCCTCTTCTAGTAACCTGAGGAAAATGAGGATCTCATCAATTACTTTAACGCACAGCAAAGCCACATCAAGATCTCCAGGAATCCTCTTACCTCAACCTGAAATGGATCAGCTCCTCACTATTAAAAATCTTCTTAAGGAATGATAACTTATGTTCCTCATTCATACAGGTGACCAAAGCAAGACAATTGGCTGTGTACCTGGAGAAAATCAAAGTATATAAACTCAGGATAAGCAGCTGATTCTCAAGAATAAAGAAAATTTGCTAGCCAACTAAACACTAAAAAAGGAAATCTTAGGGGTGCCTGGTTGGCTCAGCTGGTAGAGCATGCAACTCTTGATCTCAGGGTGGGGAGTTCGAGCTCGATGCTGGAAGTAAAGATTACTAAAATAAACAAACAAACTTTAAAAAAAGAAAAAGAAAAGGAAATCTTGTGGAATTAATATAATACATTTAAGAGTAGAAAACACAAATCAGGCATGATGAATTCACTTGACAGAACCTGAAAAAGGTGGAACTCCTCTAGTATCACCTCATTTTCCACTAAAGAGACACATGATTAAGGAAAGGAAATAAGAACCCAAAAGGTACCAGAACAAAAATAACACATTTTACATAGCTTCCTTTCCCTCCTCATGCACAGAACTCTACACTCCCTCTATCATCCCCACACTTGAAACACAGGAAAAGTCCAACAGCTACACACCAGCGGACCAAGGTGTCATGGCTTCTGAGGAGAGGGACACACACACTCCAGTCCCAGAGCTCCCGGAACACAGACTGCTCTTGCTGCAGAAACTTGTAAGCTGCTTCCATTAGGTCCCGGAGCTTCATCCGCCTGCGCCCATAGCGGACTGGATTAGCATCTGAACTCTCTAGGAAGAGTCTTTGAAAGACTGGAGAAGTGTCCTTGAAATACCTCAGGGCAAACCTTCAGAAAGAGAGAGATTATTTTCATTTGTTGGCGAGGACATCAAAGTATACATCTCCACTTTGAGACAGGACAGCAGAATGTAACAGGAATTTCCAAGGGTCTGAAAGCAAAGAGACAAATACTGAAGCTACCTAGTCCTAAGATGGTATGCTGTTTAAGTTCAGGAACCAGGACCATGGCATGAGATATCTGACAGAATACAAAAACCAGAAGTACTCATCCCAAGTGTTTTCTACTGAAAACCCACTCATCTTCAACAAACATTTATTGAACTTCTCACTAGGAGCCAGACTCTGTGTTAAGTACCAGGGATATAAAACCAAGGAGATACTATCCTGGACTCCCCCAGTAACAAGGAAGATAGTCACTTACAGGAACAACAAGAGGCACAAGAAAAAAGATTCAACTAAAACTGGGGGAGTCCAAAATAGACACTTTGGTTGCATCTGAAGAGATGAACAGATTTTCATGAAGCACAGAAGGAAGGCAAGTAAGATTGCAAAGAAGGACAAAAAGCTTCAGACAGAGGGCCACTGGGTGGCTCAGTCAGTTAACTGTCCAACTCTTGGTTCAGGCTCAGGTCATGATCTCAGGTACGTGAGACTGAGCCCTGCGCCAGGCTCCATGCTCAGCACAGAGTCTGCTTGGGAATCTTTCCTGCCATTCCCTTCACTCACTCTCTCTCTCTCTCACACACACACACACACTCTCTCTCTCTCTCTCTCTCTAATAAATAAATAAAATCTTAAAAAAAAGAAAGAAAGCAAGCTTCACACTGTTCTTTACATATTCTGGATATTGATCCCCTATCAGACATATGATTTGCAAATATTTTCTCCCAATCTGTAGGTTGTCTCTACATCCTTGTTTCCTTTGCTGTGCAACAGCTTTTTAGTTTGATGTCCCATTTGTCAATTTTTGCTTTTGTTGTTTGTGCTTTGGTGTCATCCAAAAAATCACTGACAAATCTAGTATTATGAAGCAATCTCTCCCATCAGCCTGTTCCTGAACTGCATTCTTTTATAATAACTTGGTAAACTAGTGGCCAGTAACAGAATCCCCCAAGAGCCCATTGGGAATGCGACACAGCAGCTGCAGGAGCCGTTTGAGTCTGTTTTTCAGAGCACCTTGTACTGAAGCACCAAGGAGGTATACTCCAGACTCCTGGCTCAACAAATCCCCAAATATAAAACTGTAATTGGGGAATAATGCAAATTCAGGAGAAGGGTGGGAAGGCTTGGACTTCTACAAGCAAGGCAGGCAAACAGGAATAGAGGTTTGGTAAATTAACACTTGTGATATTCTGAATGAGAGTGGACAAATGAGACTTAGAAGATTCAGCTGTTGCTCAGAAGAGACCTGGCAGAGTAAGAAAAAGAAAAGAGATTTGGGAGGAAATACACCAAACTACTAACAACAGTTATCCCTAAAATGTAGAATTTCAGGGTAAAGAAGACTTTTGCTTTTTGCAATTCTGTATTATAATTTAAATTTATTACTTTTATAATTAAGGGGAAAAAAAACAGGACTTTTTTTCTTCACAAGGATGCTGTCAGAATAAGTACAATAACTCTTTGGGGGAAGAGAGGCTGGTATTCCACTAGCTCAGAGGCAGCTGACGTTGGCAGCACATGTAGGACTAGGTGGGCAGTAACAAGCATGCAGGCAGAGAAGCAGTAACCAAATGGTCAACCTGACCCAGGGGGTCTTTGAGGAAGATAGGGGGAAATGAGCAGAGTGCACTGGCAATGACCCTACGTTTGTGCAGCAATGGGAGGAAGAGAATTGTGGTCCGCTCTAATTATACAAAAGGGAGACTGGTCAATATTCTCTCCCAAACTTACTCGACTACATCACCCTTTTCTCTAAAGACCCATCATTTTCAAGGAGTGCTCTAAAATTCTGATCTCAGCAATGATGAATGGACCAATAAAGCATCTTTAGCCAGAGAATAACATTAGTTTTTTTCCCTAAAGAATATTCAAAGACTGAGGAGAAGGGTCTCTTTCCTGGAGGAAGATGAAGAGTCATAAAGTCCAAAATGCAACAAGGAACACCATCCAGTTAAACATCTAACCTTGGATGAGCCACTCACTTGGGCAACTGATCACAGTCTTCCCAGCATCTAGAAATAAGACCTGTGGTCCAGTTCCGGCTCTGACACTTAGAACAATTTAGGTAACCTCTCTAAAGATTTAAAATAAGATTTTACAATGATGTTGCTGAAGATGTTACAATATAAAGATTAAAGGGTGCCTGACTGGCTCAGTCGGAAGAGCATATGACTCTTGATTTCAGGGTTGTGAGTTCGAGCCCCACACTGAGTGCAGAAAGTAAATAAATAAACTTAAGGGAAAAAAAGAGGAAGTGGTCCACCACTAAATGCAAAAAAGATTAAAAACATATACCTACATACTTAAACACTATAAAATCCTGTATAAGTATATATTATTACTAAAACAACACCATTGTTTTAAAATCCACATTCCTAATCACCACTACAGATCCACAAATTTCATGCCCAAGGATGTTCAATGTCATATTATATGTCAAAAATTCGAAAATAACCTGGGGCACCTGGCTAGAGTGTACAACTCTTGATCTCACAGTTGTGAGTACAAACTGCATGTTGGGTGTTGAGATTACTTAAAAAAAATAAAATCAAGGAAAAAAAAAGAACTTGGAAACCTAACTAATATGTTAGAATAGAGAACGTATCAACAGACTGGGATTGCTTTCCCGGAGTCCTTACAAAGAATCTGTTAGAGTAAAACATATGTTGGAGGATTCTAGATGCAAAAACAGTATGAACGAACAGGAACAAAATGGTAATTATGTGAGGTGAAAGATGTCTTAACTAACCTTATTATGGTAAATATTTTACAATATATACATGTATCAAATCACTATGTAATATACCTTCAACTTATACAATGTTATATGTCAAGAAAAATATATTTCAATTGTTATCTCAATAAAACTGGGGGGGGCACCCAGTAATGAACAAATAGCATAAGGGAAAAAAAAGAAAAAAAAGAAATGCTTAAGACCACTGAGGTACCACACGGAAGCCTCAAACAACACCTTGAGCTCAGAAAGAGGTATGTACCCATAAATGAATGGCAAGCATTAGGACCCTAGGGAGACTGACTGAGTACCTTCTCTTCAGTCTCTTTTTTTTTTCCTAGATTTTCACTGCTATCCTATTTCTTTTCTCTTCATTCTTCCTCTCCTTGCTCTTCCTCCACAATCTGCCACAGTACAAAATTTTCTCTGATTTCCAAGAGGGAAACATTCATTCCTTTTTAGTGATTTTCTTCCTCCCCTTAAGTATTTGGCTCACAAACCTCCACTATATTCAATTGTTTGCAAAACACAATAACCCATTATATTTGTCTTTTTTACCCACATGATGTGGTCCTGAGCTTAAAAGAAGGGTCTCCTATGACTATATCCTATATCCTAATATAGGATATATAAAAGATTCAACTAAAATTGGGGGATCCTATCTAAATATATTTGGTGTATTCCTAATACATTAGGTATATTTCCTCTACAGAGGAAATTTGGGGCATATGTTGAATTAATCAGCTATAATTCTTAAAACTAAAAATCAAAATCTCATTCTACATGATTGTCTATAGTTTATTGTACAACATGCATTGATTCGTTTACACACAGCTCTTTTTTTTGCTTGTTTTTTGAATTACTCTATCACAGGCACTTTTGTAAACTGCATCATATAATTTTCGGAATGAAATGGGAGTGTAAATAAAATATACAGCCTTGGCAAAATGAAAAGAAGAAAAAATAGGGGTGTGCTCACACACGCATTCAATAAGAACATAAAACTTGAAGCGGATGGGAAATCAGACATAACTAATCCATCATTTTAATGATTCTCAAACACAATCCAGAAGCACTCTACCACAAAGGCTTAGGAGAAATGGGGGTTCAAGTTATCCACACATCAATCTCAAATGGTAAGTACAGGATAGTCGGCACACCTTATGAAATGGTACCACAGACAAGTACATCTAAATGATTACAGCACTAAGTAGGCCACAATTTCAACCCCAATCAACCCACAGCATATGTTCCTAATTACCAAGTTTAACATTGATATTTGCCGTGTATTTTCTAGTCCCATTAACCTGGGCTCATTTTTTCCCTCCCCTTTTAGAAAAGCTCATACAAATTATGGCTTTCTCCCAAGCCTTCATTTCTTATTCCCTTCATTCAAGAACCAGATTAGAGATCATAGTTCCAAGAAAGCCAAAGTGTACTTATTATGTTGATGAAAACTAATAAATAAAAGATGGATATAACAGATACTCTTAGGGGCACCTGGATGGCTCACAGTCATGACAGCGAGTCCCGCATCAGGCTGCCCGTTCAGTGGAGAATTCGCTTCAGATTCTTTTTCCCTCTCCTTCTTACCCCTTTGCCCCTCCCCAGTTGCACAGGCTCATGCGCAAGCACTTTCTCTCTCTCAAACAAAATCTTAAAAAAAAAAAGAGAGATACTCTTATTAGTGCACTGATATTATTCAACTTTAGAATGAAAGTTCTTTTTTTTTTAATTTTATTTATTAGAGAGAGAGCGAGAGAGGGAACACAAGCAGGGGGAGTGGGAGAGACAGAAACAGGCCTCCCACGGAGCAGGGAGCCCGATGCAGGGCTCGATCCCAGGACCCTGGGATCACGACCTGAACTGAAGACAGACACTTAATGACTGAGCCACCCAGGCGCCCCTAGAATGAAAGTTCTTACTGAGTCCCGCATAGGGCTCCTTGCTCAGAGGAGAGCCTGGCCTGCAGCTCCTCCTGCTTGTGCACACTCTTTCTTTCTCTGACAAATAAATAAAATCTTTAAAAATAAATAAATAATAAATAAATAAATACACTTAAATCGCCTTATATGTCTCACCAGATGATACAATCCTTGAAGGCAAGGAACATGTCTTAGCCATTTTTCCAGGCCTGTCTTGATGGCCAAGACTTAAAAGAACAGTAAATGGTTATTAAACTGAGCTGGATAAAGGGATTCTGTTGTGATCATTTTTATAAAACAGTACTACTTATCTTTCTTCTTTCTTGTATTTCCCTTCTTACCTTCTTCTCAACTCAAGACTCCTCCTTTACTTCCCAGGAGACAGCTGGTTCTACAACCTCAAGGAGAAATACGAAGAAAAAACTGTTACTCACGGGAGGACATCAGGATGGTTACAGATGAGTTTGCTCATTGACACACAGAGCCGTTCGTGTAGATCGTGGTTGACTTGGCCTCCAGCTTTAATGGCCTCAGCATTCCTTTCCAGCAAATCCAGAAGAAGCGGGCGCAGCTGGCGACCAACCAGCATAGTACAGTCTTTATCCAGAAGTAATTGGGCTAAGGTATTCAGGATACACTGGCGATCTTGAGGTGTCCAAAACTGAGAAGGGCAAAACAATGTATCTATATAAATGCTACTCATTTGTACTGCTGCAGAAAAGCAAAAATTCTAGCTTGGAATCAAAACATCCAATTTCCAGACTTCATAAGTGAATTTATCTTATAAAACACAATGGGGGTTTTTGCAATAGAAGATTACAGTGAATTTAAAGTAAAAGGCTGTAACAAAGAGTCCACTGGGGTTTGAGTGATAGGACTGATACCTGAATTCCATGCAAAATGCTACACAGCTTTCCTGAAAAATAATCTGTTTCATGGTTTCAATACTTCCCAGAGAATCCAGTGTTTCCCCCAGCTCCTTTGCTCTTGAAGGAAAACAGAAATTGCATGGGAAAAAAACAAAACAAAACCCCTACAGTTAGTATGCAAAACTGCCAACTCTCTTGAAGAAAGGATAGAGATAAATCAATTCCAGAAAATGAATGAGGATATCCCTATGAAGGCTTCAACCTCTAATAAATAAACAAAACAGAATCCAAAGGAGACGGCCACACTTTGATATGCAAGATGAAATAGACCACAAAATTCTAGTGCCTGGGCTCAGAATGTCCATAAGAGCAACAAGGAAAACTGAAAAAGCGTGTAAAAGGTCTCATATTGCTAGTGTGCATGCAGATCTATACAACCTTGCTACTGACAATGGGACCTCAGGTTTAAACTGATTAAGGGTCATACCCTCTGACCCAGCAAATCCAATGCTATGAATTTATCCTATGGAGTTTCACACTAAAGTTATCCATAAGAGTGCAGCTTGAACACAACCTAAATACCATATGGAAAAATTTAACAATTTTTTCCAAAATTATCTCTCAGAAAAGGTCACCTTACACCTGACCTCTTATGAAATCTTCCAAAATATAAGGGCATTCACTCATAAAACAACTAATTCTGAATAAAGCACTGATGGGGGAAAGATGTTACATTGGAACAATTTCTATCAATATTAGTCCTACAAGGAAATTTAACAGATTTGGTCATGATTCACAGAGGCATGATATGACATTTTCAACTGCCGAATGTCCCTATAAACAAGCCCACTAAAGATATCATTTAAAAAGTATACAGTAGGGGTGCCTGGGTGGCTCAGGGTCCCAGAATCAAGCCCTGCATCAGGCTCCACGCCTAGCATGGAGTCTGCTTGAGGTTCTCTCTCTCTCTCTCTCCCTACACCCTTTCCCCTGCTCACTCTCTCAAATAAATAAATAAAATCTTTAAAAAAAAAAAGGTAATCTGGAAAACGATGTTAGAATAAATAGATATTTAGCCTTTTTTTTTAAAGTAAACTCTATGCCCAACGTGCGGCTCCAACTCCTGACCCCAAGATCAAGAGTCGCATGCTCGAGGGCGCCTGGGTGGCTCAGTTGGTTAAGCGACTGCCTTCGGCTCGGGTCATGATCCTGGAGTCCCAGGATCGAGTCCCGCATCAGGCTCCCTGCTCGGCGAGGAACCTGCTTCTCCCTCTGGCCCTCCTCTCTCTCTCTCTCAAAATAAATAAATAAATCTTTAAAAAAAAAAAAAAAAAAGAGTCGCATGCTCTACTGACTGAGCCAGCCAGGTGCCCTCAGTTATTTAGCTTTCTAAAAACCAACTTAAATACATACATACATACATAAATCTTCACTGACATATACTTTACATACAATAAAATGCACCCATTTATAGTTTGATGAGTGTTTTTTTTAATATTTTATTTATTTGACAGAGAGAGACACAGCAAGAGAGGGAACACAAGCAGGGGGAGTGGGGGAGGGAGAAGCAGGCTTCCTGCTGAGCAGGGAGCCCGATGCAGGGCTAGATCCCAGGACCCCGGGGACCATGGCCTGAGCTGAAGGCAAACGCTTAATGACTGAGCCCCTCAGGCGCCCCAATTTGATGAGTTTTGACATATGTACACACCCATGTAACCACCACCCAATTAAAGTATCAAACCCAAAGTTCCCTTATGTTCCTTGGCAATCAATCCCCTTGACTGGCAACTAATAATGATTTTATGACCATAGATTAAACTAGTCTACAACTTTATATAAATTTAATCATATAGTACATGCTCTTTTCTGTCCAATTTACCTTGCTCAGCATAATGCTTTTGACAATCATCTGTGTAATTAAATGCTTCAATAACTTACTCCATTTTATTACTGACTAGTTTTTCACTATGAACAAACCACAACTTTATTACCCATTTGCATGTTGATAGATATCCTCATTGCTTCACTGTTTCTAGCTATCATCAAAGATGATATCATCAAAGATGTTGAGAATTTTTTCAAGTGTTTAATAGCCACTCATTTATCATCTGTTCAATCTTTTCTCCATTTTTGTAAATGTTCTGTATCAGCTTGAGGAAATTTTGTTCTATTCCTAACTTGTGTTCTATTCCTAGCTTGTTTTTCTTGAGTGGGTTTTGGTAGTTTGTATTCTTCAAACACTCTTTGATCTAAACTGCTTAATTTATTAGCATAAAATTGTTCATATTAATCACCTATCTTTTTACTCTTTTTAGAATCTGTTAACAGTGGCATTTTCATTCCTAGTAGTTTGGATCTTTCCCATTTATTCTTGATCAATCTTTGCAAAGACTCACTTTCTGGCTTTACTGGATTGCTCTATTGTTTGTCCGTTTTCTATTTCACTAATTTCTACTCTTACCTTTATTATTGTCTTTCTTCTACTTATTTTGGGTTTAATTTGCTCTTCCTTTTCTAATTCTCTAAGGTGAAAGCTTAAAAAATATCACTGATTTCAAATGTTTCTTTCCTAATATAAGAATTTAATGTTATAGGGCGCCTGGCTGGCTCAATCAATAGAGCATGTATGTGACTCTGGATTTTGAAGTCATGAGTTCAAGCCCTGTGTTGGGCTCCACACTGGGCATGAGGTCTAATTAAAAAAAAAAAAAGAATTCAATGTCTTGAAAATATGAATTTCCCTCTAAATACTGCTCTAGCTGCATTCCACAATTTGTTTAAATTATCATTCGGTTCAAAATACTTTCATGGGGACGCCTGGGTAGCTCGGTCATTTAAGCATCTGCCTTCGGCTCAGGTCATGATCTCAGGGTTCTGGAAATGAGTCCATGTTCGTCGGGCTCCCTGCTCAGTGGGGGAGTCTGCTTCTCCCTCTTCCTCTGCCCCTTCCCACAGCTCGTGCTCTCTCTCTCGAATAAAATCTTTTTTTTTTTTTAAGATTTTATTTATTTGACACAGAGAGAGCGAGCGAGCAAGAGAGAGTGAGAGAGAGCACAAGCACAAGCAGGGGGAACAGCAGGCAGGGAGAAGCAGACTCCCCGCTGAGCAAGGAGCTGGTGGTGGGGCTCAATCCCAGGACCCTGGGATCACGACCGGAGCCGGAGGCAGTCGCTTAAATCGACTGAGCCACCCAGGCGCCCCTCAAAAAAAATCTTAAAAAAAAAAAAAAAATCTCTGATTCTTCCAGTGATTTTCCTTTAACCATCTTTTTATTTTCTCTAATTTTGTTTTTTAATTTCTAACATTTAGGGATTTTGCCAGTATCTTTTTGGGGCTTTTTTCCCCCTAATTCCAGTGGGGTCACTGAATATCCCAAGTATGATTTTAATTCTCTTAAATTTATTGAGACTTGTTTAATGGCTCAGAATATGCTCTATCTTGGTAAATGTTCCAGATGAGCAGAACATGTATTCTATTGTTATTAGGCACAGCACTCATAAATGTCAAATAGGTCAGGTTTGTTGATAGTGGGTCTTCCACATGCTTAGTGATTTTCTGTATTTGTTCTATCAATTTTTCAGGATAGAATGTCAAAGTCTCCAACTGTAATTGTGAATTTGCCTGTTTTTCCTCTTCTGTCACTTTTTTTTTTAAAGATTTTATTTCTTTATTTGAGACAGTGAGAGAGGGAACACAAGCAGGGGGAGTGGGAGAGGGAGAAGCAGGCTTCCCACAGAGCAGAGAGCCCTATGTGGGGATCAATCCCAGGACCCTGGGATCATGACCTGAGCCGAAGGCAGACGCTTAACGACTGAGTCACCCCTTCTGTCACTGTTTGATTCACATATTTTGATCTTCTGTTATTAGGTGTACATATATTTGAGGTTTCTTTCTTAATTTTGCGCTACTGATATTTGGAGCTGGATGATACCTTGTGAGGCTATCCCATACATTGTAACATATTTAGCAACATCGCTGGCCTCTAAACACTATATGCTAGAAGCAACCCCACCACGACCAGTTGGGACAACCAAAAATGTCTCCAGATTTGCCCTTGGCGCAAAATTACCCCAGTTGAGAACCAGTAGGCTGGATTAAAAAATACTTGAAACAAAAAATGGAAATAAGGTTGACAGGAAAAAGAAAAAAAACAAAAAAGTTCCTTTTAATAAACTTTTATTTTTGGGGCACCTGGCTGGCTCATTCAGAAGAACATGAGACTCTTGATCATGAGTTCAAGCCCCATGTTGGGTGTACAGATTAAATAAATAAACCTTTTTTTTTTTAAAGAAACTTTTAAAAATTTCAAAAACTAAAAAACACCTCATATACCATATACCATTTTAGAAAACTTGGATTATTATCCTGGAGACAATGGGGAGCTTTTATACAGGATGGGGACAGAGTCAGATGACTTATTAATGATAATTATATTAAATAACCAGAAGAGGGAACCTAGAGAGAAAAAAAGTAAGTTAGTGGTTGCCTGGGGGGATTTGGGAGAGCACAGCGATGCAGGGGCAGGGGTAGCTAAAAGGTATGGGGGTTCTTTATGAAATAATGAAAATGTCAGGTTGCCTCACTGGCCCAGTCGAAAAGAGCATGCAACTCTTGATCTCAGGGTCATGAGTTTGAGCCCCACATTGGGTGTAGAAATTACTTACATAAATTTTTTAAAAATTAAAAAAAAAGAAAAATGTCTAAATATCACAGTCTAAAATAAACTGTGATAACAGTTGCGCATATCTGTGAACATAGCAAAACCACTGAACTGTACACTTAAATAAATGGATGAAGTATAAGGTATGTGAATTGTATCTCAATAAAGTGGTTTTTAAAAATTATTATTATTATTAAAGCTCACATGTACTGATTATTTACTTTATGCCAGGCACTTTAGTAAGCTCCTCACATGCATTATCTAGATCTTACAACAATCTTATTTATAGCAATAATAATTAACCACTTTTATAAACAGTGCTTACTATAGTCTAGGCATCTAATTCTCCCAGTAACCCAATAAAGTGGTAATATTATCCCCATTTTACAGATAAGGAAACTGAAAAATAAAAAAGGGGTTAAGGTCACAAACCTAGCAGCAGAACCGGAGTCCTTTCAACTATTTAGCAGCTGCCATATGTAATGTATCAAGAAACTGAGACTCAAGAGAGTTAAGTAACTTGTTCAAGGCCCCAAAAGGAATTAAGAGACTAGATTTGCTCTTCAGCCATACTTGAGTTCCAGTATCTTAAGCACTCTGCTCTTCCTGAACGCAGACGGTGATCAAGGAGGTAAGGGATGTGTGATACCGTCATTTATAAAACATTTTTTTAAAGATTTATTTATTTGAGAGAAAGAAAGCTTCGTGCACATGGTGGGGAGGGGCAGAGGGGCAGAATCCTCAAGCAGACTCTCTGGTGAGCAGAGCAGGACCAGGGCTTGACCTCACCACCCATGAGATCTCAACCTGAGCCAAAACCAAGTGTGGGACGCTTAACAGACTGAGCCACCCAGACTCCCCATGACTTATAATAGTATATTTTCCTAAAAACCCTTGGAATTTCCTGTGAGGAGAGTGATAAAGGTGTCATTTGTTATGTTGTTATGTTAAGGAGGTGAATTTTAAGAGGTTTTTTTTTTTTTGGTTTTAAAAGTAAGTTCTGGGCCCAACATGGTGCTTGAACTCACTACCCAAGATCGAGAGTTGGCATGCTCTATCAACTGAGCCAGCCAGGTGCCCCAAGGTAGTATATTTTGAAAGACCCAAGGATGGGGACTGGTTGTCAAGAGAAACAACCAAATGATTACAGTGTTGGAACTTTCAGTCCTACCCCCACCTCCACCTCACAGACCAGGCGTTGGACACTGAGTTCCAACACTAATGGCTAAAGAGTTCATCAATCATACCTATGTAATGAAGTCTCTATAAAAACCCAAAAGGACTCGATCAGGAGAGCTTCCAAGTTGGTGAAGACATGGCTATGTGGAGAAAGTGTCACCTCTGGGGCGCCTGGGTGGCTCAGTCGTTAAGCATCTGCCTTCGGCTCCGGTCATGATCCTAGGGTCCTGGGATCGAGCCCCACATCAGGCTCCCTACTCGGTGGGAAGACTGCTACTTCCTCTCTCACTCCCCCTGCTTGTGTTCCTGCTCTCACTATCTCTCTCTGCCAAATAAATAAATGAAATTTAAAAAAAAAAAGTGTCACCTCTGGAGAGGGCATGGAAGCTCTGCACTCCTTCTCACATACCTTATCCTATACATCTCTTCCATCTGGCAATTGCTGAATTATATTCTTTTATAATAAACCATTGATCTAGTAAGTAAAATGTTTCTCTGAGTTCTGTGAGCCACTCTAGCAATTTAGTCAAATCCAAGGAGGGGGCTGTAGGAACTTCCAATCCACAGCCAGTTGGTAAGAAGTGTAGGTGACAATCTAGACTTTTTAAAAATTTTTTATTGTTATGTTAATCACCATACATTACATCATTAGTTTTTGATGTAGTGTTCCATGATTCATTGTTTGTGTATAACCAGTGCTCCATGCAGCGCGTGCCCTCTTTAATACCCAACACCAGGCTAACCCATCCTCCCACCTGACAACCTGGACTTTTAATTGGCATCTGAATTGGAGGTGGGGGAAGTTTTGTAGGACTGAACCCCTAACATGTGGGATCTGATGCTATCTCCAGGTAGACAGTGTCAGAACTGAGTTAAATTTTAAGACACCTAGCTTGTGTCTGAGAATTGCTTGGAGATGTTGGAAAACACACATACTGGAATGGAGTCAGAACTATAGGATGGTGGTGGTAGTAGGGATGAAAAGGAAGGAATAGATTCAATATTGAGTAAATAAAACATGGAAGACTTGGCCATATGTGAAGGAAAAGGAGTGAAAAGAATGAGGACACTCAGTTCTCTAAAGTGACTGGATAGAGAGAAGGTGGTGTCACCAGCTGAGATAACATAAAAAGAAACACAATCCTAAAAAAATTCTTACTTCAGATCTCAACTGCAATGAGAATCATGTTTTCAAAAGTCTTTGCTTTCTAATAAAAATTGTTTTGTTTCCAAAAACAGGAGAAAAAGAGAATAGCAACACAAACAACTCTTCTGAGTCAAAGTCTTGAAATGATTACTAAGAATGGTTCAAGGAACAAACCTGAAAGACATCTCAGATAGGACAGAATTTGACAATGTGAAGCAAAGAAAAGGGAGAAGCAAAGGTCTCCTAATCTCCTTAATTCAACTGAACTTTCGAGTAGCTTTCAAATCCAATACTATTTCTATACAATCTCAGAATCCAAATGAGTAGTTCTCACACTTTTGTGTGTCAGATTCTCTAAAACTTTATCTATTAAAGACTACAAACCATTTCCCCACCCCACTCCCAATACATAAACACCAATTTTACATCCAGTTACAGTGGCGTGGAAACATAAATCTCCTGTTGCTGGTCCATGATCGCCAGATTCAGAACTTGTGCTCTGAATTCTAAAGCCCACTTACAAAAACTACCTCCAGCAACAGTCCATAACCCAGAAGCCTGTCACCAGAAGCTCAGCTCATACAAATTGATTCTCTTTTCTTAGTCCAACCCATCAAAACTGTTTTCTTTCTACAGCTCACCATTTGTTTAGTGATTTCCTTCACTGGGTCTCAGAAGCCAGAAACCCCAAGATCTTTGACTCCTCCCTCCCCTTTAGATTTTCAGTTTGCTGTCACCAAACAGAAATGACTCTCATGTTAGTTCTCTGCTGCTCCAGACCCAAAATACTCTCGTTGCTTCCTAAGCAATGGGGTATTTCCACAACGCACTTATGACTGAATAAATAAGTTATAGATACCGGAGTTAGAAGAAGAAAACCCACATTTTCCACTCTCAAGAAGCTCAAAGATATTGGGGGAGAGGAAGCATAAAATAGGAAATTAAAATGCAACGTGAAAAAAATGCATGATAAAGGTCCTCAACTCAAACAGCAGGGAGTCGAGAGAAGGCTCTTAAAAGGTCAAAAACCCATTTCCTAGAAGACTAATTCACCTAATAATGCCTATGGTTAATGTTACACAGTTGGCACTAGCTGTCTTGCTTTGCCCTTCGGTTGTTGTGTTTATGAACTCTCTCCAAAAATAAATGCTAAATTCCCTGGGGGCAGAGACCGTAACGAATTTCTGTCTCCTCACAGAACCACACCGCGCCTAACGCAAAGCAAGAACGCAATCAATACGTGTCAGCCGGCCAAAACTATGGGATGGGGCAGAAAAGAAAAACAGTCACCCAGACTAACAGGGGTGGCTTAGACTTGGCACACTAGAGTAATACACATGTCAAAAGGGCAAAGATACAACCTCAATTACAGAAAAACAAACCACATTTCTTTTGGAAGGCCACGTCTGCCACAGAGTGCTGCAAGGGTGGTCGGCTGGTGGAGAGAACCGAAGGGTCTCTCAGATAAACACAAAAGGATTCTTCCAATTTCCTCAAACACGCGCGGACGTCTCCGCCCCTGGCCAGCCCTGGGGAGGGGTCCAGGGTGACAGAACACCGCTACTCTCTTCCCTTAAAGTAGCGCGTCTCGCTCAGGGCTGCAGGGCACGCGCGAGGGGGGCGGCTGGGGTCTGCCCGGCAATTTCCCTCTCCCTCCTTCTTTTACCTGTTTGGCCAAGAACCTGCCCAGTTCGCTGCGGCTCTTCTCGTTCTTGGCAGCGAGTAAGCGTAGCGGCGCGGCCGCCACCTCCAGGAAAAGGTGCTCCATGACGGCAGGCCCTCTCTCCCCGGCGGCCACCAGCGCTCCCTACTTAGCGCTCGGATCCCCCGAGCCGCTGAGGTCCCGCACCGGAGGTGCCAGCAACTACGCCCCCAGGGAAAGCACCCCGGCTGCCCCGCAGACACCGGGAGAACTGCAGCACACGTGGGGGAGCACGCGGCGCTCTCCGTCATCAGCCCGCGACCACGACGGCGACGGCAGGGCGGCCCCAGCCCCGCCCCCTCAGCAGCGGAAACAGCGGGAGTCACCACCGCGCCAGTTCCGGGAGTGCAATAGAAGCGGACTGCCGTTGTGATCCGGGTCTCTTGGGTACAGTCCTGGTAGGTTTCGGAGGCAAGGTGTGGCGGCACAGCGAGACAGTAGATTCCGCTAGGCGGGAGAAGCGAGGGAGCTCTCAGCCCACCATGCCTCCCTCCTATGGAAGTATGACAAGCACGCCCCTTGCGGTATTCGTAATATAAATATTGGAAATAAGTGCTCAGTTAGGGAATATTTAAAGTGTGGTATATAAGTTATAGAATATTAAGAAGCCGTTAAAAAGAGTGGACTAGAACTTCACATTTATGTGTAGTTCAAGAACAAGCCAAAATAATGACAGTCAGGCTAATGGTTGCTTTAGAGAGTATTGACAGCCAGGGGACCTGAGGGAACATCCTATGGTGATGGAAATTTTTCATTATCTTCCTCTCGGTGGTGTTACGCTGGTAGAAAAATTTTTAAAAGCAAAAAACAGCTGTACACAAGATTTGTGCACCTTGTGTAAATTATGCCTCTAAAAAGTGTTTTAAAAAGGGGTAGATCTCGGGCGCCTGGGTGGCTCAGTTGGTTGGGCGACTGCCTTCGGCTCAGGTCATGATCCTGGAGTCCCGGGATCGAGTTCCGCATCGGGCTCCCTGCTCGGCAGGGAGTCTGCTTCTCTCTCTGACCCTCCCCCCTCTCATGTGCTCTCTCTCTCATTCTCTCTCTCTCAAATAAATAAATAAAATCTTAAAAAAATAAAAATAAAAAAATTAAGATTTAAAAAAAAAGGGGTAGATCTCTAATACCAAGTTATACTGATTCAGTCTTTTAAAATAAATGTATTTGAATTTGAATTTTTTCCCCTAGGGTTTGAATGTTTGATTTTGGGGAAATGCAAACTCAAGCGCAGAACTTCCAGAACTGGGGAACTATAAAACTGGGGCAAAAAACATTTCCAAATAAATAATATTTTTTAAAATTTCCAAGAAAATTGAGAGGGTTCCCTGAGGACATAGTACAATGAATGAAAAATTACCCACATTTGAGGAATTACTCATTTTTTTCCTCTGGGTATCTCCCATGTATATGTGAAGCATACACATTAATACACGTATGTATGTTTCTTTCTCGTTAATCGGTCTTTGACAGGGTCTTACCCGAGAACTTGGAAGGGTAAGGGAAAATTATTTTTCCTCCTCTACACACCCTTTCTCAGATAACCATAAGGCAACATTTTTGGGTGGTAGAAATGTTTCAAGACTATATTGTGGTGATGGTGGCACAACTCTATAAATTGAATAAAGTCATTGAATCTCACAATTACAGTGGTGTGCGAATTTTATGGTATGTAAGTTATACCTCAAAAAAGCTCTAAAAATAATAACAGTAATCGGCAAGGAATAGGGCATGTGTAAGTACAGATGAAGCAAGATTGGCAGTATATTAATCATTGAAACTGGATGTCAGGTAAAGAGAGTTCATTATACTCTCCTTTCTACTTGTGTGTGTGTTTGAAAATTTCAATAATAAAAAGTAAAAGAATATATATATTTTAAAAGACTACTAGGGTCATGTCAAAAGGACTCAGGTACTAAAGAGTAAGAGAATATGCTACTTAGGCGTGAAAGAGTTTGGGATATGCCACCCCAAATTATGCCACTTTGGCATATTGATTATTTTGAGCTAAAGATGCTTTAGAAACAGGAAGGACTGACTACCCCTCCCTTTTCTACCTAAAGCAGGACATAAAATTTCCCATGAGAAAAGTACCCTCTACCTTTTACCAGGAATAAAAGAACACACTTATTACCAGAGACTGGTAATTGACACTGAGTGGGTGTGTACAAACAAACTTACTAAAATAACCCTTATCTTCCACTAGTTTTCCCTCCATATATCTTCTAGTCACTTTCCTACAATTTACTGCTCCTAGCCCAAACCCCTTTTGTTTTGTCATTTCTTTACAAATTTATTTATTTTTCTAGAAGGTATGTAAGCTTTCTTAAGCTGAAGGCAATTGAGGAGAAACAGATACAAAAGCTCTCTGCCCTCCTCTTATTTGCCTAAAAGCAGGATATAAGTTTCTAAAAGTGTCCTCCTTTGCCCTCTCTATCAAGAAGGACAGAAGTTAATCACTGGAGACAACTGTAGACCTTTATTATTTATTAGCACAGAGACAGCCTCAGAGGAAACTACATAACAAACCTTGCTGAAACTAGCTATTATCTACCATTAGTTTCTCCATATATTTGCCTTCTCACAATTTGCCACCCCCAGAAGCTCAAAGTTCTTTTCCTTTGTCTTGTCACTTCTCTAAAAATTTATTGTTCTTTTTTTTAAGATGCTATATAAGCCCAGTTTTTAACTACCTCTTTGAGTTACTGGTCTCTGAGTACTCCCATGTGTATGCACGATGCACATGTTAATAAATTTGTTTGTTTTTCTCTTGTTAATCTGTCTTTTGTTAATGTATTTTATCGGACGCAAGCCAGAAAACCCAAAATGGGTAAAGGAAAAAAATTTATTTTCCTTCCTTACAGTACCAATTTAAAGAGGCTCCTACTGACGAATGATGGTACAATTTGAGCTTCAATAAAGCTAACAATTGCCATGAATTGACACATATTATATACATTTAAATACATGAATATGTAATTTTTAATTTTTTTTGAAGATTTTATTTATTTATTTGTCAGAGAGAGAGAGAAAGAGAGCACAAGCAGGGAGAGCAGCAGGCAGAGGTAGAAGCAGGCTCCCTGCTGGGCAAGGAACCCAACGTGGGACTAGATCCTAGGATCCTGGGATCATGACCTGAGCTGAAGGCAAATGCCTAACCAACTGAGCCGCCCAGGAGTCCCTGTAATAATATTTTAAAAAATTGGTTACCTTTGGAGTAAGAAATCAGTCTTGAAAGTTGGTAAATAAAGAGAAGATATCAAAAATTTATCCTGCCTTCATATATGAATTTTACTACTAGGTACCCAAATAGAAGATAATGAGAAGTGTGTCTTCATAAAAATAATACAGCTATATTAAAAAGAATTGACAGAATTAGGGCACCTGGCTGGCTCAGTTGGTAGAGCATGTGACTCTTGATCTCGGGATTGTAGGTATGAGCCCCATGTTGGGTGTAGAGATTATGTAAAAAAAAAAAAAATTAAAAACAAAGGAACTGGCAGAGGAAAATATCAACATTTTCCAACCCCCCAGTTAATCAAGTAACCAAGGCATTAAGTATCAGTGGCTGTTAACATCACAAAAGGACAAAAAAAACAGACTTTAGGTTAACTGCTGATAAAAGAACATAATACCACCTAAACTATAGTCTTGTCAAAAGTATCTGGATCTAGCTGCCAATGTGCAGAAAATAAAGAGAACAGAGGAATATGTTAAACTGCAACATGAATATATAATCAACAAAATCCAGACTGTTAGGAGATTCTATAGATCAAAACAAGTTTTTCAAGAGATAAATTTAAAGGAAAGGTATTGGAGGAGGGGTGCCTGCATGTCTCAGTAGGTAAGCATCCAACTCTTGATTTTGGTTCAGGTCATGATCTCAGGGTCAAGAGATGGAGCCCCACATTGGGCTCTGTGCTGGGCGTGGAGCCTGCTTTAAGATTCTCTCTCCCTCTCCCTTGGCCCCTCCCCACCTCTAAAAAAAAAAGATGGGAGGGGAAACTATAGATTATAAGAAACTGCTTTGGACTGAATGTTTGTGTCCTCCAAAATTCCTATGTTGAAGCTCCAAACCCCAGTGTAATGGTATTTGGAGGCAAGGCCTTTGGGAGGTGATTAGGTTTAGATAAAATCATAAGGGTAGAGCCCCAATAATGGGATTAGCACCCTTTCAAGAACAAAATAGAGCCTCCTCTCTCTTTCTGCCAAGTGAGCATCCAGTAAGAAAGTTACTGCCTACAAACCAGGAAGAAAGTTTCACCAGACACTGAATCTGCTGGCATCTTGATCTTAGACCTCCTAGGCTCCAGAACTGTGAAAAATAAAATTTTGTTGTTTAAGCCACCAGTCTATAGTGCTACAGCAGCCTAACTAAGACTGAGACTTATGAGACTTTAGCAAATTTTTATAACAGGCAAAACTAAATCATTGTGCCTGGAAGTGCACACTTGGTTAATCAAACCATAACAAAATGCAAGGAAGTTTTTACTGTGAAAGTCAGGATCGCAGTTTTTGGGAGGAATGGGGCTGTGATTGGGGTAGGGCTTATAGAAAAGCTTCTAAGTTTGATTTGTGACCTGGGTGGCAATTACAATGATATTTACCTAATAATACTTCATTAATCGATGTTTCTATTGTTCTACAATATAAAAGTTTTTTTAAAAAATGAATACAGAAAATATAAACAAAAACTAAAAAATTGATTCAGACTTCAGTACATGTCAGGGTAAGAGTTCTCATTTCTCCCAGGCACTCTGTCAAAGAATTATTTGTGCCTTGGGTGCTTGTCTGGCGCAGTTGGTGGAGCATGCGACTCTTATCTCAGAGTTGTAAGTTCGAGCTCCATGTCCAGTGTAGAGATTACTTAAAAACAGAATCTTAAAAATTTTTTTTACTTGTGCCTCATTAGGATATCAGAAGTGTTACATGAAGTTGAGAGAGCACTGAAACAGCATGTAAGGACCTGAGCTATTAGTTGTACTTTTCCATTAACTAGCTATGTGACCTAGGTTAAGTGACTTGACCTTCCTAGACCTCGGTTTTTCTCTAGAAGTTCTGATTCTGTCTATTTTCCGGAGTCAATAAGTACTCTTGGAACACAGGAAGTGCCTTATTCATCTTTGTACCTCACACAGCACTAACATACTTTTCTCATACACAATAAGCATTTAACAAATGTTCAATCCTTCCAGGTATTTAGATGTCTGAGAAACCCAGGAGCAATTTACTTGATTAAATCACTGTGAGAATTATAAAAGAAACATATGTTTGGAAACTGATTTCACTCTCTACTTACAAACTGTGTAATACCAAATACAAATTAAGAGGCTTAATATTCCTTTTTGAAAACTAAGGGAAGAAACTCCTCCTCTCCCCACTTCACCTCATCCCTTTCTTTCAGAATTTCTTTCTCTCTCCTTTTCAAATATACGTAAATTTTTTAAAAGGATTTATTTATTTATTTATTTGAGGGAGAGAGAGAGAACGTGTGAGCTGGGGGGAGAGGGGCAGAGGGAGAGAGAGAATCTCAAGCACGCTCCATGCTGAGCGTGGAGCCCAATGCAGGGCTCCATCTCATAACCCTGAGATCATGACTTGAGCCAAAATCAAGAGTTGGACACCTAACCAACTGAGCCACCCAGCTGCCCTTCAAATGTATGTAAACGTTTTAAAAATAAGCCTCTTGCCAGTTGTACAACTCAGGAATTTTTCTTCAAGGACCTTGTAGCCATCTCTTTGCAATGAAATCATCATCAAGGAAGATAATGCCTGGTTGCCCGATTTCCAGGGAGGAGATGGGCATAACTTGTACCTGACTTTAAATTGCAAAACCTACCTGATGTAATGGATTATGTCCATTTGACTATTGTTAAATTAATTAAACAAACAGGCCATTAGACTGAGGTAGCTCTAATGCTGTGGTAACCTTCTTAAGCAAATCAAAATCTAAGTCTGTAAATGCCTGAAGATTAGGAAATCAAAACACTAAATACAATCACAAACAGCCAACTCAGCTTTGAGCTATAGCAAATTAAATAATTTCCTGTCTTTGCATCTGTACTTTCTCTGTATAGGTCTTTCTCCTTGCTCCTTTCACAGAGCATTCCCAACTACTTCTGGTTTAACACTGCCCAATTTGGATTGATTTTTGCTCAAATAAACTCTTACAATTTTTAATATGCCTCAGTTTATCTTTTAACACTATATGAAAGAGTGAGATTTCTTTCTGTCTTTGCAATCTCTTTAGGGGATTGTCTGTGATATGCATCACATTCTGGTTTAATGCTAACTCAGTAATAATAAATTGTTTTCTTTCTCTCCCTTCATGGAGAGATTTTCTGGTTTGGAGGAGATTTTGTTTTTAATTGTTTTCCCCAATAACTGTGATTTCATATATAAAACAAAGCAGTAAAAAGAACCAAAGCACATTGAAAATTATAAGAAACTAAGTCACTCTCATCATTATTTTAAGTAATGAATTCCTTACTAAATTATCAGTTCCTTTCATAAATATTGACTACCCCTTATTTGCAGTTCTCTTATTCAATACATACTATAGACCTTTCTGTTATTCATACTTAATAGTAAATACCCACAAGAGACAAAAAAAAAAAAACTCTCAAGATTTTCTAGTTCCAACTGTTCCTAATTCTCATACTCAATGTAAAGATGATGGACAGGGGCCCAGACCTTAAAGGATTCTCAGTCTTATGGTAAAGACAGACATCTAAGGGGTAGTGTCACAAATGGCTCTAACAGAGAAATAGGGAAAGGGTGCTGTGAGTACAAATAGGGAAGCTGCCAATTCAAGCTGGAAGATAGGAAACACTTATGGAGAACATGAGTTGTGAGCTCAGGCTTGAAATTGTTATAATAGATTTTATTACAGGTTTAGGGAAAATTCAAAGGAATGACACATTAAATGCTTTTACTCTAGTAAGCTTTTCACGGGGACCCTTGTTGCTAGCCCTACTGCCCTATCTTTCAATCACCCTCCTCTCTGCCCGGCTTGGAGAAAGGCCCCTCATCAGGTGAAAATGTCTCTTCCAGGAAAACTCCATTCCTTTCGCACAGAAGTTGGCCTCACTCATGATCTGTTCTGTTTCCAAAATATCTGGGAGAGGGGCACTTGGGTGGCTCAGTCGGTTAAGCATCTGCCTTCTGCTCAGGTCATGATCCCGGGGTCCTGTGATCAGGTCCTGCATCAGGCTCCCTGCTCAGTGGAGTCTGCTTCTCCCTTTCCCTCTCCCCCTGCTTGTGCTCTTGCTCTGTCAAATAACTAAATAAAATTATTTTTTTAAATATCCCTTCAAGAATAGCATGGAGGTCATTAGCAGAAGGAAGGGAAAAATGAAGTGGGGGAAATCGGAGGGAGAGATGAACCAGGAGAGACTATGGACTTTGAGAAACAAACTGGGTTTTAGAGGGGAGGGGGGTGGGGGGATGGGTTAGCCCAGTGATGGGTGTTAAGGAGGACATGTACTGAATGGAGCACTGGGTGTTATATGAAAACAATCATGGAACACTGCATCAAAAACTAATGATGTATTGTGTGGTGACTAACATAACATAATAAAATAAAATTAAAAAAAATAGTCCTTCAAAATACCTGGGAGAATTTCCAAGACATATTAACCACCATGAATTTCTCAGAGCCCAACTTCTTTAATCAAAACCCTCCTTTACTATAGTTAAAAACAAGATAACAGGCCCAAAATGGAGCCACTTATGCTAAGCCCCACTTCACTAAACTGAGACTTAGTTACAGTTTGGCTTGCCCAGAAATGGCATCTTAAACCAGTCAATCAGGAATTGCCAGATCAGCACCAGGTAGGTAATCTGACTGAAAGACCCCTGCCAATCCCTGGAAGAAAGTAACTTTGCAATAACCAGTTTGATTTTCTTGACAGTATAACTTCCTTGTTCCTATTCTCTTTTGCCTATGAAAATTTTTCATTTTGTTCAGCTCCTTGGAGTTCTTTTTCATTTTCTAGATGAAAATGATGCTGCCTGATTCAAATAGATTCTTGCTAAAAAAAAAAAAAAAGATTTTTCCTTAAATAAACCCTTAAAAATTTTAATATGCCTCAGTTTCTCTTTTAACATTATCAATGGGACCATTGATTAATTTTGCCTGGTCTTGAACTTCATATAAATTAAATCACATAGTATGTATTACCTGTGTCTGGCTTATAACACTATTTTTTTCTTTCTTTTATTGATGAACATTTAGGTTGCTACCAGTCACAGCTGTTATGAAAAAAACCTTGTGAATATTATGATACATGCTTCTTGATGTACAAAAACACACATATACCTAAAAGTATATAATTAAGAGTAGAACTGCAAAGTCATAGGCTGGGTATTATTATTTTATTTTATTTTATTTTATTTTATTTTATTTTATTTTATTTTATTTTATTTTATTTTCAGGCTGGGCATTTTAAACACATGCTATGGTGGATAATGTCAAGGAGTTTTCCAAAATGGTTGTAACAATTCACACTATCACTAGAAAAGTATGAAAGTTTCAGTTATTCTATTTCTTTGCTGATACTTGTTATTCTCAGACTTTTAATTTTAGCCAGACTGGTTGATTTGTGGAAGTATCTCATTGTTTGAATTTGCATTTCCCTGATGAGCAAGAATGTTAGTATGTTTCCAACTACTTAGTAGTAATATGGATGTACTTTCTGTGTAGTTTTTTTTACCATTAAAAAAATTGGGTTGTCTTTTTGTTACTGATTTGTGGGTATGAGTGTGGCTTGTTTTTGTTGTTGTGTTTTGTTTTCTATTCTGGATTTAACTCTTTGTCAGATATACATATTATAATTATTTTTAAAAGATTTTATTTATTTACTTGTCAGAGAGAGAGAGCACAAGCAGGGGGAACGGCAGGCAGAGGGAGAAGCAGGCTCCCTGAGCAAGGAGCCCGATGCAGGACTTGATCCCAGGACCCTGGGATCTGAGCTGATGGCGGACGCTCAACCAACTGAGCCACCCAGGCGTCCCCAGAGATATGTATTATAAATATCTTTCCCTGGTTGATAGTGAAGGAGTCTAGGACATTCCACCTCAAAATGTAATGCTTTGGTATATTGATTATTTTGAGTGGTAGGCACTCAAAACAGCAAATGCAGGGAAAGACTTTCTCTGAGCTCCCTTCATCTAAAGATAGATCCTCCAAAAGGAACTCGATTGTCATAAATCCATTATTTTTGTCTGTGTATTCACCATAGTCTACTTTCCCTTCCACATAAGTTTGGGACCCCTTTTTCATGTACTGATATGCCACATCTCTGAGGTGTGATCAGAATACTGGTATTCTGTGCCATGGTGTCCTTTGACTCACATCACCCATTCAGTATGTTTCACTTTCCCCTGATCGCCACATCTCATTTGTTGCTAGAGAAGTATTGTGATTGGGTTTTTCCCTTCCACCTGGAAAAGACAATCCCTTATCCACTGAATTGCTGTGGCACCTTTGTCATAAATCAAATAACCCTATATGTATGGTTCTGTTCCTAGACTCTCCATTCTGTTCCATTACGCTGTCTATCCTTGTAGTAAAACCACATAGTCAGAATTACTGTAGCTGTACAGTGAGTCTTGAAATCTGGTTGTAGTAGTCAGGGTTCTCCAGAGAAACAGAATCAATAGGAGATGTTTGTATAAACAATATTTCCCATCATACCCTATTATATATTTTATTTATATATATATATATATATATATATATATATATAGAATTGAGTCATGAAATTACGGCATCTAGGAAGTCCCATGACCTGCCATCTGCAGACTGGAGACCCAGGAAAGCTAATGGTGTAGTTCTAGTCCAAATCCAAAACCTGCAACCCAGGAGCACTAATGGTGTAAGTTCTAGTCCTAGAGGAGGAGAAAATCAATGTTCCAGATCTAAATCAGGCAGGGAGAGTAAATTCTCCCTTCCTCTACCTAGTTGTTCTATTCAGACCCTCAATTGCTTGGATGATACCCACACCGGTGAGGGCAATCTACTTTATTCAGTCTACCATTTCCTGCAGAAACACCCTCACAGACATACCCAGAAATAATATGTAACCAAGTATACAGGCATCCGTGACCTAGGCAAGTTGACAGGTAAAACTAACCATCTCACTGTCCACTGGTAGTGTAAGTCCTCCAACTTTGTTCTCCGAGAATGTCTTGGTTATTCTAGTTTAACAAGGTCATCCTTGCATTATTGTCTAGTTTCAATTCTCTTTTCTGTGCCTTTAGTTTCTACGTCATGTACCGCCATTCTCTTCAAATAAAACAGCCATATGACAGCTCTTTTATAAAGCTTTATAAATAAACCAAAGAAGCTTTAAAATTATACCTTTTCTGGGACGCCTGGGTAGCTGAGTTGGTTAAGCACCCGACTCTTGATTTCGGCTCAGGTCATGATCTCACAGTCGTGAGATTGAGCCATGCGTTGGGCTCCATGCTCAGCAGGGTCTCTACTTGAGATTCTCTCTCTCCCTCTCCCTTTGCCCCCACCCCCTGCTTGCACACACTTTCTCTTGCTCTCTCTCTCTCTCTCTCTCTCTCAAAATAAATAAATAAATAAATATTTTTAAAAGTTCCACCTTTTCTTTAACTGGGTAAAATCAAATTCCTCTGCTGAGGGCCCTCTTTGGTCTACCAGGTAAAGCCAAACAATCATTCCTCAATGGAGATACAAGCCCCCGAGGTCATGGGGTTATTTTGCTTCCCTACAAATTTTTATAACATAAATCTTTGCTTTAAAATCCTTAACTGGCTCCCTTTTGCCTTTCAGGACAGATCCAAATTCCTTAACTGTGGTTTAAACAAGTCTCTGCTTCCCCTAGAGCAGGGAAAGGCAAACTCTTTCAATAAAGGGCCAGATGGTAAATATTTTAGGTGTTGCAGGCTGTGCGGTCTTTGTTGCAACTATTCAACTCTGCTACTATAGTGTGAAAGCAGCCACAGATAATAAAGAAACGAATGTGGCTGTGTTTCAATAAAGCTTTCTTTATAGAGACTGAAATTCGGATTTCTTACTTTTTACCTGTCACAAAATATTATCCTTCCTTTGATTGTTTTCCCAACCATTTAAAAATGTAAAAGCCATTCTTAAGCTCATGGGCCAGACTGCACAAAAACAGGCAATGAGCAAGGTTTGGCCCATGGGCAGTACTTTGCTGACCCTCTGCTGTCTCATTTCCTGATACTCCCTCACATGCACCATGCTTCCTACTGGCCCTACAGAACCACTTTTTCTTTCTTCCTTCCTTTCTTCTTTTCCTTCTTTCAAGATTTATTTATTTATTTGAGAGAGAGTGAGAGCGAGTGAGCAAGTGAGTGAGCAAGCAGTGGGAGGGGCGGAGGGGGATGAAGGGAGAGAGAATCCTTAAGCAGGCTCCACACTGAGCACAGAGCCTGACGCAGGGCTCGATCCCAGGACCCCAATTTCATGACCTGAGCCGAAACCAAATGTTGGCTGTTTAACTGACTGAGCCACCCAGGCGTCCCTCATCTTTTAATTTTCTTAAAGATTTTATTTTTTTTAATCACTTTTTGAAGATTTTATTTCTGGGCGCCTGGCTCAGTCGTTAAGCGTCTGCCTTCGGCTCAGGTCATGATCCCAGGGTCCTGGGATTAAGCCCCACATCGGGCTCCTTGCTCAGCAGGAAGCCTGCTTCTCCCTCTTTCACTCCCCCTGTTTGTGTTCCCTCTCTCGCTGTGTCTCTGTCTGTCAAATAAATAAAATCTTAAAAAAAAAAGATTGTTTAAAAAAATAAAGATTTTATTTCTTTATTTGACAGAGAGAGAGAGAGAGAGAGAGAAAGAGAGAGAGCACAGGAGCAGGGGGAAGGGGCAGAAGGAGAGGGAGAAGCAGACTCCCCGCTGGGTGGGGAGCCCCATGCAGGACTCTATCCCATGACCCTGGGATCATGGCCTGAGCCGAAGGCGGATGCTTAACTGCCTGCCACCCAGGCACCCAAACATTTTATTTTTAAATAATCTCTACACCCAATATGGGCTTCAAACTTGTAACCCTGAGATCAAGAGTTGCTTGCTCTTCCAACTGAGCCAGCCAGGCACCCTCTCCAGAACCACTTTCCCTGGCCTTGTTTTGCTTCAAGGCCTCTAAACCCCATGCCAGGGACGTTTCTAGGTGTTTTACATGTGTTAACCCATTTAATCCTCACAAGAACCTATGAGGTAGGTAGTAATAACATAGAATCCCCTCAAGAAAACTGGCTGGCTCACACAATAGACTCAATAACTATTTGTGAATTAATGAAGTTCATTATACAACCATGTAGAACATTATTCTCCTAACAAACTACGCTGTTTTCCTTGCATTTGTTCCTACTGTACTCTGCTTGGAATAGACTTCACTCCATCCATTTCCACTACAATTAACATGATCTACTTTTCTTTTTTTTTTTAAGATTTTATTTATTTATTTGACACAGAAAGAGAGAGAGCACGGACGTGAGAGAGAGCGAGCATGCACAAGGAGGGGGAGGGGAAGAGGGAGAGGAAAAAGTAGGCTCCCCGCTGAGCAGGGAGCCTGAAGCAGGGCTGATCCCAGGACCCTGTTCCACACGCTCCCATTTAGAACTATCAGTCATCCTCTTTTTCTGGGGTTGGGCCTTTCTCTTTATATCCTTAGCACACAGAGCACACTCAATAAGTGCTTTCTGAATGAATTAATAAATGCCACTGTCCAAGAATAGCAACTTCTTCCCAGAGTGTATATTTTTCCAAAGCTGTGGACACAGTCTTCTAGCCACTTCATACAAACAGATGCTATGAATCCAACTAAGATCACCATGCCAGTTATCTTGTAGGAAAAGGATATGTGTGTATCAGCCAGGCACCCCTAAATTCTTTTTAAACAACCACAGCACCTAGTATGTTGCCTAGCCTATAATGTCTTCAATAAGTATTTGTTAAACTGAAGAATAGTATTGAACAAATGAGACACTGAAGAAAAGAAGAGAATCAACATTTGACAGGGTCACACTTCTGTGATCCAAGAGTCTGGCTCTTCCAGGTTGCAAGGAAGAGAAAAGTGCTGAGGTGCAGTGAAAGATGCATGGGGAAAGAAAGGGAGGCCAGGAAGCTCTGGCAGTGGGTTGCTGAGGCAAGCAAGAGCCGTAGCTCCCTGTTCCCCATTCCGCAGAAGGAATGCTAATTATTGACAGTAGTCTTGTCATGGTCTTAAAAGCGTCTTGGTAGGATGCCTGGGTGGCTCAGTCGGTTAAGCATTTGCCTTCGGCTCAGATCATGATCTCAGGTCTTGGGATCAAGTCTCACTTCAGGCTCTGCGCTCAGCAGATACCCTGCTTCTCCCTCAGCCTGCTGCTCCCCCTGCTTGTGTTCTCTCTCTCTCTGACAAATAAATGGAATCCTAAAAAAAAAGCATCTGGTTTTATTGCTCATTTTTGTAGTGACTGTCAAATTTACAACTCAGTTCCTTTCTATTGGTGTTTCACTCTTCTGTCCCTCCCTGTCCTTATGGTTTCAGCTGTATCAATTACCTTTTTGTCCGCTGTGTATTTCATATTTAAAACTCTCTCACAGAAAGGATCTGAATGCATCAGTTGGCAGTTGGTCACCATCTAATAAGAATACAGTTGACCCTTGAACAACACAGGTTTGAAGTACGAAGGTCCACTTAATATCTGGATTTCTTTTTTTTAAATAAATACAGTACAGTACTATAAATGTATTTTCTTTTCCTTATGATTTTTTATGATTTTCTCAATAACATTTCCTTTACTCTAGCTTACTTTATCTTAACAATATAGTATATAATACATATAACATTCAAAACGTGTTAGTTGACTGTTTATATTATTGGTAAGGCTTCTGGCTAATAGAAGGTTATTAGTAGTTAGGTTTTTGGGAAGTCAAAAGTTATTGTTAAATGTATTGCCAGTCAGGTATTGCTTCCAGACCCTTTAAGGAACAGAAGTAAGAAATACATATATATTTTTTAAAGATTTATTTGAGAGAGAAAGAATGAGACAGAGAGAGCATGAGAGGGGGGAGGGTCAGAGGGAGAAGCAGACTCCCCATCGAGCAGGGAGTCTGATGCAGGACTCTATCCCAGGACTCCAGGATCACGACCCGAGCCGAAGGCAGTCACCCAACCAACAGAGCCACCCAGGCGCCCAGAAATGCATATTTTCTTAAAGATTTTATTTTTTTATTTGAGAGAGAACACAAGCATGGGGAAGCAGGCTCCCCATGAGCAGGGAGCCTGATGTGGGGCTCGATCCCAGGACCCTGGGTTCATGACCTGAGCTGAAGGCAGACGCTTAACCGACTGAGCCACCCAGACACCCCAAGAAATACATATTTTTAAAAATCATGAGGTTATGTTGGCATTTCCAATTCAGATATAACAGTACAAGATTTCCCCCTAATTTTTTTTATCATTCTCCTCCCTCTCTAATTTTTTTGATTTTATGTTTAGATCTCTTTTCTCTTCCACTTAATATCTTGATTCCTAAAAATATTAATATATTACGTATTTGTCTTACAATATACATTAAATGATTTCAAAATTACAATATTAAGACTAACAATAAAAAAAGACTAACAAGAAAACTACTGCATAAAGTATATGATTTCTCTGCAGTTCTTTTTGTGCTTGGTTATATCCTACTAATGGTGTACAGTTGGACCACTGTGTTTATTTTTTTTTTAAGATTTTCTTTTTCTTTTTTTTTAAGATTTTATTTATTTATTTGAGAGAAAGGATGAGAGAGAGAGAGCACATGAGAGGGGGGAGGGTCAGAGGGAGAAGCAGACTCCCTGCTGAGCAGGGAGCCTGATGCGGGACTCAGTCCCGGGACTCTAGGATCATGACCTGAGCTGAAGGCAGTCGCTTAACCAACTGAGCCACCCAGGCACCCGGACCACTGTGTTTAAATGTCACTTGAGATAATTATTTGGTTTGAGTGGTTATATTTCTCTTGCTTACACAGTTAGTTTCATTTATTTCAATTTATTTTCAATTTTAGCATTTTTTCTTTCTGATTTGATTCAATCTTTGAATATATGAAACACTTCCATGAAGCAAAAGCAAAAGGTTATAAAAAGGCAAAGAAACAAATAAAATAAATAGGTGAAATATATGGTATATGAATTATATGTCAAAAAACCTGTTATTAAAAAATAAAGCAGTTATTAAAAAAGGAAGAAAAACCATGTATATTTGCATATAAAAATACTTAAATGGAAGTTTAAAAAAAGGCATATTCAAAGGAGTTTCCCTCTACTCTCTGTCCCCTCCAGCCAGGTTTCTTCCCTGGTAAGTTACCCTTTTATTAGGTTTTAATTTACCCTTCAAGTAATTCTTATGCAAAAACAAGCAAATATATGTATATTCTTTTCCTCATTTTTTTCTTACACAAAAGCTAGCATACCATACTATACTTTTTCCTTCCTTAACACTATACCTTGTAGATTACCCCCATGTAAGTACATGTAGACATCTTCAGGAATTGCTCTTTTTCTGTTGTTGTTGTTATTTTTTTAAGTAAGCTCTATCCCTGCTGGAGGGGAGGGGAGTACAGGGATGATGTAGCTGTGTGTTGGACATTGTGGAGGGTATGTGTTGTGGGGAGCGCTGTGTATTGTGTAAGACTGATGAATCACAGACCTGTACCCCTGAAGCAAATAATACATTGTATGTTAATAATAAAGAAAAATACATAAAAAATATAGTAAGAAAAAAAAGTAAGCTCTATCCCCAATGGTGGGCTTGAATTCACTACCCTAAGATCAAGAGTTGCATGCTCTACCAACTGAGACAGCCACCTCCCCTAGAAATTGCTTTTTTTTTAAAGCAACATTTGCAATTGTGAGTTCAGATTTCATAAAACATGTAACTGTGTTACATTTGTTTTCTTAAAAAAAAAATACTGATTCCTTCAGTTGACTTCTAGAAGTATCCCAAATTCCCAAGTTGGCATTGATTGAAGTCTTTCCAAGCAAATATTTTTAAACCAATCACTACTTTCTATTCAATGTAAAGTTTTTAAGAAGTATCAGTAGAATTAGAGGCTTTGTAAGGACTTCAGTAATAGGGACATTCTTCTCTGGAAGATAAGTTTGGAGGAAAACTTCAGTTATTTTTGATATATATAGTTTATGGTCTGAACAAATATTTTTTGATGAATGTCATCATTATGCACCCATGCTGAAAACCCATATTCAATGGATTGCCAAGTTTTGTTGATTTCATCTTCTAAATATCTAAAATCTATTCTCTCTGTTACCTACTATTTACTCCAGATCCTCATTTTCTCTAGCTTGGATCACTGTTAGAGCATCTCAAAATCCTCCTTCTCAAGGCCAGAGGATTTTAATAATGCAAATCAGATCAGGACCACACCAAGCATAAAATCCAGTGGTCCCCAATGCCTCATCATTTAAAAGTAAATTCCAAACTGTCTGACAGATGTAAGGTCTTTTAAGTTCTGACCCCTGCCTCCCCCACCAGCCTCGTCTCACGCTTATGCTCCAGCAACAATAAACGCCTCGTAGTTGCACACCCTCTACTCTTTCCCAGTCTCCACTACCTGGAATGCTTGCCTAACTTCTCAGAAGCAAAGCTGGTTGGAGTAGAATCCAGGAAACCAGTGTTCTTCCAGAACATACTCTCCCAAGTGGGGGTCTTTCCGAAAAATTTAAAAATATGTAATAAGTTCATAGGACAGTTACAAGTTATTAAATGGACAAACAAGAGGAAACGGTTAGAGATCAAGATGAAGATCCCCAGATCAGGTAGCCCAGGAAGTCATCTCTGTTTTACTTCTCCACCAATCAATGGTGTAGGCCCCACCTCTGGAGGCACCGGCATCTCTAGTTCCTGAAAGTTCTATTAGACAATTCGGGTATTCTACCCTCTAGAAAGCTCTCCTGTACCTCCTACCCGACTTGTCTTGGTATCCCTCTTTAAAGCTCCCAATGCCCTGGGCTTAATTTTTTACCTCAGACAAGCCATTGCCCTTGTCTGAGGGTGAGGAACAGTGCTTATTTATCATTATGGAGCCAGAGTCCAGCACCACGTCTAGCACGCGGTTGACATTTAATAGAATTTATAGAATAAAAGACTAAATAAATGACAGGGCCTTCTCAGAGTTTGCTTTCCCTTTCATAATCTTCTCCCAGACTCCGCCCCCACCTTCCCTAAGGTCCCGCCCCTTCCGCAGTGAAGTCCCGCCCCATCTACGTCCCCGCCAGCTTAGGCTCCGCCCCTTTCTCGTAAAGTCCGCACAAGCCTACGCGAGTTTGGCGCCAACCGTGTTTTTTTTTTTTTAGCCCTCCCAAAGGCGGGAACTAGTTATGTGCGCCGGGACGTGCTTTACGTGTGGTCTGATTGGCCATGGATGCTCAGTCCCGCCTCCGCGTCCTGACTGCGTTCTTGCATTGGTGGAGATGCCAGCGAGACCTCGGTGTCCAGAGAGGATCCCCGGCTATCTTGGGCTAGGCAGGGCGGGTAAGTTGATTTGGGGGTCCGGTCGGCGCGGGGTTGTTGAGGAAGAGACTGAAAGGCGTGGTAGTGCCCCGAGCGGAAGCCGGCGGTTTCCGGGGAGCTAAGGAGTCCAAGGGAGCCGCGGAGTCGGGGGAGTGGGGGCGCGCCTGATGTTCGCGGCCCGCAGGTAGCTGCGTTCCCGCCGCCCTCGGGTGTAGTTTCTGGGCTCGCATTTGCGTCCCTCTGTGGTCCCTCGAGAGTATCCAGGGGTGCTTGGGGCGAGCGCACGTAGGAACTGCCCTTCCGACTGCTCCTCCCGCCCCTCCCCCCAAATCAATCTTGTCTTGGAATGTACTCCCTAAAGCTTTCGGATGCGATTCTGGAGGAATGTGTCTTTCCTAAGTGTCAGGTCATCATTGATGTTGGTTGTTTCCGAGACTGTAATACCCAGAGAAGTTATCTTGATCTCCACAACGCCTAGAACAGCGCCTGACACATAGTTGGCCCCAACTCAGATGTTAATGTAGAATTCGCAGAAGCTCGGGATTTGTGCTTCAGGGATCAAGTTGGCGTTGACTCTCATTCTTCCCAGTGTTTTCCAGATTCTTCCCTGGTCTTTTCCATTTTCCGCACCTACAGCCCCAAACATTTCCCCTTCCTCAGTGCCCCTCCCCCATCTCGCCCAGTGCTGCTTTGATTGGAGTGGGACCGAGACTACGGCAAGAAGTTCCCAACCCCCACCCCAGTTATCTTCTAGCGTTTCTTCTCATTTCACAAGAGGTGGCCCCCTTTCAAAGAAAAAAATTATACTTTTATCTCTAATGAATATTCTTGGCTTTAATGAAGAAACTGGAATTTAATCCCAGATATCCCACTTATCAGCTGTTTGACCTTGGGGCAAGTTTCTTAATCATTTATTTGTTTCCTCATCTATAAAACGGTAAAAAGAATAGTATGTACTTTATGGGACTTTGGTGGGAAGATTTAAAATAATGTATTTGGAACATTTAAGGTACAGGCATATAGCGTTCAGTATATATGGTGTTTGTTATTATTTTCTCTTTACATTTTCTTCAGGGATCTTGCTGTATTACATTTAGCCTTTCCCATGAGCCTTAAAATACACTTTCCTCCCCAGGTTTTTTCCCTACAAATGCTTATTTCAGTCTTTCTTTTTTTAAAAGAAAATTTCCTTTAGACTGTCTTTTTAAAATGTCCTATCAAAAAAGGCTAGGTATTCCTTCTTTCATAAGCTTCGTCTTTGCATCTGAATTCATTGGAATTGTTCCTAAAATGATTGAGTGACCTTGCAGCAATTTTCTTTCGTCATCATGGTTCTCAACATGTAAAATTTTACCTCTCCACTTTGCATAGGTGCAACACTTCTCTATCAGTAGTATCTTGCATTATATATTGAGATCTTCATTTGGGAGAAGGTGAGAGCATGTGTGAATAAGCCCCTCTTTCCGAGAGATTCTGATACATAATCCTTCCTCTTTTCCCTCCTTCCTTTTCCAGGAGAATCACTGGCCTTTTTGATTTCAAGAGAGTAATCTGATCTCTACAGATTATGTTTTGTCTTTTGTGCTACATACTCCAGTTTCCAGTTATCTATTAGACATCTTCACCTGCATGTCCTACAGATAATTCATCCTGTTTTCTTTGGTTCTACCAAAGCTAGGAGTTTCACAGTTGTCGTTAATAAATTGGGAATTTCAGTAATTCAACAAATACTTTTTTTTTTGTTTTGTTTTGTTTTTATTATGTACTGACTTGGAAAGCCCTGTGCTGAGAGCTGGGGATACACTGGTGAACAGACAGAACCAGTCCTGGTCTTCATGGAGCTTACAGTCCAGTGGGTGAGATGGACATTTCTTTAGGAATTCCCACAAAAATATAATCGTAAACTGAGAAGAGGCCATATAGAGAAAGGACACAGTGGTATAAGAATATAATAGAGAGGGCCTGACTTAGTGGAGAGAGAGAGTAGCCAGGGAAGCCTCAAACTTTACTTAAGCCAAAATACCAGAGATGAGTTAAGTGACTTGGAGCATTGAGGAAAGAGCACTCCCTGCACAGGCGCTGTGGTGGGAGGGAACCAATGGCATGTTTAAGGAGCTGAAAGAACGTCGGTATGATCAAGAGTAAAGACTGCGTGGGGGAAATGGGAAGAAGGACGCAGACTAACTGGAATTGTAGGCAGAGGCCATGTCACTCTAGACTTTGTAAGCAAAATTGTGACAAAATTTGTTTTTTACTCTAAAATCAGCAGGAAGCACTGATGGGTTTTAAGCACGGGGGGAGCATGATCAGATTTGCTTTTTTTTTTTTTTTTTTTTTAAAGGTTTTGTTTATTTGACACAGCAGGTGGAGCAACAGCAGTTGCAGAGGGAGAAGCAGTCTCTCCAATGAGCAGGGAGCCCGATGTGGGGCTCAGTCCCAGGACTCTGGGATCACGACCCGAGCTGAAGGCAGATGCTTAACTGACTGAGCCATCCAGGTGTCCCCAGATCTGCATTTTGAAAAGACAGCTCAGGCTGTGGTTTTGAAGTGGTCAAGAGTGGACATTTGAATACACTTTCCATGAAATCTTTTTGATTCTCTGCAGAAATCTCAGATCTGCTTGTTTATTTCCACTGCTAATAACTTAATCACCCCTCTTTGTCTCCTGTACTGTTTTAATAGTCTGCTCTGTTTTTTGCTACTAATATTTTCTGTACTCTTCTTACTAGAGTTAAATTCCTGAAATGCAAATTTGATCCTGACACTCTCTTGCTTTAAAAACCTTCAGTGGTTTCTCCCATTTCATACTGGATGAAGTCCAGGTATCTTAATTGTGTAATATATCGCCTGACTTTTCTAAAACCTTATTTCTCAAATTCTAATCTGTGGGTATTCACACCCAGACTTGTTTGTGAGCTCCTAGATGTAGTGGGGAGATGGTATCAGGAATTGTGTTTGCAAACAGGAACCCATTTTGACTGAACCTTGGGATTTTGGAAACCTCAGGATAGTGAATGATGGGGCTAGAAAGTAGGCATCAGTGTGTATTAAGGTAGGGTGTTTGGACTTTATTCAGTAGACATTGGGAAGTAGTGGAAAGTTTTTGAGCAGAAAGTGATATGAGCAGGATTGCTTCAGAAAAACTAACCCAACAGTTGTGTGTAGCATGTATTTGGAGAGAGGAGATAATTAGGTGACTGTAGTGGAGCCTGAAATAAAATTCAGATGGCAAGAATGAGGATAAATGGGAGAAACGTTGTGGGCTAGTATCAGTAGGCTATTAGGGAAATCTAGTGCTACTCAAAGAAGTAGAGATGTCAGGAGGTGACAGATGTTGATGGAAAGATGATCTCTTGGTTTTGGACTTGGTGAGTGTGGACTTGGAGGAATGTGTTTATTAGCTTTAGCATATTATTGCTGACTATTGGTTTGTGTTTCAGTACCAACAGTTCCTAATTTTCAACCATTCTGAGGTAGCTGCAGGGGAGTCTATAAATCTGATCTCGTACCCCTACTTTTTCTGGCAGTACTTATTCTTTATCCCCACCCCCTTATGTTTGCTTATCAAGTGTTTAACCCAATGAAATAAATTTTGCTTTGCAGTTGTAGTAAATAAGATATTGATGTCCCCGACTTCATTGCCTTAGGACAGCATTCAAATACATTTTTATAAGGACCCAATAGCATTTAGAGCTAGTTAGTTGTTATTGAAGTTGAAATAACTACAGCTCTGTGAAGTCCTTTCTGTAAGCTTTTTGTGGTAAACAAGACTGTAAGATAGTAAATTTGCGTTAAGACACTAAGTTTGTGGTAAGTTGTTAGAGCAGCAATAAGAAACTAATATACTTGGTTATATTAAACATCTGCCTTCGGCTCAGGTCATGATCCCAGGGTCCTGGGATCGAGCCCTGCATCGGGCTCCCTGCTCTGTGGGGTGAGGGTGGGGGGGCTGCTTCTCCGTCTGCCTGCTGCTCTCCCTGCTTATACTCTCTCTCAAATAAATAAAAATCTTAAAAAAAAAAACAACAAAACTAATATACTCAGTCACACTATGCATATTTTATGTACTCAATAGCCACATGTGCTCAGTAGTTATATTGGACAGCTCAGATATACAGAAGAATTTTATCATTATAGAAAGTTCTATTGGACAACACTGGTCTAATAAAGGTAGTTTTCTGGGTGCCTGGCTGGCTCAGTCAGTGGAGCATGCACCTCTTGGTCTTGGGGGTTGTAAGTTCAAACCCCATGATGGGTGTAGAGATTACTTAAAAAAAAAAAAAATAAGGTAGTTCTCAGAGTGTGGTCCTTGGACTAGCAGTGGAGATCCAGATTTTCAAATCTCACTCCAGACCTACAGAATCAGTAATTTTGGGGGATGGACCCATCAGCCTTGTGTTCTAACTCTGTTAGGTGTTTCCGATGCATGCTAAAGTCTAAGAACAACTTTAGAAAGCAAATGATTGCAATGGGTGGCTAAATGTAATGGTGTGTTCAGTGTATGTCAGTACAATAAGGAATGAGGATTAACTGTGTCTCTAGAAAAGGGAGTTCTCTTTTATGGTAGCTGGGTTTGGGAAGAGGATGAGCAGTCCAGGTAAAGAGACAGAATGAGCAAGATACTGTGGAATTGAAGTACATGGCATAATTCAGGAACTGCAAGTACAGACATTTTTGCTTTAATGTATGCATTTTTGAAAAACCTTCAGTTCTGTAACTCACTAAAACAGGGTTTATGGGAAAAACGGGTAGAATACGCAAAACCTATCTACCCATGTTACTAATAAAAAATCTTAAAAAAAAATTGGCATAGTTAACACATGTGAAATTCCTAATAAATATCTCAGTAAATACAGATTTTTTTTAAAAGATTTTATTTATTTGACAGAGAGAGACACAGCGAGAGAGGGAACACAAGCAGGGGGAGTGGGAGAGGGAGAAGCAGGCTTCTCGCTGAGCTGGGAGCCTGATGCGGGGCTCGATCCCAGGACGCTGGGATCATGACCTGAGCTGCAGGCAGATGCTTAACGACTGAGCCACCCAGGAGCCCCAATATTTCTAGTTTTCTTAAGAAAAAAGAAAGATGAAGGTAGATTGATTGAAGAAGGAAAAGGAAGAATTGAAGCTGTCGATTTGTGCAGACAAGAACAGGGACATAAATAAACATCACAGGTTGTAGATGTAGATGCAGTTGTAAGTTTTGTGTGAAATATTGTGATGGCAGACTGGATGGCTTTGGCTCACTGCGTGGTATTTGGGTCCCTCACCCCCCTGCTGCCTCCCAAAGATTGAAGAAAACCATGCTTACACCCTTGCAAGACAAAGCCTGTTACTGTACTGAGACCAGAGGAAGGAGGGACTAATGGGCATCTAGGGTAATGGCATCAACTTAGGACTAGATTCCTTCAAGGCTTGCTGCATTTAGCTGCTATTACTTAATGGTTCAAAACTTGAATGATCTAGGAAGATCCCTGTCTGAACCAATATAATTTCTGCGTTATGCTAAAATCGTTTCTCTACTTCTCTGTAATGTGTGTGCTACCTTGTATTATAGAAATGTGGTGGTAGTACAGAATTTCTCATGTGGCTAAATGGGGCAGGTGAAGGGAGCAGTGTGAGATAGAAAAGTTGTGATATTTCTGGAAAGCCCTTGTTCTGTGCTAGGAAAGCTTAATTCAGTAATGTTTTGGGTAGCTCTTAAAGGTTTTTAACCTGGGAGTGAAACAGGTTAGACATCAACAGGATTTTGGCTTTAGTGTGGAAAGTGGTAGAAGGAGGGGCCCCAGGGTGGCTCAGTCAGTTAAGTGTCCTACTTGATTGCGGCTAAGGTCATGATCTCAGGGTTGTGAGATCAAGTCCAGTGTCGGGCTGTGTGCTGAGTATGGAGTCTGCTTAAGATTTTTTCTCTTCCTCCTTCAGCCCCTTCCCCCGTGCTCTCAAAAATAAATAAATAAATCTTTAAAAATAAAAAGTGGTAGAAGGAAAAAGGTGTTGGTCGTATGGAAACTAGCTAGAAGACTTTTTTTTTTAAGATTTTATTTATTTATTTGACAGAGAGAGCAAGAGAGAACACAAGTAGGCAGAGTGGCAGGCAGAGGGAGAGGGAGAAAGCAGGCTGTCCGCTGAGCAGGGAGCCGGACGTGGGGCTCGATCCCAGGACCCCAGGATCATGACCTGAGCTGAAGGCAGCCGCTTAACCGACTGAGCCACCCAGGCGCCCCTAGAAGACTTTTTTTTAACTGTTTTTTAAAGATGTTATTTATTTGAGAGAGAGACACACACAGAATACGAGTGGGGGGAGGGGCAGAGGGGGAGAGAGAGAGAGAAGCAGATTCCCTGCTGAGCAGGAAGCAATGCTGGGCTAATCCCAGCTGGGCTCGATCCCAGAACCCTGGGATCATGACCTGAGCTGAAGGCAGATGCTTAACCAACTGAGCTACCCAGGCGCCCCAGCTAGGATACTTTGTAATAATTTAAGTGAGAAATAATTATATCGGAAACTGGAATAACTGAGTGGAAAGGAGACATTAAATTTGAGAGATTGAAAAATAAAATGACTAAGGATTTGTGATTTTAAGTGTGGGTATAAGAAAAGTAGGTCTTGATATAAGAGTCAAAGATAATGGAAGTTTGTAGCTTGAGAATGAGTTGAGGCAGGAGATGATTGTTTATATTTCCCATATCCAGGCATCTACCCTATTTGCTTTCTTCCATTATTATGTCTCATATTCTTTTCATTCTCACTGTCTCCATCTTGGGTTTTCTTATTATGTGGACTCTCATAGTAGTCTCCTTCCCAGTTTCTTTTCCTATACTTTTCTCTTTCTAGTTCATTCCACACATTAACCTATTTCATTTCTTTATACTAATGCTTCTACCTCAAAAACCTTCAGGATTCTGACCTTCTGAATGTTCAAGACCAGATTCCTTGGACATTTAGTATCTTCTGTTTGACTCTAATTTTGACAGCCTTATCTTCCAATTCTCTTCTCATTTAGAATCTACATATCTCCACAGATACCTCCCACTCCTCCACTGATATGCAGGTCCTTCTTCTACAAAGCGAGTCATCAGCAATGTGTATGATTTTATTCTGCACACATCTTTGCCAACATTTGGGAGTGGATAGTGGCTACAAGGGGGCATGAGGAGTTCTTCTAGGGTACTGATAATGATCTGTTTCTGAATCCGGGTGGCAGTTAGATGTGCTTAGGTTGTCAGGAATCCTAGGACTGTATACTTATGATTGTGTTTTGTTCTTTATGTTATACTTCATAAAAAGCTTAACTCCCTTTCTGTCAAAACAAAAAATGTCCTGACTCTACTAGGCTCTTTAGAGTTTTGAATTTTATGGTCAACTTCTTAAGTTTGACTGGAATTGCATTGAGTTTATAGATAAAGTTGGGGAACATTTCCAACTTTGATATTGAGTTTTCCTATATATGAATTATGTGTATTATTATTTAAAAATTTTTTTAAAGATTTATTTATTTATGAGAGAGAGAGTGAGTATGAGAGCTCACGAGTAGGAGCAGGAGGTGCAAGAGGGAGAGGAAGAGAGAATCCCAAGTAGGCTTCATCTCTGATACGGGAGTGTGATCCCATGATCCTGAGGTCATGACCTGAGTTGAAACCGAATTGGACACTCAACTGACTGGGCCACCCAGGTGCGCCTAAAAGTTTTATTTTTAAATAATCTCTACACCCCACGTGGGGCTCGAACCTACAACCCCGAAATCAAGAGTCACATGCTCTACCAACTGAGCCAGACAGGTGCCCCTACGCTGATACATTATTAACTAAGTCCATAGTTTATTCAGATTTTCTTCATTTTTACCTAATGTTTATCCTTTTTCTGTTCCAGGGTACCATACTACGTTAGTTGTCACATCTTCTTAGGCTGCTCTTGACTGTAACACTTTCCTGCATTCTTTGTTTTTAATGTCCTTGGCAGTTTTGAGAACTGTTCAGGTGTATTGTAGATACCCTACTATTAGAATTTGTCTGATGTTTGTCTCATGATTAGTCTGAGGTTATGGGTTTTGGTGAAGTTCACAGGTAAAGTGCCATTTTCATCACATCATATGGAGAGTACATACTTGTCAACATGATTTATGACTTGATACTGACTTGATCATCTGACAGAAGTGTTTGTGGTCAGGTTTCCTCACTGTAAAGCCCTCTCTACACCCCATTCCATACTCTACTCTTTGGAAAGAAGTCACTAATGCACATTTGATAGTGTGAAATTATGCCCTGCCTGCTCTATAAATAAATAACAATTTATTTGGAATTCTGCATGGATAATTTGTCTCTTCTCCATTTACTAATTTATTGGTATCAGTATGGACTCATATATATTTATTTTATATTTTGCGTTATAATCTAATACTACTTTAATTTGTTGCTCAAATTGTTCCAGCTTTAGCTCTTGGCTCTTGGGAACTTTCAGTTGGTTCCAGTGCCCTTTTGACACACCTTCATCAATCCTTTTTTCTAAGCTTGAGGAAGATTTTAAAAAATTTTATTAATTAATTTTTAATTTTTATTCATTTATTTATTTTTAAAAATATTTTATTTATTCATTTGAGAGAGAGTAAGCATGAGTTGGAGACAGGCAGAGGCAGAGGGAGAAGCACTCCCCTCTGAGAAGGGAGCCCAGTGTGGGGTGCAGTCCCAGGACCCCAAGATCATGACCTGAGCTAAAGGCAGATGCTTAACTGACTGAGCCACCCAGGTACCCCTAATTAATTAATTTTTTAAAGGTTTATTTATTTATTTTTTTTAGTAATCTCTATACCCAGTGTTGGGCTCAAACTCACGACCCTGAGATCAAGAGTTGTATGCTCTACTGACTGAGCCAGCCAGGCACCCCTTTCATCAATTTTTTTTTTTTTTTTTTTTTTGTGCGCTAGAAGATGCTCTAATTTCATCTTGTGTATTTTTTGCTCTTGTTTTAAAATCAGCCACTTCTTCCAGGAGCCCTGGTCCATTTTAATGGAGAATAGTATTAGAAGCCAAGATGTGAATACTTAGGTGTGCTTACTGCTATTGGGATGTTGTTTTTTAGGCCCTCTCAGCTGATAGAGCAAAGAAATATATGGGTATCTGTTAACTAATGTGTGTGTGTATATATACATACACATACACATATATATATCTATTTTTTTTTTTTTAAGATTTGTTTGACAGGGAGGAAACAGTGAAAGAGGAAACACAAGTAGGGGGAGTAAGAGAAGGAGAAGCAGGTCTCCTGCTGAGCAGGAAGTCCGATGTGGGGCTCGATCCTAGGACCCTGGGATTATGACCTGAGCCGAAGGCAGACGCTTAACAACTGAGCCACCCAGGAGCCCCAATATTTCTATATCTAGAAATATCATTATTTATATCATTATCTATATTAAATTAAATGTATGTTCTTCCTGATGTCTTCAACTCTAATCCATTACCACAGGGATCATTCTAGCTCGTTCTCTTGTTTTTCTGTAACCTCCCACTTCAGTAGTGAAAAATACGGTTCCTACCATCTATCATGCATTTATGTAAATTGTTCATTTCCAATATACATGTGTAATAGTATTAGAACTGTTAACATATAACCCCCTGGGAAGAGAATTACTAACCAGAGGACAGTACTAATGCTAATTGACTTTTAAATGTTATACCATTCTTGCATTTTGGGGTTAAAGCTCACTTGTCTGTAGTGTGTATGTGATTTTTTTTAAAGATTTTATTATTTATTTGGGGGGGCAGAAGGAGAGGGAGAGAGAATCTCAAGCAGACTCTACTGAGCACAGAACCCGCTGCGGGGCTTGATCTTACAACCCTGAGATCATGACCTGAGCTGAAATCAGGAACATTTAACCGACTGAGCCACTCAGGTGCCCTTACAGATTTTATTTTTAAATAATTTCTACACCCAGTGTGGGGCTCAAACTTAAAACCCTAAGATCAAGAGTCTCCTGCTCTTCTGACTGAGCCAGCCAGGCACCCTTTGTTTTTGTTTTTTGTTTAATGGCTTGCTGGATGCATTTGGCTAATTTTTTTAAGGCTGTTTTTATGCACATAAGAAAGATTGGCCTATAGTTTTCCTGTCTTGTAATTTTCCAACTTTGTCCTATTTTTGCCCAGTTTTGATGTCTACACTGTCCTAACTTTATGAAATTATTTGTCTCTTAGCCTTTTTTTCCCTTTCTGCTGTCTGGAATATATTATGTTTTATCTGTTCTTTGAAGGTATTGTAGAGTTCACCTGTAAAACTGTCTGGGCTTGGTAGTTTCTTTATGAATAGATTAAGTGCTGTATCAAATTTTCTAATCATCCTAAATATGTCCATGTTTTCTGTTTCTTCTTGAGTCAGTTTTGGCCAGTTACATTTTTCTAAAAAACTCCATTTCATTGAGCTTTCTTTCAGTAGTATTTTTTTTTCTTTAAGTTTTCATTAAATTCCAGTTAGTTAACATAGAGTATAACATTAGTTCCAGATGTAGAGTCTAAGGAGTCATCACTTACAACACCCAGTGCTCCTACAATAAGTGCCCTCCTTAATTCCCATCACCCATTTAACCCATCCTCCTTGCCCACTTCTCCTCCAGCAACCCCCAGTTTGCTCAACATAGTTAAGAGCCTGTCTGGCTCTGCCTATCTCCTTTTCTCCCCACCATGTTCATCTGTTTTGTTTCTTAAATTCCAAGTGAGTAAAATCATATGGTATTTGTCTTTCTCTGACTGATTTATTTTGCTTAGAGCTTTCTTTCAATAATGTAATCTCTGCTATATATGAAGCTGTCACTCCTTTCTTATTTCTAATGTTTGTGTCTACTTTTCTTGATTAGTTTGGCCCAGCATTTGCCTATTTGTCTTTTCAAAGAGCTAGCGCTTATTTTTATTCATCTTTATAGTGCTTGTTGCTTTTTTTTTTAAAGATTTTATTTGTTTATTTGAGAGAGAGAATGAGATAGTGAGCATGAGGGGGGGAGGGTCAGAGGGAGAAGCAGACTCCCCGCTGAGCAGGGAGCCGGACACGGGACTCGATCCCGGGACTCCAGGATCATGACCCGAGCCGAAGGCAGTCGCCCAACCGACTGAGCCACCCAGGCGCCCTATAGTGCTTGTTGCTTTTTATTAATTTCTGTTCTTTATGTGTTTCTTTCTTTGGGTTTACTTTGTTCTTTTTCTGACCTTTTTTTAAAACTACAATACACATTTGTTGGACCTTTTTCTAACTTCTTGAGTTGGATGATGAACTCATCAGTACGTTGTCTTCTTTTACTCTAAAAGTATTATTTTGATTGTATTCCACAAACTTTGCTTTATGGTGTATTCATTGTGATTCAGTTCTATATTTCCCCATTTCTGTTAATACTTGTTCTTTGACCTAGCTTGCAAATTTCCAAAGGAGCTGGGAAATTTAAGAGTGCATTGTTAACTTCAAATTTTATTGTTTTTTATTTTTTAAAGTGGGCTCCCATGCCCACCGTGGGACTTGAACTCATCCTGAAATCAAGAATCGCGTGCTGCATAGACTGAGCCATACAGGCACCCCTGAATTTTGTTGGTTTTGATAAAAGCACTTCTGTGATACTTGTTGAAAATTGCTCTGTCATGATATATAGTCAATTCTTATAGATGTACCTGAACATAATATAAGTTCTCTGAATTGTTGCATGCAGGGATATGAAATCAAATCAGACCTGTAAGTTTTGTATTCAGACCTATATCTTTAATTAAATGCTAGATCAGCAGAGAAAAGTGTGTTAAAAATCTCTATTACGACTGTTATCTGTATCAGATAGGGTCCAATCAGGAGACAAAAAACCATAAAAACCACACAGTAATTTGAAAGGAGAATTCTTAGAATAAAGAATTATTATTGTTATTATTATTATTATTATTTTTAAAGTAGGCTCCATGCCCAGTGTGGGGCTTGACCTCACGTCCCTGAGGTCAGGGTCCCCTCACGTCACATGCACTACGGGACAACCAGCCAGGTGCCCCTAGAATAAAGAATTATTAACAGACAGTTAGAGTAACTGGAAATTGATTAGTGAGAGTTAAAGATAACTCTAAAGAACATAGGAATAGAAGATGAGAGTGTGCCCATCCTCCAGGTTGAGATAGATCATCCAAGGAAGCGCTGTCTTCCCCCTCATTGGAGGGCGCATGGCTGGGGCTAAGGGAATGGTAGAGAAGTTGCTAAGTGCCCTGCTGGTGACATTGCTTTGAATCTGGTAGAAAAGATGCATAGGGACGCTCCTGTATTCTGGCTGTCAAGTGCTGTGGGATCCAAGAGTTGGAGAAGCTGCCCTCTCCATGAGCCTGGCAGTAGCAAGCTGGGTCCTACAGGAGTCCTTTGTAATAGAAACTCACTTACAGGAGGTGGGTGTGTAGAGAAATTGTGCCCTGTAGGAGCCTGGTGCTGGAGAGACTATCTGCTGCAGGAACTAGATGCCAGAGAAGGATGTTCTGCAGGAGCCTGGCTAGCCAGGCACACTGAAACTAGGAAGAAAAACTTTCCTTGCCAGTGTCTCTTCCGCACTCTACTGAGAAGGTTTAACACTGAGCCAGTTACAAAGGAGAAATATTTACAAGGCCATTCTTCATTATCACAGAAGGGTAGATTTGAAATTGAGAGGCATGATAATTGCCACAGTTCCTTTAACTTTTTATGTGTACGGAGTGAGAAATTACATATATAATTTGACTACTTCATATTACTGTACATATTCTCAGAAATAATTTTGAAGAACTCTTAATGTGACAGATGATATGACTTAAGAAATGAGCAGTCACTTTGTATTAAATTTATAAATAATTAAAAACATACTTTCAGTGGTCAGGGATCTAGAGATTAAGGTGTGGACAATGTTTCCATAAGCAACTGTAGAAAAATTTAAGACTGGTGAGGGACAAAAGATCCAGGCTTTTTCAGTTCTCTTCTATTGATTTCTTAGTTTTAACTTAATAGGCCAAGTAGGTCTTTTTTTTAAGCAATACCTGCCAGGGTAAAAACGAAAACTGAAATGATATGCCATGAAAACTTTGATCTATTTGGTCTCTGTTTAACTAAATCATTATCTCCATTCTGTAAAAAACCCATTGACTGATGTTCCCTCCTCCATATGACAGTTTACAGCTAGTAGTAGGTTACTACTACTATTAAAGTGCCAGTAGTAGGTTATTACTACTAGCTGTAAAGCTCAAAGAAGCCTTTGAGTTTCTGCTCCATCAGTAGAATTTTGCTTTACCCAGAGTCAGTTGTATTAGTTGCCAGATATGATTATACCATTTATTCCTTTTGTAATTACTGTACAGGCTATAGCAGTTGATCAAATCAGCTAATTGGAAAAAATGTTGGAATGGGAAATGTGAGTAATGAATAAGAAAAGATGTATACTTTAATTTTATTTAAAGGAATAACATAAATTGTATCTCTTGTGGTAGAACCATGACCTTTGAGAATGAATCCAGTGATTAGAGTTCTGACTTTTTTTTTTCTTTTTAAGTAAGCTCTATGCCCAACGTTGGGCTTGAACTCACGACCCTGAGATCAAAAGTCACATGTTTTACCTATTGAGCCAGGTGCCCCTGACTTCTTTCTTGCATAAACCACACTCATAAGACATTGCTTATGATTTCCATCACTTTTTTTAAAAAATTAAAGTGGAGTAAGATACTTGTGAATCAGCATAGGTACAGACTAGATTTTCTCTTCCAGTATTTTGGATTATCTCTACCTCACTTGATTTGACAGGCAATTGCGTATGTATCTTACTTAATCACCTCGAGTCTTTTCAGAGCATTCAGCTTAGATTACACTGGAAAAGAACTTACTTTGGCAATGTAATCTTTCATAATACTATTACTTAGGAAAATAAGGAAACTGGCATAATTGGATTTGGTAGTAAATGTAACCTGTTGATAAAGAGTATATCTTGGTGGGAGCAGAAATGTACAGGTGCAGGTATCCTTAATGACCCTCAGTAGCCACCGTTCATTGACCATAGGCACCATTCAGCAAATTTTACTGGCAGAATGGAGAATGTCAGATAAGTCAGTTTGTTTTTTTAAACTGTTTTGGATTCTTTTGTTGCTTCCATTCTTGCCACTATGAACAGCACTGCATTGAATATTCCTTTACATACATTTTGTAACCATGTGCTTGTTATCTGTAGAACACATTACTAGATATGACTTGTTGGGTCAAAGATTATTTGCATTTAAAAATATGATAGCTATTGTCAGATTGCCTCCATAGAGCTTGTACCAGTATACATTTGGGTGATGTATGAGAATACCTCTTCTCACATCTCACTGTATCAGGCCTAGTATAGTATTAAATTCTTTTCTATTTACCTGTCTTACTCTCTTACTGGTAAAAACATGTATGTCTGGAGTTCCCAAGACCAGCCCTAGGTTGGATGATTTGCTAAGAGGACTCATAGAACTCACCATATGGTTGTACTTATTTAGTATGATAGTTGGTTTATTTTTGTATAAAAGTTAATTTGTATTTTGGTCTATTTTATAAAATTAGCCTCATTTACTTTGTGACATGATTTAACTATAATAAGCAAGTTTAAGGTTTTGGAAAATGTTAGGCACTTTCTTTAAAGTGATGATAGAGTGAATTTATTCATTGTGTCCAAATTTGGAAGTTGCTTTTTAACATAAAGCTAGGTTTACTCTCTGTATTGTGCGGTTGATTTTAAGTGGAAAATCTTTATATTTAATACTTTAGATGGCGAAGGTCAAAAGGAAATAGGATCATGGCAGCAGATGATGACAATGGTGATGGACCAAGTTTATTTGATGTCTTTTCTGGTAAGAGCTCATTTTAACTGTCTTTATAAATTTATTTAATTATAAAATAATTTATTTTCATTGATACCACTCATTAACTTTTTCCTCTCACACATAAATGAATTAATACAATAAAGTGCCTGGCAAATAGGAAATGCCTAGTTAATGTGAACTTTCTTATTGTGTGCCTTCAGGTCTCTTAAATTTAATGAAATTAACAACTTTGCCAGTATAAGTGATAATGATATTTATTGTCATATCCAAATAAATACAAAGTAGGTATTTGTTACTCTCAAGTTGCATACATTATTTGTATAATTCATGTGTATTTCATAAGAAAAAGTTAGGTTTTTAATTTTTATTTATTTTTAATTTTTTTTTTTAATTTTTAAAAGATTTTATTTATTTGACAGAGAGAGAGCGACAGCTAGAGAGGGAACACAAGCAGGGGGAGTGGGGGAGGGAAAAGCAGGCTCCTGGCTGAGCAAGGAGCCCGATGTGGGGCTCGATTCCAGGACCCCGGGACCATGACCCGAGGCGAAGGCAGATGCTTAACGACTGAGGCACCCAGGCGCCCCGAGAAAGTTAGGTTTTTTAATATAACAATAGCATAATTATCAATTTCAGTAAATCTAACATTGATACAATACTTTTATTTAATCTGCTGTTTTTATTCTTATTTTATCAGTTAACCCCTAAATTTTCTTTATTATTGTGATTGGAATTTAATCTGTCATTTTAATACTTTAGTTTTTCTCACAGTTTTCTTTCTGATTTTCTTGCCTTCTTTCAAATATTGAATATATTTTAGAATTCCATTCTTTTTTTTTTAAAGATTTTTTTTTTAAGATTTTATTTATTTATTTATTTGAGAGAGAGAGAGAGAGTGAGAAACGGCATGAGAGGGAAGAGGATCAGAGGGAGAAGCAGGCTCCCCGCTGAGCCAGGAGCCTGATGTGGGACTTGATCCCAGGACTCCGGGATCATGACCTGAGCCGAAGGTAGTCGCTTAACCAACCGAGCCACCCAGGTGCCCCTTAGAATTCCATTCTAATTTATATATTAGCTTTATGGACTACACCTCTTTGCATTATTTTTTAGTGGTTGCTCAAGAGATTGCAGTATACTTCTTTAACATTTTGTAGTCTGCTTCCTAGTATTGTACCTTTTCACCCAAGATGTAGAATCTTGTATATATCGTTGTCTTTAACCTCCATTCATCCTTTTATGTTAAAGATGTCATAAACTTCATGAAACAAAGCTGTATTTTTTACTTTAAACCATTCTATGTATCTTTAAAAAAATTAAGAATTAAAAGAAATTAAGAAAAATTAGTCTTTTATATTTACTCAATTATTTATCATTTCTAGTCCTTCTGGTATCCTTTAGTATTCTTCTAGAATAATTTTTCCTCCCCATTCTCTCTTTTCTTCTGGGAATCCAGATATATAGTATGTGAGAACTTTTTGACATTATCCTATAGGTTAACTAAGACTTTTATTGTTGTTTGTTCATTTGTTTGATTTTGTTTTAAATCTTTTTCTCTCTATTCTTCAGATTGGGTAATTTTTATTGATCTGTCTTCAAGTTCACTGGCTCTACTGTCAAGCACATTCAGTGAATTTTTTAAAATTAGAAATTGTAGTTTTCAGTTTTAGGATTTTCATTCTTTGTTTTTTTTTTTTTTTTTTTTTAGCTTATTATTATTTTTTTTAGTAATCTCTATACCCAGTGTGGGGCTCAAACTTATGACCCTGAGATCAAGAGTTGCACGCTCCTCCGACTGAGCCAGCCAGGTGCCCCATATTCTTTGTTTTAATGATTTATATTTCTCTGACCAGATTTGCTATGTAGTAATTTGGGTTGCATTCTGGACACTGAATTCTGTTATGTTCTAGAAACATTGGATTATGCTGTATTGCTCTGAAGAATGTTGTTTTTACTCTTAGCAAGTATTTAACTTGATTGAACTTAAACTTGTCTTACTTGTGGTGGATAGCAGCTGAAAACTTCAGATATTTTAACTTTAGCTGGAGTTTTGGAGTTCTAACCTTTACTTATGTACTTTGGGGGTCACTTGGAGATTTGGGCACAATTTGGGGAATACTCTTTGTGGCTCTCTGGATTTTCTTTCTTAGTTTCTAGTTGCTATTACCACTCCCAAATTCTTTCTCTTGTGCTTCAAGCTATTAGGACTAGAGGTTTCCATCTGAGTTTTTACTGCCCATTGTTGGCTGCAAGTAGGGCCTAACCTTCTACAAAAAGATTGTAATAAAAGGAGGATAGGGAATGCATATAAGACTGTTTTCTTTTTCAGGTATTGTCTCCCCTTCAGTTTTAGCCTGCTTTGGGTTGCTTTTTAGATTTTTAGATCGCCCTTTTTTTTCTTCAGATTGAGGTATAATTACACATAAAATTTTCTATCAGTTTAGGTGTATGACATAATGATTCGGTATTTGTGTATAATGGGAAATGATCGCCGCAATAATAGTCTAGTGGTAGAGCATTTGACTGTAGATAGCTTTTAATAGTTTGCTTGGAGTTTATATTTGTTATCAGCAGGAGGATTGGTCTCATAGAACTACTCTGCTATTACTGGACTTGGAACCTTCTCAAAAGTTTCTTTTTGAAAGTGAGTTTTTAAGCTTCAGTCTTAGATACTGAGTCATAAATCTGTGTACTGAGATCTCTCTGTTTATAAGGATGTATAAAAACTTATAAACAGTTGTCTTTTTTGGTATACGACTAACAAAGTCTCCTTTTCCTGGTTCTTCAGAGTAGGAATAGAAAAACTTCACTAAATGCATAAAATCAGTCTTAACGAGTCTTTGATTTTCTTGCAGCTTCTCCTCTTAAAAATAATGATGAAGGTTCTTTGGACATATATGCTGGGTTGGACAGTGCTGTTTCTGGTATGTAAATTCTAAAATAAAAGAGTTTCATTTTATTTGGTCAGGCTATTAGAAGTATTTATTTTGTTGTTACCAGTTCTCAGAGTAATGCATAGTTCCTGAACAATTTGACCATTCTTTGAAATGATTTTATTTTCTTGACTAAAGTTTGATCAGTAAAACAAACTAGCACTCAGGTTTTCTATCATCTACATCTCAGATTTAACTGGACCTTGAGCAAATATATTTTGTGCCATTAAAATGCAGCTGTTGGTATCTATACATATATTACTACTCATACTGTCACGGCTTACATGATATTAGAACTTTTGAAAAGGGTAGTTGCTATAAATATTTTCAGATGTATCAGTAAGAGTGTGATATGCAGAGAGACTAATGACCTATCCAAATTAGAAACCTTTTCCATAATCAGATATCTCAAAGCTTTGAGCAAATATGATCCTCACATCTGATTTGTTGACACAAGCATTTTAGGTAAATTGGTTTTCCAACCAGTCAGTGTAGATTTGGATGAAATGCTGGAGATGGAGAAATGTATCGCCCTTTGAGTTGAAGTAGACACAACATCAAAAAATTTAGCACATATATTTTCTTTTTTTCCCAGCTTTATTGAGATATAGTTGACATTTAACATTGTATAAGTTTAAGTTATGTAAGTATTGATTTAATGCACATATATGTTGCAAAATGATTACCACTTTAGCCTAAGCTAACACCTGCATCAATCCTGTCACATAATTATCATCTCTTTTTTGTGGTGAGAACATTTAAGATCTATTCTCTTAGCAACTTTTAAGTATGTAATAGAGTATGATTAACTGTAATCACTATGCTGTATTTTAGATCCCCAGAACTTACTCATCTTATAGCTGGAAGTTTATACTCTTTGATCAACATCTCTTCTTCCCCGACCCCCCACCCCAGCCCCTGGTAACCACCATTCTAGTCTCTCTTTCTATGTATTTGGCATTATTAGATTTCACATGTAAGTTGATATCGTACCATATTTGTCTTTCTCTGATTTATTTCATTTAGCATAATGTCCTCAAGGTCCATCCATGTTGCAAATGGCAGGATGTCCTTCTTTCTCACGGCTGAATAATATTCCATTGGGTGTGTGTATATGTTAGACACACACACACACACGTATATATACACCACATCACCTTTAACCATCCGTTAATGAACACTTAGGTTCTTTCCATATCTTGGTTATTGTGATTAATGCTGCTGTGAACATGGGTGTGCAGTCTCTTTGAGATCCTGTTTTTATATCCTTTGGATAAATATCCAGAGGTGGGATTGCTGAATCATATCATAGTTCTATTTATAAGTTTTTGAGGAACCTCCACAGTGTTTTCCATAGTACTGCACCAGTTTATATTCCTGCCAACTGTGCATAAGGGTTCCATTTTCTCCATGGCTTTGCCAACACTTGTCTCGTGGTGGTTGTTGTTTTTTTAAGGGGAGGTCTCTGATACAAACAGCAACCTTTACTGGACGTTTACTTGCTAAGTGTGGCAAGTGCTTTTTATTTTTTATTTATTCATTTATTTTATTGAAGTATACTTGACATATAGACTTATATTAGTTTCGAGTATACAACATAGTGATTTGACAGTTCTCTACCTTATGCAGTGGTCATGGTAAGTGTAGTTACCATTTGTCACTATACAAAGTTATTAAAATACTATTTTTATCTCTTTTAACCTTTTTATCTCTTGTCTTTTTGAAGATAGCCATTCTCACAAGTGTAAAGCAATATCTCATTGTGGTTTTGATTTGCATTTCCCTGGTAATTAGTCATGTGGAGCACATTTTCATGTTCCTGTTAGCCATTTGTATGTCTTTGGAAAAATGTCTATTCAGTTTCTCTGCCCATTTTTCCATCAGGTTTTTTTTTTTGGCTACTGAGTGGTATGAGTTCTTTATATAGTTTGGATATTAACCTCCTTTCAGATACATACTTTGCAAATATTGCCTCCCATTCTGTGAATTGCATTTTCATTTGGTTTCCTTTGCTATGCTGAAGCTTATTTTTATTAATTAATTGATTTTGTGGGGAGAGAGAAAGAGAGCATGAGCAGCGTAGGGAGAGGGAGAGAGAATCTTAAGCAGGCTCCGTGCCTAGCATGGAGCCCCATCGTGGGGCTTGATCACACAACCCTGAGATTATGACCTGACCCAAAATCAAGAGTTGGCCACTTAATCGACTGAGCCACCCAGGCACCCCTGTGCTGAAGATTTTTAATTTGATGTAGTCCTACTTGTTTATTTTTGCCTTTGTTTCCCTTGCTTTTGGTGTCAGATTGAGAAAATCTTTGCCAAGACTAATATCTAGAAGCTTACCCTTGTTTTTTTTTTTTTCCTGAGAGTTTATAGTTTTGGGTCTCACATTTAAGTCTTTAATCCATTTTGAGTTGATTTTTGTGTATGGAGTGAGTTGGGGTCCAGTTTTCCTAACACCATTTATTGAAAGAGCTTATCCATCCCACATTGTATATTGTTGGCTCCTCTGTCATAAATTAATTGACCATATATGTTTCTGGGCTCTCTATTCTGTTTCACTGATCTGTGTGTCTGTTTTTATGCCGGTAGCATACAGTTTTGATTACTACTATAGCTTTGTACTTTAGTTTGAAATCAGGAGATGTGGTGCCTCCAGCTTTGGTCTTCTTTTTCAAGATAGCTTTGTCTGTTTGCTGTCTTTTGTGGTTTCATATGAATTGTAGGATTGTTGTTTCTATTTCTGTGAAAAATGACATTGGAATTTTGATAGGATTCAATCAGAAAGTACATGTTTTAATTTAAGAGCTTTTTGTTTGTTTGTTTTAGACAATGCTTCCAAATTGTGTGTACCATCCCGAAATTGTTTGGATTTATATGAAGAAATCCTGACTGAAGAAGGAACTGCAAAGGAGGCAACATATAATGATGTATGTTTGCCAGAATTAAGGAGTTATTTTACCTTTTGTAGCTTCTGAAGTTCAGACATCAGCTTACTATTAAACATTCTGTGTTTAAGATGTAGCTCTTAGTCTAAAAGAATAAAGTTAGTCTCTGCCTTCAGATCTGCTTTTTAAAACATGTTTTTCTGAATGCTTGTCTAAATTTTGTTATAATTTTGCTTGATTAAATTTAAGTGTCTGAATATATAAAACCTCAATAGGCAATCAGTATGATAAAACATTTTATCTCTTCATGATTTGTACTAAGTTTTAAAATGTCCCAAGACTTAATTCAGACAAATTTCTTTCTACCTTGAATTTTAAGGTCTGGATTGAATGTGAAACTAAACAGTAAGTTTTGGTTGGGACAATTTTTAGAACTAGTAATTTTACTAAGTATCTGTTGGTAGAAATAGACCTTGTCTCTCCTTCATAGTGGATTGATTTTCTAAATTTTAAAATATTCTGAAGTGTCACTTAAGCTAAGAAAATAATTTAGAACGATGCTTAAGTTAATCTTTTTATATCTTACAGTTGCAAGTAGAATATGGTAAATGTCAGCTGCAAATGAAAGAGCTGATGAAAAAGTTTAAGGAAATACAGACACAGGTAGGATTACAGTGAATAGTTTTGCCTTTTTGTTTTTTTTACTGCTCCAGTCAATGAAAGAGAAACTTTACTGAGGCCCGAGGGCCTTTTGCCTTATTTGTGTGTCAAAATGTAATAAATTGTTTTTGTTAGAAATTAAGATGCTAAAGTGTTGGCAGTTTATAAGGAAACTCTTTTTTGTGTTAAGTGAAATAGCAAATCTGGCAAAACATGCATTATTTCCTGTGTCAAGGAAATTGATATAAGAAAACGGATTGATTCGTTAAATGACATTGACATAAAGATCTGTTAGACTAATTAACAGTTAAATAATAGAAAATTAGTGGAGATGGTATCAGTTGGTTTAAAAGAGAATGGTTTGAGGAGCAAAGATTTAGCATGGCTGTTGGGGGAAAATGATGCCTTCACAATTTTTGCAAGAGTGACTTTTTTTGTGAGCATGCTACAGAACACAGGAATGTCATGTCTTGTTCTGATTTTTATTTTTTTTTTTGTAAAGTTGTTTCTTTTTGTTTCCCTTTCCCCCAAAGAACCAGTTAATACTAATAAATTCATTCTTTGTTCATCTGAGAATTAGTACATTGTTGCAAGTTAAACCTAAGTTGTTAAATACAAAGTTTTATTTTTATTTTCAATTTTCAAGACAATGACCCAGGCAGAACTTTCTTCTTGTCTTTTTATTGAAGTTTTTTGTTTGTTTTTTTAAAGATTTTATTTATTTATTTGCCAGAGAGAGAGAGAGCACAAGCAGGGGGAGCACCAGGCAGAGGGAGAAGCAGGCTCCCCGCTGAGCAGGGAGCCTGATGCAGGACTCGATCCCAGGACCCTGGGATCACGACCTGAGCCGAAAGCAGACACCCAACCAACTGAGCGACCCAGGCGTCCCTTTGTTGAACTTTTTATTGCCTTTTCATTTTGATTCCTGTTTTAAGTAGTTTCAGTTGAACTGGCCTTGCTCTGGTGCCAATCAATTTTGAATCTCTGCTTTAAATGAGCATAATAGTTCTTCTCATAGGACTTTTTTGAGAATTAACACAAGATAAAAAGTGTGATGCCTGGCATGTAGTTAGAGCATTCAGTAATCATTAGCTGTATTATGTAAGTTTAATAATCCTGTAAACATATACTTTATTTCTGTATATACTTTAAATATATTTTATGGTGTTTAGAATTTCAGCTTAAAAAATGAAAACCAGTCTCTTAAGAAGAATATTTCAGCACTTATCAAAACCGCTAGAGTGGAAATAAATCGCAAAGATGAAGAAATAAATAATCTTCACCAAAGGTACAATTGAAGGGTGTGGATCTGTTTATAAATCACATGGGTGTTGATATGTGGAATATGTTAAACTTTTGAGTGGAAAGATAGGAAAATGGTGCATTTTACTAAAGTTCTCTCTCTCTTTAAAAGTTTGGTTGGGGCAGTATTCTCCAGAGAATTTATCTCTCTCCTTCCCTTCCACAGTGAGACCTCCAAAGCAGTTACCTAAACTTGCTGTCTTCATTTTCTGTTTGCTGATTTCTGCCTCCACTGGTACACCAAAACAGCTGTCATTTTGGTCAACGGTGACTGCCAAAAGGTTTTGACTTCTGATTTTAACTTGCCCTCACACACTATTTGACATACTTGCCCTTCTTTTCTTGAAATAATCCCTCGCTTTGGCTTTCATGATTCTTAGTTTTCTTCCTAACTTGAGGTTTATTCTTCCATACTTTGCTAGGTTGGAGTTCTTCAAAGCTCAAACCTGTGTTTTTCCCTTTCTCTATCATTATTTTTGTATGAGGTAGTCTCATATGAGGTCAGTTCAATTTATATGGAGATAACTACTTCACATCTGTACAGAGTTTTCAAAATTACCTCATCCAAAATGGAATTTATTATGATCAAATCTCTTCCATATTTCCCAGCTCAGTGATTCCTCATCGTTTATTCAGCTGGTGCAAGCCAGAGACCTAGGTGTAGAATGGCCATTTAATTTATTGCCCACACCAGGACCCTTTTGAGAGTAGAAGCGAGTGCTATTAATAACTGCAGTGAGATTACTTGGCAAATTGGGCCACATAATCACTGTGCCTAGAAGTCATTGACACCTCTCTAATCACCCCTCAGATCTAAATTCATTACCATGTCCTGTTGATTTTTATGTCTTCATAATCTCTCAAATTATTCATTTCTCTCCATTTCTACCATCGTTGTTACCTATCAGCTCTCACTGAGCAGTAGTCTTTGTGCTGGCATCTCTGCATCCATTCTTGCTCTTTCCAGCCTCTGGTTTGTCTCTTCTCAGTATTAAAGCCACAGACAGGACACTTTTTATTTTTTAAAATTTATTTTATTTTATTTTTTAGAGAGGGAAAGGATGGGAGGGCAGGGTGAAGGGAGAGGAAGAGAATCTTAAGCAGGCTTCCTGCTGAGTGCGGAGTCTGATGTGGGGCTCAGTCTCAACCCTGAGATGATGACCTGAGCCGAAATTAAGAGTCAGATGCTTAACCTACTGAGCCAGCTAGGTGCCCCCAGACAGGACACTTTTTAAAGCACAAGTCTGGACATCTCAGTATCAGAGAGTTACCCCACTCTTCACAATATGGTCCTAAACTGCTTTTCAGGCCTTGCCTTTAGCATTTACCTTTGTCCTAGGTGTCATAGCTCTTGTATGTCTCTGGCATTCTTTTGGTTCCTGGATGTACCATGAGCTCTGCCTTTGCATAGACTGTTTCCACTGCCTGGAAGGCTCCTCTCCAACTGCTAAAAACCAACCCATTTTCAGGTCTCAGCATAAACATCCTTTTCACAGGGGTATTAGTTTATTATCCCTGACTAGGTCAGATTTCTCTTTTGTGGCTTCATGTATACTTAAGTTTTTAAAATGATTAATGGGATTACTTGTTTAGTATCTTTTTCTTATCTCCATGTTATCTCTGTGTTACACGCTCTCTGGGCTAGAACTATCTTTTTTTGTTTTTTATTTTATTTTATTATGTTAATCACCATACATTACATCATTAGTTTTTGATGTAGTGTTCCATGATTCATTGTTTGCGTATAACACCCAGTGCGCCATTCAATACGTACCCTCTTTAATACCCATCACCGGGCTAACCCATCCCCCCACACCGCTCCCTCCCCTCTAGAACCCTCAGTTTGTTTCTCAGAGTCCATAGTCTCTCATGGCTTGTCTCCCCCCCCCCCCGATTTCCCCCCCTTCATTTTTCCCTTCCTTACTATCTTTTTTTTTTTTAACATATATTATTTGTTTCAGAGGTACAGGTCTGTTTAGTATCTATCTTTTCACTGAACTGTAAGCTTCATGGAGTAGGGACCATGTCTGTGGATCTTCACCATTTTATCAAGCACCTGGCTCAGAGCCTAGCACATGGCAGACAGTCAATAAATGATTGATGAGTGAGAGAAGGTAATCTAAAATGTGGACTGTATGGCATCATAAAGCACTTTAGGCCTCTTGAAAATGAAGATGGCTGTGTGTGTTTACTAACCTAAATCCCATCAGTCCAACTAGTATAAGATTGCTTCCTGAGATACTGGGGAAATTTTATACATATTTGAATCTTTTATGGGAGGGGTGTGATGTTTGAGATGTTGAACTCTCATTTGAATAAATGAGAGTTGTGTCATTAGATTGATGTGGTTATACATTATCTAATAAATATTCTGCCAAACATTTTCACTTTTTAATTGTGACCTATATTTGGTATTCTAATGGTAAGTGTTTACCATTTGGTTGAAACCTCATGTTTAATAGAAAAAATAGAATGTGAAAATTTAAGAGTATAAATTCTGGAAAGTATATTATGCGAAGGTTTATTTTAAAAGAAAACTTTTCTTTAAAAAGTTTATTTAAGTAATCTCTGTACCCAGTGTGGGGCTCAAACTCATGACTGCAAGATCAAGAGTCACATGTTCTTCTGACTGAGCCAGCTAGTACCCCTTAAAATAAAACTTTTGATAGCATTTTATCTAGTAAGGAGCTATACTAAGTATGCATTATAAGCTCTGTGGGTTAGAGCTATCTTTTAGGAGGTTACAGTTTAATAGTTTATAGGTTTAATAAGTATGACATACATTACACATACGTCCTTTGTCAAATATGAGTTTTTCGTTGGATAAATTTATTGGGAACATCTGCCGTTCTGTGGCTTGTCTATCACTCTTTATTGTGTCTGGTGAGGAATAGAAGTTTTAAATTAAATTTATTTTTATTTATTTATTTTTTTTGGTGGGCAGCAAAGCAAGGTTTATGGAGTGGTAGTGAAGTGATAATACAAAGCTCCCGAGGAGGGAGGGGACCTGAGAGCGTTGCCCAGAAGTTTTTAATTTTAGTAATGTTTAGTTTGTCAGATTTTTTTCTTTTATGGTTAGTGCTTTTTATGTTCTTCTTTCCCCCAGTTGAAGGTATCTTCTAATTGTTTTTTGAGTTAAGATCTGTATTAGTTTCTAAGGCTGCTGTAACAAACTGCCACAAACTGGGTAGCTTAATAAATATTGTTATTTAAATTTATTGTTTTATAGTCCTGGAGGTTAGAAGTCCAAGATCAAGGTGTTAGCAGGATTGATTCCTTCTGGGAGCTATGTGGTGGAAGGATCTGTTCCAGGCCTCTTTCCTTGGCTTGTAAATGGTCACTTTCTTTCTGTGTCTCTTCCTGTTGTCTTCCTTCTACACATATCTGTGTGTCCAAATTTCCCTTTTTTATAGGGATTCTAGTTATAGTGGATTAGGCCCCACCCTGGTGACCTCTCTCTAACTCAATTGCCTTTATAAAGACCCTGTCCTCAAATAAAGACACACTGAGATACTGGGAGGTAAGACTTCAACATACGAATTTGAGTGGGGTGTGGGGCACAATTTAGCTCATAACAAGAGCTATTGTTTTAGGTTGTATGTCACTCATGTCCTCTTTTGTTTTATAAAAATCTCCCCTTATTCCTGAGTCTTTGAAGCTTTGGTGTTCTCTACACATTTAGTACTAATTAGGAATAAATTTATGGAGATTCAGGAAAGTTATGGAAGTTCAGGAAGATGGACTTAAAGTATTACAAAGAACTAAAATGAGCTGTTTACGTTTTAGTATCGGGAAAACTGCCAGTTTTCTGAAACACTAATATAAAACCTTAAGACTTAGGCTTTTGTTGTTGTTAAACAATAAGTACATGCCATTCCCCTGAGAAAGAAGCACAACTCTATATTTCTCTTTATTTTTTGCATAGTATGTGCCACTTTAAGATGGCTGTTGATGCTTTGGTTTACTGTGGAATTGTATGTGAAACAGAAAACTGGGGTAGAGAGCTACATTGAACTCTATGATTAGTGTTGTCTGGCAATGTCTTACCTTTCCTTCTGTTTTAGTTGTGCTAGAGTGAGTGAGGGAAAGAAAATAATGTCACTTGTTCTAAAAGAAATGAATCTGTGGTTAGTTTGGGAGTTGTCTGCCTGTGGTGAGGGAAGTCTGGAAGACATGGCTAAGTGCTGGAATAGAATGGAGAGGTCCTCCAGACTTTGAGCGAAGCAAACGAAAGAGTTTCTTGTCTTGAAAACAGGCCCATTTAGTTGGAAGCTGGAAAGCATCACTCACGTCTTTATATGAAATAAAATTAGTTTTGCCAGTATGTGGGCCCTGAATTTTAAAGTGTTTTGCATGTGGTTAAAATCTGGATTATTAAAAAGCAATTAACTTTTTATTGTTAATTTCTGTTTCTTAATAGATTGTCAGAGTTCTCACATTTTCGCAATAATCACAAAACTGCAAGGACAGCAGATATAGTTAAAACAAAAGATCTTAAATCCAGATCTCCCCATTTGGATGATTGTTCAAAGACTGATCTCAGAGTGAAAAGTGATGTTTCTAAAGATGTACATCATAGCACTTCACTGCCAAATCCCGAAAAGGAAGGAAAATCACATTGTGAAAAAAAGAGCACTTTGTATTTGTCTCCATCTATCGAAAAACACTGTACCAATGGCATTTGGTCACGTTCCCATTATCAGGTTGGTGAGAGTATCTCAAATGAGGATAATAGAAGAGGAAGGAAAGATATTAGACATAGCCAATATAGCAGAGGAACCGATAGAATATGGAAAGACTTAAATACTAGTTGTGATGGTGAACCAAGGAACATAGAGGCTAGTCAAAGGCTACAAGGACGTCCTGAGAAATATGGTAAAGGTGAACCAAAGGCTGAAAGCAAAAATTCAAAGTTTAAAAGTAACACAGATTTGGATTATAAAAATGAACGTATTAGCTTTTCTTGGGAGAAAGAGACCTTTAGAGAAAGGTCATATACTCGAGTTGACTCTCAAAGTGACAAAAAACTAGAAAGATCACAAAATACAAATAGAAAAGAACTTAAGTCACAAGACAAAGAAGAAAGAAAAGCTGATCCAAAACCTAAGTCCATAGTAAAAGACCAGGATCATTGGAGAAGATATGAACGAGCATCACTTCCTCATTCCAAGAATGAAATAAAATCTTCTCATAATTCAAGTAAATACCATCTAGAAGAGAGAAGAGGAAGGGAAGATTGTAAAAGAGATAGAGGTGTAAGTAATCATAGTTTTCAAGAAGGAAGATGTCCATCCTTCCTCTCATCCAGTAGAACTCATAAACACATTGACTCCAAGGAAGTTGATGCTGTGCACCAATGGGAAAATACACCTTTAAAAGCAGAACGGCATAGAACTGAAGATAAGAGGAAAAGAGAACGAGAAAGCAAAGAAGAAAGTAGGCATATAAGAAATGAAAAAAGAACACCTCCAGAACATTTGCAGAAGACTAACAAAGAAACAAAGAAAACCACTACTGATCTAAAGAGACAGAATGAGCCAAAAAGTGATAAAGGTGAAGTCTCTAACAATGTTGTTTCTCAAGGAGCAGATAATAAAGAGCTTGTAATTAAAGCTGACAGTGGTCCAAATGAAACAAAAAATAAAGACTTAAAGTTGAGTTTTATGGAAAAATTGAACTTAACTCTTTCTCCTGCTAAAAAGCAGCCTGTTTCTCAGGATAACCACCATAAAATAACCAATATCCCCAAATCCAGTGGCATATGTGATTTGGAGTGCTTGGTGCAGGCGACAACAGTGACCTGTGTTTCCTCTGTCAATGAACATACCACGGAGGAAACGGATTCAAAGATGTTGGAACCAAAGGTTGCTCTTGCAGCTGTAGCTGAAGTCAGGACCAGTAATCCAGAAAGGAAAATGGAGGAAGAAAGTAGTTTGTTAGTTAAATCTGTTGAGAATACTGTGGATTGTGATGTGCCCATTTGTCGTACAGAGACTTCCTTCTCAGCACCTGTGGAAATGGAGCAAACAGAATCCTTGTTTCCATCATCAACAGAAATAGAAGAAACCATTAATGATACCAGGACAGCAGTTCCTGTAGTAATGGACATATTACAAACAAATGTTTCTCAAAACTTTGGTTTGGAATTGGATACCAAAAAAAAAGATGATTTAAACCCTTGTGTTTCCGAAGGTATGGGAATGGAGGAAGCTTTTTCAGCAGAAGTAGCTAAATCCAATGACAGCATTTTGCAGCCTTCAGTTGAAGAAACTGGCATTTTGCCAGTAGTCCTTTCAGAAGATGGTAACCCCAAATTTGAACCTTCTCTTATAGATACACCACTGGATGAAAGTAAGTCTTGTCATTTGGAGCGTTGCTCACCTAAAGAGACACTAGAATCTTCACTTCAGACTGAGTTAATGGACAGCAGAATGGAAATCAGTGAAACAAACTCAGTATATAATGATGATGAGAATTCAGTTCTGAGCATTGACCTTAATCACCTGAAGCCTATTCCAGAAGCCATCAGTCCTCTGAATAGTCCAGTGAGACCTGTAGCAAAAGTTCTTAGATTGGAAAGCCCATCTCAAGTTCCATTATGTAATAACAGTCATAAAGGTAATGGTTTATATCATGTTCTATAACTCTTTGTGAGAATGCAGTATACATAAGCAAGAAGAATTAGTGCCTTTTCTTTTCTCTCTCTCTCTCTTTTTTTTAAAGATTTTATTTATTAGAGAGAAAGACAGCATAAGCGGGGGGAGTGGCAGGCAGAGGGAGAAGCAAGCTCCTTTCTGAGCAAGGAGCCTGATGTGGGACTCGATCCCAGGACCCTGGGATCATGACCTGAGCCGAAGGCAGACGCTTAACCGACTGAGCCACCTAGGTGTCCCAGTGCTTTTTCTTTTTTGATAACATAATTAACATATTATTCAGACCCCCGTTGTTAATTAGAAATGTACATTGAGCCTTTAATCTAAATTTAGATAATTCTTATTTTTACAAAAGGAGTGGTAGGACAGATTGTTTCAAATACTCTTTGCTTGTTTTCAGATTTTTGTTCAAAAGTCATCTTCAAATGGTGTAGAGTACGTAATGCTGCTAACATGAAGTAAAGATACCCAGAGAATTGGTTGATGGTTATTCCAATGACCAAACTACACCATCACTGAGTACCAACTGAGACCAGTAAAGACACGACATGATTAAGTATTAGGCATTAACATTCTACTAAAAAAAGCTATTAAAATAATGAATCGGGGGTTCCTGAGGGGCTTAGTCAAGTAAGCATCAGATTCTTGATCTCAGCTCAGGTCTTGATCTCAGGGTTGTGAGTTCAGGCCCTGCACTGGGCTCCACACTAAGCGTGGAGCCTACTTTAAAAAAAAAATGAATTGCCTCAGTATTTAACTTTTTATTATATTTAGTATGGAAATATCAAATGATTAAGACTCTAGTCATGTGACTATAATATACTTTTCTCTTCCACAGATATATTTCCACCAAATTCAGCTCAGTCTACCTCCAAGAGCAAGTCTGATCTCAATAAGGAAAATCAAAAGCCAGTTTGCAAATCTGACAAATTTACAGATGCAGACTCTCATAAGAACTCATCTTTAGATGAACTAGAAGAAGGAGAAATTATAAGTGACAGTGAAAAATCTAAACCACAAAAAAGTTCTGAAAAAAGTGCCATACCTAGAACTTCTGCTGAAGTGCAGAACACAAAAACTAGCCCAGGAAGTAGGAAAAGTACTATACATTTGGGTAAAGACAGTAGAAAAACATCTTCTATAAAAATCCATCAGACTAAAAGCAAATGGACTAAAAGACGAAGTGAATCTAGCAGATCTTCAAAAACAGAGAAGAAAGACAAGACAATGAGTACCTCCAGCCTGGAAAAAATAGTTCCGATTATTGCTGCACCCTCTTCTGTGCGAGAGATTATGCACATGTTACGAGTGATAAGAAAACATGTAAGGAAAAATTATATGAAATTTAAGGTAAAATTTTCATTAATACAATTTCATAGAATTATCGAGTCAGCAATTTTGAGTTTTACATCATTAATTAAACACCTTGACTTATCCAAAATCTCAAAGTCAATGACTACTTTACAGAATAATCTCTGTGATGTTATAGAATCCAAGCTTAAGCAAATTAAGAAGAATGGCATTGTGGATCGTTTATTTGAACAACAGCTACCAGATATGAAAAAAAAATTGTGGAAATTTGTAGATGAACAGCTGGATTATTTGTTTGCAAAGCTGAAGAAGATCTTAGTAAAGTTTTGTGATACCATAAACTTTGGTAGTGACAGTGATGAAGGAAAACGTGAAAAGATAAGTAAAGAAAAAGCACAATATTCAGATGGTCAGAAGGAGAATGTGGACTGCTCTAGTGAAGAAATGCTGAAAGAGAAATCCTCCAAATCAGAAGATTCTGTTAATTGTAAGTCTTTACTAGGATGTAAAAAATCTGAGGAAAAATATCAAGACCAAAATAATTTCAATATTAACACAGTAAAGCGTGACATTAAAAAAAGTAACACTTGCTTTGATAATATTAAGAACTCTCAATCTGAACAACACTCATTGGAACCAAACCGTCCCAGCACCCCAAAGCCAGGGAAAATTGAAGGCAATGCCATGGAGGATGCACAAACATCCCAGCATGCAGCTTTGAAGCCAGAACGCAGTTTTGAGATTCTTACTGAACAGCAAGCCTCAAGCCTTACTTTTAATTTAGTGAGTGATGCCCAGATGGGTGAAATATTTAAAAGTTTGTTACAGGGTTCTGATCTTTTGGATAATAGCGTTAATTGTAATGAAAAAAGTGAGTGGGAGTTAAAGACCCCAGAAAAACAGCTGCTGGAGAGTCTTAAGTGTGAATCTATACCAGCTTGTCCAACTGACGAGCTAGTTTCAGGGGTGGTTTCTCCATGTCCTAAAATGATTAGTGATGATAATTGGTCATTATTATCATCCGAGAAAGGTCCTTCTCTGTCTTCAGGACTTTCGTTGCCAGTTCATCCTGATGTGTTGGATGAAAGTTGTATGTTTGAAGTGTCCACAAATATAGCTTTGAGTAAAGATAATGTATGTAGTTCAGAAAAGAGCAAGCCCTGCATTTCCTCCATACTTCTGGAAGATCTAGCAGTCTCTTTAACAGTGCCATCACCTCTGAAGTCAGATGGTCATCTCAGTTTCCTAAAGCCTGAAGTTTTGTCTAGTTCCACTCCCGAAGAAGTTATTAGTGCCCATTTTAGTGAGGATGCCTTACTTGAGGAAGAGGATGCATCTGAACAAGATATTCATTTAGCCCTGGAGTCTGATAATTCAAGCAGCAAATCAAGTTGTTCTTCATCATGGACAAGTCGGTCTGTTGCTCCAGGCTTTCAGTACCACCCCAACCTACCCATGCATGCTGTCATCATGGAAAAGTCCAATGATCATTTCATTGTGAAAATACGGCGTGCAGCACCATCCACCTCCCCTAGTCTTAAACAGAATACGGTGGCTGATGAGTCATTGGCATCTTTGCCTGGAGTGGAAAAGGAAGCTGATAAAGCAGCAGAGAAAGAATATGTTTCATGTCAGAATGGAGTTTTTAAACCTATGGAGGAATTAAATTCCAACAACAATGTTGATAGCAGTAAATCAGCTCATGAAGAACAGGACTGTATGATACAAACACAGGTTCCCGATATATATGAATTTCTTAAAGATGCTTCAGGTAAAGTGGGTCATAGTAATGAAGTGACTGATGAATGTTTCAAGTTGCATCAAGTATGGGAACCAAAACTACCTGAAAGCATTGAAGAGTTGCCTCCAATGGAGGAAATTTCACATTCTGTCGAGGCTCATCTTCCAAACACATATATAGACCTCACAAAAGATCCAGTCACTGAGACCAAAAACTTGGGGGAATTCATAGAAGTAACAGTTTTAAATATTGATCAGTTGGGATGTTCTGAAGGCAATTTGGATCAGAGTGCTCAAATATTAGATAATATGCAGCCTGATACTGTAGATGCCTTTATTGATTTGACACAAGATGTTTCAAGTGAGAGTAAAAATGAAGGGAACTGTCCTGCTTTAGCTGTTGAACGCTTGGAGTGTCAGGTGATATGTGTAGATGAAGATAACTATAAGGAAGAAAAGGTGCAAATGGCCGACAGGCCTTTGAAAAGCATTGTTGAGGAAACCTATATCGATTTGACCTCAGAACCTCCCAGTTCATGCAGAGTAAAAAAGGATAATTTAAAGTCAGAGCCGACATCAAATTCTGATGGCTCAGTGTTGCTTGGGTCTTTGGATAATGCTCCTAAAAAGAGAAAAAACCTTTCTGATCTAAATCATTCTCATAAAAAACAGAGAAAGGAAACAGACTTAAGCAGTAGGGAAAAGACCAAGAAAATTACCCAAGATTCTGGTGAGAATGGCGAAGCTTACCAAAAGAAAGCCAGTAAGAAAAAGGACGCTGCAGTGACCAAAGACCCTTCATCGTCAAGCCCAGGGATTAAGGATCCATCAGCAGCATCTGCCACTTCTCCTATAAGCCTTTCTGCAAAGAATGTTATTAAAAAGAAGGGAGAAATTATAGTTTTATGGACAAGGTAAGAATCTTGAGACTTAAGTCACCAGGAAATTTTGACAGGCCAGACATCTGTTTTGTCATGTCATCCTAGTTTTATCCCATCCAAAATAAGGGAAGTGATGACTTACTTCAGAAGTGGCCAAAGTTGGTAGAAGATGCATTGTATAGTCCAGCTCTAGTATAGAATGATCTAGAGCAGTGGCTCTTAAGCAGGTATGTGCATTAGCACCATGGACGTAAGTTTTCACTTTTTTTTTTTTTTTAAGCAGGCTCCACACCCAGTTGGAGCTCAGTTCAGGGCTCGAATTCACAACAATGAGATCAAGACCTGAGCTGAGATCGAGAGTCGGTCGCTTAACCAACTGAGCCACCTGTTTTTTTTTTTTTTTAACTTCACTCTTTCAATTAAAAATTCTTTGATTTGTAAGGAACTGGTATAACCACATTTTATTTTATTTTTTTAAAAAAGATTTTATCTATTTGTTTATTTGAAAGAGAGCGAGCATGAGTACGGGGATGAGCAGAGGGAGAGGGACAAGCAGACTCTGCATTGAGCGCAGAGCCGGATGCCGGGCTCGATCCCACGACCCCGAGACTATGATCAGAGCCGAAATCAAGCCAGATGCTCAAAATGCGGAACCACCCAGGTGCCCCAGTATAACCACATTCTATTTATTTATTTATTTTTTCAGATTTTATTTATTTGACAGAGCACAAGCAGTGGGAGTGGCAGGGAGAGGGAGAAGCAGGCTCCCGGCTGAGCAAGGAGCCCGAAGCAGGGCTCCATCCCAGGACCCTGGGATCATGATCTGAGCCAGAGGCATACACTTAGCCGACTGAGCAACCCATAACCACATTTTAGAAAGGAAGAATGACAAGTGGTGAAACAGGGCAGAAAGTGTGAGGATTTGTAATTTGTGTTTTCCCCTAAACTAGGAGTTTAGGGAAAAAAGTTTCATCAATAGGTTGTACTTTTGATTTTTATGTGAACTTTTTAAGAAATGCAGATTTAAAGACCCCATTTCAGACATAAATGTAAGCGCAGTTGTGAACCATTGGACTAGAGTTTCATTGTTCCCCAGACTTAACTAGCATGTATAATGAAGGAAGCTCAGTCATATTGAAATTGGTGACCATTTTTATTATTTAATAGTTTAATTTTATCGTATTTTATTTTATTTTTTAAAAAAGAGATTTATTGATTTTAACCAAAAGCACTAGCTACCATGGAATACCACCAGCCTCTAAAGTGCAGTTTGGGCACATGCACATTTGGGGAACAGCTGGTGTTGGGAACACCTGGAGTGCCTGGCTCCCTAGCCTATTGAGAGCCCCACATCCTCTCTCCCTTGTCACCTTGAGCTTAGTTCAAGTCTCCAGAAATTGTCCCTTTGCTTTTGCTCTTAACCTCGGGCCCCAGATGTGCTCAGAGGTCTGGGGGATCTCTGTAGCTACTGCCTGGTGACCAGTTTTGTTTAATACCACAGTCTTCCATGCCTTCATTCCAGGTAATTTACAGATAGCAGAATAGAATCTCAGAGAGTATAACAACACACACTGGTTCAGACCATGTAGAAAACCAGAGGTTTGGGAATGAGAAGAACTGGATTCCGTTTTACTTTTGGTTCTTCTGCTTATTAAGACTATGATCATGTGGGACACCTCAGGGGCTCAGTTGGTTAAGCGTCTGCCTTCGGCTCAGGTCATGATCCCAGAGTACTGGGATCCGAGTCCCACATCAGGCTCCTTGCTCAGTGGAGAGCCTGCTTCTCCCTCTGCCTGCAGCTTCCCCTGCTTGTGTTCCCTCTCCCTCTCTCTCTGACAGACAAACAAACAAATAAATAAATAAATAAAATATCTTAAAAAAATAAAAGACTATGATCGTGTTTGGGCCCTGATTTTAAAAGTACTCTACAATTAAAGGTAGAATTTAGAAAATTTTTAATTTTGTCATTAGAAAAATAAATTAGCTTGTAGAAAATTTTGGGCAATACCTGTGAGCTCAAAGATTAAAATCATCCATAATACTTCTCAGAGATAATCATTGTCCATATTTTGGTATATACATTTTTTTCTTTTTTCTGTGGGTTTTAATAAAAATGTCGCCTCCTATTGGTAGACATTAAGGCAGTGGAATTTTTGTTACCTTTTGGCTCTAATCTACAAAGGTTAAATAACATTTTTCTCTCTTCAGAAATGATGACCGGGAAATTTTATTGGAGTGTCAAAAAAGAGGGCCATCTTTGAAAACATTTTCTTACTTAGCTGCCAAGTTGAATAAAAATCCGTATCAGGTAACTACCCAATTTTTACATCTCTATAGTTTTACAAGTGTTGCTACTATAGATTTAATTTTTATCATGTTTAAAATACATAGATATTTACTAGCTAACTTCTTTAACAGTATGGTTCTTTATGTAGGACTGTTAAAAACTTAGTAGGGGCACCTGGCTGGTTCAGTCAGTAGAGCATGTGACTTAATCTCCACGTTGTGAGTTTGAGCTTTGCTTTGGGCATAGAGATTACTTAAGGAAATAAAGAAAATAAAAATTTGGTGATTGTGGAAGAAGTTTGGAACAATCCTAATTTTTTTCATATTGTCTTACCATTTACCTAATTGATTTCAAGCTGTTTTGTAATGTTGTTTGCTTGTTTAAGAAAGTTCAGTATTAAAAAATTAAACTCGTAATCACCTTTAGTATGAAGATACTTCATTTTTCCAAACATTACTTCATGTCTTTATTATTGAGGGCAACTTTCTCGTCTTTAGATATTTTATGAAAATATTCACAGATAAAAAAAATATTATTGAGATATTTGTAATTAACACTCATTTAAAATTTTTCAGGTCTCAGAAAGATTCCAGCAGTTAATGAAGCTCTTTGAAAAGTCAAAATGCAGGTAGTTAATGGTTCTGCTACAGGAGACTAGTAAAGTAAATGTTTGACACTGTTACTGTGCAGTTAATGGCCTGTTAGTCATTGAAGATATGAGTAGTGGGTGAGAGACATCCAGTTGAGTTCCTGCTTCAATCACAGGTTGGAGGCTGATTGCTCATGCAGGATTCTGAGGTCACCTCATCCACAGGGACATGCTCAGAGTGAAGCCTGCTGCAGTTCAGATCAGCATGGCATCTCTCCTCAACTCTTTCTTTTTAAGTATAATTGACATACCATATTATATTTCTCCTCAACCTTCTGATTGCTGATGAGTCTAAGGTGGACGGGAAATGCATTTGATGATTAATAAAAAATCTTTTATAGACGAAGAAAAATAAAACATTCTTGAATAGCATATATTTCACAGGCAATGAAGTCTATAGTCTTTGTAATTTAATATTTTTCAAATTTTAATTAGTACTAAATACTTTTAAAATATAGAATATTCATCATTCATAAACATGAAATCTATTGTCATCTGAATAGATGGCATGATTTACTATGTTAATTTAAATTAATAATGTTCACAGACATGTTTCCTCAGCTTATTTAAGCCATTCCTATACAGGTTTATTAAGGCAATAATTATCAGCAGTGTTTTTTTTCTGTAAGACCTGAACCAGTTGCTTAAATATTTTGGACTTTTACATAAGGAAAATTATAAAGATATGTAACCTATCAGTATTTTTCAATTTATTTATAATCATAATTATTTGCAGAACACCCAGTTTCAAATTAATTTCAAATTAAATTCAGTTCAAATTAAATCTGAATAGAAACTGTATTTGGACATAGGTCTTAATGTGCAGTGTCCTGAATATTTTTGAGTTTTAAATCTATTTCTGGACCCAATGTAAATTACTGTCTTGAGATAATCTGTTAATTTCAGTATCTTCTCTAAGCAACTCATTTGCTAATGAGATCTTAATATATTTAGCAGTTTACTGTGAAGTTAAAATCCTATTTACATAATTTGGAATGTAAGATTGAATAATGGAGAATTTAAATGGAAAAAGCTTATTCTTTAAGAACTTTTTGAATGGCCTGATTATTTTTCAGATTTATTGTGCTTTAAAATTTTCACTGCCTTTAAGAACTTCAGCTGAGTTTTTATTTTACCTGAATGTTACCTTAAAATGTGACTTCCATTCTCTTGTGAAGATAATATACATTCATGAAAGAACTCATTTGTATCTGGAAGTTATGCTTATTAGTTCCATTACAAATCTAAAATCTTAATGGTTTTGATACTTGAAATTTTATTTGCTTGCATGATAGCAAAAACAGTAGGTTATTTTATTCCTAGCTGTCTCTTAACTAATTTTTCCCATCCCAAGTACTATAGTCTCATTAAATTCTTGTCAGAATCAGAATATAGCAATAAAGTTACCAAACTAATTCTGTTAAAAGCTAGTTCTTTAACATTGATATCTGAATGAACTCATTTAAAGAACAACACCTGATAAAAGGGTCATATCAGAAAAATAGAATCATAACTTCAGCATTTTCTTACATTACAGATAAATTGCTGAACTCCTTGGAGTCTTAATTGATATTGCATACTACACAGAAGCTTGGAATTCCTCATGTTTTAGATGGGGAAGTAGAGGACAGTTTTATGGCATATTTGATTACATAAAAATCTACATTTGCTATTACTCGCTGACTCTTTGATCTCAAGTCAGCATGTTGAGCTTGTTCCAGTCATCAGTCTGATTTGCTCACTTATTACTGGTCAAGATATTTATTTTTAAACAGAACTTGTTATTAAGATAAAAACAACAACAAAATGGCATTGAAACTTTAGTTTTGATATTTGAAAGAAACGGCTTTCTTTTCTAGATTTTTCAAAATAATTTTGTAGCATTTTAAACAATTAGTTTGTTTCATCCATTTTTATTTGCTTTTCTAATTGCCTCTCATTTTGGTAAATTGTAAAATAATTTAAATAGTGTATATGTAAATATGTATAATTACAATGATGTAAAATACTTTGTGTGTGTGTATGTGTGTGTGTATACACACACATAAATGGCTTTGCCCAGCCAAGGACTTTTTTTTATATGTATAAAACTTTTTGTATAAAGTTTGCTTTCAATACCAGTAATGTATAAATAAAGCCATGTAAATTCTGTTATATTTTGATTAGAATGTTTCTTTTAGATAATGATTAAAAGAAAAAAAAAGGTAAAACTCCCAGGGGACACGGGAGCTGTTTTGAAGTGGTTCTTGGTGGGGGTGTGGCTGGCTGAATGTCTGTGAAGAGATTCATTAGAGAAAACCAGTTGCCTTTGCCTGCTTTCTCACAGCAGGTGCTAGTACAGTGAACCAGACCTCTGCTGCAGGTGTCCTCACAGATAAAATCTGGGCAGCACAAAAGCCTTTTTGGGTGAAGATTTGGGGAAAACAGGTAAGGATTGACTAGCTTGTGCATTATTTGTTCACTCCTCCCCCTCTAGACTCCTAGGACTGGTGGGTTGCAGTGTCGGCCCTAGACTCTAGGAAGTGCCTTAGTTAATCACCATTTCTTCCATGGTGTCTGAAGAGGAAGCTCTGATCTGAAGGGTTACTTGGTAGATAACAAACTGAAGTAATTTACAGTGGTTTTTGTAGTGTTGGGGCTATCCACCGTAGGGTTTTATCTTCTTGCCTCTCTTTGAATCCCCAACATAGCCCAAAGGGCTGACCCTCAGCCTTTTCCCAGAGCATACTATCACTCAGAAGAGCCCACACTACTAGGAATGTGAGTTCATAGGCCAAAGTAAAGTGATAACTAAGAGATACCACTTGTTCAAAAGAAAACTCCATTACATAAGACCATTAGAATCTAAAATTAAGCCAATAAACATTAAAAGAAATAAAGGGAAGATTGTAGCAATGTGATATAAGAATAGGAAATAATGACCCAAGTAGAAATATAAAAACCATAGTGTTTAAAATAACATAAATGGAATAAAAAAAGAATAGATACAGCTGAAGAATAAATCAGTGAGTTGGAAAATTGAGAAACTCTCCCAGAAAGAAGCAAAGAAAAAAAAAAAAAAAAAACCATGGATGCAGATTTAAGTGAGATGAAGGACAGAAGTTGATGGGCCAACATTCAAGTAACAAAAGGGGTCCAGGATAAGAAAAAAATTTGAAGATTGAAAGGGCCATAAAGTACCAAAGAAGAAGAAAGTACCCACATCTAGACACCTACTGAAATTTAAGAGTATTACAGATAATGAGAAAAAGAAAAAGTTTTTCTTGTAAAAAAAAATACAAGTTTTTCTTGTATAAAGAAAAAGAATCAGATTGACCTCAGGCTTTTCAAGAGCAATATTGGCTGTAAGAAAACCTTTTGAAGTATTGGACCTAAAGTTTTACATCCATTTAAGTTATGTTATTCAAATATGAGGGCTTAATGAAAACATTAAGATTTACCATTCAAAAGTCCACATGGTAAACATTTTTGGAGAAAATAGCAAAAAATAAGCCCAGGAGATGGTACAAGAGCTAGGCAGTAAGAGTGGTTAGATAGCTTGGTAAGTGTAACTAGGACCAGAGGAGAAAAGAAGTATATGCATAATCCTGAATTAATCTTAGACCACACTAGACTGTGGAGATCAAGGGACCATGAGAATGTAGAGTTCTTGACTTGTTAGGATGAAGGTATGAATTTAAAAATGTTGAACTTTAAAAATCAAAGTCTGGCCTTGAGAAAAGTAGCTCGGTAAATTCCCACAAAGTGAACACTTGTAGAACGCCATCCAGGTCAAGAATGAGAATTTTGTCAGCTCCCCCAGAGAGCCCCACCTCCTATTCCTAGTTACAGTCCTTCCTCTTCCTGGAGATCAGTGCTATTGCTGACATTATCATAGGATGGTTTTACCTGTTTTTGAACTTTCAGATGGAATCATAAATCATGTTTGACTTATTTGCTCACTCAGGTTTGTGAGAATCTTCCATTTAGGTGGTTTCCAGTTTGGGGTTATTTAAATAGAGCTGGTCTGAACATTCTTGTACATGTTTTTTGCTGCACATATGGACACATTTGTTTTGGATACATACCTATTAGTGGTATGCAGATGTGAAGTTTAGGAAACACTGCCCAACAGTTTTCCTGAGTGTGTTCATCAATTTACACTTCCTCAGTAATGTGAGTACCAGTTTCTTGACATGCCTTCTGCCACTTAGTATGGTAAGTCTTTAATCTTAGTCATTCTGGTGGAGTGATATCTCTTGAATGTTGGCCATTTCACTATCCTTCTTTGGGGGGTAAATTCCCTGTTCAAGTTTCTGATCTGTTTTTATTAATTTGTAGGAATTATTTCTATATTCTGGATATGATCCCTTTATTCTGTATGTGGAAATCCCCTCTCCCACTTTGTGGTTTGCCTTTCATTGGGTCACATAGTTTTTGATGAGCAGACATTCTTAATTTTAATGAAGATTTAATTTATTATTCCTTTAATTTATAGTAGTACCTGTTGAAGATATCTTTATTAACTCCAAGATGATGAAGATATTTTCTTATATTAATGTCAGAAACTTTTATTGTTTTACCTCACACATTTACATCTACAGTTTACTGGGAATCGATTTTTTTTGTAGGGTGTGAGGTAGGGGGTAATTTTAATTTCTATTTTTAAAAAACATCCAATTGACTAAGTCTCATTTGTTGTAAAGACTTTCTATACCTCACCGCTCTTCATTGCCACCTTGGCAACAAATCAGGCTCCCATATATGCATGAATTTTTTTCTGGAATCTCTCTTCTGTTTATTAGTCTCTGTGTCTAAACTTGCACCCACATTATCGCTCTCTTAATTACTTTATAGTAAGCTTTGATATTCAGTAGACATTTGTTTTCTTTCCTCACCATTGTAATGGATAGATTTGGCTCTTCAGATTTCCACATAAGTGTTAGAATCAATTTATCAAGTTCCATGGAATCTATGAGTCAATTTGGGAAGAATTGACATCTTTACAATGTTGAATTTTCTAAACCCTGAGCATGGTATATCCCACCATTTACTGAAATTTATTTAAATAACGGGGTGTGTGTGTATAAGTCCTGCATATTTTTCATTAGAGTTTGGTAGTATCTGATCCTGTAGTAAATGATTTCATTTTCTTTTTGGTATACAGAAATATACTTGACTGTATACCTAGAGACTTGCTGAACTATCATATATATGTAAAAAAAATTTTTTTTATTAAAGCTTTTTTTTTAATGATTTTATTTGAGAGAGAAAGAGAGAGCACAAGAGGGGAGAGGGTCAGAGGGAGAAGCAGACGCCCTGCCGAGCAGGGAGCCCGATACAGGGCTCGATCCTGGGGCTCCAGGATCGTGACCTGAGCCGAAGGAAGTTGCTTAACCAACTGAGCCATCCAGGCACCCCATATATGAGTTAAAATTTATCTGTAGATTCTTTTGAATTTTCTCTACAAAATTGGTTTTATTTCTTCCTTTGTAATCTTTAGGCCTTTTTTTTTAAACACTTTTTTTGCAGTGGCTAAGAACTCTAATACAATAATGTTTAGAATTGATGCTAGTGAATATTCTTGTCTTACTCCTGATCTCATAGTGGAAACTTAGAATATTTTATCAACATGAGGCTTCCTGTCAATTAAAAAAAAAGGCTACAGATTAAGGAAGTTTCCTTCTATTCCTAAGAGCTTTTTAAAAAAAAATCATGGATGTTTTATTAAAATGTTCTTTTACTTTGTAAATGTGAATTACATTTTTAAATATTAAACAGACCTTGTAATCTTAGAATAAGCCTAACTTTAATGTGATGTATTAGGTCCTCTTTATATGATATTAAGTTTGGTTTGCTAATGTTTTTTGTTTAGGATTTTCTGTTATTTTTTGGGGGGGGCAGTGAGATTGATCTAAAAATTTTCTTAATGTCAGGTTCTGGTATTCAGATGATGATGCTGGCTTCATAAAATGCATTGGAAAGTGTTCTTTTTTCTGTTTTCTCTGAGAGGTGTATGATGATATTGTTAAAGACATAGGCATAAGCCCATTTGCTGAACCTATTTTGCTGTGAAATGAGTTCCTTGAACAGAAAATGTGTGGAATGCAGTAGTGGTGAACAGGTATTCCATAATGCCATTCTAAGAATATGATTGCCTCCCCCTTCATGAATAGAGCCAGTCTGATGTAATAGACCTGTCACTAAGTAGTTGGCTAGTCCATATTTGGACTCAACTTTGACTTTGTGGTTGATAGGTTAAGCCTTGCACAATGGAGGTACCCAAAACAGCTGTGGTGAGAAGTCCATGTTGCTGAGCCCATACAAAACTTTCTTTCTTGCCATATGGCCATTTTTACATGAAAGTAAGCACTGGGTTTGCAAGGGAAAGACTCATTTCCAGAATGTATTATCTTGTCCATCTCATTGTTGAGATTCTCTTCTACAAGGAGATGTCTTTTGTAAATAATCACATGGGACACAATGTTCACTCTTTGTATACAGTGTTAGGAGTCCATTCACATTGCTGCTTCCCTGGACTTTGTCATATATCCAGTTATGTTTTCTCCAAGTCTTTAACCATCCAGTCAAGCCTTTAACCACTGCCCTTGAATAGATTCTAGTTTTGGCCCTCTCTCTAAGTGAAGGAGACAATTATATATATATATATATAGTTTTTTTTTTTTTTTTGAAGATTTTATTTATTCATGAGAGACAGAGAGAGAGAGGCAGAGGGAGAAGCAGACTCCCTGCTGAGCAGGGAGCCCGATGCGGGACTCGATCCCAGGACCCCAGGATCATGACCTGACCTGAGCCAGAGGTAGACACTTAACCGACTAAGCCACCCAGGCGCCCGGAGACAATTATATATATTGTTAAAAGTTCTACGTCCCTTCCTACCCCCATCCTTGGGGGAAATTTCCCTTTTTCATCCTGTCCTGATTGGAGTTGTAATATTGCAGCTGTTGACTTCTGGCTTGTGCTAGCATGTGATGTAGAAACACCTGGAAACCGGGCCCAAATCTTTTTCTCCTCAGTTAACTGGTTATAAGGAGGTGCATATGAGGGTGCGTTAGGTGTGGATTGAGTGAGAAGAGAAGCAGGTACAGTATTACATATTAAAGGAGTCTGAGCTACCTGCTTATCTAACTTGTATCTTCCAGATCAGCTTCAGCCTGCTTATTTATATAACATTTCCTCTTATTTTTTTAAGATTTTATTTATTTATTTGACAGAGAGAGACATGGCGAGAGAGGGAACACAAGCAGGGGGAGTGGAGAGGGAGAAGCAGGCTTTCCGCCGACCAGGAAGCCAGATGCGGGGCTCAATCCTAGGACCCTGGGATCATGACCTAAGTTGAAGGCAGATGCTTAACGACTGAGCCACTCAGGTGCCCCAACATTTCCTCTTATTAATGAATGCTGCTTTTTGTGCCCAACTTTATGGTTGGGTAGGTGAGATAAAACCCGGTTAATTCTAGGCAGTTTGGGTCACCTGATCACTGATTACCCATAGTCAGGCATTCAGTCTCTAGCAGGATATAGCTTTGCTATAAAACATTGGAAGTATGCACTCCGATTCTTTTATTGAGGCTTACCAGAGAATTCATGCTACATATTTATTAGCTATAGTATCTTTTTTTTTTTTAAAGATTTTATTTATTTATTTGACAAGAGACACAGCGAGAGAGGGAACACAAGCAGGGGGAGCGGCGGGGGGGGAAGCAGGCCTCCCGCGGAGCAGGGAGCCCAATGCGGGGCTCAATCCCAGGACCCTGGGATCATGACCCAAGCCAAAGGCAGACGCTTAATGACTGAGCCACCCAGGCACCACAGCTGTAGTCTCTTTGAGTGTCATCTGGTTTGCTGGGATCTTGCACTGTTTTTGTACTACAGCCTGAACTTGCTGCGGAGCCTTTTCTATGTTCCCTAGTGAAAACTGACAGCCTCACAGGGAGATCGTTAAGTGGGCCAGCGTAACACATCAAGTGGCCTCTGGAATTCATAAAGGCTTATCAAGTATTGTGGGTTTTGTTTTGTTTTTTGTTTTTTTTTTTTTTGGTTATTTTAGTGCAAAGGACAGCGACATATTTTTTCACTTTGCAGGGGATGGACCTCCAGAAACTTCCCTGTGGTGGCAGGCCCCTTCATTTCGGTGGGGGTTTATATCCTGTGCTGTGTGGCTTGCATGTCTTACTACGAAAGCATCTACCATACTTGCTATCTCTTTCTCATCAGATCCAATCAGCATTATGTTGTGGCCCAGTATGATGTTCTGGGAGATGTCAAGACTTTCTAGACTTTTGTGACGTAGATGATGGCAGAGGACAGGAGAATTGATGTAGTCTTCAATAATATTCAATATTCATTCAATAAGCCACAAGATGGTGACAAGCGTATTGTCTGTGATCCATTTTGAGTTAATTTTTGTGAAGCTGTAACCTCAGTGTCTAGATTCAGGAAGGCAAAGGAAGGATTAGGGAAGAAGCATCTAGAAAAACAATTTGGTGTCTGTTCTATTTTGCAGTTTGGTGTGGGTTCATGGATGTTCACTATATTATTAAAAAATAAATTTTTTAAAAGAGCCATGCATAGAAGAATAGTGGCATTGTGTCATGATCCAAGGATTATGATGGATTTGATTCAATGCACTTGAGGTGTATTTTAAAAATTAGATATATCTTGAGGTGCCTAAGTCCTGACATTGTGAGAGGAGCTGGTGATAAAAAGATGAATCATTCTTCCTCTGAAGGATCAGCTTCCTGGGAAGACAAACACCCAACTAACTGTGAGATGTGGTATACTAGTGTTACAAGCAACAAGTTGGGGGCAACATAGAGGAAGAGCTATATGATCTGGTCCTTGAAAGAAGCCAAGGCAAAGAAGAGTCGGGGAAGGCATAAATTCAGCTTCTTGTGGGTAAATTACTTTTAAATTTAATTGAAATTTTTGTGTAGGTAATACATTTGTTTGGTTTGAAAATCAAGAAGATATCAAATATATCACTCCGAGTCTTGCTCCTTTCTTTTTCTTTGTCCACCCTATTATGGAAATCTCATATTTTCTTGTGTATATTTTTACTACTACCTTTTCATTTCTTATTTTTTCCCTTTTCTTACAAAAAGATAACATGCCTTTGAGAGTTGTGTACCTTGCTATTTTCATTTCATAATATATGCTGGGGAATGTTCCATATCAGTACATTTTCTTATTTTGTATAGCTGGAAATAAACCATTGTGTGAATTTATCATAATTATTTAGCCAGTTCCCTGTTGATGGACATGCTGGCATTTCCTGTCTTCTGCAAATGCAAACAGTACTTTAGTGAATCACTTTGTACACATCATTTCATACATGTACAGGCGTACCTGTAAAGTAAATTCGTAAGGGTATATAGTTGAGAACGAAGTAGTAGATTAGGTTCATGAGCACACATCCTGGGAGAGGCAACTGGCAACTGGAAAGGTGGTGAGAGAAAAGCACTATGTTTACTAAGCAGCGGTGTCTCCTAAATATGAGATAGTTGACTCTGCATCTCATACGTTCATTAATCTGAGGTTGACATTGTCATAGAATGGTTTTTGTTTTTGTTTTTTGTCGTAGAATGTTTTTACAAGTGGAAGGTGGGATCTAATTTCATGCTTCTTAAAACTATCTTTAAAAAAGCACCAAGAAAGTAAATGGTAGTAGAATTCAAAGATGAATATTATTGAAAACTTTAAAATCCTTACTGGCAAGATTTTAAGAGAACATTTATGAAATGAATGGCTTCATCTTCCCAGAAATGCCCTGATAATTGCTGTCAGACATATTTTCTTGACTCACATAGGATTAAAATACAAAAGATGTTTAAGGCATCTTCATTTGTCAGATTCACTTCTTCGCTGAAGCAAAGTGTATGTGCTAAGAAAGTATAAAACTCTTGTTAAGGAAAAATATTAATGGGTCACCCATTAAACTTTAGCCTGGAATTGCTACTTTAAATGTTTTCCTGGAGTGCCTGTGGCTTAGTAGGTTAAGCCTCCGACTCTTGGTTTTCACTCAGGTCGTGATCTCAAGGTTGTCAGATCTAGCCCTGCACAGTTTCTGTGCTGGGCGTGGAGCCTGCTAAAGATTTTCTCCCTCTCCCTTTCCCCCTCCTCCGCTCTCTCTTGTGCGCACTCTGTCTCTCAAATAAATAAATAAAATCGTTAAAAAAAAATGTTTTCCTGTTGTATATTTGGGAAATTCACAATCTTTGGATTTTCTTTTCCTTATACAAGTGGAGGCATTATTTTTAAAACAAGATCGGGCTCCCTGCTCAGCGGGAAGCCTGCTTCTCCCTCTCCCATGCCCCCTGCTTGTGTTCCCTCTCTCGCTGTGTCTCTCTCTGTCAAATAAATAAATAAAATCTTTAAAAAGAAAAAAAAATAAGATTTTAAAATGAACTCCTCAGGCAAGTCTGGCTTGGGGGAAGTAGGGATGTGCAGTACGTAAGTCTTGGGCCATCCTGGCTGGCTTCAGCCAGAGCGCCTCTTTTACCGTTTTATAAATTGGAATTCCTAACAACAATTGACTTTAGATTCTGCTTTTACAATGTTCTGAAAGTCACTCATTTTGACCTTTTATTTTGCAGTTCTGTTTTTCTGCAGTGGGTGTGATTATTTTTTGCATGGTAATAACTTTTATCTGAAGAACACCAAATTCTCTGCTAGGAACCTGATAGTTTAACCCAGTTCCTATCATTTCTTACATTTTCTCCTAGCAATCTCTTATTGTCTCATGGTAGGTCCCTCTGAATCTTATTAGCAGATGAAGGACTTGACACAAATGAGCTTTCCTCTTCTGCTGCCACTACCCTATATTACTCGTACTTTCTCTTTATTGGTATTATGTCAGCTTTCCCAGTCTTTTTTTTTTTTTTTAGATTTTATTTATTTGAGAGAGAGAGAGAGAGAGCACAAGCAGGGGGAGCAGCAGAGGCAGAGGGAAAAGCACACTCCCCACTGAACATGGAGCCTGATGCGGGGCTCAATCCCAGGACCCTGAGATCATGACCTGAGCCGAAGACAGACGCTCAATGGACTGAGCCACCCAGGTGCCCCAGCTTTCCCAGTCCTAATGTTTTACAGCTGCTTGCAGAAAACAAACAACCACTCCTGCCCCTAGGGGATTTATGTCGCCAGCTGTGAATGAGGTGACACGGTGAGTATTGGTACCATTGACTAGCACAGAGGCAGTAACTAGTGGAGCTCTGACTCCGTGTGTATTTTCCTCCATCTTGAGACATTTGTTCTCTCTAAACTTTCTGTTCCCTTCTGTTTCTCGGAGTGTGTCTTGGGCCTGCCAGGGACTTCATAGATTCAACATAACTTGGTGAGAAAGTAGGAACTCTGGAAAAACAAACCCCAACTTGTTCTCTATGGGAGTGGTTCTCATCCTTTCGTGTGCTGATTCCTGCTAGGCTTCAGGCTGGTTGGGGATGAGGCAGTAGGTAGAGTTCCTCTTCTCCAGCAGCAGTGCAGTATTACCTCATCGGGACATTTTGAATTATTACTATGAGATTATGGGAGAGTTACCCACTTTGTGCCTCTGCTTTAAAGATACCTGCTTGCTAAAAGTCTTCAAGAATGAAGTGATCAGATCGATTCATCTGCAGATTTTTTTTTTTTAACAAATTGACATATGGTTGTGTTTATTTTTACTTCACCGCCTAGTTTAAGCATTATTTTCTTGAGTTAAGTAATACATTTGCTGTTGAGAGGATTCAATATACAAGATTCATCCCACCTCTTCCCCAGTCACTCGATTACCTTCCCTTGAGGCAACTAATATTAGGAGTTTCTTGTGTACCCTTCTGAATTATTCTATGCATCATGTATGATTTTAATGTTTGACTCTGACAAGATGCTTTAAAGGTATTACATTCATTACTCCAGGTGAATTTTAGAATTAAATGTCAAGGGCTTTCTGGGACAGTGTACCCAATACCATACAAATGTACACATTAATACATCATGTGCTTTTGCTTCTAGTGAATTCTGATAATTTGTACTTGAGGCTAGTGTGCCAGATAGTGGAAATTTAACCTCACCTGTTTGGCTTTTACTATTCTTTCTTTAAAACTATGTGAAAATAGAATAGTTAGATGATACTTAGGAACTTTTTATGTACTTTTTTATTATTACAGTAATTTTATTATTACAGTAATTTTTATTATTACAGTAATTTTATGTACTTTCAAAAAATTTTTTAAAGATTTGAGAGAGAGAGCATGGAAAGGGAGAGGAAGTGAATCTTCATCAGACTTCTTGCTGAGCATGGATACCGACTCAAGGCTCAAGCCCACAACCCTGAGATCATGACCTGAGCTGAAATCAAGAGTTGGACACTCAATCAACTGAGCCACCCAGGCGCCCCAAGCGTCAGACTCTTGATCTAAGCTCAGGTCTTGATCTCAGGGTCATGAGTTCAAGCCCCATGTTGGGCTTCATGCTGGGTGTGGAGCCTACTTTAAAAAAAAATGTGCTTAGGAGCCCTGATTTTAAGTCATCATTGGGTTCCAATGATACCCTTGCTGTTACCCCCTCTAAGATGGCAGTGAGACTGCTTGACATGTGACTAATATAGATGTTACAAGACTGGGAGTTAGGAGACCTAGTCTCTGCATTGGGCAAGTCATTTGACCTTTCTGGAATTCAAATACTTTCTCCACAAAAATCTGACAGCTTTCTAAGGCTTTCAGATTACCTACTGAAAAAAATTCCTAAGCTGCCTGTTTCAACCTAACAGAGTATTGCTAGAACAATTAAATCTACAGACAAGTGCAGCCTTGTCTATGGTCTATTGATCTCTTTTTGAGATGTTTCTACTTTCAGCCTAACATGATTTGCAAGAACACTTCGGGTTTGTCACTCCATTGTTACTTGTTCACATTTGATGAGGCAAGATTGACCCCAGGCAGCTGTTGAATGAAATTGGACATGACCCATTGATCTGTGACATGAATTCCCAGAGCAATCAGTTGGAAAAAATGGACCCAAAATTCAAGTCACTGTAATCCTGCACAAATAAAAAAGGAAAATTCTCATTTGTTTCACTTTTCATTTCTAAATATGATACACCAGGGGAGGCTCAGCCATGGTGTTAATTAGAAGAAAATATTACAAGAGAATTGCAAAGCCCCAAAGGACATTTTGACCTCCAGGGATAAGTAGGTTAGACTCTATTGATCAAAATTACTGTGCTCATTCTGGTTTCTGCCCCAGAATCAGAGCTGAACAGAGCCTTTATATCTGCAACCGGCAGCAGTTGTTCACTAATTAGCCACTCATGGTCCAACTTTAAGGTTTTTTGAGCCCAGTTGTTACCATTTTTTTGACCATCTGTAAGGTAAGTGGTAAACATGGACTTTCTTGTTTATGAGAAATAGAGGAAATCCCTCTGGGGATAGATAAGATCTGAAATAAAATTCAGGAAAGGAGCAAGTTTTTACATGGGAGATGCTAAATTAGTATTTAATAATAAAATTCAAGAATATTTCTAGGATCTGTAGTCATTATTGGTAAAAAGTAGTTACTTTTAGGAAATATAGGAATATTTGAGGAATTTGCTCTTGCATGCCAATATGCATGATTGTATTTCTGTTTTTCATGTTGGCCCAGTTTTCCTTTACTTGCTATTTAAGGGTAATAATTAGCAAGTTTTAAAGGGATAGTGGCAATAAGAAGCATTAAATAGTTTAGGACTTCCGAGTAGAGAATAGTGATATGAGTTAGCTTTCTCATTTCAGGATTTTTTATATATAAAATAGAAGGTCTAGATTTTTTGTAAGTGCTAAAGGAATTATTTTTAAATAAAGAATAATGTCCAGAAATTTTTAAGGGAATAATGAGGAAGGAACTAAACTCTTTGAGAGGATAGAACTTAGTAAATTACTGCTTCAGTTAATGAGGGATAAGTCCAAAATTTTAAAATCTATTTTTTATATGCAAATAGTACATGTGACTACATTCCTAATTTTTGAATTTCAAGCAATTCTCAAGTAAATAGAGTAAAATATAAAAGTCTCATTAATACCCCTCCTAAATTCTGGGGTATTTAATATTTAAATTTTATTTAAAAATTATGTAGACATGTATGCATATACAAGTAAAAATTTACATAAATATTTACATTGGATGAAAATCTGTCATGCTTGCTTAGAAGATTAAGAAATCTTTATTCTTTTTCCTTTTTCTTTTTTGCCTCTCTTTTGCCCCTCTACCCTCATAACCTCCTATAGACCTTCAGTAACCTATATTAACTTCCTGTTGTGTGGCCTGTATTTTTTTCTCCATGCTCATATAGTCACGTATATATACCTCATATATATATGCATACATATATATGTACATTTATAGCATTTTATTTTACTCTGATGTAAAATCTCACATTGAATCTATGGATCAATTAATTTGGGGAGAATTGACATCTTTACAAATACTGTTTTCCAATCCCTAAACATGGTATATCCCACAATTAATTTATATAAATAGAGGAGTATGTGTATTTGGCATTGTGTCTCTCCTTGAAACTCTGTCCTTTGGTTTCAGTGACACTGTTCTCATGGTTCCCCCCTCCCCCCCACTTTGGCCATTTCTCATTTTTATTTGTAGACTTATTTTCCTATGCTATTTCTCAGGGTTCTATTGGCTCACTTTGTCTTGTCCCTAAGTGATCTCTACCTATTCAGTGATTATTCACAAATGTTTAAATGTTTATCTCTAGTTTGTACCTTTCGTTGTTTTTATTCTCTAGACCCAAATGCCTTCTGGACATCTCCACTTTTGCCATTCAGCTTTGTTGGGTAAAATCTAAAACTTTTCAATTATAATTTCTGACATTATGTGCTTAAAAAAGACTTCCTCTACTTCAAAATTACGAAACGTTATATTTTATTGTAATACTTTTGTGGTTGCCTTTTTTACATTTAATACTTCATTCTACCTGGGATTTATTTTATGTTTGGATAGATAAGTAGGGAAAATGTAATGATTCCATATTTTTTCTCTTGTATTTTTTTAAAGATTCATTTATTCATTTGAGAGAGAGAGCACAGGGAGAGGGGTTGAGGGAGAGAAAGAGAATCTCCAGCAGATTCCTGGCTGAGCACAGAGCCCAACATGGGGCTTGATCCCACAACCCTACAACCCTGAGATCATGACCTGAGCTGAAACCAAGAGTTGGACGCTCAACTGACTGAGCTACCCAGGTGCCTCTCTCTTGTATTTTTGAGTTGATATTCACTCAATTCTTTTCTTTTTCACTATTTGTCCATTTTATGTGTTACTGAGAGTCCTTATTGACTAAGTACTGTGAGGGCTGGATGAGGTATATCTTGTTCATTGTTGAATTCCTTGGCATTTAGGACAATGTCTAGGTGATAGTAAGATTTTAGTAAATATTATTGAATGAATGAATTATGGAGGGGGGAAATTCTTTCATTACTGGTTTTAACTTCATAACACTTTACTGTTTTTTCTCTGTATCTTTAATATCAGGAAATCTGCATCTTAGAAGCCTTTAGTCTATCAAATATTTTAATCTCATCAAATTTTGAAAAACATTTTTTTTTCAGGGTAAACCAAATAACTTATTCATATCAGCTATGCTTCGATTCTTTCCTAGATCCCAAGCTTACTAGAGAAGGAGTTTATATTCACTTTTCTTCTAAGTTAATAAAACTTTCATGAAAACCTGCTGTTCCAGATGTGGCTTTGTGGATATAATCACATGTCTGTTACTGTTTCTGTGTCTGCTTAATCTTTACTGCTACGCTGTGCCTGTTCCAGAGGCTTTATGTAGCTGATTTGTTTTCTTTACTTGCAGTGGGAGCCATGGATAATACATAATGAGGATCTGCTTTGTTTTTTTGGTGATGATTATTCCAGTGTTAAGGTCAAGGAACTGAGTTTTAAAATGGAAAGACAATTCATCCCACTGTTATTTAATGATACCTTCTGTGTGCAAATAACAAAATGCTTTGGAATATGTCTCTTTCTGCAAAGAGTGTACCTTTCCATGAAGAGGGACAGAAGACACAACCATCATAAAATTCATCTTAAGCATAATGTCAAATGAGTGGTAGAAACAATAGTGTGGGCATTCAGGAATGGGAAAAATCACTCTGACTTGGGATGGCTAGGGTAAACTTCCTGGAGAAGTTGAGACTTAGTTAAGATCATGTAGGATGTCTGGTTAATGGCACATCTGATATGGGTAAAAAAATGAACAAAATTTGCAATGGAATACATTGTACAAATGTGATGGCCATTGGATACAGTGGAATGACAGTCAACCTTGTGTGGGAGAGGAGAGGATAGGCAGGAAATTGGATCAGATTGTGGAGGGTCTTTAGTTTTGTTTTTGTTTTTTTTTTTCCAAAAACATTCCTTGGAAGTATCCTATTTCATCAAGCATAAGCCATAAATATTAGGGCTGGAAAATCCTTCATGGCTTTGCTGACATGAAAAAAAAGAACCTGCTTCATTGATGAGCCTGTGTCTTTGTACATTATATCCATGAGTGCTATTAAGTTCAGTGTTTTCTGTATGTTTCAGACATTAGTCTCTTACCATGGGGGATTGGAATTTATTGGGTGGCATCCTAGAGGAAGTTCACTCCCACTCAACTATAGTGGGGAAAATCTGGCTGACCATACTCTTCATTTTCCGAATGCTGGTACTTGGTGTGGCTGCTGAAGATGTCTGGGATGATGAACAGTCAGCATTTGCCTGCAACACCCAGCAGCCAGGTTGCAACAACATCTGTTATGATGATGCTTTCCCTATCTCTTTGATCAGGTTCTGGGTTTTACAGATCATCTTTGTGTCTTCTCCTTCTCTGGTGTATATGGGCCATGTACTTTATAGACTCAGAGCCTTCGAAAAGGAGAGGCAGAAGAAAAAGTCACACCTCCGAGTCCAGATGGGGAATCCCGAGCTTGAATTGGAGGAGCAACAAAGGATAGATAGAGAGCTGAAGAGGTTAGAGGAGCAGAAGAGAATTCATAAAGTCCCTCTAAAAGGATGTCTGCTGCGTACTTATGTCTTACACATCTTGACAAGATCTGTGATGGAAGTAGGGTTCATGATAGGCCAATATATTCTATATGGGTTTCAAATGCACCCACTTTACAAATGCACTCAACCTCCTTGTCCTAATGTAGTGGATTGCTTTGTATCCAGGCCTACAGAGAAGACAATTTTCATGCTCTTTATGCACAGCATTGCAGCCATCTCTTTGTTCCTCAATGTACTGGAAATATTTCATCTGGGAATCAGGAAAATCATGAGGGCATTTTATGAGAAATCCAGCAATGAGGGCACTGAGGATGAAAGCAGCATCCCATTCCATTTGAAAAAATATTCAGTGGCCCAGGAGTGTATGATTTGCTCTCCCTTGCCTAAAAGAATCCCTCTACTTCAAGCAAACAATCAACAGCAAGTCATTCGAGTCAATGTGCCAAAGTCTAAAACCATGTGGCAAAGCTCACAGCCCATGCAACTTGGAGTAGACTCTTGCTGTATTAAAGAAGAGTGGGCTGAGAAGGATCAGCACACTGGACAGCTCCATGCCCACAGCCCATGTCTCTGGGAAGCCGGTACTCAAAGTCAGCACCCCGGACAGCAACCGGACCTTTCTTCTGGCCTACACAACGCAAAGTCTCACTCCTGCCTAGGTAAAGAGATAGCTCCCAGACACTGCCCGTCCTATGCAATAGGAAACTGGGGGCAGTCCCAGGATCGACGACCCTCAGGAGAGGCTCTCACAGATTTAAACAGTAAATGTAGAGACAGCGATGGCAGTGTGAGAAAGAGTGGGGTCTGGACAGACAGATCTTATCCGGGCAGTCACAAGGCCAGCTTTCTGCCCAGATTACTGTCTGAAAAGGGACACTTGTACAGTGACTCAGGAAGCTCCAGTTCTCGAAACAGCTCTTGCTTGGACCTTCTGCACCAGGAAAATAGCCCCTCGCTTCTGCCTTCAGCCACTGGGTACAGAACATCAATGGTAAGTAAAGACGGACAGCCTGACTGAACATAGGACTATTGCAAGAGGTTTTCCACTCTAGCTACTTCTTAGCCTTCGCTTTCCAGCTGCCTGGTGTGTATATGTGTGTGTTAAGAGAGAGGGAGAGAAGGTGAGGGAGGTTAATTTATGGGGAGTTAAATCCTGTCATTCAATACATTCAGTTAAATTCAATTCATGAAATAAACTTACTGAAAACTTACTTTATATCATTCAGTCTTAGTAAGTGCTGGGTTTATAAGTGGATAAAATACTGTCTCTGCCATCAAAGGGCTCAGAGTCTAGATGGGAAAGTTAGTAAGCATACAAATGTGATCGAGTGTAAGGTGCCATGTTAGAAGGGGTGGATGGGCAAAGGAGGGAGTGGTCAGTTCTTTATGGATGGGTCAGGAAAAGCTTCATAGTAGCAGTTACTTTTGAACTGAGCCTTGAAAGATGTGGTGAGTTTCTCCAGACCTAGGAGGACTGGGGTACATGAAAGAAGGCCATCCCAGTACAGGGAGCAGCACAGACAAAGGCTGAGAGCTGTGACACAGCAGGGCTGCCTGGAGAGCTATGTGTGGCTGGGGCACTGGCAGGTGGGAAGGCTATGGGGAGGGAAAGCTGGAGAAGGGGCCATGGGGGTCTTGTGGGAAGGCAGTGGAGCACCCATAGAGGGTGTGCAGCGGAGAAGTGATGGGATCAGAGTTACATTTTAGAAAGCTCTGTCATAGTGTGGAAAATGGATCAGAAGAGGGATCGTTTGTAACCTTGGGTTGCCCTTGTCTCACTAAGGAAGGAGGGTGTGCTCCATTGTTTTAATAGCTCTGGCATTTAAAAGTCATATACAAAGATTTGGTGATATATTTCACAAAGACTAAAGTCAATATTGTATTGATTTTAATTCTGTTTTCTGAAAAGCCAGTGTGGAATAAATGTTTCCTGCTCATTGTTAAGACATAAGGAATATTTACTGTGGGCTCGTCTCAATTCTGGAAAAAAGAATGACACTTGCTTTATCTACCACTCCTAACAGCTTTTTTCTTTTAAAAAGAAACTCCTCCAAGTTTGGTGGGGGAACTTCCTAGTTGAGCTCACTTGGTTGAGCTCACATACTTGCTTTCTCCTGTTAATGATAATGATTAAATCTATGATGATTGAATCTCTACCCCAGTTTCATATCTCCTGTGAGCTTAGAGATATTTTGTTACTGCACTAAAGCCATATCTTGAGGAGGAATCATCCTACTTAGATTTTTCCTATAATACTTCTTTCAAACTGATACTCATTTCTTGTCAGTGACCAGTCATCTACCCAGGAGACTATGTTTAGGATCAGAGTGTGGCTACTTGGAACCTACAGCAGGGTTCTCAACCTTGGCTACGAGTTAGAGTCATCTGGGGGCTTTAAAAAATCTTCATGCCCAGGACCGATCCAATTCCAATTAAACCAAAATCTTTGAGGGTGGGATGCACATCAGGATATTTAAGTAAATTCTACCCATAATGTGGGGCTTGGACTTAAAATTCCAAGATCAGGAGTCATATGCTGTACTGATTGAGCCAGTTAGGTGGCCCTAGGATTAGTATTTTATTTTATTTTATTTTTTAGATTTATTTTTTAGAGAGAGAGGGAGACCTGGGTTGGGAGGAGCAGAGGGAGCGGGAGAGAGAGAATCTCCAGCAGGCTCCCCACTGAGAACAGGTAGCCTGATGTTGGGCTTGATCCCACAACCCTGAGATCATGAGATCCTGACCTGAGCTGAAACCGAGTCAGCTGCTGAACCGACTGAGCCACACAGGCGTCCCTGGGATTAGTATTTTTTAAACTCCCATGGTGATAACAGCCGTCAGAATGGCTAAAATTAACAAGTCAGGAAACGACAGATGTTGGCGGGGATGTGGAGAAAGGGGAACCCTCCTACACCGTTGGTGGGAATGCAAGCTGGTGCAACCACTCTGGAAAACAGTATGGAGGTTCCTCAAACAGTTGAAAATAGAGCTACCATACGATCCAGCAATTGCACTACTGGGTATTTACCCCAAAGATACAAATGTAGGGATCCGAAGGGGTACGTGCACCCCAATGTTTATAGCAGCAATGTCCACAATAGCCAAACTGTGGAAAGAGCCAAGATGTCCATCAACAGATGAATGGATAAAGAAGATGTGGTATATATACACAATGGAATATTATGCAGCCATCAAAAGGAATGAGATCTTGCCATCTGCAATGACGTGGATGGAACTGGAGGGTGTTATGCTGAGTGAAATAAGTCAATCAGAGAAAGACATGTATCATATGACCTCACTGATACGAGGAATTCTTAATCTCAGGAAACAAACTGAGGGTTGCTGGAGTGGTGGGGGGTGGGAGGGATTGGGTGGCTGGGTGATAGACATTGGGGAGGGTATGTGCTATGGTGAGCACTGAATTGTACAAGACTGATGAATCATGGATCTGTACTTCTGAAACAAATAATGCAATATATGTTAAGAAAAAAAAGAAGAAGATAGCAGGAGGGGAAGAATGAAGGGGAGTGAGTCGGAGGGGGAGACGAACCATTAGAGATGATGGACTCTGAAAAACAAACTGAAGGTTCTAGAGGGGAGGGTGGTGGGGGGATGGGTTGGCCTGGTGATGGGTATTAAGGAGGGCACATTCTGCATGGAGCACTGGGTGTTATGCACAAACAATGAATCATGGAACACTACCTCAAAAAAAAAAAAAAAACTTCCATGGTGATTGCAATGTGCAGCCAGGGTTGAGAATCACTATTTTATAGTAACCTTGCCAGGGGTTACTGCTTCTTATCTCCATTTGTGAATTCAGCAAGACAGTTTTAGTCATTTTCCCTTTCTTATACCTCCTTCCATGTGAGAGGAGTCTTCGTATTGGCAGAGAGTTGAGGGAGAGATGGTAGTGTTTAGTTAAGGCAGATTTTTTTAAATCTTTCAGATTATCTTTTGGGGGAGGCCAACCATTCCTACAAGCCTGGAGAAAAGATGATGAAGATGACAGGCCCCCTTTCTTTTTTCTTCTTCCTCTTTCTTCCCTGTTTTTTATGTTTCTAGGAATTACAATTAATGTCTTTGGCCACAGAGATTTCCTACTTATGGTTACTTTCCCACCAAACCCCTTACAGTGTTGACAGACCACTTCACTCCCCAGATGGTAGGAAGACTTGGGGATTGAGGCCACAGCTATCAACCCCAGAGCTCTGTGGCTGAGACATGATGCTTCTTGCCTACAGAGGAATTTGTAACTAGAAATCAATGCAGCAAACAGGATTATAATCATCCACTGTCAATATATGGACTGTAAACTGCTCTTTACACTGTATTGGGTCCTGGATGGCAGAATTTTTCGGGCTCAGTAAGATGCATTCTGACTTCAGCAGTTGATGTTTCAGAGTGAAATGACTTCTGGTAGGACCACAGTTGCTTTGCTGCTTATGATGTGTCCCTTTGAGGGAACTGTCCTGCAAAAGAAATGCATTCTATTTTGGAAGGTCATAGAAGGCACTGGAAGGAGCCATGATTTTATGCTCTGAGACATTTCCCTAGCTGTCACCCAAACCCCACAATTTGTTCAAGTCCAAACTCACTGATCGCTAAGTAAGCTTCTATCAAGGTTGGTTCTTTGAAGACTTAGCTAGGCATGGAAAGCAGACTTTCATTCGGGCCAAGTGAGCCTGGGGAGGAGGGCTGGCTGAGTTTAGCAACCCGCACTACCCTCTGTAAGGGAGAACTGTCCCCATTGCTGAATGCAGAGATGCTGTGGAGCAGTAATTCTTGTGCCTAGTTCCACATGAAATCACTAGGGAAGCTTTGAAAACTGCCCCAGGAAAAGTCTGCAGATGGAGCCTTGACACTAGTACTTTTTAAAGCTCCCAGATGATTCCAATATACAGCCAGAGTTCAGAACCATGGCCGTAGAGAACGGAGATTTTGACATTAGGAATAAGATTTCCCTGTGAATTCTTCCAATCTTTTGGGATATTAAAGTGATGTAGCTTCAAAAGGTGAAGACACTTACACTTCATCCCACTGCCTGGGATGTACCACCCACCCTAAGACCTTGGCATGACCGATGGGGCCAGCTGTGTCAAGGCCCTACCGAGTTCTCTTGGGCCATGACCAAGGAGGGGAGAGAGAAGGATGAGGTTGAAACAGGCAGGAGCTGATACTAGGGCTTTATAGGCCATGGAAAGGAATTTGGGCTGGATGGCACAGGGATGGTGGTGAGCTGAGACATATGTTTCAAAAAAAACTCCACGTTCTGGAGAGTCTATTATAGGGCTACTCTGGTCTGAATGTTTGCATCCCCTCAAAATTCATATGTTGAGACTTATTTCCCAAAGTGATGGTGCTTGGAGATGGGGTCTTTGGGACGTGATTAGGTCATGAAGGTGGAACCCTCATGGATAGGATTAGTGCCCTTATACAAGGGGCTACAGAAAGTTCCCTATCCTATCTACTGTGTGAGGACACAGCAAAAAGACAGCTATCTATGAACCAGGAAATGGGTTTTCACCAGACAGGGAATCTGTCAGCACCTTTATCTTGGGCTTCTCAGCCTCTAGAGCTGTGGGAAATAAGTTTCTATTCTTTATAATCCACCCAGTCTACCTGAATGGACTAAGACAAGGGGTAAGAGTGCAGTCAGGGAGGCCAGCTAGGAGGCTTACACAGTGGTCCAGGGGAGAGAGGCATGTGGCTCAGACTAGGGGACCATTGTTAATGGTTTGCATGGAAGAACAGTCTTTCTTGTTTTTCAAATTGAAGTAATACATGCTCATTGAAAGAAATACAAGCAATGTAAAAGAAGATAGAGAATAAAATATGAACCTGACCATGTGAGGATTCATCTCTTTGTTCTCATCTGGATTCAGTTCCCACTTCACTCCCCGAAGACAACTGCTAACAGCTTAGGGTGTGTTCCCCCTACTTTCCTCAGGGTATTCGTCATCTGTCTTTGAGGACAAATGTATGTCCACACATATATGGTGGTTTTTTAAAATACAAATGTGATCATGTAGAGATGTAGAGATGCAGAGATGTCTTTGCAATTTGCTTTTGCTCATTTCATATGTCACAGGGGTCTTCCCATGTCAGTACCTGTGGAACGGCCTCAGTTTTACATTAATTCATGCTTTTGCATGGTATGGATGAGCCATAAGATACTTGATGGCCAGTTAGCCATTCTAACTTTTTTCTACTGCACGCAATGTTGCAGTGGATGTTTCATACATATATCTTTAACAGGTATCTAGAAGTGGAATTATTGGTTCTAATGGACATGCACATATTACATTTTGACAGATGCTGAAAATTTTTGTTCAGGAAGGACTACACCAATTTGTTCTCTCTCTTTTTTTAAAGATTTTATTTATTTGAGAGAGAGGCAGAGAGAAAGGGCACGAATGAGGGGGAGGGGCAGAGGGAGAAGCAGGCTCCCCACTGAGCAGGGAGCCTGACTCGACTCAGGGCTTTGATCCCAGGACCCCGGGATCATGACCTGAGCCGAAGGCAGATGCTTAACCGACTGAGCCACCCAGGCGCCCCTACACCAATTTATTCTCTTATCAGCACGTTAGCACCTCTTTCCCCACACTCTTATTCATACCAGCCATTATCTTCTTTCCTTCCAATCTGATGAACTAAAAGTGTTTCCCTTTGTTTTTTCCTTCCATTTTTTTATTTTAGAGAGAGAGAGAGAGCACAAGTGGGAGGGGCAGAGGGAGAGAGAATCTCAAGCAGATTGCGCTCAGCACGGAGCCCGAGGTGGGCCTCGATCTCATGACCCCGAGATCATGATCTGAGCCGAAACCAAGAGTTGGACGCCTGACAATACCACGCAGGCGCCCCGTGTTTCCCTTTGTTTTAATTTACATCTGTGATTACTAGTGAGGTTCATATGTTTACTGGTCATCTGTATTTCCACCATGAATGACCTTCGTCTGTCTTTTCTGTTGGGATATTTGTCTTTCTTCTGATTTCTAGGAGCTCTTACATGGTATTATATTAACTCCTTGTCTGTATGTGTGTGTATATATATATGGAAAGATTTTTCTCCCAGTCTGCTTGTCTCTTATCCCTGTTTACGGCATCTTTGAATTTTTACTATTAAATCTAAAATCTCTATTACTTCTAGGTTCTTTGTCTCATTTGAGAAGGTCTTTTTTTTGACTTCACATTAAGAAGTGTTATTAGTTGGGTGTTTTGAGGATGGATTGTACTAATTTATTGGGCCCTTTGGTTGAGCAGTTTTACATAACATAACAATTACCAAAGAATCTGAAGAAGAGGAGGAAAGATACTCACTTCATTTAGGGCCTGATGGAGGTCTAGACACTTCATGGGCTTCCTCTCTGTAAACCTGTAATTATCTCTATTTTATGGGTAAAGAAATAGGTGACTTGTCTGAAGTCATACAATTAGGATGTGGTGAAGCACAGTTCTTGGGACGTCGTAGCAGGGACGTAAATTAATATTTATTGGATGAGTGAATGAGCTGGAATTTTATTCCAAGCCTGTCTGACTGAACCCAAGCTCCTTCTATACCTCATTACTGCTTCTTGCTCTCTCTGCATAAGGCAGCCTAAGTTTAGCAGATTTTTAGGGTCAAGGATAGATTATTACAAAACGGAATATTCCACATTTGGATCCCTTTTCCCTTCCACATTATACAAAGCCAAAAATCTGGCTAATTGTAGAAAGAGCAAAAATGGAGCTTTGGAAGAAGTTGGCTTACAGTTTTAGACCTGGATTTTGGACAAAAACAATAAGTGGAGAAGGATAAGAAAATGACAGGTGGGATTCAGATCTTTCGGGGAACAGAACCTCTTCCTTGGTCATTCTTCTCTGGGTCAACCTCGGGAGAATTGTCTTCAGCGGGTTTTGATTGGATCCCTGGTATTTGTGACATACACAGAGTCCCAGGTGGGTGGGCAGGGCTGACTCTTACAAGTCCTTTGAGTCTATTTTGTTTGTCTTGTTTCCTATTTCTTTCAGAACATGCTTCTAGAACTTTCATCTCTTATGAAAAAATAATTCATGTGTGGGGCCAGAAAAATGAACCCAGGAGTAACTGGCATCTGCGGGAGAAAAGTTGCACTTTTGTTAGCTCAAACTTTGAGAAGAACTGCGGGAACCATTCCCTCCACAGAGACACCCACCGGGCGATGGGTGTGTACAGGGTGCTCCCAGCTGGGCCCCCCTCTACAGGAGACCCTCCCCTGATGGGGCTGGGATCAGTCTGTCACTGTGCCACCTGGTCTCACCGCCGGTCTGATCTCAAGCAGGGGGAGGAAGGGAGGAAGTGCACCCTGGGAGAGAAAATCTCGGGGTAAGAGCTGCTGCCCCTCTGAGGGGAGAAGGATTGAGACATGGCTGTCCTTCCCCCACCTAGCAGCCCGGTGGGATTTGATGCCCTGCTCGCTGCAGGGGGCACCCTGTTCTGCGGCGGCACAGCAGCAGTTAGGACCATTGATTGATGGAGTCACTGACCGATCGATCTCCTGTTGGTTCCTTCTCTCTGGAGGACCCTGACACACTGGGGACTGACTGGGATGCTGCGGAAGAGAGCCCAGCATTGGATGGGGCTGGTCTGGGCTTCTAGCCCAAATGGCTCCTGAGTCTTCTCTGTCTCCGTACTTTGCAGAGGTGGAAATGAGGTGTGGAGATAGAAAGAGGCATGATCTGTTCCACAGTAAGTTGGTAGAAGAGCCAGTGAAGACCAGGTGGATGAAAATGATGCTGGGGCCAAGTCCAAGTGGGTATCACTAAGGGGCAGAGCATATTCCAGGTGCTTAAGACACGTTCTCTCTACCTTGTACAACTGTGTAAAGTTACTGTTCATCCCCATTTTATAGATCAGAGAAGGCTCAAAGAGACTAAGTAGCTTGCCCCACAGCTCAAGGTCGCACAGCTGAAGTGTCTGCCGTGCAGCTGAATTCAGACCCAGATCCCGCTGCTCCAAGGCGCAAACTCCTTCCAGGAAGCCATGAAGCCATGCTCTCTCCTATCCATGACGATCAGCAGCCCCTGGGCAATGATTTATTTGCACATCTTCCTGTCCAACTAGCCTGTGGAAGCTGTAAGGATAAGGGCTGTACATTTTCAATCTTGGATGCCCAGCATGCAGCACAGTGTTGGTTGGTTGAATGAACGTATGTTTCTGTATAGATGCCAAAGACAATATATGACCTTTTGCTTTCAGCTCTCCAGTCTATTCCTTATTCACTGGTGTTCTGTCATGTCCTGTCAATAGGTTTATTATGAGAGACTCTTTCAGAAGCCTGTATGGCAGCTTTTTTTGTTTGTTTGTTTGTTTTCCCTTTAATTTAAACTTCCTTTATCCTCAGAAGCCTTTACAGGGTCAACTATACAGCGCAAAGAGAGGTTAAAGGATGGGTGTAAAATGTTAAAGGATGAGCATAAAATGTGATGCTCCCAGTAAATGCTGGTGTGTCTCTGACGGATTCTGTCTACTACTTTAGGATGAGGATCACTGCCTCAGGGATGCACTTGTTTTCAAGGGGGAAGAGTAAAAGCTAGCCATGAAGAACCAGTAATGCCTCTTTCTGGCTGACTGAGCAGGCCAGTGGCAGGTGTATGTTGGGATCTGTAGGAGCGGGAGGGGTGAGGATAGAAGGTACCACGTTCTTGAATCAAATGAAAGACACTTGCATAATGGGATGTGGGATGAGTGGCTTCTTCCATCTCTCTGGAAAGCACAGGTGCTCAATGGGGAGAATTGGAAACCCATTCCACTCCGGGCCCTATCACAAAACGGATGTTAAACATCAAATACAATCTTGCTAGTGCATCCTAATTGAGGGGCAGGGGTGATGGGCTGGAGAAGAGTGAAAAATTCTAGAGCTGTTTGAAAGAACAGCCTAATTATTCCCAAACAGATACAACAAAACTGTTGGCAGGGACTGGTGTAGGGGTAGCCGATCTGGGAATCCTCTTTGTACCCTGGAAGTAGATATGAATCCCTCCAAAGGTGCACATTCAAAGGAAAGTAGATGGCTGCTGCCCATCTGGGGCAGGGCAGTGTTTGAATGCCCCTCTTCTGCAGAAAACAGTGGCTTTATTCTATTGTAAACTATGATTGTCATTCCCACAAGTGCAAATGTCAAGGTCGAAGGAGCGAATGACCATCCGTTCTAAATGACCGGGTTTTTTTTTTTCTTTCTTTCCTTCCTTCCCTTCCCTTCCCTTCCTCTCTCTCTCTTTTCTTTTCTTTCCCTTATTTCCCTCTTTCTTCTTTCTTTCCTTCCTTCCTTCTTCCTTTTTCTTTCTTTTCTTTCTTTTTTAAAGATTTATTTATTTGAGAGAGAGAGAGAGTGAGCACACATGCACAATGAGGGGAGGGGAGCAGAGGGAGAGAGAAACCCAAGCCGACTTGGAGCTGAGTGCAGAGCCCGGCAACTGGGCTTGATCCCACAACCCAGCTGAAATCAAGAGCCGGACGTCTAACCGACTGTGCCATCCAGGCGCCCCTAAATGGCCAGGTTTTCTTAATAGAAAATTTTGGGACTAAGACCCACCTGCTTTTTTCAGAATGGATTATAACTTTATGTCTTCAGGCAAAGGACTGTATTTGACCTCTCACACCTACAATGTTACGACTGTGTTGTTTTGCTAACAGTTGCTAACCCCATTATATGCTCCCTGGAAACCCTCCTTGGCTCAGTAGGGTGCCCAGGGAGTGGAATTCAGTAACTTTTAATTTCAGTTTTCTCATCTGGGGGATGGGGTGAGGCCAGGCACTTCCTGAAGCTCAGATCTCAGCAGCTCTTCAGACATCATGAGAATGTATTATTTACTACCTCACTGACAGCTTAGCCAGACCACCCGAGTCCAGCATTACTCTTGGTTATCTAGCCTGCCCGCCATTCAATACCTTGCTTTCCCTTTACATCAAAATCCAGGACTCAAATGATCGAATATACTCTTCTAGTTTTATGTATTTACTCCCTTAACCACAATTCTAAACTCTTTGCCCTGCTCATCACTGTATCTTGGTGTTGGCTTAATACCCCTTTCTCTCTGGTTACTTTCATTTAGCTTTGTTTTATTCATTCATTCATTCAACTCTACCCCCACTATGGGTCTCAAACTCACAACCCCGAGATCAAGAGTCACATGCTCCACTGACTGAGCCAGCCAGGTGCCCCTAGCTTTCTGTTTTAAATTAGACCTATTATTTTGAGATAATTGTAGATTCACATGCTCTTGTATGAAACAATACCCTTCAGCAGGCTGCCCTCAATGGTGACATTTTGCAGAGCTATCGCACAACATCGAAGCCAGGAAATTGTGTTTAATGCCTTTTATCTGCTCTCACAGGCATCGGGGATTTTTTAAATTTCAGCGTTGAGGAGTCACATTAGCATTATCACATTTTTTAGGTCTTTCATCAGATTAATCAGGTAGCAGGTAAAGGTCCAAACTAGAGGAAGACACATAATTCTTTGGGAGAAGAGATTTCCTAAGGCCTCCAGCCCTGTGATCTTTAACACAGGGGATCAGAGGCAGGGAAAACCAGCTTACAATGCATAATGATATGTCTTTATTTCATCAACAGAAATGGTGTCTAGACAAAATTCAGTTAACACTAGCAATTCAATTGAGTGAAAAAAATTTTTTTGCACAATAGTGTATTTACAATGAGTAAATGAAGTTTCAATTCATTAGTTCATAGCAATGCTTTGTTTTCCCCAAAATGGTAAAAATTCTTAGTTACAGAGAATAAGCATCAACAGCCATTTCATTTTTACAATAAAAACCACAACGAAAACCACAATCACTTAGAAAAAAAAAGACAAGCCTAAGAACTAGTACAATAAAATGATGCATTGAATTAAGTTACATTAATCGCATAGAATCTGTGTAAAAAGTATGTAGAAAAACACCTGATGTAACCTGTTACAGTCGTTGAGCAGTTATGAGAGGTACAGAGGGTTATACAGGTAGATATGTGTGAAACTGTCCGTATTGTTCGACCTGGGGAGGAAGAGAAGAGGGGCTGCGGCCCCTTGCATACACTGAGAAGACCCTGTTTTGAATATGGCCTCTGGAGTTTGTAAGGCATATATTAGAGGTGCACTTGCATCAGACTGGTTCTGGAACAAATTCTCCCAGGCCCTTCTGGCCTCACGGGCAAAGGTGGTGCTTGCCTCGAACGGCACACTGTGTCTAACCAGCACCTGGAGCTCCCAAGTGCATTTGGAATCTTCCTGTTCACTCACTAGAAGTGGCAGGTCTTTTGGGTCCGAGCGTGAATGGGCATCCCAGCATTCACACACGCCAAATGCATCGTTAGGACCCAGGGGAGGTTACCCCTCTGCCTGCTGACGTATTTTGGTAGGAGACTTAGCATCATCGGTAGGAAAAACCCTCTTTGTCCAAGTCCCTTCCCTCTTTCCTCACATACATGTCCGATCAGCCCCCCAGGAACGTTTGGCACTGAATGAATGGTCTTGGTGCCCTTCTGCTTCTAAGGAGGGCCACTGTTTTAGCTGAGGTCAATAAACTGGAATGAAGTGAAAGTCAGAGGTGTTTATCCATCACTTGACAGTGAGATGCATGCACCACGTCACAACATTAAATCAAAGCTACAGATTGGGCCTCTGCAACCAAAGGGTATTCTTCACAGAATGGCAGCTTCATTCTCATATTACAATTAAAATGCACTGATATTCATTTGATATAAATATTATCTCCCAGGGTGGAGTGTAGGAAAATACTATACACTTACTTTTCTTTGCAAGAAATGTTTTTGCACCGTCAGTTGAATAATTTATCCTCAAAATCTGCCACAATAGGTCCTTTCTATGTACAAATACCATCTGCACACACTATCTGTGTACAAATATCGTCTGTTCTGCAGCATCAGTCTTTGATGCCTGGGTCAGGAGATGGCTCGGGCGGTACTGAGAACACACAGACTGCCTCCATGCACACGGACTTCCTGCACGAATACTGACTCCACACCCGGCACCGCACTGTGGACTGACTCGCCAGTAACTGCGCCTACAAAAGGATCCTCGGTCTGGGGGAAGTTTATTAACTTAGGATCGGGTGAACAGCTTTATTCTTAAAAAAGAAAAGACTCTGCCCCTCAGTCTATTTACAGTGATTTGAAGACAAAACTTGATTCTTGCTCCCTTCCTGGTCTGCGACTCCTCCCAAACTGTAAGCGATAGGGGAGCAGGTTGAAGTCACTTACTAATTAAGCAGCTGCTAGTTTCAGTGGGGTAGAATCTGGAGACCCAGCCAGGGGGATCTTTTGTAGCTATGTAGCTTTGCAGGCTTGACCCACTTTGGGAGGGTTATGCTACTCCACAGGATGTGGAGCAGCCCATAGGGACAGGACTCTGGGATTTCTTAAAAGGCTTAGAGTTTATACACCTTTGCTTCTTCTTTAAAGGCAATCATAAGGTATTAAAAGAGAGTGTAGGTTTAGGCTCTTTTGTAATGAAGATTTTAAGTCATCTCTACGTGGGGCTCGAACTTACAACCCTGAGATCAAGAGTCGCGTGCTTTACTGGCTGAGCCAGCCAGGCGCCCCTAGATCTCTTGGTAACAGCTTTGAACTTCACATTGTGGCCACTTAATTTCTGGCAGTTCGCTGGTGCAAGTCCTAGAGCTGGTCCCTGGCCTCCTTTTTAAGGAGAAGTGGCAGTTGGCATTCTAATCGCTAACCTTTTTTTTTTTTTTTTTTTACTTCCTTGGGAAAGCAATACAAGGATTAAATCCAAAGTCATAGTGCATCTTAAAAGCAGCATACTTTTAGAAAGACAGTTAATAAATTACTTGTACAATATACAAAATAATGTTTTATACTGCAGCATCACCTCTGACGCCTGAGTCATTGTGAGGGCACCCGGAACAGAAATAGCAGGATGGCCTAGTCACTTTGCCAGCTCTTTTGTTTTGTTTTTGCAACCGTTTTGTTCCAGAATCAGTACGTAATGAAGTTTGATTTTATTCCAAGGCACCCCCAGATAACGCAGAGAAACAAACACATACAGCAAAGCACTCACCTGCCCAAAGCCTGACCAACCTGAATGAAGCGAGGTTGTCTGGACACACAAGTAGGACACAGGCAGATCCAAGGGGAGGACTAGATTCAGGCAGATGGTAACTAGCCAGGGGGCCACCGCCACGGTCCCCGCCCCTACAGCTCATGCCCACCTATTTGGAGACCCGACTCGGCCTCGGCAGGGATCTTCCTAAGCAGTCCATGGCGGGAGGGTCCTTTATTTTTATAAGGAAGGGCCCTTCAAGCACAACTACATGTCACCATGCTGTGCAAACACTATTCCCTGTTATTAACTTGCTTTTGTTTTTCCTAAAAGACACGAGCCTCACCAAGGGGCCCCAGTTAAGGAGACAGTCTGGTTTTTAAAACTCAACTTGAGGCAGTTTGGATTCTGATCCCCAGCTAGTCCTCCCTTTGAATCAACCTGGAAACAATTCTGACGAACACATGGTTCAGGGTAGTAGAAGACAAGACAGGTCACACAGACAATTGCACAAAGCCAGTCACTGTTTATGGTACATAGTGAACAAAATCATTAAGTCGTTAGAAAATCTCTAAGAAATGGAAAGAGTTTTTCAAGCAGTGTTTTTAACCAGTTCCCATAGCGGGGTGGGGGGGGGGTTGGTTGAGGAAGAGGGAGAAATGCGAGGTGGGGGTTGGGGGCAGGAGAATGTGAGCTGAATTAGGGTGGAGGGAAATCAGGAGGGCCCCCTCCCCCACCCGGACATGGCCGCAGCACAGGGCGAGCGGACGGAACGACAGACAGGGGGAGACTGTGGAATGTGGTCAAGACTACCAGTTGCACATGAGCTGTCACCAGGGTGAATCACGCCAACAGGCTGGTTTGGACCTGGTTATGAGACTAGCAGGAAACATTCTTTTTTTTCCAAAAGAAGAGGAGGTCACTTAAAAAAGGCAACCAGAGAGTTAAAAAAAAAAACAACAAAATACTGTTGGCTGACTCCTCCACCGCAACACATACCTGTGGTGCATCACATGATTCACATTGAATTTAAATTCCAGCCATCACCAGGTTTCCACAAAGGCAAACCCCACGGTGAAGCACAGAACCGCTCCACTAGGCCAAGACATTCCAACAACCATAATAAAAACGGCAGCTCCAACGCTGAGCCACATCAAAATCTGTCTCAGACTAGCACACGCACATACACACGCACATGAGGAGAAACAGAAACCCAGAGGCAGGTTTTAAAAGCGGAGCTATTTGAAAAGAAAAGCCTTTTTTTTTTTTTAATCCTACCGCATGAACCAACAAATTTCTGGCATTCATACATATTTAAACATTTAGCGCTAATATTTGTACAGAAAAAAGTTAATAATACTAAAACATATGTTACTATGATTTCACTTTTCGCCTACATCATATACTAATTTCCCCTTTTACATGCAGCTTTAATATTGTCCAAACAATGGCACAAATAAAGAAACAAAGTCAACTGTCTACTCCCCACTGCCCACCACCCCATCCCCACATCAAACCTTTTGGGACTCTTCCCGCAGCCAGGCTGGAGGGCCCACTGGAGGGAGGGAGGGACTCCGCCTCCTCTTACGCTGGGGACAGGGTCTGGGCACATCTTCCTGTAAACGTGGCCAGGGGCCAGCATGCCCCCAAAGCCAAGGGAAGCTGCTCTCTGTGGGTTGCAAGCCAACCAGTTTTGCAGCAAGAGAAGAAAATTACCATCAGGTGAGGGTGTGTGTGTGGGGTGTGTGTGGTGTGTGTGTGTGTGTCTGTGTGTGTGTGTGTGTGTGTGTGTGTGTGTGTGTGTGTGTGTGTGTGTGGCGGGGTAAGGGGGCAGGGGGGCTCCTTGGCCATATCGTGTCCAAAGCCTCAGAACGAAATCTGCCTTTGGACAAGAGACAAGCAGAAAACCCTCAGAATTCAACTCAAAGCATTTGGAGAAGGGAGGGAGAAATTCTTTTGCCTGCGTCAGGGACAGACCCCAGGCTCACATGTGCCCACTCTCTCCTACTCTGGGCAAGCTGCATTAACCCAGGACGCCGCTTACAGGCAGGACCCCAGGTGCTGTGATTTAAACTGACTCAGGTGAGAGGTCCTGGGAGCCCAGCCTGCGTAGTGGGCCTGGACAGGGGAGCAGGGGGCCGGGGTGGTCGGGTGGCTGATCAGCCAAATCCTTCCACAAAGTTCCTCCTGCGCTGCCCTTCCAAAAACAGGCAGAGGCCTGAGGACGGGTTGAAATGAATGGGACTCGCCCCCTGGGTGAGAAAATAGTTCTAACTTGATTTTTAGGAGCCAATGCCTGCTGAGTTCTGGTACAAAATCATGGGTTCCTGCTGTTTGGATGCACTTTCCAGTGGACGTCCAAATTCTCTCCCCACTTAGGAGTCTGAACATCCAGCATCAACTCTGAACTCTCTGCATTTAAACTTTGCTTCCGGGAGAGGTGGGGAGGAGGTGAAATATAAAAATATTCAAGCAGATTATTGTCTACACATCCTAGGATGAATTCATTATTTGGCAAGATTATTTTTCCTACATAATTATCACCTGAGTGCTTTTTAATTAGCTAAAATGTCTTACTTTTCAACTAAAAGCAAAGAATATACAGTATACTTGAGTTATACTGAAGTAATAACAACTTCATTTAAGAAAATAGGTTTGACCCAAAACTCAGTGCAAGTGGCAAAGTTGACCATGACTGTACAGTATCTGCAAGAAAAAAAACAACAAACCCACGACACTCCGAGGACACCGGCCGATGGTGCCCAAAGCAAACCAAACAACAACAGAAAAAGGGTCTGAAATAAAACCTCAAAAAAAAAAAAAAAGCTTCCAACATTGAATTCTGTTCCATAAATAAGTACAAACTGAAATTGAACTGTGAAGCAAGAAAAATGACTATGTTAACAGTTACCAAACTAGTTCTAGCATCGGAGACAAAAGAAGAGGAATGTTGGAACCTGTTGATAAACGAGAAATGAAGTTTCCAGTTTCAGGATGAGAAAATTGAGGCATGCAGGACTTTTGCATATGGATATATATATATTTTATATATATATTATATATAATATGTACAGTCTAGCTATAAAACTTTGATGTGTATAGAAGCTGTCTTCAATGAAAAAATTGAACATTCAGAAGAAATTCCTGAGATAGGGTTTGTGACATGGGCCACTGAGAAAAAAAATCCGTGGTTGGGTCCTAGAGGTGTTATAGTCTATCCCTGTTGAGACTGAAATTAACCCACAGACAGGCAGTGTCACCACCGCCGTCTTTCCTTGCCTGGGCAAGGGGTAGCACCATTGTGAAGGGAACTGTGTATCACTCCCGCGTGGAGAGAGGAGGGAATACTTAGAAACAGTATTGCTGCTAAGAACGCTGTAGTGTGCACCAAATTCCTTCTTGGTTCTTCCAGACAACAGATGAACAGCACCGCAGGCTGACCGAGGAACCCCCTGGGGGGTGGGGGGGGAGACGTGGGAGAACTGGAAGGCGGGCCGGGTCACTAGGTGTACTCTTTCCGGGGCTGCTCGTCAGTCGTACACTTATCAGTCATCTCCTGGCAGAAGTCCACGGTCACCGTCTGGCTCCTGGATTCAAGAGGAGGCGCCCTCTCTGAGAAGGTTCCCGGCTCAGCGCCCTCCGGCCTCCTCCCGGAAGTACAGTTCTCCGGGGCGCAGCCGGGGGCCCAGGGGGGGCCGGGGGGAGCCGCTCCGGGCTCCAAGCAGCAGGGTGCGCTTTCGCCCACCGCACACTGCGCGGCGGCCAGGTTCTGATCGACGCCCAAGGGCGCGGGGTTAATACTGGAGGCTGCGGGGAGGCCCACGGGTCTGAGGACGGGGCAGTACCGGTGCAGGGCCTGGATCTGCTCAGGGCTCTGGATGTCGCGGCAGACTTCCTGGGAAAGGCAGGAGAAGTTGTCCAGCAGCTCCCCCATGCAGGCTTTCAGTTGGTTCCTCTCTGACAACAGCTTCTCTTTCTCACACACCTGGACAACAGAGGTAGAAAAGAGAGAAGGCCCCATCAAGCCTGAACGGGAAGACAGAAGCCCTGGTTTCCGGGGGTTTTCCAGCTTCCGTTTCTGCGTTTGGTAGGACAGGCTCACTCATGAATGACGAGGCCGGGATCTAGGCACCTACAAGACGTGTATTCAAGGAGCCTGGACGTGAGTTTCCTATCGGAGCAGCCTATCCAGGTGCGCCAGTGAGCCTGCCGCTTCCTCTGGAGAGTGACCAGCAACATTCCCACAAAACCAGAGAACTGCAGGGAGTCAAGGCTCTGGTTTCCTGGAATTTGGGGTTTGTAGAGCATCAGCTGGAAAACTCTCAGTCCCAAACTTTGTCGTTGAAAAATCCACCCCCCCCACCCGTGCATTAGGCTGCCATTTTTGAAAGTCAGAAATTGGCCAATTCCAACTTTATGACATTTTGGAAAAAGGCAATATTATGGGGTGGGGGTAAGACCCGTGGTTGCCAGGGATGGGGGGAGGGAGAGGGATGGACAGGTGGAGCACAGAGCATTTTTAGGGCAGTGAAATTACTCAGTGTACAGTCGCGATGGATACATTGTCCAAACCCACAGACTATACCACACCAAGAGTGAGCCCTGATGCAAATTATGGACTCTGGGTGGTTATGCTGTGTGGATTCAGGTTCCTCAACGGTAACAAATGCACTACTCAAGTGGGAGGTGTTGGTAATGGGGGAGGTGGTGAGTGCCGTAGGGGCAGGGCGCAGGGGAATTCAATTTTGCTGTGAACCAAAAACATCTCCAAAAAGAAAAGTCTATTGAAAAAATGAACGAAAATCACAACAAAAATCGACCACGGGCAATTTCACATGATTCGATCAAACCTCAGCAGGCTTTCTGGCCTTTGCGGCGGACAGACGGGACAGAGCAGGTCCTCCCGGGGACAGCTGGGGACCGCGCAGTGCGTCAGGAGCACCGGCTCTCCCTGGACACGGGAAGGGCCGACAGAGGCGTGGAGACCGAGTCCTAGCAGACTAGCCTGAGGTTCCGAGATGTCCTCCTCCAAGAAAATCTCACATAAGCTCTCGTGTTCCTAAAATTCGCCATCCCATCAGAGAGATGAATTTCGCTGCTAGAGGGGAGGCTGGTGAAAGCTTCACCCGAACTCGCTGAGCGAGGAGAGATGTGGAGGCTGCACTGGGGGCACACAGTGAAAGGATGAGGAAACTGGACATCACCACCAGATGGGAGGGAGAATGGAGCGGGGGGGGGGGGGGGCGGAGAGGGAGCGAAAGGAGGAGAGAGAAGCAAACATACGACATGGGGGCTCCGACACGGGAGCTGCACGTGCTGCTCACGAATGCAATCTGGCAGGCAGCGTGGGCTTGTGTGTCGGAGACAGATTTACACGGGGAAAGGGCACCTGCTCAAATATTTATAAATTTATCAAGAAAACATGTTTTAAAAATGAAAAATAAACAGATGTACAAGTGCAAGTTGAGAGAAATACATTATGCAAGTTTGCAAAAGCTGTGGCGTGCCACAGGCAGCGTGGGAGTGGGGAGCGAGTGTGTGTGCGCTGAAGACGCGCGGGGCGGGCCGGCCTGTCCCCGCCTGCCAGCGCCATCCGGGCACCCGGGCCAGGTGGGCGGGCCCAGCGCCATCCGGGCACCCGGCCAGGTGGGCGGGCCCAGCGCCGACACCCAGACCAGGTGAGCGGGCCCAGCGCTGAAGCGCTAGGGCGGTGGATAAGAAAGGAAGTACAGCAGGGAGATCTCCTTGCGAAAAAAATCTTACGTTTGTGGCCGTGCATCCCGGGGTGCCAGGAAGGCCTTGGGGGCCTGCAGAGATGGAGGCCACACCGCCCCGGCGTAGGAGGGCCATCTCAGTCCCCATTCTGTCACTGACCCCCTACTGATCTGCCAACTGTCTCGGGCCACTTTGAGGGAGAAAAAAATGAACTTATGCGGCGACAGTGTTTTGGCTGTCCGCAGGAAAGGCAGTATAAACCCAGGCCCTGGTTACAGGGGTGAAGCTCTAAGTCACAGACGGACACTGATGAGTAATGAGACCCTCACTCAGTGCGGAAACGCACCCTATTATTGAAGGGGTTTCCAAAACCAGTGGGAGGAGAAGTAGGAGATAACCTCTCCCGTTTTTCAGCTGAACAATATCAGCGGAGTGCTTTAGATATCTGCCTGGTGTGTGGTTTAGACTTTATTACTCGTTTATTGTTACTGGACTTTATTATTTGTATTGCAAAATTACACGGAAAGAATTCTAATTACAAAATCAGGCATTCCTTAAATACGGGCGATGAGAATCATTCTACTTCTGGGAGAGGGGCATGGGGCCGAAGGAACCCGGATGTGTGCTCAAGGCCCTGACGGCTCGTACTCAGCGGACTCAGCCTTGCTGGGTCCCTACCGAAGCCCCAGTGGGCTTTCAGAAGACCCACATTCACCAGCAGCAATGTCTTGCTTCCTTATGTGGCTTAAATACAAATTGTTGTTGTCGTTAAAGCAACATTAAAGAAAAAATTTAAAGAAGAAATTCGTAATCCCACAACCCAGTCACAATTTCAAATACATTTCAGGGCAACTGACATTTCCTGAGAGGCCTCCCTTGGCCTGCACTGGTGAGACTGAGAGTCAATCCAGTCACTGTCCTTGTTGTGAGGAACCTGCCGTTCGGGCCAGGGGACACAGACACACGCAGACACGCCGAGACTGCTGTGATAAGCACGAAGCCAGAGGTCAGATCAGGGCTCCCAGGGTGGGTGCTCAGCCTCACCGGGGACTCAGGATGTTCCCTCGAGAGGGGACAGTAACTTGATTCTTAAAAGATGAAGGATGAAGTCAGAGAAGAAAATGCTTGAGGAATGTCCAAGGTAGAGGGGGAGATAGCAGATGCACAGACAGAAGCAGAAACAGCAGGTGGCAGGAAGTACAAAGCGTTGGATTCTGTTAGGGGTCAAGTTGGAGGACAGGAGTGGAAGGTGAGGCTGGAGGTAGTAGCTACAGACTAAACTGTACGAGCAAGCACGAATATCTTGCTGAGAAGCTTGGGCTTTATTTTGCAGGTGAGGGGAGCCACTTCGAGGAGCAGGTTTCCCCTGCTTGGTGGGAGTTAAAAAAGAAAAAAGACCCTGAGGTCCAAGACTACCTTGATAACAGGTAACATTTACTCATGCTTTTCAAATGTCACTTGTTCTTAGGTTCTCATCAGGACGGTGGCCTACCATGAGGCAAAGGATCACCACGTATAATCTGAGGACCCAGACTTAGAGCATAAGCATATCACGTGGCTTCTCTCTTCTTCAGCCTGACATGGACATGGCACCTAAGATGTTTCCAGTATTTGGCCAGCAGAAAGGTCAAGCTGAATGAAGTTGCACTGGTTGCCTTCAAAGCTAACTCAGGAGCCAGAGGCCACCTGGATTTAGCTTCAGCTTGCTTACGGAGGAGAAGGGGGCACCGAGCTCCCAGTGAGGGGAGCCTGGGAGATGGGGGCTTGTTCCCTGAGACAAAAGGCACGGGGAAAAGGTGCCGGCCCCTTGGAGGCAGAATTGCAAAATCAAGGACATGGGGTTTTGAGGGCCTTCAGGAGATCACGTGGTATCCTATCTGGATTCTACATTCTGCTGTGGGAGGCAGGAGAAAGCAGTGGTGAAAATACAAGATTTGGGTTTGCAATCAAGCTCTGCCACACAGTGGGGAGTTGGCAAACCTCTCTGCACTCGTTTCCTCCTCTGTAAATGGAGAGAAAATAGAATCTAAGTCACAGGGTTGATGTGAGGATTAAATGCGATCATTTATAAAAACAGCTGAGAGTAACACCTGGTTCACACATGTATGCAATAAATGTTAGCTACTAGTACATGCTGAATGAACAAAGAACTCACTCTAAATGCAGGGAGGCTGAAGGATATAAAATACTGAAATGTGATCACACACCTGCACAGACACACACAATTCCAGATAGAAAGCTATTACTTGTGTTGAGAAACTTGTTTAAAAATAAACCCAAACCTCCCCGAATGGTGACCCTCTCTCCACTTCTCTAGCCTTCACCATTGCAGCCCTGTATGAGTCCTGCTCACTCCGGGTTGCTGATAAAAACAAACGGGTCAACTCACCAATTTGCGGATTTCACATTCTAAATTCTGAATACAGTCTAGTTTCCTCTTGCGGCAGCGCTGGGCCGCGATGCGGTTCTTGCTGCGCCGTCGGACGTCGTGAATGAACTCTAACTGTTCTGAGGTTAGCTTGTGCATCTTAATCATCATCTGGAAATCGTTCCTTGGAAGATCTGTGATTTGATCTACAGGAAAGGGAAGTTTGACCTGAAACCAAGAACAGTAGAATATGATTATGGTGGTTGGATTTTAGTTTGAATACCAGCTGGCAGAATATAAAAAAAAAAAAAAGGTAAAACCTCCTTTTAAAGATGACCAGATAGTACGAAAACTACTGTAAGCAAGCAGTGATTAATTCTTTCTTGTCTCAGATATAAATAAGATGTCACATTTAGAGAGTCAAACAGAACGTGAATTGTATACACAATTGTGTACAATTGTACACACAAATTGTAACGTGATTATCGCTCCTGAGATTTCTGAAGCAAACAGCATGGGAGATACTGGAAAATGTGGACTTTTTCACTGTTACAGCAATTCTCTAAGAAAGGCTATATAGTTAGTTGAAAACCTACTTCCATGGAGCCTTGACTCAATAAAAGATCATCATCTAAGGAATTATCTGAAATACTTGAATGAGGAGAGCACCACACACCTCGAAGAGGCTGGAAAGACGAAACAACCAGTGGGATTTTCAGTAACACGGCATAAGAAGAGGCAGCGAGAGAACTCGGGTAGTCTACACTGGGGTGGACTAGGAGTTGGAAGTGGGCTTTAGTCCTTCTACCAGACATGAGACCTCAGGCTAGTTACCTTACTTCTCTGAGCCTCAATCTCCTCATCTGCAAAATGGGGCGTGCTCCTGAGCTGGCTAGGGCTCTACAAAGCTGGGCACTTTGGCAGATTGTATTTTCCAAAAATACAATGGCCATCCCATCTCACGTTTCCTTTTACAACATGATGTTGACTTTTCCCTATCCAGAGGCGGGATGCACGTTTCTGCCTCTGGATCATCACCATGCGGTGGGAGTCACGGTGTGTGGCTTGAGGCTGGATCATAAAAGGAGCTGCAGCTTCCTCTTAGGCTTCTTGGGCTGCTCCCTCTGGAGGAAAGCAGCTGCCAGGCCTACAGGACTCCCAGGCAGCCCCATGGAAGGCACAGGCCCGTGTGGGGAAGAACTGAAGCCAACAACCAGCGTTACCCAGCCAGTCACATGCACGAACCACCTTGGACGTGGATTCTCCAGGCCCCGTCAAACCTCAGAGATGGGAGGCCCCAGCCGCTGACTTCGATCTCATGAGGTATCCCAAGCCAGAAGTGCTCACATGGGCCACTCCTGAGTTCTGCCCCACAGAAACGGTGAGATCTTAAATGATTTAAGCCACGGAGTCTGGGGATGATTTGTTATGCAGCAGTGATAACTGATGCAGATACTGTCAGCAGCAAGATTCCAATGTCCAGACTCTTGACAAAGGCAAATAAGCATTATCCAAGGAGAGGATGAGAGTCTCTGGATGGATGGATCTGTGTCCTCCTTATATTCTGTCAAATGCACAGGCCTGGATCTTCAGCACTGCCCTCTCCAAGACTCTTACTGATGATGCAGGGACTCCAGGGTTTGGTTCTGGTTCTGTTTCTGAAAAGGAAGGTTGCATGTTGCTTGGCTAAGAGACAAAGTGTCTGTCTCCTGGGCTCAGATTCACTTAATTCTTGCTTACATCAGCATCCGCTTTCGATGGACCAGCAGATGGCGCCATAAACCTAAACTTCCTTCAAGTGCCAGCCCCGTGCTGTTCAATGCAAACACGAGCTGTGATTTTGCCATTTCTAGCAGCCACATTAAAGGGAGTGAAAAGAAACAACTGAAATTCATTTTAATAGTATATTTAGTTGAGTCCAATAGGTCCACAATATTTTCAACATGTAATTAATATAAACCTTATTGAGATAGTTTACTTTTTTAGCACTACATTTTCAAAATTGGGAGGCGTATTTTGCACTTAGCACAATTCAGAACGAGGCACATTTCTAGGGCTCGATAGCCACGTGTGGCGTGTGGCTGCTACACTGGACAGCATAGCTCTAGGAGACGGAACGAATGGGACGCAGTGAACTGGAGTAACCAGAAAAACAGGAGGATCCGGGTTTAACTGATCAAAATATTTACAGGTGCAGAAACCAAGCCCTCGTTAACATTCAGAAGCTGCAGTGTTATGTCTGCGTCGTTCAGGGGAGTCAGATGAAGATACTCTATTCTGAGCTCAGGCTTTTGCTCTGATTGCATCAGATGCAGGAAGACGAGTCTAAATCCTGGCATTTATGGCTAGTTAATCCCCACACACAAAGGCATTCACACTGCACGATCATTTGACTTTTCTGTGGCTGGATGCAACTGCTTTGTCAGGTTCCTTCATAGCTCCGAGCCTGCTAGACGTGGCATTTGCCGAGGGCTCCCAGTGGGTGCTCTGATTCAACTTTCGCCTGGTGAACTGTATCCCGTGACACCTGTACAATTTTGGCCCAAGAAAGCAACATCGCAACCGCACACATTCCACCACACTCAGCGCAGCCCTGCTGCCACTGCAGGGAAAGCAAGCAGGCTTTGTCCATGGGCTGTGTCTGCACAGGGCCTGGATACGAAGAATGTTTGCTTTCCCTTTATACCCTTTGGATAACAAACAGATACTCCAATCCTGGACAGTGCCTAACTCACATGGGGATCAGCCAGGCGGGGACACGGATGTTTCCACACCAGGTGGAAGCCTTGTTTGCACCCAGAGGTTGCAGCACCGTGGGGCCTCGTGCAGTCTCCCCCTCTGCCGACAACAAAGCAATGCTGCTTCTGCGCTGAATCCTGCTTACTTCTTTTCCCAAAGAGTATGTACCTACAGTTCGGGCCACAGGGAAGTCAAAAGGCCTTCTAGACCGAGAGCTACTGTATTTAAAATCATCCAGACAGCGAATATAAAACGCCAGGGAAAGAGGACAGAGGTTGACAGGAAAAGGAAAAATCAACAATGCTTGTTTCAAAGTCCTTGAAGCAAAAGGCCATATAAAGTTTGGGCAGAGCTGTTGCAACTCCAGCTGCTTTTTAAAGAGGTCAAAGGAAAAGAAAATAGTCAGCTATAGACCTTCTTCCATGGGAAAGAAACCCCACAGCCAACCACTCTTGTTGCTTCCTAATAGGCTCTGTTGGCCCTCAGGCAAGGGAGAGCTTCCACGGACTACCAAGAGGAAGTCCCAAAGTGTGCTTGGGATGCAGGAGTGGTTAACTTGGCCACAGCTCTTTTTTCTTTGCAGAGCAGTAAGTTCCAAGCCAGTGGACATCTTCCCTGGTGATAAAGAGCAGCCAGAGACCCCCTTATGGATCGGGGAGAATATTCCATTCTTAAGCTTGCAGGCCCCCCAACACTCCCCGAACGGGGATCAAAAGTCAGCTAATGTGACTTGGCCTTCGAAGGCTCAAATGCTTCAGAAGGGTGGAGACCCTTCTCCCATTCTTCTGGAGAATTCTTAGAACCCAAATAGGCCCTAGAGGGCTTACCATCTTATTTATTGTCCCTCCACACACTTCTTCCAGGATTTTACTTCGCAGCAGTGGTTTCGTTTTCATTCACTGGACTCTCAGAAACAGTGCAAAACACCCAACGTAACAAGATGAAATGTCCTGCCAGTTCCCTTCACCACATGTCTGAGCGCTGGCCTGCACCTGCGGTCAGCTACCAGATGCACAGAAGGTGAAGCCCATCAGGCCTCGGGGGCTAAGCATGCTGCATAGCAGGGGAAGGGCCCGCGGGGCTGAGGGTACTGATTTCTCATGGGTGCTGCTCATCCCCACCCCTCCCCCCGCCTCGGCTTTCGGTAGCGACTCCGAAAATGAGGCGCAGCCCCTGAATCAGCAAGGTGTATCCCGTGGGCCCAACAGGACCCCCGGCATGGTCTGCTACTGTTGACTTGCTACTCCCTCTCCTCCTCGGCCCTCTGGAGCACGACTGGAAGAACAGGACAGAGGGCTTTTCAGCCCAGTTGCAGGACCGAACTGAGAAACAGCAACCGGAGCGGGGTTAGATGTTCTGGGCACTCCAGCTCATGAGCACCTGGTGAGATGGGGTGCCTCCTCTCGCCCAACAGAAATTCGTTGTTCCACTTCTCTCCTTACCAACAACCACCCTGTTCTGCAGCCAGAATTACTCTTTGCTCCCAGTTTAGCAAAAATAACCATTAAAAATTATATAAGAAATATAACTTCTTGCAGAAAATTCAAATATGAGACAAAAGAGGAGACAAAATTCCCACCCCCCAAACAATGGCTGTCTTGCTCGGATGGGCTCCCCTGTGACCTGTGCTTCCTCTGTATCTTTTGTGCAGGGTTGTAAGCAGACCACAGCCCCCTCGCCTCACCGTGCCTCTTACCACATTTCACTTGCCCGGAGCTGCTGGTCGGCTGAACGGGAGCTACTGGAGAAGCAGGGCAGCGACGCAAAGGTTGCAGAAAAAGCTGAAAGCAAGCATTTCCTCTAGAAATCCCAGCTGAAGCTGGTTTGCAAATCTTCTTTCCTGCCTCCTTTCTTGGTTTCACTACCAGATGTTGAATAGAAGCCGCAGGAGTCGGATGCTAACAGTACCCCGAGGCCCAGCACCCTTGACACCTATACTCTTACAAGACCCTGGGATCTCTGTGCCTCGTCCGGGGGTGGGGGAAGCAAGATGCCCATCGGGCTGATGATTCAGTGCTGCGGGCAGCGGGACAGCCAGGTCCATGCTAGACAGATGCCTGAGACAGAATCTCCCATCTCCACTAAGAAACGTTTCCTGCACAACTGTCCTTCTACCCTCTATTTGCATGGTCCAGTTTGCAGAACAAATGAAGGACACCTGGGATTTAGTTGTACTGCAATTAATTAGCTGTCTGACCTCAGGCCAGTTTTTCATTCTCTCTGTCCTGACGTTCTTTGAGGATCCGTGAGAGAAAGATAATACATGCCCTACTTAGCTTACAGGACGGCTATGAAGAATAAAATTGGGTAAAAGATGGAGAAAGTGCTTTGAAAAGTCTGAATTGCCTGATAGATATGAGGTATTATTAATTCTGTTGATTAGTCCTATCTTTCTTTGTCACATGGTTTCTTCTTCCAGACAGACAGTACGCTTTGGAATTCCAGATGCTAGGAACATCTTTCTAGACAACACAAAAACATCGTTTTAATTAGAAATACGGCCGACTTCTATGCTGCCTAGCAAAGTTTTCTTTTTATTAAGCAGACCAATCAGAGGCATTTTAAGAAAGATGCCTGATTCAATGAACCACAAAAAATGACTGTAAAATTTTTACATACAACATATGTCTGGAAGTTGGCATGTGGGTGGAAGAGTGAGAGTCAGACACGGCTCTTCCATTTTATTACATGTCAGACATTATTTCTCCCTGCTCCCACACACACGCATCAACACAAACGTACACACATCCTTACTCTCGCACGCTTTATGCCTCCTGTCATGAAATGTGTTAATAAAGCAGGTCCAACTAACCGATCCTTTTGGCCATGCAAACTGTCTTTCTAGTGCTTCCTTACTAAAACCTACAATTAGGGGCGCCTGGGTGGCTCAGTCATTAAGCGCCTGCCTTCAGCTCAGGTCATGATCCCAGGGTCCTGGGATGGAGCCCCGCATCGGGCTCCCTGCTCAGTGGGAAGCCTGCTTCTCCCTCTCCCACTCCCCCTGCTTGTGTTCCCTCTCTCACTGTGTCTCTCTGTGTCAAATAAATAAATAAAATCTAAAAAAAAAAAAAAAAAGAAAAGAAACGGGAGCCCTTGTGCACTGCTGGTAGGAATGTCAAATGGGGCCATCACCTTAGAAGACAGTCTGGTAGTTCCTCAAAAGGTTAAAGATATCGTTATCATATCATCTGGCGATTCTACTGCTAGATACATAATGAAGAGAACTGAAAACTTATGTCTACAAAACACTTGTACACCAATGATTATAGTCAAAAAGAGGAAGCCACCCAAATGTCCCTCAACCGCTCAACGAATCAACAAAGTGTGCTCTATCCACAGAGTAGATGATTATTCAGCAATAAAAAAGAACAAAGCACTGAGATATGGTGGACCCGCTGGTACATCAATGGCAAGGATGAACCTTGAAAACATTATGCTCAGTGAAAGAAGCCAGACACAAAAAGCCACATAGTTATGAAATGTTCAGAATAGGCAAATCTTTAGAGATAGAAGGTAGATTAGTGGATGCCTGGGGTTGAGGGGAGGACAGTGAGGAGCGGCTGCTAATGGGGATGGTGTTTCTTTTTGGGGTGATGAAAATGTCCTGGAACTACAGTGGAGATGGTCCAAACCTTTGTGAATCATTAAAAATCCCTGAATTGTTCACTTTAACGGGGTAAATTTTATGGTGTGTGAATTGAATCTGAATTAAAATAATGACCCTCTGTGAGATATACATACATAAAACTCAGAAATGACAGAGGTACATTCCTCCCCAACTTTGCCTCTTATTTTTATCTTATTCTCCATATTGCCTTTTTAGTCATATGTATATTTATGAAGCAAATTAGGACCTTGTTATACATTCAGTTTTGTTACTTTTTCTACTTAATGTGACCTGTTCATATTTTTCATCATTGGAAGTAAGACAGAAATTCCCAGACTGACTTCTTAAGTAATATAGCAAACCCAAAAGTCATAAAGAAAAAGATGGATAACTTGACTGCATAAAACTTAAACATTTCTTTCTATATGGTAAAAAGATGCCATAAATAAAAAGACCAAGTAGGAGAAACTATCGGAAACATTTCTAATAAAAGGTTAATATTCCTGTATTAGGGATTAAAGATCCTATAAATTGATTTAAAGATGAACAACACAAGAGAAAAATGGGCAAAGATGGAAAGTGGCAAGTCACAGGAAGGGAAATATAAATGGCACATACACATGAGAAAAGATGTCAACCTCATTAGTTATCATCTTTTACCCAGCAGATGGTCAAAATTTAAAAGGACTGGTAACAGCCAGTATTGGCAAGAGCAGGGGGGATGGACATCCATAAATTGCTGAAGGATACAACCTTTTGGGGAAGTAGTTAGGGAGTAGTTCACAGATAAGCATCACCTTTAACCCCCTTCGGGGATTCTAACCCACAAAAATAAAAGCACCACTACTAAATATGTTCACAAAAATGTTTATTGCAGCAATTTTTATAAGAAGGGAAAAAAACTGGAAACACCTGGACTGTCAGTTGATAGATGGTAGCTATGAGAGCTATAAGCTGTGATTTGTGGGACCCATGGATATTAAAGAAGTATGCTTTAACCCGATGTGACTGACCTAGAGGCATGCACATAGTAGAACAGCTCTGTAAAGGAAGCACATTGCTGAGTAATTGTACAGTAAATGCCATTAAACTAAAACTTTAATGGGGATATGTGTTTGTATTTTGTAGCAGGCACAGAGAGAGCCTGTTAAATTTGGTATGTTAGGGGCTGGGTATGTTGTGTTTGATTATTTCAAAGAAGAAAGTAATTTTAAAGAGCTGATTGTTGAGAAAGGACAATATTGTGCTCACTGAAGATCTCTTCAAAGCCAGGGGACAGTTAAAAAAGAGGAGAGAAGTCAGGATCCGTGAGACGCTACTATAACCAGAACACCTTACCGACTGTAAGGAATGCTGATACTTTCCTTTTGATCTAACATTTGGCTCCTGACTGAGGTGGAGGAAGGGAGGCTGGGAAGGAGCCTGGCCCATCTGTCTGGAGCACTGGACAGGTGCCTGGCCGGAGGTGAGGACTCTGTTTGGTTTCTGACTCCAGTGTCTCCTTGGGCTTCACTCAGAAGGGGAGTCACCTGAACCTCTTACAAGAACAGATCAGGGCAGGATCAGACCAACAGATGTTGGCCTCTTCTCGATCAGTTCAGTTCAGTTCAGTTCAGAAAAACAAGTGACAATTCACATTGTGAAGGAAGGATTTGCCTTCAATGTTACTACTGGGGACCACGCTTCCACTGGGGTCAAAGTAACTCCTGGAAGCAAGTTACTAACTCAAAGAGGAGAAGTCATGCTGAGTCCCTGAGACCTAATCTCTACTCTAGGAAAACTAAGATGTCAAACTGGGATGAAGTTTACCTTTACTCTAACAACCCTGTCCAAAATGCCCTCCTGAAGGGGGCTAAATGTGATTCTTGAAACGGCATAGAGCTCTGGTAAAAGTTCCTGCTTTCAGTGTTTAGAAATTAAAAGAACGTATTTTTTTTTTTTGAAAAGTAAAAGTAAAAATATTTTTAAAGCGCTGGTATTTTTCACGACTTTTTTATAGGTTGCACGAATTGTCCTTTTGACTGGTTCATTTAGAACAGAGACGTTCTAAAGGTAGACAAGTGATGTGGCCCAAACACACAGGAAAAACACACGTGCTCTTGTTGGTGGCATTTAACTTGAAGAAGTGACTTTAAACTCTCTTTTGGGAGACGAGAGAGACAAAAGGAGATGATCAGAAACTGACAGTTCCTTGAACATACGCAAATAACATGACAACACAACCCCTTCAGCTTAATGGTGGGGCTCCTCTTAGGGGAGAGACAAAGATAAAGACATTTGTCCTTTTCTGCAGACACCAATCCTCAGCAAGATAAATCATTATGCTGATGAACCTGACCCAGGGACTAGGCTTCTGGATCAGGGGCGCTTAGGAACAATGTCAGGGGAAAAAAAGAAAACCTCCCCTAAGTTATGACGAAAGGAAGAGAAAGAAGGAAAGAGAAAGCGCAAATCTTAGCTGGGGGGCGGGGGGCACACCGGTGCCCCTGGTTTGGGGCACTGGGCACAACCCAAACCTGAGGGGACAGGGTGTATTCTCAGACAGGAAGAGTTCCCATTCAAATCTCCTTTATAATTTCTTTGAGCTACATTAAATCCTTGCAGCGTGTTTCTGTTTTACTCCATTTTTCCCCCCAGGCAGTAACAGATGAGCTGGGAGCGGGCTCCCTAGCAACATGAGGAAGTGACCACAGGGCATCTCTGCCGTGGCCACAGGGAGCTTTGGGATCTATTTCAAAACATGCCCTAACTAAAACCTCATGTGCTTCTTACCAATCTTGCAGAGGCTGAATCCACCGCACATGGCTCTGTGAAAAGGCACCTCATCCCCTGTGGCATTTCTGCTGTCTGGTTGGGTTAACATCCCTGCTTTCCTAGGGGCCAATATCCCGGGAGTGTGGCCGGGGGCCGAAGGCGCAGGCCTAAGCAGCTCTGAGCAGGGGCTTCTTTGAGCAGGGGCTTCTCTGGGCAGGGGCTTCTCACCGGGCCTGCTCCCGCTGCTCCCAAGGCAGCTCTGAGACCCAGGGGGCAGTGTCAGGTTGGTTCCTTGTCAATCAGCCAGACAGTGCCAGATCATGACACAGGACTCCCTCAGATCTTTGCAGGGGCCTCTCATGTTACAGAGGGAAAGGGGAGCAGAGGGGGCGTCTATTCTTTTCTCTCCTCAGCCATGGGAGTGTTGCTCACCGTGGGGCTGGTGGTGTTCCCGCTCCATCTCCCGGCATTGGTAAGATGGAGGGAGCCTTTGGGAATTTTTAGCTACAGAGCACGGGAAGGCACTTTGCTTTCAGGGTGAGCAGAAACTGCTACTCGCGCCCACTCCTCCTCAAAGTGACCTTTCATCATTGGTGGGGAGTTCAGGAAACGATACGCTACACAGTTGTGTGTGTCTGACTAGGGTGCTCCTGCAGGGCCCCCCGGGAACCAGGATGGAGGGGGAGCGGTCTGTCGCCTGCACTGCAATGGACAAGGGATGGCCCCGGGGACTCCTGCTGACAAGGAAAACTTAAAGGGTGCTGGACGAGCACCTGTTATTGTGGGTCTGTCTACTGTCAATCAATTTTGAAAGTGATTCTCTATTTTCTTTCACCCTGAAGGGGTGCAGCGCCAGGATGAGGGTGATGAGTACGGCACCCTTTCAAAGCAGATGGAGAAGGAGACAGGGAGGAGGAAGGGGGAGATCTGAAGTACCCGGGCATGCTTTCATGCATTAGACTGAACTTTTTTTTTTTTACTAAGCAGCTCGCCTCTGCTTGTTGAGTACCAAAATCTAGATCAAATTTCAAGTGCCTTCTAGGACAAAAGTGGTTAATTTGGAATAACTCTGAAGCATCCTGCCTCTGTGGATGGGAAAGGCAGTCCCTTTCCTGGAACCTTTAATCTGGGAGTGCTGGGGCAGCAGGTAGAGTCCAGATAAAGGACTGCAAGAGTGGATCACATGCTTGAATTTATGCGGGTTCCCTACCTCCTGGCCCCTGTCCTGCACGGGACACGACTCACTGTCTGCTTCCGAGAACGATCCGGATTCGTCGCTGGAGTTGGTTCCATAAGACTGCTCACATTTAATTTGGGGTCGGACTTGGTTGTACATTCCATCTCCCATCAGGCCTGGTTCCTGATGTTCTGTGGCTAGGAATCTGGCTCCCTGGGAACAGGGCGAGGAGGAGAACTCACAGAGAGGGAGGCTGCAGGGTGAGCCCCCGCTCCCATCCTCTGCGTAGGAATAGGAGGAGCATGAGCTGGAAGTCCTGGTCCTGGTCTCCAAGGGGGGCGAGCGAGGGCAGACTTTGATCGGCACCGGGCAGCTAGTGTTGGGCCGTATCCTTCCTGGCAAATGGTCAGCCATCAGCCCACCGTGGGCGTAGGCCTGTGAGCTGGGGAGGGACTGGCCAGCCCCCACCCACAGACCCTTTGGCACCGGCTCGGAGAGGTCTTTGTCCAAACTGCTTACCCCAGAATACGAATGCACCGCAGTGCTCACTTGGTCACAAGCGCTCGAGGAGAAGATCACACTTCTCCGGTCCAGCTCTCCTTCCTGTTTACAGAGAGCCTCCAACCCAGGCCCCTTGAGGGGCGACCCCATGGTGAAGTTGGACGGGTCCTTCTGGCCCAGGTGGGGCTGTCCGTAATTCCCCGGGAAAGGGGCGTAGTCAGTTTTAAGGTCACCCTGAGTGATCCCCTTGTCAAAAGGGCACGCTGAACTCCTGGCAAAGTGCTGCTGAGAGGTACTGGGCAGGCCAGACAACTCCACACTATTTTTTATGCTGAACAGAGACCTTAAACAGGAGGGGGAAGACACGCTCCTGGATCTCTCCAGGCAGGTGGCCCCGGCGGCGGGGGCGGGGCCGGGGGCGGGGCTGGGCTGTTTCCGGTCCATTTCAATATCACCCGCTCGTTCCTTGCTGTCAGGCTCATCTCCGGACAGACAGAGCGTGATGCTCTCTTCCTCGTTCTCTTCACTGGGCGGCTCACTTTTAATCTGCCCCACGGCAAGCCCCGGCTTGAGGCTGTTGCTAGAGTTCTCTTCACTGAATGTGCTTGCAAAACCTGAGGTACTGTGTGATGATGCATTGTAGACATTCTTGGTACATGCAAGCTGGTATTTCTTGTATCTGGGGTACTGTGTTAACGCGTCCTTTTCAGAGCTCTCCTTGGTGTCGGCCGGCACATCCGACTCGGGCAGCAAAGCTTCTTCCTTCTCGGCTACTGGGATGGCGGTGGCCTCAAAGCTGATGGGGTCTGGAAGCATCTGGTCCCTGGGGCACGCCATCTTGGCCGTCTCGGAGTCCATCGTCTCCTCCTCCTCCTCCTCCTCCTCTCCCGCGGAGTTCTCACGGTCCTCGTGCGGGCGCTGGCACGCCGTGTCCTTCCGGCACACGAACAGGCCATCCTCACTGTTCAGGAGCTGGGTCTGCAGGAAGCTGAAGCAGGAGTCCTCCAGGTTATGCATGCGCAGGAACTCAGCACAGCGGATGACCTCGCGGATGTTTTCTCTGCTGAGTAATAGTTTGGCGGTGTAGGCAAACTGTAGCAGAGGCCCAAAGCCCCTGGCCGTGACCTGCAAAACAAACAGGGAAATTGCCGACGTTACCATCAGCACGGCTATTGTCCCAAATCCCTCAACTGAAGCAAGATAACCAGACAGTGCTAATGTCCCAGAATAGAGACTGCAAAGGAGCAGTTAATCTCGCACTGGGTCAGCAATGCTTCTGCCTCCAATAATTAGTGCCTGTCTCGTGCATGCCTCGCTCCCCTTCATCACCTGGCACATGGCATTGAAAATCACCAGGGTCAAGTGGCTAAACAAGATGGCAATGGGCTCAGCGTTTATGCTAATGAAATATCCTGGCAAAAATGCACGGTAACAATGGGAAGCCTATTAATTTCCCTCCCAATCAGTCCCGTGGAGAGCCCTTCTAGTAAGGAGAGCCGTGACACTTGCAGCTCACTCGAGCCAAAGAAAGCATTCTATTCTTTTTCTGGGCAACTGCAAAACTGGCAATATGGCCTGTTAAACCTGAAAGTCCACAGGGGTTGAAAAACAGTTTTCCCTCACTTAACAAGTTAAAGAGTGACATGAAAGCAACTTCTGTTTTTCTCATTCATCAGGGTTTCCAGATGGGACTTTTCAGTCATCACGTCATACCTGACCTTACAGGGATACCAGAGATGACGACAATCCAAAGCAGTGTTCTCAACCCCAAAATCAACTCCTGGCTCAGAAAGAATGGGGGTTACACAACTAAACAAACCGGCTGCCATTTAAATGGTTGAAGTTGCTGAGCGGCACAGGACACAGGCTATTCCTTCCCTAATTATGAGCGGCGGCTTTGCCAGGCGGCTGTCTCCTTTCCTGCTCAATCTTCAGGAGCTCAGCCTACTAATGTCAGGTGCTCCTCATGCTTTACGTTTTATCGACTGAAAATGTGCTATTTTTGCACTGTGAATTGTGCAAGACTGTTGAATCACAGATCTGTACTTCTGAAACAAATAATGCAACATATGTTAAGAAAAAACAAGAAGAAGAAGATAGCAGGAGGGGAAGAATGAAGGGGAGTAAGTCAGAGGGGGAGACGAACCATGAGAGACGATGGACTCTGAAAAACAAACTGAGGGTTCTAGAGGGGAGGAGGGTGGGGGGATGGGTTTGCCTGGTGATGGGTATTAAAGAGGGCACATTCTGCGTGGAGCACTGGATGTTATGCACAAACAATGAATCATGGAACACTACATCAAAAACTAATGATGTAATGTATGGTGATTAACATAACAATACAAAAATTAAAAGTTAAAAAATGTGCTATTTATGCACGGCTTTGCATCCACGTACACACCCCTATACACGCAGAGGGTGACTTAGACAATTAGAAATACCTTGCCTAAGGCTAACTGTTTTCTCAGATGGGAGGGGATTAAACTTGCCAGTATTCAGGGCAGGCTTCCTCACCCTATATGCAAACCTACATGCATCTTCTAGGTTCTTGCAAACACTGCTGATCCCATAGGAAGGGGAGGCAGATCTGCGGATCGTGTGTACAAATCGAATGAAAGCAGCCAGCACAGGGTCCTTGCTGGAAGCTCTAGGAGCAGTAATATCAAAATATCTGTTAAGGGTGTCGGTACAGAGCAAGTTGAACTGGACAGCTCTGTGGCTGACTTCCACATGTGTTGAATTCACGGCAGCACACAGAGCCAAAACTCCTGTGAGGACTTCTATCCGTTGTTTGCGATTCAACATGGACACCACCTTCTCCGGGAGCGGTCTCCCAACCTCTTAGAACAAACGATACCAGCCTCTCAGCCCCATCGCTAGGGTGAGGAAAATGCCCTGGATTGTTCAGGGCAGCACTGAACATGCGGCATTCCTTCCAGCCAGGGACATTTCTTAGATATATAACTGAATGGGATTTTAATTGTTCGTATTTTGGAAGGACTTTAAATAAAATTCCAAATTTAAAAAACAAAAAACAAAAAACAACCCTCTGTCAGTTAATGAGTCCCAAGATATTTGGTTAAAAAAAGAACACAACAGAAAAACATGACCGCTAGACTCACATTATAGTTCCACAAGGGCAATCATTGCTATCCGACTTTTATTATACTTAATTGGGTCTGTTTCTACCGTTAGACAGCAAGCTCCTTCAGATCAGGGATGGCTTCATTTCTCTTTATAACTCTGCATCTGATTAGGGTCTCTAACATGGTATACAGCCGATGAAAGCTTGTGTGGTGCTGAAATGTCGTAAGTCTACCCGTGCCTCTAATGTACAACTACAGTGTACAGAACGTAACAACACGGTCTGTTTGGCGAGTATCGTCTCAAATTACTTTTGCAGTGAGTCACTGTGTAAACCAATAAACCACACCAACCGACCAGTCAGGGCACAGCAACAGTCCTTATTTGTCCTAACCCCCAGTACCATTATCGAAACGGAGCTCATCTGACCTACCTTTGTGTCCTACTAAGCTGACATGGTAAGAGATGCACCAAATGCAGTATCTGCTATATCTGTTTTATGTATTTCCCCCCAGGAACCTTTCAAAGGGAGTGCAAGGCAAGGAAGTACACATTTACAAGTAACCAAAGGATGCATGGGAATGTCACATGACCCATTCCTTCGCTGTAATGTGACTGCGCAACAAAGAGAAGAATGGCCTAATCAAGGCACTGTTGACCCCTCCATAAGGAAGCATTTTCTGCTCCGCTCCCACGCAATCTGCCAGTTGCTGAATGGAACCACACATCTCGAGTTTGGATAGATGTGCCCAGCATATGGGAAATGGGGGAAACTCACCTCGATGTCACTTATATTTTTTGTAAAGTCTTCCCTTATGGTCATTCCCTTTTTATTTCAATGCCATTGGTCTCAATAAGTCCCGACACTGTCCCCCACTATAGCTGTTTTAAAGAAAATTCCTAGAGAAACCAGGAACACCCCTGGGGATGACTAGATCAGTCATGGGGCATCGCCACCTGCCACATGGCTACACGGAGCTGGAGAACACGCCTCTCCATGCAGGGACAAGCTGATGCGAAAATGTATGAGTGAGACTGAGGATGCCAATGAGCAGAGTCTCCACATCCCAAATCACATCACCGATCCTTTTGGGCTGAGGAGACATGATGAGCTTGAGATGATCATCATATGGTCCTTAAAGAGTCATGACTAAAGACAGGATTGTAAACTGTCATTCAAGTTCAAAGCAGAGGAAATGGTGCCTTCACCATGAAATTTCAAGAGTCCATAACTAGCTCTCCCCTCACACAAGTTTAAATCCTGCCTGGTCATATTCAGTTCTGCTAAATTTTTGCTCAGTTTCTGTGTGCAAGGCTTTGTCTAGTTACCATCTACCAAGTACTCCTAGTGCCCAGCACCATGCTAGCTGGTTCTCATAATGCACTGCAAAGCAGGCGTTGGAGACAAGGAAACAGAAGGAAGGAGGTGAAGGAGTTCGTTCAAGGTCACAGAGCTGGGATTCCCACCCAAGTGCCATAAGGAACAGGTAAGTACAAGACCAGGCCCTGTGCCCAAGAAACCTACCATGTAGCTTTGTAGATACACCTTAGCAATGGAAAGTTAGTTATCAAGTAACAACATCAGTCAACAATGGAAAGGCTATCACAAGATTACATAATGATTAATTGTCAACTGAGAAATCCCGACCAGCTCAGGAGAGAAGGCGACTGCTGAGGTCTGTGGCGATCCCTTGAACCCTCATGAGCAGGACACCTGGAGTGCAGTGAAATCGCCGTAAGTCCACCCTGGGCCGAGAGCTGCTTCGATACAACGGGTATGTCTGAACCGCTCGGTGCAGGAACCCATCTCTGGTACACTATTTAGGCCAGCTATGATAACTCCAAATACACAGAACAGAAAGCAAGTGCCCTTCACACCTGCAGGCCATGTCAAATCAGGCAGAGGCTCTCTAAATACTGGTTTTAGCCTCCATCTCGGTAGCCTGCACCGTCTTTCCATTTTTAGGAATCATTTAAACTCACTCAACTGTACTCAGAAAGCAAATATCCAGGTACCAATGGAACGCTGTATGTTTATGAAACCATGATCACAAGGCTGCATTGTTATTTACTTTCTGTTTTTCACAAGTAAGGCTCTGATAATGGGAAAAATAAGAAGGGGTGGAAAGTGGAGAATCACATATAAAACTAATGACCCATAAAAAGGTTATTTAAAAAGGTAATGATCATAGAGTTAAAGTGGAATGACGTGGCTAGAAATAGCAAACCGGTTCCGTTTCACTGATGGGAATGGAGCTGTGTTCCACTGCTCTCTTGCCCTCTGCTTGCTCCCAAGCAGGTGATGACCTTCTCCAGCAGCTGGCACACACAAGGCAAGTGGCCTTGACCTTTGGGTTTCAGGTCTGAAAGAAACAAGGTCAAACTACCAAACCCATGTGCTATGGTGTGAGTCCACATGAGGATAATGTGTTGAAAATCTGACCCACTGAAACTATGACCCTTAACCTTTTGTTCCCATGGGTTCTGGCATATCCTCGCTATGCTGTTGGTGAAAGGAAGATGAACTGATGAACACTCAGCTGGTGGGGGCACGTTTGGGTGCTGTTTGCAAAGCTCCCTCTCCGGAAGTACCGGGTTTGCTGCTGGAGAGAGCCCCTGAAAGGAAACATCTAACAGTTTCCTCGCTCTGGATTATTACAGGGATCAGGCAGGTGGGCTTCAGGTGTCTACTGAAAACAGGGCTTGGGAATTTTTAGGAGACTTGGAGCAGCATTCTCTACTTAAGCCAAGGTCTTCTCAGTTGGTTCTTGCAGGACATACACGCAGTTGTAGCACTGAGCTCACCTGCAGAAGGCTGATCAGATGAATGGGGAGCTCTCAGGACTGTTTTCTAGGGGAGGGATGGCACACTTCTCAAGGCTGCTTAACTACAGCCTTACAAAACACAGAATCTTTTACCTTCAGCCACATCATGCATACGTCCCCGATGAAGCTGGATCTCTTATACACGTGGCAGGGGCTGGGAAGACGATGGTAACAAAGCTATGCTGGATGGCTTTTTAATACACTGAGCCACGGCCATCCCTCTGGGTTCTATTTGCACAGCAAGGCACTTGTCAAAGAAAACAACACTGGGGACAACTCACTCTTCCTTTCCACCCCCACACTGCACTGCCTCCGATTCTGCAGAAGGGAGACTGATTTGGCAATGAGGTGTCACTTCTAATCTTAATTTTCTTTTTTGAAAGATTTTATTTATTTATTTGACAGAGAGAGACACAGCGAGAGAGGGAACACAAGCAGGGGGAGTCGGAGAGGGAGAAGCAGGCCCTCCGTTGAGCAGGGAGCCCAATGTGGGACTCAATCCCAGGACCCTGGGATCATGACCTAAGCTGAAGGCAGGTACTTAACCAACTGAGCCACCCAGGGACCCCTAATCTTAATTTTCTATAATCAATATCCATATTATCATACATTTCTCCCCAAAGCAGCATGCTATACAAGCATATTACACTTGCATCTGGATGTATTTGTTAAATTAATTAACTTCACTCTTTCAACAAAGCTTCTGGTCATTTCAGTATTAATTTAGCTAAAAATAGAGCCAGAGAAACCAATCTTGTTTCCATTCCCAAAGTAACAACAACAAAAATAAACATTTAAGTTGATTTATACATATAAGTATATAATTTCATATAGTGATTTTTTTTCCTAAAGAAAGTTAATTATCTGTGCTAGTAAATGTGGCTTAAAAGCATAAAATTGTCTTTTCTCTCCTCTGCAGGCTTGAATTTGGGTCTGCAGCCACAACATAAAGTTCCTCTCCTATTTGTAAATCTGCTCCTTGAGATTCTCTACCTGATCATTTAGTCACTAGTTTTTACTTTTTCCTTCATTCATTCATTCCCTCACCAACCATTACTGGGCACTCGCTGTGTACTGTGTGAGAACTGAAGGAACCGGCTTTCTGGGATTCAAATCCCAGCTCTACTATGTACTGGCTCGGTAACTTGGGCTGGTTACTTAACCTTTCTGTTCTTCAGTTTCTCCAACTGTAAGACAGGGATACCAACAGTGCCTGTCTTGTGGTAAAACCTTTGGAACAGGGTCTGGCATTGAGTAACAACGATTATTGTTGCAATTATTACAGAAACGAATAAAAATAGTTGCTTTCTCCAGGGAGCTAAGAGGGCGACCAGGGAGACAGATGTTTAATACAAAGGTCTACAGTGTAATCTAAGTATGTAACAGGTTTTTAAAGGGTGCTAAGGGAGGACCAAGCTGGTGGCAGTAACTGCTCAGGGCATCAGTTGGAAAAGGTGCCTTTGCCTTGAACGTTGAAGGCTGAGCTAAAGTTCATCAGAATAAGTCAGGGCGCCTGGGTGGCTCAGTTGGTTAAGCAACTGCCTTCAGCTCAGGTCATGATCCTGGAGTCCCGGGATCGAGTCCCACATCAGGCTCCCTGCTCTGCGGGGAGTCTGCTTCTCCCTCTGACCCTCTTCCCTCTCGTGCTCTCTATCTCTCATTCTCTCTCTCTCAAATAAATAATAAAATAAAATCTTTAAAAAAAAAAATAAAGTTCATCAGACTAAGTCAAAGAATGGTATGGTTCACTCCCTCCTCTCCTGGCTCTTCCTCCAATGCCAATTTATCTGCGAGACCTTTTCTGGGCCTCTATTCACAACTGCCCTCCTCCACTCCACTACCCAGACTGGCTACATGATTTTCAGGAACAGCAGAACATTAAACTAAGTGCAGGGTCCTTCTGAGCATGGGACCTTACACAGGTTGTGTGCCTATGAATATGGCTGTGTCAACATGTGCGTGCGTGTGCACGCACCCTATCCCCTGCAGTTGAAATGGGCTCCCTGATTTTAGTGGGGGAGACGCCATCCAAACAGTGGAACTCCATTACAGTTAAACTCCAAAGGCTAGCTGGCATGGCTACCAGGGTCAGGAGCATAGGTCAGTGGTCACCAGCAGGATCATGGGTATCCTGGAAATACATGGTCAGCCTACTAAGGTACTTTTTGGTTGGTTCAAAAAGGGGAATCAGGTAGGTTCAGTGAACAAAGACCTGACTTGAGTCCACTCAGATGAGACTCTATGAGTCCCCATAATTAAGAGTCATGATCTCAGACTGGAGTCCGTTCGTGGACTCAGATTCCCTGACATTAATTCCTGGGAACTCTTGAGGAAGGATCCTACAATAATCCACATTTTCACTATAACGATTCCTGTCACATGGGTTTGCAGAAACATATTATCTTGTAGTTTTTCCTAAATCGTGCACTAAACAAACTTTTTTTTAGATTTTATTTATTTGAGAGAGAGAGAGAGAGAGAGAGAGAGAGAGCATGAGCAGGGGGAGGGGCAGAAGGAGGAGACTCCCTACTGAGCAGGGAGCCTGATGTGGGGCTCGATCCCAGGACCTTGGGATCATGACCTGAGCCAAAGGCAGACGTTTAAGTGACTGAGCCACCCAGGCGCCCCTAAACATAAACCTTTTTAATTAGAAAAACTTTCATGAAAGTTATTCAGAAATTGTTCAGCTCAGAACTAAATCTATTTATCAATGTATCTATTTATCCATCCACCTATCTATTGCCATCTGTGTCTTAAAGTAACATTACTTTACTACAAACAGGGAAAATATAAATAATTCTGACCAACTGGTAACTCTGACTTCTATAATTTAATTTACTTTATTATTTTTTTAAGATTTTATTTCTTTATTTGACAGAGAGAGAGAGAGAGAGCACAAGTAGGCAGAGCGGCAGGCAGAGAGAAAGGGAGAAGCAGGCCCTCTGCTGAGCAGGGAGCCCGATGCGGGGCTTGATCCAGGACCCTGGGATGGTTGACCTGAGCCGAAAGCAGACGCTTAACCCACTAAGCCACCCAGGCACCCCTTTAATTTATTTAGTATGACATTATAACCTCATATGCTACGTATTTACTATTGTCTCTTGGCCTCATGCCAATTCTTTTTCTGTTCCCCTCTGTAAAGCTAGTAGAGTACATTTCTCAGGCTTCTTTGCTGGTTGACTTATTATTGGATACTGCCAATAGGGGGCACTGGTGGGAAATCGGAAAGTGGGAGGAAAGAAGCTGTGGTTCCTTCTGTTTCTTGTTCTTTCTTTCCTTCCCTGCTGGTGTGTTCTGGAGGAGGCTGCATCCTTGACTCCCTGCTGGAATTTTTGGTAAGGGCTATCTCCTCCACAGGTGCAGCTCCTGAAGCATCAGCTCCTTCTCTAGGCTCATAGGTCCCCTCTGGCTCTAGGAGTGGTAGTTGTAGCTGCTTCCTACAATCATTAATCACTGAGTTAATTCTTTTTTGAGATTTTATTTAAGAGAGAGGGAGAGAGAAAGAGAGGAGCACAAGCAGAGGGAGCAGGAAAGGGAGAAGCAGGCCCCCCACTGAGTAGGGAACCTGATGACACAGGGCTCCATCCCGGGACCCTGAGATCATGACCTGAGCCGAAGGCAGACTCTTAACCGACTGAGCCACCCAGGCGCCCCAATCACCGAGTTGATTCTCCTTCCCCTTTCTGTTCTTCCAGTTTTCCAACACCTGTGTAACCAATTCCTTGTTTTATATCCCCTCTGTTTGAAACACCTGGCATCATTTCTGTTTCCCTGACTCAATCGTCATCCATTTTACAGACAAGGAAGCCAAAAAAGGTGAAGCCCAGAAAGCCCAGAAAGGTGAAGGGATTTTCCCAAAGTCACACAGCTGGTCAACCAGGGTTTAGCTCAAGTATTCTGACTGTAGAGTTCAACTCTCCTGCTCCTTTCTCATTCAGGTATACATGGTTATATTTCTCAGGTAAGTGACAGGCAAAATTTATATATGATACACATATAAAGTACTGTACTCATATTTACTCTAAAAGTATACAATGAAAACAGGAAATCTCCCTTCTGAAAGATTACATAATGAAGTTCATGGAATAATTTAAAAAAATCTAATTTCAGTATAAGTGTAGATCCTAAAATAGGCATTAAATAGTAGTAACTTTTTACATTTTTCAGTGTAAAATGAAAGTGAGAAGCATCCCACTCACTGGTAATGAAGTAGTAAAACCTGCATCTAGGTTTATAGTTTCATTTGAAAAACCACCTCCAACCAAAAATTATTTTTTAAAAGAAGATTTAAAAAAATTACCTAATTTCCATTTTAAATGACCCTTTCCCCATTCAGGAAACCAGTGTTCTTCCTAGACCAGAATTCTCTTGAGTCAAGGTTTGGTTTCACCTCCTCAACCCTTCTAGTCATTTCAAACCAACCATCAACCACTTGATCTTCTACCGGAAAACACAAAACATTTTTTAAGTCTTCAGGTGTGAGAAGCTCAGTCTCTCATCAGAGCCCTCTAAGTTCTTCATATCAAGCCAAAATTCCCATCCTGGAAACCTAACCAGTTATGAGCCCTTATACCCTCCTCACTGCTCTCCTTTGAACGATCTTGAGTTTGACTGCATGCCCAGCAGGGGATCTGGACTGAGTAAATACTTTAGTCACTGGTATGGAGGACAGAACTATCACCTCCCTCAGTTGAGATCCTATTTTCTAGGAATGCCAACTAAGATTTATTTCATTGTCACTGGCACTATCAATGAACATCTCTGAGTTTTTTTTTAGCATGTGTTACTGATAAGCCATGTGTCCATCTTAATCTTGCAAAATTGATTTTTTTGACCCGAGTATAGACGTCTCAATATTCAGATTTATTGTCCAGATAAATCATTCCTATTATACAAATTGCTCTTCAGCCAATTTTTAAAGATCTATTTCCTTCCTTTTTTTTTGAAAATTATGTCATTTTCTGATTTCCATCCAGACTTCTGATGCTTTCCTAGGTTCTGCAATCCTTCAAAGATTTTGACCATAATTAGATGTCCCAAAATCATGTCTAATTTTTTTTTTTCTGTAGTTTGGGGGCTTTACTTCATCCACACTGGGAACTTGGGTGTTTTCTTAGTGTTCATCTACCTGGGGTTTACATTCCCTTTTCCAAGTTCTTCTTACTTTTCCATCTAATAGACATTCTCCTTGAAACACAATATGGAGGTAACGCTGGACTCTTTGTCATCCTCCACACTGAAATGGTCAGCCCCAAGACCAGCTGTTGGTTTTCTTGCCTTCTCCTCTAACCAGAGCCATACATTTATTTTCCTTGTCTGTTTAAACCTACATGTAATTGGTGGATGAATGGAAAAGCAAAATATGGTATACAAAGACAATGGAATATTGTGTAGTTTTAAAAAGGGAAGAAATCCTATCATACACTACAACATGGATACATCTTGAGGTTATTATGCTACGTAAAATGAGCCAGTCACAAAAAGACAAATACTGTAAGATTCCACTTATACAAGGTATCTAAGGTAGTTAAATTCATAGATACAGAAAATAGAATGGTGGTTACCAGGGGCTGGGGTCAAGGAGAAAAGGGGGGATTATTGTTTAATGGGTACAGAGTTTAAGATTTGCAAGATGACAAGAGTTCTGGAGATCTGTTTCAGAGCAATGTGAACGATTTTAGGTAAGATGAATGTTTGATGGACATCAGTAGAGTTCACTTAAAAATGGTTAAGATGGGGGCACCTGGGTGGCTCAGTTGGTTAAGCGACTGCCTTCGGCTCAGGTCATGATCCCGGAGTCCCGGGATCGAGTACCACATCAGGCTCCTTGCTCGGCAGGGAGTCTGCTTCTCCCTCTGACCCTACCCCATCTTGTGCTCTCTCTCTCAAATAAATAAATAAGATAAAAATCTTTAAAAAATGGTTAAGATGATAAATTTCATGTTGGGTTTTCTTTTTATTGCAATAAAAAAGGTGCTGAAATATTTCAGATTGTGCAAAATGTCCTCTGACTAGCACATTCTCTAAGATGATATCTCCTTCTTCTAAGGATTGTCTCATGTGTACTCCTAGTCAATTCCTTTTAGTTAGTCAGTATTAGGACCAAAATAGCAATTCTACTCTTGTACTCTCTACCCTTTTGACAGTGAAACTGCCAATATGGCAAATCAATAACTACTCAGGTATTCTTTTCTTAGTTGAAGAGAATTCTGGTAGCTATTCATATAGTTGAAGTTCTACATCATGCTTCTCCTTTGCTCTAATTTTGTGAATATGAGTTCCATCTCACAGCTATATTTCAGTGTGATGTCCTCTTGCTCATCAAGTTACTAAGAAATTCTATTTATCACCCTGGCAGTAATCTCCAATTCAATTTTTTAATTACTCCTGCTTCACCCATTGATGGATAGACACTGGAGACTTTTAAGTACTGCTTCTTTCTTCCCCTTCTCCTTGGTTTAGCCAATGATTCACCCAATACTTCACACTTTTACATCAATGTCAAACCTGCTTGCTTCTGCAATAATTGATGTCATGAGTTTAGCAGGATATTCATCTCCCTCCTTCTCTGACCACTTTCAGTTTAAAGCATGAGCCCTATGCACTGCGGGTTCTTTATAACTATTAGTTGAACTGAATTGAGCTAACCCTAGTAATGTCCACCGGGACAAGCAGACGATTTGAATCCTTCCTTCACATGACAGCCCATCACATATTTGAAGACATCTGTCAAGCCCGGTTAGGGATTTTTTTTCTTCAAGAACTGAAGTCATATTTTCCAACTGAAATCAAAACTGAAGAACTGACAGATCACATGTTTCTTATGGAAAATGTTATTTTCTAGTTGACCTCTGGTGCAAGTGGGTATACACGCCACTAATACTCCAATAGCCATGAGGACCCAGCGCCATCAAGGGAGGATCACTGGTCTTTAGTAAGGAAGGTAATTCGATCCTGACAACTTGAGACACTCTGCTGCCATTTTCCCCTTTATTTGCAATATAGGAATAAACCAGGACACGCTGAAGAAACCACATACTTGAAGGGCTTTTGAGACGCAAACATTAAAAATTCTAAAAAGATGTGTATCATCTTCTCAATGCCTTCTTCATTGCCTTTGCAAGGGAAGTGGGTGTTACTGGGGCTCCGGGAAGGAACAAAGCTTCGGATTTTGCCTTATGGGTGTGGCATATACAACACCAGTAATAGTATTTCTACAGTCTTTAGTTCCTTCATCTAAGTCCTTCTTAACTAACCACCATATAACAGAAGCCGAGGCCCACTGACTGCGTTAACCAAGGCTCTACAGTAAATCAGAGTAAGCGCATATATGGAAACCAGACTTTTTGCCAAAGGGACAGTACACTCTGGTTTCTCCTCCTTTCTCCTGTTTCTACGATGGGCTCTGCCAACGGAGAAGAGTTAATGCTGATGCAATGCCGGCGCCATCTGTGCTCTGTGAGGATTTAAACAGGGGCCGTCAACACAAAACCCCTATCTGTGAATGGGACAATGGCTGCCGCCAGGGCTGTTGGACTAGTGGACCAAAGGCACGGCCCTGCAGCAGCCTGGGGTTGCAGAGACTGAATGAGACGGCACCACACTCCTGGATAGGAGCACGAAGTCAGGGCTGTCCCTCAGCCACTTCCCCTCCCTCCCCTGAGTTCTCATCTTTTCTCTAGGCGATTCCTGTCATCAGGGAAGGGAATGGAGAGGGAGCCGATTCAGTCCATCTGCGTGGCCACGACTGTGGATTTGGCCTGATCTGTTGGGCTCCTGCCCTCTAGCCTTCCGCAGTCTTTCCTGGGACACAGGCTTGCCAGGCTGGCAAATGACATCAAAGAGGACTGGGAGTTGGCCTTTGCTGAGAAGAGCAGTGTGTTCGGGACTTCAGAAAGCTGGGGCATGAGGGCACGGTCCTGTTTTTGACAATGGTGTCATCTCTGGCAGCCCGGCTGCTGAGGCAGGGGAGGCAGAAATTTCCAACAATGTCTCGTTGGTTGTGTCCAGTTTCTGTAGGGCTGAAACACACTTTCCATGCTGACTTGGGAGGTGGCGAGAAAAGGAAGTAAGTCATAGTTGCATCCAGAAGGTGCACTGTGGAGTCTGTTCTGGGACATCTATTTTGAACGTGGCTTGAACTGTTATGAAAGACCTCTTTACTTACAACTCCTAACTAGGAAAACACCTTTTTCTACTAAAAATAAAGACATCCAAACATTCTGAAAACGAACTTTTGGTTTTCAACAAATACCACATCTCAAGAATACCAGGCGTTCTTCTTTTGGGTGAATCAAACCACTCCTGAGCGTACTTTTAAAGATGTGAGTTAAGGTATCTACAATATCTGGGGGTATTCCAGTATTTTGACAGGCTTTTAGTCACTGAAGTTGGAAGTCAGAAATCTCCCCAACCATACTAGAAAACAAGCCCTCCAGTTATCTTGCACTATTCCAGCAGAAACTATTTGGCTCATGGGAGGAAGGACTGTAGAGCCCATCCACAGCACATTACCAGCAGTCTTCCAGAGTGGGGTAGCTCTGAAAACCCCAACTAAGCTAGCAGGTGTCTGGATGGCATCGTCATTTCTTTTTTTAACAAGCGTAGGAGGCCAGGGCTTAAGAATCTCTAGGTCACCACTGTGGTAAAAGTACTGAGACTCAAAGCAAAAGAAAACACCTTTCCTTCTTGCTGTTGATACCATCTCTCCTCTCCCCTGCACCTCCATGATCTCTCTGGATCATCAATCACAGGGAAAGAGGCTGGAGAGACTTTGGGGGGATGTTCCTGACATGGACTATGTTTCAAGCAGCAAGCCCCTGCTTGAGAGAGCAAACTTAATTCTCTTCTGTCTGGCTTCCAGATTTCCCCCAGACTGATTCCCTTTTTTGTCTCATTTCCAGTTGTCTGTCCTCTTGAGCCAGACTGCCAGCCTTTCTCTTGCCTTCTGGCATTTGCTCAGGCTATGCTCACTGCCTGGATGCACTCTTCACTTTGTTTCACCAATTCCAATTGTACCTATGATAGCTATGAAGGACCAGGGTGGGGTGTGTCCATCAATATGGAATGCAAGGGCCACGAGAAACCCTTGCAAAGGAGGTGGCGATTTAACCGGACCCCATTCCCAGCTTGGACAATAGCTGCTGCTTATAGATAACCAGTCCTGGCATTTCATCACGTAAGTGTTATTTTGCATTGTCATCTAAATGTTCCATTGTGCCTGTCTTGATTAGAAAGTCCTGAAAATTGGGGTACCTGGCTGGCTCAGTCGGTGGAGCACGTGATGCTTAATCTCAGGGTTGTGAGTTCAAGCCCCATGTTGGGCATGGAGCCTACTTAAAAAAATGAGTTAATAAAAAAATTAATCCATATGACCAATCACTATTAAAAAAATTCCTGAAAGCCAAGTACGAAGTCTTATACTTTTCATACGTCATCTACATGTACACTAATAAAATCTGTTAAATATCTGCATTATGAAGATAAGCTGGTTATTTTTTCTAGGAGGCAACAACATCACACATTGATAAAGGAATAACAAAAGGTGACATTTTCACATCAATCAGATGAAAGAGTATTCAAAAAAGGTTAACTAAGAGGAAATAATTAGATCATGGAGAAGTGCTGGAGCTATGAGTGTTCTGTGTACACACTACGTTTCTTGCACAAAAAAGATGCTACTCAATCAGCAATCCAAAAACATTTACTTGAGCATTTGCTTTGTTGGGCACTGGTATGAATTTGCAAGAAGCAAAAAATACAGTTTTACCTTGGAGAAGCTCACAGTGCACTATCCATAGCTGGAGAACAAGTAAATGCTAAACTCTACATGGTTGAGACTCCTGTGCCTCAGACTTTGAGAGAAGAGGGATGAACATGGGCTGTCGAAGGGCACTAAGCTTGGACGGGAGCAGGCTGGAAGATGGAGAGCCCAGGACCCATGCGAGTCAACCTTTGCTCTCCAAATGTTGTGGTCCTTCACAAACAGCCTCGTGGCCTTCTAGGAAAGGAACTTCCATAAATACCTAGGATTTAACACTCTTCTCTACTTAAGACCAACCAGTGCCTTCCACCTCATCTAAATGAAACTTCAAATGTACCCCATAAAAGGGAACACCACGGGAGAAAAAGAAATGATGTGTTGGGAAGAGGCTGACAGTGTGCAGAAGAAAACCTTAGGGCAAAACAGATGGGGCTTCAGGAGAGGACACAGCCACCATCCCGCAGGGCAGAGGGAACAAGACAGGAGCTGGTTTGGAAATGAAGGCTGGGAGCGTTAAGTGGTTGAGCAAAACTGGTTCTTCCTTACCATGTTAAGTTAGAATAGCAGTTTTAGAGGTGTGCACTCTTCGAGATGGGCTTGAGAAAAAGCAAAAGCAAAATCCTCTTTTACAGTGAAGTAGGAGAAATGACATACTTTGCCGGGATGCTATTTCAGAAAGTCAAATGGAAAAAAAAAAGGACATAAGGTAAATGGGTAAAATTATGAAATGTCTCAGAAGCGACTGCAACCGGAGAAAGAGGTGGGCAGGATCAGAGCTCAGAGGCAGCTCCAGGGGCTGCCGGGAGCCAAGGAGGCCAGGTGAAGTCTGGTCGCCCTCTTGAGGGAGCGTCGTCCTGCTAGCTCTGTGGCAGGACCTCGCACTGCCCTATTCCCAGCCTCGTGCCCCCGACACAAAGCACCGCCCGAGCCAGCTGTGAAGACCATCCCACATTCTTACTCTTGGTGGGAAGAGAATACGGTGTGCCCCTCAGCACGGTCAGAGAGCAGATACCAGAACACTTGAGTTGGCATATGGAGGGGATAAGAATGTCAAAGGGGTTTTTTATTGTACCTGACCAGATAATTAGGTAATTAGCACTGCTAACTGATAGGGCATATCTTCCATGCATCTGTACATCTCCAGGGAGGAATATTTTCGAAAATGTACTATCAAGTGCTTTTTATTATAATTTGTTCTTTTCTTTCTGGAGAGCATTTCATTTCTCAAAAAGGATGCCAGGCACATTTCTCTTCTGTGCCAGGATGGCCCTTTTTCACTTAGTCAAGCTGGACTGCAAACAACAAAGAAGTGAATCTGTTTCTGGTCCCCCATGGATCTTACAACAAGCCCTGCAGCGCTGTTAGCTTCTTTGTGAACATGCCAAGCCCCCACCTGAGGGGTGCACGGTGCTAGGAACACGGTCTTACAGAGAGACAGAAAAGACCAGGAGAGGGAGCACAAGAACACAAGATATTTATATAGATCTGGGTTGCAGGGCAAGTCACAGAAAGTTAGCAAGGCAAAGAGAAGCAAATTGCCTCAAAAAATATATGCAGAATCTGAATGGGGTACTTTTTAGGGGGAAAAAAGGGCACTTGGGACCTCTTATTTGTTCATCACACAGAAGAAAACTTTAGCTGATCATACTGAATGCAGACCTAAAAGGCCATTTGATCTGTTCTTGTTTGTCCTCGATCATCATTATGACTTTATGAACTGCTAAGTCTGTCAGCAATTACTAACACTTTCGAGCTACCGTCCCTTGTCCTCTGAGTTTCCCTTTGCCCCACGGTGATATGGGAGCAAATGCATCAAAATGGCAAGTGTGCAGCCTCATACAGAGACGAGCAAAACTCAGTTCTACGATAGTACTTAGCTGGGTGGGGTTTGTAGGCTGAGCAGGCTGTGTCATCCAGTTCGAGGCAGTGAGACCAGGCGTCTTCCCCCACCGGAACTCACTCTACAGGGTGCTGCTGGGGGCCACCTTTGCAATAGAGGGTATAGCTCACTTTATTCCCTTAATAAATAAACACGGACTGACTACCTCCCGTGGTTCCATAGTCTTAGGTGCTGGGAGAATAAAACAATGGAAGAAAGGGTGCCCAGCCTGAGATGTGCCAGGCGGATGGGCCAGCGACAAGTTGACAGGTAATGACAACACAGTGTAAGAGCTGCAATGGGGGAAGTCCAGGGGCTGGCGAAGGGGCACCTACCTGAGAGGAAGTAGACTGAAATGGAGGCCCAAGGGAGGATTAGCCAGGTAGTGGGCGGGCACTGGTGCTACACGTGGGAGAAAAGGAATATGCAGACACATGAGCAAATCCAGCACCCAGGGCGGTGAGGCAGGAGCTCAGCTGGGGGAGGGGTGCTGGGGTGGCCACAGGTGACACTAGACAGGTGAGCAGGGGTGCGGGCCACACACTCAGGCTACGTCACACCGAGGAGGCTGGCCGGCAATCGAGAGCCACTGGGGTCTGCCAAGCAGGAGTACTGGGGAGATTACTCTAGCCACAGCTGGGGGGCAACCTGGGCAGGGGGGAAGGCTGGTCAAAGAAGTGCAGGCAAACGCCAGCTGTGGCCAGAGTGTGGGTAGTGGCCGTAGAAGGGAGGTGTGGACAGAGTAGAGAGACTGAGAGGGGGCTGAGCTGCTGATGTGTGAGAGCACAGACTGAGAATCATATACAAAGGGCCACGCTGTTTCTAACCAACCAACCGAGGCCAGAGCCTGGGTCCCACACTAGCAAAAGGAGGGTTCCAGTCGGAGTCATTTGGGGCACTTTACCACATGACTGATAGGATGGGAATTGTGTAAAGATCAGAGGTGTAACCAAGGTAGTTTGGGATTCAGAGTCATAAATTTACCGAGGAGGATGTGGACCTGAATTCTGTAGCCTGGAGCTTTCTTTAAAGGAAGCCAACCACTGATGCCAGTCAGTTGTTTTAGCCATGGCATGATGTAGGATTTTTAAGAACAGCGAACTTGCCCAATAAATCATTCTGGCCTGGCCAGTGAGAAAGAGGTGATAGTTCCTACAGAACGTGAGATGTCCGTTTTATTTTAAAATAAAGATGAATGGAAAATAGACGAACTAATAAAACGAGATGACTTGCTGAAAATAGCTATGGTCAGAGATGGGGAAAAGGCAACCTTCCTCCCAGGCCCTGTTCATTGATTTTTATGATAATTGTGGAGCAACAGACCAGTTCTGTGGCCAGAGCCTGCCTGGGCCTCTAGATACCTCTTCCATCATCACTCAAATGGACCTCAGACTTGGAAGTGGACCTTGGGAGTCTGACCTTCCTGCTTCCCTCTTATAAGAACTCTTATGATTACACTGTACCCAACTAGATAACCCAGGATAATCTCCCCATCTCAATCCTTAACTTAATCACTTCTGCAAACTCCCTTTTGCCATATAAGGTAACATACTCATAGGCTTTGGGGGATCACGACACGGACATCTTTGGAGGGCCATTATTCTACCTACCACGCTGGGTTATTATAAAATCTGTATAGCTGTTTTCTTAAACAGTCTTACACCTTGTGCCTCAAAACTCAGGCCCCAGACAAAATCGAGTCCTTACCTAAGTCAAGATGACCTAGATATTAAGGTCTTTATTAGACCAAGTGGCATGAATTGAGGAAATCATCAATGGGTAGAAAGAAGAAGAATGAAAACTTATTTCAGATTTCAGGTCTTTTCTCTTTGCTATCATTTTACATTTCCACTTTTTCAGCATCTTTTTCATTCCTTCTTTCGTAAAGGCAAATTTCTCTTGCTAGGCTCATGGTGACATCTGTGTGGCACAGGAAAACCCTGAATGAGAGATGGAGATACTGGCTGTCTCCAAGCTACAGCTGACCGGTGTGGCACCCTGGGCCTCATTCTTCCACCTGTTTAAGACACAGACACCTGGGGCGCCTGAGTGGCTCAGTTGGTTAAGCATCTGACTCTTGATTTCAGCTCAGGTCCTGATCTCAGGGTTGTGGGATCGAGCCCCGTGTTGAGCTCTGTGCTCAGAGCAGAATCTGCTTGTCCCTCTCCCTCTGCTCCTCCTGCCCCCCCCTCAAATTAATAAATTAAAAAAATCTTATGAAAACCAAAAAACCCCACAGACACCTGCATCTTTAATGAGGGTTACTACTCTCATCTCTCAGGCAAGAGGCTAGGAATATGGGAGTCAGGCTGCCCAGGCGTCTATCCAGGCTCCTTGACTTAGGAGCTGACCTTGGCACAAATTAATTAACATCTCTTGCCTCAGTTTCCTCATCATAGGGAGATAATAATAATAATAGTAATATTAGCAGCAATCCTAGAGGGCCAATGAGTTATGCATGTAAAAGAGTGCATGGAGCAGTGCCTGGCACATAGTGAATGCTCAATAAAGGTTATTTTTTTAAATCCTCATCAGCATCACTGTATTAGACACGAAGGCTATACAAAAGATAAAATATAGCCCATTTCTTTAGTGCTGGGTCAGATGAATTTTAAGACCAAGGTTTTATGATTCCCAATATATCACAAAAGAAAAAAATTCCCTGATGCTCTTAATTCCCATGCATCATGCTGCGTTAGCAAGATCTTTTAATATTTCTCCTTGCTGCCAATTAAGGGAACCAAGTCAAAGTTGATACGTAAAAATTGCTATTCCATTATCACCTGCTGGCCTTGCTAATAAATCTTGGCTTTAATGAAGCATATGTATCTTTTTGGTGGAACAGAATATAACCAAAACTAGAGGGATAGGAGCTCCAGCTTGTTTATAATAGGGCCTTCAGAAAGCCCACTGCATAATTGTGTGCCCATAAATACAAACGCTATAATTTTCTTGGATCAAAGATCATTTTTAAAAAGTACGCACATACACGTCTATACTCATGGAAGCTTCTCAAGCAGGTTCTACAAGGTCCAGTAAGTCAGTTTTGAGAGGAGGCCTTCAAATAGCTCTCTTCCACTTGAAATCTGAAGTGTGGAAAGTGGAGTGGATGTGTGTTTTACTGGAAGAGTCAGCAACAGAAAAGAGGGTACACTCAGCTGTAGCAAAGCCAGCATGAATTTATACAGCAAATTTTAAATCAGGCTCAAAATTGGCTTGTGTTATCCCTTGAAAAAAATTCCACTGATTTTAGGCTTCCTGATGTTTTCTGGGTGAGGCAGACCTTTGACTGAGAGCCAAGGAAAGCTTTAGATTCAGACTTCTCCATTTCCCAAAGAATTTGAAGAGGCAGAAATTGCTAACAGAATTCAGGAACAAAAAATGAATGTTACATTTCTACTTGCTAGCGACTATCTTGGTTTCACACCGGACTGATTTGGTTCTGTCCTTAGGGCTGAAATCCCTCCACTTTATTCTTACTTCTTTAGACAGACTTTAAGAACTTCGTTACCCTCCCACCCTCTGTCTTTCCCCCTTTTCTGTCTCTATTCAAATACTTCTACGAGTGTTTATAATGGAACATAGTATTCCATTAAAAAAAAAAACCCAACTCTGTAAGTCCATTGATCTTTTTTTGTTCCTCTGATCCTAAGATCTTTGTTGTTCTGCTCCAATTATTTTCATATTCACTTGGTATAAAATAGGTGCTAAATAAAGTTAATTTCTTCCTTCTTTCTTTGCTTGGCCCTTATCTGATAATGTATTTCTTCCTTTAGTCTTTGGTTTACAAACCACTTGCTAAATAATTGGCTCTGAAAGCCTCCTTCAGAATCGACATCATTTACTGGGAAACTTAGCCCAAACTGTGATACCTCTCATAAGGCATCTTGGAAATGAAAAGGTTTCAAAGAAAAAAATCAAGTCTCACTTATCAAAAATGAAGTGCTTTTGTTCTCCTTTCAGAGCTGGTGGCAGAAGGGAAGTATCAGCTTCCAGAGGTCCCAGTGAAATATTTGACAAGATATGTGAAATGTTTTTCTTTATTTGGGCTGCTTGTTTCATAATACGCTTGATGTGTTTCACCAGAAAACCAAGGTCAATTCAATTGATCAAACATGGTTTCAGCGACAGACACACATACATATAAAATGCTCACATCCTCCCAGTTATAATGACACTGAATCTCATTTAGAACCACAAGAGCTAGGGAATTAAGAGTTAATACTTAGGCCCCATCCTTAATTCATCCTGTCATGCCCAAGTATCACTTCTCCCAGAGCAAGCAAGATCACCCACTGTTCTGAGGCCGCGAAACAGAGAATGAAATCGGCTCTAACATTACCGTGTCACAACGGAGGTAATTAGGGATGAGTCTGGAGAACAAGCTGGGGTGTTCTTTGTGTGAGAGCAGGAAGCAGGACAGGGGGAAAGAAAGGAGGACAAAATAAAAAGAGTAAGAAAGCAGGCACATTAGCCCCAGGCAAGCTCTTGCTCATCTTCCGTTCTGTTCCTACCGGGGGCATCTTTAGGGCAGGGGGCAGGCTGCAGCCCCCATGACACAGCACAGGCTATTAGCTGTCTAAACTCCCAAACAAACTTCAAAGAGTATATGAACCACGATGATCAAGTTGATAAAATGCTATGGTCTAACGCTTTTTCATGCATTTGTGAATGTGGGCAGGAGCGGGGGGCGGGGGGGGGGGGGGAGCTTCTCTTCTACCCAGCGAAGTGCTCCTTGGTTTGCTTATTTTAGGAATGGTTTGGATTACTGCTCTTTCAACAATATTAGGGGTCATATATACCCACTAAAATGAGATAATCACACTTTCTTTCCTTTCCCCCCCCCCCACACTTTCTTTTCTTTATCATGAATCACTGCTTTAATTTTTAACCTGACCCAGCAGGAAATGATGTGTTTAACCCCATATAACTCTCATTCGATTATAGAATTAATAAAATCTCAGTTAACCAAACAGAACCCATGGCGCTATCTCAGGGCAACCACAAATTTAAGGAGGGAATCACCCCCCTCTTCTCTGATGCCTTCTTGGTTCGGGGCAGGTAAAATCACACACAAAAAAGGAAAAAGGGAATTTACTAACTTGCCTCCCTTATTCATTACTTTACCATAAAGAAGTCTGCTCTCTATTTATAAATTCATTTTTCTTCAAGGCTTCCTCATCATAGGACTACATTCTGCCAATAGATAATACTACTCTCAGATTGTCATTTGCCTGTAAACTTTTAATGTTCTTATTTCTTCATTTTTGCTATTTGGACAATTTTATCACACACTGAGGAATCACTATCTTGATGCTATCTGTTAAAATATACAATGAACTTCCTCCTTATCCTGTTGAAAATACACCTCTCATGACATCACAAATTGAGGGTTCTGCTTGGATTTATTCAGGAAATAAATACATATACTTGTTATTAGGACTTCTCAAATTTATGAAAAAAAAGTACCTCTTTGAACTTAAACCACATGCAGAAGGTTAGCTATTATCTTAATCCTAAATTCTATTATATTTATATCACAGATGTTCTGTGCTGATAGAAAAGTCTGAGCTATTTGGATTTGCCAGCTTGGATTAATAACTATCCATCTCAAATCATTAATGATGCTGGTTCCAGTTCAGTGATCGAAATGGGTAAAAAAATTTCATTTGATTCTTTTCCTTATGAAAAAGCCGTTGGCTTCACGATGCGCTTCTTTCTGGAAAAAGTCCTTTTGAAAGCAAGAATGCTGAAAACGGTGTAAGAAGTGCTAGAGAAGAACAGAAATTCATTTTAAAGCAGTGTACCATGTACAAATGCTGTCTTACAAATAGGATTATTTAATTTAAACCTTAGATCTGTCAAGCTCCATTACTTCAAATGGAGCCTGTCGCTTCTTGAGTTCATTATATATCGAGACTATATTACAATTTCTGTTAGGTTAAGTCAATGCTGAGATACAAGGCGGTTAAAGAAATAATTACACAGCAGCATCAGTAAATAGAGCAAAGTCACTGCAGTGTTCCGAAAGGCAAAAAAGTCATCTTGCTAAATGAGGATCCAAGCTGTCCTGTACCAAGACTGTTCCTAATAAATAAAAGGCCTCTGGGAAAAGTGCTGAGCGTATGCTGGATCTATTTTCAGCTTGCATCAGCAGCTGCTGCCCCTGGGATCACATCTTTACGCATACTCTACACCATATGTAATCACTCCAGTGCTGCAACCAGTAAGATAATGAAAGAGCATGGCATAAATCTATACTTGAGTGGAATGCTAAATGAGGAAAATAATACAAAAAGGGGGGAAATAAACCGCATTTTCAAGTCATTAGGAAGAAAGACTTTGACATATGAAGTGTTGCAACCATTAATAGCACTTATCATATAGAGTGGAGACAAAGAGACAAATTAATCAAACTGACAGAACTGGGACATTTTATGCTAATGCAGGCTCCCAGGTTTTAGTCTGTATTCCTCTGCGTCTGGAAAACTGATACCATTACAGGGCAGGAAATTGCATGAATAACATGCAACAGATCATAAAAATTCACACACCGACTGCAGAAACACTGCCAAAAGCTCCGTAAAAACAAGGATGGAGACCTCAACAGAGAAACTACCAGCAAGTAATGAATGCAAATAAGTCCAGGAGTATCTCCCATTCAGGCATCGTTATTACTATAGGCTTCTCGCTCATAACGGCAGTGGCGAAACCGGAGCCTAGAGAGCAGGTGCTGAGGCTAGCCAGAGGAGGCTGCCCAGGCCCGCGTTCAAGGCCGCTCACTTGCCATCAGCTGGGGCGAGGAACACTCGGACATTTACTGGCTGGATTGTGTTAGCATAAAAAAAATGCAAAATAAACATAAAAGCATTAACTTAAGACTTTAAAAGGGAGGAGGGAAAGGAAAAATTGATAATGCAAAGAAAAGAGAAGTGACCAGTTCCATGTATGTTTGTACAAGTGGTGACATAAAGAGAACCTAATACTGAAAGCGCTTTTATGAAACACACGTTGCCCCTGACTTACAAACAGCCCCCACTTTGTGAATAAGCTGTACTTAAAAGTGAGTGGCAGGCAAGTCCTCAGGAAGGCTCGCCGGAGAAACTGCCCTTTGTTCTCTAATTGTGAACACCCATGGCGGTTGGTGAAATTGGGTCCAACTGGCTCCTTAAGACCCATCTATACAGATCTCTATCCCTCCCTGGAGGAAGCCCATGCATCCTTGGGACTGGGAGAAGATGGGCCCTTTGGCTGGAACGCCAAAAATATTTTTCCCATAAAAAATATAAAATGAAAAGAAGTTAGGTGTGGCTGGAAAAAAGGACACCAGAACTAGAATCCAGAGATATCCTCTTTGCTGGCATTCAGACTCCGTTGCATTCCTCCCTCTCATTCCCATCTAAAACACGCTACGCATTTTCCTGCCTCTAGAATTTTTCTAAAGGATGCTCTTCATTTATTTGACAAACATTAACCAAATAGCTATCATGTTGGCATTGTTCTAGATGGTCGATTTGCAGACTGAAAATATCACCGCCACCACACAGAAATCTGACACAAGGATCTTATTGTCTAGATGAGGAGACAGACAAGCAATAATTCAATTACCATACAATGCCAAAGGTGCTATGAGGGAAATATAGAGAAGGTGCTACAGGCATATAATGGGGGAGACGCTAACCCCAAGATGGTCTTATCCCAACAGTACCTCCTCTCCTCCATGATGTCCTCTCTCCTTAGAATGATCTACTCTTCCCTTGTACTTTCATAACCCTTCACTCATTCCTAAAGAATTCATTTGCTTCTCTCCTTGCATAATGATAAATATCTGTTCACTGAATAAATTTTAAAAAATGAAAGGTGATACAGAAGTGAGATTTGGGAGCTGATTTAGGAAAGTAATCATGATTTATAACCTATTTCTAGAAAAAAATACTCTAAGTTCAAACAACTAATTTCTTTTTTCTTTTTTTAAAAAAGATTTTATTTACTTGTTTGAGAGAGGGGGAAAGAGAGAGAGAGAGAGAGCATGAACAAGCAGGGGGGAGGGAGAAGCAGATGTCCCACTGAGCAGGGAGCCCGATTCGGGGCTCAATCCCAGGACCCCCGAGATCACGACCTGAGCCAAAGGCAGACGCTTAACTGACTGAGCCACCCAGGTGCCCTCAAACAACTAATTTCTTAAACTTTTGGAATGCAGTTTATCCAGACTGCCCATCCTAGCCTTTGTCCTTAGACAATGGGCCACCAAAACTACAACCTGCATCTACACAGACCAATGCAAGAGGCAATGGAAATGTTTCAAGTAGTGCAAATGTGAAATGAAGATTCTTCTTACAGTCATGTAACTTGCACATTAAAAAAAAAAAATCTGAGTGTTTCAGGGGAGGACTCCCACCGCCTCCCAGCCTTGGTAAAATGAAAAGTGAAAAGCGCCCTTGGTCTTACGTATGAATGTGGGGTTGTTTGGTCGTATGCAGTACTTTATAGAAAACTGCTTCATAAGGACCCTAAATTGATGGATTATTATGATTATAATCATCAGATTAGGCTGCTGACAGTGGCAGATCTGGGAACATAGCTAGACCACAGGGGCTAACCCTTACTACCACGGTACCAAGTCTGACTGGCAACCCTCCAGAGGGAAAAGAAGGGCCAGGTATGGTTTTTCTCTGCTACTTTTCAGCCCTGAGGACACGTGCCTGCGAACCCAGATCTTGGGTAGAGTAATGACCAACAGTGCATTTGCAGAACCCTCCTGGCTTCCACTGGAAGGTGTTGAGTCTCGGGCTTGTACTGCTGCTTTTTCCTTTCTGTAAAGTCTGTATAACTTTTATTTCTTAATATAATAGGATTTTAAAATACATTATTTTCAATGTTTATCTTCTGTATAATTTCAGCATACTTACCATTTTACCCTTTTATCAATACAATCAGTTGTCATACTATTGACTAGCCAGCAGTGAGCTAGTCTCACCCTAAGGAGGGCTTAATTTTCAGTATTTTTACCAGTGGCTGGGGTCACAGTGGCCTTATTCTTCACGTACTAGCCGTAAAGAGACGTTTGAATTAGAATGAAATTTTAAAGGTGGCAAACGGCGTACATTCTGGTTAGGCTTAATTAGATGTTAATATTTTGCAAAGAAAAAAAGCTATAACCCAAATGTAAGAGAGAAATAATTATTTAAGCTTATATATAATGAAAACCAATAGGATTTCTAGTGATTCCTGTCTTTGAATATGGTTAGAAAGAGAATGTGTTCTCAATGGGGGAGAATGTTGGGGTCTAGGATGGCAAAACCTGAAAACTGATGCTTAGGTTCCCTGAACTGATGAACAATTATTTGGATTGTGCATATTTATGGCCCTTTATTTTAGTAAACATATTAAATTCTGGGGAAAAAATGACAAAAAGACCAGAGAAGTGGTCATAGTTATGAAAAAGAAATGGGATTTCTTTTTCTATGAGAAATACTATGAGAAAATAATTCTAGCGGTAAGTGAATAACTATTTTCAACAGTAATCTCTTTATAAATCCTGGATCTGGGGAACAGCATGAGATCATGACATACAGGTGAAGTTTTGAAACTTTTCTGGAAGCAGTTGTTACCTACATGAAGAACCTAAGTCGGTGTGGTATTTGATAGGGTTATACAGAGCTCCGTCTGTGGATGGTCAGTACATGTGGAATGATGACCAGCTCTTTGCTATAATCATTGAGAGTAAAGAAAGGGAAATGGGGGGTGAGGGAGGTAAACTGGTAGTCCTGGGGGACTCAGGTTGCTGGAGAGGTTTCATCCCTCCTTCCTTCCTTCCTTAAGATTTTATTTATTTATTTGAGAGCGAGCGAGCGAGCATGAGCGGGGCAGTGAGGGGCAGAGGGAGAGGGAGAAGCAGACTCCTCGCTGAGCAGGGAGCCCGATGCGGGACTCGATCCCAGGATCCTGAGATTATGACCTGAGCTGAAGGCAGATGCTTAACTGACTGAGCCACCCAGGCGCCCAGAGATGTTTCTTAATAGATGGCTACAGGTGCTGCAGAAGTTGTGAGTTTGAAGAAAGAGAGAAAAAGGGTCTAAATTTATTGCTAAGACAGGGGCCCGAGGCAGGTGATGGAAGCACAGAGCAGGGGAGATGAGGGAAGGGTATGAAGGGCTTCAGTGGCAAGTGGGAGGTGGTTCCTGGCAAATGGGGAAGAGGACGTAGTCACTGAATCTAAAAGGGCAGAGAGATGGTGAAAGACAAAGAACTTCCTGGCAACAAGCACTACTGATCATAACAAGCTATTAGAAAGAGCTTGTGGGATCAGTTTTCCAGAATTTTTTTTTTTTTTTAGTGTTAAGAGACATCTTTTTTTGGTTTTGGTTTTGTTTTGGATGTAGGTAGCTTGAGGACTTCTCATTTTTCTGGAAGGCACATATTAGAATTATATTTTAATATAACTGTGTCTTCCAGACATATATTCAGATATAACTCCAGTCTGTGTGAATTAAAATAAACATCTGAACGGAACTTTATGGATTATGAACCACAAATTTTCCTATTACTATATCATTTCTTCCTCCCAACTGCTTGGTAAGTGAAGTGTTTATGATTCTTATTCTCATTTTCTATGAAACTGTGGTTTGGAGAGCTTAAGCAACTTGCCCAGGGCTTACGTCCTGAGCCCCTCACTCCAGATCATGTGTGGACCTCTCCGTATTTCTATAGCCATGTTAACAAAGCAGCTCTGACATATTTTCTTTTTATCATTCCTCATAAAAGATATTTTTTTCATTTTGATCATTACCCTCACATATTTCAAGAAAAGACATGGGTACTGTGCATTTCTACAATAGCCAGAAACGAAAACCAAGGTGGCAGGGACCGACAGAACAGAACTTGGGCTTGGATTTTCCCACGACGTGGCTGACTTTCATCTATCCCCTTTGGCTTGATTTTGCTCCACTTGCACAAGCTGAGAGCTTTAGTTTAAAGATTTGGGAAATATTCTAAACGTGTGTGGGTAATCTCCATCCTCCACCTTTAAGTGGGGGCCAAAATTCTCCATAAAGGAGTATATTGATTCGAACAGGACATACCCTTTGCCTCTGTTTTATAAGGTTTGTTTTTATTCATTCGCTTAACAAATATTTATTAAGTACCTACTATGTGCCAGGCAATGCTAGGCTCTAGGGACAGATTGGCAAACAAGTCAGGCAGGATAGCTGGCACCGGATTCTAGTCCTGCACTATGCTGGTTAGTCCAATATGATGGTCACTAGCCACGTATGACTATTTACATTACAATTAATTAAAATTAAATAAGATTTAAAAATTCAGTTTAATTAGTCACACTAGCCACATTGCAAGTGCTCAATAGCCACATGTAGCTAGTGGCTACCATATTGGACTGTGTGGGAAAACATTTTTATCATCACAGAAAATGTTACTGAATAGCACTGATCTAGAAGAGATAGCTAATGAACAATTCCGTCAATGATGTCTGTCTGAAAGTCATGATCCAATTTTAGGACTTTTCTGTTATTCTTTGGTCTTTAAAAGGCATCTATATCTTTCTTTTGCAACAAACATGCCTTCCTTCATGGCCTTCTTACTTTTTGCTTATGTAACAACCTGGCCATTGTCTCTTTCTCCCTGAATGCTTCCTTTGTACTGTTGCCTGATTAATCATTCCAAAGACAATCACTTTATTTCCCTGCTTCCTGCAGAATAAAACCCAAGCCCCTCTCAAATGGCCTTCAAGGCTCTTTAGAATTGGGCTCAACTGACTTATCCTGATTCATCTCATGCCATAATATGTCCCCTCTTTCTCCTACAACTTTAGCAACAGAAGATTTGGTTATTGTTATCAAACCCATTGCCCTCCATATCCATTCTTTGGAAGAACATCTAAACTATAAGGATACCCACAATAGCCAAACAAAGGGGTCTTCTTTAGAACTTCACTGAGCTGAAACATGAGAAGGAAAAGTGGGGGGCAGAGGTATGTGGTCACAGAGAACTGATATAGAGGTGCAAATCATCTTAGCTAGTCCTGAAGAAATTCTGCAACACGAAACAGTAGTCAGGTAGAATCTTATCCTCTATCCTCACCATAAGGAAGGCTACAGACAGGTTGGCGGGGGGGCGGTGTATGGATGCTGAGGGACCCAAGCAGGAGAGTTAGGGTATTTTGGAGGCAATACACAAATCAGATAACCAAGAATCGTTGATGGAAAGAAACACACACAAGAAGTGTTTTCATCTAAATGTACTTAATGCAAAAAGCCTGTTCCTGTATTTCATACAAAACTTATGAAAATAGGCATGACCCTGGGTTCCCAATAAGATGCCATTGTGGCTTTCTTCGGGTAGATATTGTACAAGACAGACAGGGCTTGTGGACAGAAAAAGCTGAATTATGAAGTGTTTCCTAAACTACAGAGACTTGGGATCCACTGTCACCATCTTTAGTATTCTCTCTAATGCAACTCACTTTCTTCCTTAAATAAATTTAGCTCAGAAAGAAACCTGTCCTAAGCAAGACTGTCTGTGAAATCTCAGGTTATGCTTTTTCTAATATATATTAAAATAAACACCATGATTTCGAAAAAAGTTCTTCATATGCCACTTGAGATCACCTCACTTCCATGTTGTGCTACACATATTCATATTTTGAGAAACACTGGGATTAGGAGACTGAACAATTATTCTGGCTAAATGCTGACATAGAAGACCTTTGGACAAGGCCTCTCATATTTTCCAGTCTGAAACACGGGGAAAGGACTGTGTGTTACTCTCTGGTGGTGGTAGGGGATGTGCGAGGAAGTAGCCAAAGGTGGTAAAGTGTTGGTAGACATGAAGGGTTAATTCTTGATCAGCAACAACATCGTTATCTTTCCTGGGGCTAGTGAGAATCAATGGATTAACATTTACAGGGAGCACAGAACTTTCCAAATGTCTACTACACTTATCAGTCCTTTGTAGAGAAGTAAACAACGGAAGAGGTGACCACCCGGGGCAGCCTTATTGGCATCAACGGGCTCCTGGAAGAGGTTGATGGGGTACAGGTTTGTGGGTGTCTGCAGGGGGCATCTTCTAGCCTCTTTGCCGACAGGCTACCCCTTCTATGTCTAGTCCAGAATTCCAGATGATGCAGTGAGGTGGCAGCAGCTCAGCAAGGGTGGGAATGCGAAACTGCTCACATCAACGATGCACAGACATCGGAATTCCTTGATTGTGTTCCTACTAATGGCACGGGCTGCCTCTAGGGCCGCTACATGAGATCATCTGAATTGGACTCTACAGGGACTCAGCTGGGCGGCGCCTCTACAGCTTTTGTCAGAGGCTTATTTTTCTTGCAAAAAAAAAAAAAAAAAAAAAAAAAGGCGGCGGCGGGGGAGAAAAACCTGACTCCCTAAATGAAGGGGGCTTTCTGTAACCTCTTCTGCCATTTTTCTCTCACCTCTATGGCGTAGCTGAGCTCTTAGAAAACCGGTGTTAAAACACTTCAGCAAGAAGCCAGGCAATTGAAAGTCCCTTCTAACAGCTGTTAATGGCTGTCGATGAGCAGGCAGACACAGGGCTGGAAGGAAGGAGCCAAAAATAACGCCACAGCAGTATTTTCCAGGATTCCATCATTCCTGGTGCTGGACAGAGGGAGCCTGAGGAACTGAAGTAGAGTGTTATGAAAACAGTGACGAGGCTGGAGGGATGGAGGCCATGGGCTGTTGCCTGGAGAACCCAGTCCTTGTGTAGCAGGACTTGTAAGGGCTTTCTCAGGACCTTGGCATCTGAGAAAGACTAAAACAGGGAAATGGAAAGACAAGGTAAGGAGGACTGATGTTGGAAGTAAACTGAACTCAGCCCCCATCATTTTAACTCCTGGGCCATGCACTGGGGAAGCTTTATGAGGCCAGCTCTTCTTGGGGTATGTGTGTGTTTTATATGGTACACTTCATGAATTTATGTGTCATCCTTATGCTGGGGCCATGCCAATCTTCTCTGTATCATTCCAATTGTAGTGTATGTACTGTTAAAATGAGCACTTCTTGGTATGTGTTTTTAATCTGCGTTTCATTCTGTGGGATTTACAAACCCACCCCGTGATCAAGGAACCATTTTAGATATAGTTCTCCTTAGAAACCCTGCCCTCGACTCCTAGCCTGGATGGGGTTGCGTCCCTACTACCTTCCCACTCAACATGCTCTCTCTTTCACAGAGATTTGGGGCACTGTGGGCTTCAGGAACTTAAAGTTTTTGTTTTTCTAACCTCCTGCCTCCTTTTCTGTTTTTACATCATATCTCAATCTTATCAGCCATCTTCCCAAGAACGGTAGTCACATTATTATTATTTTTTGTTTTCTTTTTCTTTTTTTCTGAAGATTTTATTTTTAAAATAATCTCTACACCCAACATGGGGCTCAAACTCACAACTCCGAGATCAAGAGTTGCATGCTCCACTGACTGAGCCAGCCAGGTGCTCCATGGTTTTCTTTTCATTTTTATGATATATACACATATTGGAGGAGTCTTTTCCCTCACATTTTCACTGTCACTCAATTCAGATGTGCATGTGGCACTTTTAAATTGTTCCACCTGCTCTCTGAAAGTTTGATACTCTTTGTGAGTAAAACTAAGTCTCTGAACAGCACTTCCATTTGAACTGTATACTTGATCTTTCTGGGCTTGGCAAACCGTCACCCACTCAGAACCTAGATAGGAAAGTGGCAGATGATTCAAGCTTCATTAGGAACAAGTCATGCCAAAATAACTTCACTTCTGGTTTTGATAGGATTACTGCTCAGAGAATGCAGTAGAAATAGCATCTCAGGATTTCAGCAAGGCAGCTGATATCTCTTAGGTCACTCTGAATAATATGAAAAAATGGGGTCTGGAAGGTAGTAAAATTAAGTGACCAGTAGCTGGATGATGGATTAATGTCAACCTCAACCTGAAGGAAAGTGTTTGGTGATGTGAGCCAGGCTTCTACTGTCTGCTCTGTTCTGGTTAAGTTCTATATCTGACTAGGAAACTATGTGGGTGCAAGCTGGTCAGATACTTTAGGAGAGAGAATCAAGATCCCAAATGACAACCACAGACTGATATTATGGGGTAAAATGTAAAGATCCACTTGAACAAAAATGGACATCAATTCTGTACAGGGATTAAAAAAAGTCAACTCTGTAAGGACAAGAAGGAAAAGTGCTGGCTTAACAAGGTGAGTAGGACAGTGACACAGATGCCAGGAAACTTGGCACAATCCTGGGCTACCGCAAGAGATGTATAACGTGTAACGTAAAATGTGTAATGTGTAATGTGTAATGCCGGGACAGGGTTGTAGCTTTACTCGATTCTTTGCTCTTCAGATCACATCAAGACTCTAGTATTTAGTGCTCTATGTTGAGAGCAGGCCCGACCAACGAGGATCATGATGAGCACTGAATCCATGTGATATACGGAACCAAGCTGTTAAATCCTGAGAAAGGAAGATTTACAGGGCCCACAAAAGAGCTGTCTTTAGAGAGTTAATGGCCTATTATTAGAAGAAGAGATGAAATTTGTTCTCTTTCATTCCAGAGGGCATAAATGAGATCACAAATAAAAATGTAAAGGATGCAGATATCTGCTACAAATGTGGAAGAATTTTCTAGTAATCGCAGATGACAAAATGGAAGTCGCTCTTGAGTGGTGGTGAGCTCTCCATTGCTGGAAGTGTTCTAACAGAGGCTGGAGAGATACCTATGTCATTATAATAAAAGGATTCCAAACTGGGTGGGAGATTGGACTAGATGACTTCTAACATGCCTTATATTCTAACCTGTAATCCTTGACACTCTTCACTGTTTCCCCACAATAATTAAGAGGAGTTATGGTTCTTAGTATTCCTTAAACACTGCATACAAAAATCGACAAGAAAAAAAGACAAGGTTGATAGTATTTTCATTTACTCTGGATACCACTGGCAAAATATATGGACTTGTGAGTTGGCAAAACAAACAAAGCTTTCTTGAACTTCCCCAAGTCTCCTGTGAGTCTATGAATGACAGATCCATCAAGCTACTTTAGTTTGGAATGCTGGCCTCGTCCAACCAGTCTGCTGAGATCATGAACATTTACAGAGAACACAAGGAGTTTTCATAGAATGTAATGGAAGGCGATATTAAAAAAAAAAAGAGTCAGTGATCTCCTAAGTATGTACGTTTTCAAAGGCCATGAGACCTCTTCAACAAAAATTCAATTGTATAGTTGCAGAACCTTGAAATTAAACAAATGCAGACTGAGCAGACTGAGTTTCAAGACATTTATATAGGCATTATTTCCAGGCATGATCTTCCCATGCTGAACAAGTAAGCTCGTTCTCTTTAGACCTGTCAGAGGGGCAAGTGTAGTCAGTCACGTGGACCTACAGTTTTGTTTGAATGGATAGCAGCATGCCTCATCTTGTATTTTTCTGGGCTTGACATAACAGCCACTTAATAGTATCATAAAAGTTGTACACACCCTGCCATTCTATACACCTTGAAAATGGCAGGAGAAAATAGCCCGGAGCTTTTCCTCCTTAATAATCTCTTGGACAGGTTTTAGTACTGAACCAGGCAATCCTGAAATCTTGGCTAATGAGAGGAAAAGAAACCAGAAGACCTGACCACAAGTAGAAGAGATGGAGGACACAAGACAATGAAAGAAGTGAGAGGAGGTACAGGATATGCTCTAAAACATGGCAGTAAGTACTGTGATTTACTCATGGTTGATACTCATGGTCGATAGCTCTAATTTATCAAGAATGGTCAGAACTTAGGAGAGAACACAGCTCTGTACTAGCAACCTGAGGGACCAAGGCAAAAGAGATGCTCATGCAATGATGGGGCCAACCAGGTTCCTGGAGATCACCCATTCTAGCTCTCATATAGCCATCTGTTAGTCTTAGGACTCAAATCTGGGTTGGAATTTTTTGGGTAGTTTTCCCAGGTCTGTGACCTTGCTATCTCATTAATGATTCTAACTCAAACTCTAGACACAAAGTTGAGATGAACAATTGAACTAGGGCTTCCTGTCGTGGAGCTAGCAGTGGAGGGACCTTCTCTTGACACTGGCCTTTGATCATAGATGGCCATGCTGGTACAAAGGCTGCCCCTCTAAGTTCTATTAAGACAGAGCAGGAAGAAAGCGTTGGATGCTAAGATGACCATGCTCTTTCAGAAATCTTTAACTCAAAGCAAGTTACAATTTCAAATAATATCATACATTTTTTTCCCAAAAAGGATTGAAGTAAATCCTAAGATCCAAAAATAACCTTCTAATACAGACTGAGGAACCCATGGGGGCCAGACTCTACAGGACCCAGGGAATTGTACAATTCAATAACTGGTTAGAAAAGGGGCCCAAGTGTGTATGAAGCATAAAAGAGGCTGCATTTCAGCAAGTTCTGGACCAAGAGACAATTGTATTTGAAGTAAGTAACAGTAGGAGCTGAAATAGGAATTTGTGCCAAGTAGAACCAACCTAGACCTGCTTGACATTACGCCTAGCAGAGGACTACCTAGAGGGCATGCTGGGTATCTCAAGGGGGATTCTGAAGCCTTTTTCCTACCATGAATGGTGATGATGACCATGAACAGAAGACCCATGTCCCAAGTACCAGGTACTGATTGCCATCCTTCAGAGTAGTCCTATTATCCCCAGGAGCTAGGCTCAGGGGTTTAGGGACTTGCCCAGGGCTAAACTGGTTGGTGTGGCAGCTGTTGCTTTCAAGAGGCTACTCTCTCTACTCCTCCTGCTACCTCTTGCTTCATGAAATCCATGATCTTTGATAAAAACTACTCCTGGCCAGGGAGCAGGGGTTGCCTGAGATAAAGAGAAAGAGTGATTCTGGGACCAGGCTTGAGGTAGACATAGGCGTCCTGGATTTTCCAGGAATCTGTTATGTGAGCCTGAATATTTCATACTGCTCCTTGGTCTTTCTTTAAAAGACAAAATTGTATCAGGGCCCTTGTGTAGATGAGCCCCTCAAAGGAACTAATGTCTACAAAATGCTGGAGTGCTTACACATAGACACAGAGACACACACACCATAGGTATGTGCATCCTGCAGAATCGTGGGGAGGCGGATAATAGAAACATCTATGGTTAGAAGATAAAAACCTTACCCCATGGACTCTGCCTGTTTGCTCTCTCCTAAGGCATTCGAGTTTTTCCTTCCATGAAAGTAATGCTGTTAATGTAGCTTTAAAAAATTGTGGTAAAAAACATATACCATAAAATTTACCATCGGGATCATTTTTAAGTGTACAGTTTGGTAGCGTTAAGTATACTCACATTATTGTGAGACAGATCTCCGGCAGTTTTTTATCTTGAAAATCTGAAACTCTATAACCATTAAGCAACCCCGCATCCCAACCCCCCCAACCTCCAGGCCCTGGTAACCACCATATTCTATTTCTGTCTCTGTGAACCTGACTACTTTAGGTGTGTCCTATACATGGACTCATACAGTATTTATTTTTTTGTGACCGGTTTCTTTCACTAACATGGCTTTTGAAATAAACCCAGGGAGATGGGAAGAGAAGGTATAAAGAATGAGAGGGAGGGGGCGCCTGGGTGGCTCAGTCGGTTAAGCGGCTGCCTTTGGCTCGGGTCATGATCCCGGGGTCCTGGGATCGAGCCCTGCATCGGGCTCCCTGCTCGGCAGGAAGTCTGCTTCTCCCTCTCCCTCTGCCTGCAGCTCTGCCTGCTTGTGCTCCCTATCTCTCTGTCAAATAAAGGAATAAAGTCTTTAAAAAAAAAAAAAAGAATGAGAAGGAGATGGCAAATCAACCTCCCCTCTGTTCCTGGTATTGGCCAGAAAGGATGGTCTCCTGGAGTGTTCTCTTGGGCTGGGCCACAGTGGGCAGAACGTACTATAGCTGCAGAGGGGTCCTCCAGGCAGAGTGGGCTCAAGGCCTACCACCTCCTCCAACGAGCATCTACCGAGGGCCCTAGTTACCAGAGTCCCCATTTTAAGTACACTTTCTGAAGCCCACAGAACCTCAGCAATTTTTGAAGAATTCTCATGAAAAGCTCTCAGCATCTTCCTGGGGGAGGAAGAATCTGAATAAATAAGGCCTCCTTATTTTAAGAGCAGCCTCTGTCGGAATCTTGGCGGGAGAGAAGCAGCAGCAATGGAATGCGAATGAATAGTTTCAAAGCTGCCAGAGCCCGCTCTTGAGGAACGAAATATGCTCAGAATGTGTGTCCCTCCCGGACACAGGCGTGGGGCATGGAAGGAAGGGAAATTTGGGTTCAAGCTGAAAAACAGCCTGTGGAATCTGGTCACATGTCAGAGGGGTCATTGGCAAAAAATGTCTGGGAACCACTGCTACGCCCTGGCTGAACCTTGCAGGCCTGCCCCCACCAACGCTGCCTCATACATCACTGTGAAGAGGATCAGCAACTTCAGCACGAATTCCTCCTTTCCCGCCGAAACTCCCATCCAGCACCCAGGACTAGGGAGGCCTTCTACAGCAGCTCCACGTGGGAGCTAGACTCTGAGAGTCAGAAGACAGTGTGCACTCAGAGGTAACCTTCTCATCTGAGCTCACGGAGCTCCACTTGCCAGGAGGTTATTTGTAAATAAAAAAAAAATTCTACGGAAAGACTTAGACAAGGTGATCCCAATTATCCTTGCACAAGGCTGCTGTGAAATTCTCAGTAGATCTTTATGTTTTTGCCTTTTCCCTCCGCCTGACTGCTGATCATCCCCTGATCTTGCCATCCATCCAGGCAAACCCGTGTTTCCTCTCTTAAACCTGCTCCTCAGGCAGACTTTCCTTCCCACCCTCAGTTCAAGGCAACGCCTATCCTTCTGGTTTTGTGGCCAAAAACCTCAGTCATCTTGGATCCTTTTCCTTCTCTCGTATCCCACTTGCAATCAGTTAGTGAGAAATTCTGGCCGCTTTGCCTTCAAAACAGAGTCAGAATCCAAATCTTGGCCTTCCCTCCCTGCTACATTCTTGTCTAAACCACCTCTTGCTTGGGTTATTGCAGAAGACGCTTCACTAGTAGCCCTGCTTCTGCCCTGGCCCCTTTGCAGCCTATTCTCAAACCCAGCATCCAGGGCCATCCTTTGGGAAGATCAGCTGGATCACATCACTGTTCTAGCCAGAATCCCCCAAAAGATTCCTATTTCTCTGAGTCGAAGCCAGTCACTAAGTGGCCCAGCAGGTGCCCCAAGATCTGTCTCCTCCCAACCCTAGCTCTCGCCCTGGTCTCTGTGTGTTGCCTGCTTGGCAAGACCTTTCTGAACTATTATATCTAAAATTTCAACTCCTGTCCTCTATTAACTATTCCCCTCCCTGCTTTATTTTCCCCTGTAACACTCATCACCAACTTACTCTTCCTGTTTACCGTATGGTAAACCCTACAGGGAAGATTAACTTTGTGCAGGTATTGGGCTCATCTGTACACTGTCAGTGCTCCATGCACATCTGTTGAACAGATGAATGGCTCCTTCTGGCCATTCAGGTCTCAGCTCAAAGGCTGCCTTCTTGGGCAAGCCTTCCCCCGCCACCCTATCTAATCCTGCCTCTCCCTTGATGGCTGTTTATCGTATCGCCTGTTTATTTCGTTTTTAGCACTTACCACAATCTAAAGTTGTCTTGTTTTCTTTTTTGTCTTCCCCACCAAAACGTAGGCCCAGGAGAACTCCATTGACTCTGTCCTATCCTGTGCTAAATCCCCAACACTTAGAACAGGGCTTGGCACAGAGTAGGTGCTCTGTGAACGCTTCCTGATGAATGGAGCCCTTTCATGACAAAATCAATCCACATCGATTATTTGTTTGCCCTGAATTTTTTAACTTGAAAATTTCAATCTATAGAAAAAAAATGAAAGAAATGTACATTCATATGCCATTAATCTGGATCCACCAACTGTTCAATTTTGCTAAATTTATGCACTCTCTTTACGATCAACATGTACACACACACACACACACACACACACACACACGTATACATTTCTTTCCAGAACCATTTGAAAATAAATGACATTTCACCTCTAAATACTTCAGCATATATATCTTGAGAATAAGAACGTTCTATACAACAAAAATACCATTTTCCTACCCAAGAAAAGTAACGTTGATATAACATTATAAACTAATATACAGTCTATATTCAGGGTCTCTAAATTGCTCCAAGGATGTCTTTCACAGATTTTTTTTCTTCAATCTGGGAGCCAATCAAAGGTCACTTATTGCATTTACCTAGGATAGTCCCTCGTCATTCTGCCTTTCATGACAGTGATGTTTAAAAGTTCAGGCTAGCTGTCCTGAAGAATGTCCCACAGAGGATGTCTAGTCATAGCACCAGATGCAAAACTTAATCTAACTTATTCTTTTATTCTGTGTGGTTTACTAACCAATTTAACATACAGTGAATTCATTTTTTTCTGTTTGTTTATAATTTTTAGGTTTGCCGCTTTTTGTCTTTTTTGCCTAAATTTTAATTTTTTGGCTATGTAAAACGTTCAAATGGTTCAAAAGTCAACATGAAATAAAAAGATACGGAGAGTCACTCTCATCACAAACCTTTCATTCTCTTTTCATCCCCTTTCTATGGGTCACTTTTTTCACAATTCTTTATCTTTTCTGTTTTTTGTAAAATCAGCAAATGTGTGTATGCATGTACATGCTTATAAGTTATACATATACTTTTATACATTATAAATATATATTCTTATTTTCCCCTTTTCCTTGCACAAAAGGGAGCATACCACACACAGTGTATGTGCTCTTCTGCATCTTATTTTTGCCTTCTAAAATATATCCTGGAAATTACTCTTCATCAGTTCATGGAGCTCTTCTTTTTTTCTTTCTTATGACTGCTTAGTACATGGTTATATGGTTGTACATATGAGGATAACCTTGCACATGTGTTGTTTTGTATTTGTACAAATCCATCCTTTTTTAGTGGATTGTTATGGACTGAATTACATTTCCCACCAAAACCCACAGTTTGAAGCCCTAATCCCTAATGCAACTGTATTTGGAGATGGGGTCTTTAAGGAGGTAATTAAGGTTAAATGATGGTGTCCTTATAAGAAGAGAAGAGACACCAGGGCTCTCTCTCTGTGCACTGAGGAAAGGCCATGTGAGGACACGGTGAGAAGGTGGCCGCCTCTAAGCCTCTAGCCTCCAGAGCTGTGAGAAAATACATTTTTGTCTAAGCCACCCAATCTGTGGTATTTTGTGATGGCAGCCAGAGCTGACCAACACATGGGTATTAGAAGAATTAAGTACTGCAGACCTCCCATGTAAACAAACTAGAGTTGATTTAAGAAAAAAATCGCTTTAAAAATAAACAACTTAAAAGAAGAGACATTTCTGGAGGTCCCCAAGGAGGAGGAAGTAAGGAAGCAGCAACATTCTGTTGGCCACAGAGGAGGTATTATTTTGCCTATGAGGTAAAAGTTGTTTTAAACACCGGCATGAGACTTACAGGTGCAAATCCATTAGAGCATCACTTTTATTCTGACTCACGCTTCTGAAATTTCAATCATACACGTGTCAGTTGTCTTCTTCCAGATTTTGGGCACGATGGAGGGGAACCACCTTATCACTGCAGGGCCCCTGTGATCAGCCCCTCTGACACGGGAAATGTGGAGAGGAATGAAAGCCGTGTAAGTTCCAGGGGCACCCAGGAATCTAGGCTGTTCAGGATCGGGGGTGACTTCGTGGAGTCTTTTTTTCGTGGAGTTAAAGATGAAAGAAGCCTTTTACCGTTAGTTTTGTAAAATGTTATCATCCCTTTGTTTCCTTTGATTCATATGAAAACATGTCCTTATTACTGAACATTCTGACACATCTCTGGACATAATCTGTATACAACCAGAGCCTGATATAAATACTAAAAGTTATTGAGTAACTTCCCAAAGCGGACCTGTAGAGATATTTATATATGTTGGAAAATACCTATGAAAGGACCCGCCTTTTCTTCAGTTTCAGTACTTGTACACCAGGCTGACAGGAAAGCTCTTCACATCCTCTCCTTCCTTCAGAGCTGCAGAAGGTTTGATGGAAGGGTGAGACTTTCCTTCTCTATCTGGGGATGCACAGGGTCAGAGACTTGGAAAACATCTGAGCTATTTCCCTTTAAAATAACACTAGTGATTTCCAGAAGTGTCACTCTAGAAAACACGCAGGAAGGCAAGGGCATCTGTAAGTTTCAATGACCAAGGTAAACTTAAATATGAAAAAAGGTCTTAAACTTTTAATAAGAAGGAACTAGAAGAAATATATTCCCTCTATTGGTTTTTGGTTGATTTTCATTTAACCATTGAGACTGTGAGTACAAGTCTGTTCAGTCCAAGTGAAGGACTTGAGCTTCTTAGGAGAATGCAGATCCCTGTACTGGACAGAAGGGACCAGAAAGCAAGGGGGTGGGGGAAGCACTGGCTCTTTTAGGGAAAAAAAACAATTAAGCCCACAGAACCTCTGAAATCATATATAAAGTCATATTGGAAGTTTTATTCTTCCAATATTATGCTCCATACTTCACTTGGTCTTCCTTCTTTCCTTCCCTTCTATCCACTGAACTGTTCAAATAACCATTTTATTATTACAGAAATGTAATACACATTGTAGGAAGTGGAAAATGCAGGCAAGCCAAACAAAATCCATCACATTCTACCATTCACAGGTCACTACTGTTAACATTTTAGCACATGTCCCTATGGCTCTTTCTTTACACACACACACACACACACACACACACACACACACACACACACACACACACACACACACACACACGTATTGGTTTTAACCAAACCAAGATCATACTGGGAGTATCATTCCCCAGTCTACCTTTTCCAAGTATCACCATCTTTCCGTTTCAAGAAAATTTCATCTAATTACCTAGACCACATTTGAATTTCTCCAATTTCCTCCCAAAATTTATACAACTGGTTGTCCAAACCAGTAACCACTCCAGGACCATATGCTGCATCTGGTTTTTAAATCCCTTAAATCTTGTTTAATTTAGCATTGTCCGATTTTTATGACACTAACTTACTGAAGAAAGCAGGCTATTTGTCCTGTAAAAAGTCCCACCCCCTGGATTTGACCTGTTGCTTCTTCCTTCCTGGTGTTGTTAAGCTCATTTATCTAATCCTTGATTTTCCTCTAACTGGAAGCTAGATAAAAGGCTTTATGAGGTCAAGGTATACATCACTGGATATATACATCAATGTATACTTTAGGGAGGATGTATATTTCATGAGTATTTGCATCAGAAAACATCTAATACCTGGTTGGCCCACCAGGAGTGATGCTCAGATTGATCCCTGCCTGTGGAGGTGTGAAGGCAGTGTGTGTGTGGTGTTACTTGGTGTCTCTGTGTGTTACTTTGTACTACAGTAATGTCCGTCAAACATTCATCATCATGTTTTTAAATCCTAAGTGATCACCTTTGCCTGAATCTGTTCCTGGCATTTAAGAACACATGATACCAGATTACAAATAACCCTGAGGCAAGGGCTTTGTGCTCTAGAAATTTGGCATCTCCTTGTGGGTCCTTGTATGCAGGTCTAAGTAAGACCTGATGCTCAGGAGGCATACTCCCTAACAGGTGATTTAGGAAGCATCTCTGTACATAGCCTCAGTGAGATAAACTGTTGGAGATGAAATATTTCCCATATTACTGAAGGTAAAGTGAAAGCCAGCAATCCTGAGTAAATCTCATTTTTAGTAGAGAAATCAGCAATGGGGGTCTAAGTGTTGAAGTCAACCTCAGTCCCTGCCTGCCCCTTTTTCTCTTCTCTTTTCTGAGGATCATTGCTTCTTGGTGATTTCGGCCATCACCCGCACGCCAGGGTTCCTCAGATCTGTCTCTTCAGTTCTGTACTCTCAGTGCCTTGGGTAGATGTAAAGCACCATTGATACATATCAATGTTCCATGGCCTTTTTCTCTACCTGTGTGTTCCCCACATCCAATTTTCTGGGATCTGGGGAAGGTGCTATCATTTTCCCTGTCTTTTCCCCACGGCACAGACCTTTTTCAGCTCATGCTAGGATCAGGGTGGATCTCCTGGCTGTGCCCTCTACTGGAGTAGTTTGTTCTTCTATCCATTAACCATTCCATTGCTAAACAGATATTCCTTAAACAATTTTTCATTATGTTACTTCTTGGCTCACATTTCAGTGAATTTCTATTGCTTATCTGATCAAGATTAAATTCTTTTGTCTAAATTTTATTCTTTCATGCTAAGGCCCCATGGAATCTGACCATATTTTGAATTATTTCCCTAAACCTGCCATTTGCGCTGATCAAAGCTGGCTCCTCAGTGCCCTGTGAATGCTTCCTTTTAGGCCTCGGCCATGCCAGTGACCTCTCCTGGAGGGTCTCTCTCCATGCGCTCCCCAAGAAAGTCCTATCGGTCCTGTGAGTGTTCGTTTTAGGTGGTCTAAACTTCACAGAGGAGATGAAAGGAAAATCCTGTCCTTTCCCACGTGGCAAACAATGGCCAGCACAACTTGGCAGCTACAACGAATGCTCTTGAATTGTTCAGCTTTGATTTCATTGGTTTTATCTTGATTCTTCAACAATATTGCAAGCTCTTTGAAGGAAATGATCTTGCCTTATATTTTTAAGGTAATCCCCCAAAGAAGTGACCTATGAAAAGGTCATGTGTTCCATTCCTCTGCATCTATGAACTGCTTTACTTAAGCCACCTTGTCTTTTTGAATATCTACTTTAAACATACCACACATCCACACCCCAATTCCTCTGAAGGTAATTCTGTATTTTTTTGTACCTTATTTCAGTGTCTAGCATCTTACACTGCTATAAAATTCTCCTTTAACACAGCCGAAATCCCTCAGATGTAGCAAGGATACTATTTCTTCTGTTCTGTGAGTGAGAACATCTGGTCAACATTTACTGTAACCGCCTGAAATAGGAGGCATGCAGATACTTTGTTAAAGAGAACGTCGAAAGGTCATCGCATTTCTCTCTATGAACATCTTGTAAATCGGATGGATTTAAGTCACCCCCAGAATCTCCAGAGTTACAAAAGGTGTGCTTCGAATATTTTTAGGATCCCACTAATTTCCCCACACTACGAAGTTCTTACCCTAAACTCCTGATGGTCCACAGTCCTAGTCTTCCCATCTTCCTGTGACAGGGCACACAGTTCAACTCCTGGGTGACTGCAGCTTCTCTAGGGAGACAGAAGATTCCCACGGCCTAAGGTGTCTCCTTGGAAGGAAGAAGCACTCTGCTACTAGAGTGCTCATCTTTACATGGCAAGACCCTTGAGAAGTCCTATCTTTTAGCAGACATTTTCCTGGTCCTTTAGTAACTGTTCTGTTTTCCCCACCCATCTCTTTTTGTAACTAATGAAACAAGAATGATAGGTCAGTTGTGAGGCGTCAGAAGGCCTCTGCGGACAGATCGCTGAAGTGACTTGCACACATAATTCCATTCCAACCCACGTCACTCAACACGGCTCAGCCTACACGTGTGTGGCCACTGCCCTCACAGACCTGCCCCGCCCTACTCTGTTCTGCTTGCTGGTGCCGCCTCCCCGAAGGGTATCACTCTATATTGTCTTTAGGAAGAATAATCTGTCAGCAGCCTTTGCAAATAAAGAATTAAAAATGAGGGATGCCTGGGTGGCTCAGTTGGTTATGCACCTGCCATCGGCTCAGGTCATGATCCCAGGGTCCCGGGATCGAGCCCCACATCGGGCTCCTTGCTCAGCGGGGAGCCTGCTTCTCCCTCTGCTTGTGCTCGCTCTCTTTCTCTGACAAATAAATAAATAAATAAAATCTTACAAAAAAGAAAAAAAGCAACGGAGCAAAAATGAAGACTCAGAAAGAATCAGAAAAAATGAGTCGCGATGATATTTAATACCATACTTTATAAAGCAGAAGACAAAATGAGATAGTTGCGACTTCAGCTGTAATTGTGACCTTCTGTATCCTTCCTCTGATTTTCTTCTAAACACGGGAATCTTTAGTTGGCTAAATCTCAGCTTTTTTTTTTTTTTTTTTTTTTTTTTTAAACTCCTGGGCCAACTCTTTGGCTTGCTTGGGAACAGCTGCCGGTATTTCTTTTTGCTGCCAGTCAGTCAAAAACTGTGCTCACGTTGGAGGCCTGGCTCCATCCCACCCAGGGTGCTGAATGCATTAGCTTTTTCACACACAGTCTTTGCCAGGCTGCATGCAGAAGTCCATCTCAGACAGTAAAGCTCACTGAATCATCAGCTAGCTTGGAGCCGGTGCCAATGTCGGGTAGAGAGACTGTCAACATATTTTAAAAGTCTATGGCAAAGTGATAAATTTTACTACATGCACCGAGTTAATAGGAAAAAGAACACTTCTGAGATAGCAGAAAACCCAAAGTGCCATTATTTAATTGCTCCACTCTTGAAAGCAAAAACAACGCACCCTTTGATTTAGCCTGGGATTTGGTTAAAAACCAAAACAAACAAGAATAGAAACGTAAGGTATTAACTGATTACTGCCAACAATTTTATTTTACTTTCTTTGTGCTTCTAAGAGCAGCCTTTTCTACTGACAACCACACATCACTCCAATGTCTGGATATGATCCATTTTATTAAGAAATTCCTGAATCAATTTCCTGGTTTACAGCTTGTCCAACCAAGAATCCAGGTGTTCTCACCATAAAAAGGGTCTCTTTGAAAAGCTTCTGCTTGTACAACTGTACACCCAACAGAAATGTCATGGACACCCCAACAATAGAACTGAAACCTGAAGCAGTTTGGTGACATTCCAACTTTTTGAATGGAATGTGAATCCATTAAGATTATTAGGTAACTTTACTGATATCCTCAAATTTGTGCCAAGTGTTAAAGCTGCCAAAGAAAAGAGAGAATAAAAACTGACTCTTGGATTCCAACTCTGAGTATTTTGGTGTGGAAACTGTATTTTCTTGTAACTCATTTAAAAAACACACCATGATTTCACTGTTTAATTGCAATCTCAGTTTTCAGGAAGCAAAGAGAAACAAGATACATAATCGATGTTTCTCTTCCGTTCGGCTTTCAGCCTAAATGGTCCTGTGCTTTTATTGGCAAAGTAGGGCAGGTAATAACAGTGAACAAGAAACCTATTCTAAGAACTGGCTCAAGTGAAGTACCACTACATCATGAGTGACTCAACCATCTACTCGAGAGTGATTACTCTGCAACGATGAAGCCATGCTAATTGGACAATGGCTTGCTGCCAGTTCATGTTGGCATGACCTACAGTACCCTTGGCTGACGGCCATGATGTTTCTCTAGCACACTTTTTTTTTTTTTTGGTAATCTGGATGGGAAGTGGAAATAATTTTTAAAAACTCTCCCCAGTGCTATTTAAGTTCTTATCATGAATTAAAAGTTTAATTAAGTACCCTGTTAAAGGCCCAGGTTCTATGATTAAATATGACAAAATAATAGTTATGATTACTGATCAAGTGACGAACTTTACAGCTCTGAACTTTGTCTTTAAAGCTATTATTAATCTTAATTGAAATAGCTAAGAGACTCCATAATAGGGAAAAGAAAGAAACGTAAGGGACATTTAATACATATATACGGAAGAGGTTTAAAATGAATAGACGTGCCGGTAACTAATTTTATAAAATGTAAGGCAAATGCCTTTACTGTCAAAGGCTTTGTTTAAATCCATTTAGAAATGTTGACTACTGAGGTCATCTCCTACAATCTAGGAATAAATAGGTATAGTGAAAAGAACCCTTAAACTGGCTTTAAATCAGGTCACTTAAAAATAATTTTTAGATATGTCTTAGTTTTTGTCAACTCAACTCCTTCTACTATGCCAAAATAGGAGCGCATTTCTGCTAAGTTTCTTTAAATAGGACTTACTGGCCTCAGGATTTAAAAAATGTAAGAGTTTGGAAACAGCTTATGCATTTCAATTTTAAAATTAGCTATTGCTGTGGCTATTTTTCACACCAGATTTCCCTCCCTCTGTATCAGCACCATTGAGCAGCCTTTGGAGATGGAATCACAATAGTATTAGCTCTTATTTTCTTGGCTTCACTTTATTACTCCCCCCATTTGAGACTGAGGCCCAGATTTCAGGGCTGGAAGTCACCTTTACGTTACTATAAATAAGTTCTGCCTTTAGGCATTTCAAAATTATCAGCATGATTCTAGGACTTGAAAACTTCTTACTTGCCAGCAAGTAGTTACCTGGAATGTTTTGACTTATTATTTATTTGCTTTTTCTTTTTCATCTGCTGCCAAGTCTCACTAATGCAACCTGCAAAATTGCACCAGAGCTTTTAATGAGGATTCTGAGGTAAGAGCCATTTCATCAGAGAAGACTGTGCTTTCCTTTTATGGGAATAATAGCACCTCCTGTTTATATAGCACCATCCTTCCAAGGAGCCTAACAGATCGCGTTTCAATAATCTGACGAGCAGCCCTGCAAGTCAGGCTGGTCACCAGGACTGCTACTCCCTACTTATATCAAAATCGAGGTCATTAAATGTAAATATGTTTTTCAAAATCCTAAAACCTTCGGAAATGGTGAAAGAGCAATGATCAGAATCGTCTACTACGGGGCGCCTGGGTGGCTCAGTCGTTAAGCGTCTGCCTTCGGCTCCGGTCATGATTCCAGGATCCTGAGATCGAGCCCCGCATCGGGCTCCCTGCTCAGTGGGGAGCCTGCTTCTCCTTCTCCCTCACTTGTGCTCTCTAGCTCTCTCTCTGTATCACTCCAATAAATAAATAAAATCTTAAAAAAAAAAATCGTCTACTACTTGCTTGTGTTCTAGGTTATCAACCAGCCCTGTGGTTCTCCAGCTCTTTAACTCTCATCTCTTGTAAGACCATTTCTGAAAAGTCAGGGAGAATTCATGAAGATGAGTAGGAGAAGTGAGCTCGTTCCTCTTGTGAAATCCTGTGGCTCTTTCCTTTCCCGACTGGTTTGCCTCCCCCCCTCCAAGGCCTTTCCCTACCGTCTCCATCCAAACATCTCTCCTCTCTTTCTGATCAGTAGGATTTATTCTCTCCCTCTGGCAGGAACCTACAAAGTTCAAGGGCTATGAACCCACAGCACAGGGTCAGACCTCAGAGATCACTTTCAGATAAGGACGTGCCTTGCTAAGTTGAGTTTGCCCACTTGCTCAGTAGACCCCATCCTCTTTCAAGTACCTAAGGGCATTTGTTTAGCAATTGGTCTTCTGTCTCCTGTATTATCAAGTTTTCTCTCTCTTTTGCAACACTGCCATCAGCCCAAGTCTTAGTCAGGATGGGCTAGGTTGTGCTCAGGAAACAAATACCAACTCTTAATGGCTTAACATAAAGGCTCATTTCTCATTCACGTCAGAGTCTGATTTGAATCACATGGCTCTTCTCCAGCAGTGAGTCAGGGATATGGGCTACCGTTCCAACATCTCGAGTTCTTGGAGTTCTCTGACACCGGTTAAATGGATGGGAAAGAACACGAAGAACTCATACCTACTTTTAACTGTCTCAGATCAGAAGTGACCCATGACTTCTACTCATGTTTCTTTGGCTACATCTAGTTACATAGCACGCCTGATTGTAAATTTGGTCTTCCTGTGTGTCCAGGAAAGAGAGGAAAATTGGACGTGGGTGAATACTGATCATCTTTACCACAGAGTGAAAACATGAAAAACAAATTTCTTCCCACTTAAAACAAAACAAAACAAAACAAAGGAAACCTTTAACACCATTTTCCTCAAGCTGCTGGCCCATTTTTCTGCTCCCTTTAACTCAAAAAGCCTAAAAAATGTAGCCTACCTTAGCTTTTAAATTCCTTTCTTTCCATTCTCTTTAGAACACAATCACATTTTTTTTAAATCCCACTGCTCCCCACAAAAGTGCTCCATGAAATCACAAATGGCTTCCAATCTGCTAGACAGTCAATTTTCAGCCTTCATCTGAGCTATTAGCAACATTTGACATAGTTGATTACTCTCTCCTCCTTGGAATGCTTTCTTTACCTGGTTTCCAGGACATTATATATTTCTGCTTTTCCTTCTATCTCAATGGCTGTTCCTTCTTGGTCTACCCCATTGGCTCCTCTTTATCTCTCTGACTTCTTAATTCTAAAAAGCCCCAAGGTTCAATCCTGGGACCTCTTTTTTTTTTCCTTCCTTATCTACACTTACTCTCTTGATGACTGTATTTTTGTCTTATGCCTTTCAGTATCCCCAATAATCTGGTATTAAAACTTCTATCTCCAGGTTGAACTTGTCCCATGAATTCTAACCATGCACATCCTACTGTGTACCAGACATCTCTACTCTGATGTTAACACACACCTCAAACGTAATGTGTATGAAATAGAACTCTTATTCCCATTCTTACCACTTGAAACCTACTTTTCCCTGTCTTCACCAATCCCAGTTAATGGCAACCCCATTCCAACAGCTCAGACCCCAACCTTGGAGTTCTCTTTAACTCCTCTCTTTCTCTTCCATCCTATATCCATTCTATAAGGAAATCCCGTAAGTTCCACCTTAAAAATATCACCAGAATCTGATACTGATCATCACTCTATTGCTATCACTCTGATCTAGGCCACTGTGTCAAGTCTGGGTTGTTGCCTTAGCATCTTAAATGTTTTCCTTGCTTTTGCCTTTGCCCTCTCTTTCAATCTATTTTCTTTCTCTCTCTCTTTTTAAGTATTTTATTTATTTATTTGACAGAGAGAGAGACTCAGTGGCGTGTGAGAGCACTCACAAGCAGGGGGAGTGGCAGGCAGAGGGAGAGGGAGAAGCAGACTCCCCTCTGAGCAGGGAGCCCGATGTGGGACTTGATCCCAAGACCCTGAGATCATGACCTGAGCCGACGGCAGACGCTTAACCGACTGAGCCACCCAGGCGTCCCTCTTTCAGTCTATTTTCACATAGCAGTCAAAATGATCTGCAAAACCCTCCAAATGGCCTCCCAGCTCATTCCAAGAAGAGGTAATGTTTCTAAAAGGTGCACAGCCTGGTCCCGTTACGTGACATGCCTCCTCCCATTCTACCACCTGCTCATTCTGTTACAGTATGTCAATCATGCCAGGCCCATTCCAGCCTCAGAGCTTTTCCTTGCTATTCCTTCTGCCTAGACCACCCAGATGTCAGCATGGCTGGCTCCTTCACCTCCTTCAAGTCTCTAGTCAAAGTCATCCCCTCGAAAAGGTCCTTTTAAACCATCCTATCTATCTATCATCTATCTATCTACTTATTGAGTATAGTTGACACTCAATGGTACCTTAGTTTCAGGTGTACAACATAGTGATTCAATAAATTTATACATTATTCTACGTTCCCCACAAGTGTAGCTACCATCTGTCACCACACAATGTCATTGTTGACCACCGTATTTAAAATTGCAGTGCCCTGACATTCCTTAGCCCCCTTTTGTTTTATTCTCAACAGTATCTAACCAAGTACATATTATATTTATTTTCTGTCTTTCCTCCTTTTCCCCCACTGGAATATAAACTTAGTTTTGTTCCCTAGGTTCACCCAGTAGCTAGAACAGCGCCTCCTGGTAAATAGCAGGGCCTTGATACATATTTGTTGAATGACTGAAAAAATGAATGAGGAAACAGAAGCCCAAAGAGGCTGACTGGCTTGGTCAAAACCTTAGATGTGGTTAGTGCCAAGGTTCAAACTGGTTTTCCCGGCAACTCATGGCTGATGCTCCTTACATCTAAAATTTTGCCTATTATTCTTCTTCAGAGTTTTGTCTAGGTGGTGAATGGGGGGAGGCCAAAGGGCTGGCTCTGTGCTCTGGGGTGGGTGAGTGTTTGGTTCTTCTTATCTTGGTCATGCCACTCTCCAAATACCTCAATTACTGTTTCCCATCAATTCTCACCTCCCCCAAAGTTACGCTCAGGCTAAGAACGCTGTTGGCAGCTTGTGCTACAGTGTTAGGTACTTGCTGTAGTATTAGACACACTGAAAACACTGTCCAAAGATAATCATGACGATCTTACTGCTTCTTTAAAAGACTGGGCCTAAGCCATCCCAGAGACATTAACAACTTTCATCTCCTCTAGAAACTTTCAATCAAGAAGATTGCATAATTTCCTATTTGGTCTCTGTGCTTGGCAGTACTATTGCAGACTGTACCCTTTATTGCACCCTGTGGTTAAGACTTACAAAAAAAAAAAAAAAAAAGAAGAAGAAGACTTAACAAATGCTTTTGCTTCAGAATCCTTCTGGGTCAGTTTTCCTTTTTGTTTAGCACTGCAAAAATGAGATCTGCCCTAAAATGTTGAGAGAGAGGGAGAGAGAAGCAAAAGAGAGAGAAAGCAAAAGACAGAGATAGAGAGAGCAAGCCAAAGTTTGAAATATATTTATACCTAAGAAGGCATGTGGGCCACCTGAGGAGGCATACTTAGCCCTACCCAACAGCTATTCTCTGCATGAAACCTCTCCCTTCTCTAGAGGGTGAAAGACCATGGGCAGTACAGCCCAAAGAAAGGTGGTAGAGCTTTGCCTCTACCCTCCCCTTGTTTTAAAAATATTTAATTAATTTTCACAAATAAAAACTGTATATATTTAAGGTATACAAGTGATGTTTTGATATGTGCATGTGAACTGAAATGATTACTACAATCAAACTAACATATCTATCACCTCCCATGGTTATCATTTGTGTGTGTGTGTGTGTGTGTGTGTGTGTGTGTGCGCGCACGTGCGTGCGGTGAGAACATTTGAGATCCATTCTTTTAGCAAATTTCTATTGTATAATACATTATTTTTAACTATAGTCACCATGCTGTACCCTGTTTCCGGAACTTATTCATCTTATAACTGAAAGTTTGTACCCTTTGATCAATATTTCCACTTTTGCCCCACCCCCTCCCTGAAGCTTCTAATAACCACCATTTACTCTCTGTTACTATCGTTTGCCTTTTTTTAGATGCCACATATAGTGAGATCCTGCAATATTTGTCTTTCTATGTCTGGCTTGCACTTAGCATAATGTCCTCCAGGTTTACTCATGTTGCTGCAAACAGCAGGATTTCTTTCCTTTCCTGAATACTATTCACACACACAGCACCTTTTCTTTATCCAGTCCTGTCAATAGACGAGTTGTTTTCACATCTGGGCTATTGTGAATAATGCTGCAATGAATACGGGAGTGCAGATATCTCTTGGAAATAGTGATTATACTTCTTTCAGATATATACCCAAAAGTGGTATTGCTGGGTCACCCTGGGAGTTCTGTTTTTAATTTTTTGAGGAATCTCCATCCTATTTCCACAGTGGCTGCACTGATTTACATTCCCACCAACAGTGCACAAGGGTTGGTTCCCTTTTCTCCACATCCTCGCCAATACTTGTTATCTTTGGACTTTTTGATAATAGACCTTGGCAATAACCTCTTAACAGCTGCTCTTCCTCTGGCATTCTGGGAGAGCCCCGTAACTGGGGCTGCTAGGCAAACCCACTGTGGGTTCCATGTCTTCTAAGGAAACACACCCCATTCCTGCCCCCTGTACTCGACACACCACAGAACTGACCTTCACGGTTGTGATGCCACTTCCAGCATGGTTGGCATCCAGCCCAAAATGGTCTCCATGACTACAGCTAAGGAGGGGTTTGTTGAGCCAACTTTAATACTAATGAGCAGTGTAGTAACGACCTTGCAATGTTGGCACATTGACCACTTTCTCTTCATCTCTTAGCACAAAATAGACTTACTATAATTATAAACTAAATGATCTGTTTTATTATTTAAAGAAAAAGTACTAAGTTCAATGCCTTATGTCTTACTTTTTGCTGATACACATTCTTGGGCGTGTTTTTCAATCAGGAGCCAACACTCAAGTCATATAAACTCTAGGGACTGTAATTCCATTTTAGGAAAAAAAAAAAAACAGAAAAGGAAAAAAAAAAGAGCAAGACATTTCCATTACTCCTTGACTTCGAGAAGGCGGCCTCTATTTTTGTTTTGCTCCCTTTTAGTTTAGAGGCTATACTGGGCACTGTGAGTGGCTCTAATTTGCTAGTAAGAGCACTGCCCATTGGGAGTCAGGAGTTTGGGGTAGAACTGCACAACTGGACAACTAGATACCAGAGCTGGGTTTGGTCTAAACTGACCAAGTAGGGGAGTGGGACAGGCAGCAGTATGTGTCTGGAAGTTTCATAGTCCAAGAAAGAGCTTTCAGACTCAGCCATGAGGGACCCCTGAGAAGCACAGAAGCTGGCTAGGAAGTGTAGAGGTGAGCCAAGTGTGAACAAGGCTGGGACAAACCAGAAGTTGATTTGAATTTGGTGACAGGATAATGACGGGGTTTAAAAATTTCCAAGGAGCTAATCAAATGTTTCTTTCTTTCTTTCTTTTTTTTTTTTTTAAAGATTTTGTTTATTTATTTGACAGAGAGGGAGAGAGTGAGAGCGCAAGTGGGCAGGGCAGCAGGCAGAGGGAAAGGGAGAAGCAGGCTCCCCGCTGAGCAGGGAGCCCGATGCGGGGCTCAATCCCAGGACCCTGGGGGATCATGACCTGAGCCAAAGGCAGACGCCTAACTGACTGAGTCACCCAGGTGCAAATCTTTTTTCTTACATCATATGAGCCAAATGCCAATTAATTCCAAGCAGCTACTTTCCATGGTAATGTTTGGGATGTTTGCTTATTCACTACTTAATTCAAATTCTAAAGTCATTCACTGAGCTAAGTGGGACAATGACTCTAGAGCCTGCAAGGACATTTTAGTGTGCACACATGGAGAGGAAAACAATGCTTAGCACTTGGGGCCACAGGAGGGTGCTCTGAGCAGAGGGAGTGGGCTCTTGAAAGGAGGCCTCAGAAACAATTACAGGCCCACAAAGGAAAATGCCACTGTGGCTGGCTTGCATGCTCCATCAGCAAGATACTTAAAAGCTGGGTTACTGACAATATGAATTTATGTTTCATAGGAAGGAAAAAAAATCTGGTTATATCTGAAGGTTTCACATACCTGAGCACCAGGTTTTAATGGTTTGGAAGTGTAGATAATGTAGAAATGGCAATCATTTTACACGACTAGGAAGAAAGAAAATCAACACATTGCAAATTCCCACTTACTTAGAACACAAACAAAGCAAAAAGGCCAAATAGCAGATTTTTGTGTGATGTCTATACAATGTGCCTCTTGCTTTAAAGGGCCCCTAATGCTGGGGCGTCTGGGCGGCTCAGTTGGTTGAGTGTCCAACTCTTGATTTCAGCTCAGGTCATGATCTCAGGATCTTGAGGTTAAGCCCCTGAGTAGGGCTCTGTGCTCAGCGGGGAGTCTGCTTGAGATTCTTTCCCTCTGCCCCTCCCTCTGCACTCTCTTTCTCTCTCTCTCAAATAAATAAATAAATCTTAAAAAAAAAAAAGAGTCCCTAATGCCAAGGAAATAAGTGATTATCAGGGATTTGACCTAAAGAAACTTTTAGTTATGCCATATGCATTTATATCCTGGTTTCCTTTAAATTTTACTGTCTTCTTATTGTATTATGATAAATAATTCAAGGACTTCAGAGTTTTAGGCATTTTTATGGGTAGAAACTAGGGCTCAGAGAGGGGTTTAAGTGACTATATCAGGATCCCAGAGCTAACTGGGGGCAGGCCAGAGTTTAGGGCACATGGTCCAGGAAGTCTCAAGATGGGGCCAATAGTCACTGAAGAGAGACTAAATTACATAAAATATGATTTTCATTTTAAACATATTTTAATATAACCGATTTTTTTGAAAATCGGTAAAAAACACAAATGAAATAGTTCTCAAGCAGATATAGATAATAAATAAACTATAAGCTCCAACCTCTCCCCAAGATCATTCTGGATAATTGGAAGTTTCCAAATATTTCCAGAGAATTCCAGAATTGGAATAAACTGCAAAGGCATTCTTGCTGCCCATCTAGAGGAGAAGGGATCTTAACATTTGATGAATGCCTACTATGGGATAGAGACCATGCTGAGAACTTCTATGTTTATCATCTCAGCTAATGACAGGTTAAATATTCGCCCATTGATGTAGATGAGGAAAATCCAGCTCAGGATCACACCACAGCTGCCATTCCTTGGCCTTCCCACATTAGTTGATACATAAGTTTCCCTCCCTACACCAGCCCTGAGTACGTTATCTGCAACCGATTTGTCCTTTAGCCTCCGGTACTAGGATCTTTCTAGTTATCTAATTCCTAGGGGTGTGAGGAGTGTGGTACTGGAGCCTTTCATGTGGGTACATAAAAAAGAAGAAGAATGTGAAAAAGCACTGTTGAGTGCTTATGCAGTCCCCACTCTTAGCTGGCCTCTCTCTTGTTCTGCAGGGCTAACAGGAGATGTTGTTTAACAAGGGACTGGATCTGGTGACCCTCTCTGACCCCTGTGACTTGGTTGCGTATTTGTTTTTTAATGTTGAATTTGGATGCCTTTCTGTGGAGCAGGTGCTTGCTCCACCTCATCCTAGTGTCTTATACGCATCCTGCTTTATTCATTTTTATTACTTGCCAGGCCTCTGGAGGCATTTGGGTTTGTGACCCCTGGAATTTAATGCTAGTGGTACTACTAGCACCTCCCATCAGGGTCATGGGGCCTCTGGTATCTTTCAGAGTTGCTGCGAAAAGCTGCTCTGTTGCTGTGGGCCACTGCCCAACTCTGGGGCTCCAGTCACACAGACTATAGATTTGAGTTGTACCTCTGGGAACTGTGCAGTGCACAGCCTGCACAACTGTTTGTGGTGGCCCTAGTGTTAGACACTGTATAGATGCACAGTGAAAGATTCTGGACCTGAACCCAAGGTGTAAGGCTGCTCAGTGTTACCCTTGGTCCCATGTAAATGAAAGGGAGCGAAGATGATGAAAATAGAGGACTTGTATACACAGTTCAAAGGGTGACCAATTTCATGTTTTGTCATTATGAAGCCCATCTTTTAAGTTCCTGCAGCTTAGGCCATCCAACTGAATGGATGTCAACTCTCAACAGAACGGGTCCAGCTACTAGTGTCCCTATAGTACAGATGTAACTGTACTCACTGAAGTAATTAAGAAACATGAGTAGGGTATTTTCAACAATGGTGAGAAAAGCAAGTTTGCACTTCTTAGAATCCTACTATATTAACTGTGAAAATTACTGATTGCTTTTACTTTTCCCCCAAGCAAGGCAGGTGCTGTGAATACTCTCATTCTTTTACTCTCAAGGGAAATCAAGTGCTCCTTCAACCATCTGAAAGAGAAAAACCATAGCCACGGTCCCAGTGACTCAGATCCCACATCTAGGACTGTAGCAAACTTTTGCTGTCCTACTCAAAACCTGAAGAGTAAGTGAACTAGAAACTACGAGTGGCTATGAGCCACAGGTGAGGTGAGGCTCCCTGACAAAGATGCTCTGCTCAGATTCATGCCTCTGAGATTTTAAGTGCCTCAAATAGAAACTGGCTATGCGGCAAACCTAATAGTTTTGGTGACTTGGACATCAGCCCCTGAGCAGGAATGGGGCCCAGGGTCCACCTTTTAGCTCCTACTTAGCCAACTGTCTACAGGTTGATAAACCTCCACGAGCAATGACACGCAAACCAAACTACCGTACCTCCTCAGGCAAGCTGACCACCAAGTCATTTTTCGTCTGTCCAACCAGCGCCTGCCAGAAGTATTCACTGCATGCGGCCAGCACAGCCCGGTGGGCCCGGAACTCCTTCCTTTCCACGATCAGAGTCACGTCACAGAGAATATCCTTTTTCCGCTGGTCATTGAGGCCCAGGAGGATGTTGGTGCAGTGGACTGTGGACTCATACACATACATGGGGGAGTCAGGCTTCTCATCCACAGACATGCCGTTCACACCCTGAAAGAGAGAAAGGTGGGGTCACCAGAGCTACCTGAGTCAGATACAGAAGGTGAGAAGAATGTCACAGTTCCTGTGACCCACGGCCATGAGCCTGGCAAAAAGAATTGTCCTTTAACATATTCATGCTCAGCACAATGAGCTCAGAAAACATATCTGGAAAGTCACGTTCGATGGCTGACTTTTATCTTTCCTTTTACTGCATCCTTTTACCCCATGGAAACAAAGCCAGGTCCCTTAATGAAACACCCAAAACATTTAAAACACATAGGTATTCTAAGACTTAGTAGTTTTGATTTTGCTAGCCGACTGAAAAAGGAACTTCCACATATACATGGTTCCAATTCAAGTATTGATTGAGCTTTGTGCTAAGGGGAAATGAATCATTTTGAAGTGTTTACTATGCTCTCTTGACAAAGTACACGTAAGCTCCTAGGTTGACGTTTGGCTAAGATGCCAAGCAGAGTAAATATCTAATCACAATACATAACTGAACAAGCGAAGTGAACTTTATGTGTACTACAGAGTTGGTAGAGCGAGCTATCACAATTGCCTTCCGCCACTTCAAGACAGAGCACAACCAACGGAATGCTGTTGTCGCTCATGAAATGCTCTTGAAAAGAAGTGGACTTGTGCTGTCATTATCCCAGCAGACTTGATATACATCCTCTTTAAGGAAACACAATATATCCCATTAAGAGTCATAAAAAAAGATGTATTCGACAGTGAAGATTACTTTACAAAAGGGTTCTTTGCTTCAAGAAGTATGCACTGATGTACTTTAAAAAGTAGTGTCTATAACTAATTTACATAGTTTTTCAGGAATGTCTACTACTAGTATGAATTCCAATAAAGTTTTACTTTCCTTTTGGCTTCATTCTTATTTATTTTAATAACTTTAACCCACGATAAATTGCATATAGTTATAGTGGGTGGTCTGATATGTTTTAGCATATGTATGCATCACAATCAAGACAGGGAACATACCCTACATCAATCATCAAAAAAATCTTTCCATGTCCCTTAATAGTCCTTCCCTTGCACCTCTCTGTACCCCCCTTCCCCCAAAACTACAGTCTGCTTTATGACACTATATATTAATTTGTATTTTCTATATTTTATGTAAATGGAATCATACAGATTATATTCCTTTATGTCTGGCTTCTTTTACTCAGCATGGTTATTTTGCAATTCCTCTATGTTGTTGCGTGCATCAAATGGTTGTTCCTTTATTGCTGAGTAGTGTTCCATTGTATGGATACAGCACAATTTTTTATCCATTCATCTACTGGCGGATCTTTGGGTGTTTCCAGTTTTGGGCTATTACAAATAAAGCTGCTATGAATTAGTGTATAAATCTATGCATGAACATATGCTTTCATTTCTCTTGTGTAAATTCCTAGGGGTAGAATGGATGGATCATTTGGTATGTGTAAGTCTAACTTTTTGAGAGACTATCCCTGTTTTCTACAGTGGTTGTAGAATTTCACATTTCAACAGCAGTGTATGAGAGTTCTAGTTCTTTCACATCCTTGCCACCACTTGTTATACTCAGTCTTTCTAGTTTCAGTCATTCTAATAAGTATACCATGGTATCTCTTTGTGGTTTTAATTTGCTTTTTTCTAATGACCGAAGATGCTGAACATTTTTCATGTGCTTATTTGCCATCTATTTACCTTCTTTGAAGAGATGTGTACTCAGATTCTTTGTCCATTTTCTACTGGTCTGTTTCCTTATTACTGAGATTTGAGCATTCGTTATATACTCTGAATAAAAGTCCTTTATCAGATATGTGATTTGTGAGTATTTTCTCCAAGTCTGTAGCTTGTCTTTTCATTCTCTCTTTTTTTTTTTAAGATTTTTAAATTTACTTTTTACAGAGAAAGAGACAGTGAGAGAGGGAACACAAGCAGGGAGAGTTGGAAAGGGAGAAGCAGGCTTCTTGCAGAGCAGGGAGACCGATATGGGACTCGATCCCAGGACCCTGGGATCATGACCTGAGCCACTCAGGCACCCCTGTCTTTTCATTCTCTTAACAGTGTTTTTCGAAGAGCGGAAAGTCTTCATCTGATGAAGACCAATCAAGCAATTTTTTTCTTTTATGGATCATGCTTTTGGTGGTATGTCTAAAAAATCTTTGCCTAAACCAAGGTCATATCTTTTTTTCAGATTTATACATAGATATTACTATTTTAATGTAATTATAAATGATTTTGCTTTTTAATTTAAATTTCTGATTTTTCATTGCTAGTATATAGTAATATAAATTGTTTTTGTGTATTGATCTTATATCCTGGAGTTTTGCCTAACTTGCTTATTAGTTCTCACAGCCTTATTTATTTATTTTGGTACATAACATAAATTTTGTAAAAACATGCATGTTGTTTGTGAATGAAGACATTTTACTTCCTTTCCAATCTGAATGAATTCAGCGTCTTTTTCTTGCTTATTGCATTGGCTAGAACCTCTAGTGCAATGTTGAATAGAAGTGGTAAGAGCAAACATCCTTGCCTTGTTCCTTATGTTAGGGGAACACTTCATCCTTTCACTGTTATTTATGACGGTAGCTATAGGTGCTTCGTAGATGCCCCTATTGAGTTGAGGAAATTTCTTTCTATTCCTAGTTTGCTGGGAATTTCTTTTTTTTAAAAAAATCATGAATGGATGCTGGATTTTGTTAAATGTGTTTTCTGCATGTATTGATAATCACATAATTTTTCTTTTTTAGTATGTTAATATGAATAATATGATTGATTTTTGAATGTTAAATCCATCTTGCATCTCTAAAATAAACTCCACATGACCGTAATGTATTTGTCTTATTATACATTGTTGGATTCATTTTTTAACATTTTGCTAAGGATTTTTGCATCATGCTCATGTAGGATACTAGTCTGTAGTTTTCTTTTCATATATGTATTTTTAATCAGGGTAATGCTGGTCTCACAAAATGAGTTGGAAAATATTTCTTCCTCTTCAATTTTCTAGAAGAGTCTTTGTAGGATTGGTATCATTTCTTCCTTAAATATTTGGTAGAATTTACCTGTGAAGTCTCCTTGGCCTTGAGTTTTAACTACAAATTCAATTTTTTTAAAAAATTGTCAAATTCATTGGCTTCAAGTTGTACATAGTATTTCCTTATTTTCCTTTTAATATTAGTAGAATCTTTGTTGAATCTCATATTCCTGATATTGGGAATTTGTGTCATCTTTCTTTCTTTTCTGACCAGGTTGGCTAGAGGTTTATAAATTTTATCAATGTTCCCAAGGAACTAGCTTTTGTTAAATTGATTCTTATTGTTCTATTTTCTATTACATTGATTTCTGCTATCATTGTTGTACCCTTTCTTCTGCTTACTTTAGGCTTTAATTTGCTCTTTTTAATTTTTATTACCTTTTATTATTTTTTAAATTTTATTTTAATTCCACTATAGTTAACATACAGTGTTATATTAGTTTCAGGTGTAAAATATAGTTATTCAACAATTCTATATATTGTACACTCAGTGCTCATCATGATAAGTATACTCTTAAACCCCTTCACCTATTTCACCCATCCCCCGACCCCAATCTCCCTACCTCCCCTCTGATAACCATCAACTTGTTCTCTATAGTTAGGGATCCTTTTTTGGTTTGTCTCTTTTTTTTCTTTGTTCATCTATTTTGTTTCTTAAATTCCACATTTGAGTGAAATCATATGGCATTTCTTTCTCTGATTTATGTCACTTAGCAGTAGACTCTCTAGATCCATCCATGTTATTGAAAATGGCAGGATTTCATTCTTTTTTACGATTGAGTAATATTTCATTTATCACATCTTTATCCATTCATCTCTTGATAGACACTTGGGCTGCATCCATAATTTGGCTATTGTAAATAGTGCTGCAATAAACATAGGGGTGCATATATCCTTTTGAATTAGTGTTTTCGTATTCTTTGGGTAAATACCCAGCAGTGGAATTACTGGATCATATGGTAGTTCTATTTTTAAATTTCTGAGGAACCTCCATAATGTTTTCCACAGCGGCTGCACCAGTTTGCTTTCCCACCAACAGTGCAAGAGGATTCCTTTTTCTCCACATCCTTGCCAACATTTGCTGTTTCTTGTGGTTTTGATTTTAGCCATTCTGATAGGTGTGAGGTAATATCTCATTGTAGTTTTGATTGGCATGTCCCCAATGATCAGTGATGTTGAGCATCTATTCATGTCTGTTGTCCATCTGGATATCTTTGGAGAAATGTCTGTTCATGTCTTTGGCCCATTTTTAAATTAGATTATTTGTTTTTTGGGTGTTGAGTTTTATAAGTTCTTTACAGATTTTGGATACTAATCCTTTATCAGGTAAGTCATTTGCAAATATCTTCTCCCATTCGGTAGATTGTCTTTTAGTTTTATTGACTGTTTCTTTTGCTGTGCAGAAGCTTTTTATTTTGATGTAGTTTCAATAGTTTATTTTTGCTTTTGTTTCCCTTGCTTCAGGAGACATATCTAGAAAAATGTTGCTAAGGCTGATGTCAGAGAAATTACTGCCTGTGCTCTCTTCTAGGATTTTTACAGTGTTGGGTCTCACATTTAGGTCTTTAATCCATTTTGAGTTTATTTTTGTGTATGGTGTAAGAAAGTGGTCCAGTTTCATTCTTTTGCATTAGCTGTTCAGTTTTCCCAACACAATTTGTTGGAGAGACTGTCTTTTCCCATTGCATATTCTTACCTCCTTTGTCAAAGATTAATTGACCATTAACTTGCTTCTCTTTTTCCAGTTTCCAAAGGTGGAAGTTGAGTTCATTGATCTGAGATCTTTCAACTTTTCTAAGAAAAGCTTTAATGCTATACATTTCACTACAAGTAGTGCTTTAGCAACATCTCACAAATTTTGAAATGTTGTTTTAATTTTCATTAATTTTAAAATGCTTTCTAATTTCCCTTTTTGTTTCTTTCTTAATGTAAAAATTATTTGGAAATGTTATTTAGTTTCCAAATGGTTGAAGGAGTTTCCAGATATCTTTCTATTATTGTTTTCTGATTTAATTCCATTGTGGTCAGAGAACAAACTTCTAATGACTTCAATCCTTTTAATTTATGGAGACTTGTCTTATATCCCAGAATATGGTCTATCTTGGTAAATATTCCATAGGTATTTGAAAGGAATGTGCGTTCTGTTGTCGGCTAGAGTGTTCTGTAAATATCAGTTAAGTCAAGTTGTATAATAAATGTTCAAATCCTCTGTATCTTTACTAATTTTCTGTCCAAGGTATTGAGAAGTCACTGAAATCTCTAACTCTAATTGTAGATTTACCTATCAGTTTTTGCTTCATGCAGTTTGAAATCCTGTTATTAGATGCATATGTGGTTAGAATTTTTATTTTCTCTTGATGTCATTTATTCCTCTATCACAAAATGACCTTTTAATTCCTGGAAATATCATTTGCTTTGAAATCTAATTTGTCTGATATCAATAGTCACGTCAGCTTTTTTTGCTTAGTGTTAGCATCTATCCCCCTACTTATCCTTTTAATCTATATTTAAAGTGTATTTCTTGTAGGCAACATATAGTTGAGTCCTGCTTTTTAAAAAAAATCCAAGGGGTGCCTTGGTGGTACAGTCAGTTAAGCATCAGACTCTTGGTTTCAGCTCAGGTCGTGATCTCAGGGTCGTGAGATTGAGCCCTGCATAGGGCTCCGCTGCTTAAGACTCTTCCCTCCTGCCTCTCTAAAATAAATAAATCAATCTTAAAAAATGTCCAATCTGATAATCTCTGATTTTTAATTCTGGTACTTATACCATTTACATTTAATGTTATTATTGACTTGGCAGGGTTCAAATATGCCATTTTGAAACTTGTTTTCTCTTTGTCCCATCTGTTCTTTGTTCCCTTTCTCCTTACTCTCTGTTTTTATATTAACAGTATTTTTTATAATTCAAGCTTATCCCCTTTTTTGACACATTGTTTTGTTATTTTATTGGTCACCTAGGGTTTACAGTATGCTTCTTTAAATTATCACAATCTATCTTCAAGTGATATTATACCACTTCATATAGAGTATAAGAATCTTACAATAGTATGCCTCCATTTCTCCCTTCTTGGTTATGCATTTTACTTCCACAAATGTTATAAACCCCACACTACATTGTTACTATTTTTGTTTAAACAGTTATCTTTTACAGAGATTTAAATAGCAAGAAGATAAAGTACACACACACACACACACACACACACACACACACACTTTTCTTCTGCCTGAAGTACTTCCTTTAATATGACCTGCAGTGTGGATATGTTTGTGTCTTAGTCAGCCTGAGCTGTTATAGCAAAATAGTAGAAACTGGGTAACATAAACAATAGGATTTCCTTCCCATAGTTCTTCAGTCTGGGAATTCCAAGATCAAGGTACCAGCTGATTTTGGTTCTTTGGTGAGGGCTCTCTTCTTGGCTTGCAGATAGCTGCCTTCTCACTGTCTTTGCATAGGGAAGAGGGAGAGGTCTAGTCCCTCTTTGTTTTTTTACAAGGATACTAATCCCATCTCCATCTCCAAAGACCATTGCATTGGGGTTAGGGCTTTTGGAGGTGGACTTAAGCATTTGGTCCATCATAGTTGGTGATGAATTCTTTCACTGTTTGTTTCTCTTAAGAAGTCTGCCCCCTTCATTTTGGAAGTTATTTTTGTGGGGTATAGATTCTAGACGACAATTTTTTTTCTTTTCAGTAGTTTGAAAAATGTCATTGTACTTTTTATTTGCATGGTTTCCAATGAAAAATCTTTCTTCATCCTTATCTTTGTTCCTCTATATGTAATGTCTTTTTTCCTTCTAGATACTTTTAAGATGCTTTATTACCTGTTTTGAGCAATTTGATTATGATGCGCTTTGGTGCAGTTTTTCATGGTTTTTGAGCTTTCTGAATGGGTGGGTATAGTTTTCACCAAATTTGGAAGCATGTCAGACATTATTTATTTGACTACTTGAATAGAGACTATCTGAAATTGTCCCACAGCTCACAAATGCTCTGTACATTTTTCTTTTTGGTAGCCTTTTTTTCTCTATGTGTTTCATTTTGGACTGTTTCTATTGCTAGGCCTTCAAGTTCATTAATCCTTTCTTCTGCAATATCTAATCTGCCATTAATTCCTTTCACAGTAATTTTCATCTCAGAAATTGTGGTTGTCATCTCTAAAAGTTCAATTTGGGTCTTTTTTATATCTCCCATGACTCTACTTAAGATACTCAATCACTCCTCTAACTTCTCGAACCTTTGGAATACAGTTATAATAACTACTTCTGTCTGATAATTCTAACAACTGTGTCAGTTCTGGTTTAGTTTTGATCACTATTTCTCTTCATTATGAGTCATATTTCCCTGCTTCTGTGCATGCCTGGAAATTTTTGATTGGAGCCAGACATTGTGAATTTTACCTTGTTGGATGCTTGATACTTGCGTGTTGTTATTAACATTCTTAAACTTTGTCCTAGGACTCAGCTGAGTTATATGGAAACAGTTCAGTCCTCCAGGTTTAGTTTTGAGATCTGTTAGGTGGGAACAGCAGCATTTAATCTAGCATTCCTTGTTCCCCACTACTGATTCAGACTCTTCTGAGTATTTTACCCAATGCCCCTTGAATTAAGGATTTTCTAGTCTGGCTGGTAGGAACAGGTATTATTCCTGATCCTCTGTGAGCTCTGAGTACTGTTCCTTCTAATTGTTTTGGGTCTTTCTTTTCCCGTTTTTGGTATTTTTCTTATACACATGGGCTAATTCTACACTGCAGAATATTTAAGGGAAACCCTCTGCTGATCTCTGGAGTTTTCTCTCTGTGAAGCTCTCTCTTCTTTGCTACCCTGCTTTCTGAAGTGTAGCCACTACAGTCTCTCCTGACTATTAGGTCTCCTCAACTCAGGAGTTAGTCAAAATCTTCCTTGGTTTCTCTTTCCCCTACCATTGTCTGGAAACACTCTCAAAACAGTCAGCTGGGCTCAGCTTGTTTTCCTTCTTTTAGGGATCAATGTCTTTTGTTTCTTGGTGTCCAATGTCTTGAAAAGCATTGTTTGATATATTTTATTTGTTTTTATATTTGTTTCAGGTGGGAGTAAATTTAGTAACTCTAGTACCTGTTACTCCACCTTGGCTGGAAGTAAAAATCCTGGATTTAGTCTTTATGTTACAGTTACACCAAAAACGTTACAAACAATAGCCACTTTGCTAACCATATAGTGTAAACTTTGCTCTACTATAATAAAAACTTGTAATACCTAGTTTACAAAAATATTTCTGCAAAAGTGAACATTTAGTTCTTTGAATTTCAATAAAAGATAAAGTATCTGTAAGCTTTATTACCTGGAATCATTTTTTTTAACATGTGTGAACCGTTTAATTCTTTTTTTTTATTCTGTTATGTTAATCACCATACATCATTAGTTTTTGATGTAGTGTTCCATGATTCATTGTTTGCATATAACACCCAGTGCTCCATGCAGAACATGCCCTCTTTAATACCCATCACCAGGCTAACCCATCCTCCCACCCCCCTCCCCTCTAGAACCCTCAGTTTGTTTTTCAGAGTACCTGGAATCATTTTTTATGCAGTAAGAATAGCATTTTAAATGACACAGTTCAGTTACAATGACCATAAGCCATGGAGCAAGATTTGAGTTTGCATGGCATCTGTCTTTATGACTAGTTAATTGCTGCTAAATTCTTTTTTACCTAGTAAGAAGACAAAGATTTTTTTCCATTCTCTCAAGATTAAATGATTATTAAGAAAGCATGCCACACTGTATAGAAATCAACATTATCTCCCATAATTCTGTGTATCTGGGACTATAGAAATGTCACTGTCTCTGCCCCATATCTTCAAATTAACATTCTCAGGTCACAATAGTAAGTCTTCCCAAAAGGGACCTTCCGGAAAAACAAGCTACTTCCTCAGCTCATATTTCCCTCCCCTTTTGCAACAGGCACTGGCAGTCTATCCAAGATGTATATATACTGGGGAGTAATGAAGGGATCCACCAGCAAACCCACGGTTGTTGACAGTCATAAGATTAGAGACAAACACAAAGGGATAGGTCAATATACTGGCAAAAAATCCTGTGACAGCTTGGGAATAACTCTTCATTTTACTGATGGTGGAAACCCCACTGGCCAGTGCATAGGTATTGATGAGGTAGGCCAGTGAGGGACAGAGCCACAAATAAATGATGTCACCTAGGAGGCGAGATATAAGACTTGCAAAAAATTCTAGGATGCCTTCTTCACAATAGATGATTACTATGGAGTTACAAAGTCCACAGTACTTGGATTTTCTGCCAGTGATGTGTACCACAGATCTCAGAGTGATCACGTGGAAGGAATGTGTGATGAGCGTAGCAGCAGAACGGGCCATCATCTCTCAAGACAACCTTGATAACTTGGTGGAAGGAAGGCGTGACTTCTTTCTGTACATTTCCAGGGCCTAAATCCTGTAAAACTTTACCATGGACCACAGTTCCAAGGACTCCTGAACACAGTCTTGGAGTTAAGCCTGTGAATAACCCATGCTTCCCACTGATGCTCACAATGTGCTGAATATAACAAAACAGACCTGGAGGCTGACATACTTGCTGCCCCAAAATATTTCATTCTGTTGTTGGAGGAAGAGGCTCATATCCCACTTGGATGAGCACCTTCACATACATAAGCTGCTGGGACAGGATGGTGAGACCAGAGCCCAGGAGCACCTGACTGGTCACGACTGCCATGATGGCACACGGGGACCAAAGACAAATATTTCCTATTCTGGCATCTTTTACATGAAATATTTTCAGGATCTTCTTATCTCCTATAGAGGGTCTCAAGTCTGATTTATTTTCTCCATTCTTAGTTCTCAAATTATTACTCACCTATCACGTTCAGTTCTCTCAGTCCGTGGAAATTTATTTATTTATTTATTTAAGTCACAATAGCTTACATGTAGCAGGTAGTACTCAAAATTAGGTGGAAAAATTAACGTTCTACAATGTAAGTGGTACACTTAATTCATAAAAAGCAGGAGATTTGTAACTTGATAATTTGATATCTAATTTTTCCCAATCCATTTATGGGTAATTAATATTAATGCACCTACACCAAGAAGAGAGGAGCTTGCTATAAAGGACACAAAGCCTTAAGTTCTTCAGTGAAACATGAAATGAAAGAAAGTCCAAAGAGAAATAAAGTGCGGTGCAGTGGAAGGAGGAGTATACCTGGGATCTAGGTCTTTTGATCTAGCTCTGGCACTGACCAGCTTTGTGGATTTTGGATAAACTGCCTAACTTTCTCTGGACCTTCTTCCATATTTGTAAAATGAAAAGTCTGAACTAGAAGATCAGCAAAGTTCTTACATGGCTACAATTCTCTGAGTCTTAGAGTCTATAAAAGAACTACCTAATTGGTCACAGGCAATGGGTCACTGTCACTGTAGGTGAGAGAAGTAGCTTTCTTTGGCCTTATAAAGACCATTCACATACCCTCTTTTATTGTTGTTGATGTTGCGTGGCTTAAAAGAAACTGCATCCACAGAGGTGGTTACAGGGAATGGGATGGACAATATAAGGAAAAATCCTTCTGGGAGAGAAGGAACTAGTACCCCAACCCCTGCTCTCATAGGTTCCAAGTTAGGAAGATCTGTCTGGATAGACCATGATATCCCTGAGTAAAAAAAAGTAAAAAAAAAAAAAAAGGGTGAAATTACCTTTTGGAAATGGAGAATCCAAATCTAGGAAGATATTTTGGCACAACATGTGGTGCTAATGCTATTAGCTCTTTCAGTCCTAGACATCCTAGCCCATAGGTTTGTTCGGGAACCATGGCTGCGTAAGGGAGAATAAACTAAAAGAATTATGTCACCTGGAAACCCAGTGTGGAGTTCCACTGAGGTCTGAGCGGGGGCTTGACTGCTATACAGCAGCACTGGATGAGAGTCTATACCACCAGGCGGGGAGCAGTCATCAATAGTGGTGAAGCCAAGGCAGTGCAGTGAGTGGACTCCCAGATTCCAGCTCATAAGCAAGATGGTCTCTTTCTGGTCTAAGTTATCTGGGGGGAGGGGGCCTCAAGGAATGATTCAATATCCTGCTAGTAGGGCAGGTTTGGGAAAATAAAGGGGCTATGGTGATACGTGCTCCTGAGTTGATGAAGAAGCTATGATAGTCACATGAACACGGATGTCTGCTTTTTGGGTTAAACCTTGCAGAAAGTTTTAGAAGACACTTAAAACAGATTAGATCTGTTCATCAAATGGCATAATCTAAAATCTATCATTCCCATGAAACTGTTGCTAGACTTTAACCTGTCTGAGGATTTTCTTGCTTTTATTACATTATTCCTGGATAATCCTTCCTTATGCCATGCCAGCACCACTCTCTTCCTCTTGGCCTTTACATTCCTATTGGATCTTATCACACCCCTCACTGTTGGCCCCTCTTCAAGCATAATGGAACATACTGTTTCTTCCTCTTTTAGAAATCAGTCAGCCCTTCTCATCCTCCAATTATCATGGGTGCTCTTCTAGGAACTCCCTCCAATTTGTCTGTTTTTGACTTACCAATACCAACCTGAATTGTTTCTCCTATCCCTGCATTATGTCCCATTAAGTTTCTTTTTTTTCCACTTGCTTTGCTAATATTAATTAAAAAACATTTCCCCCCTAATGCAGCAAATCCTGAAATCTGCAGCAGGACCCATGGGATCTAAGAATGAAATACGTTGTAGTGAGTAACAGAGCCCAGAATAGCATGTAGGAGTCTGACAGCCAGTCTTTACACTAAGCATTAGACAATGTGTTAAAGTGTGTAGACATTAGCTGAAATCAGATTGTAAGGAAGCCTTCCAAAGGTTCTGATTTGGGTTTTGGCTGGATCTCATTCTTCTTTTTGTAGGCCAAAAAACCCAGCTGCACATGTACATACACATATATCCCAATCATCTTATCATATGGTTCAGCAGTAAAAGTTAATTACTATTATTTTCTCATAATATGCTCATTCCTTCAAAAAACTACACAGACCGCAATTCTTATCAGTCAAAGATATAATATTAATGAACACAGACTTGCTTATTCACTTACTCATTCAGTCTCCATTCATCATTGGTTCATATTCAGAAATTAAAACATCTGACACTTCAGTTCTGAAGGTTAAAAGTATAAATCAAAAAACCAAAAAGAAAAAAATCTACAGTGGGAAATGTGAAAAGCTGAAATTCACAAAAAAGTAGAATGTTAAGTTTTTCAGACAACCTGTCATGTCTAGAATGGTTCATATGAAAAGAAATGAATATGCCTTGCAGGTAATGAAAAAGACCAAATTATAAACCATTTCATTTGAAATTCCAACCACATTTCTCATAGAAACAGGGCATTAAGTAAATACTTCTGTGAATCACATACTAAATTATTTAGTAATTGCTGAGTAAATTCCTGCTCTTATCAAGCATGCTTTTTTTTAAGTTATTTACAATGAAACTATAAGGGTTAGTTTTTATAAAAGAAAGTTATCAAGTCTATAGAAATTTTAGAGTGCATAGTGCCATTAAAATTACTAAGTTATTGCTTTTGGGTTGGAAACGCTTTTCAATTGCATCAAGACTCAAACTTCTTACTTAAAGTGGAAAGCAATCCAATTTCAGTATTTTATAATGGAAAACTGCAGTGCCTGTCATTTAATGTCTCTAATGCCTTAGATAGCTAGAGTAAGGGCCTGACATTGAGCAGCTAAAACGTTCCGTGTTCTTTATTTACTCAAACACTCCATCTGCGTGTGTGCTTGTCGGTGCCAAGGGAACTGAAATTTAAGGCTGCTGTTAGAAGGAAGCACTTGCAATTGTATCATCAAATCCTTAATAGCTCTGAATGGTTCTTGTACTTCAACATAAACTTCCATTTTCTTTGACCTTTTGGGAGGAAGTTCAATTTACTGACACAGTTTGTGACAATGGTTTTACTGTACAGTTGAAAAAAATACATAAAGAATTTAGGGACAATTATCATAAGCCCCAATTTTTGGGAATTTTTGTTGCTGATGTTGTTTCACTCAGTTTTAAAAAATAGACCAAAATAAAAAATAACCCAAGCTTTCTAAATATCTAGTAATAAAACAGTGATAAGTCCTCACATTTCTATATTTAAATGTGAACTGTATGAAGAGGCAGGCTGTGATGCAGAGGCTGAGCTAGAAGTACTGGAATGTTGGTAGCAGAATACCACCAGCATTTTTCACAGAGCTAGAACAAACAATTTTAAAATTTGTATGGAACTGTAGAAGACCCTGAATAACCAAAGCAATTCTGAAAAAGAAAAGCAAAGCCTCCCTATTCTGGACTTCAAGCTATATTACAAAGCTGTAGTCATCAAGACAGTATGGTACTGTCATAAAAACAGACACACAGATCAATGGAACAGAACAGAAAATCTGGAAATGGACCCACAACTATATGGGCAACTAATCTTCAACAAAGCAGAAAAGAGTATCCAATGGGGAAAAAAGTCTCTTTGGCAAATGGGGTTGGGAAAACTGGACAGCAACATGCAGAAGAATGAAACGGGACCATTTCATTCTCTTTACACCATACACAAAAATAAATTCACAACGGATGAAAGGCCTAAATGTGAGATGGGAAACCATAAAAATTCTAGAGGAGAACTCAGGCAGCAACCTTTTTGACCTCAGCTGTAGCAATTTCTTATTAGACATGTCACCAGGGGCAAGGGGAACAAAAGCAAAAATGAATTATTGGGACTTCATCAAGATAAAAAGCTTCTACATAGTAAAAGAAAATAAAACTAAAAGGCAGCCTAGGGGATGGGAGACGATATTTGCAAATGACATACCTGATAAACGGTTAGTATCCAAAATCTATAAAGAACTTACTAGATTCAACAACCAAAAAACAAATAACCCAGTTAAGAAATGGGCAGAAGACATGAATAGACATTTTTCCAAAGAATACATCCAGATGGCTAACAGACACATGAAAAGATGCTCAACTTCACTCATCATCAGGGAAATACAAATCAAAACCACAATGAGATACCACCTCACACCAGTCATAATGTCTAAAATTAACAACACAGGAGACAACAGGTGTTGGCAAGGATGCAGAGAAAGGGGAACCCTTTTGCACTGTTGGTGGGAATGCAAACTGGTGCGGCCACTCTATGGAGTTTGGAGGTTCCTCAAAACAGTATGGCGGTGCCTCAAAAAGCTAAAAATAGAACTACCCTTTGATCCAGCAATTGCACTACTAGGTATTTACTCAAAGGATATAAATACACATTCGAGGGGGCACCTGGGTGGCTCATTCAGTTACGCACTCAACTCTTGGTTTCAGCTCAGGTGTGATTTTATGGTCTTGAGATCGAGTCCTGCATTGGGCTATGTGCTGAGGATGGAGCCTGCTTAAGATTCTCTCTCTCCTCTTCCTCTGCCCCTTCCCTCCCTGCTCACACTCTCTCTCTAAAACAACAACGACAACAACAACAAAAACCCCCCACATTCAAAGGAGTACGTGCACCCTGATGTTTATAGCAGCATTATCAACAATAGCCAAACTGTGGAAAGAGCCCAAATGCCCAACAACTGATGGATGGATAAGGAAGATATGGTATACATATACAATAGAATACTACTCCGCCATCAAAAAGAATGAAATCTTGTCATTTGCAACAACATGGATGGCGTTAGAGTGTATTATGCTAAGCAAAATAAGTCATTCAGAGAAAGACAAACACCATATAATTTCACTCATATGTGGAATTCAAGAAACAAAATGGATGAACATACGGGCGGGGGAGAGAGGGGGGAAACAAATCATGAGAGACTCTTAGCTACAGAGAACAAACTGAGAATTGATGGAGGAAGGTGGGTGGGGAATGGGCTAGATGGGGGATGGGCATTAAGGAGGGCACTTGTTAGGATGAGCACTGGGTATTATATGTAAATGATGAATCACTGCACTATACTCCTGGAACCAATATTGAACTATATGTCAACTAACTAGAATTAAATAAAAAAAGAATGTTGGTAGTAGACTATATGTATTAATTTAAAGATAATAAAGAATTAAAGATATATTACACATCCACCAAACTGGAAAGAACTAAAAAGTTTGGCAATTTCAAGTGGTTTTGAAGATGTAAAGCAAGAGGACCCTCATACATATGGACAGATTATGACCCAGTATTTCCACTCCTGGGTTATGCCCAAGACACTCCTGTATGTCTGTAACAGGAACTCTGTATAAGAGTGCTCACAGCAGTGGTGTTCGGCATCCCTCCCAACTGGAAGCAATACACTGTCAGTAGCTGAATGAATAAATACACTGAGGTATATTCATATATTCATATAATGGAAAGATACAAAGCACATTAGAGCCACATGCAACAACATGAATGATTCTCACTAATCTAATGCTGAATACTGAGCTAGAGAAGCAAGACACAAAATAATAACATACAATTGGATTCCTTTATATCAAGTTCAAAAATGGGCAAAATTTAAATATCTAGGGATACATACATAGGTGGTAAAACTATAAAGAAAAGACCCAGAACAGAGTTTCCATTTGTGGGGAGAGAGTTGTTATTGGGCAGTGGTACTGGCAGAGAGGCTCAGGGGTGCTGTCACAATGTTCTATTTCTTGACACTGGTGATAAGTAGCTGTGCATTCACGTTGTGTTAAATTATACATGCACTTTGCTATACCTGCTATACCTACATTATATAAGTAAAAAAACCCTCCAGCTCGCTCCAAATTAAAGATCGTAGGAAAGGGTTAACAGTTCAAGTTGCCTGCCTCAGGCTGTCCCACTTCATCATGAAAGTCCTAGGGTGGACTTTGGGCTTCAAATGAAAACACACAAAATCTGCAAAAAATGGGCCAAATATGGGGAGGAAGTCCTTCAGGAGGTGGTGAGAAATCGAAGCCTGGCCTCTGCTTCTGAGCAGGACTCTTTTCAGAGATCTCGGGTTTCATCTTCTCTTCTGAAAACCAAATCATTTCAATGCACTTCCACGTCTGTTATCTATAAAATGAGGAAACAGACTAGGTGACCTGCAAGGCATTTCGAGTTCTAATTTCCATGGTTCTATGAAAGTACAGAAACTTTAGGAAAACCTGAAACATGAGCTTCTCTACCTATAGTTCTTGAGAAGGCTGTTTCTGAGAAGTTAGAGATAGTCAAAATAACTTGGCTGGCTGAAAGGAGAAACGCTATCATCTAACTTCTGGGACCGATGAAGAAGAGAGGAAGACTTGCCCAACAACAATGTGAATTCTTCCGTCTTATGAACGAGTCATCCAAAGGACGAATGAAGCAATGGAGAACAGTGCTCAATGGTACTCAGCATTAGTTCAACACTTTGTTCTCTTCTCACTGCTCTCCCCACCAAAAACAGTGCTCTGGTGTGCGGGACACATTCTCAGAGGCTGTCTCACATATGTGGCTACGGAATCAAGGAGGGTGTGCATCAACGCCTCCTGTCTGAGTCCCCACCCAGTAATGTCACGTGGGACAACACTGTCTCGGGCCTGGGGGAAAGCTACGGCTTGGGTTTAACAATAACGTAGTGCATACACTGTCATCTCAAAAAGTAGATGAAAGAGATTACATGCTTTGAAATCAATGGGTGAAGAGGACTCCATGTGAGGCTGTCGAAGATACACAGTTATTGTTAGCGGAGACGGGCAATGATGGGGGTGTGTGTGTGTATGGTTAAGGGAGGAGAATGGGCAGGCAGAAAATGTGGAATTAGGGATTGGCAGATTTGGATATGCGGCTTTGTGATCATCTACCCTGCACTTCTTGTCTATATTGTGATGCTTGTTTTTGGTTCTTTTGTGATAACCTACCGGTGAAGGGTGCAGCCAAAGCCCCCATTTATTCTGCTGGGGTAGGCCCTTTTCTACCCTTGACTAGTTTTCCTTTCTATCTTTCATTTTCAGTTTGTCTCCCACACTACTTCTTGGTATCTATGTTCTCCATTTATATTCATTTCTCATACATCAATCTCTGCTTCCTTTTAGCATTTGCTTCTTGCCTATTAGGAGTTAGAGGACAGAAAGAAGTCATTTCTTTTCTACATTTTTCTTTATCAGGGCATCTGTGTGAAATATTCTCTCCCAGTATCCCCTTCCCTCGTTTTCTAGCCAGAGAATATTACCCTAGAGCTTTGTGCTGCTAATGTGAGAAGAAATTATGAACAGTGATGGAGGCTAAATGAGGGTGGTGGAACCTATTTACTTCATTAGGTTCCTTCAGGGAAAAAGCAAGGATTGGAAACTGAGAGATAAGGGTTAATACTAAAAGAACAGAAGATCCATTTGACTCAGAGCAATCTTCAGTCTGCCTGGATTCTAGCAGACACCCTTCTCCATGGGGAAATCATTACAGAGAAATGACATGCAAAGTACGCCATAAAGCATCTGAGTCAAACCAGAGGGAGGATGACTCAACGGATCGTTTTACATTTTAATAGAAGGCGCTGCAGATTTGTACCCAGTGCACAGTTCAACACGGGGTGCACATCCCCTCCCCAAAACTTCTCCATCGGGTGGGAGGGGAGTTCCCAGAACCTGACAGAAATTATTCTGTCTTAGATAAGAACAAAGTCAAAACTCACAACAGAGAATCAAAGACTAAGACAACATATAGTCAAATGCAGAAAAAAGGGGAGACTGCAAGTCTGTCTGATTCCAACTGCAGCATTACTGTCAAACCTAAGATTGGCAAAAACCGAACTCGGTAATTAGTGGACTTCCAATCTGATGAAGGAGAGGGGAAGAAGAGGGAGTCACAGAGGGAAGCAGGAAAGGAAGGAGGAAGAGAACATCTAAGTGTTATAAATTTAAAAATGTGCTCCTTGGAATTAGCTTTAAAAGATACAGACCGTGTCATTACTGCCAGAAGTTCACCTGCCAGGTCAGTGCCAACACTAGGCTTGGATGTCCATGCGAAGTCAAGAAACCGCATCGGGGATGCCAGGGCTCCCAGCACATTTTCTGAGCTAGTTTATCACTGGTAGGTGCTAGTAAGTGCAACCTGCCAAAGGTAGGTTCATCTGACGAGGAGTGATGATGCTAGAGACTGGATTTTCAACTCTAACTCCTTTTTAAGGGGGTCAAATCGAGATTTGATGGTACCTGACGAGTATCTATGGCTATGGTTATGTGGCTGTTCATCCTGTGGTCTCTCTTGATGCTTGCCTTGCTTCCTGAGTGGGCACACTGCTTACAGGTGGGAAAGGAAACAGAAGTGAGCTTCCAAGACTTGGCAGAAATACAGCTTTCACAGAAGAGGTTCTTAATAAAAGGAAACTTGTCTCTTCCACGTATTAGGGTCTTCTGGACCACATGATTCTGTTCTGAAATATCATCTCTGCAGGGATACAAGCTGGAATGGACAAAGTTGAGACCGCAAGATGGTTCACCTGCTAACTAAAACGATCACAACTCCGCACCCATGGCAGGCAGCATCTCGTCAAGGTTGAGGGGTCCTCTGGCTCAAGGGTCATTTTGGGAAGTGCTTTGGGAAAAGGTCTGTGAGCTTCCACTGAAGCCTCGACACCCTTGCTCCTATTTTTCTTATTTAAAAATGATTAAAACCAGGAGGCTAAGGCCATTGGTTGGCAGTTTGTTAAATTCCACAACCTGTAATAAAAGCACTTGGACCATCTGTCACAATACAGGAGATCTAATGGAGGTGAAATGCTCTCCTGGGAGTCTGGGGAAAAGGCAGGTCAGAGGAGAGAGATGGGGGTAGGGGCGGGGGGAGAGGGGGGAGAAAGGATGTGCTTGGAGCCTTCCAAGTCCCTGTCTTGTCCTTGGCAGCTTCTCAGAGTGATGATTATGGTTACAAAAGGCTGGGACACAAATGCTTTGGGACATCGAGTACGCTGTTTAAAATATAAGTCCTATTATATGCTCACACCACCACCATTCACACACAGCATTTGTACCCCACAGGATATGCTTCAGATAAAGCAAAGTGTATTAAAGAAGAGATTATTTTCTAGCTCACTCATTATAAACAGTCAAAATTGCCCTGCAGCGGGGGAGAAAATACCCTTTCTCCAAATGGTCAGGAAGGGGTCTAACAAGGGCCAGCCCTTTAGCCACATGGTACTGGAGAAGCACAGAGAAGCCCCCAGAAGCACCAGGCACGAAGAGACTTCTCAGCACTTTCTTGACTCTACAATGTACCAGTTTCCCATTTCTCCTTTCATCCTGAGGCAGAGGGGCATCCTTTTGAGTCCCTGCTCGCCCACTTCCTAGCTGTAGGGCTTTGGGTACGTTAATTAGATTCTGTAATCCTTGGTTTTTCCATGTGCAAAATGGCTGGGAAGCTTAAATGAGATGAAGAGATGAGGTATTTAGGACAGCCTTTGTTTTACAGTAAACACTCTACAAATAAAAGCTATTACGAAAGGAAAATTCATTTCTTTGTATATTATATAAATCTGTAATTCTGCACAGGCTGAGAGTTTCTTATATTGAGGTAAACCTGGACCGCACGAGGAAGGATGCATGTCTGTGTTTGCCCGACTTTCCTGCTCAGACTTGGGGAAAGGCCAATTTGCTCGCTTTCCATCCATGGCCTGTGAGAAAATAACAGGACAATGTGTGGGACCTGGCCCTTTCTGGCAACTTCGGCCATGGCACCACTGCAGCCTTCCTTCTGTAACATCCCACAGTGACCATGAAGGTCAAATAAGGCAATAGATCTGAGGGCTCTCTGAGAAGGACAAAGTACTTTGCTTGCAGTTGGGAATTATCCTTCCCACCATTTGACTATTCTCCACATCATTATATCAAGAATGCCTGCTCTTACGGGCACTCAAGCCTGATAGATTTCTCTTTCATGCCAAGATAAAGCATCTGGCAGATGGGGGACTTGTACTGATTCTCATCGCGTAACATTTCCAAAAGATTCTATCCCCTTATATTTGCTAAAAGTGCATGCTTTGAATAATCCACCTTTCTGTTACAGGCTTTTTCAATGTTCTCTCTCTGCTACCTTTTGCATAGGTTTCCTTCAAATCAGAATCCCCCTTCATCATGAGACACTGTGTGGTGTAGGGCTGATGACCCAGCCCCCAGAGCCAGCCTGCTGGTATCTGAACACTGACTGCTACACGCCCTCAGACAAATCGTGTCGGTGCTCAGTAAGGATTCCTCATCGTCAATCCCGTTGTCACGAGGAGTAAATCATTTAAAGGGTAAACATGCAAAGCACTTAGAACAATTCCTGGAGTGTAGTAAGCACTCACTAAAGACTGTATGTACGTGGTGGTTTGTGGAGGCGGTATAGGGGGCTGGTTGACAATGCAGGCTCTGGAGCAGGCTGCCGGGCTTTGAATCCTGACTCCATCATTCACCTCTGGCAAGACCCTTAACTTTTCTGTGCCTCAGTTTCCTGATTTGTACGAAAAGGGTATGATGGGCTATAAGGAGTAAAACACTCCACATGTTTGTTCACTAGTTTATTAATTCACTCATTCAACATGTAGTAAATGTTATGTCAAATTAGCTCTTTCTTAACCATGCCAACTGTTTGCATTCACCTTTCATTCCCAGGCTGATCACGGCTTGTCCCTTCACATCAGCATCTCCTGCCCACAGCCCTGCCGACACCACTCTGACTCTCCCAGCTGCCTTCCTATCTCTTGGAATTACAACAGTTCTCAAACTGCATGGAATTAGGGTAATAGGCGTGGGGCTGGAAATCTGCAGCTTAACCCCCAAGGCAGATGATCCAAGGCAGCCTTACAAACCTGGAAGATCAAACATGCCTCCTAGGAGACTCTTCTGAGATCTCAATGTGATGGCTCACTTCCTGACCTCCTCTGGGTCTTTGCTCAGATGTCACCTTCTCAGGAAGGCCTCCCTGACCATGCCACATAAACTTCAATCCCAGCCTCCTGCCCATACTCGTCTTCCTCCCCTGCTTTCTGCTACTTTTATTTCTGCTGAGGTCTCCTTTGAACCTACTTCTCTGCGGCTGGTTTTCCTGGGCTTCCAGGTCACCTTGCCTATCCATTTATCCACAGAAAACTCAGTCCATTCTGAGCAACGTGAAAGTTAGAGGAAACTAATGATAGATCCTCCGAGATATGCAACCCAGACAATGGGAAGGTGCAAAAGCTAGGAAAAGACTGGACTGTCACGGTGAAGGCAAAACTAACATCTGGAGAGTTTCTCAGTGTAAGTGTACTTGATTTCTGGACTCATGAACAGTGAGACCTCTTCTTTCTCTGTTGTTCTGTACAAGGTAGGTCCTTACAGAGAATAATTTAGCTGTTCTGTCCTGGTAAAAACCTCCTTGCTCCCACTTCTGAAAGATGTCCCTGATTCCCTCCCTCCAAGTTCATGGCCTTCCATCTCAAACTGCCACGCCAATCATGCTCTATCTCTCAGCAGCACGTAAGTGTCTAAGCCCTCAGAACATGCTGGCCGCACAGGACCCTCCACAGCATCCTCAGGACCATCGAGGTTTTTCAGACTGTGACTACTGCCCGGGTCTCTGTTGCTCTGGGACCATACACAGCTCTTGGGGGCGGGGGTTGGGATGGACAGAAGACGGGAATAGGAAGGCTTCTGATGTTAGTCCAAAGGACAGGAACGGGCCTCAGTTCTACTTAGAGTGGTCTGATGACAAACTCCTCTTTAATAATTTATAATTTGGAATTATAAGACATTGGAGTGAGCACGACCAATGTAAAAATAAACTACTCATGGTCTTCCCGAGAAAGTGGAGGAGCATTTGCACAGCAATCCCCAGGAATAATCTCCTGTGGATGGTTTTCTGATCAGCTTAGAAAAGGACTGATTAAAACCCAGCATATGCATTATAAAATTCCATACCACAGGCCTTCAAATTTCTTTGGGAAGAAAAAAGATGTTCACCTGTTTAAAAAAAAAAAAAACAAAAACCTTGTATGTTTCTAAAGGAGACACTTGAAAACCAAAAAAAAAAAAAAAAAAAAAAAAGCATCACCTTCTTTAAAAAAATAAAGTGGCCCAGCAGAAGTTCACATAAAATGCTTGACAATGTTTCTTTTCAATAGAACTCAGGCTGAGGGAAAGACATTCTTGGATTCTGAGCTTTGGCTGGTTACCTAGGTTGCAAAGGACACCAAAAGAGACTCACACCAGGAATTCTTAGTTAGAATGCCAGTCAAGGAAAAGTTCATAATCCTTTCAGATTTTAAATTCTGTGTGTCTGTGAGGAGGAAAACCAGTTAGTATTTTGGACAATTGGAAAAGAAGATTAGACCAGACTTTGTCTATAAAGACTTTGCACACGATGGGTTACACTCATCGAAGGTAGCAGGAAATGGCTTTTCAGGCTATAGCACTGTTATTCTCTTTTTGAAAACGTGGTTATATGGAGACTGCTGATTGTTTAATTAGAATAGAAACTGATACACAGAAAAACACAGGAACTGTATCTAGTGTATTAGCCTGATATTCATAACCAACATCTGATTGCTTAACATAGACCAGATTTGAAATCCATTAAAATTTCTTAATTATTCATCTGTGCTCACAGTTATTGCTTTCTTTTAAGGAAACATGAAAGACTTAATGATTAATATAACAATTTCAAAAGCTTTCTCACACAGATTGGACTAGACTCCATGGTCTTTACAGAATGATCATTACTTAGTTAATGAACTCAGCACACTGAACATTTTTCAGCCACCTGAAACTCCCAAGTATTGTGTGAGTTTTTGGCCAATTAATTATCAATTACAACATCATAAAACATTAGCACAAAAATAGGAATAATGAAATTTAATTACATATCTTTCTTCTGAGTTGCTGCAAATACTATACAAGGCTGATTCTGATTAATAATTCATTCAGCAATAAAGTATCAGGAAAGATAATTATGCAGTGCCACAATTCTCACACTGATTTCTATAATTACAGATTACAACAGTGTTAGCAATTTAAAAGGTTAGAGAACTGTGGTAATTTGCTATGTCATCCTCAGCTATATTAATGTCTCTTTGAGCATCAAAGATAATTGAAAATATAATAATGGACCAAATCAGATGGCTTGCCCATGCTCTCCTCACCTAAAACATCTCCAATCTAAGTACATTAGTAAAGTCAAGTCCTTGATAATTAGCCTCTTTCATTATTTAAATAGCCCCCAACTCACATTCGGTTTATAGCTAATCGAAAGGAGAAAATATGGAGGTATATGTGCCAAAATATGCAAACACAGAAACATAATCTATAGAAAAAGTGTAACATGCACGACTACAACTGGTATATAACTTATATCTGGCTTGACTATTAATACACTCAGGTAATTAGACCTGCCAACAGACCGACATAATAATGGAAGTTGAGTTTCTGTCTTTGACAATACAGTTGAGTGAATGGCACGTGAAGACATACAAAGTTTATCCAATTACCCTCTTTGGGTTGTTTATTTATTGTGACACACCAAACTACTCTTCCCTTTGAGTTCTATTACACCCTGAGAATGAAAATATACTCATCCCACTAGGAATACTTATTCTATTCTGTTTTAATTCCTTAGGAAAAATACCTGGCTAGCAGTTGATAGCCTCTTCCCATAATCAGTATTTAATGGAATTTTCAAGTAAACAAAACACACAGTTCCACAAATAGAAAAGTCACTTTCTTCTCTGCTCTTTTTATATTTTTGGAAGAGGTGCACTGTAAGACATTGTATCTTTTCTCTCCTGAATGTCTTAAGTATTCACTAGCTTCATGTCCAACTAATATGGAGAGACAGATGGAAAATTCACTGGGACTAAAACTTAACCATTATTTAAATGAGCTCCTAGCAGAGTCTTTTCTGTGTTTTGTTGGGACTGGGGGTCCCTTCCTCTAGAGTATGTCAGGGTCTGGATTGAAGATTTCTTTACAGCTGTCCCCAAAAAGATGATATAGGATGATGACAGGGCAAAAAAAAAAAAAAAAAAAAAAGCGAAGTTTCATTCCAGAGCTAGAAGGGATTTGTAGATCATCTGACTGAATCTGCTCATTTTACAATTGTGTAAATTTAGGCTCAAAGAATTTAAAAGCAATTTACTCAAGATCACAGAACCATATAGAGTAACAAAAAAAAAAAAAAAGAGAGAGAGAGAGAGAGAGAGAGAGAGAGAGAGAGAGAGAGAACTCAAGTGTTTCTGATTTCCAGGTTTCTACTACATCGTATTAAGGAAAATACAATAGATGAGGAGGGGCATAGGTGAGCACTGGAAGACAATTTTTGTTCCAAAATTAAATGCATTTACTTACATTTACTTTCCACAACAGAGATAATTATGATATTGGGTGGCAGTCGGTAAAGGAAGAGTAATTCTAAGAGAATTCATAGAATTGTAGTTCTTCCTATCTTTCTTCAAATAAAAATAAAAATGGGTTTCCTTTGCGTCATGAGCACAATTATAAAACAAGGCATTGTTTTTGATGGAGCCTAATCAGCTTTCTTCCTGGGCCACGTGTAGGCGGCTGGCACAAGATCATACTGTATGATGCCACATTGAAATGTAAATGTCCTTTGCCCTTTTTCAACTATTTCCTTTTCAAAGCCTTACTCTAGGAGGATAATAAAACAGGCTCCCCATATATTCCTGCAAATCTGTTACTGGATTCACAAGGAGACGCCTAGCAGGTGATACTGTTCCCTGTTCTTTTATTTTTTTTTTAAGATTTTATTTATTTATTTGAGAGAGAGAGAAAGAGAGAGAGCATGTGAGCTCAAGCAGGGGGAGAGGGAGAAACAGACTCCCCGCTGAACACTGGGCTCAATCCCAGGATGCTGGGATCATGACCTTAGCCGAAGGCAGATGCTTAACTGACTGAGCTGCCCAGGTGCCCCTACTCTTCCCTGTTTTAAGTAGTAGACATTCAAGTCTGTGACAGGAAAAAAATGGCAAGTAGACTTTGGTCCCACATATGCAAGGCCCTGCATTGTTTTGTACTTGGAAATTTTTTAACATCTTATGAAAACTTTCAAACTTAACAGAAAAGTTTAAAGAATTTTAGAGTGAACATATAATACCTCATATCTAGATTCTACAATTAATATTTTACTATGCTTATTTTATTACACATCTATCAATCCATATCCATTTCTAGCCATCTGTCAATTTATCTTATTTTTTCAATGTACGTTAAAGGACAATGCAGACATCAGCACAATTTCCGCTAAACACTAACAGGCATATCATTTACTAGAGTTCAAGATTTGTTTACAGATTTTTGATGTAAAATTTATATACAATGAAGTGTACAAATCTTAAGATATCTGTTGAGTTTTGAGAAATGTGTATACCTCTGTATTCTGAACCTCATCAAGTTAGAGAATATAACCATCACCCCAGAAAGATTCCCCATCCTTCCAATTTCCTCTGCCAAAGGCAATCACTGCTCTACCAAATTTTTTAACATAGACTAATTTTGCCTGCCCTAGAATGACTGAATTTTGAAATTGTTGAAGTCTTCATTTGACAGTTAAATGGCTAATTGTTCTGTTTTTCTTCCTTCACTCAACAAACACTCTTGAACACGTACAACAAGCCACACACACTGGAAGCCGGTGACAACGAAATAATTATTTCATTAAATTAGAAAAATAATTTCAATGGTGGTGAGAATTGTGGGATTAATTATACCTCAAGGGCAATTTGGATGCACAACCACACCCTGTGTCTGTTACTCATTTGGAAACTTGCTGACTCTTTGATAGAAAAATAAAACCCATACTCATGCCCAGTGAAAAATGAAGGCTTTGTAGGATCCTTGGAGTAAATCTGAAAAATGAGGAGGCTTTTTAGAAAAGCCCATCTTCAGAACAATATTATTGCTCTATGATGAAGATAAATGGTCATAGTGTGCCAAGTTGTATCCTATAAAGACACAGTCCCTAGTTTTATAGAACTGTAAACTCATGAAGGAGGTTACCAAAGGAGCCAAAAAGCTCCTTGTTTATTTTCTTTTAATATAACTATGGGTAGTCAGTGGATTAGGCCCTTATTTTCCAGAGGTTGAATTATTGCCAAGGAGATGACACTACTGGTAGACACAGCACTGGGTTACTTTCTTTGGTAAGAGCTCAAAAATGGCACACGTCACAAATCAGTCACTAAAACAGGATTAAAACATTCCTCTATAGCAACTCTAATACCCTAAAAATTCTCCATTAATCTTTGTTATAGATTGTGTCCCCCAACCCCCAAAAAGATACGTTGAATTCCTAACCTCCAGTACCTCCAAATATGACTATTTGGAAACAGGGTCATGGCAAATATAATTAGTCAAGATGAGGTCATACTGGAGTAGAGTGAGCCCTAATCCAATATGACTGCTGCCCTTATAAAAGGAATTCCATGTGAAGACACCATGTGAAGGGGGAGGCAGAGATGAGAGTGATGTATCTACAAGCCAAGGGACTCCAAGGATTAATGGCTGCCACCAGAAGCTAGGAAGAGGCAAGGAAGGGTTCTTCCCTACAGGTTTCAGAAGGAGCATGGCCCTGCTGACATCTTGGTTTTGGACTTCTGGAGTCCAAAGAGTCCAAAACCATGAGAAAAGAAATTCCTGTCGTTTTAAGCCATTCGGTTTGTGGTACTATGTTACAGCAACTCTGGGACACTAATACAACCCTAAAGAACTTTTTTTTCTTTTCTATAATTTTTAAAAAAACTGGACCATAATTTACATGCAGAAAAGTGCACCCACCTTAAGGGGAGATCAATGAATTTTTCCAAGTGAAAATACCCATAGTAACAAACACTCAAATCAAGAATATTACTAGCAACCCAAAAGTCTCCTTCATGCCTCATCCCAGTCATCACCCCCACCAAGATAACCACTATTCTAACTTCCTTTACCATAGATTAGTTTTGTCTCCTTTTGAACTTAAAAAATATATGGGAAAATATACCATGTGTGTGTGTGTATGTATGTGTTTGTGTGTCTGGCTTTTTTTTTTTTTTTTTTTGCTCAATATTATATTTGTGAGATTCACCCATGTCGTGTGTAACTGGTTTCTTCTGAAGACAATTTTTTTTCTCTTAAGTGGGGCTTGAACTCACGACTGTGAGATCAAGACCTGAGTCAGTATCAAGTCAGACGCTTAAGCGACTGAGCCATTCAGGCACTCCACTGAAGACAATTTTTAAAATATAATTAAAAATGTTTTGGTTGGTTCAAATTTCAAAAAATACAAATGGTATACCGTGAAAGTCTTAAAAATCTCCCTGTACCACTGCTTCTCAGTCACACAGTTCCATTTCCTACAGGCAAATAATATTTCTTGTGTACCCTTCTAGAGGGATTTTATGCCTATTTAAGCAAAGACATATATATTTATAGATAAATCTTTTTTTTACACAAAGCTTAACATACCATACTAGTATTATGTATCTTTCTCTTTCACTTTAAAATACGTCTTAGGTAATATACCAGACCAACACATAAGAGCTTCCTCATCCTTGTTTTATGATTGCATGGTATTTGACTATAAGAATATGGCATATGTAACATTATGTATATAACCAATTCTCCATTAATAGCAATTTAGGTTATTATCAATCTTGGGTTATTGTAAGCAAGTTTGCAATGTGTAACCTTGTAATTTTGCACATGATAAGCACATCCATATGTTTTCCCCAAAGCAGAACTGATGCATCAAAAGATATAAGCTTTTGTAATTTTGATAATGCCAAATTGTTCTCCATTGAGGTTGTACTAATTTGAACACCTACTAGCAACGTATAAGAGTACCTCTTATCCACAGTCTTGCTAATAGATTGTGTGATCAAACTTTAAAATTGCAAAATAGCATTTCATTAGAGTTTTAATTTATATTCAATTTTTCTAAGTGAAGCTGGATATATTTCATTTATTTATACACAGCTATTTATATTTCCTCTTCAGTAAACTATCTGTTAATAGCCTTACTTTCTTTTTTTCTCTATTGCATTGTTGGTCTTTTTTCTTAGTGCCTTGTAGAACGCTCTTTACATACTAGGGAAATGGCCCTTTCTTTTATATCAGTTGTAAAATATTATTCCTGGTTTGTTACTTGTCTTTTGCCTTTGTTTATGGTGGTGGTTGCCTCTCAGAAAAATTTTGACTTTTAAGTAATTGAAATCACTTTATGGCTTTCCTTTTATGGCTTTTGGATTTTGTATCATACTTTCACTAATGGATATAAAAAATTCCCCTTTTTTAGTAAATATACTAAATATTTTTAGTAAATACACTAAATCCTTTAGTAATTTTAAGGTATTTTTTAAAAAATTAGTCTTTGATGCATTTAGAATTTATCTTAGTGTAAAGTATGAACTATCAATAAACTTTGTTTTCCAGACAGCTAGTTACCCCAGCACCATTTATTCAACAATCTAGTTTTATTACACTGATCTGAGATAACTAACCCTTCAAATGCATTTGAAATTATTCCTGTACTCCATGCTGTGTCATTGAACTACTAATACCCTTATTCAAATATATAAATATATTTGTAATATGTCCTAATATTTGTTTATTTAGATTTATTTGAGAGAGAGCGTGCACGCATATACACATTGGGGAGAGGTGGAGGGGAGAAGGAGAGAGAGAATCTCAAGCAGACTCCCCGCTGAGCACAAGCCCAAGGAAGGGCTCTATCTCAGGACCCTGAGATCATGACCTGAGCTGAAATTAAGAGTTGGATGCTTAACTGACTGAGCCACCCAGGTGCCCCATAATATGTCTTAATATTTAAAAAGCAACTTTCTTTATTTTCTTTTTTTTATTCTTGACTGATCTTGATTAAAAATAATTTTTTTCATGCGAACTTCAGCATCAGCTTTTTAAGTTATGAACAATTCTGTTGATTTTTAAAAAAATTCTGTTGGTATTTGTACCCGGATCATGTTAAATTTCTGATGTTGAGATTTTTCTATCCAAGAAAATGGTTTGCCTTTCTATTTATTTACATCTTTTCTTTTTTTCCTCGGCATCTCAGGGAATTAAAGAAGTTTCACTCATTTATAGAAATAAATATTTATTATCTTACAGATTCTTTAAGTTCAATTCCTCTATTCATATATGTGATGTATTTATGTACATATTTATATTTACATTTGGATTTTCCTTTTTTGCTACTGTAAGTGGGATTTTTCTTCCATTATATCTTCTGTCGATCATATATATGAATAGTGTTCATTTTTACCAAAAAGTTGGTATGCAACCACCTTACTGAGTTGTTATTGTTTATAATAATTTCTCCAGTTGATTCATAGAAACAAGCATACAATCCAAGTATAGGGTTGTATCTTCTGCAAATTAATATAAACATTAGTTCAATCTCTTCCTTTTGGCTTTTTATGCTTCCAGCTTCTTTCTCTTGTATTGCATTGGTCAGTGCATTCAGAACGATGTTAAAGATCAGTTATAACAATGAACCCCCTTGTCTTCATTCTTTCTGACATAATATGGATCTAAGTACTTCCTTATCAAACATGACACTCAATTCCAGATGAGATACATATATTTTATCGTGTTTAGGAGGTGCCTAGTATTTCCTATTTTATAAAGTGTTTTTTTCATGAAAAATTAACACTGAATTACATCTGTATCTTTGCAGCATTTATGAAGATGTTCAAATAAGTTTTCTATAAAGATATATTAATATAGTAAATTAAAAATTGATAAATTATATTAATAGATTTCCCAATACTGTATCATCCTTGCACCCCTGGAATAAACCATATTAGGTTATGGTACATATTCTTTCAAAATGCTGTTAGACCCTGTCTGCTAATATTTTATTTAGAATTTAACATTAGTATTTTTCTTTTTTTTTCAAAGATTTCATTTATTTATTTGATAGAGAGATAGACAGAAGAGCACAAGCAGAGGGAACGGCAGAGGGAGAGGGAGAAGTAGGCTCTGCACTGAGCAGGGAGCCTGATGCGGGACTCGATTCCAGGACCCTGGAATCATGACCTGAGCCAAAGGCAGACGCTTAACCATCTGAGCCACCCAGGCACCCAACATTAGTATTTTTCTATGGTAGTTGTTCTGATGGATTTTCCTTCTCTTTGGAAGTCAGGATGGTTAAATTATATTTTCTTAGACAATTATGCATTTCATCTGGGCTTTCAAATTTATTTGTAAGAAGTTTAGCAAAACAGACTTCATAATTCCTTTTAAATATACCTTATATTCATCTTATTTTATTTCCCCTATTTTTATTAATCAAGTTAACCAGAGTTTCTTCTATTTTGTTGTTTTCAAATAATATGATTTTTGCATTTATTATTTTTCAGTTTTTGAATTCATGCTTTAATTTTATTATTTCCTTCCTGCTTTTTTTCTTAGGTTTCTTTTATTGTTCTTTTTCTAACTTTTTGAGTGGGATGCTTAATTCCTCTACTTACATTTTTCCTTACCAAAATAAGCATTTGTGGGCCATGACTTTTCTTCTGACCATTGCTTTAGCTGCATCTCTTGGATACTGATCAAAGAAACTTACTTATGTCAGGTTGGCTTTAGGTAATAGATGTTTTCCTAACCACTGTATATAAAATAACTTTAGGAAATCCATCATTTTAAAAGGTAGTAGGGAAGATCATTAAAGGAACCCAGCAGTGAGTCTGTCATAATGTGAAGAATAATTCTTTCACAGACATTCATGGTGTATTGACCAATGCCAGCCACAGTTCCGGATACTGTGAGAACGCAGACGCACATGAAGGGTTCTCTGTCTTTCCATTGTTAAGGGATAAACCCCAAACATGAACATATAATCACATACCACAATACCAAAGAACCATTAGGACAAGGCATACAAATAAAAAGAAGATACAAACTCTGACATCAAGGTAATTTCATTCCTCTACTCAAAACATACATTAATACTCTTTCATAAGAACACATTTAGTTGATACTGACCTAAGTTGCTCTTCCAGTTTTAACTTAAAAGCTTTCACAATGACAATGTTAGCTTTTGTAGGAATGTAGGTCATTGTGGGGTCAGAAGAGAAGCAAGGGAGGCTTGCTGGGAGGCAGCTGTCTAAGTGAACAACAATGATGGTTTGGCCGAGGGAGGGAGTGGAAGAGGTGGTGACTAGAAGCTGGATTTGGCACATAATTGGAAGGTGGAGCTGATGGGATTTGCTACTGGACTGGATGTGGAGAGACGTGGAGAGATGTGAGAGAATGAAGAGTTATTGGGGATCGAGAATTTCACTGTGAGCAATTACTTGAATCGGGTGTGCTACTTACTGAAGAGGAAAACTCCAGAGGAAGAGTGTTTGGGGGCTAGGACTACAATAAAGTATTGTTTTCTTGGCAGCTCATCTCTCCAAACCCACCTCATACATCTCTCCCACAGGCTGGCCATATTCAAGATCTTTGTTGGATCACAGCTCCATGCTGATGTGTGTGTGAGTTCCACACATGAAATGTCCTTCCCTTTCCTCCCTGTCTGGCAAACCCCTGCTCATCCTTCAAGACTAATCTCCAATGTCAGTTCCTCCAGGTACCTTCCTGACTCCTGCAGGCAACTAGGAGATTCTTCCTTGAGCTTCCCCAGCACCCCAACCATATCACAATCACAGCATTGCTCATGCATCTGTCCCTGCTACCCAGGACAAGTCCCTCAAAGGCAGAAGCCATGTTTTCCTGTAGCATAATGCCTGAAACAAAGTTGGCTGCTCAATAAGTGTTTTTTTTTTTTTAATTTAAAGATTCATTCACCCATTTGAGAGAGAGAGCACTCTTGAGAGTGAGTGGGGAAGGGGCAGAGGGAGAGAATCTCCCAAGCAGACTCCCTGCGGAGCAGGGAGCCTGACTTTGGGCTTGATCCCACGACCCATGAGACCACGACCTGAGCCAAAATCAAGAGCCGAATGCTCAACCAACGGAGCCACCCAGGCGCCCCTCAATAACTGTTTTAATTTACTTAATCAATACTGGCTGAGTGCCTACCATGTACAGTACGTGATGTCATGCACTATTCTAGGTGCCTGAAGATACAGCAATGACCTCAGCAAAGCTGTGCTGTCGAAGGGCTTACATTCTACTGGGGGAGAGGGCAATATATAAACAAGTAGATCCATAATAAAATGTGCAGTAGAGAAAATAAAATAAGGCAGAGCAAGACAACTGAAGGATGAGAATTGAGAACAGAGGTCTTGTTTTAGACAGTGTATGCATGGAGGTCTCATTTAAGCAGATTCTAAATAAATGATGGTATAAACTAGGCAGATATCTGGGAGAAGAACCTTCCTGGTAAACAACTAGCCAAAAAGCCAGACTGCCTGGAGGAGAGTAGCTAGGGAAGGCTGCCGAAGCTGTCAGGACAGTGAAGCTCTGCAGTTCAGGCTGGGAATCTGGGTTTTATTCTAAGTGTTATGGGAAGCCATAGCAGTCAAGGATCTGATTTACATTTTTAAAAGACAACTGCGGTTTCTGTGTGGAAGATGGGTTGTTGTGGGGTCAGACTAGAAGCAAGTTGAGAGGCTCTCAGCCATCTAGGTGAGCAATGACAGTGGATTAGACTAGGAAGGGAGCAGAAGACAAATCCAGTGGCTGGATTTGGCACATTTGGAAGGTAGAACAGATGGATCTTGCAAATGGATTGGATGTGGGATGTGAGAGAATGTGTTAAGAATGACTTTGAGGATTTCAGCTTAAGTGATCAGATGAATAGGTATGTCATCTACTAGAAATGGGAGACCTCAGGGGAGGATTAGGTGTGGGGAGGATGAAGGAAGAACAAGGGTTACTTCTGGATGATGTTCCATGTATGAGGACAGCCTTATTAGACAGTCCTTTGGAGATATTATGCAAGCAGCTGAATACACAGCTTGAGATTGAGGGCAGGGTTGAGTCTAGAGATATAAATTGGAAGGTATTTAAAAGCCACAGTACAGAGATCACCCAGGGGGTAAGCTCATGTGGGTTGAATGAATGAATAAGCAAGTTTATGTGCAGGAAGGAAGATGTTAACAGGTTTATATAATCTGACTGCACAGAATGAATTTTTCTTCCCGTCTATGTAGCCAATTCAGATTTTTTCCTTGGACTCTCAGAAGAGCCTGGATTCCAAATTAGTTGAGTCTAAAGTGGATCGTAGGACTTGGAGCAAGTTTCCATTGTGGAGCATGTGTATAGGGTGTGTAAACCTTCTTCAGGCTGTTTGGGAACTAAGCATCTCCCTGGGGGAGTGCCCTATCATAGCATGAAGTGTGGGCTGGAATCCACAAGGGTGAGTCCTCCTGGAAAGAAAAGAGATTAACATATGTACACAATGTGTTTCAAATTAGAAAGAGGGGAAAAGATCACAAATCTAACATCTGTAGACATCCTTTATATGCAGCATGTTGTTTCCACTGAAGAAACAGGCAGGCAACCTTCCACAATTCAGATAAAATAATCTTTGCCATAAGCCCAGGACAAGTGTTGTGGAATTTGAGATAGTTAAGTTGCATTTCTCAGAAGTCAAAAGCAGGTCAGTGGGTCTACCAAATTCTTCTGGTTACTTCAAATATCACATTACCCAATACTGATAGCTTCTCAGGCCCATGGGAATATAATCACATTAAAAAACACTGAAAAGGATAATGATGTAAGAGATATCCACTGTGAAATACTTCTTTTGCAACTTTCTAAGATTAATATTTCTAAGTACACAGTTGTGTCTCTTTTGTTATTTTGCTTTTTAATCATGGGGCATTAAAAATTGGCATTTAAGGCTCCAGCATCTTTCAACTTTTTTTAAAAAAGATTTATTTATTTATTTATTTGAGAGAGAGAGAGCGAGAGAGAGGAGAGGCAGAGGGAAAGGGAGAGAAAGTCTTAAGCAGGCTCCACGCTAAGGGTGGAGCCCTATGTGGGGCTCAATCTCATGACCCTGAAATCACGACCTGAGCTGAAACCACCCACATGCGCCTTTTAGTCTTTTTTTTTTTTTAATCTCCATTCACTCCCATGGTGTTTTAGGCTTTTCTCACTTAAAAATCATCAACACATTGCTCAGAGTTGCTCCCTTGCTCCACTGTGATCACAGATATTCCTTTTATCTCAGTGTAATCCTTGAAACAGGAAATAAAGACTCAAAATGAAGTCTTATTGCCTTGTGCCTTCTCAAGTATCCTACCCACAACCCCAAAAGTTAAAGCTTTGTTCTAGAATTATTGTTAACTGCCAGTGAGAGCCAGTGCTCAAACTACATCAATCACTGTGTTGATTTCTGGGTGCCGTGAAATAGACAAACTAAAATACTCAAAGAAGAGCAAAGTCGGTATGGAACTTTGGAAAGATGGAAAGATTCAGTCATTTATGCATCCAGGAAACATTTAGTATGCCAGCCACTTAGGTAGGAGCTAGGTCATAAACACAAATAAGCCTCTGTAAATGACAGAGAACAAACTGAGGGTTGATGGAGGGAGATGGGTGGGGCATGGGCTAGATGGGTGATGGGTATTAAAGAGGGCACTTGTTGTGATGAGCCCTGGGTGTTGTATGTAAGTAATGAATCTCTGAATTCTACTCCTGAAACCAATACTGCACTGTGTGTTAACTAACTAGAATTTAAATAAAAATTAAAAAAAAACACCCAAACCCCAAATAAGCCCTTTGAATGTATAACATAGTGGTTAATCAGGCAAATAGATACCATGTCATAAGAGATGTTGCAGGGGTATTTTGTTATGCTATCAAGCACAGATGGGACCCTTCCCAGCAGTGACAATGTCTGAGCTGAATTCTAAATGACAAAGTAGGAGTTATTTAAGAGAATGAGAAGAGAAAGATCAACTAAAATTTTCAAAGAAGAGTCAACTAGTATTCGTGGATCTCTAACTATATTTTCCCTCTTAAACTTGATGCTTGGTATACAAAGATGAATATGAAGATACAGTAGCTATTTTCAAACTTCTAAGGAGCAATGTAGAAAAAAAAAAGCATCAGACTTTTCTGCATGGCCCTAGGAGTGCTATCGACAGAGAAGGTACCATAGAGGAGACTGCTAGAAAGTAGGTTCAACCGGCTATTTTGGATATTTTCTCCACTGACCCATGGTGGAGACACAAGTCATGACAAAGATGACTTTGTGAAAAAGATCAACTTTATGGACATTCAGAAATGAACTGAGCAAAGGAATGAGAATCTTTCCAATTAGGTCCACAATTGAGCTTTGGCATGATCATTAATGGAAAGCAAGAAAATTTGGGTATCCGGTAACTAAGCTTTTTAATATTAATATGAGACTATGCCCCTGACCATTTGCATCTCCAGGCAGAGATGGTCTGTGCCATAAGCTGTACACTGCTGGTCTGAGAGCAGCCCTACAGTTTTATGACTTGGTGTTTCCATTTCAGAAGCTGGAGACTCCTTAAGCTCTGGCAAAGACTCCCAACAGATATTAAAGATGAAAAAAAAAGAGATGAAAATAAGACAATTTTTTATACCTTTTCACCCCAAAGATTTCTTTATTTATTTGAAAGAGAGAGAGAAAGAGAAAGAGAGAGCATGAGCAAGTGCATGGGGGGAGGGGGAAGGGCAGAGGGAAAGGGGGAGAGAATCCCAAGCAGATACACACTAAGTGCAGAGACTGATGTGGGGCTTGATCCCACAACCCTGAGGCCATGATCCAAGGAGAAACCAAGAGTTGGATGCCCAAGAAACTGCACCACCCAGGCGCCCTAAGAAGAAATCTATATGATATACACTAGAGTACTGACTCTCCATGGTGGGCATGCACTGGGAATGGGACCATGTGTGTAGTCTGAAAGAGGTTTCCTGACATTTTATATCACAAACCAAAGACACTGTGTTGCTGGTGGGGATGCACATATGAGTGAGACACCCCTCTAGGGAATTTGGGTTAAAAACTTCAACAGAGCGATGTATTAGAATATCCCTTTGTATACTCTGCAGATATTTAAATCTTTTGTGTTCCAGGGGTGATTATGTGACTGATTTTTATACCATAATTACAAGAATGAAGGGAAGGATGAAACTAAAGCATATCCTCAGGACCAAGCAAGTCATTAGCAGAGGCCAAGCCCAGGCCTTGACCAACTGACCAAGGTATTTCTATGAATCATTATCCTCTAGGTGCCTTGGGGAAGTTCCTGGGTACAGCAGTGGGAGAGGCCTACAGGGTAGCTGTTTTGTGATAGATAGGGAGGTTCCTTTCCCGTTGCTGGTGAGAATCCAATTATCAGCTAGAACTACATTCACACATCCATGGTCCACCCTAGAAAAGACTCGGACAGGCAAAGACTTTTCCCAAGACATTCCCCCTTTCCTCCCTCTGTCTTCTGGATGTCTGTGCTCCTTTGCTGACAGATCTTACTGCCCCTTCCACCCGACTCCCATTTTCCAAAATTACTTCTCCCTCCTCTCTTTTCTTCTCACTATAGTTTCCTCAGTGTTCACCTTTGTGCGTTTAAAGATTTTATTTATTTGACAGAGAGCAAGAGAGAGAGCAAGAGAGAAAGAGAGAGAGCACAAGCAGGGGGAGAGGCAGGGAGAGGGAGAAGCAGGCTACCCGCTGAGCAAGGAGCCCGACGGATGCCGGGCTCGATCCCAGGACCCTGGGATCATGACCTGAGCTGAAGGCAGACACTTAACCAACTGAGCCACCCAGACGCCCCACCTTTGTGTGTTTAGAGTTTAAATTACTTTTTGGAAAGTTGTAAGTGACTTCCAATCTCTCCTGAAGTTGCTAGGAGTATTTATATTCTAATTGAAGGTGAATTAAGTTAATAGATAATTGTGGACTTTCAAAACACAGGTGGAAAAGAAAGGCCCTGTGAATGCCTACTGTAGAGTCACACCATTAACCACTGCAGTTTTCACTAGCACATTTTAAAAACAGAACTGGGGTGAAACATTGGCACTCCACTTTATTTTTTAAAAGTTATAGATATCAAGGCTGCAAACACAGTCCTAGGGAACTCATTGTCCAAGTTCTGTATGGTGTCTAGTGGGCTAATCTAGGCGTTCCCTTGAAAGTCTGTTGGTAGATCTTTCCTTGGTATTAAAGATTTCACATAAAACCTGAAGCAAACAGAGCCTCCATCTGTCTAAATAAGAGGGCTGACTTGTATTCCATGTTCTACTGCTGATTCTGTGTAACCCCTAAAATCTGGTCATAGCTTCTCTGTGGTGTAATCTATGAAGGAAAGTTAAAAAGCTGAGATTAGGTTTAGGCTTAAGTCTCTATGCTGATAAGCATGTTACCACCTACTATTGGACACTTGTTCCAGCCAGGAACCAGGGTAAAGGAGAGATCTTCGGTGTGAATGTAACTTGAGAACTTCATGCTCATTTGCCATTGCTACAGTTCCTATGAAGATCCTAAGAACTTCTGAGCAAGAGACTGAAGAAATACAATGGTTTCTTGGGAATTGAAGATTGAGGTAAACATTTCTAAAATGTGCAAATAAGTTAATTTTGAAAATCTGCTGCTCATTTGTTATAACTTCAGAGTTTCAATTTTAATTATTTTAAAAATTCCCTCTAACAAACACACTTTCTGAATGACTACTGCCTCATCATTTGGCAGCCAATTCTTGAAACCTTGGCACTCTGAGCAATAATTGTGATTATGTATTAATGTGCATCCATTGAGTTACTGTTTCACCTGGGAGGAAGCTGAAGGATATTAACTAAATTTTTGGCTCTAACACTTATCACATCTTTAGGTTTGGAATAGTTCTTGTTGACTTTTTTTTTTTTTTTTTTTTTTGTAAAAAGGGGTAAATAATACTTAGCTTTCAGGGTGCTTGTGAGGACTAATTTAAAAACATGTATAATGCAAAACTCAAAAGTTCCTTCTATTATTATCCATAGAATCTAGAGTACAAAATAGCTGTTTACAGCTATGAGGCCATCTGAGTGAGAAATGATGAGAACCCCAACTCCCTGTGCATCATCTCACCCTGATTCAATCATTCCTCAAACATTTATTGAGTACTTAGTTTCAAGTACTATTTTAGATTTTGGAGATATAGTTGGTGTACTGAACATGACAGACAAAGTCCCTGCATTCATTCTCAAGTCTTATATCCAGCTGGGGGAGACAGATAATAAACACACAAATAGAAATGATCAAGTCGTGATAAGTGCTATGATAAAGGCAAAATAGGGTGATCTGTTAGGGAGTTTGTGGGGCCTATGTAGGACAGCTCTCTTTGAAGGCATGGCATTTAGACTGTGATCTCTCACCTAGGAGAGAGCGTCATGAAGGTCTATGGCAAATGATCTCAGGTGTGGTCTACAGAACCCTTAGGGATCCCGACACCCTCTCAGAAAGTCAATGAAGTCATAATACTAAGATGTTATTTGTTTTTTTCACAGGTTGGTATTTGAGTTGACGGTGCAAATATAACGGTGGGTAGAACTGCTGGTGCTTCAGCACAAAACAAGGCAGTGGCACCAACGGTACCAGCTCCTCACTACCACACACTCACAGTAAAATAAAATGTTAGCTTCACTTAAGAACATATTGATCAAGCGGTAAGAATTATTATTTGTATTAAATTTATGTTAAATCTCAACATTTGAGTACACATCATTTTAATGTTTTATTTGACAAAGGTGCTTCAAATACTTTTACTGCAGACTGAGGTATGATTGTTGTCTCAAGGAAAAACATTTGCGGGATTGTCTGAGTTGCAAGTTGAACAAGCCACTTTCATAGAACACCATTTTTACTCGAAAGAATGCCTGACAAACTATGGTTATTCAGACTTAGGTATCTGGCAGATATTTTCTTGAAAATGAAAAAAGTGAGCTGTCACTTCAAGGAAAACCACTGGTAGAATTTATTGCTGATGATAAAATGCAAGCTTCTAAAAATCAGATTTTTGGAAAGTGTGTATCTGCTACTGTGAGCTTGACAGCTTCCCCAAACTGAAAAACTTTCCTGATGAGATTGTTGGTACTATTAACCTGTGCTTTTTTGGACATTGCAAAATAAAATGTTACCACTTTGAAGATCTGTATAACTGTTAACCAACATTTTCCAAATAACCAATCATGTCCTTAAAAAAAATCATGCTTTGGTAATAGATCCATTCAATATGCAAAGCAGGCTGATAAATTTTAATATAATGGGGCATGGGGCCACTGATTTGATTGTAGATTCTGTATTTCAAGTAACCTGTAGGAAGTCTTTACGTATCAAATTTTGGTGTAGGGTCAAAGAAGAGTATTCACAAAAGGCTATTAAAGGCTTTCCCAACTACAAATCTGTGTGAAGCTGAATTTTCTTCATATAATTTAACCGAAACAACATATTATAACAGTTTAAATACTGAAATAGATATTAGAATCCAAGTATCTTCTATTATGCTAGACATTAAAGAGATTTGGAAAAATATAAAACAATGCCATTCTTCTACTTTTTTGTCTTGAAAGATAGTTTTTTTCATAAAGATGTGCTTTTTATGTTAGCATGTAGTATGCTTATTACTTTAAATTAATTAATAAATACCCGAAATGTTCAGTTTTAATTTTTAACAAAGTAAATATAGATTGATAAAACCCAAATAAACAAAACCTCTTTGGTGTTCTCAGTAATTTTTTGGAGTATAAAGGGGTCTAAGAACAAAATTTTGAAAACCACTGGTCTGAGAATGAGGCAGATTAAACAACAAAGTTTTAATTTCTTTAGGCTTTACACAAATTTTATTAGATTCAGACACTTAAAATTTTTTGTTATTATAAATAACTTTTAAAAAGTTATTTTTCTGTTACTGGTATATAAAAAGGCAACTAATTTTTGTATATTGATCTTATATCCAGCCACTTTGTTAAACTTTCTCATTATTTTTGTGCATCAGTCAGGTTTACCAATAGTCCAGCGGTCAGCAGATTATGATCCATAGGCCAAAATCGGCTGTTCACTAGTTTTGTACATAAAATTTTATTCAAACAGAGCTACATCCATTCATTTTACCACTACAATGGTAAAGTTGAGTGACAGATACTATACTGCCTACAGAGCCAAAAATATTTACTACCTACTTTTTTCAAAACCTGAACCCCATTCATAGAACCAACTTTGGCTCTGTTGATCCTCTATCTGGTATTTTTATTTTCAATTTAATTAATTTCTGTTGTCATATTTATTCCTCCTTCTTTCCTTTCTCCCTCATCTTTTTCCACCTTCTCAAAGTTAGCTTATTAATTTTCACTTTTTTTCTCTTTTGGTAAAACATTTGAGGCTATAAATTTTCCTCTAAGTACAACTTTCACTGCATCCCACAAGTTTTGATATGTAATATTTTCATTTTCATTCAATTCTAAGTATTTAAAAATTTCCATTGTGATATCTTTGATCAATGAGTTATTTAGAAATGTCTTCAAATTTCCAAATATAAGGGGAAATTTGGGGAATTTAATCTTTTAGTTATTGACTTCTAGTTTAATTGTACTCTGATCAGAGAATGCAGTCATTATTAGTTATTTTTGGAAATCTGGTGAGACTAATTTTGTGGCTTAGTATAAGGTCAATTTTTATAACTTTCTTGTGAAGAATACATGTATTCTAATGGTTTGGTGGAAGGTTCCTGATGTCCATGAATCAAACTATTTAATTGTGATGCCTAAATTTTATGTATCTTTACTATTTGTTGTCTCCTTGACCAAGCAATAACTTGGGAGAAATTTCCCTATAGTTTTATCAGTTTTTGTTTTATGTAGTTTGAGGCTATTTTAGAAACGTTATACTTTTCAATGAGTTAAACTTCTATCAATATGTAGCATTATCTCTATCTCTAATGCTTTTGGTCTTTTTTTTTTAAAGATTTTATTTATTTTTGAGAGAGAGAGAGAGAGAGAGAGCATGCACGAGTGGGGTGGAGGGTAGAGGGAGAAGCAGACTCCCCACTGAGCAGGAAGCCTGACATAGGACTCGATCCCAGGACCTTGGGATCATGACCTGAGCCGAAGGCATTCGCTTAACCAACTGAGCCACCCAGGCGCCCCAGTGCTTTTGGTCTTAAAGTGTATTTTGCTTGATTATCAATAAAGCTACCCTAGCTACCTTTTGATTAGTATTTGCTGGAATATATTTTTCCATCCCTTTTCTTTGTCTTTCCATGTTAGGGGTGCCTTTTCTAACACTGTATAGCTAAATTACTATTATTTTTAAAAGTCTTAGTTTTACTATATCTGTCTTTTAGCCAGAAAGATTAGGCCCTTTACATAAATTGTGATTACTAATATATTTGTGTTTGTTCCTATAATCTTACCTTTGCTATTTATCCTGGTTTTTTTTTTTTTCTATGTTCTACTTTTGTTTCTATTCTTGTTTGACTTTTAAAAAAGTGGCTTGGAAATTACATACTATTTCTATTCTTTTAGTAGTTTCCCTTGAACTCTAAAATCAATATCATAATCTCCTTTCAGAACAACAAAAGGACCTTATAATACTAACTCTGATAGCTCCTTCCTTGCATATATGAAGTTTTACCCAGTATTTTAGTTTATCTTTTCCTCTATATTAGACATTATTATTTTAAACCATCAGTGTTTGTTTAGATTTACCTACATGTTTACCAAATTCTTTGCTTATCACTTTTTCCCCATATTTTAGACTTTTCTTTTGCTACCCTCGTCCTTCTTTCTGAAATATATCCTTTGAAGTTCCTTCAATGTAAGCCTGCTGGTGGTAAACTCTCTTAGATCTTCCTCTTATGAAAACAGTATTTCACTCTCATTTTTGAAAGTTATTCTTGCTGAGTACACAATTTTATTATTCTCAGAACCTTAAAAATGTTGTTTTACTGCTCCTGACTTCAGTTGTCACCATTGAGAAGTCTGCTGTCAGCCTAATTATTATTCCTTAGAGGGCATACTCTGTGTTTTCTCTATGGCTCCTTTTAAGAGAACTTTGTCTTCCCAGTGATGTGTAATCTTATTGCATTGTCTACTTAGTACATACTACTTCCTATATCAGTGGATCCATATATCTCATCTTATTTGGAACATTCTCAGCCATAATTTCATTGTCTCACCACTATCCTGTATATTCTTCCCCTTTGTGACCCTGAATCAGCATATGCCAGGCCTTCTTATTCTGCCTTCTATACTATTAATCTCTCTTCCTTACATTTTTTTCTCCTTGTCATGTGTGCTCTATTGTATGAAAACTACTTCAGTTTGATTTTCCAGTTCATGAATTCATCAGTTATAAATGAGCATATCCACTAATTTTTTTGTTAGTCAATTAATTTGTTTCATTTCAGTTCTTTTTCAGAAGTGTCTGATGATTTTGATAGCCCACTGTTGCTGGTTATTTTTGTATTCTATCCTAAAAAGCGTTTTTTTTTTTTTTTTTAATAGAGAGGTAGGCTTTTTTTTTAAACCTGATAATTCAAACACCTAAAGTCCTTGGTAGGGAAGGGGTAATCAATGTATTATTTGTTGCTTGTGCTGATTTCTACTCATGGGTTTGTTTCCTTGTTTGATGAGCTTTATTTGAGAATTTGTAAGATCTTCGTATGTGAAAAAACTAGAACCTAAGTTCTGCTTTTGCTATGTTAATTTTGAAACGATTATTAAACATCCAAATGGGTATGTCGAGTATAACACTGGATATTCAGGGGAGAGATCAGAGCTGGAAATATAAACTGGAGAGTCGGTACCATGAACTTTTGGGAGCAGAAGAGACAGCAAGTGAAAGTGCAGACAGAAAAGATGAAGTCAAGGATTGTGCCTCAGGGCACACCTATTCAGACACTAAACAGAAAAGAAGACAGCAGTGGTGCCTGGGGGGAAAAAACAATCCAGGAAATGGTGCTGCCATGCAGGCCCAGAAAATAGTGGGTTTTAGGAAGAAGTGAGTGGTTGACTGTGTTGGATGCTGCTGAGAAGCTGAGGAAGATGAGGCAAGAAGGACGTTGGTGACTTTGATACGAACATTTTTGGAGGAGTAGTAGGATTATATGAGGGAGCAGAGATAGTTAATGCCTACAGACAAAAAAGCTCAAGACATTTTGTGTTACAGGGAGCAGTAAAGTCGGGTAGAGCCTAGGGGAGGGTGTGGCAAAAGAAGGTGTTTTTTTTTTTTCCATTGGGTGACATTACATATTTTATATACCAATGGAAAGGATGAGTACAAAGGGGGAAGCTAATCATATGGGAGACAAAGGAGTATGTTCAGGACCAACATTCTTGAAAAGGCCAAATGCCCAAAAGTCTTTTAAGATGTGATGTGGATCATGTGTATGGCATGAGTCATACACACAACCTACAGGGCATAAGGCTAGGACATTATGTTATATAAGTACTTGGGGACTGTGTAATCCTAATCATAGCCAAGTTCTCATGAGAGGTACTACATCCTAACTTCCAATTTACCCATGTCATAGCAACAAGTGGTGGAAACTATATGACATATCTGATAATCATAATCTGAAAGTTGTTCAGGGTCTTGATGAAAATAGGAGATGAACTCAATCACAGTGCTGAAGGAGCCTTGAGAGATTTCCTCCTTTGGTCTCCTATCCACTCTAGGCAAGTGAATCCAAAAGGTCTTGGAATAGAGACCTCACTGTGGTATACCTGGGGAACACTTCTAGAACTTTGTCACCATGCAATGTATCCAACAGAAATAAAAGCCAATTTCCTCTTGTTTTGTGCTTAGTGGGCAAAGAGTATAACTGAGCTATTCTTTTCTTCACCAAAAACCTTTAAGTATCTGAAGAGAGAAATTAACTTCACTTTTTCTTATCCAAATGAAACAACTTTTTCCTCTGAATTTTTCTTTATAGACCTTATTTTGTATTATTCGGCTAGTCTTCCCAACATCTTTCCCTCTCTCCAACTGCTTTTTTTAAAGTGCCGTGACCAGAAATCAACAAGCTACTCAAATAAAGTCTGAGTAATCCTGAGAACAGTGGGGGGATTTCAACACATCTCCCCTTGGACAGATGAAAGGCTGAATTGACTCTGCCAAGACTTGAACACATTCCAGTTCCTGCTGATCTGGGGAGACTCTTCCATTTGCGTTTTTCTTCTTTTACTTAGCAATTTGAATACAACGAAAATACAACCAGACATATATAGGAGAGAATTTTTAGTACTGTACACCTGTTCTTGAAAATAAGCCTGATAGCTACATAAGTCAAAAACTGCAATACCAATTCCTTCTAAAGTGTAATAACTATCCGAACTTACTAATAAAAAAAGCTTTGTCTCTTAACTGTATATTCCAGAGAGTGCTTCTTAAAATCCAGAAGGAAGTATTCAGATGAAGTAATTAATTAAGTGAAGTGTTGGGTTTGGAGAGCCTTTCTACTCTTTTGAGGCTAATGGATGGTTGAGGAACTCCTATGGGTGTGTGTGAGAGAGATTCAACCTGCTAATTACTACCCAAGAAAATCTAAGCATCCAACAAGCATTCTAATTTTTGCTAAGCAGCATGAAATATCACATCACATTACGTTATGTTATGTCAAGCAACAGGATGTTCCTAGGGTAACATGATAAAACAATACAGCTGGGAAAAACAAACTGAAAGGCCAACTGATGTGCATACAATTTTGAAAAGAAAGAAAAAGGTCCATGTTGATAATTAGACTTAGAGCTAGCTGACTTAAGGGTTTTGATATCCACAGGTGATTTTAGGAAAGCAGTTATGTCTCAGCCATAAAATTTGGCTCTCCTATTTATAGTTGTTCCATTGTGAAAAAGAACTGTAGCCTCTTTGAACTTTAATTTTTTTTCCTGTAAAATGGGAATAATACAACCCATTACCTCTCTTATATGACTGCTGTGAGATTCTAACACCTGGCACCCTAAGGTATTTTATAAATATCTAGTTGGATACCTGTATCTATCTAAATTGGGTTTAATATTTTGTATTTCACTAATTCTAGGATGCATATTTTCCCACTTAACAATATTTCAGAAAATTTTAAGATATCTTAAAATTGATAGCTTATCATAGTTCGGTATTTCTTCTTTCTTAGTGGTCTACAAAATACTACACTTAAATCAATGGCCTCATAGAGATATGGCAGATAAGAGTCTGGAAATGGTAAAAGTGATATGCAAATGTCAGTTATCCATTTACGCACAAAACAAGATTTTGCTGAAAGTCCCCTTTGTGCAAGGCATTCAGGAGGAATGGAAATGGATAAGACCTGTTCTTTAATCTCAAGTAGGGATACAGTGCATGAGGTGGATGAGTGAGGATAATTCAAATGCCAGACAGGATGAGATATGTGCCATCTAAGTTGCATTCCAAGCTCGGCACCCTGTGAGTGCAGAGAAGGAAATAACTTTCAATAAGGGCAATCAGGAAAGCAGCACGTAGGAGGTGGCACCTAGGCCTGTCTTTGACAGATGGGTAGTATCTCAAAAGGCACATCTGGGAACAGACATAGGGACACATCGTGTAAACTCAGAGAAGAGAAAGGAGTCCAGACAAAGAGGAGTTTAGGGACTGTGTTAGGGTGCTTACTGAGGATATTAAAGAGTCTATTTGTTGAATGGACAAGGCTTTTGATGAAAGTGATGCATTAGGAAGATCAGCTGGTTGGTGATGCTCAGGGAGAAGGGAGAGGAAGGGGCTGGAAGCAGGGGCACCCTAAATTAGGCCATGTGTACACTTGTGAAGTCCACAGAATAGGTGGGTAGTGGGGGTAGAAAGGAGATAAGAAAGGATGATGGGTCATAGTGAAATACTAAGGATCCTTAGTAAGAAGCTAAGAGAGCATCCAGTTCACAAGTGGACAGGACACACAGAATTGACATTTGGCCTCATGCCCCCTGACGGTAGGAGCTGCATGTTTTGTTCATCACTGTACCACAGGGCCTCTGGCAGGACTTGGCACACTACAGTTACATAGTAACTATTAGTTGTATGCCCTTCCCTCAAAGATTCAATTCACGAGTTTAATTCAGTTCCACAAAAGCTTGTATGGAGTATCCACCAGGTGCCAATGCTGAACACTCGGGATGGACAGAGGGAGGGGGAATGGTGCCTGAGGAAGGAGCTGGTACTGGTATGGTGGACTCTTTTCCCAAAATGGCTGCAATAATTTGCTCCTGTAATACAGACTCTTGGGTTGTCCCCCCCACCTCCCCCCACCCCCAACCCTGACTCTGGGCTTGGCCACAGGATTTACTTTTACCACAGGGACAATAGAAAATGTGATGCAAGCAGAGTTGAAAAATGCTTATACATTGAGGCTTGCCCTCTCTTGCTGCTTGTTGGAATCCTGACACCACCATATGAAGAAGTCCGGGCTGGCCCCTCCTGGAGAATGAGAGACCATGTGAAACAGAAATGAGCATCCCAGGAGCAAACCAGAGCCTGCCAACCACTGGGCAAGTAAGTGAGGTCACCTTAGAGCAGGGTTGGCAAACTTTTACTCAAAGGACCAGAAAGTAAATATTTCAGCCTTGCAGCTTATATGATCTCTGTCATAACTCCTCACCCTGTAGTGTGGAAGCAGCCACAGACCATCTGGGGGTGGCTGTGTTCCAATGCAACCTTACTTACAAAAGAAGAGGAAGGCCTGTGGGCTAGTCTGTCCAGCTCTATCCTAGATTATTCAGCTCCAACCAAGCCAGTCTGAACGAGAAGTACTGCTCAGTCGGTACTCACAAAATTGTAAGAAATCATAAATGTTTATGGTTTTAAGTCACTATGTTTGGAGGTATTTCCTTACACAGCAAATGCTAACTGATAAAGCAGGTACAAAACACATAAGGCTTATAGGCCTCGTTTCAAGGCACTTAAAACCCACTTGTGGAAGTAGAACACATGTACACTTAAATAACAAGATAAGGCAGAATGTGAGTAAATGTCAAAATGCATGTTGCAGGGTAATTAGTATCATAAAGGCTGATAAAAGAGAAAAATGAGTTTGGACAGAAAATAGAATTGGGCAGATCTTAATGGATGGGTAGAATGTGACCTGTTTGCTACCCAAGCAATTCTGTTTCTCTGTCACTGAATATCTTCATGCTGTTTGTTTTTGTGTCTACATACTTCAGACTGAGGCCCCCCTGAGGGCACAATGTGCGTTATTTTCTGTCTTCTATGTTTCCAGAGCCTACCCCAGTGGTTGGTTCACAGCCAGGCTCAATGTGCACTTACTGAACAAACCAATAAACCCAGAGCTGGAGAGGAGGAAGGGCATTTATGTCAAAAAAACAAACCTCACAACTAAAGGGAGAGGTAGGAATCTATGTGCTCTGTTCAAGAGAGAAGACCAGAGGCTCAGAGAGAGGATTTAGACTGGGGTAGGGGGGAGTAGAAGGTACAGCTGGACACATGATTCTGGAATGGGGGGCAGGGGTGACAAGGTCAACTAAAGGACCCTGAAAGTCAGGTATGTGGTTTAAACCCAATGTTATGGACCGAAGTGACCAAGTTGGTATTTATGAACATTAATTTGGTGGCAGAGAATGTGGCAGATTCCAGGCAGGAGGAGTGAGAAAACACACCAGCCCAGGAGTCAGTGGGAGCACATGGGGAAACTCAATAGATCTATGTTGCACTGGAACCAAGCTATGTATAACCCAGGACCTCTCCCTACTCGAGGGGAAGCATAAGACCACCAGCGTTTTGAGTGAGGCTGCCGCGATGCCAGAGGGGCAGTGTCCAGGCTTTGCAGTAGCACAGACCAGGGGTCTGAAGCCTGGGTCCCTCCTCACTAGCTATGTGACCTTAAATCATGGACATTGCTGGTGGGGGTAGAATTATAAAAAGGGCAGGTGACTGCATAGTACCATGCCCCGAATAGAGTAGACACTCGTATGAACCCTAAGTATAATAAAAGCATCATGTAATAGGGAGCACGTGAGTGGTATAACCCAAGTGTTCTAATAGTAGAGAGAAAGGAAAGCCACTCTGGGCTGGAACTGTCGCTCTGAATTTGAGAGTAAGAATGCCATTTTGTTTGGTAGTAAAAAGGAGTATGATTTTGACAAGTAGGGGAAGGGGAAGGTCTCTCCAAGAAAAGAGAGTGGCATGTGGAAAGAACACAGATGAAAAGTAAGCCCATGTGTGGAATGCAATGGAATTTAGCTTGGCTTGGGAGGTGTGAAGCGAGGCTGTAAAGGTTGGTCAGGTAGTGGAGTGGCCTGAATTCCAGGGTGAGGAGTTGGCCATTATTCAATAAATAAAGAGGTGCTGCTGAAGGATCCCAACTAGACAAATGATGTGATCAAAGTGATGTGTGAGACAGATTAAACCAAGGACAGCATGCTGAGTGGCAAAGAGGTGAGAGACAAATGCAAGGTCAGACGTGAGGTAATGCATGCCCATTGCAGGGGTGGCCAGAGCAATGGGGCGGGGGGTATGTGTATGTACAAGAGGCTACAGAGAAAGAAGAGATCGCATCCGGTGAACAGTGTGAGTGGGCAGGGAGAAGGCAGAGCTGAAGTTCATTACATGACCATGGACTGATAGGGTGATGTGCTCATTCATTCAGCCAAATTTCCACCGAACTTTGTTCGCTGTGTGCCAGACACTGTTTCAAAGAGTGGATATACACATATGCAAAAGACACGGTCTCTTGTCTCTGTCCAGGGTCGGGGCTGGGGGGCAACAGACGTACACAAATCATTCCAATGGACCGTGATAACAGACTGTACATGAGATACTGTGGACACAGTGGTGGCACACTCGGGGTTCATCAGAGAATAACACGAGCATTTCTGCATCAATGAAGTTACCACACATTCCAGGAAAGAATGAAAGGACCTACCAAACCCAGAGTAAGTAGAAGCTTAGTGGCTAAATCACTGCACTTTCACCTTTGAAAGACCATCTGGAGGAAGGTTAGATTGGGGGGGGTGACCTCATAGAGGAGGTGGCCTGCCAGGTGTGCCAGGTGGACGAGGTGGAGAGGGTCTGAGAGAGCAGCAAAGGCATGAGAGCGTGAAACCACAAGGTACACAGAGAAACCTCAAATCGTTTGGTGTTGCCAAAGGGTAAGGTGTGCATGTGTCCAGCTGTATCTTCTGATCTCCAGCCTAAATCCCCTCTCTGAGCCACTGGTCTCTCTTGAACCCATTACACAGATTCCTACCTCTGCCTTCACTTATTAGGTTTCTCACCTAAGTGTTCTTCCCTCCTCTCAGCTCTGGCTTGACTGGTTCATTCAGTAAACATGCATGGAACCCATGTAATGTTCTAGACCCCTGGAACATAGAGATGAAGATGGAGGGGAGCGGCAGGAGATGAAACTAAGGAAATTTGCAGGGGCCAGACACACACGAGGTTATAGACTGTGTTAAAGAGTTTCGAAGGTATTGGTTCATGTCTGTGATTTAGAAGGATCTCTCTGGCTTCACGTGGAATAGATGAAAGGGGGTGGGAAAGGCTGGAGACAAGATGGTCAGCTGGTGCCGGACCGAAGGAGGAGACTGCAGAAGGACATTGATCGGAGAGGTTTCAGGTAGTATTGGCAGGTGTGGAGACCCCTTGGATGCAGAGCGTGTAGGGGAAGGATGACTCATGGGCTTGTCTGATGGGTGAATACGGAGGCATTATTCTTAACAGAGGGAATGGGAGGGTGAAGTGACAAGTTCCAGTCTGGACAGATGGAATATAAAATCCCTGCAGAATGTCCAGCAGGCAGTTCAGTATAAAGCACCGGAGGGAAGTGGAGCCTGGAATGAGACAGTCAGATTTTCGGCATTTGGGTGCTAACTAAAACCACCTAAGGTAGGTATAGCTATGGAGCACCAGTGTTTAAGAGCGAAGAGAGAGGAAGAGGAGCTGCAAAGGAGGCTGGACTAGAACGATGCTGGAAAGAATAATATCAAGCCAGGAATGCCTGTTCTTACATGACAGCTGGCTTTGACCTGGAAGTCTGATGTGCATGTTTATTCTCTATGCAGCCTTTAGCACAATGGCATCCTAGAGCTTATCATGAGTCTCTACCTTCCAAGAAATTTGACAATTTAGGATAAAGGTAGTCAAATAAAAGGACAGGACAGTGACAAAAGCTGATTGTTCTTTGATCTTCTTGTTCCAAGGTGATAACAACAACAACAACAACAACAGTTAAATAATAGAAAATAAATCTCTGCACATTTTTTCATTGCTTTCCCACATTCTATAATAATTATTGGTTTCATGTGTTGTCTTCTTCATTAGACGATGGAGTTCCTGGAGCAAAGACTACATCTTACTCATCATTTTAGTTCCCAGAGTCTACCATAAGACTTGACACACTCGTTCATTCCTTCAGCAAATATTTATTAAGCACCTACTACATCCCAAGCATAGTTTGAGGCCCTGGGGACACAGCAGAGAATTTAACAAACATTTCTTCACTAATGGGGGTTATAAATTTTAGTAAAGAATGTGGGAATCCAGCAAATCTAGCAGTAAGTATAATGTTAGTGGCTAAATCACTGTACCATGTAGGTTGTTGGGTAAAAAGAGTTTCTGTGCATACACATCAATACACACACAGGAGCTCCAGTAGTCACTTTTCCTGCTGCAGGGAGAGTTTCTTGAGATCTCTGCATTTGGTCTGCCCTCCAAATGTAAACAAAATCACTTTCCTTATTCTGTGTTCTAGAACTTTTTCTGAGGTCGTCGTTTGTTTGTTTCTCCTCTCCAGAGTTAAAAAAAAATTCTGAAAAGGTCCAAAATAGCCATTTTTATACTGAATCAAGTTAATGAGCTTAAAAATGGGGGTATTAGTTTTGAGACTGAAATGGAGCATGACATGGTACTGAACACATTTGCTCAAGCAAACATTCACTAACATCTACTCTTTGTGAGCCCACGTCAGACCCCACTGATAACAGTACTGATGAACTGAAAGTCCCTGTCCTCAAGGATCCTTTGATGCAATACGAGGGATAAGACAAATATAAGATACATGGTCAGACAAAACTAGGATTCTCAAATATGTCTTACTTTTTCTTTGCTCCTTATCCTGCTTCAAAGGATAGGTTATCTCCACCAGATATACCCTTACTCCCAGGTTTACCTGTCAAATAAATTGGTACCTGCTACCCACGTCACAACTATTTATATATGTCTTACATCCACTGCTGGTGGGGTCTGAGCTTTATGCAACCCTGCATGGGCAGTGTGGTGGGCACTGAAGATAGGAACAAAGTGTTGTGGAAACCCAGAGGAGTAGAAGTTTAAAGCTCAGATATCTTTGTATTGGTGTATGAAAAAACATGCATATTTGTGAACAAGACAAAGGTCCAGAGAATTTTCTGGAAAAAAGGAGAAAATTATTTCTCTTTTAGGATGTTGCAAGTTTCCTTTAAATGGAATTTGGCAGTTGACTAAATTGCAGATAGCAAATGACCTCAAGTGTTAGGCTAAGATTTTAGAAACCCATAAATATACTGTGAAAAATAAAACTGACATTGTTATATTCCATAATAAAATTCCTTACATGTTTAGCACCTTCGTTTTCAAAGTGCTTTTGTATACATCTCTTCTTACTTGATTGTCAGGACAACCCAGGGGTGCACACAAGGCAGGCATTTCTCCTCCTGACCCTTCCACAAAGACCCGGAGGTCCAGGGAGATGAGTAAATCAGTTGGCAGCTGCTGGGTCATAGGCTGACCCAAGAACAAGAGCAATGCTCTTCCCACTAGGTCAATGGCCCCAAAGAAACATTATGATCAGCAAGAGATGGGGGGAAATAGATTTTTTTTTCTTTTACTTTCCTTAGAAGGGAAAGAATTCAGTTTTCTGATTAAAAGTCAGAAATGACCAGAGGGGTAAAGTTGCATTTTTCTGCTAAATAGCAAGTAACATAGCTTAAAGGGAGAAAAATCAGAAGAAATGTGTGTTCTAAGGGATGTACCCAGAGAATCTGTGGCTTCCATTTTGACTTCTACAGAGATGAAGATAATTAGCATCACTTTATCCAAATTTCCATATGTAGCGATGTTTCCCTGGATGCTCATGGCAATCATTAAGTTGTATTTAGTGCATGTAGCAATTTACACCCCCCCGCACTACAGCTAATATGATTTCCTTTCTTCCCTTGACTGTTTTCCTTCTTTCTCTTCCTCCATCTTGCAGCTTTTACTGTCCCTCCTGTGTTGCTGCACTAGACCCTGTGAGGATGGCTGGGAATACAGAACCATAGACGAAATGAGCCACTCTTCCACCTGCTCAAATGGCAGAAGAGTTACCAGGAAGGCTGAGGGCAGGGACCCTACCACTCACCTAGTGTCTTTCCGGGGCCTTCTGCTGGTCTTAGCCAAGCACCTGTGTCCTGAGCATTTAGTGGATGGGTGGATGGACGGATGAAAGAGATGTCTGAACGTGGACAGCGGGGCTCTAATTTCTGACTCGGTAAAACGGCTGGAAGTTCCCCTCCCCTGCCCATTGCTTTTTCTGTCTCAGCAACCCCCTTTCAATGGGAACGACTGGGAACAAGAGAATCAAATTGGCATTCTGGAGCTCTTTATTTAGCAATTTGCTCTGTCTGAGTTAATATATGGGTTAGGTTCCCTGTGAACGACACTCTCCTAACTCCTGCAATGTCATAGAGACACTCAGCTGCTGTGTGTCTGGCAAATTAATGACTACAAGCCCAAGGGATGGAGGGATGGGAAAATGTTAACATTTGAAAAAAATAGTAACTTTAAGCAAATTCAGAAGAAAATGAAAAAGGCCTCCTCCTCCTCCCCCCAAGCTAACCTCTTATTTTGAACAAAAAATGGTAGGAAATAGTACTTTCAACTTTGTGCTTATCAGGACAATCCTACCCAGAATGCAGAAAAAAAAGAGAGAAGAGGAAATTAGACGGCCAAGAGAAGAAAACGGTAGTGGGAAGACGTGGAAGTAGAAGAGGAAGGAAGAACCCAGAAAAAGCGGAGAAGGCAGCTCCGTGCTGAGATGACGGGGCAACAGGAGAGGGTATGGGCACCGGGTCGAGTCTCAGGGGGCAGGTAAAAGAGCCTTCCGAGGACCTGAGCAGCAGAGGTGGGTGAGCTGGGATGTCCTTTTCCTAGTCTCCTAGCTCCAGAGGGTGAAATGAGGCTGACCATCCAGAACACCTGCTCTGTGGCAGGCACTGTGCTTTCACGTGTGCCATTTTGTTCCATCATGCTGCTTGCGGCAACCCTGCAAGGAAGGCAATGATGCCCATTGCGCTGGTGACAATGCTGAATTCACAGGCCGTCAGTGCTGGAGCTGTGGCTCTGGACAAGTACCCGTCTATGGATAGCACGTTGTAGTCCATGAAGGACTGACTCCCTTACCTTATGTAAGCCTTAAGGCAACTCTATGAAATGAACATTATTTCTATTTTGCATGGCAAGACGTGGAGACTGGAGGCTTTGAGGAGTCACTCACACTCACACAGCTAGCGAGAGGCCAGGATGCACGTGAACTGGGACACAATCCAGTGCTCCTTCCGTTTCACCATACAGACTTCCTGAGGAAGTAGCCAGCTCCCTGCCCTGTACTCCATCCCCAATTTCAGCCTGTACATTGTGAGCCCATGAGGGCTGAGCACCAGATCAACAAGGTACCACGTGGAGGTTGGGCTGCTGTCCCATGGTCATCCTGACTGTGGCTCTGCATGGAATGGGGACTCTAAGTCTTAAAAATAACCATAGGGTCAGATGATCTAATAATTCAACTACTGGATATTTACTCAAAGAAATAAAAAACATCAAAAAGATATATGCATCCCTATGTTATTGCAGCATTATTTACAATAGCCAAGATACGGAAGCAACCTATCCATCAAAAAACGAATGGATAAGGACTATGTGGTGTGTATGTGTGTGTATATATAATGGAGTGTATATGTGTATGTGTGTGTACATAATGGAATATTACACAAGCATAAAAAGGATGTGATCCTGCCATTTGCGACAACATGGATGGACCTGGAGGGTATTAGGCTAACTGAAATAAGTCAGACTGAGAAAGACAAATGCCGTGTGATTTCACTCATGTGTGCAATCTAAAAAAACAAAACAAAACAAACAAACAAAAAGCAGAATCAGATCTATAAACAGAGAACAAACAAATGGTTTCCAGAGGGACAGGGGGTGGGAGATACAGGGTTCCAATAATGGAATGAATAAGTCACAGGAATAAAAGGCACAGCACAGGGAATATAGTCAATGATAGTGTAATAGCGTTGAATGGTGACAGGTGGTAGCTAGTTACACTCGTGGTGCGCATAGCATAATGCACAGAGTTGAGTCACTGTGTTGTACACATGAAATTAATGTAACATTGTGTGTCAAATGTACTCAAATAAAAAAAACAGAACTCTCCGTAATGGTAAGGTATTTGGTTTGTGCTCCCACACAGTGCGGGAATCTTGTTTATAGCAGTTCCCAAACATGGCCCCAAAACATAATGATTCTCATTCCACTAAGGGGGGATTCATTACTACAAAATGGGGCCACTGGTTCCACAGCTAGCTAGTTCTAGCCACCAGAAAATTATTGTTCTGAACCCAAATCTCATTCTCTATAACTCCTACCTTTGGTTCTGCTTTTTCTAGAGTGACAAAGTCTTTCCTTTATCTAAGCACAGCTGTTGGGTCTCCCATTCTTATTCTCTTCTGGCCATCCTTCCTCAGTTCCTTCAAACACTGGTTATAGGACACACTCTCCGATGGCCTTTCCATTCCTGATCCCTGTTCATGAACTATACTCAAATTTGTCTATTTCCCTTGCCACATGTACTATTAAAATTGTTTGAAATGCAGTTAATGTGCTCTAAGTACTGTGGAGTCCAATGAAATCATTACTACTCTTTCTCTGGACATGTGACTACTACTGTCACAATTAGGATAATGTTAGCTTTTTCAGCAAACGCTGTGTTGGGGAGAAAGAGAAATAAACAAGCTCTTGCAGTAAGGCATGATAAGTGCCGTGAAGAAGGCAGGCACTGTGCTGTGGGATCCCAGAAGACGGGCAGCTAATTCAGCCTGAAAGAAGCAAAGAAAGCTCTTGGAGATGATGCTTGAACAACTCAAAGCAAGAGTCAACCAGGTGGAGAGAGTGGAGGAGCTTTCCAGGTAGATGGGAGAGATTTTGCAAATATGAGCTGGCATGAGAGAACATGGCAGGACTGCTCCCCTACCCCACCTCCCCATGTCTCCTCTTTTCGATTCTTTTCTTCAGTTTTCCTCTGGCTTCGCTTCCTTCTCTGATGTTCTTTTCTGTCAAGGAAGGCCTGGAATAAACCAAATTCTCCTATTTTAATAAGTATCTCCTGTGTGGCGTTTAACATTCTTCACAGAACACCAGTGTACTGCAAGTATTAAGTGAGCATTAAATAGCCAAAGCACTGGCAATGTTACGGTTATAAGTATTGTGACCCTGGTCTTCTTTTCAGAGGCCGTACTTCCATTTCAGTGGACTGTGTGATTAGGGTTGAAAAGCAAATGGTGCCTCAAGTATTCAAAAGTGGCCAAGGTTCCTTCAGAGGGCTGAGGTAGATCACAGCACTCGGGAAGGACTTCACAGGAGTCAGAGGTTTTGCCTCTTTATCAGCAGACCTATTGTTCTCTTCAATGCCTCTAGACAGCAATGCTTGAAATAAGGCATTTAAGGATCTCTAAATTCTTGTTTCTAAGGTTATTATTCATAAACTCTTACCAAGACTGTTTTCTCAGACTGGAAAGCAGACAGGCTACGAACCTCACCTTGGCAGGGGAATTCAAGAAACTCAAGATGTGGTAACTCATCCACCTGTTATTTCCTTCTGCTTGTTCCTTCTCTGCCTGCAGCCTCTCGGTCATCCAACCCCCTCCTCTGAAAAGTGCACAACAACTCAAGGCTTCCCTGAAACCTCTGACAGGTGAACAAAGAGAAACACCTCTCACAAATCCAAAATATCAAAGGATAGAAGAGAGAACAGAACCCTTCATAAAGAACCCTAAACATCCCACCAGAAAGTCCCAAACAACCCAGAAAAGTGAGAATAAAACTATCAAAAGCTGACAGAGGGTAACAAGCATTATTTCCAACCCACATTTGTCCTTCTAAAAAAAGCCAACCAACTACTGAAAAAAACCCCTGAAATGTATGAAATCTAACATCGTTAACATATTTCCTGTCCTCACATAGCTTATAAAAAATGTTTCTGAGCTTTTCCCTGGCTCATTTACAATGACGAGAAGAAGCAAAAAGGAAATGCAACAGATGGGACTACCATCTTCTCTCGCAGTGATTTATCTTTACTTGAGGTAGCTTGGGCAAGCTTTCAAAAATTTCTCAGATGTACCAATAGCTTATTCCCGGTCCAGAACAATGAAGATGAGGTTCCCTAAAAAAAAAAACTGTAGGTTATAAGCCGTGTTTACTACTATCTATTTTTGTTATTTCTAAAAGAGATCACCTCAGCTTCCCCCCAACCCTCCTGGTACTGACTCCATGAGGATCTAATCTGGTGCTGATTTAGAACTGACAGGTGGTACATGCATAATTAAAGATGACCTAACACAGAATGCTCTCATTCCTGGCATATTTCAGACACTTAAGCAAAGTAATTATCAGTAGGCAATCTTTTCTGTCAACAGAGATAGAGATGAAACATTTCTTCAATTAAGAGGATTTTGCAAGGATGCTGTATATATATCCATCTGCAAATACTTGGAAGTTTTTACAGTATAATAATAGTAAGCCAGCTCAGTGGAGCACCTTTGGCCAGTGAAATCATGCTCCTCCCTGCTCCCTTATCCTGGAAGGTCACATTTTAAATATCAGAATCATCAAAATAGGAACAATTCTGAGCTACTGTCAAGAGACCCCGATCCAAGCTGATAAGGAGATCTCTGCATTTTCCTGCCATCGCCCTGTTGGGGTTTGCAAATATACCAAACCTTCCTTTAAGGCTCAAAGCGAAGAAGGATAGGGTTCAAATAAAAGTAAATTCAATTAAAATTTCCCTTTAAAGCAGGCTTATTCCCTCATCAGGCTTCACCAGTGTCAGAGGATTTAGAGAACTGTTTTCAAGCCTTAAAACTTCATCTAGAATCTAAGTGATTTAAAGGAATTTTTTTCATTTTGAGGAAATAAATATTATTCAAAGGAAGAAGGGTCTTGACAAAATGATGGATTTCCCATTTCAGGTGAAGGAGGGAAGAGGCACTGCATTTCTTAATAGAATACTGTATTTTTTTTTTTTACAAAATATACTGCATGTACTTTATATAAATGAATGCATTTTAGCTTTACTTAGAACAGAAATTGCCTTAATGTTGTAGCGAGACAAGTGATTTTCGTTTCTTTTTTTAAAGAGTGGTTTATACATTAATGGGTTTCTTGAAGCCCATGTAAAAACTGCCTTCCATGAGACAGAGAACTTCACAACGTTTGTGGTGCATATTTTGCCACATTTCACAAGGGGTCTGATTGTTTAAATTCTTATATCCTTATGTCATATGTGAACAAACGACCTTATTGTTCATTTGAACATGTCTTTATAGGATCTCTGGTGGTGGAGCTGGTGTTGTTGTTTGCATTTTTTTCCTCATCAAGTCAGAACAAAAGTCTCTTTTTCTGCAGCACTGGGAACTCAGGGGAACACTGCAGTGTGGCAGCAGTTGTCATTTGGAAACACCATAATGATAACTTAAGTGAAGTGCTAATGTTAATGGGTTGACTTCTGATGAGTAAATCAAGGTCTACAGAAAAGTTTCTTCTACAGAGCAGGCTTCAAGGTAATGTAAAATAGAAGCACTTAAAAGGACAATCGAGAATCATCCAATAAACTATTGAAGAGGTGGGCCTGCTGGGCAGCCAGAGCCAATTCCTTCCAAGATGTGTTTCACTTGGAAGACACTCCATTCAGAGTATCAGGAAAAATATCAGTCGTCTTCGGGGAGGTGGTGAGGATGGTAGGATTGTTAATGGGAGATTCAGCAAGACTCAAAGCTCAAGTTCATTATTTTCTCAGAACTAAGAATAGCTTCCAAATGAATACTCACAATTCTCCACAGACCTATATCTCCTAAGGAGCATCCCCTTTCTCCCTTTCTGATTTTAATGTAAGAAAAAGAAGAGAATACAGTCAGACATGGGTAGGAGGGACAAGGAACCTCTACAGAATGGAGGAGCGTCTAAGCCAGTTCCATTCTAGATGCTGTTAAATTTCTTCCATCAGGTTCAATTCAGAAAAACCCAAAGATGTAGTTTGATAGCACGTTGCATCAAGAGGCCAGGACAAAGAAATATATTGCATGTGTACTATTGTGGCAAACAACAAAACACTTGTGATTTCCCAACTGATGTCACGGATAAAGAGAAAATAAGATATAAAGCACATACTGCCATCAAAATAAACTTAAGAAAAAAGGAAAAAATTCTGGTGAGTTTATTTAGGGAGAGACTCTCATTTCCCATACAGCAAAGAGTCCTAGACTTTTGTGCAGCTTTAGTAAATAAAGCAAAGTCTATAAGCACAGTCTGTATGCTGAGGATGGCACATGGCACTAAGACATTTTATATCATGTTATTCACAGTGAGTTATTATTTTAGAACCATCAACTAACATTTTTTTAAGTGGGCTCCGTGTTGGGCTCAACGAGGAGCCCAAACCCATGACCCTGAGATCAAGACCCGAGCTGAAATCAAGAGTCAGACACTTAACCAACTGAGCTACCCAGGTGCCCCCACCAACCAAGATTTTTTTAAGGTGATGGTACCTTACATAAAACAGAAATATCAACTATCTTATTGTTAACCTAGGTTTTTCCTATCCACCCTCAAAACTAGTTTTCCAAGTTTTACTTGGAAACTTTACATCTTGGTTTTACTAAGTTTTATGCTTTGGATGAATAAAATAAGACTGTAAGTATAGCTATAAAATAAAGACTAAAGCATACAGATGATATGGATAGAGTATATTTTAGAAAGAATAAAAGTCAAATCCAAGATATTATTATTATTGCCACTGTTGCCTATTTGTGTCCTGTTTCAGAAAGGTTGCTTAAAACCTGCCATCTGGATGCCTTACGGAGACATTCTGCAGAATACTATGTGTTCTTCCTGTTAACAAATTATCAGAGATGCTTGTCAGGTTTATTTCCCTAAGGACAATGTACAACATATTTAAGAAAGCCAGAAAGGATGTTGTTTCAAACTCTCTATCCGCGAAGAAGACACTTACTTTCTGTTCAGAAGTGACCATGTTAATTCCAGAGCACTTAGAATTGGCTTTTTCAAGAACTGACATTGGAGGTCAAACCAGACAAAGGTGACTAGCGCATCTTCAATGACTCAGAAGGCAGCAGGACAATCAATGCTCTTAGTCTCTTCTCCTAATATTTCCCTAGAGATAGTCTGACAGATGGACCAAAAAAGAGGTGGTCTCACTTCACTGCAGGGGGATAAAAGAAAATAGAAGGGAAAAAAATCGTTTTTCTACACAAATTGCACTCCAGGAATCAACTGTTCTTAACTGTGAGTTCTTTCACAAAACGAAATGCTATGCGCCAGTTCAATTTGTTTCCCTTAGGGAGGGAAGGTGCTGAGAGGAAACAGTGTCAGGAGAGGATTAAAGAAACATATGTTCTTATTAAAGCAGGGTTTGAAAGGAAACAATGTTACAGAGAGAATGATGATCGCATCCTAACAATGTATGTGGAATCCTCACTAACAGAAAAGAAAATAAGGGCAAGCTTATACTGAACATCTAATACACTCAGTTACAAACAACAAGAAAGACATTCCAACACTAACCAATTAATACAAATCAACTTACGTTTATTCCCTTGCGATTGACCACATAACCTAGACCCCAAGTGGACATGATGTGCTTTTACAGGTACGCATTTGTAACTTCTGTGGACTAACTAACAAAGGAGAATACCAAATATCCAGGTAGAAGGGAAACCAGTGACTTCCATCCCTGCAGCCAGTTGGACTGTAATACCTTCCACTTGGTGCTGACAGCTTTTTCCTCCCTCCTCTCATTCCGATACAATGTTGTCAGTAAAGTAATTTACTGGAGTGGAATTCCCCGGGGACCCTGTGCAGCACTTGGTGACAGTGTCATTTATACTCCATAGTGTCGTGGCCTGACACTGATACATCAGCCTTCATCCCTCATTCATAGCAGAGCATGCAATTTCACCTTCTGCTGTGCCCTTCTGTAGTGTGCGCGTACAAATCTACTCCATTCCGCCCTAATTACAAACCTTGGCTAAAATGCTCTCATTAGATTTATATTTCTCACTCCAAATGTCAATCTTATTGAAAATTCCGATTTTCCCGAGGATTCATCCATTAGCAATAAACTCTAAAGCATTCCATGACTGAGTGCATTAAACCAGCAATGCGGACATGCACTTAAAATACATCATTAGAGTAAATCTCCATTGCAAATGCTTTACATTATTCAACCAAAGGAATAATGAGCTCAGCCCAGCCAGTACCCTCAAATTGCACATGAAGGATAGGTTAAAACTGGCTGTTATCCAGGAAGAAGCACACGGTATATCAATGGGATGGATTTCAGAGTCTCTGTCATTCCTTATGAAGGTGTGGGAGGAAATCACAGCCACAGCCTCATTCATCACCTTCTTCTGCCTATGGTTTTTACAGAAACTTCAGTCTATGGCAAAATACGATAAGGCAGGCAGAGATAATGGGGAGCGTATGTGTTCATAGAGGGGACTAAAGCTATATCTGCAATGCCAAGAACTTTGTTAGTTACCTCAAATGATTTGCTCTGTCTAAAAAGCATTCTTCCGAACCATGAGAGACTATGGACTCCGAGAAACAAACTGAGGGTTCTAGAAGGCAGGGGGGTGGGGGGATGGGTTAGGCCAGTGATGGGTATTAAGGAGGGCACGTATGGCATGAAGCACTGGGTGTTACATGCAAACAATGAATCATGGAACACTACACATCAAAAACTAAAATAAATAAATAAATGAATAAAAAGCATTCTTCCATTTCATTCAACAGAAAGAAATTTAATAAGCAGCACTGTCTGGATACACTGTAAGAACCTGGGCACCATTCTAATGAAAGACAGATCTTACTGGCAAAGCTGATCTGAGAAACATCTTCACCCCAGCCTGTTGGGTACTAACATTAAAAACCCAGAAAACCCAATGATGATGTTGATATATAAATGACAAGTTAGAAGTTGTATCTGTCAGTGAGTAGGACAGACCATAAAAAAAAAAAAAAACTGGAGAGAAATTAAAAAAAAACAACAACCAAAAACCAACTAGCAAAATACATCAATTGATAAAACCAAGCCATCACTGTTTTCTATCACTTCCATATTTTAATTCCTTAGCTTATTGATCCTCATTTATCACTTCTTGTCAGGTCCCAGGTGAGGGAAAGTCAAGGTGTAGTCATAATTTCTTTTTTAATTTGATAAATGAAAAAACTGTATCCCGGGAAGGTCATGGAGGAGGTTGAAGGAAGAGTCTGATGTGAACTCTTAGCATCTAATACTAAAGGTTAACCAAAGAAACTAAGTGATGCCTATGCAATTATGACCTTATTATGAAATATAAAATATATCCACTTTTTTTTTTTTTAAGTAGGCTCCATGCCCAGCGTGGAGCCCAATGCAGGGCTTGAATCACAACCTTCAAGTCAAGATTTGAGCTGAGATCAAGAGTCAGACACTTAAACAACTGAGCCACACAGGCACCCTTATATTTACTTTTTTTTAAAGATTTTATTTATTTATTTGTCAGAGAGAGAGAGAGCAAGAGCACAAGTGGGCAGAGCGGCAGGCAGAGGGAGAGGGAGAAGCAGGCTCCGCTCAGCTAGGAACCTGATGTGGGACTCAATCCCAGGACCCTGAGCCAAAGGCAGACACTTCATCAACTGCACCACCCAGGCGTCCATATGTTTACTTTTTTTAAATGGAAAAATTTGGTGGGCAGAATGACTCTTAGAAGGGCAGGAATACACTACATTAAACAGTAAATAATTTTTAAAAAATAATAAAAAGTAAAAGAAGCAAAAGTAATTGTTTTCTGCCTGTCAGTATCTGGTCATCTCTAGGATTGACTAGTAACCAGAATTGTAACAGATGCAATATTTTCTGTAGGGAATTATACCACCACGGAAACTAATTGCTCCTGAAGTTTTGCCCATTCCCACCTGAAATATTTAAAATTGTACTTGATTACACCATTAATGCTCTCTCTTTCAGAATGTATATCAGCAGGTACTACAATTAACATGCACAGATGTTAGAACTGAAATATCCATGTTTAAATAAAAAACATAGCGAGAAGGTAAAAATAACTGAATATGCTCAACACAGTTCTAATCTTAAAAGGAAAGAAAGGCTTACATTGTGCTGGTTGAATGGTAAAATAAAGAAATACCCCCCAGATGGCATCGGTAAACCTATGAGGAATCAAACTACTCTGTAAATGACCTGTAGCTTTCTGACTGAGAAACAATGAACAAGAGGCTGATTGTGTGTCCATTTAATTCCAGAATTTGTACGCCAAGCATAGAGGGGGAACCCCCAAGTGCCCTAAAATTCTCCAACATATTCCTATGTTGCAATGGCACAAATAAGAGTAACAACCCCATCATTTTATTAAGTGCTGGCTTTGTGTTTCATATACGTTATTTCATTTAATCCCCACAACAAACCTATGAGGTAGGTACTATCCCTGTTCCCGTTTTCAAATAAAAACAACCAGGCTTAGGAAAGGTTAAGTAAACAGATCAAAGTAGCACACAGCTAAGCTAAGATTTGGTCCTGAGTCCTCCTTCTCCCAAAGCTCTTGCCTTGCTTTAACCACCATGCCTTCCTTACTGTCTGCCTCAGTTGGAGAAGCCAATAAGGAATGTGATTTGCAGTCTTCAATTTCCAGAGGCTTCTGCAATGACTGCCCTCTTGACTCATCTCATTTCACAAATTACATCAACCTGAAAGTCTCAGAACACTTGCAGACATTCTCATTCTTTGGAAATGCCACAGCCACTCAGCCAGTGGAATGGGGACAGCACCATCACTGGGATCACGAAGGTACAAGTTTCCCTGTGAACGCTGACGCCACCTCTCTTTGGTGTTTCTTCTAGCCACAAACTGACATGTTACCACTTACTGTGGTTGCAGTAGAGTCAGCAGTCAGAGGAAGGGGAGTTTTTACTTGGTTAACTTCTGCCCCCCCCATCTGTGTCCACGGAGGGCATTCCAGGACAGGCATGCCCTCATCCTTGTCCCCCCCACTTCTCACCAGCCCCATCAATCCACAAACAGAAGACGTGGCTAATCTCTTGGCAACACTGCTAAGAGATCCTTCCCTTGCTGTTCTACGAGTCTTCAAGAAACAACTTTCTAACAATGAGTCAAAAAGATGGATGTTTTAAAAGAGCATTTCAAACAAGGCAATTACTTTTTAAAAAAAGATTCGGAGACTATCACTTCTTCTTTCAACCTTCCATCGACACAATTTGTTTATATATGAGTTGTGTCTTTCTCCCTTTGGAAGGGGAAAATGCTGATAAACTAGTACATGCAGACAAACAACGCAAAAACCTGGCCACCTCTTGTTGCTTAAACAGAGTCACATTTATTTCCCAATGCACCACTTACCAGACAGATGCAAAGATGTGGGCAAGCCAGTCATCAGAATTAACAGAGTGATTGTGCTTGCACTACATATTCTGATTTGTATGAATCTTATTTTTAGCCATGCACAAAGGGCAATAAATGGAAAATCTTATTCTAACCGCTACTTTTTCTGGGCCACCCACACTGCTCCACCTACCGCACAAGTTCACAAATGTAAAAAAACCCAACCCAGGGTTTGTCCTAACAAGGGATGCAAAGAGGCTAAAATGAGTGACATTTTTTCCAGTTAGTGTTGGTACTTTCACTCTTTTTCTGTATCAGGACTTTCAGGGAAAACAACGCTGACTTATCTACAGGCGTTTTCCAAGACTCCATGCTGGTGTGTCGTTCAGCGCACAGGCAAGCGTGATCGGCGAGGCGCTGGCACCACCCTGCCGCGAGCCACATGTCAACCAACTTTCAGCAAAGAGATGCACCCACAAACATTTCTGTACATTCAGGAAGATGATACCTACACCACATTTTGTTTTGAAACAGTGACAGCGTTTTAAAAGTTCTTCAAATAAACCAAAGTGATTATCAGAAGCATAAGCATTTCTAAAACGGAGCAGACTGTCGGAAATGGTTTCACCCAAGTTGGGTCACTATCACTTGCCCTACATCTGCTTTTAGTTCGCGGTGGAACAATGCGCACCAAGGCCCGGTATCCCCTTGCCAACCCCCTTTGCTCCTATGCACCCCCCTCCCTGTCCGCTCTGTCCACAGCCCCCACTGCACGGCCGGCAGCCCACCCAGCATGAACTCAGCTGCGGCGCCAAGCAGCTGATGCTGACAGACAGACGCTTGGAGAGCAAACGAGAAAAGCACAGTGATGAAGAGGACATTTTCTAGGGGCACAGAGAGGATAGAGAGGGGAGTCTACTCTTGATTTACCATCTCTTTAGACTTGTAATGGAAAGTTGAATTATTAAGGTCCCAGGGCGGCAATTAAAATGCTTGTTCTTCCGAGCCCTCTGCAGACCTCAACAGCAAACATATGCAGGTAGTGATCAATATTTAAAAGTCAGCTCAACAAAATAATTAAGACACAAAAGGAGGCAACTCTGAGAAAGGCATCTTTCTTTACCTGTGTGCTTGCTCATTATCCAGAAACTAGAGGAAATGTTCTGTCATCCTCTGGTAGTTAACACACGCCCTGCGGAGCTAACACCTTCTTCCGATAACGCACGGTACTAGGGTAGCCTTGATGAGGTGTATCAGAAAACCCTTTTTGGGTTATAGTCCACTATCGTCAGACCTTCTGACTAGTGCTGTAAAAACACGGGTAATTAAGTGTTATGAAAAAGTGGGTCATACACCACTGAGATACAACCACACCGCCCCCAAACTAGACTCCAAATGACTGTGCTCTGAGGAGGTGGGAGGGGTCTGAACACAGCGAAAGCAAAACTTTTATGTGGTGAGGAGCATTTTGGTTTTCACTGGTTTAGGTTAGAGAAAGTTAATCTCAACGTCAACTACAAACCAAATAACTTTTAATGGGTTCTTGAAATTTTATGACAAATGCTGGCTGTTCATGTAATGGGAAATTCAGGTCCAATGTCATAAACACTTCAAGGGACAGTCTCGGGCTTAAATGGCATGCCCATCACTGAAGAGCGAGTGCTGTGACTCAGTGAAGCAAGGCGGTCAAACTGAAACTAAAGACAAAGAAGCAAATTCTTATTATCCACATTAGCATCTCCTTCTCCTAGGGAGGATCAAAGTACTGTATACCACTTCCCCACACCTGTAGCCAACCAACCCAGGCATTTAACAATCACGGATATTTATCAAAGTGCCCCTTGACTTCGGTAGCAAGAAGGCAAAATGTAGGACCTGAATTGAGCACATTCATTCGTCACTCAAGAGCCACAGAAATATTAATTCAATATATACCACGTCCCGATTATAAACAAGGACACAGAGGATGTGAAGGGATGCAGAGAGAAGAACCTAGAAGAATCTGCTTTCAAAGAACTTCAGTCTTGTACAGGGGAGAAGACCTAGTCATACCCATGCCAAACAAAATCTATTCTAGCAATTGCTTATCATAGACTTCCTATTCTATTGACAAAAGCCTTGCAGATAACACTCCTACAATGTTTCTCAGATGACTCTTCTAACAATCCCTTATTTTTTTTTAAATTGGGGTTTTCTTTCAGTGCTCAAAGTCCTTCCTAACCTTGGCTACATGTTAGGATTCATCCTGATCCAAAGTCCTGGCATTTTCGGGGCGCCTGGGTGGCTCAGGTGGTTGAGCGTCTGCCTTCGGCTCAGGCCATGATGCCAGGGGTTCTGGGATCGAGCCCTGCATCGGGCTCCCCCCCTCAGCGGGGAGCCTGCTTCTCCCTCTCCCCCTGCTTGTGCTCTGTGTCAAATAAATAAAATCTTTAAAAAACCACAAAAAACAAAGAACCAAAGTCCTAGCATTCTCCAACGGGAAGCAAGCCCAATCCCAGGAGCTATAACACCACACCAGAAGAATGTGAAGAGAAGTTTCTTTGAAGGGGGATAAAGGATACAAAGTTGAAGGAAAACTCTGATTCAGAGCACGAGGAAGGATATATTTGAATCATATTTTGTTACCATCAGGTATAAAATTAGAGTTCTACTGGAGAACATATTGTTTGGATTATGGATGGGGAAAGGGGGATCTGGCTAACCAAAGTTTCCCATTTCTGGCAAATTCCGTAGAGCATACTGAATATGAATTTTTAAGTAACTAGAACACAATTAGTTGATCTAACACTAAAACCATCTTGTACATAATTAAATCTTTTATTATTCCAGAGGGCAGGGCCACTCAATAATCATTTTTTTTAAAGTTGTTTCTTTTTTTAAATATTATTTTATTTATTTATCTGACAGAGAGAGAGAGACAGCAAGAGCAGGAACACAAGCAGGGGGAGTGGGAGAGGGAGAAGCAGGCTTCCCGCCGAGCAGAGAGCCCGATGCGGGGCTCGATCCCAGGACCCCGGGATCATGACCTGAGCCAAAGGCAGACGCTTAACTACTGAGCCACCCAGGTGCCCCAATAATCATTTTTTTGACAAGGTGCAGAAATGAAAAAAAAAAAAAAACAGTTAAAACTGATTTCTACTTGATAAAGATAATGGCATGTCTACACAGGTATCTGTTCTTATAAGAGTTGATTAATGTAATTTGAAGTGAGAAAAATAAGAAACTAGGAGATCACTGTCATAGAAACTGATATCTGAAGTCATCATTCCTAAACTCCACCAAATTTGTAGGATATAATCAGTCCAGAGTATTGCTTGTAAATTTGGAATTATTTGATTAACTGAAAAAAGTCTGGAAAAATACACAACAGTATTTAACAGTCAGGTTTTATCTAGGTAGCTGGATTATAGATAATTTATATTCTTAATTCTGTTATTTTATAAATTATGTACAATAAACATATTACTTTCACAATCAGGAAAATAAAGTTACTTCTGTTTTGATGAAAGGAAACAATTAATTATTCTCTGATTCTGCTCTTCCTAGTAATTAAAAACACTTAATACATGGAACCCAGTATAATAATCTGGCCTAGTGACAAGTCAGACATGAAATACAGGAAAAATCTACCAGAAACAATAGATTCCAGCTTCTAGTTAAGTACTACAAGGACTCTAAGACTCCTGCTACACTCCAGAGCTTTGCAAATACAGCTCTTCCTCATCATGATCCATGGTCTGAGCACTTTCCAGATGCTAGGGCCATCACAACGATCAATTTAATCGGGGAGGGTGGGTGGTGTCCTTGTAAGAGTGTGGTGCCCCCACCTGGATTAAATCATGGCTCAGAGAGAGCTGTCACCTTGCTAACGAAAGGCACATCCCAGACAGCATACAAATAATTTCTAAAAGCAATAGGTTGGAAATTATTAGAACAAGTTGATAAACTATTTGTGCTACAACTGATAATCACATATGATAAAGCAGCTTTATAATATGCATGGCTGAGTTTATTTGGAGATTCACAGGGAATATCATTTGAAATTTTTGATTTACATATTAATGTATATTACCATGCTGGTAATATCACCCCTATCTGTACCATTAGGGTATATGCAGAGAATGAAAATTAATTTTGATGATGCCTTGAGCAGAACATAACTGTGAAACTGAATGCTACAAATAAATATATCATACATTCTTCAAAAAAAAAACACACACACACAACAGAACTGGCTTCAAAACTATGCGAATGGTTTTCCAATGACTCTAGGAACTAAATATGTATGTTCATAAAATTATTTTCCATATTACTCTTAATACCATTAATATCACAACTTTTAAAGTGCTTCCAAACATAATAAACATAAGGAGAATATCTGAAATTTAAACTCTGGCACTGGAGAGGCAGTAAAAGCCAAAACCTGCACAGTTTTTCAAGAAGAATAAAAATGGTATATTTCTCTTTTGTAAATCAACAGCTTTAGATTACTAATTAGGGCATGAAAATAGGTGCAATAAAACTTCAGTTAATTGGACTAATTGAGGACCAGAAGATTTTTGTTTGTTTCAACTTTCTGGTTAATTGACAGACAGCTAGGAAATGCTTTTTGTTGAAAATATTTCCAAAGCAGTTTCTTTTCCTAATTTTAAAACATTTAACCATTCTCAATGATTCAGCAGGTCAGTGTCATTAGCTACAGATATCCTCCAGGGTATATTCTCCATCTTTACTAAACCAAAGCTGTCTTGTTTTCTGAATCTCTATTTCTGAAAAAGGGAAGTGGGATGTGTGCGGTAGGTAGGGTGGGGTGTACAAGAGGGGGTGAAGTGGGGGTGGGGAAATGTGAAGGTTAGTTAATTCGGGGTTCTGGTTAGTTGGGTTCCAGGTAGCTAAGCCATCACTAAACATGAAGTCAGTGTCTGGAACCAGGCAATTTGATTCCTAGGAAACATGAGAGCCTACAAGGGGAGCCCCCAAGGGTCTACCTTTGTTGGTATTCTCTACCTTATGTCATTCCACCTGGGAGACTTGGTTTGGTCGTCTTCTCTGGGGGAAACCTGTGTCAGTGTGTCCATCTAAAAATCATGGTCTCTGAACTCATGGGGCTGAATCTATTTTGATTTGATTCTATAGCCATGTCATTTCAACTCAAGCTTACGGTGCAGGCAGCCACATGTGGATGTCAAGGATGAATAAACACTTGTTCTTCTCTCCCTTTGACTTGCTGCCCTGGATTTTCTTTTCTATAAAAACCTTTAATTCCAGTTTCTGATATCTTAGCAGCTCAAACCTTTACTTGGCCCTGTCTCCATCACCTAGAGGGTTTATTTCTAAGCAGGTTTGAAAAGTCTGGGTAGGAATGATGGGACTGACTCATACATATTGTACTTTAACACTGACGGCTTTATTTTCTCTCTTTCTTGATGATACCTTTTCCTTAAACCAAATACATACATACACACACACAAATAATCTTGGTTATTCCGATTATTCCTTCCTCCTTCCTAAGAGGGAGTGGGATAATTTAGGACAGAGGTTTCTGAGCTTTTTGGAACTATAAGTCCTTATGCACTGCTCTTCAGGAATTACAAGCCCTGGTCAGACCCAAGGGCAGGCCCTGAACGTAGTACAGGAGGTCTGAAGAAAGCCTGGCTACTGGGTCTCATGAGAATCTGCTGATCGTTCTCCAAGTCCAGCTTTCAAGAAACACAGAATAAAAAGCAAAATCTCCCCAAAGTAGGGCCGGAAGAGACTAACCTAGTAATAAATTCAATCCTGCATATTCCTCACAGAACTGCAGGACTCACTAAACTGTCTGGCGATTTACAGCTACACTAACACCTAAAGTGACAGTGATTTGGTGATGAGAGGTAAATTATATTTCATTTGGAGTCTGTAAAACAGGCCTTATAATAATCTGAGGCCCCGTTGCAGGCGAATTATTTGCTATTAATTTTCTTCCATAGCTTTCCCTTTTTTCTACTAGGCTTCAGTTGGTGGCTATATTATAATCAAGTCCACATTCCCCGGTTTGTGCCTCAGCGTCCACCACACTGATGAAGACCTGGTATGTGCCCCAGCGATGCACACAGTGCCATAACCCCGTGCATTATGGGGCACTGTATACTTGGACTCATTCATGAACACACGATTCAGATGAACTGAGCAGTCCCATTACAGGAGCACAGGTAGGTACACACTCCTCCATCACAATGAAACAGCTTTCCTATATGTGTCAGTGGCATTTGGTAGCGATTACAGCTGTTTATGGAAAATTGCTCTGGTAGTTTCTGACAAACGTGTCCTTGCCCTGAGAGGAAACCCATCCCTGAGACTGAAGTACACATTCCGTAGATCCCTTGCCCTTGCCCAAGAGGTGAGGGGAAAGAATCAGGGCTGAGGGAGGTCTGAGGGACACAGCCATCAATTCTCATGCCACCCTCACAAACTATAACAACCTTGTCAAGCACTGATGAGTTGTTCTGCACTGCATTCTTGGAAGGAAAGTGAGCTCTGGTAGTCAGTTCAAAAAAAAAAAATCATTAATTAATTAATTATTTATTTTTACTGGGGTAAAATATATGTAACATTTACCATTTTTTTTAAAGATTTTATTTATTTATTTATTTGACAGAGAGAGACATAGAGAGAGGGAACACCAGCAGGGGGAGTGGGAGAGGGAGAAGCAGGCTTCCCGCCGAGCAAGGAGACGGATATGGGGCTCGATCCCAGGACCCTGGGATCATGACCTGAGGTGAAGGCATATGCTTAACGACTGAGCCACCTAGGCACCCCAACATTTACCATTTTTAAGAGTACAATTCAGTGGCATTAAGTACATTTACACTGTTGTACAACCATCGCTACTCTCCATCTCCAGAACTTTTTCATTTTCCAAAGTGAAACTACCCATTTAACACCACCTCCCCATTCCCCTCTGTTCCCAAACCTTGGCACCTATCACTCTATTTTCTGGCTATAAGCCTGACAACTCTAGACATCTCATATAAGTGGGATCATACAACATCTGTCCCTTTGCATCTGGCTTATCACATTTAGTTTCTTCAAAGTTCATCTCTGTTGTGGCATGTGTCAGAATTTCGTATCTTTTTAGGGCCAAATAATATTCCATTGTATGTATATGCCACATTGTCCTTATCCATTCATCTGCTGATCGACATTTGGGTTGCTTTCACCTTTTGGCTATTGTGGATAATGCTGTAGGAACGTCTGTCCAAGTCTCTGCTTTCAGTTCTTTTAGGTACATACCCAGAAGTGGAATTGCTGGATCATATGGTAATTCCATGTTTACTTTTTTTGAAGAATTGTCATACTGTTTGGTATTTAGTTTTTTTTATTAATAAACTTTATTTTTTATCTTTTTTAAGATTTTATTTATTTATTTGACAGAGAGAGGGAGATGCACAAGCAAGGGGAGTGGCAGAAGGAGAGGGAGAAGCAGACTCGTCACTGAGCAGGGAGCCCAATGTGGGGCTCGATGCCAGGACCCCGGGATCATGACCCGAGCTGAAGGCAAAATGCTCAACCAACTGAGCCCACCCAGGCACCCCAGTAAACTTTAGTTTTTAATGTAGATTTAGGTTGAGCGCAAAATTGAGTGGAAAGGAGAGAAGGTTCCCATGCCCCTTGTCCCCACACAAGCACGGTACTTTTACAGAGATGCTCTAGGTGCGCAGTGATGGCAGGGAGTGACCTAGGCAGGTTCTGCTGCATCTGGCAGGAGCTCTCGGCGCCGAGTCACCTGAGGCGAGTCCCCTGGGTGTCGGAACAGCCTTCTTCCCTCCCCAGCCTGTATTCATGAAACTGACTGACATTAAAGGTCATCCCTACAGGAAAACCTGAGGTGTAAACACGGACACTCACAGACGCCAAAGCAGGAAGGTGATTAAGGGGCATTTGATCCAACCTACTTCTTCCATATCCTGGTGAAGATGCTTCATACACTGAAAACCTCGCTTCCAAGAATGCTGTGCAGAATAATTAGTGCTTGACAGAGAGGTTATAGTTTGTGAGGGTGGAGTAAGAATACATAATTACATCACTCAACTCTATCAGCCCTCTTCACAGCACTGTTAGGCTTTGGGCAGTGCCCAGAAGACAGCTCTGGATTAGTTTCTTACAGAACTCTTTCACACCTTTCATCACACACTTTTTTTGCCTAATTTATCTGATTCTGTGATTTTCATTTTAAATACACGCACTTAAATCGATAACCAGGATTTTTGGCTCTGCCAATGGGTAGGCAATAGATAAGCTCCTTCATTATGTCTGCTTTGGAACTGCTTTATTAACAGCGATTATTCTCAATTCTAATAAAAGAACTGTATGTTCTAAGAGCTACTCTGAATGAACATTTACCATACCAAGTAAAATGTTATAACACAATGCTATCCACAGGTTTAAAATGCCCAGAAATTTCTCATACATTTCCTGGACAGCATCACTCATCCTATTTTTATACTCACACCAACTCAATGAAACAAAAGAAAAATGTTTAAAATTCTTACAATGAAAGCTAGAAATATACAAAATGCATATATATTCATAGGCACATATGTACATTTGCATGTATGCTCACATATATCCAAATGCACATTTGTCGAGCCAAAATCTTCCACTTTTTTCCATTAACATGGAATAAATTGTTCTTGTCCTCAGTGGAGAGGTGATTGGCTTATTCCAAAGCTAACACTGATCCTCAAACTATGTCAGTCCCGAGAACTTAAAACCCCACAAAAACCCGATGACTTGGACTATTTATTAGAGATGCGCCTCTCTCCCCACATGTGTTTTGTAAATCAAGTCCCATCTAAGTGTATGAGAGGAAAGATAAGACTAGAATTCACTTTGAAAAGCAGCAATAGATTTCTCAACCTGGGAGAAAAAAGGATTTTCCCTTATGAGTATCTAAAAACATGATGAGCGTGCCCGTAAAAGGACTGTAGCTGTCATTTTCGCCTCATACAGCGCAGTTAGTCACCCTCGTTGAAATCCAAGGGCAAAGAATGACTGCTACTATTGACTCTAAAGTTGGCACAGAATAACGGCATCTACTTGGCTGGACTTTCAAATGTGACGGTGCTGAGAGGACCTTAAAACTCTCTTTTCTTGAGAGATGAGTCAATATATTCAGTAAAGCACTAAATAGCTTACTTTAGTGGCATTTCATACTGAATATTTAATACATTTTTCTCCCTTTGTCGCTCATCCTTTCAGTTACACTGGAATTAAAGCAGTGATTCTCAAAGTGGAGTCCCTGGACCACCTGCCTCAGTATCACCTGGAAACTTGTTAGCACAGCACCTTCCCAACCTGCCCCAGGTCTGCGGAATCAGAAATTCTGGGCATGAGGCCCAGCAAGCTGTCCTTTAACAAGCACTCCAGGTGATTCTGATGCAAGTTAAAGATCCACTGAATTAAGGAGCCTCCAATATGCAGATTCTAATCCCTGCTCCCTTCCTTGATTAGAATTTTCAAGATACTTTGTTAAAAGAAACGTAACCCATGCGGGTTTAGGCTACTTGCTATTATCACCTAAGAAAATTCTTACCATTGTTTGGTTTGAGGAAAGAGAAACCTTGGTCAAAACTTACATGTAATTTTTCCAGGCTCTGTGCTGGCTTCGAGTCTTAGGATGCAGGGAACTGGGCGAAGGGAGAGATGAGAAGGCTACAGCAATCCATTCAGGCATGGACCCCAAAGCTTTGCAGAGTAACCTTGTGACAGGTCAGTGAGTGTCCACCTGAATGGGGCGGAAGAGCTGTCCATTAGCAGAGGAAACCTTGCACCTTAAGGTTTCTCCCTCCCTCCTGCCATCCTGCTAACCATAAACAGAATATGATAAAATAGCCCATAGGATTAATGCCTGGGCTCAACCCTATTCCGTGAGTATTTCCTGAAGGTGAGCATCCCTAACTGGGGGTCTCTTTTGAACCCAAAAGCAGTTTGGAGATGGGTCAATGTCCAACCTCGTGAATGTTTTTCTTTCAAAAAACCAAAGCACCTTGGCTTAAGAGACACGTGTACCTGCAGTACCAGGAAGATGCAGGAAGCTAATGATAAATTCAGGAATTCTGACTGAAATGAGACGATTCTCTGATGCCTTAAATGTTTATTTTTAGTACTTTTTTCTGATGATAAATTGATACATGCTTATTGTAGAACATTTGGAAAATATGGAAAAGCATAAAGAAAAAGTACCAAGAAACAGACTTAGTTGTTGAGAATAAACCGGGGGGGGGGGTTGGCGGCGAGATGGGTGAAATAGGTGAAGAGGGTTAAGGAGTGCACTATTGTGATGAGCATCGGCGATGTATGGAATTGTTTTTTTTTTAAAGATTTTTTATTTATTTATTTGAGAGAGAGAATGAGATAGAGAGAGAGAGCATGAGAGGGGGGGAGTGTCAGAGGGAGAAGCAGACTCCCCGCTGAGCAGGGAGCCCGACGCGGGACTTGATCCCGGGACTCCAGGATCATGACCTGAGCCAAAGGCAGTCGCCCAACCGACTGAGCCACCCAGGCGCCCGATGTATGGAATTGTTGAATCACTATATTGTACACCTGAAACTAAGATAACATTGTATGTTAACTAACTGGAATTTAAATAAAATTTAAAAAAAGAAAAAAGATTAACTATAACCTCGGCACTGAAAAATCACCAATGATATTTTGTTGTATAGTTCCACAACCCCTTAACTGAAACTCCTGAGCTTCAGAAAGTTTCAGAATTCAGAATTGTTTGGATTTTAAAACTATTTTGGTGCAACAACCATTTATCACATAATATTCCATCAGGGTCTGGAGCAGCCATATTTCATAATATTTCTGCAGCAAAACAGATGCATATTCTTATTAAATTGGATAAAACAGAATCTCACATTAGTTCCGGCCAGGTATTTTTACCAAAGAAATTACAGAAAAACCCCTTTTGATTTTGGAATGCTTTTGGATTCAGAATTGGGAATAAAGATTGTGGACCAGTATTCTTTTCAGATACACAAAAATACTCAGAGTTTTCTCTTTTTTTTCATTTTTTAAAAAGATTTTATTTATTTGAGAGAGCGAGAGAGCACAAGCAAGGGGAGAGGCAGAGGCTGAAGGAGAGTGAGAAGGGGGCTCCCTGCAGAGCAGGACCCTGGGATCATGACCTGAGCCGAAGGCAGACGCTTAACCGACTGAGCCACGCAGGTGCCCGAAGAATTTTGTTTCTATTTTTCATTCAATGTTAAACGACTGTGAGCATTTCCCCAAGTTATTAAAAACACTTCAAAAATACGTTTTTCAATGTCTATGTAATATTATATCCCCAAAAAAAGTTTTATGTAATGATTTCATTTTGGGAACTATAGTTTTTGTTGTTGTTAATGCAAATAACACTGTGAGGGACATATTTGAATATCACATGGTCTGAATTTCTGAATACTAACTTAGGTATATCCTAGAAAAAGAATTATTGGGTCAACTGGTTTGATCTTTAAGGGTCTTGATGATTTCCCAGAAAAGCTATACCAATTTACACTCCTAACAGCATGAGTGCCTGGTTAATTTGTTTAATTATCCACATTATCATAGGCATGGAAAAAATACACTTGTATCTCAGACATTGTAACAAAGCTCTAATCAATGATAATCATACTTAGGAGATTTTATTTTTGTTTTTCTTACACAGAAGACAGTGAACAGCTCACTGTCTGTCACATAACAAGAGAGAATGGGATTAATATGAGTTTACCATCAAGTGGAACCTCATTAAAGCAGACTGAATCAGATCTGAGCAATGGAGCAGTTGTCACTCGTCCATAGGGTCTTAACTTGGAAAAAGGTATGGGGGTGGGTATGGAAATAATTCACACATCATCATGGGAAGACAAATGATCAGATGCTATTTATTTGTGGGCTGATAAATTCTGTTTCTAGGCTACTGAGGACTTGTGTTTCTCTTCCTTTTGGTGTTTTTGTATTTCTTGGACATTTTGCTGCTACTCAGCATGGCCATTAGGGAGAAGAAAGAGATGTGAAGACAAAATCAAATCAGACAAGCTCATAATAATGAGCGCTAACCCTTATGAGTGCTTACGATGTGTCAACTCTGGTCCTGGGTTTGTTGTGTGTGTTCTCTCATTTACTGTGGAGTGCACTGGTTTAAAAACTGGCAGCTGCAAAATTTGTAAGTATGTGCTCACTCATCAGTCACCCTTCTACCCTAATAAGTTTGGAGGAATTAGAAGTTTGGAATTTCAAAGACCTATTCAAGCCTAGGGTCTTATTACCATGACTCCAAGTCTGGTTATAAACCACAAACTTTACCTTTATGTTTTTTTGATCAGCACCCCCTACAGCATCTACACAACGCAGGGGGCGGAAATGACATAAATAAAATCCAAGAAAACTCTAGATAATAATAAACACTTTGAAGGTCCTATATGTACAGGAGGGAGGCCATATCTCTTAGAGTATGATAGGAGTCTGCTCTGTAACACAAAACAGGGTACATGCAGAGAAGACACTAAGATACACACATAATATATATTTCAAAAAACAAACACACAAACACATTCTTCCCAGATGCGACTATAAATTGGTAACGATAACGTCAGGACTTACAACCTCAAGTTTCTTTCCATTTATAGCTTTGTCTAATAATTTTTCTTTCTCTTTTCCCTTTATATTTATTTAAACTTATAGGATAATTGGTGTAGAGAATGCCATCATTTTTATATGCTAATAAAAGAAAACTGAAGAGACACTTCTTTATTATATAGAATGAAAATAACATCACTCTTTTCCTTATCTATAACTCAATTTCTCCATAGTAGAATGTAGTATATTCTATAATATGGCTGAGGTTCAGAGAGAGAAACAAAGAAACACACACAAGAAATCCCATTTTATTTTGGGAGTGTGTCAAGTTGATCTTCCCAATAATCTTATCTTAGTAAGGGATGTTTCTATCAAAATGATCAAAAGACCAAAAGACAAAAGATGTATCAAGAAGTGAATCATTTCCTTCACTGTGGCATCTCTTTATAATTTAAATAACATTCTCCTGACAGGTAGGTGTCAAGTGAGTAGAATGGCTCCTACATGATTTTTCTTTGCCACAATCATATATGTAGCTAATTTTCTAAGTATACTAGGACTATAGGATGTGAAAAATAAAAGCAGTAATAGAGGAAATGACCCCTCAAAGAACATACTTTGTTTTTCAAAAATGCCTAAATGCTTAGGGGAAAATACAAAAAATAAAATAAGCCACCTACTAATAACAGAAATGATTACAAGAAGCTCTTTATATACTCAAACTGCACAACTAACATTTCTAAAGCTAATTACAAATTTGGATTCTCTCATTTTAAAAATACACTTCGAAGCAGCCCACTTCTGTTTTAATGCTGAACCAAAGTCTGTGCAATTGGCACATTATCAAAGTAAAAAAAAAAATGCATCGTTTGAACAAAGTTACCACTTTCAATGTCACTAAATCTTGAACTGCAAAATACCACAAGCTAAAAACTAGTAATACCATGTGGTTATGTTATCTTACATTTACAAAAGAATTTATAGTTTCCCAAACCCTAAGAGACTGAGACCTCTGTTATCACAGCAGCTTTGTTATCTTGGGGAGGTCATTCGCTGCCCCCGAGCCTAACACCTCTCACAGGTTCTTGGGAGGATGAAATGAGAATGTATACAAAAGGGTTTTTGCAAACTATAAGACAGATGTAAAATGTGGGGTATCATTATTCTTTTTACTAGCAACTCTCTGAGGCATAAAGCTATTAATCCTCATTTCATAGCTAAGGAAACTGACAACAGGAAGATGTAGCAAAAAAAAAAAAAAAAAGTACCAAGTTAGGAGATTCAAGTTTTATCTCTAAATTGGCCACAAACTGGCCGGGTGACTCTCTGTGACTTGTTCCTTCAGTAAAATGAATGGGTAGGATGAGATGATTTTAAGGTCTTCTTGAAGCCAATGGTTCTGTGATTTGGGACTCAGCCATGGTGGTGATAAGGCCTCCCTTAGAAAAAGTCTTTGGGAGCAGTCCCTCCTGGAGGCTAAGTGCAGCACCCATCAATCTGAGGCCTCCAGTGCTGGGGTAGGGGTTCCCTGAGCAGTCTCCCAGCCCCCAGGATGGGACTGGCATTAGCTAACTCATTTTGCTGGATTAAGGGGAGGGTGGAGGACACTAGCTGAATGGCCAGGGCCTCTGGGCCACAGGAAGTAGGTACTGGAGGAGCCTGAAACATCAGCTCTTTATTAATTGGTACAGATATTTCACATACTAACTGGTATAGTCAAGTAAGTCTGTATCACCATAATGTCAGTCTTGCTAACAGCCCCACTGTTGTTTGGCTTACAGTTTCAAAGCGATAGCCAGCCCCCTCTGTGGGCCACCCACCTTCCTTGACTGAATTCCTACAGTGTTGGGGAGAGAGACGTGAAAGGGCTACATTTGGATCATGAGTACACACCATGGTCACACGGGAATTTCACTTTAAAAAGATTGGAGCCACCAACTTAGGTCTCTACTAATGATATTCTACCAGCACTAACACAACTTTCTGTGATGATGAAAATGTTCAGTATGTGTGCTGTCCAATATGGCAGCCACCAGCCACATATGGGTATTGAGTACTTAATACTCAATAAGTGCAACTGGGCAACGGAGGAACTGATTTTTAATTTTAATGTATTTAAATTCAATTTAAATAGCCACACATGGTTACTGGTTACCTTATTGGACATTGCAGCTCTAGGCTGCCTTACATACCAGTTTTCTTGTACATACTTCAGACCCCAGAAGCCCCCTGGCCAACACCCATTCAGGAAGTTTTTACTGGCCTTCTCCTGGGTGCTGGGAACCATTTAAGTGTCTTAAAACAATGGTGAATGAGAGCAATGGACACTTCCTGCCCTCATGGTGTTTCTCAGCTAGACTGACTTCTGAAGACCTCACAAAGCCTTGAAGTGGTTCACAGGACTGTGCTTAGGAAAAGGTGGGTGAGTAGATATGGTAATGCTACACTAAGCATGAAAGCACAGCTTTTTCATTTCTTCATAGTTACTGTTAGAGAAGCTGGGGGAAAGTTTAAAAAGAGATAGTTGAATGATTACTATTCATTCACTTACAAGTAAAGTAACATATCCCAGATATGGGAAATTATCTGTAGTATTTCCCTCTTGCACAAACATAGATTTACTTAAGAGAAAAAGTCAGAGGGACCTGCATTCTTAAGCCTAAGAAAAAGTAAATGGTATTTAATTACAGCAACAATCATAAAAGTGCAAGTGGATCTCGAGCTGCAAGCAGCAGGCAAGGGAACATTTATACCAATTAGCAGTGAAATGATCAGGTTTTCTAGAAGGTACCTCTTGTATAAGTGAGGCTGATTGCATCTTTGTCTCTACAATTCAACTTCTAGCAAAGATTTTCTTAGTGGTTTTAATGGGATGTGATGAGCAAAACCTTGTTTGCTTTTCCCCAGGAAACTACAGGTGGAGGTATTTTTATCTACATCGCAAACCTAACACTAACAACATAAATTCTAAGAAACATAAAACTGGTTTGGTTTAATGCTTTTCCAATTTCCAAAACTGCCTCCTCTGTCCTTCTGTTGTCAATTCTTCCCTATCCTCACCACCTCTTCTCACCTTACTGAAACTTAGAGTGATACAAAGAGAACAAAACAAAACATTGAGAATTGGTTTATGTTAAGGTTCTTGTTTGAACCTGAATCCTGGTTTGCCTAAATTTAAAAGGACAAGGGACATCATACTCTGGGATACAGGGTTTTTAAGTTAATTCTCTCCACTGTATTATCACTTGAGGCAAAATACTCACTGAGCAAAACAAGTGGGTTTTGCTCAGTATCCCAGCAGGGCTGTACTTGGATGATACCATCGAGCCAACCTGACCTCCCAGCCTTAAAATGCCACTCTGGTCCCCTGCCCCAAGTTGGACTACTGATTTTGGGGGCTAATAAAGGACTCTAACACATCTACACACACACCCACAGGCACATTCCCATCACTTTTTCTCTCTGGATTGAGTAGAAAGATAAATTACAGTGCTGGGAAAACAAAGCAAAAAGTTCAAAACTTAGTTCCAAAAGTACAAAATGCATTTAGAGACTATCACCTGTAGAAAAGGTCAAATCTCAAATGTTCCAGTGGCCCCATGCTACATAAAATACTACTAAAAATTTGGTGACAGCTTTAGCAATAAACATGTAAACTGAGAGTGGCCCTGGCATCCTTATTCATACTCAGAAACACTAAATAGAGCAGTCACACACCATTTTATGGCCAGAAGGGCTTTAAAAAGAAAGGGGTTAATTTTTTGGAAACTACAGAGATGAATTTTTAAAAACTACATTTCAAGCAATTTAAATAGTCACTTGTATATGGCAGAAGACCTTTGAATCATAGATCTTGTGGCTTTTGTGTTTTGCTCTACTGGCATGGTAAGGTGATGTAAGGAAATGTGCTTTTTTTTTTACTACAACACAGAAAGACGCAGCCATTTCAGACAGGATGGAGAAAATTAAGATGAAAATGTCTCTGAAAGTTTCCACTTACACATTTCAGGTGCTGGGACCAAGTTATTCTGGTTGGAGAACGAAAGCTAGAAAATTCACTTCTTTGATATTCAACATGTTTATCTTCCCAAAATATCGTGGTTTGTCCAGATGTTCACCTCTCTTATAAGAAGATGGTGCTATTTCAGAACCACTTGCCATTGACAATTCAGAAAAGAAAAAGCCAAAAAGAAAACGAGTGTTGAAAATACACAACCTGAAATACTTTGGGGGTTTCTGTAGGCTTTATATTTAAAAAAAAATACTGGCCTGTATTTACACATAATCGTAACAGTAAGTTCCATTTGCTGAAAACTTCTGTGTGCTGGGAACTACGCTAGGAATTTTACAGGTATTATTAGCTCGTCTGCCAGATGAGAGAACCATGATGAATGAGAGAACCATGGCTCAGAGAGGGTAAACGCCTTGGCTAAGGTCACACTGCTGGAGAGGAGATGACATGCAATCTGGATCCATGTCTGCCTGACTCTAAAGCCAACCCCTTTCCTAAGCAACACTACCATCCACTATAATTTGGGGAGACTACATCCCTCTTCCCAAAGGAAACATGATCAATCTTCCACGGGCTACCAGTAAAATGTCAAAGTAACCTGACAAAGCTGCGGGTCCTACAGCAATTTGATTATTTGTATAAAAAGAATTAATTAACTTGTTAGTACTAAAACGATTATATTTTACACATTAAAATTAAATTAGAATTAATTAGACTTAAATAATTTTTTTCTATTGCAGTTTCTTTAAATAAAAGTACTACCGGGTAGCTTATTAAAAAATGACCCAGATCATTCTCTAAAGGTGAATTAAAGCACAGGATACCTGTCCTTAGTCATGGGACACGGCAGTGAAAACACCACATGAGGAATCTCACTCTGGGTCTCAATCTCAGAAGAGCATCACTATTCTTGGCAATGCCCAAGCAGAGAATGCCCGAAGCAGGCTCTGATGTGCCATTTAGGGTTCAAGTACCATATTTTCCATCCTTATGTCAAAGATCATCCATGAAATCACACAGTCAATGACTAAGTTCATCTGCAAGAATGCAGATGTGTATGCCTGCTGGGGCTTCCTGTCAACTTAGTGAAGGGCAGTCTCTTGAGAACTTGGATGGGCCAACAGTGTCTTGACTTCTCCCAGGTTCTATATTTGGTCTAGGCTATTTGCTTCCTTCCCCTTATCTGAGAACTTCAGCTCTGCCTGTGCTCACTTATCAGCCAGAAAAACCTGCAAAGTCCTACCCCTTTTGGGAACTGCAAGTTCCTGTTGCCCTCACCTGTCAGGGGCAGGTGCCCCTTGACTTCCAAGCTGCACAGGTGTGGGTGCCAAGCGAGTCTCACACAAGGCAAGGTGTTGGTGGGCTGTCCTCAAGCGAGGCTGGCAAGGTCCACATAGAGCTCACTGCAGGTCTGAGGGCTGCAAAAAAGTTTGGCCAAGGACCCTGAAGACAGGTGAGGCATATGTTGTTCAACAGGGGCATGAAAAACCATTTTAGGAAAAGGCAATATCATTGACCCACTTGTTCCAGCTAAAAAACTAAGAATTAGAATAGATTTCTTAGCTTTTCCTCTCTCCCTTCCTAACATCGAATCCATTAGCAAGTGCTGTTGATTCTACCTTCAACTTCTATCTCCAGTCTGTCTACCCCTCTCCATCTCTCCTCCCGTAAGGCACCATCATTTCTCACCTGGTCCACTGCTATTGTCATGGTAACTGGCTTCTGTGTTTTTAGTTTCCGCTTGGCACTGAGTCCCCAGGATCACCCCAGGTTGGATGACTTGCTGGGAGGACTCACGAGACTCAGCACATAGTTGTACCTACGCTTGGATTTATTCCAGCCAGATCTCATCTGCTTTCAGCTCAGCAGGGGTTGACTGGAGACTCTGGCCACACACCTGCCTGCACCGTCCCCCCCGGCTGCCATCTGCACCCTCAGAATCCTCTTCTTCCCCTACATGGGCTGTGTTTCCTGCTGCTCTTTCCTCACAGGACAAACTCAGCTTCTCTCTCTGGATCTCCAGTCTCTACGTTCCTGCCACCATCGGCCTCGTGTAAAAATCAACTGTGCTGAATCTTGCTGTGGTCATACACCCTTCAGTGAATCTGGGGCTGTGGCTCTGAATCCCACGGTACCCACTGCTACACGGCACGCTCAGAGTCAACTCCAGTCTTGCTGCAGCGTAGGCACTGCACCCATCCTGACGCCCACAGCCAGGCTCCTCACCCCAGCCCTCTGTCTTGGGCCACCTCAATCCTCTCTCCTTCTCATTCCCCTTTCTAAGCTTACGATGATTCTTTGCAGGCTGAGGAAAAGAAAAAAAATAGGGAGCCGAGGAGAGCGAAAGTCAGAAGTGGCAGAAGCTGCTGTGTGTAAACGCAGGGGACAGTGGTTGTCCCGATGGATCTGACCTATTTTTGTTTCACAAAGCATGGATCAGCAGGCTAAAAGAACCTTGGAGATCACGGAATTCCACCTCCTCCTTTTTTAAAAATTTTATTATGTTATGTTAATCACATACATTACATCCTTAGTTTTAGATGTAGTGTTCCATGATTCATTGTTTGTGCATAACACCCAGTGCTCCGTGCAGTACATGCCCTCTTTAATACCCATCACTAGGCTAACCCCTCCCCCCACCCTCTCCCTTCTAGAACCCTCAGTTTGTTTCTCAGAGTCCATAGTCTCTCATCCACCTCCTCCTTCTACTGATGAGGAAACTGTGGTGTGAGGAGAGCATGGGAAGGGGAAAGCAGCATTTAGGGAGGGCTTATCATCTGCGTTGGATACAAGTCTCAGGTCCCACGGCTGGCGAGTGAGGCGCAGGGTTGGAACCATATGCTTTTGCCTATTACTTACACACTAATATCACACAGAGGAAAGGGCTTATACTTAACATATAAAGATACTTGGAATTCCCATCTCAAAAGGTAAATGGTTTTCCTTCTGTATCATCCAATATGTATTTTTAGTGCAATAAGACATACAAAACATAAAAGTTACATTTTAATCATCTTGAAGTGTACAGTTCAGTGGAATTAAGTACATTAATTTTGCTGTGCAACCATCACTTTGACTCATCCAGTACATTTTTAAGAGTATTTTCTGGGGCGCCTGGGTGGCTCAGTCGGTTAAGCGTCCAACTCATCTCAGCTCAGGTCTCGATCTCAGGGTTGTGAGTTCAAGCCCTGAGTTGGTCTCCACGCTGGGCGTGGAGACTACTTAAAAAAAAAATCTTGTTTTCTGCATAGTAAATTCAAAATGAGATTCAAGAATGCCCCCCCCCCCAAAAGAAGGAAAAGACAGAAAATAAACTTTGGGGGTTACATTTCATCTAACAAAACCTTTCACATATAGTAGGTTCTCTGTGACATATTCTCCATTATTCTCCCAGTCTTGAAACCAGAACTCTGAGAATGCTGGTCGCCGGGTGAAAAGGTAGCCTTTGTTTTCTTGAGGTTCTATACTAGTTGTATCTGCTTACAAAAATGTTATGCAACCCAGGAAATCACAGCCTTCCATGCCTCCTCCATAAAAGGACAAGTAAAACAGTATTTCTTGGAAAGACAGGCATTTACCAACGTGCTGCATCTAGATGGAGCTGTCTCTGCTGCTCCAGTCTGTTTCTAAGCAGGGTTTAAGAGTGTTGGCACAGAGCACAAAGAACGTCCCTCAGCTATGCAGCATTTAGTTCAATTCCACAATATATTTAGCAAGATTTCTTTTTTTTTTCCTTCCTTTCTTGGTTTAATGACCTCAAATGTACCAACATCCTGTCTTACCTAATCCCCTAACAAGTTCTATCAAATGCCAGGACAGACTCAGACAGCACTGCAGGCAGTGAGATCATTCACTAAGAATTCATTTTTATTCCAAAAATTAGGAGTGCCAGACCATTTCACACAATCTACCACACAGCCAGAAAATTAGCCTGGCACTTTCAGAGAACATCTAAACTAATTTTTTAAAACCTCCTCCTGCCACAGGTCCTTTAACAACCCAATGACTTTCTCCCCAGAGAAAGATGCATACACACAACGTATTTCCACATTCTGGGAGGGGGTCCAGGAGTCCCCTGTGAATCCAGACCCTAGGTTCATTTCTGCTAGAAATGAACTCTAAAAGAGTTCACTTTGTCTACAGCCTCAGTACTGGGTCCCTAGAGCATCCCAGGGTGACCTCCTTTGGTAACACTTTAGACTCGAGGTGAAAAGGACTTTTATTTTGGCTTCAGAAACATTCCCACCTGGCTTCTGGTTAAACTCACCATCGACATGGCTACGTCGTCTCTCACCAAGTCAGCTGACTGCTCTGGGGACACTCTTTTCTCTCAGTGGTCCATGACGAGCCTGCTCTACCCTCATGTTCCTGGGTTCTGTTCTTCCTTTTGCTGTCATGGATCCTGCTGTCCCCTTTCTCTCCCTGTCACTTTCTTTGTTGGCCCTCTGTGGCACTCTTACAACGAAAAAAATTAGACCTGACTGTTTTCTTTACCATAAAAGTAACAATCTCCATTTTGTATTTAATTCCTTTGCTTTTTCTCCAAAAGCATCCTTCAGCCTTTCATCCCTTCCGCCCCTGGGAACAACCAGCCCAGCATGCTGAGCAGCAGTCCCTGTGGTCTCTGTCCAGCCGGGGAAAGGGCTTCTCCACCAGGAGCAGTGTGGTGCAATAGGATGACAGTGAGCCTGAAGTCAGACAGATCCGAGTCCAATCCCAACTAGCTGGCTGACTGACTTTGGCCACTAATTTAAATAAAGGCTCAGTTTCCCAATAGAAAATAATAGGGATGAAAACAACTAACTTGTAAGGCTTTTTTTTTTTTTTTTTTTTTAAAGAATGATTAAATGAGCTGATATAGACACAGTTCCTGAGACACAAAATATGCCTGGCAGACGGTGGTTCAAATCCCCCCCTCAACTCTTCATTTATGGGGTTCAGCATACATTCTGCATTTTAGAAGCAACCCCAGCTTCTTTCTATTAGGTAGCTGGGACACATATGCTTGGAGTCTTAAGTATCTTTTTAACAAATTTATTGAAATATAATTCATATACCATGAAATCCACCGTTTTAAAGTGTGTAAGTCAATGACTTTTAGTACATTTATGGAGTTGTGCAACCATCGCTACTGTCTAATTTCAGAATATTTCACCACCCCTAAAAGAAACCCCACCCCCATTGGTGGTTATTCTTCATTTCCCCCTTCCCCTCAGCCCTTGGCAACCACTTACCAACTTTCTCTTTGGATTTGCTTATTCTGCACATTTCATGTAAATGGAATCAGTTACTATGTGGCTTTTTTTCTACCTGGCTTCTTTTACTTAGTGCAATGTTTTCAAAGTTCATCCACATTGTCGTATGTATCAGTATTTCCTTTTTATGGCTGAATAATAATCCACTGCAAATATATATCCTATTGTTTATCCGTTTATCAGTTAGTGGACATTTGAGTTGTTTTCATTTTGGGTTATTATGAATAATGCTGGTAAGAGCACTCAACTATAGTTGGATATAGGTGGACATATGTTTTCAATTCTCTTGGATAAATATACCTGGCAGAGGAATTACTGGGTGACGACTAATTTTATGGACCAATTTGGCTAGGCAATGGTACCCAATATTAAGTCAAACATATTTTAATATTGCCGTGATGGTATTTTTTAGATGAGATTAATATTTAAATCACTAGATTTGAGTAAAGCAGATCATCTTCCCATAATGTGAGTGGGCCTTATCTAATCAGTTGAAGGTCTTAAGAAAAAAAAAAAAACTCTGATCTCTCCCAAGGAAGAGGGAATTCTGACAGCTGACTGCCTTTAGACTTGCTCTGTAACATCAGCTCTTCCCTAGGTCTTCAGCCTGCCAGCCTACCTGCAGACTTTGGACTTTCCAGTCTCCACAATTATGAGACAATTCTTTAAAATAAATCTCTCTCTCTCTCTCTCTCCACACACACACACACACACACACAATCCTCTTGGTTCTGCTTCTCTGGAGAACTCTGACCAATACACTGGGTCATGTGGTAACTCTATATTTAACATTTTGAGGAACTGCCAAACTGTTTTTCAAAATGGCTGCACCATGTTCCAATCCCACCAGCAATGCACAACAGTGGTCTGGGTTTCTCCACATTCCCACCAACACTTATTACTATCTTTTTGTCTTTAGCCATCCTAGTGGGGGTAAAGTGGCATCTCACTGTGGTTTTGATTTGCATTTCCCCAGTGAGTAATGGTTTTAAGTGTGTTTTCATGAATTTGTTGGCCATTTGTGTTTGTTGGAGAAATGCCAATTTTAATGCTTTGCCCATTATTTAATTGGGTCATATGTGTTTTGAATGTTGCATTGTAAGAAGTGTTTATATATTCTGGGGGCGGAGCAAGACGGCAGAGGAGTAGGAGACCTGGATTTAGTCTGGTCTCAGGAATTCAGCTGAATAGGGATCAAACCATTCTGAACACCTACGAACTCAACAGGAGATCGAAGAAAAGAATAGCCGCAACTCTCTGAACAGAAAAGTGACCACTTTCTGGAAGGTAGGACGTGCGGAGAAGTGAATCCGAGGTGATATTCGGGAGGATAGACGGTGGGGGAGGGGGCCTCGGTTGGCCACTTCTGGCAAGTGATAGAGCCAGGGAGCACAAAATCGGAACTTTTAGAAGTCAGCTCCACTGAGGGACATCACTCCAGTGGCAAAGCGGGAGTGGAACCCTCGCGGGACAGTGTGGTCTCAGGACCCTCGGGGTCACAGAAAGACCGGGGGAGACTGAGTGTGGCAGAGCGCCCAGGTATCGGAGCGGGGAAGCCAGCTGCAGAGACGGAGCTGATGAGCAGGCTCTCAGCTCCGGGTTGCCATAAACTGTGATTGGCGAAACAGTCGGGCCACTGCTCCTCCAGCAGGGATCCAACAAGCGCCAGATCCGGGGAGACTCCCCTTCCTCCCCTGCGAGGAGCGGCGAGGGAGTGCACTGCAGGGATCTGCTGGGTTTGGAGACTCCACACCAAGTCGGGTGCTAGAGATAGAAACGCTTGGTCACAGGCCGGGTGAGCACGGAGTGCGGCCGGAGAACGGGGAGACAGGAGTGATTGACTGCTTTTCTCTGGAGGCGCACTGAGGAGCGGGGCCGAGTTCTCGGCTCCCCCGGGGCAGAGATTAGGAGGCTGCCATTTTCACTCTCGTCCTCCAAAGCTGTACTGAAAGCTTGCAAGAAACAAAAGCTCCCAAGAGCAAACCCGAGCAGATTGCTTAGCCCGGATGGGCAAGGGCGGGGCAATTCCGCCTCCGGCAAAGACATTTGGGAACCACGGCAACAGGCCCCTCCCCCAGAAGATCAGCACGAACACCCAGCCAAGACCAAGTTTACCGATCAATGAGAACGGCAGAACTCCAGCACTAGGGGAACACTGCACATAGAATTCACGGCTTTTTTACCATGATTCTTTAGTCTTTCAAAGTTAATTTTTTTAACTGTCTTTTTTTTTTGAATTTTTCTTTTTCCCTTTTTCAATCAACATATTAATCCCTTTTTTAAAAAAACATTTTTATTTTTCATTTTTAGAGTCATATTCTATCCCTTCATAGTAGTTGCCCTTATATTTGGCATATATATATAAGTTGTTCTCTCTTTAAAATTTTGAGATACATTTTCTTCTAACAGATCAAAATATACCCTAAATCTCTAGTGTATGGCTTTGTTCTAGTCTCCTGCCTGATCACATTCTCTCCCTTTTCTTTCTTTTATTTTTTAAAATCCTCTTCTTTAAAACATCAATTCCTTTTATAAAATTTTTTATAATTTTCATCGTTACAGTCATATTCCATCCCTTCATCGTATCAACCCTTATTTTGTACATATATAAGTCTTTCTTTCTTTAAAATTTTGGGAGGCACTTTCTTCTAACAGACCAAAATACACCCAAAATCTAGTGTGTGGCACTGATCTATGCACCAGCCTGATCATATTTGATCATATTCTGTTTTTTTGTTTTGTTATTTTTTTATCTTTATCTTTTTCTTCTCTTTCTTTTTTCTTTCTTTCCCTTTATTTTCCCCTGGTTTCAGGTCTTTTCTGATTTGTTTAGAGTATATTTTCTGCGGACGTTGTTAACCTGTGAGCATTTTGTTCTCTCATTCATCTATTCTCCTCTGGACAAAATGACAAGATGGAAAAAATCACCTCAACAAAAAGAACAAGAGGTAGTACCATCTGCCAGGGACCTACTCAATACAGACATTAGTACAATGTCAGACCTAGAGTTCAGAATCATGATTTTAAAAGATACTAGGCTGGGCTTGAAAGAAGCATGGAAGTTATTAGAGAACCCCTTTCTGGAGAAAAAGAACTAAAATCTAACCAAGTCGAAATCAAAAAGGCTATTCATGAGGTGCAATCAAAAATGGGGGCACTAACTGCTAGGATAAATGAGGCAGAAGAGAGAATCAGCAATATAGAATACCAAATGATGGAAAATAAAGAAGCTGAGAAAAAGAGAGATAAAAACTACTGGATCATGAGGGCAGAATTCGAGAGATAAGTGATACCATTAAGACGAAACAACATTAGAATAATTGGGATCCCAGAAGAAGAAGAAAGAGAGGGGCAGAAGGTATATTGGAGCAAATTATAGCAGAGAACTTCCCTAATGTGGGGAAGGAAACAGGCATCAAAATTCAGGGGGCACAGAGAACCCCTCTCAAAATCCATAAAAATAGGTCAACACCCTGACATCTAAGGGTAAAACTTACGAGTCTCAGAGACAAAGAGAAATTCCTGAAAGCAGCTTGGGAGAAGAGACATGTAACCTATAATGGTAGAAACATTAGATTGGCAACAGACCTATCCACAGAGACCTGGTAGGCCAGAAAGGATTGGCATGATATATTCAGAGCCCTAAATGAGAAAAATAAGCAGCCAAGAATACTATATCCATCTAGGCTGTCATTGAAAATAGAAGGAGAGATAAAAATCTTCCAGGACAAACAAAAACTAAAGGACTTTGCAAACACGAAACCAGCCCTACAAGAAATATTGAAAGGGGTCCTCTAAGCAAAGAGAGAGCCTAAAAGCCGCATAGACCAGAAAGGAATACAGACAATATACAGTAACAGTCACCTTACAGGCAATATAATGGCACTAAATTCATATCTTTCAATAGTTACCCTGAATGTAAATGGGCTAAATGCCCTAATCAAAAGACACAGGCTATCAGATTGGATTAAAAAAAAAGACCCATCAATATGCTGTCTGCAAGACACTCATTTTAGACCCAAAGACACCCGAGATTGAAAGTGAGGGGGTGCAAAACCATTTACCATGCTAATGGACACCAAAAGAAAGCTGGGGTGGCAATCCTTATATCAGATAAACTAGATTTTAAACCAAAGACTGTAATAAGAGATGAGGAAGGACACTACATCCTACTTAAAGGGTCTATCCAACAAGAAGATCTAACAATTGTAAATATCTATGCCCCTAACATGGGAGCAGCCAATTATATAAGACAATTAATAACAAAAGCAAAGAAACACATTGACAACAATACAATAATAGTGGGGGACTTTAAAACCCCCTTGACTGAAATGGACAGATCATCTAAGCAAAAGATCAACAAGGAAATAAAGACTTTAAATGAAACACTGGACCAAATGGACTTAATAGACATATTCAGAACATTCCATCCCAAAGCAACAGAATACACATTCTTCTCTAGTGTGCATGGAACAGTCTCCAGAATTGATCACATCCTAGGTCACAAATCAGGTCTCAACCGGTACCAAAAGATTGGGATTATTCCCTGCATATTTTCAGACCACAATGCTTTGAAACTAGAACTCAATCACAAGAGGAAAGTCAGAAAGAACTCAAATACATGGAGGCTAAAGAGCATCCTACTAAAGAATGAATGGGTCAACCAGAAAATTAAAGAAGAATTTAAAAAATTCATGGAAACCAATGAAAATGAAAACACAACTGTTCAAAATCTTTGGGATCCAGCAAAGGCAGTCCTAAGAGGAAAGCATATAGCAATACAAGCCTTTCTCAAGAAACAAGAAAGGTCTCAAATACACAACCTAACCCTACACCTAAAGGAGCTAGAGAAAAAACAGCAAATACAGCCTAAACCCAGCAGGAGAAGAGAAATAATAAAGATCAGAGCAGAAATCAATGAAATAGAAACCAAAAGAACAGTAGAACAGATCAACGAAACTAGGAGCTGGTGCTTTGAAAGAATTAACAAGATTGATAAACCCCTGGCCAGACTTATCAAAGAGAAAAATGACCCAAATCAACAAAATCATGAATGAAAGAGGAGAGATCACAACCAACACCAAAGAAATACAAACAAGTATAAGAACATATTATGAGCAACTCTATGCCAGCAAATTAGATAACCTGGAAGAAATGGATGCATTCCTAGAGATGTATCAACTACCAAAATTGAACCAGGAAGAAATAGAAAACCTGAACAGACCTATAACCACCAAGGAAATTGAAGCAGTCATCAAAAATCTCCCAACAAACAAAAGTCCAGGGCCATGTCGTTTCCCAGGGGAATTCTACCAAACATTTAAAGGAGAATTAATACCTATTCTCCTGAAACTGTTCCAAAAAACAGAAATGGAAGGAAAACTTCCAAACTCGTTTTATGAGGCCACCATTACCTTGATCCCCAAACCAGACAAAGACCCCATCGAAAAGAATTACAGACCAATATCCTTGATGAACATGGATGCAAAAATTCTCACCAAAATACTAGCCAATAGGATCCAACAGTACATTAAAAGGATTATTCACCATGACCAAGTAGGATTTATCCCTGGACTGCAAGGTTGGTTCAACATCCACAAATCAATCAACGTGATACAATACATTAACAAAAGAAAGAACAAGAATCATATGATCCTCTCAATAGATGCAGAGAAAGCATTTGACAAAGTACAGCATCCTTTCTTGATCAAAACTCTTCAGAGTATAGGGATAGAGGGTACATACCTCAATATCATAAAAACCATCTATGAAAAACCCACAGCGAATATCATTCTCAATGGGGAAAAACTGAGAGCTTTCCCCCTAAAGTCAGGAACGCAGCAGGGATGTCCACTATCACCACTGCTATTCATCATAGTATTAGAAGTCCTAGCCACAGCAATCAGACAACAAAAAGAAATCAAAGGCATCCAAATTGGCAAAGAAGAAGTCAAACTCTCACTGTTTGCAGATGATATGATACTTTATGTGGAAAACCCAAAAGACTCTACCCCAAAACTGCTAGAACTCATACAGGAATTCAGTAAAGTGGCAGGATATAAAATCAATACACAGAAATCAGTGGCATTCCTATACACCAACAAAAAGACAGAAGAGAGGGAAATTAAGGAGTTGATCCCATTTACAATTGCACCCCAAACCATAAGATACCTAGGAATAAATCTAACCAAAGAGGCAAAGGATCTGTAGTCAGAAAACTATAAAATGCTCATGGAAGAAATGGAGGAAGACACAAAGAAATGGAAAAACGTTCCATGCTCATGGATTGGAAGAACAAATATTGTGAAGATGTCAATGCTACCTAGAGCAATCTACACATTCAATGCAATCCCCATCAAAATACCATCCACTTTTTTCAAAGAAATGGAACAATAATCCTAAAATTTGTATGGCACCAGAAAAGACCCCGAATAGCCGGAGGAATGTTGAAAAAGAAAAGCAAAGCTGTTGGCATCACAATTCCGGACTTCCAGCTCTATTACAAAGCTGTCATCATCAAGACAGTATGGTACTGGCACAAAAACAGACACATAGATCAATGGAACAGAATAGAGAGCCCAGAAATGGACCCTCAACTCTATGGTTAACTAATCTTTGACAAAGCAGGAAAGAATGTCCAATGGAAAAAAAGATAGTGTCTTCAACAAATGGTGTTGGGAAAATGACAGCCACATGCAGAAGAATGAATCTGGACCATTTCCTTACACCACACACAAAAATAGACTCCAAATGGTTGAAAGACCTAAACGTGAGACAGGAGTCCATCAAAATCCTAAAGGAGAACACAGGTAGCAACCTCTTCGACCTCAGCCGCAGCAACTTCTTCCTAGAAACATCGCCAAAGGCAAGGGAAGCAAGGGCAAAAACGAACTATTGGGATTTCATCAAGATAAAAAGCTTTTGCACAGCAAAAGAAACAGTCCACAAAACCAAAAGACAACCAACAGAATGGGAGAAGATATTTGCAAATGACATATCAGATAAAGGGCCAGTATCCAAAATCTATAAAGAACTTACCAAACTCAACACCCAAAGAACAAATAATCCAATCAAGAAATGGGCAGAAGACATGAACAGACATTTTTCCAAAGAAGACATCCAAATGGCCAACAGACACATGAAAAAGTGCTCAACATCGCTCGGCATCAGGGAAATCCAAATCAAAACCTCAATGAGATACCACCTCACACCAGTCAGAATGGCTAAAATTAACAAGTCAGGAAATGACAGATGTTGGCAGGGATGCGGAGAAAGGGGAATCCTCCTACACTGTTGGTGGGAATGCAAGCTGGTGCAACCAGTCTGGAAAACAGTGTGGAGGTTCCTCAAAAAGTTGAAAATAGAGCTACCATATGATCCAGCAATTGCAATACTGGGTATTTACCACAAAGATACAAATGTAGGGATCCGAAGGGGTACATGCACCCCGATGTTTATAGCAGCAATGTCCACAATAGCCAAACTGTGGAAAGAGCCAAGATGGCCATCGACAGATGAATGGATAAAGAAGATATGGTATATATATACAATGGAATATTATGCAGCCATCAAAAAGAATGAGATCTTGCCATTTGCAATGATGTGGATGGAACTGGAGGGTGTTATGCTGAGTGAAATAAGTCAATCAGAGAAAGACATGTATCATATGATCTCACTGATATGAGGAATTCTTAATCTCAGGAAACAAACTGAGGGTTGCTGGAGTGGTGGGGGGTGGGAGGGATGGGGTGGCTGGGTGATAGACATTGGGGAGGGTATGTGCTATGGTGAGCGCTGTGAATTGTGCAAGACTGTTGAATCACAGATCTGTACCTCTGAAACAAATAATGCAATATATGTTAAGAAAAAAAAAAGGTAGTAGGAGGGGAAGAAGGAAGGGAGGGAAATTGGAGGGGGACACGAACCATGAGAGACGAGGGACTCTGAAAAACAAACTGAGGGTTCTAGAGGGGAGGGGGGTGGGGGGATGGGTTAGCTTGGTAATGGGTATTAAAGAGGGCACGTTCTGCATGGAGCACTGGGTGTTATGCACAAACAATGAATCATGGAACACTACATCACAAACTAATGATGTAATGTATGGTGATTAACATAACAATAAAAAAATAAATAAAGGAGCTCTGTCTGAGCCCAGGTTCGGGCACGTGAAAAACAAACAAACAAAAAAGAATTCTTTGTATATTCTGATACCAATCATTGATCAAATATACAATTTGCAAATATCTTCTCCCAGTCTGTGGATTACTTTTTCACTTTCTTAATGGTTTCCTTTGAAACACAGGAGCTTTTGATTTTATTAAGTTCCTTTTACCTATTTTTTCTTTTGTCTTTTATGCTTTTGGTGTCACATCTAAAAACACTGCCTTGTCTAAGGTCACAAAGATTTATTCCTGTTTTCTTCTAAGAGTTTTACATTTAGTTTGCATTTAGTAAGAGCTCTAGTTTTATGATCTATTTTGAGTAAATTTTTCTATATAGTATAAGGTAGGGGTCCACAATTTCATTCTTTTGTGTGTGAATATCCAGTTGTCCCAGCACCATTTGTTGAAAAGACTACACTTTCCCTGTCAAATATTCCTGGTACCCTTATTGAAAAACTTTGACCACAAACATAAGGATTTATTTCTGGACTCTTAATTCTATTCCATTGTCCTATGACCCCACTGTCTTGATTACTGTAACTTTGTTGGATATTTTGAAATCAGAAGGAGAGTTCTCCAACTTTTTTTTTTTTTTTTTAAGATTTTATTTATTTATTTGACAGAGAGAGAGAGAGCACAAGTGGGCAGAGAGCAGCCGGCAGAGGGAGAAGCAGGCTCCCCGCCGAGCAGGGAGCCCGATGTAGGGCTCCATCCCAGGACCCTGGGATCATGACCTGAGCCAAAGGCAGGCGCTTAACCAACTGAGCCACCCAGGCGCCCCTCCAACTTTGTTCTTTTTCAAGACTGTTTCAGCTATTTTGGCTCCTTTGCATTTCGATATGAATTTTTAAATTAGCCCGTCAATTTCCGCAAAAAAAGCTAAGCTGAGATTTTGATTGGGATTACACTGAATATGCATGCTGATCAGTTTGGGTAGCATTGCCATTTTAACAAAACTAAGTCTTCTGATTTATGAACATTGGATGTCTTTCCATTTATTTAGTTCTTCATTTCTTTCCATAGTATTCTGTAGTTTTGTGTATAAGTCTTGCACTTCTTTTGTTAAATTAATGAGTATCTTATTCTTCCTGGTGCAATTGTAAATGGAGTTGTTTTCTTAATTTCATTTTCAGAGTCTTTTGTTGCTAGTTTATAGAAATAAAATTGATTTTTGTATATTGACCCTCTATTTTGCAACCTTAGCTGAACTTGTTTGTTAGCTCTCTTTTCCTCCTTTTTTGTGGATTGAAGTCTAAAATATTTTTAAGTATTCCAAAGCACAGGTGGATCCCAGCACATAAACTCAACACTTAAATTGCACTGCAAAAAAAAAGGTCCAGGCTTCTAGTCCCTCCTCCCTTGGCACTGGGTGATGTTCCTGCTTCTGGGTCATAGTCTTAGTGGCATTCCTACTCTTTGACAGACCATACAATAATTTGAAAAGATAAGTTCCTGGAACTCCAGGATACATTGTGAAACATAAACCTATTTTCCAAAAAGTCGTGTTATAAAGACAGGTCAGGTTCTCAGCCTATCCCATTAGGTCTATTGGAGTGGACATCATTAGGTACAGATGCTACAGGGTCTAGCCTCACCATTCTCAAAGTAACAGAGTTTACAGTTTTGTTTCAATAGGAAACCACATCCTAATGGAGTTTCGAATGAACTTTTAAAAAGAACCTTCCCTATCAGCAGAGACTTCTTATGGGTTTTTATGTAGATATTTCTTACCTACACCTTTACACCTCAGGACAGACTCCCAATGTACATTTCTTGGAGGGCCAGTGGTAGTTACTCTCCCCAAAACTGCTAAACTTGGCACAAATGATATATATCTTTTATTAGACTATATTCGCTTCAGGTTTAAAAACTGATTTCCAGCCAGCCAGCATTCAGAGACCTATTTTGCATCTTGATCCATGAGTCACTGATTTAAGTATGCATTTGCCCAGAATACCCGGGCATGTGAAAGGATCAAAATACCACACTTTGATTGATTCAGAAAGTTATTTTCTACCACTACACAGTCTGAGAATTTCTATGCAGCGTCTGACTAAGTGGGGAGGTGTAAGAGCAGACAGCTAGGAGTTGGCTATATAGAAGACCTTGTCCCGCCTCTCAGGCACCAAGATCCCAGGGAGTAAAAGCCCCAGCTCTCCAAAGCAAAATGTGTCCGTGTGATGCTCCTCTGAGCATATTCTGCGTATCGGAGTCATCTTTTGAAGGGATCCTGGTATTTCGGTTTGACAAAAATCGAGAAACATTTAGAAAGAAAATCGGATTTGTGTGTAAATGAAGAATATTCCTGAAAAGAAACTCTGTTACGAAACTGAAATCTGGAGACCGCGGTGGTGCTAAGTTGAGTCATCAGTTCCCTTTACACCCTAATAATTGACGGCACTTTGATCACAATGACTGCTCTGGGTGATGATGCTTTTGTGTTTGCTTTTTTAAGTACTTCCTTGTGTAAACAGGTTGTCTCACTATCGTCTTGCAAACATGTTTACATTTGGGGGATCATGGGGAACATCTGTTAGAAACAGATTTCACGCTTTTCTGTCAACTTAGGGAAATCTGAATCATATTTCTTGGTAAAATAAAAAAGCTCTTGGATTGTTAAATGAAGTTCTACGGGAAGGGGGCTTCATGGGATATCTGATTACCCTTTACAGACGTACTTCGAAATCTGTCCTGAAAACATCTATTTGAAGTAGTCAGAAACAAGCATTAATTATTCTCCCTTTTTTATAGATGAGGACAAGGAGGTATAGAGAAGTGAGGGGGCCTGGTCAATGACTGAGAAAGTGGCAAAGGAGGGACCGCATATGCCATAGAATTTTTGATATACAGTCCTCAGGGATCAAGGATCCTGTGATATTATTTCCCCCCACAATGTAACAATCCCTCCCAATTTTATCAAGAAGATAACTTATTCTGGAGAGGGCAAAAGGAGGGGCTGAGTAATGGACCCTAAGAGAGCAGTTTTTTTTTTAAAGATTTTATTTATTTGAGAGAGAGAGAATTAGAGATAGCACGTGAGAGAAGAGGGTCAGAGGGAGAAGCAGACTCCCTGCCGAGCAGGGAACCCGATATGGGACTTGATCCCGGAACTCCAGGATCATGACCTGAGCCAAAGGCAGTCTCTTAACCAACTGAGCCACCCAGGCGCCCAAGAGAGCAGTTTTTAAATCCAGGTCCCAAATGAGAGCTCTAAATGTTTGTGGAGAGGTGGGGGCATGCTGAATGGAAGAGGAACAGAGGCTGAACAAGAAGATTCTGGCAAAATCGGCAAAATGCTCTGCTGAAACATCAATACTGCACCTGCTTCTGCCATGCCCAGAAACATAATGCCATGATGCTTCTCTTGGAGGACACACCAGCTCTGGCCCTTAGAGTTGAGGCTGAGTTGTCCACATGCATGCACTGAGGCCCCTGCAGTGTGGGACGAGAGGGGGCAGGAGAGAAGGGGCAGGGTGGACACTGGTCCTCCCTACACCACCACGTTCTAGCTTGGAACTCCAAGGAGCCTCAGAGTTCTAAATCCAAACCTGGCCTTCTGAAAGGCCATTGTGTCAAGGTAGCTGTACAGAACATATTTCAGGCAACTAGTCTGTTACCTTGATTTATAATATTTTCATGTTTAAACATATAGCACATGAGTTTCACTTGTGCCCCTTCTTGCTCCTAGCCACACAAACGTTAGGGCCAGGCCTTCCTGGTGGCCACTGAGGTCTGGGAGCTTGCAGATTACACATGCCTGTGTTGAAGACAATGACTGACCCTCTGGGGGTCAATAATAACTCATTATTTTAAGGAAGTGGAGGTGGCTTCAAGGGGCTTTTAGAATATCACTGTGTTTACACAACAAAATTTTCCTTCACTGTTGTTCTGAGTAGACTGTACTGAAAGAATTTAGCCAAATCTTTTCCAATCTAGCTGCTCTGCAGGCAAATACATCAGGCTCTTGCTGTGGGCTAACTAAGCAAATCTTTTTTTTTTTTTTTTTAAGATTTTATTTATTTATTTGACAGAGAGAGACACAGTGAGAGAGGGAACACAAGCAGGGGGAGTGGAGCAGGGAGCCCGATGCGGGTCTCGATCCCAAGACCCTGGGATCATGACCCGAGCCAAAGGCAGATGCTTAACGACTAACCCACCCAGGCATCCCCTTATTATTTTTTTTAAATCGCTGAGTTTTTCATCTCTTGTGATTTCTTTATTTCATACCGATTCTGTAACACATTTATCAGTGGCTAGTTTGAACAACTCAGTGGTACCCGTGGGAACCAAACCAACAAGCAGTTAGACATGTCGAGGAAGGACCAATTGTAGCCAGATAAAGAAAAATACCAATGAACGTTAGGATGACCTATAAGAAATAATTAAGTAGCTGTACATCAAATGCATACATATGATTCATGTTAAAGGCCCACACACGTTACACCCACTTTTAGGAGTTTCCCGAAGTAATTTAAAACCATTTCATGTTGCTTCCTGTTTTTCAGTCCTTTTATCTGTTGATGGGGGTGGCAATTCTACTGTTACCAACTGAACAAGAAGAAAAGTAAAGGATGGGGCAAGTTTCCTCATTTTAGTCATCAAAATCTGCTTTAAAAGGCCTCATTTTTAGATTCTAAATTCCAAAATTTGGGGCTTTAAGCCACAAAGTAATTAAGATGTAACATGCATTATAAGCATAGATTGCACCAACACTTTCTCTTGAAGTTGATAAACTTTTTGCATCAACTCTGGGCCACCTATTCCCTCCAAAGCAGCTGATCTTCAGAGGAAAGAAGAAGACAGGTCAGAGGCCCACCGGCCCTGGTGTGTGGTCAGCACATTTCTCTTTTTTTCCTCGAGATAAGGACTGACCAGAAAAAAACCTTTTCCCATTTCAAAACTGAAGTTTCAGAAACACTAGACTATTCCAAAGATATTTGTTCCATAAAATTATCCTCAGGCACCAACAGCAGCAGCTCTGGAGAAGCGGCCCCCTCTTCTTGTTTGGCTTGAATAGCTCATTATTTTAATCAAGTAGATGATTAATGAAAAGCGACTCCACACTCTGCATGAAATAAATATCGATAAATACCACAGCAGGGCGAGAAGCGTTTGGGGGGTTGTCTAGCACAACCCACCCTCAAGGACTTGACCACCAAGTGGCTGATTCTGATTAAGTACCTCCAATGAGAAGAAAGGTACTAACTCCTAAGCAGCCAAGTCCATTTTGGAGAAGTATATGCACAGTATCATTGCATATATCATTAGGGAGTTCTCTCTGAGGCAAATATGCCTCCTTGTATCTTAAAAACACTGATCTGCCCTCCAGAGAAACCAGAGGAAGGATGACATGGGTTAGTGAACAACCATGGCTCCATCTCTCTTCACTCCAAGTCTTTTCTCTGAAAACTTGTTTCCAGTTCCTTCACATTTCACTTGGGACATGTTTTCAAGTTCTCTCACTATCACTGTCTCCGGCCATTGTCCTTAGAAAACTTAAGCTCTAAGTTGAAAAATAACAATTTAAATTTAACACCACAGAACAGGCAACAATACATTTGCCAACTTACCCATCAAAATGTGACCTCAAATACAGCATAATTTTAATAGTGAGAGGCACACAGAGTTATCTGTCAACTTCTTAGTCCTACAGTGCAGATCATTATTTCATTAACATTGTGGGCAGCTCCATCACATCAATGACTAGGACTGAGCTTGTAGAAATTAAACCCTAATGACTTTTTGTATATTGCTACTACTTTTTATTTTCCACATTCTCTATTTGTGAGGCTAATTTTTTTGGGGGGGGCATACAACCATAAGGTCTTGACACTTATTTCTGTTATTAAATGTCAACTCTTCCAGGTTGAGTTCCTAGTTTTTTCTTCTTTCTTCTGTTTATATACTCAGTGGCAAAGGAAAACATGAAAGAGAACAGTGCCCAAGAGATTTTTTTTATCATGAATTGTACTAGGCTTACAAAACAGTGGGCAGTCAGGGTGAAAACTCACTCAGTAAACAATACCCTTTAGGAACTGGCTCAGTGTGTATGCTGTGTTGAATTCTGCTCCGTCAATTCCGAGAGGAAACTTGGAATAAATATTTACTGTATTTATTTATTTCTCCTACTGAGAACTATCTAAGATAAAAGGATGTTTAATGATGAAACTTATTTCAGGATTTCTGCTCTATGCAGTGTTCTGCCCATGGGGTGTGAGGACTGACACAAGTTCCAGCCTCATAATGAAACCAGACACAGTTCACTTCCTTTTTTTCTGAACTACCCCCTCACCTGGGGGATGTCTTGAGATGACACAGAGTTAGTCATGTATCACTAACCTGAGATACTTAAGGGAATGATTGATACTCATTATCATTAACAATAATAATATTTAAAATATCCTCCTAGGAAGGTGGACAGCATTTGCTTGGAATGGAATAGAACCCTGATTTACCTGTTCCAGCTGTCAATCCCTACAGTCTCAGAGGGAAAAAGGAAACATTTCAACCCCAGAGCTGTTTTCTCTTATAAATGGCATACAAAGAGGGAGATCGAGGTGTCCAGTCAGATGGGTGGACACTGCGCTACCCTCCTATGGCTTGTTACTGAAAGCAAACCACCAAGAAATCACAATGTACACTTCGTCCAATCCCCACTGTGCCCCCAGGCTTCTGGGAGACAGCCTGACTACTGGAGATCAGAGAGAGGGGGCCAATCCAATCCATAACCTGGTTGTTAGGTGGGCACTCTGCTTCCCATAGCCTGGAGGAAGAGAACCAAAGGATGGGGGCAGTAGAGAATGTCTGCCATCTCTCCAGACAAGTGGGAAAAAAACAAAAACCAAACAAGTGCAAAAACAAGCAACCAACAAATGTGGAACCTAGACCCCGTCTCATCTCAGAGGCCCCCAAGAAATGTCTTCAGTTTTTACTGTTTTCTAGTGTCAACCTTTTTATTAAGGACATACGAATATCTGCAACATGCTTGGGCTTCCTGTTTGCTCTTCCTCCCCCTACCAGGAATCAACACTATTCTTGAGCTCTGGATCCTATCTCTTCTTCTTCACTCAAGGAATTTGTTCCTGCATTTGTCCTTGCTCACCTCGTAACATCAATTTCTCCCTCTCTCCTGGACCACTGGCTTGAAACATGTTGAATATCTCCCATTTTATGATCCCTTCTTGATTCACTGACCTCTCCAAGTACCATTCTCTTTCTCTGCCTCTGTTTCAAAGGAAGACCCTTGAGTTGTCTAGACTTGCTGCTCTTTTCTCATTCTCTCCTTAACCTACTGTAAGTAGGTTGTGTGTTACTTTGAGAAACTGCTTTGATCAAGGTCACCAATGATTCCATTTTCCCAATTCCATGCTCAATTCTCTCTTCTCATCTGACATGACTTCTCAGCATCATCTGACTCAGCTGTTCACTTCCTCCATGAGATGATTTCTTCCCATGGCTTCCATGGCATCACATTGTCTTGGCTTCCATACCTGCCTCATCTGTGACTCCTTCCCAGTCTCCTTGGCTGGCTCCCCCTCTAAATGTTCGTGTGTTCCAGGCCTCCGACCTTGGACTTTTTCTCCTCTCTAACTACACTCAGTCCCAGGCCTATGGCTTTTGTTACCTGTATGCTGAGGGCTCCCACATGTATTATATCTTGCTCTAACTTTGTCCTTAATTTCCAGTTACCCCCTCAGCATCTGAACTGTATATCCAACATGCATCTCAAACACAACATGGCCCAAATAGAGTTCTTGTTCCTACCCTCCCTACCTCACTCTGTTGCCTGAAACCTTTCCTTTAGACTTGTACTGTTCTTAGCATAGAGTCCGAGGTCCTTACTCAGGCCTGCTATGCCCTGCCCTGGCTTCTTCCTCATTTGTATCTGTCCTTCTTTTCTTCCCCCTTCTCCAGCCACTTTAGCTTGTGGGCCCAGTCCTCAATGCATATCCTGTCTGCTTTGGCACTTTTGCACTTTCTTTTGCCCCAGCCTAGAAGGCCCTTCTCCCAGGTCTTAGCATGCTAAGGTCCTTCTCTTCATTCAGGTCTTAGCTCTGTGTCAAGTACTACCTGACCTTCCTATACACACTTCCCTATACATCACCCTCATCACAGTGCTCCATTTTACTACCTTCATTCTTCACTCTCCGAAATTATTTTATTAATAGGATTTCATATAGTCTTGAAACAAAATGTGAGTTTCCACAAGAACAGGAGTCTTGTTTCTTGCACTACACTGTATCCCTACCACCTAGGACAATACTTGGAATATAGCAGGTGATTAATTCATATTTGCTGCATGGGTGCAAGCATCACGAGGAACAATGGGTGGTAGGACGCTATGCAGGAAAGCCCTCTGCACAGTGCAAAACATCATGTACATGTAAGGGACTATCAAGCGGTGACTGGTAATACTCTGCCTTCCTGAACAAGTCATCGATGCCATTATCACTCCATGAATGTTTGCCATCTTGACTCCATTTCTGCAGATGGAGTAAGGTAAGAAGAGCCTGAGCTCTCACTGTTTCTCATCAGTTCCTAAGCTAGTCTCCCTGCCACCAGTCTTTCGCTCTCTGGGCCATCTTCTACAATGTAGGTCATGTTTCAACATGGAAACCTGATCATGTCACTTCCCTGCTCCCTACCCATTTTAGGATAAAGGTCGAATCTGGCTTCCAGGCTGCTCATGATCAGGATGCCATTCCCTCTCCAGCCCCATCTTTCACCACTCCTTCTACCTCATTCTATGCCCCAGCTGTCCTGAACTTCAGTTCTCTGAAAGCATCAGCGGTTGTCTCCTCAAGATTCATGCAGTCATTGCCTCTTCTTCCTGCCCCCTTCACCTGGCTAACTCACCCTTTAGCTGTGAGACGAGAGAGCGCTTCCTCTGGGAACCTTTGCTGGTCCTCTCTGTCTTGGTTAGGTATACCTCTTCCGGAATGCTACAGTTGAGCCATACACTTCAGCAATCACAGACTTTGTCATTCCTAGAACAACTGCTCATTTATGTGTCTCCTCGGCTCAACTGTAAGCTCCTCAGGGGCAAGGACTATGATCTCCAGGCCATCACTGTGCCCTAACACCTGACATGCCACCTAAGACACAACAGGTACTCAATAACAATTACGGAATTAATGAACAAATCAACTAAAGAGACAGACAAAAGAGATAATTCTAAAATGTGTGATGTGACTAGCTTTGATTTTTCCTCTCTGCTTTAATGTCTTTAGTTCCCAATTCCTGAACTTCATTTTCAGCCTTCCTGTTTTAGCTTTCTAGTCTTTACCTGTATTTTGGATCAACATACATCTCTCCGTTTGGTGTTTCACACACCAAGCGTGAACAGACAGTCGTTCTTTATCTTATCTAAGTTTAGTCTCTTTTCTTCTAAAGTCTTTTTCACTTCACTTTCTTCTACTTTATCCCATGTTTACAAGCATCTAAAGTTACACATTAAAGTGCTCTTTTGTGTTTATTATTGACTATAATAGTTTTGTTTTATGCTTCATTATTGTTCCATTTACATGTGGCTATGTTTAAGGACAGTTAAGTCTAATGGACAATGTAAAGTTCCTTAGAGCAATTAAAATTCAAGCTAATACATTTTAAAGCAAAGCTATCTCCTGTGGACATTTTCCAGGAGTATAATGCTAACCAAGGAACCTGAAGGAGAATCATCTACTATTTCTACCAAGGGAATAAGGATGGTGGTTTCACACAGCTGACTTTCTTTGCTACTGACTAGCCTTTCCTGCTCTGTGGATAACAGAGACAAGATGAAAGAACCATGGTATTCCATGAGTAAATAACTCTTTTAAGCAACTAGATTGCAGGTCGGGAAAAATTACTCTTCAGTGATTAAAACAGCTTTCTGGAACCCCATGTTATTGCATCTAAGTACATCACTAGTCTCATTGGGGGAGTTTATTCCCATGGAAGAGTTAGCTACTAGTTGATAGGAGTTTTGTTAACTAATTCCACTGTGTCTCCATCTACCTACTGTTAATACAGACAAATCCATGGCCAGTACACATAAGCTACAATTAAGTTTTCATTAATTCAAGAGAAACCCATTTGATGAGTGGAAAAGCCTTAGTCAAGGAATTCCAATGTGCACTCTTAAGAAAAGCTGACAACAGGAAAGATCACTGTAAGTATCTAAAGTAAAAGTGGAATGAACAAAGGATCATTTGTTCTTCTTTGTAGGTATCCAAACAGGTAGCAGCAGAACATAGTAAGAGTGTGGGCTCTCAGGCCTCACCCAGACCTGGGTTTGGTTCCAAGCTTGGCCATTTAGTGCCTACAAGGGATCTAGAAAAAGTCACTTTACTCCTCTAATTCCAGTACTATAAAATGGGGATAACAGTACTTGCCAGATACGGCTTTTGTGAGGAGTAAAGGAAATAATATGTACGAAGTATCTGAGCCCAGTCCCAGGTACATAGCAAATGTTCAGAACATTTTACTGAAATTAAATATTGTATTTTTATCTTCCATTCTCCTTTGTACAAACATGTGACATGACTCATACAAAATGTGAAGACTTGATTTACATGTAAGACTTTATGTGACACTTATAAACTTGCACATCCATATGACATTTGAGAGCTTTCATGGACACACTGTAGAACCTGAATTTGTACCTGTGATGCACATCTAATGATGGTGATTAAGTCAGGATCCTCCCAGGTTTCTCCTGCGGGCCCAGCCCTTACTGCCTTTACTTAATTATGTTAGTTTCAATCAACAACTAAAATATGAAGACTTAATGAAGAATATAAATAAGAATAATCCACACATACCAAAAACCAACTTAAACACATGAATGTCCAAAATTCATTATTTAAAATATGGTACACATTATAGAAACACTTAATGATAGTCCAACCTACCACTGGATTTGTGATGTAGACTTACTGAGCCATCAATTTAAATCAAAAAGCCTGAAATTTGGATATACAGACTAGATAGACAGCTGCAGAAACAACCTTCTAAAAATATATAATATTATCCAGCAGATGGAAAAGCAATTATTTATTGAAATATTCAGAATTTGATATTATCCAATAACTGCAAAAGTTGCTAGAAAGATATAATTAACATTTACTGAAGATTCTTTGTGGGTAAGCTGCTTTAAGTAAAACAAATATTTAGAAGTTCTTCGTTATTGGCAAAAGCAATCTCTTAAAATATAATGTTCATTCACCTTGAAAAGGACACCACTAACTTGGACATTTCCAGATAATTTTGGAGACCCAAAATAAAAACTCCCAGATGTGTGTGTGATAACACATATGATTTGCCCATCATTGAAACACAAAGTCTGTCAAAATCAGGCAGTTGCTCATCTTGGTTTATATTATTTGTCATACTCTGTGACTAGATAAATGGGTCTTGGTCAGGTCTGGGGAACATTAAGGACCCAAGAAAGCCAGCAAAACACTAGGAGGTCCTGATGTAATAGAAAGACATAAGATAAAGAGTTAGAAGGCCTGACTCTAACCACAACTTTACCTTTTGCAAGCTGTGACCTTTCTCTCTCATCCTTTCATTCACCTATTCCAGGTATCGTGGATACCGACGAGTAAGAGACGTGCCCCTCGCAGAGCTCATTCAGTAAGACCTCACTAGTGCCTTAAATATGGGGAGGGGGAAGGAGGACCACAAAGATGGCAAGGAATGTGAACCAAACATCACAACAGAAAGTCCGTGGTAGGCACCATTTCCACGGAGTGGACAATCTTTTGGTCTCTTTATCCATAGAACAGGAATAAACACCTGCTTTCTCTACCTTAGTAAGGATCAAACTCTGTGAGCACTCATTGTGTTGTATAAATTTGAAATTAAAAGGAAAAAAATCGCTGCCTTATCAGAATAGACTATTAAGAAAACCAGTTCTCTTAAGTTCAATTTTTTCAGAGCAAAGCTTGCCTCTTTCACAATATCTTTAGAAGGAGCCAAATATTTGCATGATTACAAGCCTCCTTCAGTATCTTGAGTCTTGGTGAAGAACTTAATAACCCTAAGAGGGTCCCTATGTTTGGCAGAACCCTTCCAACAATTTTAAAACTACCTGCTTTTAAAACTGGTTTTTACCTATGAGTTTCTTGAGGGGTTCAGAATATATCCCATAGAAACTCTCTTAATGGATGGACCTACATCTGGGAAACTGCATGCTTAAACTGTTAATGTCAGCTGCATTTGTTATGATAATTACATAATTTAATTAAATATTGGGTTGGCCAATGAAATATGAGGGCTAAAATAAAAAGCTATTTGTCTGAAAATTTAGTGAAATAAAAGACATGAAAGAAGTTGCTGAAGGAAATTTGTTAGTGAATTAGATATGAGTAAGATAACTGTGAAAGATGGGGGAAATAAAAATTTTAAATGGTTTTGCACTCAGATCATGTTGTAAATATCTTTAAAATTTCTTTCAATTTAAAGAGACTGAAAATGGAAATCATGCAATAATGTGCATGAAAGAAGACACAGAATTACAACCAGTGGACCCAAAGTCCAAGAAAAGGACTTGGGCTCACATCAAAAGAGTGGCAAATAACTGCATTTGTAGCTCTTCATTAAATATGGTATTTAGGCCATGCAGTATCTTTTTTTAAAAAATGATTCACCCTTTAACTGATTTTTCAATTATCCAGAAAATATCTGGTCCTAGTCAGGTTAGCTAAAAGAGACTGTACAACCAGACATGACCCCGGGGAATCTCTAGGAATATGGAGTTTCTTCTTTTTTCCTCTGATTTTTAGTCATCTAACTTTTCTCAAAGGTTATTCACTGTTTATTTAATTAAAACATTATTTAATTAAAAACACATATATGTTTGTTTATGTTATGTATAAATATTAGTTTCAGATATCTGGAGCAAACAGCCTTTGTGTATTTTAAGGAAAGAAAAGAAAGTCAAATATTTTCACTCACAAAAAAAAGTGTTGCTTACATAATTAGTAACTTTGCCTTTTGCCTCACTATTTCTGGTGTGAGGATACCTTACTTATTTGTAAGACTGGGTTAACTGAGTTTCAATTAACATAAATCTCCCAAGTAACAAAAGCTGGACCTTTCTCATGTACAGTTTGACTCTGGGGCAGTAGAACCCTAGCATGAGTGAAAAGGTTTCCTTTTATTCATCTGGTTCTCCTCCTATACATTTTGGGAAATGACACAAGTCCAGGCAAAGCACATCATGGGTCAAATGCACATCTCTGCCTGGACCTTAAAGAAACTGTGACTCAAAGCATTTCACTGGGGATGCCCAGGGGTTGTGCATGACCAGACACTGGCAAAACAATTTTGAGAAACCTCCTCCTCAAATGAAAATACACTGTGAGAAACCTGTAGCATGTACTGAACAAGAATCAAGTCAGTCAAACACCAAGAAAGACAGGTTTGTGTCAGTCTCGGTATCAAACACACTTCTTCACCCTCCCTTCCCAGAACAATAACTACAACCAAAAAAAGGTTTACAGGAAGGGACTGCTTGAAAGCAGTAAGATGGCTAGACTCATGTTAGCCTTTACTTTATCCTTCTCCCTGCAGGCTGGGGTGGGGAAGGCTGGCCCTGAACCCGTCCAAAGTCTAGTCAAACACAACCAATAGACTTGTGCTGATATTTCTCTAAAATTTCTACTGAGCCATTAGTTTTAGTCCTCAGTAAACATCTCTTTAATTTCTTCATTGCAGGAGAGCCTGGATACAGAATGAATGTTAGATCGTATCTCCACCAGCACACAGGCAAGAAGTATGAATGTGATCAGAGAGAATGTTGGGTGTTCCTGGCTCTCCCAGGCCCTCTGATAGCTGGAAGATTGCTGGACAGGAAGGGTCCCGCCCCCCAGGATAGAATCCTAAGCTCCATAGTGCAGCTACATTGCTAGTGTAGACACTGCCCATGGCAACCGTTCATTTTTTTTTTCATGGAAGAACTTGCTAGAGCTATACCTAAAAAAGGGGAAAGAAAACAAAAAAACTCAACCTCAGATCAAAATAAAATGCTACATCTAGAATGTTCTGCTTAACTTCAGAATGGTTGTTGAACCACGGCAGCCAAAGAAGATACATCTTGGTCCTAATTCCCAGAGGTGTAAATGTGACCTTATTTGAAAGAAGGGTCTTTCCAGATATAATTGAGTATTCCAAGATGAAATTATCCTGGATTAATAGTGTGGGCCCTATATCCAATGACAAGTGTCCTTATAAGAGACAAGAGAAGACACAGAGGAGAAGGTCATGTGAAGATGGAGGCTGAGTTGGAGGTATGCGCCATACACCATGCAAGCTCCAGGAGCTGGAAAATGCAAGGACAGAAGCTCCCCCAAAGCCTCAGGAGAAAAGTGGGACACCTTGATTTTAGACCTCTGGCCTCCAGAGCTGTGAGAGAATAAACTTCTGTTGTTTTAAGCCACCAAATTTGTGGTGATTTTTTTCCAGTAGCCCTAGGAAAGTACTACAGAAGGCTAGGTAGGACAGCATATCAGGAGACTGGCGGAAAACCTCAAGAAACATCTATTGAAAACAGAAGTCTTATATGTGGAAACAAGTATCAACCCCCTAGCCTCCAAAGCATGATGCTTCTGAGAAGAGAAGGGACAGAGGGTAGAAACCTCCTCTAAATGCACACATGGGCCCCAAATCTGATGTATAAGAATCTGAAGGCTGTGGATCAGGGGCCAAACCTAGTCTGTGTCAGAATCACCTGGAGAACTTTAAAAAAAAAAAAGTGCTGATTTCTCCATTTAAGGATGGTTGAATCAGAATCTCTGGGGATCAGGCTCAAGAACCTGTGTTTTTCAAAAGTTCCCATGTGATTCTGATGATCCATCCTCCTTAAAAATGACTATCCTGAGTGGTCTGCCTCTTCCTTAAATGCTTGAGAAATAAATCTGAAGGCAACTTCTTTTGAAAAGACATGTTTTTAACAGGCTAGTTATTATTTAAAAACCATTTCCACTGCTTATGTAAAGCTGATATAGATGCATGATATACAGAAAAGCACAAAGATGAAAGCAAAATCATCCAGATTCATCATGTTGTGGAATCTTCCATGCATATATTCTGAACATATTTATTTGCACATGCACGTATGTGTACAGTTGAACCTCGCATCTCAAACTCTGGTCCACAGACCAGCAGCACTGGCAATACTGGGGAAACAGCAAAGAGTTCCAAATCTCAGGTCTTACCCAGGTCCTCCTGAGTAGAAATCTACATTTGCATATAGGCACTCTAGAAGCACTGGTTTAATATAACTCAAACACACTACATTCCTTGTTCTGTAACTTGCTTTTTTCACACATGAAGATACTGTAAACATCTGTCCTTGGCAATATAGAGCTATACTGATTTTTTTTAAGATTTTATTTATTTATTTGAGAGAGAGAGAGAGAGAGAGAGAGAGCATGCCCATGTGAGTGGGGGAGGGGCAAAGGGGGAGGCAGAGGAAGAGAGAATCCCAAGCAGATTCTACACTGAGCGTGGAGCCCAGGAGCCTGATGCTGGGCTTGATCTTATGACCCTGAGATCATGACCTGAGCCAAAAACAAGAGCCTGACACTCAGTGGACTGAGCCACCCAGGCACCTCTTTATTGATCTTTCTTAATGGATGCATGGTACTCTTTTATGTACCAGAGTTTATTTAATCGGTCCCCTTTTGATGATCATTTCTATTTGCCTTTTCTTTTTCACTATGCAAATAACACAGACCTAAGAATCCTGAGAATACATCTTTCTGTTTTGTTATTATTTTTGGGTAAATCCCTTGAAGTGCTTTTGACAAGTCAGATGATGGGCATATTTGTAATTCCAGGATGACTTCCCAAGATACTGCACCAGTGTGTGTGCCTATAGATGGTGCACATCAATGCTGGCTGCGTCACACCTTTCTTAACACAGCAGTTGTCCTCATAATTTTAACCTTTGCTTCTCTGATACTTAAACATGGCAGTTCATTGATATTTTTTTCCTAAAACCCATCAAAAAGCTGAATATCTTTTCATACATTTATTGGCCATCTGTCTTTCTCTCTTTGTGAACTGTCCAGAGTAATTTTGGTTGTTTAAAATAACAGTTATAGAAGAATCTGCAGAATTACATAGTTTAGAAATACAGTTTAATCACAATGAAAAGACACGAAGAAGAAAAAAAGAAGGAAGGGAGAAGAGAATGTGCCATAAAAAAGGATAATCAAAAGATTAGTTTGTGTGTTTATTTATAGACACTGGTTACAGCAATCCAGTGATTAGGCAAATTAATGCAGCTGTGTATGATCGCAGCTCTGGGATCAGCCCCCACATCCTTTTCAACTGATGCCACCTGTCATTTAAGTATTTTGCATTTGCCTTTTATGTTACATACATTTCATGATGATTCCCATTTTAAAAACATCGTTAGTTAACTCTTTGGAGTCTGGCATGACATGGATTCTTTTCTAATACGTCTTTTACAGTCGGGAAGGGGACAGCTCACCTCCCCACTGGGCAGGCATTTGCCTCTGGAAAAGAACAACCATCGCCCAATGTTCACTTTTTAGGCAAGAACAGTTGAATTCAGTTCAGTGGGTATAAAACTGGTTCACGTCTCAGAACCAACTGAACAAAATGGGGGTCAGATGTAGTATACTGGCTGGACTTTGGGGTCTTCAATAGCACCTGCTTCCCATGCCTCATTCTACAGGATGGGTGCAGTCCTTATGGTCCCTGAGGGACCTCAGGCCTGCTCTGACACAGAGACATTCTTCAAGGGCTCAACACCCCGCATACAGACTCTCTCTACCTAACTAGTGGCAGGGTCTTCTCATAGGACCCTTGGAAATCTTTCAAACTGAGGATGATGCTGAAGGGGTGACAACCCACCTCATCCACCCCTGCCATCCTCTGTTGTTGCAACGTCATTTGTGAATGGAGACAAATCAGTCACCTTCGTTTACCGAGAATTTTCCCCATATGGCAAGAGCACCGTACCGGGTGCTGAGGAGGGAGGGCTGCAGAGAAATGGTGAAGACACGGGAGAGAGAAAGTCTCCAGCCTCTGCTTTGCAGTGTGCCGGATGTGAACAGGCTGAACAAAGTCTTATTCAACACACTTCAGGATGTTACAAGGAGGCCTCATTAAAAAGCCTGAAGAAAGGAATTTTAGAATAAAAAGATAAGCATGACCTTTTAGAGCAGATCCTATGTAAACATACAAAGCACACAAACCTTGGGGAACATGCAGGCTAAAATAGATTTCAGTAGCTGCTAGAATAGGAATGTTATGCACAATAGATTCTTACAGCTTTTAAAGGGATTGGAAACTCTGGAACACATCTTAAAAATGTGGGTCAGAGTCAAGGAAGCTCATTGTTGCAATGTTATAAGATATTCCTCAGTGCTACTGTCAGATATGAAGCAGCAGGGAGGGGAGGCCTTGGGTCCACCACAGGTATGGGGACTTGTAGACTTTAATATTTGGATAGGGATGCAGAGAGGAGAAAGAACGGAGACCTTTAAGCAAAAAGAGAGAAAAGCGAAAATGAATCTATCGATCTATCTATATAGATAGATATGTACACAGTTGACCCTTGAACAGTGTGGGGATTAGGGATGCTGATCCCCCCTGCATAGTTGAAAATCCAGGTGTAACTTTCGACTCCCCAAAAACTTAACTAATAGCCTCCCGTTGACTGGAAGCCTTACCAATAACACAGAGTCAATTAACACACATTTTGCATATTATATGCTATATTCTTACAGTGAAGCCAGAGAAAAGAAAATGTTATTAAGACAATCATAAGGAAGAGAAAATACATTTATAGTACTGTACTGTATTTATCAAAAAAACAAAAACAAAAACACCCCACATGTAAGTGGACCCTAGCAGTTCAAACCCATGATATTCAAGGATCAACTCTGTATGTGTGTGTGTATCTCAACCTGAGTGAGGTGAGTGGACTGTTTTAACTGTGTGCATGAAGTCCAAATGAATATTCAACCTCACAGTAATCAAAGTAGTAGAAAAAATAGAAGTATCTCTCTCATGTCACTGTGTTTGGCACACATGTGGTGGTGTGTCTTTGTGTCTGGCTCTTAATGGTAATATTCTTTTTTTTTTTAAGATTTATTTATTTATTTGAGAGAGAGAGAGAGCATGAGCGGGAAGGGCAGAAGGAGAAGGAGAGAGAATCTCAAGCAGACCTGCACCCAGTGCAGAGCCCGACTTGGGGCTAGGTCTCGGGACCCTGAGATCACGACCTGAGCCGAAACCAAGAGTTGGATGCTTAACCCAACTGTGCCACCCAGGCGCCCCAGTGGTGAAATCTTTCTTTAAAAGTGATGTGGACCATATATTCTAGAACCAATTCTAGAATAGTAAGAAGTAGCCAAATGCCCGGTGGTTTAGGTAGATACTCAGACACATTAAGGCCACCAACCAGTCTGACTGAAAAGTTAACTGCGGAGTGGTCAATAGAAAGGGCAAAAATCACGAAATGGGCGTGGTAGCAAATTTCTGCTCCTCACCACCCCCAGCCAACCTGACCTGTCATGGAGGGGGCATCTTTTGTTTCCTTCCCTCCCTGAGAGCGGGGACGGCAAGCTGTTGACAAATCGTACTGCACAAAGAGTTGTTCACACTGCCGAAGTGTTTACTGCTCACAAGTGAGGCTCAAAATTAATTCACAGCAGTAACACCAGCAGAAAGCTTTGACAGACTGTCTTATGTGTTGACACAGTTATAAGTTGTTAGATAAAAAAAGTAACACACTTCCCCTCTTTTCCAGCTCAGACGCATCAAAGTTGCTCCTAAGAGAGAATGTGAAACGTGCCTGAGATGGTGAATGCCATCCTGCAGGTGAGATTTCCGGTTCTGGGGTTCATGGCTTTGGGCGTGAGAAGAAGGTGGACCCCAGTTTTGAGGCAAAGTGAGGTGGTGAACCTCTTACCCAGCCACAGCTACAACTGGTCATGGTGGTTGTTTTTCCTTCAAGAGTACTTCCCTCTAGGGCAAGCCTCAGGCACCAGGGTGGGAAGCAGGGTAGAGCTGTTTATATACCTCCTCAGCAGCAAAAAGGTTGCTAGTATAGCAGCTTTCACAAGACACAAATCATTCATTACCTTATTGCTTTTAAAACAACAATCCTTTACTTACTATGGCTTCGGGGAAGCTGGAGAAATATGACTTGCTTGCTCCACAATGATTTATACTAAAAAATCGGAAAGAATGCAGTCTTATTTAATGATCTCAAGCCACTTGAGATAATTACAGTTAAAAAAAAAAAAAAAGAAGCCAGGTGGGATAGCAAATATTTGGCCTCTTCTCAAAGATGCTATACAAACTCACTGGGGCTCAGCTTGGCTCTGTGCTGTGCTGTGTAGAGGTGTTGGGTTTGGAGATTCCCTGTTGAGCAGAGCGTCCTCTCCAGGAGAAGCCACATGCCTTGAAAAATGAAGATTACTATTTAACATTGTAGCCCTGCTTCCCGGGATCAGAAGTTGCCATTCATGTCAAAACTGGGCAGCACAAGAGCTTTCTTTAGGAAGGCTATATTTAAATAACTATTGAAAATAGCATAGCGCTGACCTGGAGGAAAACTGTGAATCAGGCAAATTCTCTAACTTCCCGTGGACATTTTCCACACCAACCCCTCCACCTCCACTCAAACCGGCCATGACCCATGGGTGCTGGGAGAGCTTTCCAGTTTTGCCCTCACCCCCTCCCTGGCTCATAATTCTCTCTCCTTCTTCATCACCAAATTCCCCTTTCTTTTGGTGTCAGAGGAGAGGATTTGTATCTAGATACAAATGACTGGTGCTGTAGGGTAGTCATCCTCACAAGGTGCTGAGGGGTTGTGAGAGTGCACCCTGAGCTGATCGAATTCCTGCCAGTGTGACAGGACTCACTGAGAAGGCTTTAAACACCGAGGTACAAAGGGATAGCAGAGTGCCCTTAAAATCTGGGATCGGGGACATCTGCTTTACCCAGACAGCCCCGAGCCCAGTATTCAGGTGTTCATCAGCAGCCAGCAGGAGAGCCAACCTGGCCTCGAAATCCATGTGTTAACAAGTACTGGTCCTGCCAGTGACAGTGACAGTGACAGAGACGTAGCACTAACCTTGACGGAGCCTTCCCCTGGTGCTAGGCATCACATTATGTACTTTTACATACGTGGTCTCATCCAATACTCAATAACCCCGAGAACGACGGCTTTTGTTCTCCCTTGTTTACCAAGGTGGTGACCGAGGCTTAAAGAGGGTAGGTAACTCGCTTAAAGCTGTAACAGCTAATAAAAGGGGCAGAACTGGAATTGAAAGCCAACTGAGTCTGGACTAAGTGCCCTTCTATTGCCTCCTGCGGTTTTGTCCCAGTGTAAACCATCTATTGTGAACAGCCAGCACAGGCCAGCACTCCCTGGTTTAGCACAGGGGAACGCAAAAAGAACTATAGGCCACACTGCAGATGCAAAAAGGCTTTTCTCATGTGAATGTGGTGGAGTAAGAAGAACATGAAATCAGAACGCAGACAGATCTGGTTAGAACCCTGGCCCCACTTGTGACCTGTGTAAATCTCTGACTTTAGTTTTCCCATCTATTAAATTAATCTGACACTACCTGGTTCACAGAGTTGTTTTTGAGTATTGAATAAGGTAATACACATGAGAAAAAAAAAGGTTTCAGAAGCATAAACTGTTAAGTGTTAGTTATTCCTGTTAATATGGTCTTTCAACGGGAAGAGCAGTTCCTGAGAACAGAAGATTGCCCTTCATGCAGGTACGAGCTAGCCCGACCTGACAGAGCCAGGAGAAGGTTCTCAGGATGACAACTGGGGCAAAGGGCATGGAAGCAGGTTACTAGGATGGCATTTACTGGTAATAATGAAGTTTGACCCTAAAAAACAACACATGAAGATGACTTCTGTAATGCGGATGACAAATGGTAACGTTCAGTGAATTCAGAGTAGATGACCCTTTCTGCATTCACAGTCTGCTTCAAGACCTGTGTGTCAGCTGCTGAACTAGAGTATGGGGTGCCATTTTCTTACTGGTGATTGCATATATGCCTTTGTAGACTGCAGACTGGGTTCAAAAGAAAGGGTCACCTTTGTGCAGTTGACTCCTCATTTTGTAACCATTCCAAAATGCAGTAGCTTCTCCCAAAGTATTTCAAAGACACCAACCTGCTGAGACCCAGGGGCAACCATCAGGGTACTAAACTTTCTTCTTCTAATGGCCTCAATCTCAGTGAATACTTTTGAATAGATAGGTGAGCTCCAGAAGGACTGTCTGTGGTTATTAATCTCACCCTTTGTTATGGAGAGTCTCAATCCTTTTTCTACATATGAGCTCATCCTTCAAACCACCACATTTGTGACCATTTTTGGGAGGGTTGAACTGAAGTTTAAAGCATTATGTCATTGTAAACAAATAATCACATGTAGTGTGAGTCTGTGGAAAATACAGCAATTCACTTTTGTGGTGTTGGTTCCACTACAAGAACAGGGAACCCAAATGATGAGGTCAGTGGGCCAGCAGCCACACAAAAGAGAATGCCAAGTCCACGTACACAGAGCAGGCTGCTTTCACTCACAAGTGAAAAATTAAGCTCATTATTCTGACACCGGCCGACAACAGTGATTGCTTTCCTAAATTAAAAGGAAATAGAGCTTCAGAGACTGCTTCTCCCTGCATTACACATTCTTGCCAAGAGGTCAAGACGGCTGTTACCCTTGCTGTTGATGACATGACCACATCCAGGCTTGTTTCATTATCTTGTGCCTAGATAATATCTAGGCACATTTCTAGCTAATAAAAAGTAAATGAAAACATGCTACCACAACTTAGCAGCAAGAATGGAGGCAATAGAAGTAGGTGGTAAGAGAGGGTTATCTAAATCCTAGACACCTCACCCAGTCTAAGAGGGTAAACCATACTCTTCTGCCAAGTGGCCGTGACTTCCAGTTGTAAGCAATGGGTGGACAGGTATGTATACTGTTATGTAGGTCAACCTGATTTTGTCTATTTTTGCCTAAGGCAGAACATTATTCCTCCAGCATGCAACAGAGCTAATCAGAGCCCCTGCATAATTTTTTTTTCTAGCAAATCTAATGGAAGCATTAGAACAAGGGTGGCTTATATTCTAGCCACACTTTTTACCTTCCTATGTCCACCAACCATTCTTTTTTGTTTTTAAAGATTTTATTTATTTATTTGAGAGAGAGAGAATGAGAGACAGAGAGCACAAGAGGGAAGAGGGTCAGAGGGAGAAGCAGACTCCCTGCTGAGCAGGGAGCCCGATATGGGACTCGATCCCAGAACTCCGGGATCATGACCTGAGCCGAAGGCAGTCGCTTAACCAACTGAGCCACCCAGGCGCCCACCACCAACCATTCTTTTGGGTATCCAGGCTTAAAGCCCTTGGGTCTTCTCTGATTTCTATTTCTTTTGTTCAGTCCTGACTCTATCAATATTCACATTCAGTACTCACTAAAGTCTTACTGATGACGCCTTTGATATTTATGTCTATTCTCTACTCCTACTGTCACCATTTTGTTCAGGGTCCTCTTCCAGGCCCCTCTACCCATGGCCATACCATCACAAGAACTTCCTGATGGTGCTGTGCCTCTGGTTTCTGCCCCACCAATCTGGCAAGGACACCATCACCAAGTCACCACAGTGGCCTTCTAGTGCTTATGGGGGGCAAGTTAAAAACTCAGCTTGTATTCATGGCCCTCAACAACTTGGTAACCAACCTGCCTCACCAATCCTATTCTCCAGTTTTGCCCTCACACCACCCCACCCCACCCCCGCCACGTTTACGCCCTTGCACACAACCTTTTCCCCTTCTTCATTCTGTCTGGCTATCCACCAAGGCCCAAGTAAGGCACATTTCCCCTGGGAAGATAGCCCTGGCCACTAGAGGAGAATGTGTAGCCCTGACCCAGAATGCTCATTTAGTGATAAGCAATGTGGCTCCTTGTGACCTCTTTTATAATATTTATTGCTTTTATTGCTATTCAAATATAGATCGGTTAATTTGTCTCTTCAATTAGACTTATCATGGCTCCCAGAAGATTATGTTTTCTACTTCTTTGTATCATTTCTGCCCACCCCAACCTTTGTCCTTCTTCTCCTCCTTCACAACCCATGTAGCAATTGCAGTAAGTAAGGTCTTCTTTTTATCTATGTCATGAGGAGAAATCAGGAAGGGAACCTAAATGACATGTAAGAGTAAACTCAGCAGAGACATAACTGGTCCCCTCTGGGTAGATGACACACAGAACTGAATAAACCCTGAATTAAGTACATTTGCTGTAAGCAAACCTGCAACACTGCCAAACACCCTCACCCATGTTAAACCTGGTAATAACTCTGGGATTGAGATATAATTCAGTATGTAAGGGAGAGAGAGGAGGAGATACAGTATGTCCTCTACAGAAATTCACTTTTCCCTTAAGTGCTTTAAATACATGCCTTCAATTTTTACCCATTTTTATTTAGAAATATTTCATATTGTAAAAAGGTTTTTTTTTTCTTATGATGCACATCACTGCCCTGTTGGGGGTTATTACCAATCTGGGCATGGAGAGAGATGAGAGCAGTTCTTCGACAAAAGGATGGATAGGAAGGAGTCTTTCCTGGTGGATGGGGTTCAGTGAGACAGGAGTAACCTTGAACTGGTGGAGCTGGGATCAGTTCAAGTGCTCAGGGCTCTGAGGTCCCATTTCTCTGGGATAGTAATAATTATGCAGCAGGATAGGCAGTGCATAGGAGAGTAACGGGAACAGCAACCTTCTCCAGAATGGTGGCCTCCAGAGTGAAGCTTTTTCCATGACAGAGCCCAGATCTTCTTAACTAAAAGGAATGGGAGTGGGTTGCCAGATGAGTTGGTGTTTATGTCTCAGTTGAGAGTTGTGTGCTCTGGTGGAACTGAAGTCCTGTGCAAACAACTGGTATTTGCTTTGGTCAAGGTTTGGAGGGAGAGGAAAAGGGTGGGCCAATTCCTTCCCATCAACCTAGCTGGGAGAGTCCTGTAGAGACTTGGGGCCTTGGATTTCTAACAATCAGTTATTGGGATATATGGTAGGGTGGACAGAGAACAGATGGTAAGAAACGTGCAATAAATAGATACAGACCTTGTCAGGTCCTGAGATTTACACTTTTAGAATAATTTCAACAGCACCCTTATTTTTAACCATTTGTCTGCTTCTCTCCCAATGGAGAGCATGCCCTTGCACACTATTGCTCATCAGGTAGCATGTTGTGACTACCTTTGTGCAAAAATGAGAATGAAATTAAGGAATGAAGCCTACCAAAGCAGCCTTGCCTTCCTTCAAAGTGGTTTTCTCATCCTACAAAACTTTCCTTTACAGTTGCTGTCATTGTTCTTCAACCCAACACGGCCGACTAAAACAGAATCTCTGCTGTCTTCATCATAAACACTGTGAAGCTCTGTTCCTTCCCGTCGCCTCTATACCCACCCAGCTATCCCTCACATCTTAGAAATCTACAACAGGAGTCCAGAAAATGATGATGCTTCTGTACCAATGACCCCAGGCTACAAATTCCCCCCCAAGTTTTACTGAATGTTTGATGTTGATCAGAATTCTGGTCACAACCTTTTAAAACAGAGGCTTAAATGCTATGGTCAAGATTACTAGAAGCCTTGGATTCTCTCGCATCAACCCTCCTCTCATTTAATCCCTCACTCACTAAGCCTTTATGTGCCCACTCAGAGCTCAGGGCCAGTGGAGCAATGATGATGTGTGGCTCCAGGACAGGCTCCCACCTCTTCCCCTGCCGCTGGGTCTGCACCCCTGCACTAGCATTTCTCATGTTTACCACTGCCAGCAGATCCTCCCCACTTTCCATCCTGGCTGCTCCTTACTTTCCACCGTTCTGTCACTTCTCTTCTCTCTCATCACTTAGCCCAAGCTTCCTGAACTTCTTGAAGACTAGTTGCTCTTCCACAGACATCACCTGTCAAAAGGGGCCTCCCTTCCTGTGGCCAGTCAGTCCCGCAAGCATAACCCCGACCCCAGGCTGTAACTCCACACTAGGTTCTGCTGTTCCTAAGGCTGTGTTTCTTCACTTCCAGAGGTACCTAAACTTCTTCCCTTCTCTTCTCTCTCCCTCTCGTTTTTAACTTTCAGGATTAGTTCTATTACAGATAAATAGAACTGGTAAAGTAGGTTATGGTTATGTGAACTGTTAGGTGGCCATGTGGAAAGAGCCTGGCTTTGGAGTCAGACAGATCTGGTTTCAAATCCCGGTCACAATCGCAATTAACAGCTGTAGTAACTTAGACAAATAATTTAACTCTTTTTGGCCTCATTTGCCACATCTGTAAAATGGGGATGGCAATTCTTACTTCATCGCTTTGTTCTGCTAGGGATTCAATGTATAAAATGCCTAACACATAGAAGGCACCCTAGAAATGTTCCTTCTCTGGCCCACCACTCCCCTTCCCCTAAACAAGATGACACAGAAGATGGCTATGTAAATAGGAAGGAGAGGGGACATCCGTGGTAAAATCAAGCAAAGCTTATCATAATTAACAGATTAACTGACAATATAACCAGTGCTAGTCTTATAAAATTCCAGAGATTAAGATTTGTTTTTTTAAATAAAATAACAAAATTAGTTCTAAAGGAGCAATAAACAGCAGAAGAAAGAGGTCTCTGAATGTGAACTCCACAGCTAGGCCCTACAACAAAATGCATGTATGTTACTATATTTTTTATGTGTCCTCTAAAGAAACGGGATATAGGGAAGCTAGCGTGTGAGAAAGACTTGGCCTTATGTGAGGAGCTGAAAAATATGCAAAAACCTAGACCAGATTCCCATTTTCAAAAGGAACTTGCAAGAGTGACTAACCCCATTCTGAAAGTGAGGCTGTTCTGGTATGCCGAGTCATCCTGGGACCCTCGTGCTGTGCAGCACACAAAACGCGTGTGTGGATGAAGCCACGAAGAGAACAACGTGCCACAGGCACAAAGGGGTCTAGGCACGTCTGGCCTCCACTGGATGTTTTTACACCCAAGACACAGTATCTCCTAAGGAATACTCACACTAACATTTTATTCATCTCCTCTTCCAATGCAAGTCAAGAAAAGTAAATGACACAGGGCCACTGTCTCTGAACTCCATGCTCTCTGAGAGGTAAACCCCATTCTTCGCAAATATCCCAGAGGGACGTTCAGATGTTTCTGCTGTAGTGAGGAAAAGCATGTGTGTTTGAGTGAAATATGATGGCTTTCAACTGTTTAAAGATGCCACAAATCTACCAGTTTGAACTTCAAAGAATAAATTCTGAGAAAATTGAGAATCAGGGCGGGGCAAATAGAACTGGATCTGAACCACTTCTCTGTTCTTTTCTGAAAAAACAGTGCAAACTGAAGTAGGCTCCAGTATCTTCTCCCAATTTTTACTACTTGCCACACTTCTGAAAATATCTTCTACATAGTTCTATCTCTGGACAAACAGATTCTTATTCAAGTTTTGTGGTTGAACGCTATTCCATGAGCTCATTTTTCTATGATTTGTTGGACATTTTAATGTGGCTTTTACTGAGAACAGTTTAAACAGAATTATCTTTGAGAAGTCTGTGGGATTCTATAATTCTCTGGTGCTCTTCCCAATCAGGATGATTTACTCCAAGACAATTCGAAACCAGGAAGGACTTGATGCCCAGATTTCTAATAAGCTTGGCTGTTGTCTTACAAAGCCAGGAAGTGTAGGACAGTGAAAGGGTCGAATGGGTCTAGGCTTAAATCTATTCTGTGTGGCCAGGGCACATGATTTCATCTCCCTGAGAGGTGACTATAAAATGTAAGAGGTGGTGATGCCTTCTTAGATTCTCCAGCCCTAATACTCTATGATGTTACAACGTCTACTCATACTGCATATATACATATGTAATGAAGCCCAGGATATGCTTTCTTATAACCAAAGGCTCATTCTAGATTTAATCAAAGAGACAAATGGGAGAAACATAGACATGAATGGGGTGGTGAGAGTCAGTTTAAATCACCAGGGACATACAAACAAGTATAATAATGGGCAGGGAAAAAAAAGATCTATGTAAGTCCTTCCCTTGAAAAATCCTTCAAAAATCACTACCATAGCTTGGAGACTACATGCCAATATGAATAATTGAGGTGAATTCATTAAATACACTAGAGGACACTTCCTAGGAGCTAGAACATATTAAACGAAGGAAGCATTTTTTAGATTCACCCCTCCAGCTCCACCAACTCCTTGCCACTAAATTATAACCCTCAATAGCTCTGTCAGCAAATGAAACATACAAGCTCAATAAGACATATAGACACAATACACATAACCCACTTCAATGTCTGTATTAATTGATACACCACATGATTTAGTAATAAGAAAGTGAGGGAAGAATGATGGCATAAAGTGAATCCTGTCAACTTCAAGTAGGATGAGCCAGAAGGGGGGGGCAGGTTTGCATTTTGAAGGAATACCCTTTGTGCTCCATCAGCTTTCCCTACACACACTTGAACAAGGTGAATAGATGGGATATGTCCACTCGATTTCCCCGTCTGCTCTTAAGGTGACCTCATTGAAAAAGAGGCACCAAAGGCCTTTATCGCTAATCACCACATAAAAAATCCGTTGGCAGCAATTCTATATGTCCATGGCTGAAATCTGGAATTGTTTGATGTTATGTCTTTCTCCACCCCTTCTCTCTTTTCTCTCTGTCCTCTTATTTATTCCTTGCCAAGTTGCTCATGATTCAGTTTTATAGTATTTAATGTTTCATGTAAAATGCTGTGTGCCTCGAGATGTTTGGTGAGAGAGCTGGATAAACCTAACAAATACAGGGGCGCCTGGGTGGCTCAGTCATTAAGCGTCTGCCTTCGGCTCAGGTCGTGATCCCAGGGTCCTGGGATCGAGCCCCGCATCGGGCTCCCTGCTCGGCGGGAGGCCTGCTTCTCCCTCTCCTGCTCCCCCTGCTTGTGTTCCCTCTCTTGCTGTGTCTCTCTCTGTCAAATAAATAAATAAATCTTTAAAAAAAAAAAACCCTAACTAATATAAATACCGTTAGGAAGAAAAAAAAGTGAGGGTGAAGGTAGAGAAATGCAGCCTGCCGTTTGCTCCCATCCTCAGTGACAGGTCCCGTGAAGGTGCTCCAGCTTCCTGCGTGGGGCCGGCAGTTACAAACCACTACCCCATGCTCCAGGATGCCGCTGCCTGACTGACTTGCTCACAGAGCAGAGATTGCTATTGGTTCTGTGTATGAACATCCCTCCTTTTTTTTCTGGGAGAAAGGGGGGGAAGGGAAGGGATACTCAAGAAACCAACAGGTCTCAGATGGTATTTGTAAATGAACATGGGAAACGTGACTGTGTAACGGTGTTCTGATGATACCCTTATTTTCCACATGAACATCACCCGCTGTACTTTCACACTGGTGAGGATCCTCTGAATCTGTGAAGTAATCACTTTTAGTTTATGAGAGAGGAAAAAGAAAATGAATGTAGGAAAGAACACAGGAAAATAGGAGGCCATAAAATTGTTAAGATTGTTGTTTAGACAGGATTAAGCCAGACGGAGGCTTAAATAACAAAGTTTATTTCTCCTTCCTATAAAAGAAGTCAGAGGCAAGCAGTCTAGGACTGTATGAATGTTTCTCATTCATCAGGATCAAAGCTCTTTTCTGTTTGCTATCAGCCCTATCATGTGGTCCTCCTCCTCCAAGTCCAAAATGGTGCTGGTGCTCCAGCCATCACACTTAGGTTCCAGGGAATGAGATGGAGGAAAGAGTGAAGAATGGTGTGGCCCTTCCCTTTTAAGACTTCCTGGAACGAACACACACACACACACACACACACTTCTCTGTACATCTCATTGGCTATGCTATAGCCACATGGGCAGGGAGCCTGGGGAACATGCCTTTTAGCTAGCAGCACTGTGGCTTTCTGGCAGGCAAATCTACTATACAAGGGAGTCTGTTAATTGGTGAGCAAGGAGAAGGGTTTTTGGGGACTAACAAGTGGTCTCTCTGACATACTGAAGGCTTTGCAGGCTCCCTTATTTACTGAAGCCGTATAATATGGAGATTAGCAATGCACACACCAGATAGAAACATAAAAAGCACTATTGTAGTGAAGTACGGTAATAGTATTCTATGGAATTTAAGAAAAATCATATAGATTCTCTCTGTCAAAGACTCAGTGATGTCTTCAAACGATTTAATGTCATTCACAGGGAAGGGATAACATATCACACGGTGCTGTAGAGACACCTCACTGAGCCCAGTGGTAGCAAACATTTTCAGTCAATAGGTTTGGACAACGCAACAGACATAAAACCCTCTAACCTGTATTAAATACTAATCCAGTGGCACAAAGGATGAGGAAGGAGGGACACAGAACAAACATCTTGGACAGCAATAAAATTATCTTGCTAAAGAGTTACTCAGAATTAATTAAGACACTGCCACAAGGGGACAATAATTGAATAATTCCCTAAGATGTGAGGAAAGTATTACTGATTGGTACAATCTGGAAATTTATATTAAATACCTTAAAATTCTGCAAGGCTCTGACCCAGCAAATCTATTTCTAGAAATTTGACTTAAGAAAAACAGCCATGGATATACCCAGAGACTTATCCGTGCAGACATTCATCAAAGTTATTTAAAACAGTAAGTGGGAAACAAATCTCTTCAATACCTAATAAAAGAGGACTGGTTAAGTAAATGCTGGTCCATTCATTCTAATGTAGCAATTGCAAATGATATAGTTAAGAAAATTAAGTCATGGAAAAGTCATAATTCTATAAAGTATAAAAAACAGGTTACAAAACAAAACATACAGTATGATCCTGTTTTTTATTTAAAAACCAAAGTACCTATATTACCCTGCACACCCGAATTAAGGCAGCCTTAAATAAAAGATCTCCCATTTTACTGAGAGTACAAAAACAAAAAAATCAAATAGTTTTGCTAACTTGAATTTATAAACCTTCAGGAATGTGATGAAATAATTATCTTATGATATTTACTTCATTTTCATATTTCAAATTACATTCATACAAAATAATAGATCGATTTGTAAATGTTTTGGAATCGTATTTTACAAAAAAATTTTATCCAGATGTTTCACGTTCATCTTCAGAGTCTTCATCATTGTTAGAATCCCTTTTAAGTCACCTAACACCCATGACTGAGATGGAATCTCTGACTTTGTATGATGCTGTCATTGGAAAGTTGATCCCAAGTGAGAAATCAAATCATAACAGTAGTGTTATGATTTGATCTGTATGTGATCTTCACTATGCAACTACTTACAGTAGTTTACAAGATATTTGCAAATGACACTACAAATAAAGGGCTGGTATCCAAGATCTATAAAGAACTTCTCAAACTCAACACTCAAAAAACTAATAACCCAGTCAAGAAATGGGCAGAAGACGTGAACAGACATTTCTCCAAAGAAGACATACAAATGGCCAACAGACACATGAAAAAGTGCTCTTTAAAAAGACTTGCTCTTGATGGCATCCAACCTAGGGTGTGAGGTCATGCTTTCAGGTAGAATGGCTAAATTTCTGTTGACTTTTATCATCTATTTTCAGAGCAAGTCCATCAGGTGACTTCTTTCTACTAGGACATAAAACTTTTACTGATGGAGGTGATTTCAAAATAACGAGTCCTTGCCCAAATAGTACTTTGTTGTTCAAAATAAAATGACAGAATGCCCATTATCGAGAAAATTCATATGAATTTGATCATAAGATGACACCCATTTTTATAATGGGTAGTAGTGGCCAAACAAAACCCACTTCTTGCCTTATATTCAGATGTATTTCATGTACACACAGAGAAAAAAAAAAAAGACTAGAAGGACAATCTCTGTAATACTGTCTGCAACGGTTACTGCTGAAAAAGAGATTACTCTCAGAGATTTAAACTCTCTTCTGTTCGCTTCTATTTTCTAAAGTTTCCTCAGTGAATGAGAATGTCAAAATTGGAAAACAGTATTAAAAATAAAAAAGAAGCAAAAGAAGAAACATATAAATAACACATGGGGCATGAGCAGAGACAGGCTAAGCCAGCCAGGGGGTGTGATTTCAGCTCAAAAACAATTCCTGATTGGTCTGAAATTTGCCACTCTTTCAGGTGACAGTGAGCTGCAAGTTAGTTAAAATGGAGATGTGTTTTCTGGAAAGGTAACTCATTCATCTACTACTAGCCCCACACCCCTTCACGGCAGACTCATTTATCAGATTGGTTTCCATGCCCGGAGACAGTCCAGAGGGAATGAGTCAGTGATAGGGACAGGTCAGTTTTCTGTGAGGAGAGATAATCAGAAAGGTCACCCCTTCTCTCCTAAGAGACGAAGTTCTGATGGCCAGGGAGCCAGGGAGTAAGACTGAGATGGTAAAACGAAGGATAATGCCAGTCCGGAGGCCGTGTAGCCCGCCGTGAAGCAGGCAGCCTCTGCAGGCGGCCTGCCTGGTCCACATCCCACCTCCGCCCATTCTCAGGTGTGCTACCTCGGGTGAGTGACGTACTCTCTCTGTTCCTCAGTCTCCTCGTCTGTGGGATGAGGATGATAACGGTTTCTATTTCAGTGGGTTGTTGTGAGGGAGGCCTAAGTAGTAAGTCCATACGTGTAGAGCACTTGGTATGAGTTCGTAAGTGCTGGTCATTATTACATGCCAGGGGCCACACCCAGTGCTCAGTCAGTTGTCACAACAATCCTGCCAGGTACGTACAGCTACGTCTGTTTTACAGAGGCAGAAACCGAGGCCCTGGGAAATGAAGTGACTTGCATGTTTGTACAGCTACTAAATGGAGAAATGTGCATCCTTTACAAGTGGCAGTCATCCTTGCCTCCTGCTGGCCTCATCTTTGACATGGGATATACCAGCCATTCTTTTCAGTTTCTTCCCACACAGACTGCTGCGGTTGGACCCCTCCTCAACCCTCCCCAGTCTCTCCCTACTTGACAGGACATCGTAGGCAAGGCAGGGCAGCCAGAGGGCCCTTCTAAACCTAGCTCTGATATAATGTCCCAGCTCAAAAAATGATTGACATCTCCCTGCCCTGTTGACCAACAGGAAAAAGGCCAAAGCCTTCGATCCAGCTGGCCCCACCTGTGCCTCCTGGAATCACCTCTCCAACCCTTCCCTCTGCAGCATCCTGATGGTGCTCCTGTGAGCCCCCAGGGACCTTCACGTCCTCTGCCATTGCCCACACTGTCTAGAAGGTGCTTCTCCTCCTAACAGTGTTTTTTTCCATCCTTTATTGAGCAGCTGAAACGTCACTCCCTTTAATAAGCCCCGACTGAAGGTTAACACCACGGGTTGATCAACAAATACTAAGAGCCTACTATGTGTCAGACACTGCTTCGGGCACTTTGGATACAGCACTGAACAAAACCTCTGTCCCACCCTTCTCATTGCTCACAATCTCTCACTCCCCAGCATGCCCCCAATGATATGCTATGGCTTTAATACACACTTTACACAACCCTCTCCTCTGTACAATGTGAATCTTTGGAGAAAAGGGAACCATGTCTCCTCCACCTTTATGTTTTCTGTGTCTGGCAAAGAGCTTGGCACACTAAGCATTTACTAAATATTCGATTGATGAATGATGTCTCCAAAAATCTTCATGCTAGAAAATATTCACCTATCATGACTTTGTGAGCAATTCGATTTGGAAATACAGAGAGGATTCATCTAAAGATATTTTCCCCTTCATTAAAAAATTATGCTTATGGATTACCTTTTGGAAAAAAAACCCATTTGTCACTGGTGTACAACACAAAGGTCTATGTGTTTAGTTCTGGATTCCTAGGACTTTTTACAGTGCTAGGTATTCAGTAGGCACTCAATAAATGTTGAAGGACTGGAGGAAGGAAGGTAGGAAGGGAAGAAGGGAGGAAGGAAGGAGAGAAAAATGAAAATTTGGGTACCAAGAGAAGAGCTGGAAGGGAATGACCATTATCCCTGAGGTAAGTAAGGCACCGGCAGCTGCTAGCAAACATCGGTCTGGCCCCAAAGGAGGAAAGCGGTGCTGGCCAGGAAAGGGAGATCCTGGCTGGGCCTGCCGCACCTGCGGCAGGTTTCACTCCTCAGGCCAGGGGGATACCACTGTTCTGGAATGACAAGCCTGAGAGATTTAAATACTGACTAGGTGAGTAAGCCCCACTGAGGAAAGTAATAAAACCAATTTCTAACAAATACTCTAGAAGCATGATAAATAAATCAGTAAGTCTTCCTGACGTGCTCCATTTGGTGAACTGAGTCTTCTATTCACCTACAATGCAGGTGAGCAAACACCGGCTTTTGAAAAGAAACAGAAACAAACTCATGTTGAAACCTCACAGAGAGCTATCATCCTTGATTTTAAAGCACAGCTGCCAGTAACCAGCCAGAATTTTTACCAACCTACAAATAAAGATCAGAGTAGCAACACTCTTGTAGATGGAATCACCCATAAAAAATGGGTGTACCACCCAGAGATCACAACCTGTCTCTGCTGCTCCCTCAAGCGCTTGCCCCATCCCCCCACCCCCAGTCCCAAACCGAACACACACTGAGGTTACAGTGGTGATTCAAGCTACAAATTCAGGGGAAGAAGAGATTAAATCAGACAATGTATGTGGGAGTGACGAGAGCACGCTGCCTGACACACAGTGGGTCCTCTTTAAATGTTTCTAAAATAAAATAAAAAATGCAGCAAGGGAAAGAACAGCTCATCTAATCTATACTTGGAATTTCTCAAATTACTCATAAGAGCACTTAAAAAATTCCAGAAAGACAGAGTATGCAACCCCTGTCAAAATAGTATTAAGTGCTAAAACACAGACAAAGATAGGTAATTAACAGCTACTAGCTTAGATGAAAATGTCTGCAATCTTGTTTAAGTGCTTGGGTGATAGAAAGCATTAGGAGATAAACTTAGGAAGATGTGGAGGCTGGGGAGTGGAGAGAAAAAAAGGTGTTTAAAAACTAGCACGCAGTCAGCTTTTTACAAAACTAGTTCACACAAAAAACTTAAGTGCAAGACACTTAAAACACAATCAGAGCTCCCTCAGAATGATGGAAATATGCTTGACAAGGTTCCCTGAAGGTCCCTAGAGGGTCTCTTCCTGCAGATATATCCTTTAAAAATGGCAGAGAATGACATTCTCCTAAATATGACTGATGTGCTAGGACTTTAATCAAATCGTTCATATTAAAATATATGACTTCATCATTAAGTCTCCCTCTGACTAATCTGGACCTTTTGATCCACTCAGCTGCAAGGAATGGTAACCCCAAGAAAGAGGGATATCATCTTCCCAAAGGACACAACGGATTTGCATCGAGAGGGAAAACAGCTGGGTTTAAGCAAGAAAAAAGGATAGGGTATAGAAGGCAGCTAGGAGAAACAGGTGGAAAATGACAATGTCCTTGAGCAACTGGCTCAGTCATTTTGTGACCTTTTCTCTTTGACTTCCAACAAATTTTCACCTGTGGAATCAGGAACAAATTATACCTGAATAAGAGTTTGAAGTTAAAACTTTGCTTTAAAAGTTTTACATTAAATTCTAGACTAAGGTACACAGAAAGAGAATTCCAAAAAAAAAAAAAAAAAAGAAAGAAAGAAAGAAAGGTAAAGGATTTTTTAAGATTAAATTTAGGGACAGTGATTTTGGGGTTAAATTTTAGTATGCTGGAAACAATATGTATAAATGACCAAGGACTTACAGAAACACAGAAGTGATGCTATAACACCGTGTTCAACACTAAACCATACATATACTGACCCGGGTCATGACTCTGTGTGTGTGGTGGGGGGAAGGGATTCGGTGATCCTTGTTTTCCAATGGTATCTGCCCTCAAACACTAAAGTTAATGGTTTTACACTGAGGCACTGATTCTGTCACTGACATGGTGTGAAAGTTTTCTAGAATGAGATATAAAGACAGAAGTGTCTAAAATGGCTTTGACTACCCCATGTTCCAAAGCTGATGGTCAACACTTCCAAGACCTTGTTCTAAACTAGATGGCCTTTGATACTTAAAGAGGCAAGTGGCCTCAACACAGAAAGAAATAGAAAACTGAAAAATTAGTAGATGAATTATTTCAACTTGAACAATTAAATACTTGAATATTTCCAGGTAAACCATTTTTGAGTTGCCTTTGTTGTTTCTTAAGCACCTGGGATGGATACTACATTGAGATTTACCAGAAGACTGGATCATGTTCAGTTCACCACTTACTTGTCTTATAATCTGAGAGGGAACAATAAGGAACAATGTACAAAATGAGTTCAAAAAGTGTTTTGGGAATGAAGATTTTAAAAATTTCAAGACTCAAAAAAAAAATAAAAAAAATAAAAATTTCAAGACTCTAAGGCAATGACAGTGGAAGAAATAATAAGGCCTTATATCAAAAGATAGAAGTCAAAGCAAACACACTACAGCTCAGCTTGTTCCCAGTCTCACGCTTCTACTGTGCCTTTAAAAGAAAAAAAAAAAAAGAATTTTTCCCGAAAGGGTAGAGTATGGCAGAAATAGTAAATACCAAACCCAGAAAAAAGAGGAAGTTAGTCTCTTACTACGTAGAAATGGGTGGCGTGCTTTATGTGATATTAAAAATTGCCATAACAAGAATGGGGCAGTAATAAAAATAAATTATTTCCCTTTTTGCAAAGCATGTGAGGGTAGGAAACTGACCCAAACTGCCAGAGAAATGAGGAAGCACCCTTTTCACCCTGTCCTCAGAATGCTATTTTGTAATTTATCCCATCCCTCAGATGCCCTTTCTCTGCCACGTCCCTGCTCTCTGCTCTTCAGCTGTCCTCTCACCAAGCTCCTCAATTAAATTACCTCACGTTTTTTTTCTCTGATCTGCTGTTCACAGCTTGTCACATCACTATACCATAAGCCTCCCCACAAGCTGCTGAAACAGGACACGGAGAGAGCCGTTCGTTTCCCACTTCAGCTGCTCACAGGCGTCCCCGGCTCCCAAGCTCTAACTGCAGCCTCATTGTCCGGAGGGAGCATGCGCGTCTCTACAAGCCTCTTCCCACAGACCCCCAGACCCTTCCGCTACACAGCATATGTATTCACAGCCCTAAAAAAATCACGAAATGTGGCGTGAGCAACCTACTGAAGCAACAACCTATGTCCCAGACGTTCGATTCGCAAAAGTAACAATTGTGCTTGTCCTCATCCTGTTCGACAGGAGAAATGGCAATTTTCTCCTGACCACTGGGGACTACAAGAATCAAGCCGTGCAGTTTCCACAAGGGCTCAGCTTTTTATCTTTTCATTTCTGCAAAATAAATATAATGGTTAATCCTTTGAGTCTGTGAGACATCTTTCACAAAACAGTATTTCAAAAGAACTTTTTCATGAAATATTCCATCTAGAATGGCATGAATTATCCAGAACGGCGATACAAAGAACCTGCGTGCCAAATTAAAGCATTAAATCAAAAGGCCAATAACCGAGAAAAGAGAAAATATTGTTGCAAAATGAGATGAGATTAAAGAAAGAGACACAGATGAGATTCTCCAGTTTGATGAGGCAGAGGTACAGAAAAGGTTCTTCCCAGAGGGTCAACACTTCTGAGAAACAGTGCATTGATTTAAAGGTGGTAATTTAGACGAGGCAGAGGAAGCTAACACAGCCAATAAATAAGAAGAATCGCGCATGAGCCAGGGAGACACCCTATTCAAGGAGAGTTTAAAAAACACAGGAAAATTGGAACCGGATCCACACATGAGTAGAGAAAAGTGCTATCTCTCTCTCTTTTCCTTTCATTTCCGCCCCCCCCCCCCCCAAGTAGAACTACTGGTCCCATGAGGAACCAGGTGTTCAAAGCTTCATGTCCCCTGAGGGGAGAAGATAGATTCATAATTTCAGGAGAGTAATTTGACAATATGTTACCAAAACTTTGAAAATGTTCATCCCTTTGGTCTGGTAATCCCATTTCAAGGATGTGGGAAAAGTTGTATGTGTGAGGTTGCTATTTGCTGCTCTCTTTATAATCTTCTGCCTTGTTTATAGTAGTGGAAAAAAGCAGAAACAATCTCGATGCCCAGTGATAAATCAGAATACATCCGTATGTGGCATTCTAGACAGACACTTGAAATGATGCTGTAGAGGGATGTTTTAGTGACAAGAAACTATTGTTTCTTGTCACTAAAACAACTTTCTCAAGAAACTAATAACATTTAAGAAGGATGTTACCAAAAAGTGGGAGTGTAATGACTAAGTTTTTGTTTCACACACACAGCCCCCATCCACACTTAGGATTGTAAGATACATTCAGGATGCACACAGTCGTGATGGCAATATTGTGAGTGCTTTAATTTTTTTCTTATATGCTTCTTTTTGAAAATATCTTTAAAAAAATATAGTATTTTTTGATAAAGAGAAAAACCAATAAAAAACTTTTTTAAAGGAACAAAATCAGGGGGTGGTCTTGTGTACAGAAACCTATCAAATGCCAGGGCTGTAAGGGCCTTGAGCTCCCTGACTCACCATCTTAATTTGACAGATGAGAAACCAAACATACATACAGAACAGGAGGGTTCTGACCTCAGAAACGCTCGGGAAAGGAATTAAGCTAGTCACAGCAAGAGAGGGAAAACAGGCTGCTGAAAGGTTGCTCCAGCAGGGCTGAATAGGTAAATACAACAGAAGGGATAAGCATGTATGATTTGGGAAGGGAGGGGGTGTTCAAGAGAGTTGAGAGTCTCAGGAGATGCTCAGTTTTGGAACGCTAATGAATGGGAAATTAAGGAAATTAGGAGATAGTGTAAGGAGCAGGGAACTAACATTTTTTCAGCACCTCCATGTAAATGGCTCATGTTAATTCATGTAATCCTCTAAATAACTCAGAAAATACCAGTACTCCCATTTTACAGATCAGGACACTGAAGTTCAAATAACTTGCACTGGTCAAAGATGTAGCAAGTAACAGAGCTATGATTTGCTCTCAGGATGGAGTCCCAAGTCCTTCCCCTTTTTAGCACCCGTGCATGAGAGCAGGGGTGGGGGGGCAGGGGAAGAAGGAGCAAGAGAATCTTAAGTAGGCTCCATGCCCAGTGGGCAGCCTGATGCAAGGCTTGATATCACAACCCTGAGATCATGACCTGAGCCAAAATCAAGAGTCAGACACTTAACCAATTGAGCCACCCGGGTGACCCTGTACGTGCTACTTATTAACTGAGGCAGCTGGAGATGCAATTGCATCAGTCTCAATTGGTAAGTCAATAACATGGGGGATGCCCACAGTATGGCCAGCACAGACTAACCACTCAAAGTGATATATTCATGAAACTCAAAAAGGCCAGCTCCCCCTGACCATGGCAATGGGATGGAAAGAAAGAGTGGTGTTTCAAAAATCTCATTTCTGGATATATAGACACCTGAATGTCTCTTAATCCTGCCCTTACAGATATGAAGACACCTGTGCTCCTTTCCTTTCAATACGCCCTTCAGAGTTCCCATTAGAGTTGTCCTTGAATCACCAGGAGTGCGCAGTTGCAGCCTTAGCGGTGACCTTATAAATATATATATATATATATATATATATATATATATATATATATATATATAACAGCAGCGCTAGCTTGGCTATTATTTGGAGGAGAACATACCTTCATACTACAATACCTTTTCTCTTTTGGCCTGGGAAATGGATGGCAGACAGTACAGATGCCATTAAATGGGAGATCTTAACCACCTATTGCAGAGACCAAGACATGATCACTCTCTTTCAAGCCCTAAAGCACTTTCCTCGTTGCAGGCTTAGTGGAAACATTAGGTCTTCTCATCCTTTTCTTATTGCTCTGATCATCTCAGAAGGGTCTGATCTGATTAGGACCACAGCCTTCTCTGCAGTTATCCCTGACTGTAGTGATTGGCAACCAAGCCTACAGGTTTAGTTCAAAGTAAGTCCTATTAGTAAAACAGACTTTTTTAAAAAATAAAAGAGTATCATGTTGCACCCCCCTGCATGTTAGTTCTTCAGTACTTTTAGCTTTGGTGCACTTCTAAATGGTAGCTACTAGCCACGTGTGACTATTCAAATTTAAATTGAGTGAAGCTAACCATTGAGTTCCTCAGTCACACTAGCCATATTACAGATGCTCAAGAGCCTCAGACGGTTAGCAGCCATGGTACTGGACAGCACCGACATAAAACATTTCCACAACTGCGGCAAGTGCTACCGAGCAATGCTGCCACACGGCAATGGGCCAACTCGGAACCACTTACTGAGTTCTTATGTGCCAGGCACTGTTCTAAACTTTTTAAATGTATCAGCTCATTTACTACTCACTATGATTCCATGAGTGATGTAGGGCTTGTTATTGTTCCCATAACACAGATGAGCAAACTGAGGCACAGAGTGATTAAATGACCTCTGATCCGTCTCTCTCCTACCACATCAAACCCACAGACCTTTCCTGTGCCGTGCCTCTCGTACCTATGGCAGGGTTTGTCATCAGAGATGCCATATACTCATTTAGGTTCTTACCGGACAACTGCTGTACCCTCCTAACTGCTCTATTTCAACTATCCTTCTCCAACATCAGCAGGATCAAATACTTAAAAATTTTATTTTGTAGCAGATAAATCCTCAATGGAGTCCATTGAATTACAGTCAAATTCTTCAAAGCAGTTTTCAAAGTCGCCTACAAGATGGTTCCAGTTTTTCTTTCTCATCTTATCCTTATTTAATATCTAACACTTATCAATAACTAGAGCCACTGTGTTAGTTCAGGTCTCCCGGAAAGCAGACACTACCATGGGATTAGATATGCAAGAGGTTTCTTGGAGAAGGGAGCAGGAGTGGACCGAGAAAACGTGTAGACTAAGATGTAGGTCCAACCCTGTGGAGCAGAGGAGGGAGGAAGGGGGACAGGGTGGGAAGCGTCTCAGAATGCAGCACAGTTCCAAGAAAGGTCTAGCTGTGCAAGTGGAGAGTTCTTGAGCCAAAGCTGGTCAAGGGAGGCTCCCTTGTCTTGCTGGAATGGACATGCCTTAGCACCTTCACTGTGCACAATCACTGGCTGGGAGCAGGGGAAGCGTGGCTGTGGTGCCAAAGCATGGTGGGTCCAGAAGGGTTGCTGCTGGGGACCTCAGTCAGTTTTGCTCCCGACAGCAGGAAAGCAGAGTGGTACACTTTCACAGCCACCACAGCCACTGTACAATTTACCATTTAACTGGGATATCTCTTTTTCAAGATTCATCTATTTATTTGAGAGGGGAGAGAGAGAGAGAGAAAGAGAGCCCATGCGGGGGCAGGGGCTGGGGCAGAGAGAGAAGGAGAATCTCAAGCAGACTCCCAGCCTGACGCGGGGCTCGATCGCACGACCCTGAGATCAAGACCTGAGTTGAAATCAAGAGCCTGATGCCTAACCAACTGAGCCACCCACGCGCCCCTAACTAGGATACCTTTAAGAGTGGCAGCAGATGCCATTAATAATTAGACTGGACAACAGGTGAAACCAGGGATGATCCTAGGCAAACTGGAATTTACGGTCACCCTACAATAACTTACGCATCGAAGAGCCTACTGAATGTTCATCAGCACAGATCATTCCACTTTTGGGCATTCTTTCAGCCTGGAACTGCTTTATAACCCAAACTGTGGCTACAGAAATCTTAGGCATCTCTTAAAACTGACCTCAAATGGTATCTTCTGGACGTCATCTTGTCCCTTTGGAATCACTTCATGTGTACCTTTCCTAAAATTTTGCTCCATTCTGGTTATGTACTTAAACTGCTTTGAATTTTCTCACTCCTGTCATCAAACAGCAAGGTCCCTAAGGGTAGGGACAATGTTTTTCAGTTTTTTTCTCCCTTTCGTGACTAGCACAACGTCTTGCACATACAGTGGGCACCAAAAGAAGGTGTATTCTTAATTCTGCAGAGTGCTCTGACATGAGCTTTCTTAGAACTCTTCTGTTTTAAACAAATATATATGTCATCTTGTATTTCTTGAATGTCATTTTTTTCTGTCTTTATAGTTCAGAGAATTCAAATATCAGCCAACCTTGGTGAATGAATTCCTTTATGACTTGCTAATTACTTTGTCCTTTTTTCTGCTCAAAGCCTACATTGAATTACTTCAACTTCACCTCAGAGGGACTAAAAAATTGCTGAATATACTTTGCACTTTAAACAATAAAGTTACTAATGGCATTTTAGCAAGAACACCCATTATTTTCTTTGCAGCAATACATCAGCATTTTATCTGTTATAAATTGCTTGGTCAGCATCAAATGGCTTCAGAGTAAATCTCTTTCTCCTTTCCACCTCTGCTGTCTATGATAAAGAAAGGAGGCAGAAGGTAACTCTGTGTTCTGCATTCCCAGGCATATCATTTTCATGCTGTAGGACTCTGTAATTTATTTCTAGTGATAAACCTCTTGTAGTCCTATGCTGGATGATGCTTGCAAATGTCCAAATACACATACTCTTCTACATTAATGCCAAAATGAAGGGGCTTCCAGGTGAAGGGCTTAGGGACCACACATAGTAGAATTTTGATGCCTATTACAGATTTTAGTAACAGGGCAGCTGTAAAAATAAACAGCAGTGTTCTAACAATTAGACTATTTTTTTCAACCCCGCCTCCAGATACGGTTATAAATACCATAGAGACATTAGATGGGACACAGAATTATCTCTTTAAGATTAGGCTATTCTATCTTCACATTTCGTTCTTTTTTTTTTTTTTGCCATAAAGGAAGAAATTTTTATTTATTTTTATAATTTTTTTACTATGTTATGTTAGTCACCATACATTACACCATTAGTTTTTGATGTAGTGTTCCATGATTCATTGTTTGTGTATAACATCCAGTGCTCCATGCAATAAGTGCCCTCCTTAATACTCCTTAACACCATCACTGGGCTAACCCATCGCCTCACCCCACTCCCTTCTGTAATCCTCAGTTTGATTCCTGGAGTCCATAGTCTCTCATGGTTCATCTTCACATTTCTAAGAAACCTACCTAGTAAGTTCTACTTTTTAAAAATCCCTTGCATTGACATTTTCTCAACTCTATGATGTATCCATTTTTGTACTTCTGAACACAGCACAATATCAAAGTAGGTGCCTAATAAATATTTAAGTGACTGAGTTAATAGATGAATGCTTTTCATTTAGTCTGCTGAATATTAGTTAACAGTATTATTCACTCATCAAAACTAAATACTACTATGTCATCTACAGTTATTATAAGCTGGTCCCTCTTCTCTATTTTAAATTATACTGATATTTGAGAGTTATGCTTACTGTCAGTTACAGTACTCACATTTCAAATATATGGAGGACTTTATGAATATTATTATGAATAATGGTGATTAGTTGCTTTTAATATCCTAGGCAGTGTGAGAAAAAATAGACTTAAGCTAGAGCATGAGAGATTTAAGTTAGATAAGAGTGTTCTGGCATCAAATCTAATTAAACACTAGAGTGGATTAATGAAGGAAGTCATGAAATCTTCCTTCTTAGAAGTCTTTAAAAATAAGATGGAACCTCATCAATACATACATCATTAAGTATGCCCCCATATAAAGATGGAGGAATTGGTTTCAATATTCTCTGAATGACAGGTATACTTATTACAGGTATATATAAAATAATTTTCTGGAGCATGGACATTCACATAAAATATTGGTATCAATTCATAATCAAAGACATGAATCATGTGCCAAAGAAGTGACTTCTGGTTCTAGTCTCCCATTCCTCATGTGACTTTGGGGCAAGCCATTTTACCTCTAAGGTAAAGATTCTTTTTCAATTAAATAGGAATAATCCTAATTCTGAGTATCTACTCTTCAAAATAAACTATGTGACATCTTGTTGGGTGAGTTACACCCAAATAAATAAGCAGTAGGGATACAATTCCTACAATTTAAGATTATTTCAATACTACATCCTCATTTTATTGTCCTGAAGCAAATTATACTAAGTATACAAAGAACAATATTTATCATACTGGTAACTATTAGAAAAGAAATACTAACAGAGAAATTTTAGATTGTGGCAATTAAGTGAAAAGCAACCTGACACAGGATTTATCTTTAAAATCCATGTGCTTTAATGTATTTATACCAATCTCTTTCCATGTTGATATTCTTATTGTGGAACTTTATCATTATACCACACATAAATCTATCATTTCTTTAAATTTAAATTTTTTTTTTTTGCTCAGGCAGAACTTGAATGATCCCTATAAATCTAGGCTACGTGTCTGCTGCCTTTGTTTTTCATAGACCTCCACCATAACTAAGAAATGCAGGGTCTTAAATAAATATCATCTGAAGTGCCTACTTTTTTGGTAGCAGAAACTTCAGAGTTCCTTTATCCATTTCTTTAAAAAAAACTTTTTTAAAGATGTATTTATTTATATATTTAGAGAGAGAGAGCCTGCACCAGCTGGGGGCAGAGGAAGAGGGAGAGAGGAAGACACCCCACTGAGCGCGGAGCCCCATGCGGGGCTCAATCTCATGACCCCAAGATCATGACCTGAGATGAAACCAAGAGTCAGACGCTCAACTGCCTGAGCCCCCCAGGCACCCCTGAATCTATCATTTCAAAATTCCCAGGCATTGAGCAAATGAAAACGAACACTCCCTTCATGTTATGGAATTTAGAGAAAATAATGCTTTCTTAACCACTGGCGTATATTTTCCTCCTCAAGGCTGACAACTTTTGAAAAAATCACGGTGCAGACTATGCAATTTATGCTTAAAGTGTCGTAACTGCTTTTGTGTTAGGATTCATATTACAAGAAAATTCACATATACTGCCTTTTTTACTGCTTGGATATTGATCTATTTTGATTGTGGCCACTGGATGCTATACAGCCTAGAAAGAACATATAATTCCATTCTCCGTCTCTTAAAATAAGAGACTTTGGGCTACAACATGTTTTTCCCAACAGCCCACCTCCTCACTCAGAGATGCCAATACCAAAGCAGTAGTTCAGGTGGGAGTGCGGGAGGAAATCACCAGAGCTATTTGCAGCGTACAATCACAGGTTCCAGTGGAAGAAATGTGTTACAAGTTGGGAGAATGTGAGTTATAAAGCATACAGGGGAGGAGTAACAGTGAAATGAATAAAATAAACACATGGGGGACAATTAAATAAGGATAAAGGGTATAGAAGTGGAAGAGCCCAACCACATCAAAAGATCAACTTTTAGGAGAAGGGCAGTGAATCATGTCGTGAAGAACATCAGAAGTAGAAGCCATGCTGAAGGCCATTTGGAGACTAATCTCCCTTTACAAATGAGGAAATGGGCCTAATGAGAGTACGTGACTTTCTCAGGGTCACCCTACCCTAGGAAGTGACAAGTGCAATGCACAATTCAGAATAATGAATGGCCGGTTCAGAGCCTGAAGATCTTGCAGGGAGCCAGGGTAGCTCTGCAGGACCTTCTCTCCAAGTGTCCTAGCCTTGTTCCTTGGGATCACCACACTTTGAATCTAGTGAGTGATGGGGAATGATAGGTGAAGAACAAAAGGACATCTGTCAATGCTTGGAATGTATTCATTCTGATGGCCCTAGCTCCAGACTACCTTTTGAATAGCATAATCCTAGTCAGTTCTGGACAGGAGGCAAAACAAGGGTTATTTTGACATGGTTCTGCCCATGGAGAGAGACCCACTGAGAGCCTTTAGTGTATAGGCTCAGACAATGGGAAAAGCCATGCTGGCTCCTCCCAAGGCTCAGCTACTTCAGGGAGAAAACAAAGGCAGCATGCAGAAAAGGGGAGGACAGATGAGCCAGAGAGGAAAAGGGTACATGCATACAAAACCCCAGAACTTGCAAGAAGCTCATCTATGCCTCAGGCACACAGCAGACATAGGGAAAGGGGGCACTGGCAAGGAGATCATACTACAAGGCTGTTCTGAGAAGGGTTGTCTGTGATCTGTAATTTATATGGATATAATAAACTCCATGCCTAAGATACAAAAGCCCCAAACAACCACTACCAAAACACAAAACACGTGTTTAAAGGGGAAAATTACCCACAACGTTAGGTTCTTCCACATGGCTGGACCAGGAGGGTTGCAAAATACATCATTGTTATGGGCTGGAAAGCCAACTAGGGGAGCCCTCTTAGGACTTTTAAAGGGAAACCTTCTGGATGAACCTCTTGGTCTTAGAAGAAAGACAGTTATATTTAACTATAAACACATGGCAGTAGGTGTCAGAAACATGCTCCATTTGAAGACTATATAAAATAAATATTATTTTTGGAAAAGGAAACTAAACCAAGAATAGATAACCTGAGAATGCCAGACGGGCCTAGTGCACCTTGCCATGTTTTCTCAAGCATTTCGCACTTAGATTTAGCCTTCAGCTGAACTGCACTCACTTCAGCAATCTTTAATTTATGCAGATGATTCATTTGCAATATGAAATCATTACAACCCTGCAACAACAACAGACTAGAAACACAGGAGGCCTGCTCTGACCACCTAATTTAAAACTGCAACCTCTCCCCCCTCCCCAAACTGACATTCCTCTTATCTTGCTCTACTTTTTTCTTCTTTTTAAAGCAGTTTTCATCTTCTAACATACGATAACTTGCCTATTTGTTTAGTGCTTATTTTCTGTTCTCCCCCAATAGGATATAAGCTCCAAGAGGACAGGAATTTCTGTATGTTTTGTTCACAGATGTATCCCATGCACCTAGAACAATGTGTGGCACACACTGGGTGTGCAAAAATGCTGGCTGATGAATCAGAACAAGACATGGATGAGCTGTCAATACTGGATAAAGCCCCTTTCTCAGGTAACAATGAAGTGCCTCATTGGTAACAATAAAGAGTATATATTTTCCAGTAGAAATCACCAAAGTTAAAAATAAATCAAATTCAGTGGGCCAGTTCTGCTATCAGAAGAAGGAGGTGATTCTCTCTAAAGGTTCCGGGGAAGTGATCCCAGCATATGTGGGTCCAAGTTGATGACCTGTTCCTGCATATCTTTGGGTGTAAGGAGGGAAACTTAGCTAAGTACTGAGCGGTGGGAAAAGACACCCCACAAGAGTTTGTCTTTGGTAACTTTATAATATTAATACTTTTGTGTGGCACTTCCCTGGGCATAAGAAATGCTTTCACAGTATCTCACTCTACCTTAAAGCAGGTAGGATTATTTTCTGAACCTTGGAGAGTGTGTTACTTGCCCAGGGTGGTAGGCCAAAGCGGATCATTCCTAGCTTGGTTTAAGAAAGCAAGTACAAATTCAGTATATTTTTTCACATGGCATGGCTAAAATTATTACTCTCAAAGATTGCTTAACTAGCTGCCTACCTCCTGTGGTTTATTACCAGGAGAGAGTTTTAGAGAAAGGAGTGATTGCCTGGTCTTCACGGCCAAAGTGCCGGGAGATCAAGTAAATAATGAGAGGGAACTCTGAAGTTTCTGCTACCAAAAAAGTAGGCACTTCAGATGATATTTATTTAAGACCCTGCATTTCTTAGTTATGGTGGAGGTCTATGAAAAACAAAGGCAGCAGACACGTAGCCTAGATTTATAGGGATCATTCAAGTTCTGCCTGAGCAAAAAAAAAAAAAAAAAATGCTAAGAAACAAACAAAACTCCCCTCTTACATAGAAACTATTCCATAACAATGGAGGAGGGATCCAGAACACAACTCACCAAAATGCAGAAAAGACATAGAACGCATGGAGTGGGCAGGTCTTGAGAATTTTATCCCCACACAAGGAGAAATTGTGCAGTATCCAGACAGAAGAGATGGTATATGGTAGCTGTGGAGCATTAGCAACCAAAGGGGATGAATCAGCTCAGCGTCTGAAAACACCTACAGGTTCTGTCAAACCTGCCCGCAGTCTTCAAGAGCTTCAAGGCTCACAAACAGGAAATTGCTGGGTATGACTTAATCTGACTCTCAACCTCCTCAGAGAAGAGTTTGCCCCAAAAAGTTATGCACAAAGTACGGAGCCAAAAGGTGAGGGGTGAAGAAGAATGTGAGTTCAAGTTCAGAGTATGGGCATTTAGTAGAAGGAAACAATTTTTGGGGAGCTTGGGTGGCTCAGTCGGTTAAGCGCCTGCCTTTGGCTCAGGTCATGATCTCAGGGTCCTGGAATCGAGTCTCGCATTGGGCTCCCTGCTCAGTGCGAGTCTGCTTCTCCCTCTCCCTCTGCCTCTCCCCCCAGCTTGTGCGTGCTCCCTCTTTCAAATAAATAAAATATTTTTTTTTTTTAAAAAAGAAGGAAACAATTTTCAAAATATATAGGAGTTACTTTGGATTTCAGCACCAGGTTCAGTACTGGTCAACATCTTCACTAGTAGCCCAACGCTTTATAGAAATGGAGAGAGAAAACCGAATTACAAAGGGACTTGTGAAGACGTGAGATTAAGTCGTTCATTGATTCATGTGTTCATTCATTCATGACATTCTGTTTCAGGATATTTTCAGGAACAGAAGACTGAATTGACCTAAACAAATAAGAGAGTTCATTATCTCACACAACAGAGTTGCCTGGAGGTAGGACTGTCCCAGGACCAGTTTATTTACAGCACCTCAGCAACATCATTAGGAACCCAACTTCTTGCCATCTTTCTGTCTATTTTGATTTGCCTAGACTAACCAAAAATTCACCCCCTGGATCAAGAACTGGGGTTGAGACTTGGGCCAGGTGGGCCCCAGAGATAACTGTAGATGGTTGCTCAACAATATTCACTGAGCACCTCGGATGTGTCCTTTCCTGTACTGGTCACTGGAAACATGGAAAAAAGGAACCACCTGCCCATGGGAGTTTAGAGATTAATAGGTGAGACAGGCATTAATGAAATAACCATAAAAATAACAAGAAAAGAGACTGCCGTAAGTGCTATGCTGAAAAGGTATGTGGTGCCCTAAAAGCAGAACAGGGGGATTTGGGTTAATGAGGGGGAGAGGAGGAGGCCCTGAAGAAGGGACCCTGGAGCTGCTGGGATTGGGGGATGGAGAAACACTGCAGACTGAGGGAGCAAAGGGAGTGGCCAAGGGGAAGGAAGGCATATGGCACATCCAAAAACCATCCCCAGATGGAGGACACACAGGGAGGGTAAGCGAGGAGCAAAAGGAAGCTCAGAAGGTTCACAGGAGCCAGACTCTATGAGTTATATACAATGGAAGAAAATATTAACAAATGCATATTTTTAAACTTTTAAAATCTTAGACCTTTTTGCTCACATTGAGTTTGACACAAAACAGGGCTCTCAAATGTCCTAGTGCACAGATGCTCTGAGAATGTCAAATGGCCATTCCCTGTCCTTTCAAAATGAATACTTCTGGTCACTTCAGGTAAGAGTATACCACAAGAAGAAAGCTGGGTGTGGGGCTGGGGAGGCAAGGCATGGGTAGACTTGGAACCTGGGTTGAAAGATGAAACCTCACAGTTGTAACTGATTGGGAAAGGAAGGAATTCATGAAAGAGGTGGGGCTAGGAAAAGGATGTAGAGAGAGGCTGTGACTCTGAGACAGGGTTGAATGGGATCGGGGACCTGGACAGGGGTTCCTGGTATATGGTGACAAGATAGGGTGCTTGAGCTAGGGGGTGCAGGAAGACCCAGAAGCACAGTGAATAGAGAGACCCCTCTGGAGGGGCAATCTTATCCCGGCCCCGGCCTCACACCTTTGGGGAGGTAACAAGAGTGAGACTGCAAAATTCAGTCCACTTCTGTGCTTTCTGGGGTGTGGCTTGCTTACTTACCAAGAGATTACACAGAAATTACTCAAGGTAAAGTGCCACAGAGTCCTCTCTCAGCAAATGAAAATACGTTTGAGGAATAAACAACACTACCACTTCCTTATGGGGCCAAAAAATATTACCTCCTTCTCCAGTTTCTTATCACTATAAATGAACTCATAATCTCTCAATAGCTGAGTATAAATGGTCTAATTAACCATCTTTTGCCCTTCAAATACTTAAGAATTTCCATGGTGACTAACCATGCATTTCTTCTACCACATGGATGAGCATCTAACTAAAAGGATTCTCGTCCTCCAAAGCAGACATTTAAAGTGTGACAAAGTCATCTTAGAGAAACTTGGCCCTTTGGAAATGAGATAACTAATTACCCAGTGAAAAGGCAGTCTTTTTCCACTGAGAAATCAGCTACGTGGTCTAGCAGAATGAAAGGCATGGACCATGGCAAATCAGGTTCGCAAAAACAGTAAACAAAACAAGCCACAGAACAATTAACACATGTGGAAAAAGCAAAACGGCACCAGCCACACAGCTGATTTGATTTTAAGAAAACTGAATCTGTGTTTCAGAAAGAAAAAAAAAGAGTGAAAATACACAAAAGAAACAAAACACCCTAAAAGCACAGACAACTAAAAGCCAAGTAAAACTCATACACACAGACCTCACAGACTCCACAAATTACTTTGAATTATCTACAAGCTTAGGAAATGGCCCTTATACATGTATTTTATCATTCAGGAATAGAGCCCATGTCTCTTCCAGAATCCCACTGCTAACAAACACAAAGCAGTGAACCATGGAGACGGTCTTCCTTTCAAAATAGGGACATAACCTATTTTCTCTACATCAGATGTAGCTGTAACTGAGAACCTATACATACTGTAGTAACACAGAGAAAAGGAAATGGATGGTGAAAGCAAACTGAATTCAGTGAGCTAGCAACATTGTAACGTACATTGCTGGGAAGGGGACAGAGATGGAGACAGACGGAACACACACGCTGGCTACTTTGTTCCTTTTTAGTTTTATCAAATTACATTATATATTGTGACTTTCGCCCTAAGAAGCATGAAAAATTGACAATAAAACGTTATCCTAATGGAAACGGTGGGTCTTTGGTTAAGTGTCTGGCACAAAAAGAATCAATTTTTTTCGACAAACCTTCAAACAAAAGTGTATGTGCTCTTGACATCTGCAGATGAGCTAGTTTCCTCTTCTTCAAAACTCAAAGCTTCTCTAAATTAAACAGGAGCTTGTTTTTGGTATCTGTAAAATGTATGTGGATAAAATTCAAAGTTTTAGAAAGGGAGTTGCCATAGAAACACACAACTCCCTAAAAGAGCAGTCCGTCGCCTCTTCAGGGAGCCCGTCATCACAGATATTTATTCAGTGCTACACACAATGCATAAAGAGCAGTCGGAATACACACACTGGACAAATACACAAATTAAATAAATCAAGCACTTTTAAGTGAGGGATGATGAGCCCATTTGTATGTGTGTGGTGGTGGGGGGAGGTATCATGTGAGCTGAACCCTGTGGTAGAGCTGAAACGCAGCCATCATAAAAAGATTCATTTAAAACACAATTCTGCAACAATCTGGGCATTGCACCCAGTTATCATTATGGACTGTTTTCTGTGAATTCTTTTAAGATGTGGATGTAAGAACTAGAAGCAGCACTTACAAAAAAAGCTTTATTTTTACTAGCAGAGTAGACTCAAGCTAAAAATAAATTCAATGGGAATTTTATACTGCAGACTTTTAAAAAACATAGTGTCAGTATACCTAGACAAACATCATCTCTTTATTCGAAGCTTCTGTGCAGCATTCCAAAAAGGCCACCTGATTCCCAGCCAGATTACAGTTCTTCAGACTTGGTCTCTCTTGAGACAAAGGAAGCTCATGGAGGTAACATCTAAGTTGGAGCCTTGAATCAAACAACTTATTGGTCCTTAAAGGATTTCTGTTCTCAGGAGTTCATTTCACCAGAAGAGGACAAATTATCACATAGCCCTTTGACAATGGGATGGTCCTAACTGGGAAGAAACAAAATAAATATCTTTGAGGGGCTGTGTCCCCAAAAAACCTACAATGAAAGTTTGGAACATGATTTGTATGAAAATGTGAACTTTTCTGCAGCTGTATTCATCTGTGATCAGTACTAATGATTTGCAAATCATATCAATGCCCCTAATAATGATAAATTTCTAAGGAAACACATGGATTCCATAAATGTTAAATATTTAATCCTTGGTAGGTAAATTATAGCTACTGTTAATCAAAACTTACAAATGGAAAGACTGATACCATCACTCATGATTTGCCCCAAATCGCAAATGACCAACTTCTGAATTTATTTTCAGTAAATACAAACAATAAAGTACACATGTGCTCATTTACAAAGCATCATGATTAGCACAGTTATCCAAATGATTAAAAAGTCAACTGAGGGCTGACTCAAAAACCAATCAAGTTAAATCTCGGTAACATTGGCACTATTCTAAAAAAAAAAAAAAAAGATCAGAATGATTAAAATCTCACCCTTCAATTGCTAGAAGCAACAGATGAAAATCCACTAATGGTTAGTGGACCAGAGTGCCAACCATTCATGGATCACTCTGAAACCATTTGAAGGCATTGTGCAACTAGGCAATGGTAACAATTAGCATCTGGGTGGTGGTTACAGGTCTGAAAATGTGTACTGGAAGAAGTGAAGCATCTGGCCAGATAAATTTACTCACCTGGACTTCATAGTATGAGTACTCTGACTTCTACTCACCCTTTAAGATTCAGAACAACCAGGAGCTCCTTAGGGAAGCTTCTCTGAGCCTGGGGCTCAGCTCAGGGACACTGCTCCAAAAGATTTCCTGAATCCCTACTACAGCACTGTCTCATTAATTTTCAGACACTGGCTTTCTCAAAAGTTTCCTGATTCCATCACAGACTTCTTAAGGGTAGTGAACATATCGGTCTTGCTCACCTCAGGAACCCAGAACTGGTGAAACTCAATAAATGTTTGCTGAATGAATGAATGAGTGTAGTGTGGATTTATTTAAGTTACTGATGCTCTTATCGATCAGAATTTTTATTAATTTGGTGAAGATCTGATAAAAATGGTGTGGGTTAAAGGATATAATATTCCTCGTTATCTCAAAAAATTCAGAGACCAGAGATCTGTTAATATGGATTTTCATTTCCTTAGGATAAGAAAGCAAAGAATGATCATAGTATGCTGTACTTAGAACCTGGATGGTTAAGGACCTATCCACATATCATTGAAGCTGCCCATTCTTTTATTTTGAAGCAAAACTGCTCTGGGCTTGACAGATGGTTACATAACCACAGTATACTTTTTGGCACATTTCTTAAATCTGTAAACATGTCCAGTGCTCTGAAAGCAGAAACTGTAGTTGTTTTTTTAAATAAAAAATAATAGGGGTGCCTGGGTGGCTCAGTCGGTTAAGCGTCTGTCTTTGGCTCAGGTCATGATCGGAGAGTCCTGGGATGGAGGCCAGTGTTGGGCTCCCTGCTCAGCGGGGAGCCTGCTTCTTCCTCTCCCTTTGCCCCTCCCCCTGGCTCCTGCTCCCTCCCTCTCCTTCTCTCTCTCAAACAAATAAATAAAATCTTTAAACAATAACAAAAAGAATGAAAGATCACCATGTTGGTTAAATAAAAATTACTGATATGGCCTCCAAATTCTAAGTTCCTGAGAAGCTTATTTTTCTTAAGTACGCCAGTCACAAATAAAGGCAGAAAGTCACCTCTCTCTTAATGTAATCAACTTCTCTAAAGATGACATACATACACACCAGGCTTTGGGAGAATTCTCTAGGGGGGATTTAAAAGGAAGTATCTGGTGGAAGCAGAGGGTCACATGGAGACTTCCAACAGATATTCTCCATCTACAAAAGAAGGGAAGGGCCTCCATGCTGCAACTGTTTGATAAACATATCACAGCGGCCTTTTTATTTCTTCTGATATAAGTGAAAATGGCTTTTTAGTGCTGTGTGTTGAAAGCAACAGGTAAAGGCAATGAAGCAATAAGTATTTACAATACAGATTTAATATTTCTATACCAAAATTTCTGAGATTTTCTGCCTTAAGCAGGATTATCCTGCTTAACATCTTGTCTCACTAATTTTTACTTCAATTTTGAAAAGAGTTAAGTGTGAATGCCTAGAAGAATCCATTCACCTTTTCAGAATCAGCTAAGCACCAATTTTTCAAACAGCTTTAATCTGGAGTCCTGTTTTAATAAGACTTTATAAAATTGAGGGGTGCCTGGGTGGCTCAGTCGGTTAAGTGTCTGCCTTCAGCTCAGGTCATGGTCTCGGGGTCCTGGGATTGAGCTCCTCATCAGGCTCTCTTCTTGGCGAGGACTCTGCTTCTCCCTCTCCCTCTATGCACTCTCTCTCTCTCTCTCTCACTCTCTCTCAAATAAATAAATAAATAATCTTAAAAAATTATAAAATTGAGTTGTTTAAAAATTTTATAAATTAAGATCAAAGGTATCTACATTTTTAAAAAAAGTAATACCCTCACACACAAAAAGTAATACATATTACCTAATATAATACACATTACATAATTACATGTGAAATTACAAAAAATCTTAGCCATTCATGATAACTCAGGAATGAGCCTTTCCATACAGCTTCATTTCTCAGAGAGCTGAGGGGCTCCAGAGTTTTCTTAAAATAGAAATATTTCCAAAACGTACCATGTATCTTTGAGTCTCCATGATCAGAACCTAAGCACATAATATACCTTTTTTTCCCGATAACTTATATTTGAAAATACCAGCTCATAGGTATAAATTGAATGTAGTTCAAAATGTGATACATACGTGGTCACAGATGAAAATACATGTGTTGAGGACCATGTAACAGGAAGGATCCCATTTGACCCCCAAATCTGTCCTCTCAAAAAAATATTTTTAAAGATTTTATTTATTTGAGAGAGAGAGAGAGCATAAGCAGGGGGAGCTGCAGGCAGAGGGAGAAGCAGGCTTCCCACTGAGCAGGGAGCCCGATGTGGGACTCGGATCCCAGGACTCAGGGATCATGACCTGAGCCGAAGGCAGATGCTTAACCGACTGAGCCACCCCAGGCGTCTCCTCTCAAAAATATTCTGATATCAACTTCTATTTTGATCATTTGCCTCTCTTTACAGAGGCAGGGTGAAAGCTACGCAGTGTAGGATGACTTTCTGGAGGAGTACAGTGTTGTTTTGAAAAACTAGTTAGGAACGAAAGGCTACAGAAGTTTCCTGACAAATGGTTTTTCTGTTCTCTAAGTGGGTATCTGCTTCGATGTTGCTATCAGCTACCTATGACTTTAGCTGGAGCTTCAGCCTGTAGAGGCTCCCACGAGCTCTGGGCCAGTATGGACTTCCCCAGCTTTCTCACTGGCACTAAGTTTATTCAATGGTTCGGGGAGAGGAACACCTTTGACAGGTTCACAGGTGTGGGAGTTCTCCAATGCTTCACTTCTTTTTGCTGAGGTATTCTTACAAACTGTTCATAGAATGAAATTAGTGCAATCTCTTTGAATCTCTTTGAAAGGACAATTTGGTGCACTCTCTCTCTGGATATCTTTGACCCAGCAAATTGCTTTCTAGGAATCTAGCCTAAGGAAATCATTGGCTATGTAAATGAAGGTGTGCAAAGAGGTTGACAGTACTACTGATTATGAAAATAAAGTTTTGCTAAACTTCTAGCAATCTAGGGGATTGGTTAATAACATGATAGAGTCAAACAACAGGAAACTATTCTGCCACTAAAAACTTAAAATAGTGATGTAGATCTATGTTAATTAAAACACAAAGATTGGGGCACCTGGGTGGCTCAGTTGGTTAAGCATCTGCCTTCAACTTAGGTCATGATCCCAGGGTCCTGGGATCAAGCCCCGCATTGGGCTCCCCATTCAGTGGGTAGCCTGCTTCTCCCTCTCCCTCTGCCTGATGCTCCTCCTGCTTGTGTGCTCTCTGTCAAATAAATAAACAAACAAATAAATAAATAAATAAAACACAAAGATTTCCACCATATATTGTTAAGTGAAAAATAAAAGGTTCTCAAAATACATATGGTATACATAGAAAAAATTCTGGAAGGATATATGTTAGAGGTTCCCAAACAATTCTGGAAGCTATTACAGTCTCAATAATTTTTTTGACAGTGCCTCCAGGCCAAAACAAATATCTAACAGTGCTGTCTGTTAACTAGTTAGGTCCAAACAACTTAAGTATTTATGTCTCAGTGACTTAGTAGCAATTTGAAAAAAAACACACGCACATAAATTAGAAGAAAAGTACTATTTTTTTCCTTCTTAAATAACTCCTAATAACTTATTAATAGAATGTGCGCACCTGTTGGGCAATGCGTAACTTCAGATCTTGGAATCAGATTGAACACAATTTCCCTCGTTTCCTGTTTCATGTTGGTTTTCACACTGTACTCACTTTTGATCATTAAAAATGTAGCAACCATTGAAAACCCACTTTTGCAAAGATGTGATGTCATCAAAAGGAATGTAGTATGATCTTAATGTTGAAACTGTGAATTACCTCCAGTGGTGTTGGACAGATGTGTTTCCCTTGATGGAAAATAACCTGCAGCAATCTCATGAATTTGCTGTGGTGCCCCAGAGCACCCTGGCACACAGCTTGGGAACTGCAGATATATAACATTATTAACAGCTGCTTTCTCTCAGGTTACGGGTGATTCTTTTTAAAAAAAAATATTTTCTGAACCTTTTCCCAATAAACATCTGTTATTTTTTACAGTGAGAAAAATCATTAAAATGATTTACATATTTTTAGAAGTTTTTTTCCCCTTTGGTTTAAACACCAAACATTTATCTCTTACTATTCTGGAGGCTGAGAATTCCAAAATCAATGCCCCAGCTGATTAGGTATCTGGTGAGGAGCCCTTCCTGGTTCATATATGGCTGTCTCTCCTCACTGTGAAAAGTTTTTTGTCCTAAAGAAAGATGTATATTCTGTTCTCCTCAATTTTTTACTTTTAGAAAAGTCTAGGCATAAACAACATTGGAAATTCAAAGTCTTGATTGGTGTCCATTAAATGGATGAATGGATGAAGAAGATATGATATATATATGTGTGTATATATATATACATATATAATGGAATATTATTCAGCCATAAAAAGAAGGAAATCTTGCCATTTGAGACAACATGGATAGATATTGAAGGCTTTATGCTAAGTGAAATAAGTCAGACAAAGACAAATACTATATGATTTCATTTATATGTGGAATCTAAAAAACAAAACAAATGAATAAACAAAATAAAACTCATAGATACAGAGAACAGACTGGTAGTTATCAGAGGGAAGAGATTGGGGGGTAGGTGAAATGGGTGAAGGGGGTCAGTTACATGGTGACAAATGGTGACTAGACTTATCGTGGTGACCACTTTGTAGTGTATGCAAAAATTGAATTATTATGTTGTACATTTAAAACTAATATGCTATATACCAATTTTACCTCAATAAAAAAACCCTACACAGTATGTATAACAAGACCTTAAAAAAAAAGGAAAACCCTGGCTGACACCTTAATGATAGAAAACTCACTCCTGAATAACCTTCTGCAATAACTCTTACTATTCTGAACCCTCCCCTGATACTTACACAGATAGGATCGATGAAGTCACTGATGTGAGGACACTGACCTAGACATTCACCCTACATCCTGCAGGTAGTTACTACAATTGTTTAACAATAGACTCTCTGTCCCTCAGCTGATGGGATGGTCATGCCCTTGAGGGAACAGAGCTGCAAATGGTCCTTTGCTCTTGGTCTACAGAGCTTCAGTCTCTGGAATAATGGGGTTCCTTTTAAAATAGTGCCTGCTGTTATTTACCCCGGCATCCACTGCCACTGTCTTTAAAGGTCTCTACTACTCTCTGTTCCCTTCTGGTTACTTCTGCCCTGTTTGTCAGTTTTTGCACTAAAGAAATGAACGGCCTTTTGTAACTTCACCAATTGGTACTTTCAGAATCAACTGAGTAGTATAACAGATATTTAGCTTCCTTTGTAATTAGTTGTTGGTGAGTGTTTTGTTTGTTTTATCCCTTATGGGGGTTGGTGGGGACAAAGGAAAATTTTCCAGTTTAAAGCTGTTTTTAAAACAGAAGGATTTTTAAGTTTTGGTGTTGAAGTTTTATTGTAGTCAATATTTTATTTTTTTTTTATTACGTTATGTTAATCACCATACATTACATCATTAGTTTTTGATGTAGTGTTCCATGATTCATTGTTTGCGTATAACACCCAGTGCTCCATTCAGTATGTGCCCTCTTTAATACCCATCACCAGGCTAACCCATCCCCCCACCCCCTCCCCTCTAGAACCCTGTTTGTTTCTCAGAGTCCATCGTCTCTCATGGTTCGTCTCCCCCTCCGATTTCCTCCCCTTCATTCTTCCCCTCGTGCTATAGCAAGATAGTAGTCAATATTTTCTAATCATTTATTTTCTTACTACAGTCCCTAAGGAATTATTAAAAAAATTATTTTTCTTTTTTTTTAAGATTTTATTTATTTATTTGACAGAGAGAGAGAGACAGCGAGAGAAGGAACACAAGCAGGGAGAGTGGGTGAGGGAGAAGCAGGCTTCCTGCTGAGCAGGGAGCCTGATGCGGGGCTCGATCCCAGGACCCTGGGATCATGACCTGAACTGAAGGCAGATGCTTAACGACTGTGCCACCCAGGCACCTCAACAACTTATTTTTCTAATCTAGGAATGTCTATAAATGTATACATCAATTTCAACTTAACCTTTACAAATTTAAGTTAGCATTAACAATGCTGCAGGAGTAGAATGTTTAAAGTAACTTCTGCATGAACTTTAATTCGAATGGTCCTAATGGTCTTAAATACAGTCTTTCCAAAATGAAGAATAAGATCTTCCAATCCTCCTTTATCTGCCTAATTACTCCCTACAGCACTTACCACCTTTTAACATACCACATACTTTGCCTATGTATCTTGCTAATGGTCTCTTTCTCCTCCAACTAGAATGTAAGCCCAACAAGGGTAGAAATTTTTGTCTACTGATATATCCCCACCACCTAAAACAGCCTGGCAAAATGGAGGGGCTCAACAAGTACTTGCTGAAAAGTAAGTGAATGAATGGCTAATTCTTTTCTTTCTTTTAAAGATTTATTTATTTATTTTAGAGAGAGAGGGAGAGAGAGCATGAGCAGGAGGGGCAGAGGGAGAGGGAGAGAGAATCTCAATCACAGTTGGTGCTGAGCGTGGAGCCCAATGCAGGGCTTGATCTCACAACCCTGAGATAAGGAACTGAGTCCAAACCAGGAGTCAGGCACTCAAACGTCTGCACCACCCAGACACCCCATGAGTGACTAATTCTTAAAGACCTTTCATAATTCCATTTTAGATGGCCATAGATGAGAAAAATCTTTTTTTTAAACACATAGTTTTATTATAATTCTATCTGTATTACTTGTAACATACTCCTACTACAGTTATCAAAGATGAAGGTGACATGATAAATTTCTTCTTGCTTTGTTGCTGAGTCCAAAGCTGGTTTAAGTCTCTCTCTCTCTTTTTTTTAAAGATTTTATTTATTTATTTGACAGAGAGAGACACAGGGAGAAAGGGAACACAGCAGGGGGAGTGGGAGAGGGAGAAGCAGGCTTCCCGCGGAGCAGGGAGCCCGATGCAGAGCTCCATCCCAGGACCCTGAGATCATGACCTGAGCCGAAGGCAGATGCTTAACGACTGAGCCACCCAGGCGCCCCTATTTTTTTTGATTATCTGGAAATCTACTATGTTCTTCTTCCAAATTCTCTGACACTTGACGTAAACTTTCCATTGTGGATTTTCTAGATTCTCCTTCCGGAAAGTGGTCGCTTTTCTGTTCAGAGAGTTGTTGCTATTCTTTTCTTCGATCTCCTGTTGAGTTCGTAGGTGTTCAGGATGGTTTGATCCCTATCCAGCTGAATTCCTGGGACCAGACAAAATTTAGGTCTCCTACTCCTCTGCCATCTTGCTCCTCCCCCTGAGAAAAATCTTTTTTAAATGAACATCAATGTTTATACAAACCACTTTTTTTTTTTGTAGGTGAAAATCAAAGTCAAAAGTCAACCTTTGATTACAGTAAAATCCACAAATTACAAGGACTTAACCAACTTTTTTCTAAAGATTTTATTTATTTATTTATTTATTTATTTATTTATTTATTCATTCATTTATTTATTTACTGGAGACAGAGAAAGCTGGGGGGGGCAGTGGAAGAGGGACAAGCAGACTCCACGCTGCATGTGGAGCCTGACATGGGCCTTGATCTCATGACTCTAAGGTCACGACCTGAGCCAAAACCAACAGTTAGATGCTCAAATGACTGAGCCACCCAGGCGCCCCAAGACCTAACCAATTTTTTATTGCTTCCCTGTGGGAAACATTTTAACTTTCAAGTAAAGAAAACTTCTGATTGTCAAAGTATAGCAAATCCATGTTAAAACACCTAAAAATGCTGAGGTGAGCATTAAAAACATTTTAAAAAGAGGGGCGCCTGGGTGGCTCAGTTGGTTAAGCGACTGCCTTCGGCTTAGGTCATGATCCTGGAGTCCCGGGATCGAGTCCCGCATCGGGTTCCCGGCTCGGCGGGGAGTCTGCTTCTCCCTCTGACCCTCCCCCCCTCATGCTGTTTCTCTCTCTCTCTCTCTCTCTCTGAAATAAATAAAATCTTAAAAAAAAAATTTTAAAAAGATCATGGCTAGGGGCACCTCGGTGGCACAGTCAGTTAAGTGGCCAACTCTTGGTTTTAGCTCAGGTTGTGATCTCAGGGTCGTGAGATCCAGCCCTGCACCAGGCTCTGCACTCAGCATGGAATCTGCTTAAGACTCTCTCTTCCCTGCGCCCCTTGAAAAGAAATAAATAAATCTTTTTTTAAAAAAATCATGGTTAAACTTCGAGAAAGTAATAGTAATTGTTAAAGGTCAAAAATAATGAAAAGACTAGAAGCTAGTTAGATATGTATCCTGGAGACATAAGCCAATCCCTGGTGGGGGTTTTAAGAGACAAAAAGTTCATGGGACAGAAGACAAACCTATTGCTCACACCCCTGAAAGGTAAAAATCCTCAGAGGGGTAAGTTTTAAAAAAATCTCCAAGGAACAGAAGAAAGAAAGGACAAGCCTTAGTGAAAGGAGGAGAAGGGACAAAGGAAAAAGTTTCCTCAGAAAATTCCAGGCACACTCTTGCCCTGCTTGGGATCAGAACTTGTATGTCCCTTCTTAAACAGGTACATTTAGGGTAAAAATTGTCCTAGGGTGGCAGTGTCCTCAAACACATGACAGAAGCAAGTGCAAAGCTCTCTAGAATAATGAACTTTAAATCCAAGGTCAAAGGATTTTCATAGAGTTCCAAGTAATTGAATTCACAATCAAAAATCACAAAACACACAAATAAGAAAGCTGTCATGAACAAGAGTAAGGAAAAACAAGCTGCAGAGTCAACCCCTCAAAGGCTGCAGACATTGGATGTATCAGATGCAGAATATAAAACAGATATGTTTAATGTCTATAAATAAAGGATCTTAAAATATGAAGAAAGGAATAAGATACCAAACATAACTAGGCAGATTTGAGAAAGAACTAAAAATAACTTCTAGAAATGAAATATAACAATCATAATTAGACATTCAAGGGGTGAGTCCAATGCCAAATTAGATACAGCTGAAAAGGAATTCATGATTTGATATAAAGAAATTATACATAATCTTGTACAGAGATAGAAAAAAGATAAAAATATGAAAGAAATATCAAAAGTTATGGAGCATACGGAGTATGAAGAAAATACAGAGAACAAGGGAAAGGCAGCATTAGAAGTGATTATACAGGGCATCTGGCTGGCTCAGTTGGTTAAGTGTCTGCCTTCGGCTCAGGTCATGATCCCAGGATCCTGGGTTTGAGCCCCACGTCAGGCTCCCTGCTCAGTGGGGAGCCTGCTTCTCCCTCTCCCTCTGCCTGCTGCCCCCCTTCTTGTGCTCTCTCTCTCTCTCTCTGTCAAATAAAAAAAAAATCTTAAAAAAAGAAGTGATTATACTTGTTGTTTACCTGAGACTAATACTGTATGTCAACTATATCTCAATGAATAATAACAATAAAACAAACTTTGCCTGAAAAAGAAAAAAAAATAATTATAATTAAGACTTTCCAGAACTATCAATAATCCAATTCAGGAAGCCAAATGAATCCAAAGATGATAAAAAAAAAAATCCTCACTCAAATAAAGCCTGGTAAAAACTCCAGAACACCATCATCAAAACAGATCTTCAGAACATCCCAAGAAAAAAGTAGATTACCTATAAGTAAGTGATAATTAGACTGAAAGTTGATCTCTCAATAGAAGAAGAGAAATCTGGGGAAGATGTATTCATAACAGAGAGAGAAAATAATACTAAACATGTATACTCAGCAAAACTACCTTTCACAAAAAAGGCAAATAAAGGCATTTTCAGTCTAACAAAAAATAGGGTTTATTTTCAAAGAACTTTCATTATAAGAACTTCTAAATGAAATATTTCAGAGAAAAGCAAGAGATCTGAGGGAAAGAGGGAATGGTGAGCAAATAAAATAGTAAATATATGACTAAATTGAAATAAATATGGACTGTATAAAACAAATGCTGACTGTATGCAAACTGCAATAATGTCTAATATAAAATGAGGGTAAAGGGGCACCCGGGTGGCTCAGTCGGTTCTGTGCCTACCTTCAGCTCAGGTCATGATCCTGGGGTCCTGGGATTGAGACCCACGTTGGGCTCCCTGCTCAGTGGGGAGTCTGCTTCTCCCTCTCCCTCTTCCCCACTCTCCCTGCTCATGCTCTTTCTCTCTCTCAAATAAATAAAATCTTAAAAAATGAGGATAAAATTGAAAACTGGATAACAATGGCACATTAGGTTAAAAAAGAATGATCAGAATGAAAGAATTCTAAGATTCCTGAATTGTTTCGGCGGAGAGGGAAGATACTGTATAGTGTAAGACTTCATTAAGTTAATTGGATGCTAATAACTCGAGGGTAAGCACTAAAAGAGAATATAGTGTGTACAACTGCCAAACTAGTAGAAGAAATAACATGGAATTACAAAAACCAAAACAAAGCAATTCTTGTCTAACCCAAATGTAGGCAATAAAAAAAAAATAAAGCACAGTAAAAGTAGGGAAAATAGAAAGCGAAAAAGAAGATGGTCAAAATGAATACAAATGCATGACTATTGGCTGAAAATGTAAATGTAACTGATACAACCTACCAAACAACAGAAGTGTAGTACATTTTCTGGTTAAAAGACAAAGACTGATTGAATTCAAAAAACAGAAAACATGTTCACATAAGCACTTGAATGTGAATGTTCATAGCAGCTTTATTTGTAATAGCCCCAGACTGGAAAAACCCAAATGTCCAACTGGTGAATGGTGAAACAAATTGTGGTATATCCATGTAATGGAATGATATTCAAAAATAAAAAGGAATCAAAGATTGATACATGTTACTACATGGATGAATCTCAAAAGCATGATGCTAAATGAAAGAAGTCCAACACCAAAGACTATCTACTGTATGACGTTCTAGAGAAGATAATACTCTGGTGATAAAAGCAGCTCAGTGGTTTCTTGGGGCCAGAGGTGAGGGAAAGAACCTGACTGCAAAAGGGCATGAGGAGCTTTCTGGTGTGATGGAAATGATCTGTATCTTTATTGTGGTGGTGGTTATATGACTGTATACACTTGTCAAAATTCATCAAGCTGTACACTTAAAATGTGTGTTTTTACTGTATATAAATTATACCTTAATAAAGCTAATAGGACAAAATCCAGTTACATGATTTACAAAAGACAAATCTAAAACCTTTTGTGTCCTTGAAAAAAGCAAATTGGAGAAAGATATTAGTAGGCAAATACTAACCCAAAAATCTGGTTTAGTGAAATTAAACCCATACAAAATTAATTTTAGGCAAAGAGGTTAAATGGGTCATGACATATTAATAAATATATTTCATTTACCCCAGGAAGTTATAATAATATTATATTCCTCACAATATCTTCAAAACACACAAAACTAAAATTCACAGAACCCCAAGGAAAAACTAAACAGAGGGCAATTTTATTTGTAAGTATAAATGCAAAAACCTTGAACAAAATATCAGTAATTGAAATCCAGTAATTTATAAAGAAAAATAACATGTCTAAGTTTGAGTTATTCCCATAATGCAAGGTTGTTTCTTTTTTTAAGAAAGATTTTATTTATTTATTTATTTGACAGAGAGAGACACAGTGAGAGAGGGAACACAAGCAGGGGGAATGGGAGAGGGAGAAGCAGGCTTCCCACCAAGCAGAGAGCCCAATGCCGGGCTCGATCCCAGGACCCTGGGATCATGACCTGAATCGAAGGCAGACGCTTAATGACTGATCCACCCAGGCGCCCCTGTAAGGTTGTTTCAATATCAATTATTCATCACATTAGCAGATTAAAGAAGTAGAAAACACATGACTATCTCAAAGATGCAGAAAAAGCATTCAAGAAAATATAGCAACTATTCATGATTAAAACTCCTAGTAAACAAGGAACAGAAACTTCTTCAACTGGGTAAAGTGCACCACAAAGTAATCCTATAGCAAACATCATACTCAAGGGTAAAACTTTTAAGTTATTGCCTATAAAGTCAATGAAAAGATAAAATATGCCATTACTGGGGCGCCTGGGTGGCTCAGTTGTTGGGTGTCTGCCTTCGGCTCAGGTCATGATCCCGGGATGGAGGGATCGAACCCCGCATCGGGCTCCCTGCTCGGCGGGAAGCCTGCTCCTCCCTCTCCCACTCCCCCTGCTTGTGTTCCCTCTCTCGCTGTGTCTCTCTCTGTCAAATAAATAAATAAAATCTTTAAAAAAAAATATGCCATTACCACTTCCACTTAACATTGGATATTCCAGCCAGCTCAATAAAAGGAGAAAAAGGAATTAACAGTATACAAATTGGAAAGGAAAAAAAGAAACCCAGAGCTATCGTTTCTTATTGATGATATAAATCTAAATAGAAAACCTTAAAGAATCTACAAATTATTTTTATTTTTATTTCATTTTTAAAAAGATTTATTTATGGGTGCCTGGGTGGCTCAGATGGCTAAGTGTCTGTTTTCAGCTCAGGTCGTGATCTCCAGATCCCGGGACTGAGCCCCACATTGGGCACCTGGCTCAGTGGGGAGCCTGCTTCTCTCTCTCCCTCTGCCTCTCCCCACTGCTCGTGCTCTGTCTCTCTCAAATGAGTAGATAAAATCTTAAAAAAAAAGATTTGTTTATTTATTTACTTATTTGAGTGGGGGAGGAGCAGAGGGAGAGAGAAACTCAAGCAGACTCTGCGCTGAGCATGGAGCCCAAGGTGCGGCTTCATCTCACAACCCCAGATCAGACCTGAGCCGAAACCAAGAGTTGGACGTTCAACTGACTGCACCATCCACGTGCTCCTATAAATTATTTTTATTAATAAGGAAGCCAATAAGGTTACCATATATATGATAGAATTCAGGGCCCTTCAACAGTGAAATGACTGAATAAATTGTAGTATAATAAGTACAATGAAATATAATACAATAATAAAAACGAATGAACAAAGTTATACACATCAATATGGATGAATCTCAGAACATAATGTTTTGGCAGGAGCAGGTCACAAAATAGTGAGTATAATTCTATTTATATAAAGGTTAAAATAATATTGTATATTGTTTAGGGATATATACATATGTAGTAAAACTAAGCAAAGGCAAGAGAGTGATTATCTCAAAATCCAGGAAAGTAGTTGAGGAGAGGAGAATGTTATCTAGGAGAGAGATACATCTGAGTCTCAAGAGTAGTGATAATGTTCTTGAGATGAGTAGAAGAAATGTGGATGCCTCCTTACTTTATTGTTTAAAAATCTGCCAGTAAGCTGTATATTCCCTTCTGTATGAATGGTGTACTTCTTAATATAAAGAAGTAAATGAACCTTGTCAAACTTTGTCAAAATGTATACTTTAAGGTATTGTAATAATGGGGAGCCTGGGTGGCTCAGTCGGTTGGGCATCTGCCTTTGGCTCAGGTCAGAGTTCCAAGGTCTGGGGATCAAGCTCCACGTCGGGCTCCCTGCTCAGTGGGGAGCCCGTTTCTCCCTCTCCTCCTTGCTTGTGCTCTCTCTTTTGCTATCTCTTTCTCTCTCAAATAAATAAATAAAATCTTAAAAAAGAATAAAGTACTGTAATACTATTTCAAGTTGGAAAACACAAGCATGTAGGAAGTAATTTTTTTATATCTAAATTTTTAAGATTAATATTTGTTATTTTTTTTACTCATTATGGAAAAGCATAGAGTCTTCATCATACAATGATTTTCCTAATACACTAAAATCATAAGAAACTCTCTTGGTAGAGTTTTTATTTTCTGGATTGGCTATTTTATTTTTATTTTTAAATTGAGGTATAATTAACATACATTATATTAGTTTCAGGTATACAATGTAATGTTTTGATATTTGTATATATTGTGAAGTGATCACTATTCTCTTGATAGGTTTTAAAGGTACATAGCAAAATCAGTGTGTTTTCATAATACCTACATTAGACAAATGAAAAACAACAGAAGAACAAATGATAAGGAAAGAACAGTTGCTAAGAAATGCCCAAAAGATTGAATTCTTCATTAAAAGCAACTTCTCAGTGGAAAGACCTAATCCCTTTATTTTATTATTTTTTTTAAGATTTTATTTACTTATTTGAGACAGAGAGAGAGAGAGCACAAGTCAGGGGCAGAGGCAGAGGGAAAGGGAGAAGCAGACTTCCTGCTGAGTAGGGAGCCTGATGCGGGGCTTGATCCCAGGACCCTGATGGAGATCATGACCTGAGCCGAATGCAGATGCTTAACTGACTGAGCCACCCAGGGATCCCTGTAATCCCTTTGTTTAAAAGGTAATTCTTGGAAAGTGCAATTTTGCTCAGGCAAAAATGATGGGCTGATCTATGTCAGAAAAAGTTCAAAATATATTCTTTTTTCATAAAATGTTTTAAAGCTGACAATATAATTAAAACGATAGTGATGATCCAGCCATCTGGATACCCTATACAAAATATCTCAAATCAGTCTTGGGTGACAGGGTCCAGTCACCCAAGCCAGACCCAATGCTCTCATTATCTTACACCAGCCCTCAGGCTTCCTCTTCTCCAATTTATCTTCCACTTGTCCACAGAGCACTCTTTACAGAACATTATTATTTTCCAGCTTAAAAAAATCTTACAGTATTGACCCATACTCACAGAGAATAGCCTCCAAGCCGTTTAGAGTATGGCCCCCTTTCTGGCTTTTCTGTGTGTATATTTTAGACCACAGCCCTGCAAACCAATTGCGCCTCTATGTCAATACTAACATATTAATGTTAAATTATTATTTCATGGGTCCATACATTAGCATACTGCATGCTCTTTTCTCTTCTTGAAAAATTCCTGCCTGCCTCAAAATTATTATTCATCTTCAAAAATCTGTGAAATATCTCCATTCTGAAGGCTTCCCAAATCACTCTAGTCTGCATTCCTTACGTACCTCACTGCTATCATTTCACTAAATGCACACTGCTTTATTCATCTGTCTTTATCTGTATGTCTGTCTTGCTAGCTACACTGCAAGCTACTTGAATGCAGAGACAGTATCTTATTTTCCTTTATGTCTCCAGTGTGCACAGCACAGTACCTGGCTCATAAAGAGCTATGGTCCATTGAGCACCCACTGTATGCTAGGCTTTGTACCAAACTTTGCACGTTACCATGCTGAATTGCCACAACAATTCAATGAACTATCTATCATTATCCTTTTTTAGCAAACAAGTCAACTGAGATTTAGAGGTTAACATCCCCAGGATCTTCCAGTTAGTAAGTGGTGGAATTCCAGTTAGAACTTGGGTCTCTTGGACTCCACTGCCTACATTAACATCTTGTACCTCTGGTGAAATGTAATGAATAAAACGTGAAACAGGTCATGTGAAAGCTCACCCAACTTATGCTCTGGGTTAGAAGCTGTAAAGTTTACGCAGAGTACTGGAGGAGCCATCAGAACCCCACGATTCTCTGCTTCTACCACTGATTAATGGTAACTCAGAGCTGTCCCAGGTTTTCTCTGGACCTCGCGGTCCTCGCTGGGGAGGATTTCACACTTAACAGATTTCGTATCACAGTCTCACAACACTACAACTATTAAGAAAGTCTTCTGGATCACAAATCTAAGTATTCTTTCTAGTTCCTGGCCTTGAAACACCTCCTCCTTTATTGAAAAACTGTCTCTGTAGAAAGAATGCCAGAAGCCATTTTGGATAGGGTCAGGAAAATGTCCACTTTTGTTCTCAGCCCAGAGCAGGCACCTGTACTCTCCCTTTCCCCAAGCGCTGTGGACCAGAGTAATAGCTCACCAGCATGCAGGTGGCCAAAGACACACTTTTTATAACGACTGTGCACAGAAGAGAAAATGAACAACCTTGTGTTTGAATAATGTGCAGGGTGTGATACCAACAGAACCTCCACCCTCCTTCCTGGGGAAATGCAAAGTTAGCTGTGGCCTTTTCACAAACCTTGAAGAGGATGAAATGTCAGCTGCAACTCTGAATTTCCTGGCTTTATTCCACTTACCTCACCACCTTACTATTATCTAAAATGACATGTTGGATATGAATGTACTACATTTAAACATCATCCCTCAATCAGACATCACGTTACAAACAAACAGCTACATTCTACAGCTGTTCCTGCTAGAAACAAAAAGATTCTTAACATTTTTGAAGGGAAAAAATCTGTTTGTTCCCAGATATCCCGAGCCGTATTTTGGGGGTCTTGTCTATTAGCTAGATAGTAAAAGCTAACTACACCTGTCACTCCTATTTACATACACTACTGGTTTTAAGTAACCACTCCTTCCCATCTCCCAAAAAAGACAGCTAAGAAAACAATGTTCACTTGGAGGAAGAGAAACTAAAATTCTTTTTGCTGTTCCTCTCAATCAAACCCTTGCAGGAACAAAAGTATTCACTGTGGTTTATACAGTTGTCACTCAAAAAATGGTACCTAGAAAGGCCGTGAGCCTTCCTGTAATTTCACTTCTACTTAAGGAGTTACACTGTACCAATACTTGATTTGAGCACAAAATGCAGAGCTGCTGACTGGCATTCTGGAAATGGTATAGATAGTTTTAAAAAATACATCCCACCCCTTGTGTTCCTGGGAGACATTGTTAAACTCTAACATGTTTCTATAAAGCAGGGTCAGCCTGGCTTTGTGGCGAGGCTGGACCACACATGCCCATGCATGTACCAAGCCCTGTTTGGAGCTACATGCTGTGATAAATGGTGTACATTTACAGCTCCCTAAAATAGCCTTAGGAGGTAGGTATATTCTCCCCTATTTTACAGATAAGGAAACAGTTCTATGTGAAGTGCCCCAAATCACAGTCAGTTCAGTTTGCAAAACTGGAATTTGAACAGTCAGACTCAGAATATGTAACACGGAACTTCTTTAAGGGCACCAAGAAAACAATGTTCATTCATTCACAACCCTTTAAATACCCTCTATTGTGTGCTGCTAATTTTTTTTTTTTTTTAAGTATCAGGAGAAATTTTGATCATTGATGAAATGTAACCATCAAATCTTAATAAAGATTTCAATGATCAAGCAACTAACCCTAAACTAAAATCAAGATATTATAAATGTCCAAAAAATAATAAAAGTATGTCCCTCGAAAGAGCCTGGGGGTGCAAATATTTAGGAAAATAAATGTATTTCAACTACTGCCCTCTCCTGGTGGCATAACTAACCAAAGGTATCCTTTTCTTAATTCAATCAACTTAGAAGATTTTCACCTGACGGATTTATCAAAAGCAAAAATGTAGGTTTATAAAGAAAGACTGTAAGGTGCTTCTTCAGGATGGGACTTGGTTCTAGACGGCAGTCAAGAACTTTTTACCTGGGTAACTCTGAGAAACCACTTCTCTGTGCCTCTATTTTCTCATCAGTAAAGTGGGAACAATAATATCTACTCTGCCCACCTCAAAGGTCATTGTGAGCATCAAGTAAGATAATGCATGTGAATTTTCAAATACAGTTGGCCCTTGAACAACACGAGTTTGAACTGTGTGGGTCCATTTATACATGGATTTTTTTTTTTGATAAATACACCACTATAAATTTATTTTCTCTTCTTTATGATTTTCTTAGTAAGATTTTCTCTCCTCTGGCTTACTTTAAGAATACAGCACGTAATAGATAGAACGTACAAAATATGTGTTCATCAACTGTTTATGTTGTTGGTAAGGCTTCCAATTAACAGTAGGCTATTAGTAAAGTTTTTGGTGAGTTAGAAGTTACACATGGATTTTTTTACTGCATGGGGGAGAGGTTGGTGCCCCTAATCCCCATGCTGTTCAAAGGTCAACTGTACTCTAACTATACAACCTAAGGCATTTTTTAAATTAATCAACTAAAGCCATTTACAACCATATTCATTAAAATTAAAATTAAAATTACATCAGGGTGTCTGGGTGGCTTAGTCAGTTAAGTATCCGACTCTTGATTTTGGCTCAGGTCATGGATCTCAGGGTTGTGGGATCGAGCCCCATATCAGGCTCTGCACTGGGCGTGGAGTCTGCTTAAGAGTCTCTTTCTCTCCTTCTCCCCACTCCTCTAAAATAAAAAAATTAAAATTACATCTACTCTTTATTCCTGCAGTTCCATTCCTTGAAACCAATGCCAAGAATTACCAGTACTTGTTTGCAGGCACATGTACAAAGATTATGACTACAATGTTGACCATGGCATGAAAAAAAGTGACCAAGGTAAATATTCATCAATAAACTATGAAATAAATTATAATAATTATTCTATAGAAAATTATGAAGCCACTAAAAAGAATGAACTAGAGCTTTGTCAGTTGAACGGAGAGATTTCAACAAGGTCTTTTTAAGGAATGCAAGATATAAAAAGAAATGTAATAGAGAGTCCCAAACATCTTAGTGCATTTTTAAACTTTAGTGATTTAGGAAGTATAAATGTTATATATTACAAAAACAACATTTGAGAGGTCAATCATTGAACATTTAAAAATGCTGATGTTTCTTATTAAAATTCAACAGAAGCTGTTGTGCACAAAAATTTAAGAATAAAATGTGCTATTCAAAATTTACAAATGTATTAAATAAGTGTAAAATAAATATAATTAAATATTCAAGTGTTTCTTTTGTAAGTGTATAGCAATTATGATTCTGAAGTTATTAACTTAAAACTGCACTGATGCTTTGAGAATACCCCATATAACATGTTTTCAAATTATAAAACATAATAACAATCTCGCCCCCCCCAACTTGTGTGCTGGGGTGTGTGTGTGTTTGTGTATGTGTGTTTATATGATTCTACACTTACATAATCGATTATATAAAAATGAGAAAAAATATGGAAGGCTACCTGGGCAGTTAAAGTGGGAAAAGCGGGGGGGAAAAGAGAAGTGACCCAGGCAGAAAGGAAAAAGTTAAAAAAAAGGGGGGGTATGGGGGAACTAAAAGTATATATGCTATCATCACACTTAAAGCACTTCTAGAAAACCTTAAGAAAACTTACGGAAAATATATATAGATACATATCATTACATTTTTTTTTTTTTTAGAAAGGAAAGAAACTTGCCCTGCATCCCATACTAAGTAAACAGGAGGAGAGCCAGAACTTGTACCTAAGTCCCTCTGACCATGAGCATGGGCTTTGAACCACTCTAACCCCAACAGCTAGCAGGGCAATTACACTCTGAACTACCATGACTGTGGATCACATTGGCAAGATTCACCAGGCCTGTGATTGGCAGCTTTAAGATGGGGCTCCAGACCATGACTCGTGGACCTCTGGAGCTCTTTTCAAAACAATTGTTTGGGGGCGCCTGGGTGCCTCAGTCGGTTAAGCATCTGCCTTCAGCTCAGGTCATGATTCCAGGGTCCTGGGATCGAGTCCCACATCAGGCTCCCTGCTCAGCGGGGAGCCTGCTTCTCCCTCTGCCGGCCGCTCCCCATGCTTGTTCACTCTCTCTCTGTCAAATAAATAAATAAAATCTTAAAGAAAAAAACCCAAAAGCAATTGTTTGTCCTTCAAACTTCTCATTTCCAGTAGAGCATGGTTGATACTGTAGACAGAACCTAGTCACAAGTCTTCTGGTTGATGCTGATAGCAGCCCTCTGTTTCATAGATATACAATTTTAATCACCACTGCTATGAAATTCTCATGGATCTGTTCATCTCTGAATCAAAGACACCTTTTTTCCCTATCTTAAATAAGTAAAGGTGGAAACATGTTGACTATCTCTAAACAAGCCATGCACTTCCTTCATCTAAGCCTGTCACACACCATTCCCTCCACCTGGAATGCCCTTCCTCTTTTTCTCTGCCTGGGAAACTCCTCCACATTTTTCAAGATGTAGTTCAAATGTCATCTTCTCCATCAAGGGTCTCCTGTCTTTCCTAGGCAGAACTGCTTCACCCTCTGCACACCCACACTGGTTAGGAGAGGCATCTCTCAGCAGTTCTTAGCTCTGCTTTGATTATGGGGTTAGATGCTGACTTTCCCATTGGAGTGCAGTGTCTTATTTATCTCTGTACCATTTCTCACCCTCACCTTGCCCTAGTAGCTAGCGTGGTGCTTGGCACATCAAAGGCCTTCAATAAAATACCGATTCTGTGGAACTGTGAGATTGACAGGTAATCTATGCACAGGGCCAAGAATCCCTTGCCTTTAAATAATATCTAACGAAATCTCTAGTAGGAAAGATGATACAACTCATACAGGTGTATCTTCATTCTTGCCTTTTCCCAGCTCAGCAACAGCAGGACCAACTACCCAAAGTTCCCCAAATCCTTTCAAATGTTGGCTTTAGATGTGAAACTACACCTGGAATATGAAGTGTGTGTGTGTGTGTGTGTGTGTGTGTGTGTGTGTGTGTGTGTGTGTGTGTATACATGTACAGAATGCCTCTTCATCAATTCAGGCCAACCTTTACCTCCTAAGTGGGAGATTATTACTTTTTAATTTTTTTAAAGTCATCTCTACACCCAGCATCGAACTCGAACTCACAACCCCCAGATCAAAAGTAGGATGCTCTACCAACTAAGCCAGCCAGGTGCCCCCTAAGTGTGAGATTATATATAGAAATGATGATGGCTGACATTTATAGCACTTTGAATATATCTGCTTTCAGAGACATCATCTGATCTGTGGTATGGAGCAAATAGCAAATCAATTAATCTGACGTATGTTTATGTTGATACTGATTTTGCAGCTGATCATCATGTTGAGTTTTGACTTGATCACATGTCCATACGTGACAATGCTGTCGGTCCCTGCTGCGAGAAGCAAGATCTGTGAAATTCAAACATACCTAATAATGCCTCTCATTACATAGCTAGCACAAATAGACTTAAGCAAGCCAGAGGTTTTAACAAAAATGAATAATTCTTGTCAATAAAAGTAAACAGTATCCCAGTGAAGAAAATGGTCATCGCTGTGAAGAAAATGCCATCATTGAGAGTAGGAAAAACATTTGGTTAATCCATTTTCAGTCATTCTTAGATTTCAGGAGGCTAAGTTAAAACAGAGGAAAGTGATGTAGTGAAGTTAACTCATTCTACTCTACAATTCATCCTGACCAGCTCCTGGGGCTCTGTGAGCTGCCGGTAATCAAGGATGTTTGGCTGAGTTTTGCTAGCTGTCAAGGTTTACTAAGCCGAACTAGTTAATGAGTGATGGCTAGTTTTCATTCCACGACTTCACATCACCCATGAAGCAATTAAGCCTGTACCTCATGGTCTACACAGGATTTGCAAAGGTGCCTTTGTCTCCTGAGAAACTAAATTCAGTGTGGTTTGAGGGAAAACAAACTATTTTAATCATAAGATGCCTTCTTGCAGTATCTGTATTGGGAGAAGAATGTTGCCAACTTCTCTCCCCCTGCACTCCCCCCTCGTAACTTACATAGCTGTTTCTTCTCTTTTTACCTGTCTTTCTGAAATTATAAAGGGCTCTTATGAGTTGTTTATATGAAACCAAGTACCCTGACCCACAGGCAAGGTATTTCTGGAACTGCTGAAACAGCAAGCAAGATAATGATATCATTTTAGAAAGTGCCAGGCAAGAAAGCTCTGATTAACCACTGAAACATGATCAGTGGAGATATTTGTAAATAGAATGAATGTCACTTTAACATCTCCTCTTTATCTGGGCTCCCCCTTCCTGGTATGCTGTTATTGTGAATATTTCCTCTTTCGATTCCTGCATATAAGGAAGGTTGTTTGATGTAAGGGAGTAAAAGTCTTTTCTGGAGAAAAAAAAGGTGAGTGTTCACAGAGATAATGGAAAGATTTTGAACCTCATCCAATATTCATATGCAGTCTTACTACTTTGCATAACCTCCCTCCATCTGCCTCTTCTTATTCTCTCCCTACTACTTAGCCAGACTGGGCTTTCTCTTTTGATGCTCATTCTCCACAAGAACAGAAGAGCTATGAAGAACAGCAGGTTTCTGGGGGAAAGTGGAAGGACCAGATGAAGTTTTTTGAAAAGGTGACTTTAGGGATCTTGAAGCAACTCTTCCTAAGACAAGGGGTGAACCCCAGACCAGGGGGCACATCCATTCTCTGGGAGGTGGGAATTGGTCTCTGTCACTCCTAAGAAACCCCTTCAGACCCCATCCACTCCCAAGGTGCTTCAAGAAGCATCATCTTAAGCTTAAAGGCATATGAACTCAAGCAGTTGTTTATGGTATGGCTAAGGGGGGGGGGACAGAGAGTGAGTGATTTTTACAAGTTGACCCCAATCCTTTCACTGTGCTTGGGCCAATTTGCCACTTTTCATCTGCGTGCATGAATATAAACACCCAGAGAATTAGTGGGTGTGTTAGTTCTGTGGTTGGTGGCACTACAGGGTGAGCTCTTCAGAGATTGAAGGAGTTAAGAGTACCCAATTAGCTACCAGAAGCTGAATGTCAGCCGGTATGAATGGTATGTAGCTGGGCAGTTTTCCAAAACCCACGCCGTGGCTGCATATCAGGAAGACTGCTATAAACAAGCGTGCATGTGTGCATGGAGCCTGATAAGTCAATGAGGAAAGATAGACAAGGAACAGCAACCCAGCCCGAGGAAATATGCAGAGCCGGGTGAGTTTCCACTTTAGGTGAACAATAGCTCTGTTTCGGAAACAGGTCTGGATGGGCTGGTGAACAGTTAGACTGATCCTTTTAACTTGTTATACATTAAATGACCATTTTAGGGGACCAAAAGCTGGATTCTCAACTTTCAAATTATACTTAATCATAACACTGCTAAAATTATGCTTTAAAAAATATTTAATAGGAAACATGCGAAGATATGGTAAATGAAAATAGCACAAAGCAAAACTGCATATGTAGATCTCAGTTATGTAAAATATACAGATACATTTTAAAAGATACATTAAAAATGCCACTAAAATATAACACTGGACAAGTCTTCTCTAGGTGATGGGATTATGTGTGATTTTTGTTTTTTCTTTATACTTCCTTTTTTAATTTTTCTAAAATGAACTTGCATTAGTTATAGAAACTAATAGAAAAACACAAGTTCTTTAATTTAAAAAATTTATCTCATGAATGAACAGACATGGATAATTCGTGAATGAGTCACCTAGGTTGAGGAAGGCCGCAAAGGCACAAAATAGAACCATCCATAATGCTTATAAAATGTTAACATGAATTTGTCTTCATGTACACACACATTAGTATCTTTTGTCTTACACTTAAACTCCTAGAGAGCAAAGGCTGTGTCTAATTCTGTGCAGTGTTTGACTCAATTAAAAATGCAGAAAGAACATAATTTTTATGATGATTATACAAATGCACCTGATTTTTATTCACTCTGGTAGCCAGCTTGGAAAATTCCTTAGTGTTACTAATGCCTGGACTGGGACACAGAGCAAGAACATATATCCTTTCTCCAAATTTAAAACCTCTTAAAAAAACCTACTTCTTACGCAGCATGTACATTCATAGAGAAGACTGGCCTCTACTATATTTAAAGTGGAGAGAGAAACAGTACTGGAATTTTCTCTGTTCAAGCCCACTTCAGTGTTACATAATGGATGTAATCCTAAGGATTAGTTTAGAGTTTGATTTCAATATTGATTCAACTACTGGACTCAGCACTGACTCAGCCCCTGGAATTAATATAAAATAGAGACACAAAAGAGTTTTTCCACTTAAGAAACAAAACCAAGTCCAAACAGAACTAAGTCAAACCACCTGTATAAAAAACACAGGAGGGGCGCCTGCATGGCTCAGTCATTGGGCATCTGCCTTCGGCTCAGGTCATGATCCCAGGGGCCTGGGATAGAGCTCCACATCGGGCTCCCTGGCTCGGTGGGAGGCCTGCTTCTCCCTCTCCCACTCCCCCTGCTTGTGTTCCCTCTCTTGCTGTCTCTCTCTCTGTCAAATAAATAAATAAAATCTTTAAAAAACAAAGAAAACAAAACAAAACAAAAACACTGGAGCTGTAAACAAAGAAGCTTCCATTTCCAGTGTTTCCTAGACTCCCCCCTCCAAAGCCCTTCCTAATGATTCCTGCAAAACATAACCAAGGTTACTGTAACATTTGAAGTGACTCTCAAGATATACCTTGCTGTCTATAAACAGTAGCTTTTTATTTTTTCAGTGTAGTAGCTGCAAGAAGATACAAATGACTCTCAGGATTTGGAGCTGATATACTTACTAGAAGTTTAAAATACAGTGTATCAAATTTGGCCCAAATGAGTCAATTCCTTTCAAGGTTATCATGAAACAGACAAGCAGGCAAATGTGAAATCCCAGGTGCTTATTAAATTGAAACAGAAAAGTCACTTTTGAGAACTCTGCCATGGCTCCTCCCTCATCCCCATCACAATGGCTAGTATTTATCAACTTTTCACCAGATGCTGAATGTTACATTTATATAGGCATGATCTAATATAATCCTCAAAGAAGCCCTAGGAGGTAGGTGTTTCCATCAGTATTTTAGAGATGATAGGTTTAGGAAGACACTAGGGAGCTTGTCCACGATCTCATAGCAACCCTGTGGCAGAGCTGGGATTTGAACCCAGGTTTCATGATGCCCGGTGTGCAAATTCTTAATCATTAAGGACATGGTGACTGTAGGGACCTAATGAAGTTGGAAATCAAAAGTGAGATAAAAATATAATTGCACCACTTTTAATTTGAGTCTGTTGCATGTACATAGTTGGTCTTCCCCTATATTAAGCATGATGTCCTATTTAAAAAAGATGACAAATTCTGACAACAAAAATTTCCCTGAGGGAAACTAAGATTATTTACTGAAGTAATAACTCATGTCTCTTATTGAGAACATGGCAATACTGAGGCTTGGGTGTGGTCACCTGAGAGATCTGGAGGAAATCTAGAGGCAAAATTTACCGAATTTTCTATTGCACAATACAATCTGTCTGTGGAAAGCACCCCCTAAACGGAAGTATCTGTCAAAGTAAAAATAAACCCGGTTAACAGCATCTGAAAAATATATTGTGAGTGGGATACATATTTCTTTCATTTGCTACGGTACACGCATATATTTAGTTTTTTTGGTCTTATTTAAAACACACACACACACACACACACACACACACACACACACACGTAACTTTTCAAACCAACCTACAAAACTCTTGACAGGGACTAACATCCATTTTGTGGGAATTAAGCGGAGGAGGCCGGCCGAGTGCTTTACATGGTCTCTTCTGGGGGTGGTTTCCTCCCGCAACTCACAAGTCACAGGGAGACCAGGCCCACTGAGGTCTCAGGTTTGTGCAAAAGAGAAATTGTTTGTGTCTGTTCACATAAAGACTGTTCGTTCTACCCATTGTCATAAAAGCCAGACTGACAGAGCGCCTGGGTGGCTCAGTTGGTTAAGCGACTGCCTTCGGCTCAGGTCATGATCCTGGAGTCCTGGATGGAGTCCCGCATCCGGCTCCCTGCTCGGCAGGGAGTCTGCTTCTCCCTCTGACCCTGCCCCCTCTCATGTGCTCTCTCTCTTTCTCTCTCTCTCAAATAAATAAAATCTTAAAAAAAAAAAGCCATACTTACAGATTACTTAAAATGCTTACTTATCAATCTACACTGAAGAACAGAACTTCCCAGAAGAACATAATACTGGGGCAAGCTTATTACTATTATTTAATGAAAACATCTACTGAGAGCCTACCATGGGTCAGGACCTGTCCTAGGCACTTTCACATTAGTGGTTTCATTGAACTCTCATGACAAGCCTTTGAAATATCTTTTGTGTACATGTTCGAGCTGAGGAGGCTGTAGCCCAGAGAGGCTGAGGGCCTTGGCCAAGGTCACACAGCCAGAGGAGCGCAGAGCCCAGTCCTCACTGCTGAGGCTAGGGCTCTCACTGCTGGGAAAACGTTCAGTTCAGAAGTGCTGGCAAGAAACCAAGTGATTGTAGGTTGGTGTCATTAAACCTTGTGGACTTAAAATGGATTGGCAACACATTTTGCCACTAGCTGCCAATTGGTCTACAATAATCAGGGACATCTCTACAATTTTCAGATGCCCCAGCTTCTTTTGGTGGCTGCCACACAGACCAGTCGCCAACTGTTTGCTTCTGATATTAACATGTTATAATCTCGAAAGCATTAAGCTTGGCTAAGATTATCAACATTTATTTTGATTTTTGTTGGTTTGTCTAAGTGTGGATTACCTTCTGGGAATTTTACACATAGCTAATCTCAGCCATTTTTATGTTGATGTTTGAGAGTTTCGGTTTCTAGTGATGATATTTTCTGCCACTGTTCCTTGAAATTCAAATTTTGAGGGTGTTCATTATTTGGTACCTGGGCACTAATTTATTTATATCTATTAAAAATACATACATAAATATACATGGTACAAAACCCTGTGCCATACTGTGTACTCATTCATGACTAAAAGAGGCACTGATAATTTGTAAACCTATCCTAGAAACTAAATCGAAGAATATAGTTAAAAATATTTTGTACTGTTCCTTTTCTGTTCCTATTGAAAAATCTGACAGAGTTACTTCATACTGCCAATCCAGTTCAGACAACTCTATAAAAAGTGATTTATCATCATGAAAATTTCATGTTAAATAGCTATAACAGGAAGTGGTGGTCCTAAAAATGAAAAAAATAACACAACAAAAGAAGGCTCTCTGAGTATGTTTTTAGCATTAATTAACAAATAAATAAAATAAAACCAGTTTCCAAAATTAAATCAGCCTAGCTGCGAACATTTTGCCTGCTTTTTTTTTTTTTAAAGATTTTATTTATTTATTTGACAGAGAGAGACATAACGAGAGAAGGAACACAAGCAGCGGGAGTAGGAGAGGGAGAAGCAGGCTTCCCCGCGGAGCAGGGAGCCCGATGTGAGGCTCGATCCCAGGACTCTGGGATCACGACCTGAGCCAAAGGCAGACGCTTAATGACTGAGCCACCCAGGCGCCCTTGCCTGCTTTTGACTTTGAATTGCAAGCTTGGCCCGGAAAATAAATCTTTTTTTTGTTTTTGTTTTTTTAAAAGATTTTTATTTATTTATTTATTTATTTATTTGAGAGAGAAAGAGAGCACACGAGACGGGGGAGGGTCAGAAAGAGAAGCAGACTCCCTGCTGAGCGGGAAGCCCAATGCAGTCCATCCAAGGACTCCAGGATCATGACCTGAGCTGAATGCAGTCACTTAACCAACTGAGCCACCCAGATACCCTGGCCCAGAAAATAAATCTTAATGTGATTGTTCACATCAACTTTGAAGACAAATTAATATTATTGTGGCCTACCATGATTATTCTCGTTTAACAAAGTTTCCAAAGAACACAGAACCAAATTTCAGAGGTTGGCAGAGTAAATGGTGACAATGCACATACACGTAGACATTCATATTAAGGAGCTAAACGCAAATTTTTAAAATCTGCCAACAGAAAAAAAGAAATGCAATTTTTGGAGAGAAGTAATGTAGGTAAACATCCCTGATTTTTTGGAAGGGATATCTAAGCATCCAAGAAACGGTGGTTTTGTTTGCTTTAACGGAACTGGGATGCTCTGGAAGGAGCGGTATGTTGTTTCAGTACACTGAATGCGTGAGTCACATTCAACAGTGGACTTACATTAGACTCAAACTTTACTGCTGGACAGGGAGGCTATTTAAGTCTTTCTCTTCCCTACCAGCGGCGGAGGTGCTAGAGTGCTGTTCTTGTTCTCCCCTGTTTATTTGCTGAGCAAGAGGGCTCTTGGCTCAGGCAGGTTAATCTGCTGAGCCATGACACGTATGGGAAGGCAGTCTGGAGGGACAGCACGCTTACACGTTGAAGGTATGACCACAAAAGAACCGAAGCATTGCACATCTAGGCTTCTGCTTCCTCACCGTGGGAATCGATCTATTCATGCGGCACGTCCTTCACGCACTAACATTCCAACTACCTGAGATTCCAAATAAGAAAGGGCTATTTTAAGTGATTCTTTAAACTACCATTGCAGAGAACTACAAAAAAATGTCCAGGCCTGAAAAACACGTTCATTCAACACCCAAACATAACTCACTTCTAATGAATTGACTATTCTGCTAATAACAGAATTTTGTCATCATCCACAAATATTTATTGCACATTTGCTATACACAGAAGGTTCATCTTAGAGGACAGAGAAGCCGTCGTCCACAATAAAAACACTCCAAGTTTCCCTTACGTGTCGTAGTGTAGGAAGAAGATAGAATGCACTCACTTTCTCACCTACACTGTCCACAACAGCCTGTGCACAATAAAATTTATAGAAAACTGGAGTGCTACAGTCCCTGTAGACTTCAGACAGAATCTGGCCTATGGACTTCTTTGTGTGCTGACGCCCTGGAGAATCTGAGGTAATAAGCCATGAAGCACTCTCCAGAAAAATGCATATGCATACGAAATATGGGACTCAATTCCTAGCATTTTCCAGACACCCTCGGAAGCCACCCTAGGCTAAGACACGAGGCTAACAACTCCTCATCTACTCCCACTGCTCCCCCATACATATGGAGACACCAAGTTTCAAACAGGTGATGTGACTTGGCCACAGTCACACAGCAGAAACCATGAAGAGAATAAATGGCATGAAACTGAAAATGATATAGATACCCCTACCCCTCAAAACTCTAAATCATCCTTTTCATCAGAAGTCTGGCTTATCATGTTGCTAGGAAAGGTGAAAAGGTGACATGTTTTCAGAGGAATATACCTTTCTTTTATCTTAGGGTTCTAGCTGAGCTTCTCACTGGAAAATAGGCAGGTTTTCTTTATCTTGCCCTCAGGCCAGGCCCACCCATGGTTCAAGGCTGCCTTTTTCTGTGTTTGCCTCAGCAAATCAATAAAACCCGCATAACCTGGCACATTCAGAAAGGGGGCAAGTGTGAGAGCATGAATTAGAAACTAGTTTTCAGGAACCTAACTTGAGTTCTAAAGAACTCCGTTAGTCAGATAATGGATGTTTAAGAAGTATTCTGAATCATACATAGACTGCTCATTTATTTAGGAAGTGGTAGTCTACTAAAGTGTTAGCAAGTTCTAGAGACCTGCTTTAATGAATAGATGGAACCAATTTCCAACTAGTACATTATTTTATTCATTTACAAGTGGCTTTTTTTTTTAAGAACTAAAGCATTCATTCTGGGATGTTGCATTTTACTTTTAGCTTTTAGCAAATACATCTAATCTATTTTAAATACACTTCAACAAATATTCTCCTACAAGGCAATGTGACAGAATGAAAATATGCATGTGTTTTGGAGTAAGATTTGAATTCAGATACTGGATCTTCTATATCTAGACATGTGATACTGGTCTCATTACTTAAACTTATCTCCGAGGTCCCCCACCTGTAAAGTGGGAATAATATCAACTCTTGAAAATTGGTTGTGAAAATTAGCAATAACATAGTCTATTATAAAAGGAGCTAATGAAATATCTGGCAAACACTAGGCACTCAATAAAATGGTAACAAATTAAAATAATGATTAGTTATCAAAAATAGACAAAGGATACACTTCATCCTAGACCCTTCTCCAAAATCTGAATTCATAACATCTAAATGAATAAGGATTTAATTCATTCTTAAAATGACTCCAATACTTGTTTTAGTCTATTTTGACATATTAAAAAGTATAACCACTAAAGATTAAAAGGGCATCATTCAAATAATTATCTTTACTAAAGTACCACTGTCCCGTTTTTGACCAAAAAGAAATCTATTGTTACCACTGACAAGTTTTAAGTCTTTAGATAACATCAGTGTTTTAAGGTACCAGAATAATAAAACAGCAAGAGAATGGTTTCTTGACATGGAACTTCATGACTAAAAGCCTAAATTAAATATTATGGTTCAGTAGTAGTAATGTGTTTTCACACTACCTACCAAGTTTTCAGATTGCACTCTACTTATCCTTTTTAAATTATCGGTATCTTTTTCATCAGAAATTTCTTACAAATTACTTTGAGAAGCCAAAAATTTACAGTGGAAATTTTTTCCCGAGTCCTTTTTTAGAAAAAACCTATTCAACAGGCAAATCTAAATAATTTTTAGCAGTTCTAAATGTAGAAAATTCATGACTTCTTACTGTAATTGAAAAGGAACATACAAAGCAATTACTTAGTCACTTATAAAACCCACGTTCAACTTTCGAAATAATGACTAACCTGATAGGAGAGACAAGACTTTTATAATTAAACACTAAAGTCTAGCCATTTGAGATAAGCACAGCAGGTTATATAATTGTCCTCCACACTCACAATATCCTTTTTTCTCTTCTTGGATGCATATCATTTTTCAGTAACAATAGAACATGTAACAACAACAGCAAAAAGTCACTGTACTGTAGGAAATCATTCTAACCACAAACTAAATTTCTGACTGAGAGTAAAGCCTCATTAATTTGGATTTCACTAGTTTCATAAGGGAAAAAAAGGTGCCCACTAATAGTGTAAGTAAAATTCCCTGGAGAATCTATTAGATTCTTAAGAAAACAAAACAGTAAGACTTAGGCACTCATTTACATATAAATACTTGGACCCTTAGTTGAAAAACATTCCTAGCCATGGCAGAATGGGATTTTCAAACCTCTTAAAACCTCTTTCAGTGCCTTATGATGGGCTTGCTCAGGAGCACTGGAAGAAATGGGACACAGATGACATCTTCTCCTAGAAAGCTGCGATGGCTCGTGTGCATACGCATGTGCCTGGAGACACTCGGCACAGTCACGACTCATCCAGGGACATTTCCCAAGTCCCTTGCATTCAGGTGGAGCCACGCGACTAGTTCTCATCAATGGAATATGAAGAGAAAAGATGCTGAGTCACTTCAGGGCTATGGTGATTAAGTAAATGTTCTTTCTTTATGCTCTATATCTTCCAGCAGCCAGATGCAGACACTCAAAAGCCTCAAAAGACAACATTATGGGTTGAACTGTGTCCCCCACCCCACATTCATATGGTGGAAGTCCTAACCATCAATACCTCAGAAAGTGACCTTAATTCAGAAATAGGATCATTATAGATGTCATTAGTTAAGATGAGGTCGTACTGGAATAGGGTGAGCCTTAATTCAATATAACTGGTGTCCTTATAAAAAGGGGAAATTTGGACACAGCAGGAATAGAGGGAGGACAGTAGGAAGGGACACAGGGAGAAAACAGCCATCTGCAAGCCGAGGAGAGAGACCTGGACGACTGATCCTCAGAAAGAACCAGTCCTGCTCAACTTTGATCTTGGGACTCCTAGCCTCCAGAGCTGTGAGACAATAAATTTCTGTTTTCTAAGGTGCCCAGTTTGTAGTACTCTGTTATAGCATCCTGGAAACCTAATATAGATGGTAAAGCCGGAAGCCGGAGGGAGCCCGAGTTCAGGATTTCTGAATAATTGCCAAGTAAAAGCAATTTACTGACCAGAAACATCTACACTGGATTGATACTTTAGCAAGAAAGGAAACAGGTGCCGCTTGATCACTGTGACATGTGATTGTGTCAAACCACTGAATTTTAAGGACCTATTCGTTATAACAACTGAATTACCTGATATAATATTAAAATAATAATAAAACTAAGTAATTTAACTGGCAAGTAATTTTTAAAGTTACCTTACATAAAAAAAAACAAACACATGGACACATCACAGAGAACAGTATAAAATCCATGTAAATTTTTAGGATAAAAAGGAACTTCAAAAAAATCATGAGTTTACAAGAAGATATTTTAGGGTAATTCCCCCAAATCCTCCCCAGGGTACAAATTTACTCTCCTCTGCCAGTAGAAGTAGAATTTCCTCAAGAATTTTAAATAAGCCACAATGTCAAGGTTGCTATACACAGTTTAAATTATGCTATAATTATTTAAATTTTTTTTAATTTTGTAAATTCAGAGGGGCATTCCTTCCAAGTGGCCCAAGTGTATAAAGTTTTACTTGGGTACTAAGGACAAGAATGTTTTAAATCAGGTCTCAGTTTTTTCCAAAATTCTCAATACTATTTGTAATCGATCTGAAGTCACTATGTAACCATCAGCTTCTGCTCTCAAATACAGACAAAAAATGTACTTCATTTATGATAAGGTAAATAACATGGAATCAATACATCATTTTCCAGTTTTTTATTTTTTTTCCCTCGTGTGATGAAAAAGTAAAAGGATATCCTAGCTAAGAACACAGAGTTTTAGGGGCACCTGGGTGGCTCAGTCGTAAGCGTCTGCCTTCGGCTCAGGTCATGATCCCAGGGTCCTGGGATCGAGTCCCACATCGGGCTCCCTGCTCGGCGGGAAGCCTGCTTCTCCCTCTCCCACTCCCCCTGCTTGTGTTCCCTCTCTCGCTGTCTCCCTGTCAAATAAATAAATAAAAATCTTTAAAAAAATGATACAAAGTTTTAATTCAAAATACCTCAAAAGCTGAGCTCGCAGCTGGGTTCTCGTGTTTACAGAAAAGCTAGGATGATTCAGCCTGGGCTCAGAGCTCAATTTAGATCACAGCATCTGGATTCCAAACACATGTAAGATGTGGCGGCAGGTTTCCAGGTCATGACTGATTCAAGATGGAGACCTGTGACCACTCACCAGAGCAATTCCAAATGGAGAAAGTGCCTGAGGGAGAGAGAAACCTCAAAGGTATTTGGAAGACCTGGCCATAGTCAGCCCTCCAAATTGCAGTAACATAAGGTGGCTCAGTCCTTGGGCATCTGCCTTCGGCTCAGGCCACGGTCCCAGGGTCCTGGGATCGAGCCCCGCATCGGGCTCCCTGCTCCACAGGAAGTCTGCTTCTCTCTCTCCTGCTCCCCCTGCTGTGTTCCCTCTATTGCTGTGTCTCTGTCAAATAAATAAATAAAATCTTAAAAAAAAAATAAGCATTTCCTGCAGCTGGCGCGTGCTGGGGAGGCCAAGACAAGGCAGCCGGGGGATGACACTGAACAGTCCCCAAGTCAGCTTTGTCACGGTCAGAAAACATCTCTCACAGATGACTTCTTTCCTGAAGCAGCTATTGCTCAGATTAAACTATGGGAATCTGGTCAATGGAAAACCTTAGAGAGCACACACTTCCTGCTAAGATCCGTGCTTAACTTTGCTTTGTTTCAAAGAGAAAAACTGGGGTAGGGAAAGGGAAAAAAAAAATATTTTAACGGCGTGTTTTGTTTTTTTTCCCCTTGGTGAGAAGAAATCATAGCCACAGTGACTATAATGTAGGCTACACACTGAAATCTAAGAGGGGAAAAAATAGTAGCACAAAATCTTCCCAGCCCAATTTTATCTCCATCAGAATTCACCTCGCTCCTTCCTTAATTTTCCTTGGATGTGCTATATCCAGAACATCGGTGGTCTTGCAGCTACGGATTTTATGTGCAAGAAAAAATACTTGCCCTGCTGCTTTTCCTCACCTTCCCCCTCTGAGGTCTCTCCTCCTCTCTCTCCTTCTTGTCTCTTTGTTGTGAATGTCAGGCTGTCAGTGTCATGGTCTGACATGATTAGTGTTTCTGACATTACACCAGGAAGCAGACAGAGAGCAAGAAGAGCGGGTGGAGGCGACGAGGGTTAGGATGTGCAGCCATTTAAAGCCAAAGGAAAAAAAGAAACCCAACCTCCTTTCTCTGAGGTTCCTTGATTACAGGGCAACTTATAAATCACCCCGGATTTTTCTCATTTATCCAATTAGTCCGTTCTCCTGCTCCTGCGGAGATCACTAAGGTGTGGATCCATTCTGCAAGATCAAAGTCGGTGGCTCCAATAACAGATAAGACAGAATTCGTGATTCAGCAGATTCTAAGGCTGTGAAGTATAACAATCGGCGCACTTCAGGAAGATAGCACCAGTCCATTTCGAGTATCGATTCACTGCACTTTGTCACTCTAATGATGTTATCTCATTAAAAGAGATAAATGCCCCACTGTTCTTCCCAAAGCATCTGCTTCTCACTCTTCTCTCTTTTTCAACAGCATGGCTCTCAGCAGCAGCACATTAAAATCAAATTGAAATCCGATGCAAGGCTTGGCGACAGAGCTGCATACAGAGGCTTCTTTTTAATTGCTTTTCCTTACTCTCGCCCCCTTCCCGCTCCCCCCACAATTGTCATCCATAGAAACAAGCAATATAAAGAGAAACAGATGTAGAAAGTAATCATAATAGGAAGCATTTACTGAGTGCCTATTACGTGGAGCCTCCACCTCATCAACATTTAACTTCCCCCACCATGACCTTCCCAGGTAAGTAGACTGATCCCCAGTATGCAAATGAAGAAATGGAGTTTGATATTAAGGTGCTTGCCCAAGATTACATAGGCAATGGGACAAGTGTCCATCCAATGCAAATAGTTTTTTTTAACCCCCATTTTCATTCATGGAACAAATAAGTAAATACAATTGCCACTTGATTAGAATAGGTAAGGAGAAACATGTAAAAGATGGTAGCAATTATTCTTCAGCCTGCTAATACCCAGGAACGTAATGCCATAAGCAGTGCAATAGTTTTGTTTCAACAGATTTCTTATTAAATAAAAAAGGTAGCAATTTTCCATAATGAATGTTTTATACATTATTCCTTTGTGTATCAGGCCTCTAAAGTACACACTATTAAAGTCTATTAAAGTCTGTATTTAGCAGCATTACTAATGTGCCTTTGGGGAAATTATTACAATGAAACAGCGTCAGTCTTTCACAAAATTTCAATTGTTTAATATTCCTCTTTTGATCTTTAATACATGTCTATTTTTAGCTATAATCAGACCCCATCCAAAATGCCATAATCCCAGCCTAGAGCTGTCACAACAAATTGTTTATGGGTTGGATTTAAGAAAAAACAAGACATGCAGATATTGCTAATTTCAACCAATCTTTGTTTTCCTCCAAAACTCATTGCTAACACAATGTTCTGATTAACAGGTGCCCCTTGATCACTGTGACATGTGATGACACTTTACCTCTCTGGCCAGGGTTAGTTATCTTAATTAATTGCTTATACTTATATCTAATTGAGACTAGCCCCTCAGGATAATGACACTTTATTAAAATCTGAGGGTGCTAAGAAGGTACAAAACTATTCCATAAAAAAAAGAAAAATAAATAAACTAGAAGAAGATACAAGCTGTGATTAATAAAATCTAAATGTTTTCATTTAAACCGAAACATTGTCATTTATGAGGAACTAGAAATACGTCTTCTGAACATTAACTGAGGATTGTCTGCAAAATTATGTAGTTTTATGCACTCTAGGCATCTCTCCTCCTCTAGTACATTTATTAATTTTATCACACAGTATGAGGTTTTTAAGAATGAAGCAAATGGGGCATCTGGGCGGCTCAGTCGGCTGAGTGTCCGACTCTTGGTTTTGGCTTAGGTCATGATCTCAGCGTTATGGGATCGAGCCCCGCTTAGGGGCTCTATGCTCAGTGCAGAGTCTGCTTAGGATTCTTTCCCTCTCTTTCTCCTCTGCTCCTCTCCCTGCACGCACTCTCTCTCTCTTAAATAAATAAATAAAATCTTAAAAAAAAAAAAGAATGAAGCCAACAATGCACATATATTCAAAAGTACAATGTTCTCTGAAAACATAGAAAGCAATGTTAGGATTATTTTACAGAGACAAAAGATAAAAGGAAGCTGGAAAGAATACTAGCAAAGAGCTACATGCTAGAAGACCACTGTACCACAGAAAAGGAGGGGGAAAGGGGCAATTTAAAGTATTGGGTAGTCAAATTAATAAGCTGGGTTGGAAGTAATCTCTCAGTTATGCATTTCCCCCTATACACAGCAATACCATCGTTTGAGATGATATGTTCACAAAATTGGGCAAATCAAGTTATTTGTTAGTATTCTAAAGATGGACAAGCCACAGATTAAGTACCTAAATAGTCATGTTTCCAATCACCAATTAACTAAATAGGATGTAACCTAATTGTACCCATTAAGACCTACTAATTGAGAGAAAAAGGGCAGGGTTGACGGCTTAGAAGAGAAGCATTCTGCTGCATGAGTCACAAAGGCCAGAATCCACTGGCCTCTTTGTTACAGGGACCCGGCCAGCACCAGCATCAAAGAAAGGGGTCACAGCATACATCACGTGCCCAAAGGACCTGTCTAATTATGCCATGGGCTTGTGTGGGCTTAGTGATGCAGATATGGTGATGCAGAACAAGAACCCACCAGTTCAGTCAACATTTAATTAAAGCTCCACATGAAGGCTGGCATGGGGCAGTTGATCAATTAAAAAAAAAAAAAGCAAAACTTGTTTGAATCAAGAAAATGCTAGGCGCTATTCTTTAAATCTGCAAGAAATAAGGACAGATAAGATTCCAAAACCAACAATCACAATGTGTGTGAGGTAACACTGAAAAAACCAAGGTGAAACTGAATGTCCTCTTTCCTTCAAGTGAAACCTATTTTATGGTCAGTGGCTATGGCCACATTTCAAAGGACTTATCATGATTCAAAATGAGGCCTCTCAGACTTGAAATTATATTACTGGCATGTCAAAACATATCTCTTCTCCTGCTGTGGGGCCATTATGGTTTTTTTTTTTTAAAGATTTTATTTATTTATTTGAGAGAGAGAGAGAGCACAAGTAGGCAGAGAGGCAGGCAGAGGGAGAGGGAGAAGCAGGCTCCCCGCTGAGCAGGGAGCCTGACGCAGGGCTCGATCCCAAGACCCTGGGATCATGACCTGAGCCGAAGGCAGCCACTTAACCAACTGAGCCACCCAGGCGCCCCAGGGCCATATGGTCTTAAACCAAAAGTCCAGCCTTTCTACTCCAAAACCTTAATTTGCCTCCTACCTGTTCAGATTCTCCTTCATTTTTTCTGACAAGATTGGGAGCGTTATGTCAGGCCCCTGACAACCGCCACCCTCAAGTCAAGGCCCTGTCACATCCACATGAATCCAGTGCGTTATTTATCTGATGCTCCACTTCTCAGGACAGAAAGGTTCAGGCTTTCAACTTACACCCTGCACCGTGAAGACTGCTTCTCAGAGAAGTAGGCACCGACCCCTGTTCCACCATGAGCTTCTCTGAGATTCAGAGCTGAGCTGTGCACCCAAGAGACCAACTGAACTGTGTTTCTGTGAAGCAGAAAGGAGGAGAGGCCTTGGTACTGAAATAAAAGCATTGATGTTGTTTACATGGTAGAAATGTCTAGAAATTATCAGGAGATAATTCCACATAAAGTAGGAAGCATTTCTCAAATAGCCTGTAGGTTTTATCTATATTTACTGGCACAAACAAGTTGTATATGTGCATACTTTTTATTTTATAAGATTTTATTTATTAGAGAGAGAAAGAGAGAGAGAGTGAGAGCAAGCGAGCACGAGCGAGGTGAGGGGCAGAGGGAGAAGCAGACTCCATGCTTAGCAGGGAGCCTGACACGGGACTCGATCCCAGAATCCTGGGATCATGACCTGAGCCAAAGGCAGCTGCTTAACTGACTGAGCCACCCAGACACCCCCTCGTGCATACATTTTAAAGACAACTAAGTCTAAACATATTCAGTTAATTCTTATAAATTTGTCTTCTCCCTGCTTCGTACCAAATCAACCATCTACTACATTACATTTTGTACTCCCATACCCCTCAGAAGGGAATTATATTCCTGTTTTCTTCCTAAAAATTCACTGAATTTCCCAGTGTGATGAATATGGAAGAGAATGGAGGTCCAGTTTTGCCATTTCTGTACACCCCACATTTAGCAGAATTTGACTTACATGTAACACGGGTACTATACTGGCCTTGTGCCAACAATGTTCCATTTAGTCTCACGAACTCTATAAAATGGTTTTGTGTGTGTGTGTGTGTGTTTTTAAATAAGGACTAAGTGCAGTTTTGTAGGTGAGAACAGATGTGCTATATTGTCCAGGGCACTCACTGCTCTGAGCTCCGGGTCCAGCTTCTTCCTAGAGTAAGGACTGCCAAATATAGGACACAGGAACAGTCTAGCTCACTGCTTCTCAAACTCCTATCTCAGGACATGCTCAAGTATGACTGCAGACCTAAAAGAGCTTTTGTTTACGTCAATTATTTCTACCAGTGTTTGCCATCTTAAAAATTAAAACTGAGGCATTTTGGATTTTTTTCAGGGGATGCCATGTAGCCTCTTGAAAAACTGTACTGTATACTCAAGAGAGAGTGGAAAAGGCAAAAAAAAAAAAAAAGTCTTAACATTATTATGAACATAGTCTTGACCTTGCAGGTGGCCTATGAATGGGCTCCCCAGGCAGTTCCCAAACCATAGTTCGAGAAGCACTGGTCTAAACGTGTATACATCAGCAAAGTCTTTTGAACAGCTGGATGAAGAAATGACACCTACTGAGTAAGAGGATGTCATTCCATTTAAAAGTTTTGAGTCACTGAATCAAAGGGCAGTATCTTTTTCCAGAGTATTGCTCTACTTACCACTGCCCCCAAACCATTAGTACAAAGCTCCTTCCTGGTAATATGTCACATAGAATCACTTCCAAGTTTAAATCTCTGTTTTGACCAAGGGCTCTCTTCTTCTATCTGTCCACTAAAAATCTTTATCCAGCTGTACCTCAAATGCAAAACAGCTAAAGTGGTATTTATTTTAAAATACTTGCTTTTTTTTCTGATTGTTAATCACATATATAAATACTTATTGTAGGAAAGTTGAAAATACAGAAAAGTATTTTTTAAAATAAGAAAAACAAATACATACTACATACCCACCCTCTAGGAAAACCACTGCTAACATTCTGGGCAACATCCTATGATGTAGATCTAAAAATACAGTGAAGTTCGTATCTTAAATATAACCTGGTGTCTTTTTTATACATTATTTTTAGTACGAAAGAATGTACATTGCTAAAGAAATTTCGAACATACAAGCAAAAAGAAGATAATGCTCTTAACATTTTGATGTGTATGTGCAGGCATGTATGTTTTTTGAAAAAGGAAATAACGACCAAACTGTACATATTGTTATGTAACTTGCCTTCTCCACAATTTATTTAAAACACCTTTTTATGACATTAAATATTCCTCTATCCCTCCCTGGTATTTTTATTGTATGGTTGTATACTACAATTATTACCTTCTAAAAATTACTATTATCATAATATGCGATGAACACCTTGGCTCAATTTGTGTACCCATCCATGGCAACTGTCTTTGAGTAACTGTTCTAGAAATGGAATTTCTGAGTCAAAAGTTGTGTGTATTTTTGAGGCTTTGATACACATTGTTTAAATTCCCTTGAGAAATGTGTTCTTTCACCGTGTCTGAGAGATCCTAATAGTCTCTTTCCTACCTTCGCCGAGTACACTTTACAAATCCTCATCAATAGTATAGGTAGAAAATGCCACCTCATTGTTTTAATTTGCATTTCTTTGATAACTGCTGAGGTTGAACATTTTCTTATATGTCATTTACTGATTATACTTCATTTATTGGTTTTATCTTTCTATTCTTTACCCCTTTTCTATTATAGTGATCATCTTTATCTTATTAATTTGTAAGAACTCTTACTAAATTAGCTAAGTTAACTCTCTGTCGTACATGTCGGAAATACTGCCCTGGTGTGTCTTTTGTCTTTAGAGTAGTTCAGACCGCCTTTTGGTGGAAAGAGATTTTGAGGTTATAGTCAAATACATTCTCTTCCTTTATCATTTCTGCCACTAGAAATTAATAAGGCCTTTCTTATTCCAAGATCATTTAATTTTTATTTGCATTTTCTTCCATGTCACTAGTTTTTGATGTGTGAAATACTTCTTCCAAGTCTGTCACAAGGGGGACTTGGCCACTGCCTGCAGAAAAACGAGAGTGGAGACTCCTTGAATATAGATGAGTCATTTGGTGAAAACTTCAAGAGGGTCCTAGAGAGGGGAAGAGAGAGATCTATGTTTATTATTCACCAATTCCCTACATTGCAGCCAGTAGCTCTCTCAACTTGCTCTTCAAGTGAAAGAAGTTTAAAATGGCAAAAGTTTTAATGTTAGGTGTATGTTTAAAACTCTGAAATAAGATGACTCTCCTTACAAAATAGAGTCCTTACTGACTCTCCTTGGACAAAATAGAAGCTTTGGATGACAAAGACCTTTATTTTTTGTTCACTGATGTCCTACAAGTGCAGTGTGTGGTACACAGTATGCACTTGGTAAGTGTGTGTTGGAGAAGCTGATGTTTAATCAAGTAGAATCATGTGTATGCCAGGTGGAGAGCCAGGGGTAATGAGTTCGGAACTTCACTGCTTCATATTAAGGAGGTGCCAAGTAAGAAAAACTCTAAATGAAGGCAGAAACTAAATTTCAGTTTTACTCTTTAGTTGACTGTAGAGATACTGATCTGAGTGTAAAGGTGAAACTGCCTCAAACCTGGCACAGTAAAATATTCAGAGAAAAAATTTTGCTGGGTAGATATTAAGCAAAACAGTAGCATCCACCCACCAAGAGAAATAAGAGACATGGCTCTACTTCATTTGATGCTATGTCATTTGTCCAGAGCAACAGCAATCAGATTTGGCTTTATTTGAACATAAGAAGGAAGAAACAATTCTCAAGAAGGTTCCTTTTCACTGTGGGGAGGAGGGGAGCATTCTCTATAATAATGGAAAAATCGAGGATTTTTCCATCAGATGGAGTGTCCTCATAAATTCAAGGCAGACAACAGCATGTGATATGCCTTCATGAAAATGATGACCACAAGGGAACGAGTTTACGATCGTAATTCCAAGGTTGCTGCTAGGAAGAGGGAGCTTTCAAGAGCGGAACACCATTCCTGTGAGTGTGGCTCTGTGAACTTACAAGATGGTGTGTACCGAATATACATCCTCCTGCCCACCTGGCCTCTACAAAATCCCATCCTGTCCAACTTGCCTCCAGTTTGGCTATGATTTTTAAGTAACACACTAAAATCCTTTCTTTACAGCATGATAATAGATAAATAACACAGATGTAAAACGTGAACCCTTCTTACTAGCAATAATTTGTGTCATATAATCTATCTTTATACATATCAACAAGAGAATGCCTGAGAAAGTAGAGAGGACAAAAAGTTTTGACAAAATTTAAAGTTAAATCCTGATTATAAAGTTTTGGATCAACATAAAGATTGGAAAGTCAGCGCTTGCAAAAAGATCTAAGGAGAGTATGGAAACTGCAAAGATGGGTCTCCAAGTGTGCACGAGAGCCAGGGAGAAGGAGAACCCGGGGAAACCTGTGCACCCACAATCTCTTTAACATGCAAGGCTAGAACATAAAGCCCCAAATGAACAACTATTCAAGCCTGTTTATAATACTAAAAAGGTGAATAAATGTGAGGATATCTGCTCTGTAGAAATCTTATTTATATACAAATGCACCAGTGTGCTAGCTGTCTGAGGCCCGGAACTGCACCCCTTCCTGGTGTGACCCCAAACTCTACCACAGATAGAGGTTCAAGAATATGAGGAATGAAGCCCCTACTTGGTGGACAGCAGTTCACTGACTATCAGGTTAGCCTGGTTAAATTGGTCAAACGGTCAATCCCTTGTGCCACGGGGGTCATTCGGTTGTTTTCTAGAGATGTCATCTCTAAATAACCCCAAAGAGAGATGTCAGTGCCTCACTGCAATCAGAATCGCCCCATTGCTTCACAGGAATCACACCGGACTCTAGAATACTGTGCCACCCTGCATCTTGACACCTCCCCAGTTAAAGTGTCCCATAGTGAGCTGGGGCTCGGGAAGGAAGGAGAGTTACGACAGCGTTATGTCCAAGGAAGTGGAAAGTGCACAATTCAAAAGTCTCCAACTTTCTAGGAACAAATCTACTTAGAAAATCAACCACACCCACAAAAATATTTCCAATATTCTAACTTACATGTCCTAATTGATGAGATGATTGTCTGGTTTTATTTACACCGAGATCTATTTCTTCCCCAGAGGGTGATCTATTCTTTGTCTTATGCCAAGAAAACACTAAGAAAAATGCTGACCTATGAAGGTTACACATCATGCTTAATCACTACTTTAAATTAAAATAACATAAAATAAAGCACTCATTGGGCCACGGAGGCAAAACATACCTTCCCAAGCAACAGACACACCTACTGAGACACTTGAATGTCTGCGGAGTCTGGTTCCCAGGTGCGTATCAAGAGCCAAACCCTGACATCAGGTCTTGAGTTGCCCTGGAGAAACTTAGGGCTGGGTTGTCATAGCAAACTGTGCCTGCCAATCAGATTTCACAACGTGAAGAGTTGTCTTCACGTTTCAGGACACCAAACTCTAACTAATAGATGCCAAGGTTTGCAATGACCACAGTGATGCAACTCCTCTCTTCCCCACCCTCCAGTCATGACCTTGGGGTGGAATACCTTTGTACTTTTCCAGTATTCCAGAAGCTCACAAAGACTCTCAAAGACTGCTTAAAGCTACGTATTTAAGCCAGTGGTGGGTGTGGGAGGGGGTGGTCAGAACAAGGTTTCCTTCTCTTGGCCAAATGAAAATCTCTCAAAAACAATTGCTTATTATTATTTTCTGGTCTCTTCCAGTGGGGGTAAAGCAGACACCCTGAGAAGGCCAGACAAATGGCCATCAGAAAAATCATCACTGGGAAGGGGTTCTTAGTAAAAGACTCTCAACAAACTAAATGGGTTTTCTTAAAGCCTAGGGATTCCATAATACTTTTTGAAGACCACACTGTCTCAAAGCGCTAACTCCACCACAACCCATAGCTAATGTGGTAATTTACCTCTTCTTGTAGGCCTCCGGAAATGTCTCTCCCTTGTATTAGATCCTTCAGTGGCTCTCAGAATTGGACACTTACCTCGTTCTCTGGGCTCATATTTACCACCTTACCCCAGTGCAGTGGTTCTCAGCCAGGGGTATTTTTGTTCCCCCAAGGGACACTGGCCAATGTGGGGGAAAGTTTTTGGTTGTCAGGACTGAAGTGGGGGAAAGGGGATGCTACTGAACATCCTTCAGTGTGGAAGACAGCCTCTCACTACAAAGAATTACTCAGCTCAAATTGTTAACACTGTTGAGATATCCTGCTGTACCAAGTTCTTTGTTCTCTAAACATGCCAGACTTTCTCATATGCTTTGTGCCTAAACATAGCCCGTTTCCTTTACCTGGAATGCCCTGCCCTACTTCTGTGTCTAAGAAATGACCATTTATCATTCAGGATCTGACTCAAAATATCACCTCCTCTACAGTCCTTTCCATATCTCCCAAAGTTGGCTGTTCCTTCTGTGCTTCCGGAGTTTCTGGTACATATCTCATTAAAACACTAGCCATACTACCCCTAAGCCTGTCACCTGCTGCAGACAAAAACCTAAGGCTCGTTCATTGTTCATCCTTGAGTGCCCATCTGGTAATCAATTGCTACTTGCTGAGTCAATCAAGGAATAAATGGAAATGTTGCAGATGCACCTAAGGTTCTCCTGCAACAATTTCTAAGGAACAACAGTGTCCCCAACATCAAAAACAACAACAGCAAATATTTACCAAATGCTTGTAATATAGATAGGTACTATATTAAACACTGGTGCACATATTCTCTCATGTTCATCCTTTTAACAACTCTGCAAGGCAGGTACTGTTATCATCAGCATTTTACAGATGAGGAAACGGAGGCACAGAAAAGTTAAGCCACTTGCCCAAGGTCATCAAAGCTAGCATCTGGAAGAGCTGATATTTAAACCCAGGTAGTCTGGCTCCAGAGACTCAATCTTCCAATATTTATGCCAAAGCAGTTATGTTAACAACCAATATTTCAGCCACTCAAAAGCCTCTGACAAACATAGTGACACATCTGGAAGACTATTACAACCACAGTGTGGCCACCACCTCTTGGGACCCTGCCTATAAACACTGCTCGCTGGGGTCACACAACTCTCCAACCTCTGGAATGCTTGTGGCAGGAGAAGCAACCTCCTCACACCTTGGAAAGGCATTATGTACCCAGAAAAATCATGGTCCCATAAAGAAGACACAAAGGCTGACTCCCCAAAGTATCTCTTACCTTGTTCATGCTGCAGGGACTGGAGCAAGGGCTCAGACATGTCACAGTGCGAGGCAGCTCTTGAAGATTCTCCTCGTTGCTGTAGTCCTCACTTCCTGAAGCAGACAGCTGCACTGCAAACACAAAGAGGAAATCCATCAGCTGGCGCTCAGGAAGACACAGAGCAGTCCTGTGTCCAGTGGAACTTTCTGCCATGATGGCAATGCTCCATGCCTGTGCTGTTCAATATGGTAGCTCCTAGGCACATATGGCTACTGATCACTTGAGATGTGGCTAGTGCAATTAAGGGCTGAATTTTAAATTTTATGTAATTTTAATTAAATTTAAATGTAAATTGCCACATGTGGTTAGTTACTGGACAGTCCAGGTCTAGAGATTCAAATCAGAAATCTTTTTTTTTTTTTAAGATTTTATTTATTTATTTGACAGAGAGAGACACAGTGAGAGAGGGAACACAAGCAGGGGGAGAGGGAGAGGGAGAGGCAGGCTTCCTGCTGAGCAGGGAGCCCGATGTGGGGCTCAAACCCAGGACCCTGGGATCATGACCTGAGCTGAAGGCAGACGCTTAAAGACTGAGCCACCCAGGTGCCCCCTCAAATCAGAAGTCTTGAGATCACAGACACCAGACATGCCAGTGGCCAAGGAAAAGCTGGAGATCACATACTCAGAATGACTACTGACATAGCAGAACAAGAACATTCATTCAGTAACTATTTCCTCAGTCCTTACTAAGTACAGGGTACTGAGGACATAGTGATCAATAAGCCAGACAGGTCAGTTATTTAAAAGTTTCCTGCTCAGGCTTTGGCCTCCTTGGGAAGGGAGAGGATCTAGCATGTAAGCAGTACTTACTCTGTGCCGATCTCAATGCCTTCCCTGCCACCTACAAGGTAGAGACAGGCATTTGCTGAAGACTGACTACACCACTGTCAGGGCTTAATAGATAGGACCTTCCATAGAGCTCCTACCAGAACAGAATTCAGAAGGTCAGTTTTCCATGAGCCAAATGAACCAGATGACTCAACATCCCCTCAGATGGATTATTTAGGGAGGCTTTTTGATTTACTCGAATGATATTTTGGAGTAAAATGGCTCCAGAGTTCTTGATGTGTCAAATATTAAAGAAAAGTAAAGAAAGAAAATATCTTCAACCACTTAATTAGATTTATAGTCTTTTCTCTGAAAGATGTTTATGGGTGAATTTGAGAGGAGAACCAAACATTGTAAGGTTCCTTGTAATCACCTTTTTTTCTGTGTTACTTTTTCTGGTTGCATCTAGGAAGGATTTTTATATCTGAACCTTTCCATAAAGACTGGAATTACAGGTTTAAATGGAACGGCAGTGCTTTAAAATACATATTCTTTTTAATAATAATATAATAATGATACAGAAAATGTTCAATAGGAAAAGAAAAAAGTAGCCATAATCCCACTAATCATAATCACCTTTAGTTCTTAGCACTCAGGCTTTGGCTAGGGGGGAATGACCAGAGGTCCTGGCATGTCTGCGGAATCGAGAACACAGAGAAGTCCAAGGCTATATTCCCCATATTAACGTCTTTCACCATTAAGAAAATGACTTTGTAATTTATATTTTCAAAAGATAAATTCCTACTCCATGCACATTACTATTTTGTGAACATAATATTATTAAATTCCTTGTACAAATCAGAAGATAGGGAGAGGAAATTGCAGATCACTCCCTGGTTATTTGAGACACATAGATTCCAAAGAAAATACCACATTCAGTCATAGCAATAACATATTTTAAGAATGATGTACAGCATGGAGAGACCCCGGAATTCTGACTTTGAAGCCTAAATACATCCAAATACCCCTCAATACCTGATGTACTCAATGTCTTGTATGCCTGGGTAATCTACTGCTGCTTCAAAGTCAAGAAAATTCAGTATCTAATTCTAACCAATCTTATAATGACTGAATGAAAATTATGCATGTAACTTCTACTCTTTGAATTCCAGAAGCAGATGCTAATACATTTCTGTTTCAAAGTAGAACACTATACGTGCTGTTTCCTATTGAATATATGTAATTCAATCCACTTAAAGCCTACAGCCCAGTACCTTACCTGGAAACTTATCCAAACGCCTTGCATAGATGCCTGATGTCACAATTCCATTAAAATGTACACACTGGTATCAACACAGGAAAGGTGGGCACAAGAAGATAATAATAAACACACAAGGATTCTTGAACATAATTTCCCCAAGGAAATTCCACCCAGCTCCAATCATGACACAGTCCCCATTCCCTCAGAACTTGGGGCATACAGTCAGCCCTAAAGTCATTATGGAGCCTCCCCTGTGCCCCCCACCACCCCAAGTACTCTTACGTTATTTTCACATATGTTGGTTCTACGACAAAGTCAAAATAAAAACTCTTTTGAGGGAAATATTAGTCGCATAGAAAGTTCTTAATAAATACTGTCAGTCGATTTTTTTCCTTTGCTCTCACAGAGCCTAGGATGATGTGGACTCTTAACGTACAATCTTCAACACAATATTGATAATCATTGCAAACTGCCTTTGGGGTTTTTTAAAAAAGGAAAATCTTGGGCGCCTGGGTGGCTCAGATGGTTAAGCGTCTGCCTTTGGCTCAGGTCATGATCCCAGGGTCCTGGGATCGAGTCCCGCATCGGGCTCCCTGCTCCTTGGGAGCCTGCTTCTCCCTCTGCCTCTCTCTCTCTCTCTGTCTCTCATGAATAAATAAAATCTTTAAAAAAAATTTAAAAAAGATTTATTAAAAAAAAGGAAAATCTTTTAATATCCAGGATTGTAAATCTTTTAGAAAAATATTGTCAAGACTATCTTACAGCTGTACAGTGCTCAAAACTGTACAACACGCTTTTATAGTAATACTCTCAGGGTCACCTGGGTGGCTCAGTCGGTTAAGCGACTGCCTTCAGCTCAGGTCACGATCCTGGAGTCCCGGGATCGAGTCCCGCATCAGGCTCCCTGCTCGGCGGGGAGTCTGCTTCTCCCTCTGACCCTCCCGCCTCTCATGCTCTCTCTCTCTCAAATAAATAAATCAATCTTAAAAAAAAAAATACTCTCAGTTAGTACTGATACGGATCTGAGTGGTAGTTTTTTAAATCAGGAAACCAGATTGAAAGAAGTAAAAGAATGCTTCTTAGTCATGCTGTCATAGGCAACAGACCCTGGGCTTCAGGTGCTTTCATTTCAAGATACAACAGAATTAAAATATGTACGAAGCCTCCAAGTACAATACCTCTCCTAATAACACACACACACACATACACCATCATTAACAAAAAACACCTCTGCAAACAGATGACAGTTTTAGAAATTGGGTCAGTTCGCTTTGGCCAGCAACCAAAAACACTGGCCTTGTTCTATCAAGTACTTTAAATTTCCTTTGAAACAGAGAGAACCTGGTTGTTTTACAGCCAATTCCATTTAGAAGTTTAGAGAAATCCACTGCTTAAAAAAGGAGATTACATCTTAAATATAAAGCATTAGGGGAAAAGATACATGCATTACCATGGTGGAATTAAGGGAGTTTTCTTCTTTATTCTATTTTTCAAGGTTTCTTTTTAATCGTTCACAAAGTTGGATTCCTCTGATACTAAACAAAAGGCAAGTACAGATACCTTCAAAGGGTGCCTGGAGAAAGTCAATCTCAGAAGCTAACATGTGACTTCCACTCAGTTGATCCTAACAGAGTTGGCTCAATGGGCAACAGCACCTGTGGTCAACCTTAGGCTTTGGAAAGGTTAATGAAATGTAATTCATCTTTCCAGGCGGCTAGAGGGTGAGTAAGCAGAAAAGTAGAGACAGGGCAAGAAGAAGAGATCAAAAAGAGAATGAACAGAAAAGGTGAAGGCTACAAAGAGAGAAGAAAATGAAAGGGCAGGTAAGCAAACAAAGGCACCTAGAGATAGGTTCAGTGATGCAGACAAGTGGCCCTCACCAGCCAGGTCCTCACTAACAGAAGAGACACGGATAGACTCGGGCTCCTGGTGACAACACCACACTCTTCAGCTTCTCTGGGTGTCAGCAAGTGGAGCTGGAGTAAAGTTAAGACCGGGCTTACCTGTTTCTCCACTATTTATTTACCATCAGCCTCCACCTACCACAGAGAAAAATCTATTTTCCCTGGATCACTGATAATGTGCGACAGAAGTATGGTGAGAACAGCATAAGCCAACTTTAGTTTAGTCTCCTTACTCTCACGAGAGTGCTCTTTAAAGTATTTATTCTTACTCTTGACACTCTTAAACATGTCAATGGGCTGTGTGTGTGTGTGTGTGTGTGTAGTGCTATTTTTTGGCCCTTGAATATGCAACTAATACTGCCAATATAGAATGGAGTATGATGAGCTGGGCTTTTCTCCCCACTTCAACTCCCCCACCCCCTTCCAAGATGTTCATTCTAGAAGGCTTTTGTCATATAAGGCAAAGCTGTGCTGCTTAGGCACTCCTATGGGAAACAGGCCCATAGGAGCAAGCACGTCACTCATAAGGTTAATGGTCTCACTGGCTTTTAGATATAATGTACTCTGACGTCAGTCTGTGCAATGGCCTCCTGTTCCTTCCCCCACCACCAAATCCAGCAGCCTAGGTAGGTAGGGAGCTCAAGCATGAGGACCCAAGAACTTGTGAGGAAGGGTTAAGCAAAATCATAAAGAGACAGACAGGGTTTGGAGAGAAAAGGGAAAAGGCACGATGACAAAAGTCTAGAGGAAATTCTCTAAATCTAGGACTTAGGAGCTTGGGAAATCAGACAAACAGATGAGAGGTATATCCCTAATACTCTCCCACCTCTGTTTTTATGAGTTGGAATGATTTACATGTCTCTGGAGTAAAATCTTAACAACCTTCAATTGGATGGAATCCTTGTATAAGACTGGATAAATTTAAGACCACTTTATTACAGACAGTTCAATCCCTCTCTTGCATAATAAGGAGCATGGTGCTGGAATTAAAGGATCCAAAGGTAGAGCAACAAACGGACCCCTGTCCTCTTCCCCATATGCACACATGCCTCCCACATGGCTGGCTCCTTCCTTTCTTTCTGAAGAAGAAGCAGAGGAATCAGAGTAGAGCTCCCTGAGGAGCTCCCCACAGGCCCCTCCCCATCCTCAAAGTCACAGCTAACATACGTCTCTGGTTCTTCAGGACCCTGGTGTTCTTGCCACCCTCACATGTAGGCAGCAAGCATGCCATAACATGGTTTTGCCCCAAGAGATGGAACGTTTGCCATCCTGCCTTGCCCCCATGCCCTGCTTTCACAGTATGCCATGGAAAACAAACAGCCCAAGTCAGAAGAATGAGAGCATCTTCCCAGCAAGCATCACGAGAGGCCTTCTTCCTCAAGGATAGGTTACACAATTTGATAATTAAGGTACTGAAATTTCGACTAGCATGTGACCAATGGTTCAACAAGAGACAGTGATAAGGAAGAGGAAATGAGAGGATTGTAAGTTATAAAAAAGAGAGACACTGCTGGTAGCATGAAAACATTGCCCGGAGAGACAGATGAGATACAGTAAGAACGCCAAGTGATAGCGTGTCCACCGCTTTCAAGAGGACTACTTCACACACGCGCTAAGGATTTCCTCTACTTTATGAAATCATACATAAGGATATCTAGTGTTTAGATTCAGGGCTATCACCCTATAAAGGGCCATTTTTTAGTTCCTCAGTAATTTAGGAATATCTTAATTAAAGGCAGGATATAGAACTCCCAAGGGGTTACCTGGCTTAGCCTACTCCTCCTGCCTGGGTGACTATGTAAACCAGGGGACACAGATTCAGATGCCTACGGGAGTCAAGAAAGAATCAGATGAAGGAATGGTCAGGCCAGAGAAGACAATGTGAAGTAGGGAGGCCTGGAGCATCTGCTACTCACCTCCAGAAAAGCAGGAACAAGGCACAATTTCCCAGAACTTCTGATATTCAAGAAAGCCAGAAAATGGAGAGATAATGTAAAATCATGAGCTTGTTTAATGTTGGCAATTTATGTTAGCATTTTGGAAATCCCACAGGGGTTGGATTCGGTTGGCCGGTTTGTATCTTCTATCATACACTTTTCATTTAAGTCCAGGGAATGTTTCTTTAAATCTCCAGGGCTGGAGGCTCCCAATCTGTCTCCTGACCACCGCCCCCCCTCGCCAGGGCTGTACCACTGTGGCTTCATTGGGGGCAGCATGCCCTCCAGGAGAGTGGGCAAAGTAGGACTTAGGAACCAAGTTGCTCCATCTGAGTATCAACTCTGCCTCTTCGCATGTGATTTCAGCAAGTTACTAACCCTCCGTGTGAGTCTTTCCTCCTTCATCCATAAAATTGGGGCAAATTCTTTGTATGTCCTAAGATTGTTTTGAAGATTAAATGGAATAATATGAAGAAAGAATTCAATGCATGGTGTTAAAAACACATAAGGCCCTTCCCCTCCCCTGTTGCCCATCACTATTCAGCACCACCTCATTCTGTTTGTAATCACACATTGGGGTTTACCTCTCAACCCCCTACTGGATTCTAAGTATTCCAAGAGAAGATATCTGTTTTATGACCAAAGAGCCAGCACCTGTCCCAATGCTCTACACACAGTAAGGCTTTCAACATATGCAAAATTTAATTATAATGTTGTTATATAATGTTGTTAAGGACTGAATGTTTATACCCCCCCCCCAATTCATATATTGCCTAATTCCCAAGGTGGTGGTATTAAGAGACAGGGCTTTGGGGAGGTAATTAGGTTTAGATGAGGTCATGAGGGTGGAGCTCTCATGATGGGATAAGTGCCATTGTGAGAAGAGACACCAGAGAACTTGCATGTATGTGCACTCTCTCTCTCCCCCTCTCCCTGCTGTGTGCGATATACCAGGAAGTCAGCCCTCTGCAAGAGATCTCTCACTAGGACCAGCTGGGCTGGCACCTTGATCTTGGACTTCCCAGCTTCCAGCACTGTGAGAAATAAACTGTTGTTCAAGCCACTCGGTCTGTGGTGTTCTGTTATAACAGCCCTCACTAGGACAAACGTTCAGGAAGATCTTCCTTAAGTCTGGCACCAATGGAGCCTATTTCCACTTATCTTCTTCTGATGCTTTAATGTCAATATGTATATCTACTCCTCATTTGGCCAGAATATTTTTAGACTAAAAGAAGAAAACCAGGTCCAAATTAAGAATAAAATACTTAAGAATTTTCTCTTGAGACGTATGGCATCACTTTTAGGTCGAGGGTACTTTTTGGGGCCCTTTGCGTGCCTCAGCAGAAAAAAATTAAAAGTAAGAGATTTCATCACCCTATTAATAAATAAAGGAGGCTGCTTTCACTTTAGCATCCCAAGTTCATGTCTGCCAACAGTGCATTTCACTGCAGGGGGTATACTTGGTGGCTGCCCAGAGACCCAGGCAATCCCCTATCCATTTGTCCACTATCGTTGAGAAGGCCAACTTGTATTCATCTAAGACGCTTTACTGACCATGCCTGACTACTCCTGCGTTTCTTTGATTTTAAAGAGAAATCCCAGAGACCTTCAAACGATCCCAGCTTCCTTCTCCCTTGAGGGGTTTGCTTAATAATTCAGGCAAACACATTTCCTGTGATTTGTTGAGAAGAAAAATAATTTAACAGAAAACCTAGTAAGCGGGTTACTTCAGAATGACCCACTGAAAAGGAACCAATGACAAGAGAAATCGCTAGAAAGGTATCTCTTTACAGAAGTTCAAGGGACCAGCTATCTCTCCAATAAAAGGTTTCCAAGGAAGGAATTTAAATATTCTCAAGAACACCTTGAGGAAAAGTGTAATGAGGGGCGATTGCCTTACTGGGGGCTAGTGCTTACAACTGAAACTCATCTGCTTAATAAGACAGATTGGGTATAATGCCTTGTTCCTCTGGGAGGAGACTTTCACTAATCCTCAGAAGAAAGCTCAAATTGGCAGGATGGGCCCTTGTCAAGAGCAGTCTCAGGGATTCACTGTTTGTTAATCTCTGCTTTCCTGAGGCTCTAATTCTGTACTTCCCAATACCAGCTTCTCCTTCGTGTGGCTTGTTCTCGTTGAGGGAACCACAACATCCTGGGTGGTTAACCTGTCCAGAGGGGTCTAGTGTTCGCTTCTACCACAGCCCTACAGCTTTCAGTGCTCTCAAAACCAGCTTAGTGTCTATGTCAAAACAGCAGAAGTTCCTGTACTATGCAGGTAATGAAACTGCAGACCCTTACAGCTCTTCAAATGATGTAACCTTGGGTTTCCATCTCCCATCACTGTATCCCAAACACACACACACTCAAAGCCTGACACGGACTCTAGGGGGAATTCTACTTGCCCCTTTGGCAAACAGTTCCCATGGGAGTAGAACCATCACAGCCCTTAGACTCTAGAGCCTACGGCCAAGTCTGGATCACTCACAGGCCTGTGGCATGAATGTCTTCTGGCACATGGGAATTTCCCTTGTAAGTTCTCACTATTTTCTCTTTCATCCAACATACCTAAGGATTGTTCTGGGTGGGTGGGGTGGGCATAGGGGGCTAGAGGTGGGTCGGGCTGCACCAGCTCAGTCTATAGTATTCTGCCGGAAATATCCAGTTTGGGGTTCCCTAAATAGTCAATTCTGCCGTATTTAGGGTCCCATAGATGGCCATTTGGCTATAAGTCAGGCTAGAGCCAGAAATCTGTTCTTTGGAGCATAGACTACTGTGTTGTGACTCGCACCCTAACTCGTCCCACAGCAGAGCGACGTTGGGTGAGGAAGAGCCTAAGGGTAGCCCGGCATCCGCCGCGCAGGCAGTTTCCCAAGGAAGCGGTCACCTCCCCGTACGTGACTGCTCTTTCCTCACACGACCAGGGCTGTCCTCCTTCCATGAGCTTTTCCATGATTTAGAGCTGGACGACTGCATGCGGACGTCTTGGTAGCCTCGGAGAGGCAAGAGGGCAAGGGCACAACCACCTCCTCACATCATAACCGAGTCCTGTGGAGTCAGGGCGTCCTTCAAAAGCAGCCAAGAGAACAGCCGCAGAAAACGGCTCCAGCAGCCGACCTGGAGGCCTCGTCCCTGGAGGATCCTCTGATCTCATTATGGCAGTCGACACTAGTCCTCACAAAACAAACAGAGGAAATTTATGCCTGCCTCAGCCTGCGGAGAGCTCCACATTCCCTGCTTAACGAGAGTTCCAGCTTCTGAGACCACAGCCACCGGGATGGGGAGGATGTCTGCTTTGCTCCGAAGAAAGAGCTGTTGTCGCTGCCTTTCCCTCTTTCTGGGGCTGGATATGAAGGCGGAGAGCCTGCAGAGAGCCACTGAACTTGTGGCCTAGGCTCTCTGCTCTGGTCCCTGCAGAGAAGTTCCCTTTCTTCTTGTGTCATCATCCCCAAGCTCAGTCGGTGGGGCCACTTCCTCTTGACCGGCTCTGGGAAAGTCGCTGCGCGGCCTTGAAGGGTTCCACCTGCTAAGGCCAGCATCCTGAGAGAGAGAGACTGCTCTGTGTGACAAGTCTCCAGGTCTTCTGGGAGGAAGACCCTTCCCCCAAAACACACTTTCTTGAGCCTTGGGAAACTTTACCTAACTTGGGGGTCCCACTTTTGGGATAAAGGACAGGAGGGAAAATGTTACTTTATACCCTTGAATTCAATCTCAGCAGTAACTGAGTGCCCAGCTCATGAGAAAAAAAGTGAACTTCCAAACCAAAATAAGAATACAGCAGTGGTTCTGAGCCAGGGTAACTTTGCCCCCCAGGGGACATTCGTGATGCATGGAGACTTTTTTTTTTCTTTTTGTCATGACTGGGGGAGACTGCTACTGGCATCTAGTGGGTAGAGGCCAGGGATGCTGTTAAAATATCCTACCATGCACAAAACAGCCCCCATGATAAAGAATTATTTAGTCCAAAATGTCAACAGTGCCGAGATTGAGAAACCCTGATGGAGAGGGAACACTCAAGGATGTGGATAGGTTTAAAATAATGACGAATCTTTTTTTTGTCACAGAAACAGTTTTCAGTTTTTAATGAGTTTGAAAACAAAAAAGCTTCCATTTCAAAATAAAAACAAAATCCCAGATCATATAGATGTTTACAGTGACCACATTTATCTAAGTAACATACATACATGTTTAGTTATAAGATGTTAACTAAATTTCTGTGGCAAATAATGCTTTTTTTAATATCAAAAATATTATAGTGCTCATGTGGAGTCGTAAGGAAAATCTAGTAATCGCTACATATTTAAGTCTTCACTGTAGATGCTGTTATTTCTAGCACAGGTAAGCAGTCAGGGTCATCCAAAATAATGACAACTCTCAATCACATAACACTAATGTTGATATCCTATAGTCAAAATGTGCACAATTAACATCCACAAAAATTTACCAATTCTCTCTTTGAGTAAAATAAGTGAAAACTACCTTTTACCTATGCAGAGTTAGCTCATTAGAGCTACCTGGAAATCAATGGAGCAGTTCGATATTAGACTAGACTCTTCTCAGCACCACCGTGAGTGCTGTGTTATTCTAGGTAAAGGTGTGATCTGAATGTTTACTATCATAACTCAGTGGTGAGTATTCATAGAAGGAATTTATGAGCTATGTTCTATGATTATTAAAACCATATATATAAACTGAGTATATGTGGGTCTGGAAAAAATGGCAAATGTTTCAGCTTCTACAATATCAACAAGTATGAGGAACCGTGGTGATGCTGACCTACATTCCAGGGAGACTGAGGAAAACAGGTGCGTAGTAGAGCTCTAAATAAATGGCAGAATTGCAGAAATGTGTCACAATGAGAGTAATCATGGTGCATATTTTGAAATTCTCCCATTTTTAATTTTCTGAACCTATCTCAAAATATTCCCTTTCCTCTACATAGCACACTCTCACTACATTGGGTATGAGAACATATGGTTAGATAACCCAGTCGTTATTCTCTCCTGAACTCTTTTAGTCCAGCAAAAGAAGGAAAAATCTGCTTCCAAGCACAGCTAATGCATGTAAGCACATTTGAAGAAGAAAAAGAATTTCATGAATGAGCAGAAGACAATTTTTTAATGGACTGTTTTAGAGGCTTGTGGTATAAAAAGTAAACAAAACTGATTCACTAACTGTTAATACTGTTTACTATGATGCAAGAGTTGGGCTTTTATTTTTTTAATGTTCCAGAAGCCAGAGGAAAAGGAATACTGTGGTAGGGAAAAATGATACCTTCCGTGGCATTTCAAAATCATTGCTCAATTCCTCTTGAGCAAGGAAGCCATAGTAATGACTTTATTTTACCTACCGCAATTATGGTACACCTCGAAGTAATTCTCCACATTATCCCACTTTCCTCTCTCCACTCAAGTCCTGCTAAATAATTTCTGGAAACCATTAACCAAGAGTCCTGTTTCAATTTTCCTCTCCTCCCTCCCCTGTTGCCTCAGTCATGCTGGAGTCAGGACAAAGCAAACTTGTATTACATCACAGAGCAAACTCATTTTCTCTAAACCATTCTGCTGGTAGTTTACTGCTACTGGAACCCAATGCTGTCAACAGTGTGGTCTTTGTTTGGTGGGTGTTGCTTTAAAAATAAAAAAAAGTTTCCCCACGCCCCCTTCTGCTTTTAAATACAGGCGAGTAGTTTGAGGAGCCTCCCTGGCCTGGCTCCACCCCACTGTGTAAACTAGACATTACCTTATACACAAATGAATCTACAGCATTCCTCAGTCTAGCTGCCTCGCTGCAAAATTCCTATGCTCCCCAGCAGCCACGGCAGCACACACTCCCCCTGGCTTCCCTCCTCTTTCCTCTTCCCCCACCCTCTCTCTTTTTTTTTAAATTTCCACTGCCTCACTGTGTTTTTGTGTAAATGATCTCACATGACTCAACAAATCCATCTGCCTGAAGCAGGCCAAGTCTGGAGCCCTCCCAGGAGGGAGGAGAAGAATTGCTTTGTGGAAAGGACCTGGAGCTCTGCCCTTTCTCTGGCTCGAATTACCCGCCTGTCAGGCCTGACGGATTTGGCTAAAAATAAAAGGAAGCGGGCCGTGAAAAGCAGATGAATGGGCTCAGCAGTTCCTTAGATAACACAGGCCTGCTGTTGCCCAAAGCTCCCCAAACAGAAACTTCAAATGCAGGCCCTGTGAGCTTGGCGATGTGGCTTCCAGGTGAAAGGGGGCTGTCAGATCCACTGGAGGAGGGAGGGGGGCATGGCCTGTGTTTTAGATTTCTGTTTCAGAACTTGTGTGTGTGTATGTGTGTGTCTGAGAGAGACAGAGAGAGAGAGAGAAAGAGAGAGAGATTCCTGTATAAAAAGGTTCTCAGAAAAACAGGAGAGTTCAGTGGAGTGAAGGCTTGGCTTGCAAAAAAAAAAAAAAAAAAAAGTTGTTTCCACTACAGAATTACTCTTCTCCCTACCTCCCAACACCAGACATTTTAAGCCTCCCTATGATGTCACTTCTGCATTCAGAGCCAGCAAAAAGCTAAAAGTCCTTCTTGTAAGTGTATGCCCAGCGCCCGCAGTGGGTATTAAGCACTTAGGTTGGCAATGTAATGACACACTGTAACAATCTGTAATATGAAGCAGTCAGCAAAGCCCTGGCTCTGAAAGCTATTTCTCCCGACCATTAACCATATGTTTGGCTCCTCGGATAGCCAAGCGGGTGTTCCAGCTTACCATCTGGTTTCTATCCACACAAGCAACTGCAAAGCACAGACTATCTCCCTCCGGAGCTACGTGTTTCTTTTTCTCTCTCTTTTCCGTTCTTTCCTTCCCTTTTCCTCCTCCCAGACCCTTTGGTTCCCTCTGCTAAAGAATTCTCTGCCATTTATCATGTGCAAAGAAAACTTTACCTGACGTGGTAGCAGCAGAGCCATTAAGAATGCACAGCTGTATTGTAAACATGCCAGAGGGCCGTTTACCATCCGCTGAATCTGAAGAACACGGTCTCTACCCCCTTCTTCATCTCCTATTGAGTGCTGACACTTGATCCAGTTTGTTAAAAATAGGTACATTCTTGACAGATCCAGGGGTTGTTGTGGTGCCCTTCACACTCACTTCATATTCTGGGAGTGGGGCTTTAAAGCACACACAAGCGCACACACGAACACACACACACACACTTTGCCTCTGCATTCAATCTGCATGACATCAGTCTCTCACAGATGACATACCGGCTGCAAATAACCAAGTTAACTAAATAAAGGATTCTATTCCTTTTTATGCCCTAAAGGATTCTATCCCAAGTGTGTGTGTTTTTCTTCTTTCCTTCTTTCCTTCCTTCCTTCCTTCCTTCGTTTCCTAAAGAGCCAGCCATTTCAACAAATCGATAATTTGCAAAATGTATGCTAATTTACATCTGCATTTTAATAGTATACATCAAGGACATGGAACATGCTATCAAGAGTTCATGGGATTTTCTTACCAAGTGCCAGAGCACTGATCCCGGATTTTCTTCTTTTCAAGATTTCAGGAACTTTATAACTTTTTAAAAATGTATGAAAAGACCTTTGATAAACAGAAATTTGGTAATTTTTTCTCCTGTCCCCACAAGAATTATATGTGCCTTACCAGTCTGTTTTTACGGAATTAGGAAATTCAAGCTAATTCTTTCCCATACCTTAAAAAAAACCACTGGCTTCTCACATACCAAGAACAAAAGGAACAATATCATTAAAAAGTGATTAAGCAGAATGTCAGATTTTATCAACGTGGCAGGGCTATGGAGGTTCTGCCATGGGAGAAGTGTTTATTCAGGCTAACAAGTATGCCAGGGAGGCCACTACCTGTGCAAACTTTTACACCCACTGCCCTTGTCAGTCCTCTTTCCATGATCTAAAATAGATCTTTTGTTAGCTATTTCTAACCAGTAAGGGACATTAAAGTTCTGCTGCATGTAAGTTTTAGAGAAATGGGAAATTTTAATTTCAGACAACTTAGGAAATTGTCCACAGAAGTTAGGCTTAATTAAATTTTGTTTTGACCCTGAAATCCTACATTAAGAATAACATCACGTTACCTTTACTCACAATATTGTCAATAAAAGGAAAGAAAAATGATCACCTAAAAACTTCAACATTTTTATAGTGTATCTGGCTCTTTAAGCACTTGTGGAATCACCTTATCACAAGATATTTATGCTATTCATAAATACTGGTACCTAGGCACTCCTCCCCCAGCCCAATTACAGCAGGATCCCTGGGGGTGGGCCTGGGCATCAGTACTTTTGAAAGTTTCCCAGTTGTATCTATCACGTCACCAGAGTTGAGAAGTCTTATGCTGTATGAACACTCATGACACCAGAAACTAGGAAACCTTGGGGATGGAAATGGAAATGAAACCTTAGGATTAGAACAGGGACTTTCAATCTTGTTTAGAAGTGGAATCTTCAACTGAAAAAATCTTATATGAAATCCCTGTATACAAATAGCAAAAGTGTCATTTATACTCTCATTTTATACTCAGTCTGTACTCTCATCCATAGATTTCATAAATTCAAATATATAATTTTTTAATTACTGTAAGTCAACCAGTGAGGATAAGAGGCCATTTTAATGAATATAAAAATCTGAAATTGGGGTCACGGCTGAGAGGTCCAGCGCTGTCCACCTCAACATCCAATTTTTTTCCATGGCCAATGGTTCAGATGATCAAGGCTGGATATATGTAAAAAGACCAGTGTGTACAGCAGTAGGATTACATTAATTCATACATTAATTTAATAAATGTCGATTAAATGTCTAGTACACACCAGATATTGTGCTCATGGGTCATCACAGGAATAAGCTGCGCCTTTTCCCTTGAGAAGCCTAGTTAAGAAGACATATCATGGCTGCACAGCAATGTAAGCATAATAATAGAGGCACCAAGAGCCTGTGATGGTGAGAACTGGCTAATTCTCTCTGAGGAAACGGGGCATAACTTCACCAGCATGGGACAATTAAATCAGGTCCTAAAAATATGAGTAAGATTTTTAGAGCTAACAAAGAAAGGGAAGGACATTTCAGGAAGAAGGAACAGAATATGAAAAAAAAAAAAAACACCAAAAAAACACAAACAACCCACAAGTATAAATAGGTTCGGTGAGATCTGGGGGTTACGAGAAATTCTAAAGAGGTCAGGAAGGGCTGGGGCACAAAGCTAAAAAGGTATCTGAGGCCAGGTTATAAGAAACTTGAAATGTCATGATACAGTTAAGATTAGCACTGACCAACAGACATATAAGGTGAACCATACACATAATTTCAAATTTTCCAATATCCACATTAAAAAAATAAAAAGAAATAGAATTTAATTTTGATGATACATTATTTAGACCAATTTATCTCAAATATAACCATTTCAACATGTAATCAATATAAAAATGATTAGTGAGATATTTTACATTTTTTTCTCACTAGGTCTTTAAAATAGGGTGTGGGATTTTTATCTATAACATCCCAATTTGGACTAGCCACATTTTAAGAGCTCAATAGACACACGTGGCTAGTGGATACTGTATTGGAGAGCACGGGTTTACCCCTTATCCTACAGGGAGTGTAGGCCAAAGGACTTGCTGGGGACAGCAACAGTGTGGAGAAGTAGATAGAAGACTAGGTCTGGGAGAGGCTTGCAGGCTGTTTCCACAGTCCAAGCAAAGGAAGAGAAGGATGACACTTGAGACCAGGCATGGCATGGCAGTAGGATGGCATGGAAGGGTCAGAATCAAAAAACATTTCTAGAAAGAATTCATAAGGGACACCTGGGTGGCTCAGTTGGTTGGGCATCTGCCTTTGACTTGGGTCATGATCTCGGTGTCCTGGGATCGAGTCCTGTATCAGGCTCCTTGCCCAGTGGGGAGCCTGCTTCTCCCTCTGGCCTGCCTCTTTCTCTCTGACAAGTAAATAAATAAAATCTTAAAAAAAAAGAATTCATAAAACTACAAATGATTGTATATGAGAGATAAAGGAGGAAAAAATCATGGAACTGTCAAATAGATTTTTAGTGCTAAAATTTGTGCTTAGTGTAAAGTTACTAACTGTGTATTTAAGATGAGGTTGTGTTGTTCCTTTCAAGCTTGCTTCCCTCTGCTGTGGAAAGCAACGTCATTTAATAAACATGTGCTGAGCACCCACCATGAGCTAGGTAACGCCAGCAACTGGCATGAATGAGACACAATTCTTCCTTTCAAGGGGCTCAGATATAGTGTGGGAGACAAACAACAAGCTACAAGGAAGTGCTAAGTATATTATTAGAAGGATGTGAAAGGAGGTCTACAAAATGTTCCATAAAGTATAATATAACTATTTCCTACAGTAGATTCAGTGGAACTTTAGAGATAGCAGGGAGTGGGGCTTTCAGATAGTAGTAGGCTTATCAACTATCAAATTTTTTTGATTCAAAAAAACAGTTCACCCATTTTACCCATCCTGGCTCTTACAACCACCAATCTGTTCTCTGTACCTTTCAGGAGCTTATTTGTATGTTTTTTTTAAGATTGCACATATAAGAGAGACCATTTGGTATTTTTCTTTGCCTGACTTATTTCACCCAGCACAATGCCCTTGAGGTCCACCCACATTGTTGCAAATGGTAAGATTGCATTTTTTATGGCTGAATAACATTCCACTGAAAATATATTTTACGTGCATATATATAAGTAACAATTTCTTTATTCATTCATCTATCAATAGGCACTTAGGTTGTTTTCATATCTTGGCTATTTTAAATGCTGCTGCAATGAACATGGTGGTACATATATCTTTCCAAATTCATGTTTTTGTTTTCTTCAGATAAATATCCAGAAGTGGAATTGCCAGATAATAAAGTCGTTCTATTTTTAATTTTTTGAGGAACCGCCATATGATTTTCCATAGTGGTTGCACTGACTTACATTCCTACCCACAGTATGCAAGGGTTCCCTTTTCTCTACATCCTTGTCAACACTTGTTATTTCTTGTCTTTTTGATTTAACAGCCATTCTAACAGGTATGAGGTGACATCTCATTGTAGTTTTCATTTCCATTTCCCTGATAATTAATGACGTTGAACATCTTTTCATGTACCTATTGGCTATCTATATGTCTTTTTTTTAAAAGATTTTATTCATTTATTTGACAGAGAAAGAGACAATAAGAGAGGGAACACAAGCAGGGGCAGTGGGAGAGGGAGAAGCAGGCTTCCCGCCGAGCAGGGAGCCTGATGTGGGACTCGATCCCAGGACCCTGGGATCATGACCTGAGCCAAAGGCAGACACTTAACGACTGAGCTACCCAGGCACCCCGTGTCTTCTTTTTTAATTTAATTTATTTATTTGACAAAGACACAGCGAGAGAGGGAACACAAGCAGGGGGAATGGGAAAGAGAGAGGGAGAAGCAGGCTTCCCGCTGAGCAGGGAGCCCGATGCGGGGCTCAATCCCAGGACCCTGGGATCATAACCTGAGCCGAAGGCAGACGTTCAATGACTGAGCCACCAGGTGTCCCTATCTATAAGTCTTCTTTGAAAAAATGTCTATTTTTAAATCAGATTGTTTTTTGTTTTTGTGGGTTTTTTGTTTTTTTTTTTTTTGCTACTGAATTGCATGAGTTCTTTATGTATCTTGAATATTAGCCCTTTATCAGATACAGGACTTGCAAATTATTTTCCCCTTTCAGTAGGTTGCCTTTTCATTTTGTTGATGGTTTCTTCTGCTGTACCAAAGCTTTTTAGTTTGAAGTAGCCTCACTTATTTATTTTTGCTTTTGTTGCCTTTGCTTTTGCTGTCAGATTCAAAATATCATCATCAAGACCAAAGTCAAGGAGCTTACTGTCTACGTTTTCTTCTAGGAGTTTTATGATTTCAGGTCTTTCATTTACGTCTTTAATCCATTTCAAGTTAATTTTTGTGTGTGGTATAAGATAGGGGCCCAGTTTCATTCTTTTGCATGCAGCTTTCCAATTTTCCCAACACCATTTATTGAACAGACTATCCTCTCTCCATTGTATATCCCTGGCTCCTTTATTGTAAATTAATTGACCAAATATACATGGTCAATTTCTGGGCTTTCTATTCTGTTCCATTGATCTATCTGTTTTTACTCCAATACCATACTCTTTTGATTACTATAGATTTGTAATATAGTTTGAAATTAGGAAGCAGAATGCCTCCAGCTTTGTTCTTCTTTCTCAAGACTGCTTTGGCTATTCAGGGTCTTTTGTGGTTCCAAACAAATTTTAGGATTGTCTGTTCTATTTCTGTGAAAAATACCACTGGAATTTTGATAGGGATTACATTGAATCTATATATTGCTTTTTGATGGATTGTTTAGGGTTTTTTGTATACAATATCATGTCATCTGCAAATAATGACAGTATTACTTGTTCCTTTCCAGTCTGGATGCCTCTTTTCTTTTCTTTTTCTTGCCTGACTGCTCTGGCTTGGACTTCCAATACTATGTTCTTGAATGTAAATGAACTGAATTATCCAATCAAAAGAAAGAGTGGCTGAATGAATAACAAAACAAGACCTATCTATATACTGCCTACAAGAGATACTCTTTAGATGTAAGGATACACATAGACTGAAAATGAAGGGATGGAAAAAGATATGCATACAAATGGAAACCAAAAGAAAACTGGAGTAGTTGTAGTTATATCAGATAAAGTGGACTTTAAATCAAAAACTGTAATGAGACCCAAAAAAGGTGTTACATAAGGGCTCAATCCAACAAGAAGCTAAAACATTTGTAAATACTGATGCATCCAACATAGAAGCAACTAAACACATGAAGCAAATATTAACAGGCCTAAAGGGAGAAATACAATGATAGTAGGGGATTTCAATGCCTCACTTACATCAAAGGATGGATCATCCAGACAGAAAATCAATAAAGAAACATTGACCTTAAATGACGTATAAGATCAGATGGACTTAACAGATATTTACAGAACATTCCATCCAAAAGCAAAAGAATACACATTCTTCTCAAGTATATATGGAACATTTTCTGAGACAGATCATATGTTAGGCCACAAATAAACTTAAGAGAACTGAAATCTTATTAAGCATCTTTTCCAACCACAATGGTATGAAACTAGAAATTAATTACATGAATAAAATTGGAAAAATCACAGATATGTGGAGGTTAAACAACATGCTAGTGAAAACCAATGGGTCTTTTTAAAATCAAAAGAAAATTTAAAAATACCTTGAGACAAATGAAAATGGAAATGTACCATATCAAAATTTATGGGATACAGCAAAAGCAGTTCCAAGTGGGACGTTCACAGTGATAAATGCCTACCTCAAGAAACAATAAATATTTCCAATAAACAACCTAACATTACACCTCAAGAAAACAGAAAAAGAAGAACAAATGAAGCCCAGAGTTAGGTAGAAGAAAGGAAATAACAAATATTAGAGCAGAAATAAATGAAAGAGAGACTAAAAGGACAACAGAAAAGATAAATGTCACCAAAAGCTGGTTCTTTCAAAAGATAGACAAAATTGGCAAACCTTTAGCTAGACTCACCAAAGAGAAAGAGAGAGACAGCACGCACTCAAAATCAGAAAGGAAAGAGGAAATGTTACAACCGATAACACAGAAATACAAAGAATCATAAGAGATTACACTGAACAATTATATATCAATAAGTTGGACAACCTAGAAGAAATGGATAAATTCCTAGAAACATACCTACCAAGATTGAATCATGATGATACAGAAAATCTGAACAGTCCAATTACTAGCAAGGAGATTGAATCAGTAATCAAAAACCTCCCAAAAAACAAAAGTCCGGGACCAGACTGTTTCACTGGTGAATTCTACCAACATTCAAAGAAGCATACAGATCCTTCTCAAACTCTTCCAAAAAACTGAAGAGGGAGGAACTCTTCCAAACATATTTTAAGAGGCCCTGATACCAAAACCAGACAAGGATGCCACAAAAAAAAAAAAGAATATTATAGGCAGTATCCCTGATGAACATAGACACAAATATCCTCAACAAAATATTAGCAAACTGAATTCAACAACAGAGTAAAAGGATCATATACTACGATCAAGTGGGATTTACGCCAGGGATGCAAGAATGGTTTAATATCCACAAATCAGTCAATGTGATACACATTAACAAAATGAAGGATAAAAATCATATGATTATCTCAATAGATGCAGAAAAGCATTTGATAAAATTCAACATCTGTTTATGATAAAAACTCTCAACAAAGCAGATACAGAGGGAACGTACCTCAACACAATAAAGACCATATATGATAAGCCCACAGCCAACATCACATCCAATGGTGAAAAGCTGAAAGCTTTTCCTCTAAGATTAGGAACAAGACAAAGATGACCACTGTTGGCAATTTCATTCAACACTGTATTGGAAGTCCTACCCAGAGCAATTAGGCAAGAAAAAGAAATAACTGACTTTTAAAACTGATGTAGCATATGATTTATTTCTATGTTTGTATTTGGTGGCAATGTGTTAAGAAAATCCTGATGTTCACAGGTAACTACAGGTATCACTTGCTGTCTGAATCCCTGCTCTATAAACTCAGGGACCAAACAGATTCAGACAAATCTTCAGATAAATGTTTTGCTATCTGCTAGTCTTATTACTTGTCTATGAAACTTAGAAACCAAATGGACACAAATAACACTGTATTCTTTTCTATGGGAACTCACTGTGGGAAATTTCTGTATCCATATTCTGGAAATGAATGAATTGAAACAGCAAGGGACAGTTATACTGAGAATGATAACAGTTCTTTAGCAATTCATTTTGTTATCTCACAATATGCCTCAAACTAACCCAAAAGCTTGGGAAAGATGCAGTAGTTAAGATTTTTTTATTTCAAATTTTAACACTAAAGATAATCTGACAACTACTTGATTTAACAGTCAAGGAGCATCAAAAATGTAGAGTGGGTATACAGAACCCTAAAACAGAATATATGTCATTAAGTGATGTGCGCTTTGTTTACTTACTATACAACTGGCCATTAATCTACGCAGAAAGCTACACCCAACAGGGACCGCCCCCCCCCCACCAAGCTCTGCCCAGCATGGAATTGAGTGTGCTAAATATGTTTAACAAGAGGAATTTGCTTGTTTAATTCATGATCAGGCTGGAATCTGAAAAACACTGGTACTGAACTTCCTTACCAATGACTAATTTATAAGAAGTTCAAATATATAAGCCCAAACAGCAGAAAACACTTAATTTAAGATTAACTTGATAGTCCAATTCAATGCCTTGGTGGTCCCAATGTGTTAAAATTTCATATATAACATGTTTAAGTATGCATATGTTTTTATTATGATTATACAAAATTATTTAAAATATATTAAAATGAAATGCAAATTAAACATTTGCAGAGACCCTCAAGTATCTCCAGGAAACTTCTGCAGACCAGAGTTTTTGAAGACTACTGGCTTACAGCCCGCGAGGTTAAGATGTAAATCTAAGAGCAACAATTTGGTGCACTTACTATTTAAGGTTCATCGGGGCATTCCTAAACTTTAGCCAAGGGCAGATACCACTCCTCATTATCCTAAAAGCAGTAAAGCTGAGAAGCAATCCTGAAAGAAACCGTTTTAAGATTCTCTGGTGAGTTCAAATTAAAGCAACTGGGACCCAAATCTGAGATACATTATTCACTTCTCAATGTTGTTCATTCACTGATTCTCTCAACAATATTCACCTACTATGTGCCAGGCGCTGTTCTAAAATTTGAGATACACCAGTGAAGAAAACAGACAAAACCCCTACCTTTATGGAATAGAGAATCTAGTGTGGGGGGGAGGGGAGCAGCGATGGGGAGACATAACACAAATAAGAAACATAATAAATAAGTTATTTTTCTTATAAAGTGACAGGTACAATGAAAAATGGAAATGGAATGGAGGAAAAAGGCTGCAATTTTAAATAGGATGGTCAGGGGAGGTGAGGAGGTGAAAGTGGGTCAGTGACTTGAAGGAGGTGAGAGGTAAACCAAGAGATGGGTTGAAGCAATGGGTCTCAAAGTGCGGTCCCAGGACCATCAGCATCCCCTGAAAACTTTTCACTGGCTCAAAACCGTGGGGAGGGGTGGGTGACTGTCTTAACCAGCTCTCCAGGAGATTCTGATGCACGCTAAGTCTGAGGACCATGGCCCTAGGAAGAGGGAGGGCCCTAGACTAGAAGCAGGCCTAGGACATTCTACAGAAACAGGGGTGAGATCGGAGTCTGGTCACAAGTGCCAGAAGGACACCGGTGGAGGTGAGGAAAGAGAGCTGGAGGGCAGCCAGAGCATGGACAGCTTTCAGGCCACAGAGAGGCTTTTACTCCAAGTGAAATGGGGAGCCTTATGGGGGGTTTGGGGCAGAGGAGCCGCATGCCTGGTTTATATTTTAAAAGGTTCATGTTGGCTGTTGTGCTGAGTAGAAACATTACATTATTTGCCTCAGGAGAAGACTCCTTAACTACTACTACTTCTTCTTCTTCTTCTTCTTCTTCTTCTTCTTCTTCTTTTTTTAAAGTATCACAACTCTGAGATCAAGACCTCAGTGGAGATTAAGAGTCGCCTGAGCCACCCAGGCGCCCCAAGACTCCTTAACTTCTACATTCCTCTTTGGGCAGTGAGTGCGCGGCTCCATGTTGAAATATGGTCCCTGACAGTGGAGAGCTCCCTTTTGTAGTGTTTGCTGATGTCCTTGGTGTAAATACTCCCACCACAGCTGATTTCAAGCTGCCAACATGACTCACTGAAACAGGAGTTGTGAAGGGATGTGTACAACCTACTCCCAACACTGACTTTAGATCCCAATGTCCCTGCTACCACTGAGACCACCTAAAAATGATGGGGAATTGTTTAAATCTGACTGAAAATGTTAATGTGACTTCAGATATAAACGTAGTGTGTTCTGCTGGCATATTATCGTTAAGCAAATACAAATCCCAATTCCTCAGAAGTTAGCATTAAGACAATATATAAACTTCATTTTAAAAAATTAACCTCATTAGGGGCACCTGGGTGGCTGAGTCAGTTGGGCGTCTACCTTCGGCTCAGGTCGTGGTCTCAGGGTCCTGGGATCGATCCCTACATTGGGCTCCCTGCTCAGCGGGGAGTCTGCTTCTCCCTATCCCTCTGTGATCTCTCTGGCTCTCACTCTCTTAAATAAATAAAAATAAAAATCTTAAAAAAATAAAAAATAACCTCATTAACATTAAACCCCAACTGCCTTTACTCAATAAACTATTTACCTTTTAGCTGGGGGTCCTCTGCTATCACTTTTTTCCTCCTACTATAATTAATATTTTGGACCCTTCAAAGCATGCACTGGCTGGGATCTGCCCTGGAGAATGTGCAGGGCTGCCCCTCCAAGAGCTCACAGAAATCCAGCGCAGGCCATCAAGGAGTATGCATTACAAGAACAAAAGTTTGCATTTATCCAAAGATGAAGTGAAATTTCAATCTGATTTACCATTAAGAAACTTCCCTTAGCGTAAAAGAACGGCCCTATTTCTGTCAGTCGGGGCAGATTGCAGTTTGTGAAAAATACATTAAAAGTATAGCACCATCTATGAAGAAAAAGTCACTCTATAATATACTCCTGATAAACAAAAAGTGTTTGCTGCTATCCAGAATACATGCTCCACACACTGTCCAGTCTGCATCAGCCCTCAGCTGCGTCCCACCCACACCCAGACCCCAGCCGGCCGGATCAGCGAATGTGCAGGAGCTCGCACTCCCGTAAAACAATGAGGTCTTTCAGGCCTTACAATCTTGTGAAGAAACAGGCTGAAACGTCATGGGAAAAATTAGGAAATCTCGGAGGAAAACAGCTCACAAAATGAGGGGTGGAACCCCTTGCTCACATGGTCTAATTCCCGAACAAAGGGAAACAACCGTGACAGCCCCCTGCCTGCTCTGACCCTTCCCTTGCAAAAGAGAGGCATCCCAACCTCCTTTTCTTCCCTTGGGGGTGACAACAGCACGACACACACATCATAATGAGAACATTTTTAAACCTACAGGAGCAAAGCTCATTTCAAAAGCTTTACCCTCAAGGAAAGTGTAAAAACCAACCCAAACTACCAGTCTTGTTGGTGAGCCATAATAGCAGCACAATTACAGACCAACTGGACTTCAACAATTGCACAAAGTAAAACAGAATGCCTTCTAATATACACAGACACACGTATTGTTTAGGTCTTCCTAAGTCTTCTTGCTATTAAATCTCACACAGCTAGCTCCACCTCATTACCTGCCATACCTAGTTGGTACCTTTCACACCTGCCTCGCTAGCCCGCCCCGTGGCGACCAGCGCTCCGTCCTCTAGCTCCCAGCCGCTGCCGCAAGTTATTCAGCTTGCAAACTGCCCCTCTCTCTTACCCACCAAACAACATCTCTCTCACCTTAAAAATCTCAGTTTAAGGCTCTGTATGACCTGCACAATGGATTTCGAGATTAAGTACATTTGCAAACTTGCCAACAAATTTACCCTTCTACTTTAATAGGCTTTTACAATCCCCCTACATTTTCCAATTGGTTAAAGTAATCAAACTTTTCTAAACTCTCTGAGGACACAGTCTGAGTCAGTCCTTCCCTATGTGATCTCCAACTTTCCGCCAGATTGTTATATGTAAGATTTTATCAACTGTTAAGCACCACAGGGCATGTCAGCCGTTGTCAGTCTGTAGTCAATCTGACGCTTAACTGTTCGGGGAAAAGACCCATAAGTGACTTACTATTATAAAGCATTATGTGGAAGAGGTGCTCATCTTGCTCCTGGAAGAAAAAGGCAACATGTATTGAAATCATGAAAATGTTTTAAAAGGTAAAACAATTTAAAAAGAGATGAAGAGGGGCACCTGGGTGGCTCAGTCATTAAGCGTCTGCCTTTGGCTCGGGTCATGATCCCAGTGTCCTAGGATCGAGCCCCGCATCGGGCTCCCTGCTCCTCGGGAAGCCTGCTTCTCCCTCTTCCACCACCCCCCCTTGTGTTCCCTCTCTCACTGTGTCTCTCCCTGTCAAATAAATAAACCTTTAAAAAAAAAGAGAGAGAGACAAAGAGACATATCACACAGTGAACAGATGAGTCCAATGAGGCTGAGAACCTTACAAAGATATCTCACAGACATGTCACCACTGTCGCTCCAAGCACCTAAGCAGAAGAACACCCTGTGGGTAGAAACCATTATTTGACATTGAGGTAAAATTCCGGGTCAGGTAGTGAGCTGAGTGGAATTTACTGCAAACTGATCATGCTACTAGCTAAAATGCAGAAGGAGACAGTGGTGAGGCACTGTCAGAGAGATGAAAAGTGAGTTCAGTCCACAGAGGAGATTCCAGTCAACACACCTGTGAACGCAAGTCAGACCAAGTCTGAAACCAGTGGTTCAAACTTGGCTGCATATCAGAATCACCTGCAGAGCTTTTTTAAAACTCCCACTGCCCAGGTTACATCCCATACCAATAAAATCAGAAAGTCTGGGGTGGGAGCCAGGCATTCATAGTTCTTAAAGATTCCCAGGTGATTCCAATATGCATCATGGTTTTAGAACCACTGTCCTAGACTCTGGTGGTAAAGGTTTTGCTCGATGAAGAAAGTACACAATAACTTACGTGAAGGGTGGTAATGGCGATGAGTCAAAGTAAACTTTGACACTTTTAAGTGGGACATCATTACTTCGTTCAAATAAGAAGACACAGTCTTTAGAAGACCCTCGATGAACTTGTGGACTTGGGTTTTAGACTAAGAAAGGGAAACTGGGCATGATGGTGGCTAAGCTCCGTTGACAACACTAATAACTGGAATGTAGACCATTGTGCTGTCAAGGTATTCGGCTTTACAGTAAACAGCCTAGATGCAAGGCCTAGGCCAGCCACCTGCTTGCCATGGGGCTACAGGCCACTGCCCAACCAAATAACCCTAGTGTTCTATCCGAGGTGTTACCTACCTTGGGTGCTTTTTAGCCTAATTCAAGCTGTAATCCCAAACATTCTGACTGGTTTGCCGAGGAACCCCAGGATCCATATATTTTAAAAGCTCCCCACTCCCAGGTGACGGTTATGCCATAGGAATGTGGAGAACCACCAGCAGAGAGTTTATGAGAAAGGAGTCTGAGGCCATACAACTTGGACTCAAATCCCTGCTCCACCAGTTACTAGCTATGGCTCAGTTTCCTTATTTGCAAAAACAGAGCGAATGGATATGACATCTGTTGTGGGGCTTAACTGACAATCCATTAATCCACCTCACTGGATCATTGTGAGTATCTGGCATAACACTTGGTACATAGCAAACACTCAATTTTATGGGTATCACATACATACAGGTACATGTGTGTATCTGTCATAAGGATTAAATGATACGATGTATATAAATTGTGTAGCACTGTCTCCATGCAGAAACACTCAGTAGATGCTAGCTAAGCTGATGCTGACAGTGGTCATCATGGGAAAATACTAGAACTGTAAGAGAGGAAGATTTCATCCTCTCTCCATTGCATGGCAGAAAGCCACAATTATAAGACCTAAAAAACTATGGGGATGGGGAGGAATTCTTTTGCTCTGTCTTAATCATTAGGAGGTCCCACTAGCCATGGAGGGGTTGTTCTACTGCAAAGTAATGATGGAAATGCGGGCTTAATGGCAAAGAAGAGAAATGTGGAGACCTGGACTGGCTGCCCCACATGATGATAAACAGCAGAACTTGACATCCTGGGGAAACTCAATACCCTCCCTACCTAGAGCAACCCAGAGTTGACATGTTTTTGTCCCAGATCACACTGTTAGTGGCAGAACTGGAATCAGACTTGGGAACAGAGCTCTTTAGTTTCCACGTTCCCTCCATTGACCATCTCTGGTGAGGAACATTTCTGGGAGGTGTATCATCATAGAGGAGATATGGTACGTGCAGTCAGAGCCAACGTGAGATGAGGAAAGTGTTGCCCTGTTTTCCAACCGCTTCCTTCCTTACTCTGCCCAATTCCCTTCTCTGGTCCAAATTCCACACCCTGGAGGCCATTTCCGGCTGAGATGGAGGATATGGACACTAGAAACCAGCCGTGGTTTTCTTTGTGGCCAAACTGTTTTCTTGGGGATGTTCAGTTCCAATTTTAAAACACAAGACAATTATAAAAAGGGTTTAATCTTCCAAATTTTCATTTGCATATAACTGTTCAGGGGTGTGCATTTATTAAAGGATACTTGCATGTTTTTTATCCACCAACCTAGGACAGGAAATCCTGTCTTTCAGCTGCTGAGTTTCAGACCACTCCATCTGAATATTCTTGCTGACAAATGCGACCTTGTCTAGGTTCTGAAGAATTTAAACATTCCCTCAATGTCATTTCTACTTGACCTTAGCAACATGACCAAACTGCAAATTCAATACCGTTTAGTAAAGGTACAACATTCACATCCTGTCACCAATCCCCCCTCCAATTCCAATCCAGTGACCCTGGGCTAGAACTTAATCCAAAAGATTACAAAGCAACATCCTGATGAGTTGCCATGGCAACCTCTAGATGTCAGATATCCCATGTCCCAGGGCTGTAAATTCTCATTTTTAGTCGATTCATATCCTACTATTTCATGTATAACAACCAACTAAAATGCAATTTGGTATGTCAGCTGCCAAGCATAATAAAGGATGTCATTTGCTATTATAGCCAATAATAAAAGATTTCTACTTGCTTCTGTTTTCAAAGGTACAGAAAATCACTGTGTATTCTAAGTCCACTGGGCTGGTCCTCAAAGAGAGGCTATTTAGCCAGGCTTCCTCTATTTTTACTTAATTAGTCAATATTTAAGAGAGCCTTGGAAATGAAAAGAACTCTAGTGAAAGCTATGCATTATTTTCTGAACAGGAGGAAACACACTGATCTTCAAACTTTCAATAGACATTGTATATTTGATCCAAAAGACACACATGCACGCACGCGCACGCTCGCGTGCATGCGCATCCTGTGATCCAAGCCTTTCAAGGACATAAATATACAACAAGGGTGCCTTGCAAGACTTTCAATTCCTTATAACTGGAGAAAAAAGAAATACTTATCATTGACATCCAGATAATTCAAACGTCTTGTTTTAATCAACAGTTTTGTTACGGGCTCGATTGTGTTCCCCCCAAATTCATATGTTGAAATCCTAACCCTCAGTACTTCAGAATGTGTCTGTATTTGGAGACAGAGACTTTAAAGAGATATTTCAAGTTAAATGAGGTCACTAGGGTAGGCCCTAATCCAATATGATGAGTAGTCTTATAAAAAGAGATTAGAGGCACCTGAGTGGCTCAGTCAGTTGAGTGTCTAACTCTTGGTTTCAGCTCAGGTCATGACCTCAGAGTCGTGGGACTGAGCCCCACATTGGCTCTGCGCTTGGCGGGGAGTCTGCTGGAGATTGTCTCTCCCTATCCCCCTGGCCCCCCACGCTCTCTCTTTCTCAAGTAAACAAATAAATCCTTAATTTTTTTTTTTTTAAAGAAGAGGAGATTAACATAGACACACACAAAGGGAAAATCATGTGATCTTCAGCCATCAACAAGCCAAGGAGAGAGGCCCTCGGAAGAGCCACCAAGAACTGCTGAAAAAAATAAATTTTTCTTGTCTAAGCCACACTGTCTGTGGGACTTTGTTATGGCAGCCCCAGCCAACAAATACAAGTTCCACCATTTTCACATTCCGTATCAATTCCCTAGGAGTGCCCTCCATCTTGAGTAGAATGAAGTCAAACTTACCTCTGCAGGTGTCTCTGGCTGTTGGCCCTCACCTTGTGGCCCAAAAGGGGCTCCCTAAGCACCCACAGGGTGGGTCAGGCTGAACTCTTAAGACAGGAGTTCTGTTAGTAGGTTGATGCAGAGAGATCTCTCCTGAAATTCCCACTAGCTAAACAAGCATTAACATCACCTCTGTAAATAGCAAAACTGATTGCTAGAGTTGTGTTTATCTTTATTTTTCCCTGCTTATCATTTATCAGAATGCTAATGAGAAATATCCAGGAGATGAACAGCAGGCTGAGAAGGAAAGAGAAATGAAGATACAGATAATGCTTAAGCCCAATTATGAGTCCTGAAATAATCCAGAAGTAGACATATGATAAATCACACTATGTGGGGTTTTTTAATCCTAAAAATAAGCAGAATGTAGGGAAGTATACAGAAGGTTGCAGGTCAAGAGCTATAAAGCAACATCAACCAACACCTGTGTAGAGTGGCAAATTATTTTTCTGCTAAAATTCCAGGAGAACTTTTCTCCTTTTGGGTTTTAAAACTGAATTTCCACTATACTCCTTTTTCCATCTGCACAATAGCTGCCAGAAGGTTCAAAACCATATTTATGGCCCGTTTCTAGCAAGTCTAGAAATGGTTTTCTTGATATGTTTTATTAATTTCTAGCCTCATTTTCCTATTTTTGTTATCAGCCTTAATAAGGTATATCTTTGGCATCAAATTATATTTTTTTGCCATAATGTGCGGTATTATTAAATAGCCTTCATTAAGCCTCAAATATTTACGGGTGCTTTTCTTCTTTGATCTTTGATCTGTGAGATGGAAGATTTCACGCTTAAATGAAAATTTCAGTTCATGGAGAAGTTGAAACAACATCAATTTCTCATACTTGTTTTAATACAATATGATAAGCTAAGATAGAGAAGAGAGCTATACTAGGAAGCTGGACCATGAGAGGTAAGAAGCCACCTTTTTTTGGGAGAGTAGGGAGACTTACCCTCATGGTACTGGCCAGTACCCAGAAGACACATACATTCCTGTGGTAAAGTATTTATTGGACTACCATCCAATCCCTTTTCCCATGTAAGAGTGGAAGAGATATACACAAGAGATATACACCAAAGCCTGCTCTGGGTACAAGTCTCCAACCTATTTGGATGGCTCTTGTTTGCTTCTATCTGCCTATGTACTCAGGCTGCTAGCCCTGCTCAACACTCAATAAATATTAGCTATTATTATTATCATCATCATTAAGCTAATGTGAAAAATTTCACAGGATGACTTCATTTCTGTAGTGATCACAGAGGGTGCCAGCCACAGCCTTGAGGGCCAGGCAGGAGGTGCCACAGCTGAGCAGAAAGAGCGAGGACTGGCCAATGGTCTGGTTTGGGATTCTACCTCACTTCACGCATAGCATTTACATGTTCAGGAATTGAGCGTTTAAAGGACCCAATTTAGAGTTTTCCTGTTAGTCTGAAGGGCCTGTCTCCTTTGGGCTTTTGCTGGCAGAGCCGCAGAATGAGAACGCTCCCTGGCTCCGTATCACCACTTTCATCGATGATGCCAATGCCTGCACTGGGGTCTTCTGGGCCGTGTGGACTGGGGAGCTAGTGAGGTAGGCACATTTCCTGGAAATACAGGCAACAATTTCCTGTGGCTTCCTCTGTTTTTGATGTAGAGATGAACACACATAGAAAAGAAACACACCAAGGATCAGAGCTTCAGTCAGTGATGTTGCACATGCTGCAAATACTGTCATTTCCTCATAAACAGATTCAGAAGGGCAAAGTATAGGCCATCTTCCAAAAAGCATTCTCCCTACTAAGGATTTGTACAGTTGAACTGCAAGGTGACAGGGAGAACACAGCTAACCTTCCATGCCTGTGTGACATTTATGACCTACTGCTGGAGATGATGAACATTTCCATAAACTGAGACCCAAGTGAGCAAGAACCAAATTTTCCATGAAGGCCCATGTTTTGCATAAAGCCTTAGCCTGAAAAAGCTCTGGTCTGGTCACAGGGCTTAAGTAAAGATTTCTCTAGAATTTGGGGCCCGGTCAGGAAAGTTCATTCTCTGAAGTGGAAAGTAGTGAAATTATTAGTGAATTTAACTGTTTATATAACTATCCCAAAACAACCATTAAGATTAAATAAAGCAGTGCAAACTACATTTGGGAAACAGCCAGATGCACAGAAGGTGACCACAGTGTGTCCTGAGAATTAAATGAAGCAAAGAAAGAGACATCTTGGTCAATGATGCCATAGCCCATTGAAGAAGTGGCAGAAGGATGTGCAATCTGCCTCAGGTTCATACAAATCAAGGAGGACACAGAATAGTTACAGAGGCAGGCAGCCGAGTTCCAAATTCCGCCTTTGCCATTCATCAGCTGAGTACCCTTGGGCAAGTCACTTAACCTCTCTAAACTTCCACTTCCTCGTGGGACTTCTGTTTGTCCATCACTGGCTCCCCTTCCTATGTGAGGAGCTGCTCCTCCACACCAACTGGGGTGCCAAGCATCGTAGCCAGTCACATGACCCAAAGACAGCTCAGTTACAGGACACGGTTAAATCTTTTCTGCATCAGTTAGCCTGTTGCTTGAATCCAAAAAAGTCTTGGTTAATACACCCCACGTGCAAGAATCGCAATGAGAATTAAATTTTTTAAAAAGATTTATTTATTTTAGAGAGAGAGAGAGCACAATGAGAATTAAATTTTAAGTAATATAATTCAGCAAACACAAGAAACGCTGGTTGCCTGCCTAGAAAGATGGGTCAGCATAAGCGCTGGAGTATGACTGCTCGAGTTCAAATCCCAGCTCCCTTCACACGGTCCCTGAACTGCTTAACATCTTTGTTCTCGGTTTTGTAGTCTTAAAAATAGGCTAATAATAGTAACTACATCACAGGGTCATGAGGATTGAGTTTATGTAGAGAAAGCATTTAGAACAGGTCCTGCCACGTAAACATTCAGTACATGATATTATTATTACAAAGCGCTGTTCTGATTGTTGCAGAGGACTGTGTGAAAGTCACTCATCTGGTGAGAAATTTCCTTCATTAAGAAAAGAATCATTCTTCTCGATAATCCAGCTTGATAGAAAATCCCTCAAGGACAATTAGAAAGAATTCAATTGCTCATATTCGAACTTAACAAGCTCTAATATTTGGCCCCGAGTGGACTTACTGACCAAGAAGATGTGGCCTGAGCAAATGAGCCATGTCCGTTGTGCTGCCTGACTTCCCTTTACCTCGGTGTTACAGATGACAATAACATCTCAGTTCTGAATTAACCTGCCATAAATGCAATGATGTGCCAATTCTTGCGAGTCACATCTCTCTAGGAGAACTAATAGAATTGATTTTGTTCCCATGCTATCTCCCATGGCTATGTCCTTATGAAGCCCACCCTGAACAACCAGCCAGCCTCACTCTTGTTGAAATCTGTATTAACTTCAACTCAAGCCTATTTTATGTACTAATTAAATGCAGCTTCTCCTTCACCCGTGCTTCCTGTGTGATGTAATCACTCATTCATTCATTCATTCATTCATTCATGTCATAAACTATTACTGAGCACCAACTATGCCTCAGGTGCTAGGTTAGAAGCTGGATAAACAAACACAAGCAAGAAACAATCCTCAAACTGCTTAGAGTCTAGAGAGGCAGGGAAGTCAATTAACCATCAGAAAACTGTGTGAGAGGACAGAGGTGTACCTGAGGCATGAGGAGAGCTCAGGCCTGCAGGGGGAAACCCAAAAAGAATTCATGCATTTAGCACAAAGCACTGGAGAAACCAAAGGTTTGTCTAGAGCACAGAGGGAGTCGAGGTGGGAAAGATAGGCAGGTCCTAGACCCTCTGGGGTGTTAGATGCTTCGCAAAGGAATGTGTCCTGCTAAGGAAGAGAAGTCTTGGAAAGACTTTAAGTAAAGTCACAACAAGATTCAATTTTGCCTTTAGAAAGATCATCCTGGTTGGCCAGATGAAGCAGGGGGCCATATGTGGAACTGGGAAGCCAGTAAAGAAGAGGTTATTGTGTTTACTTGGAAGAGAAACAGTAAAGCCTGAATACAGAAGGAACAAAGGAGGGGGGAAAAGGGTGATTTTGGGATTCCACAAAATGGGAGAGACTGTATTCTGTGAAGTGATTCCCTTTCAGTTCCACTGGACAGAATGGGAGGCCTGTCACTGGTCAGCTACTTCTTGACGGAACAGAGACTACAGATTAAATCCGTGCACTATGCTTGCCTGCGCTATGTGAATGGCATCTGTGAAACCACGTAAAGCCATCCTCCGTGACCCAGCGGCGCCAACGCCCTCATTTTAGGAGCCTAGGAGAACTTGAAAATGTAGAAAAGGGCCGTTAAATTAAATATTCATTCCTCCTCCCTAAACAATTAGAGAAGTTATGATGACCAATCATGATTTAATAGGCTCAGAGATATCCTGGCTTCTCTGTCATCCTTGCGGGCTAAATGAAATTTCCCCATTGTCAAGCCCAGTGTAGTTTTATTTCCTTAGCACCTATTTCCTGCCACTTTACCTTTAAAACGTTTTCCCTTTGAATTTAACTAGACAAATGCCACAAGCCCTGCCATAACATTAATACTCTCAGTGAGCATTCATTTTACATCACGAGAAGAATATCTGACCATTTCTATTTGTTTTGTGATGGTACAGGCCTTGAGAGAGATGGGGAAATTCTCACAACAAACCAACTGTTTATTTTATATTAAATATAAAATGCAATGGAATCCCTTCTGTACTACTGGTTACACTGTAGTCAGCTTTTCTGAATGAACCTGTTGGGAAATACTGAGATCTCTACATAAATAAGTTATGATTTCCATTGTACTTACCACATATAACCTTGGCAAGAAAGTAGAGCCACAAAGGGGGTTTATTAAATCCAGTCAGAACTCTACCAGGGCAGAGACTCATGGCCTGGTGGATATCAAAGACAATGATGCAAAAGGGACAAAGGAGAACATCAAACATTCCATGCAGGGTCTTGTAGGGAGAGCCAAATGAATTTTAATTTTAAAGGGACACTGGTCATTCTAGAAATCAACATGTGCTGAATCCAACTGTGCCAGATATAAATACCAGAAAACATTTAGGAAGCAAGATCAATACCCTTTTTAGAAATCAATACTTACCTGGATCCATTATTAGCTGAACTAAATTTATAAAACAATGGACTTGTGTCGTAGCCAAAGATATTCACGCATAAGAATGAAGCCATATTCTATATGAAGCTAAAGGAATTTTACAACAGTCTGAAATCCTCATTGAAAAAAAAATATATATCTGTATCTGTATATCTACCTAGCCATCCATCTACCTATGCATCTATGCACCTACCTCTCTGTTAGAAAAGCATATTTAATGAACTCCCTGAAACTCTCAGAGAAGAAGACACACACTGCCTAGATACATTTCAGTAGTGGTTACCATAGAAACAAGTTGGTAGGTTTCTTTTTTGGAGTCGTGCCTTTTGATAAAATATTAAATTTTGTAGAGTATTTGCATATACAACAGTACAACTACGAATGTCCACCTAAAATTATATTTAAAAAATTCAACTACTTCTACTTTTAGTTTACTAATATCTATAAAGAAAAAAAATCCTTCTTAATAAGCTGATTTTTTTTAAAAGCCTTTCTCTGCCTCTCCACTGTTTCATACCGGGAAGAAGCTGAAGTGAGTGTGGTAAAGGCATAAAGACAGGAATCTCAGAAAACCAGGTTGGTCTTCCTTGAGAGAGGCTCATGATGGCTTTCAAACTGTTGGTGCTAATGTGCTCCAGGCCAACTAACTAGACAACTCTGGTAAATTGCTTTTAATTAAACTAATACTTGTATCTCACTTTTCTACGGTAAGATGGCTCTTTCCCTTAATGTGAGAAACAACGGTATGTTCCCCCCTTGAGGAAGTAGGAGTTGTGATGTTGCCATATGAGGAGCTCACCAGGTGTCTCCTTTTTATTTATATTTAATTATGTACTTGCTGGGAGCCTTAGAACCCTATAATGCACACACTGCTCTTCCTATTTTAAAAATTAAGAAAACATATACATTGTAATATAAAGATCAGAATTGCAAAGTATAACAACCACTTACTCAAATACTGCCTTTTTAAATTTTTTTATTTATTTTTTATTAGTTTCAGAGGTAGGACTTAGTGATTCATCAGTTGCATATAACACCCAGTGCTCATTTTATCAAGTGCCCTCCTTAATGCCCATTACCCAATTATCCCTTCCTCCCCACCCACCTCCCAATCCAGCAACCCTCCTCCATTTGTTTCCTAGAGTTCAGCATCTCTTATGGTTTGCCTGCTAAGCATAAGGAACAGCAAGGTAATTGCTGCCCTAAATTTTTCAGACTCAAAGCCACTGGGATGTTTGCTGATCAATGCTATAATGATACTTGGGTTATAATCAAAAGACAACCCAAAACGTATAGGGCATGCCAGGAACAAGCCTAACAACTGCTTGACCTGGGATCTAAGATGTCCATGAATCACAAACCCAGTAATCTTTAAAATTAGGGTTTGGGACTTAGTTTTCTGTTAGCAGGGACTGTCAGCCCTGGCATTAAACCAGGAACCCCAATCCCTTTATAAATATTTTTTTTATTTTTTTTTTATTTTTATTTATTTGAGAGAGAGAGAATGAGAGATAGAGAGCACGAGAGGGAAGAGGGTCAGAGGGAGAAGTAGACTCCCTGCTGAGCAGGGAGCCCGATGCGGGACTCGATCCCGGGACTCCAGGATCATGACCTGAGCCGAAGGCAGTCGCTTAACCAACTGAGCCACCCAGGCACCCCAACCCCAATCCCTTTAAAACAATGAATTCTGCAACAATCCCGACTTCTAGACATAAGAAGTAAATCACATTAACATCTGAGAAGAGGCTATGAACTTTCTGTTTTGAAGGTCAACTAGGAACGGAAACAAGAGAAAGATCAACTGAAAATGTCATGAGTGAACCTGGGCCAGGTGCTGGCTCTAGAATTACAGCAAGGTCCTGATGAGACATAGCCACTCTAGAAAATGATTTATAATTCTCTTTTTGCTTTAAAAACTACATATATGTATGGACGTACATATTTCAATAAGCTCTGGAAATAAGCACATGTTTCCATCTATTACTATATATGACTAAGACATAAATCTTACCTCTATGACTAAGAGATGGACCTTTATATGACTGAGAGATGATGCTTATCTCTGGTAGGATCAAATGACATGTTTGTTTCTCTATTATAAATATATGTAAAAAACACACACACAGAAAGAGAGATAGATATATTCTGACAATTTAAAAATTCAAAAAAAAAAAACCCCACCATATAAAAATTAGTAAAATAGTGGGATGACTGGGGCTTCTGGGTGGCTCAGTTGGTTAAGCACCCGACTCTTGATTTCAACTCAGGTCTTGATCTCAGGGTCATGAGTTCGAACCCCATGTTAGGCTCCACCCTAGGTGTGGTGCCTACTTAAAAAAAAATAGTGGGATGACTAGAAAAAGAAATAAATGAATCAACCCCAGAGCAAACCTCTACTACTACTTCAAACTTGCTAAGTAAAATAAAGACACAAAAATTAATCTTACAGGTCACAGTATGTCTTAACCTTAAAAAGTTCTATTTGTACTAGTTATGTGCTAGTCCAGAAAGAAGTTTAATTCAAAACATTTTGGAGTAAATGAAAAAATATCATGCTTTTTAATACAATTTTTTTTAAAGATCTTATTTATTTATCGGGGGAGAGAGAGAGAGAGAAAACACGAATCAGGGGGAGGGGCAGAGGGAGAGCAGGGAGCCCAACATAGGGCTCAACATGGACCTCAATCTCAGGACCCCAGACCACGACATAAGCCATAGTCAGATGCTTAACCAACTGAGCCACCCAGGTGCCCCTTTAATACTATAGTTTTTATTAAATATTAAAAAGTTTAAAACACACTAATCCTTTTGAAAGTTTATTTTACCTTCATAAAAAATGTAAGTAGACTGTAAAGTAATTCTAAGATCAATGAAGAATGTTTTATGCTTCAAGGAGGTAAACTAACTGCATCCGAAAATTTTAATTTAAATGATATGAATTTTAAGTATAATTTATGTAACAACGAATTTTTCAAACATTTGGAAAATATTTTCCTTTGGTCTAAGATTAAATCCTAGACCAATATTTAGTTTAGAATTTTTAAAATACTCTGCTATTGTCGGCCTTACAAATTCTTATATTAGGGAAAAGAACACAAGAAAAAGTAATTGTGGTTCCCCACTGCTCACTATAATAAAGCCTTACAAAAATCACAAATTAAATAAGAGGATATATAGTACAAAAGTCTTACATATTCACCCACAAAATAAGAAAGGAAGTTGACTTTCAAAACCAGGGTCTACACAAAATCAACTATTAGTCCTCAGCATGTAGATTACCTGCTCTGTGGATTAGCTAGAGCGACCACTGACTACTACATTAGCTTTACCCTGCCAGGAACTAAGGCCCTATCTTCTGCATCACAAACCTCTGCAGGCTACAGAAGACAACCAAACGTTAGTATTGCTTCCAGCCAAACATAATTAAGAAGCTAAATCTGCTAACTCCCACTACAGTAATATAATGCTATTTCCAAAGCCAAATAGGTATTACATTTGAACTCCTACCTATCACTCTTCTCTGTAAGACACTTCTCAGTGGCAGCTGCTGGTTCATGGGGTGGTTTTACCTATCACAGCTAAAACCAACCAAGTCCTGCTGTTTGATCACTTAAATGGCACCTAGACTGGGACCAACTTCTCCAAATGGCTCCCCTTCCCACCTATCCCTCAGGTGGTTGCTGGGGGCAGGTTGGGACAGGGAGCCATACACATTCAAGCGGTCAGTTGCAGTTAGACTGTGTGGGGTATGGATCGCCTCTCCTCCAGTGGTCTCATCTACACAATGGGAATTACTGTGAGGCTTAAAAAAATATATGAAAATAAATCATTTAGCACAATGCTAAAAGCACAATAGTTACCGGCCCCATCTTCACCCTCAGTTCTTGTCTGCTGTCCAAAGCCAGATGAGACCCAGCTAAAGCTGAAGCTAGGGTGAAAGGAAAAGGGGGTAGGATGTGGGCCGGAAGATGAGAACCTATCACTCACAGGCTGGGCAGCTCTCCTGCTCTCTACCTGCCCCTCATAGCTTGAAACATCTATGTGCCACAGAGAATTGCCAAACCCACTTTTTATTTTTTTAACCTACTAGCTACAGGTTGATGAGATAACATGTAAGATAAATGAAAAAGATTTTAAAGATTTTATTTATTTATTTGAGAGAGAGAATGAGATAGAGAGAGAGAGAGAGCACGAGAGGGAAGAGGGTCAGAGGGAGAAGCAGACTCCCTGCTGAGCAGGGAGCCCGATGCGGGACTCGATCCTGGGACTCCAGGATCATGACCTGAGCCGAAGGCAGTCGCTTAACCAACTGAGCCACCCAGGCACCCTTGAAAAAGATTTTAAAACAACTAAAGATACAAGGTAGGGGCAGATTATATAACAGAAGAAGTTATATCCACGGTTTTGTGCGTGTGTGTGTGTGTTTGGGGATGTTATTCTGCTGTATCTGATTACAAACTTTTTAAAATTTACTTGGTATTTTTATTAGACTTTATTTTTTGGAGCAGTTTTAGGTTTATAGAAAAACTGAGCAGAAAGATCCCCTCTTGTCAGTTTCTCCTGTTCTTAACATCTTGCATTAGTATGGTACATTGGTTATAATTAATGAATCAATATTGATACATTATTACTAACTAAAATGCACAGTTTACATCAGCATTCACTCTTTGTATTACACAGCTCTACAGGTTGATAAAGGCATAATGTCATTTATCCACCATTACAATATTATACAGCATAGTATCCCTGCCCTAAAAATCCGCTGTGCTCACCTTGCCTATGGAAACCACTGCTCTTTTTATTGTCTTTATAGTTTTGCCTTTCCTGTAGTTGGAATCATACAGTGTGTAGCCTTTTCAGGCTGGCTTCTTTTTCTTTCTTTCTTTACTTATTTTAATATTTCATTAACAATATGCATTGAAGTTTCCTCCAGGTCTTGATAGCTCTTCCTGTCTTCGTTTTAGTGCTGGATAATATTCCATTGTATGGATGTGCCACAACGTATCCATTTATCTACTGAAGGACACCTCCCAGTGTCCTCCTAGTTTTTGGCAATTATGAATAAAGCTGCTATAAACATTCATGTGCAGGTTTTTGTGTGGACATAAGTTTTCTACTCATTTGGGTAAATAACTAGAAATGCAATTGTTGAACTGTATGGTAAGCCTATGTAACTGTCTCCCAAAGTGGCTGGACCAATCTATTGCCGGTAACATTTAAAAATCCTTCTACCAAAGTGTATCTTATTCTATCTGTATAATGTGACTAAGAAACAGTCCCAGAACATTACCTGTGAACTATCTAAGTGAAGGACAGTTAACTGTCAGAGTATGATCAAACATTTAAGATAATTTGAAAAATTGAGCAGTCCCAGCTAATAACTTTGGGCAAATTACTTGACTTCTAGAGACTCAAAAAATGTTAACTAGTCATGAACACTGTCTTTAAAATCCCTTAGAGTTATTAAATCTTATGCAATTCTTAAGAGGGCAATTATGATTTTTGTGATGTCAATAATTTCATTTGACTTTTAAACTAATTTGTGTTGGTGTCATTTTCAATGAAACCTTAATAAACTGTAGTTGAGACTTTGGAGAAAACGTTTAATGATCAAGATGGCAAAAACCATTTGGATGGTTGAGCTGTTGTTTTTGTTTCTGTTTTGGTTTTAGAGCATACAAATTTTTCCCTGTTAACAGAAGAAAACGTTATCTTTTCCTTGAAGACATTTTCTGATTAGTATTATGGTCTTTACATAATGTTCATCTCTTATTTCTACACCTACCCAAATATTACTGCATCCCTTTCCCATGAACTTTAAAGTTTGACACCACTGGGGAACTCCATGAATTTAGCAAAAATAAGAATTGGTTCCCCAAAAGCAAATTTCTTTTCTCAGCATTTATTTTTTTTAAGATTTTTTATTTATTTATTTGACAGAGAGAGAGAGCACAGATGAAGAGGAAGAGGGAGAAGCAGACTCCCCGCTGAGCAGAGAGCCTGATGCGGGGCTTGATCCCAGGACCCTCAGATCATGACCGAGCCGAAGGCAGACGCTTAACTGACCGAGCCACCCAGGCGCCCCTTTTCTCAGCATTTAAATAGTTCTTTGTCACAAAGCATTTACTACAGTAACCCATTCCCCACAAACAAAACAAACAAAAAAACCCACCTCTAAAAGTCATCTACCTAAAATGTAGTAAAATGTCATTGAATTGAAATAACTGAAATGACTGAATAACTGAAAATTCGTTATAGGACATTTAAAAAGAAATATTTTTATTACTTTCTTGTAAATAGAATAAGATACACTTTCATTACTTTCACATAAAAATTACCATTTTCTAAATACTTACTATGCACCCGATGCTATTCTAAGGTCTTCATATATATCTTTTCAGTTAGTTTTCAAAATAACCCTATAAGGTAATTAATATTATTGCTTCCTTTTTACAGAATCGGAAATTGAAGATCAAGAAAGTCAGACAGGGGCTCTGCTGTGATCCCTCCCATCTCGCTCTCAGGAACAGCTGCCCTGACCCAGATCCCCTGGATAATGGCTGGGCCCAAAATTCTTGTGGCCAGATACTGCTGCCTACTTGGACAGACTAGTATCAGTGGCTTCTGGGGTCTCCATGTCTGCATACAGTTGCCCCCCAACACACACACACACACACACACACACACACACACGCACACACACACACACGCATGAACACAAAAACATGCCCCTGTATGTGTGCTTTGGGCACAAATGCTGTGGGGACCACTGTCTGGCACATCCCACGTTCACCTGCTGCATTTGACTCCTCCAGAGAAGCTATTCCTATCTCCTCTAAGCCCTCATCTACTCTCATAGGTCTTTCTAGCTCCAGGTAATCTTCCTTAATCTGCTGAAATTAAACAAGCAACAACCATGAAGGATAAATACAGCCTAAAGCAGTATCCTCCGGGGATCCATTCCAAGACCCCCAGTGAATGGCCGAAACCACAGATAGTACTGAATGAATACTACGTCTTTTCCTATATATATGATACCTATGATAAATTCCAACTTATAAGTTAGGTGCAGGAAGAGATTAATAGCAATAACTAAAAATAAAATAGAATAATTACAACAATATGCTGTAATAAAAATTATGGGAATGTGGTCTCTCTCTCCTTCTCTCAAAATATCCTTTGTGCTGACCCTTCTTGTAAGGATGTGAGATGATAAAATGCCTCCATGAGGAGATGAACTGAGGTGAATGACGCAAGCATTGTGATGTAGCGTAGGCTACTCCTGACCTTCTGATGATAGGATATGTCAGGAGGATCATCTGCTTCCAGGTATCTGAAACTGGAAAGCAAAACCATGGATCAGGGGTAACTACTGTCTAAGTTTTGCTTTAACAATAGGTTTCAGTGATTTTTTAATAAACTGCTAAAAATAATTGCTTAAGCATTGTAAACTCCTCCATAAAATATAATTCACTTTTAAAGATAAGTGGGCATTTCTGAACTGGATGAAAGTAATTTGTCCTCTGAAGTTAAGGAAGTATATCCTTCAGATCTTCATTTACATCATTTGCTAGTTTAGTATCTCCATTCCTACGCAGATGAACTTCAGACCTAGCTATGAGGTGACTAGAAACGATTTAAATCTGAAATAAGAGAAGTCCAAATTTTAAAAATCTTTAGTATTTGGATTAAAAAAGGTTTTTTAGGTGCGCCTGGCTGGCTTAGTCAGTAGAGCATGCAACTCTTGATCCTGGGCTTGTGAACTCAAGCCCCATATTGGGTGTAGAGCTTAAAAAAAATTTTTTTTTAGGAGGTAGAAATAGAATTGAGGAAAGGCTCTAGTCTTGCTCTCCAAGAATCTGTTTCAAGGGCCTCCAGGCCCAGATTCTCATTCCATGACAGGAGGCTGGCAGTGAGAGAATAACGAGCCACAAAGAGGTAGAACAGATGACAGCTGAAGAAGCCATCAAGGAAAGAGAAGTGGGAAGGGGGTGACAGAAATTAAATTGGAGTGATAAAGTGGTAGGTTGAGTCTGAGTGATTATTGTTGGAATAGAATGAACAGAGGATCCTTTACTCAATGTAGAATGGTACGTGCCAGGAACCACTAAGTTACAATTAATCTTAAATGTACATAAACTCTGGGTTTCCGTTTTATTGTTTTTCTCTGCCTCTACCATATAGCTCTTGCCCTTTAAACAAGTTCACAGAATAGGTATCAAGCAGAGTAAAGCGCTCCACTTTTATTTGTATAATGTGTACAATGGAGATGATCAATTTCTAAAAGTTATAATGAAACACCCATTGTAAATATAATTGTCCCACTTTTACTGTCATCCACTGAAAACAATTTCTTCCAAGTAATCTGAAAACCTCAGGTTCATCCTTCAATTGCAGCTCAGAATTCTTTTTTTTTAATTTTTTTACTGTTATGTTAATCACCATACATTACATCATTAGTTTTGGATGTAGTGTTCCATGATTCATTGTTTGTGCGTAACACCCAGTGTTCCACGCAGAATGTGCCCTCTTTAATACCCATCACCAGGCTAACCCATCCCCCGACCCCCCTCCCCTCTAGAACCCTCAGTTTGTTTTTCAGAGTCCATTATCTCTCATGGTTGGTCTCCCCCTCCGATTTCCTGCCCTTCATTTTTCCCCTCCTGCTATCATCTTCTTTTTTTTTTTTTCTTAACATATATTGCATTATTTGCTTCAGAGGTACAGATCTTTGATTCAACAATCTTGCACAATTCACAGCACTCGCCATAGCACATACCCTCCCCAATGTCTGTCACCCAGCCACCCCATCCCTCCCACCCCCCCCACCACTCCAGCAACCCTCAGTTTGTTTCCTGAGATTAAGAATTCCTCATATCAGTGAGGTCATATGATACATGTCTTTCTCTGATTGACTTATTTCACTCAGCATAACACCCTCCAGTTCCATCCACGTCGTTGCAAATGGCAAGATCTCATTCCTTTTGATGGCTGCATAATATTTCATTGTGTATATATACCACATCTTCTTTATCCATTCATCTGTCGATGGACATCTTGGCTCTTCCCACAGTTTGGCTATTGTGGACATTGCTGCTATAAACATTGGGGTGCACGTACCCCTTCGGATCCCTACATTTGTATCTTTGTGGTAAATACCCAGTAGTGCAATTGTGCAGCTCAGAATTCTTGAGGACAGATTTAAACAAGTTTTCACACAAAAGAAAAAATCAGTTATGTTAGTGTCAAGTTCCCTCTGCCTCCCCTGATCCCTCCCTATTGGCTGATGCAGCCCCAGTATATTAACATGTTCACCTGAAACAAAGTAACACATGCTCTTAAAAAATACAGATTGAATAAAAATCATTTACTTAGTTTATTATTTTCAGGGTTACCCTGCAATTCAAGAAAAATGGGTACTTACTAAAATTCATATTTATAAAAGATGAACTAGATGATATAAATGGATTTACTGAAGGATTATTTTAAGTAAAAGATGATCAAGTATATCGTTGTACAATCTGATTTATAAAATCATATTTCATAACAAACTTTCTAGGAACACAGATACTCCATAAAGCAGGCTACTTTTGCTTGAACACCAATGTGGCAGTTAAATAGAATTTGATCAGGAAAATGAAAATTTACACTGAAATTGTTAGAAAGCTAACAATGTTCTATGAAAGTTTCCTTTAAATACACATATAAAGCCTATTCGTCAATTTAGGATATCTATTACAAGTCAAGTTTTTGATATTACAAATATGAAAAGACTTGATTACTATAAAAAATGTTTCTACTATTTTTACTTTTTGATAAAGACTAAAGACCATGAATAAATTACTGACCTGCATCCTATTATGACAAGAACATGGACACTGTTTAAAAGTATGCAAATTTTAATTCTCATTAGGAGAGGACTGTTATGGTGCATCAGGCATGCAATGTATTTAAGGCAAGTACTAAATTATTAAGGGCTATTGGACAGCAATATTGGTATCATTACATTAAGGTAATTAAAATCAGTCTTTTCTGAACTTCAAGAAGTTTCATTCCTCTAAAGTATAGCCTCTACCTACTCTTCAGTCTGAAATCTTCCTATTCACCATCATCTACCTGGGTGGGTATTACAAAGAGCAGACAAAACAGCTGTGATCCTGATGGGGCTTACTGTCGAATGGGAGAGAAAACCACTGAATAAACAATCCCAGAGATAAATATGTAATTAAAATTCTAATAAGGGCTAGGAAAGAAAGGAGATGGGAAAGTATGAACAAGTAGGGGGTGCTCATTAAGCGTGAAGATCAGGAAAGGCTTCTGAGGAAGTGATATTAAGGTAAGACTGAAGGATGAGCTAAGTTAGCAAAATGAAAAGTGTGAGGGAGAGCATTTCAGGCAGAAGCAGCAGCACCACCAGGAAGAGCGTGCCCTCTGGTCAGAGTGGCTGATGAGCCTGGTTGGGGCTGGGTCAGCAGAACCCTGTGGGCTCCAAGGAGGAAGCTGGATTGTGTGTGTGACTGGAACCACGGTAGGGCAGCTGAGGGGTAGCGTGAGCTGACTCCTTCACTATCACCGTGCTCAGGGTCCAGACCATGGAACTGCCTTTTATTTGGTTTTTGTTCCTCTTTAGGTATGGAATCAAAAGGGAGTTTCCCAAAAAATTGGGAAGATTTTACACACTTTTTACACACTTTCCTGCTATCAAAGGAATACAAAATTATTAATAACTCAGAAACAACAGAGAACTTTCAGAAAATTTATGGTCTCTGATTCAGAGGTAAACTCTGCTTGTGGCATGGGGAAGAGTGACTAGGTAAGATCATTTTTAATTTATCACTTTTCAAGTGACAGACCAGAATCATAATGGAAATGACTCAAGATGCCACCTTTTGGAAGATGGGGCGACTGTCTCTGCCATGGGAACAGGGTGAAGGACTGCCAAATATCAACTGAAAGGAAAGAGGCACTCTTGCTTTTGGTTACAGCCAGGCTCTGTGTTGGAATGAGGCCAATAAAAATCTGGACAGGTGACATGGTTCCCTACAGGTTCCCTGCCCCGCACCCCCCAGGACTGTGAAGTCCATGGTAATACAGGGTCCCCATTGCTTGGGAGAAGGAAGTGAACCTCTGTGTAAGCCGCATTTTGTACCTACTATCTCATGGTAATACTTACACATGAAATAGAATATTCTTTGGAACATTTTAATATGCCATAAAAATAAAATCTAAGGTTGAGCAATAAAAAGTAACACTAAGGATTTCATCCAGAAGCAAATAAACCTTATCAAAAATTTACATTTTCCAACAGAATAGATCATTTAAATGAAAACTGCATAGAGCAAGACTATAATTTATTTCATAGGTGGTAGGTTTTTAAGTGAGAGACATGTTCTTCCTTCCTTTCTCCCCACCCACAGAGTATGGGCCATTTCTAGATGATGTTCAGCTGACCTTCTTTTAAAAGACCCAAAAAAAAGTGATGCGTACTCTCAGTGGAAAGGTAGTGTTCTACCAATTTTGGTAAATACTGATCTAGCCCCGAACCTCTGACTTCTAAATGAAAGAACAAGATGACTCACACATGCCTAAGGAAAAAGTAGGTCTGGTGGCCAGATCTGAAAGAGAATAAAAATGCTACAAAATGTAGAGTAAATCCTGTTCAAATTTTAGACAAATCATTTAACATATCCTTTTTCATTTCACTATGTCTACACTAAGTATACTGTTTTTCCCAGTTTAAGAAAAGCTGAACCTGCCAAAAGCAGAATTTTTACAAATAATTAAGAAAAGTTGTTTTAAAAATTGCTTCACCTTATGGAAAGAGTCAGTTTTCCATGCATATTTAAGATCACTTAAAAGTGGATTTAGTTTAAAAAATAATCTTTCAAAAACACCTCTACTGTGTTAAATGAAGCCTCACTGTTCTCGATTCACCCATCCATCCATCCATCTATCCATCCATCCATCCATCCAAAAAACATTAATGGAGCCCCTCCATCCAATTTGGATGGATCCATCCATCCATCCATCCATCCATCCAAAAAACATTAATGGAGCCCCTGCTAGAGGCTGGGCATGGCTCTCAGCACTCGTGGTACAGTAGTCAAGAGGACAGTCTAAACTCCTACCCTGGGACACCTGGGTAGTTCAGTCAGTTAAGTGTCTGCCTTTGGCTCAAGTCATGATCCCAGGATCCTGGGATCAAGTCCTGCATTGGGTTCCTTGCTCAGCGGGGGACCTGCTTCTCCCTCTGCCCTGCTGCTCCCCCTGCTTGTGTTCTCTCTCTCTGACAAATAAATAAATAAATAAAATCTGTTTTTTAAATAAATAAATAAATAAATAAATAAACAAACTCCTACCCTGATGGTGTGCATTCTCAAGTTATGCTCATACCATCAGGGTAGGAGTTTAGAGTGGAATTGACTATGAAGGAAAATCAGCTTTTTAAAAAATAATAACCATTTCAGGGGCACCTGGATGGCTCAGTTGGCTGACTCTTGGTTTCGGTTCAGGTCATGATCTCAGGTTCATGAGATCGAGCCCTGTGTAGGGCTCCATGCTCAGTGAGGAGTCTGCTTTTATCCTTCTGTCTCCCCCCCTCCCACTCTCACACTCTCTCTCTCTCTCTCTCTCAAATAAATAAATAAATCTTTTTAAAAAATAAAAAATAATAATTCAGTTTTGCAAGATGAAAATGTTCTAGAGAACTGTTACACAACGACACATAGTTACCACCACAGAACTATACACTTAAAAATGGTTAAGAGGGTAAATTTTATGTGTTTTTCACAACAAAAAAAACTAAACTAAAATTTTAAAAGGACAAAAATGAACATAGCCAATATGTACTGAGGACTTACCATGTACTAGGTTCTACTCTGAACAGAACTGCATTGACCTTCACAAAAACCTTAGAAGGCAGGCACTTTTATTATCTCTATTTTACAGAAGAGTTCACTGAGGCCCAGAGAGGTTAAGCAACATGTCCAAGATCAAATATCCATGGGCTGGAGCTGAGATACAAACACAAGCAATCTGACACTAGTAACTTGTCTCCTAATTCCACATAAAAATGTTGAAAAGCAATACCGTTTTTAATTGGAACTGCAGTTCATAGTACAAAAATAGTAATAACAGTACAGTAATAGTAGAAGTAATCGCAATCACCTGTTTTCATTCTTGATTTGGCTTTTAAAATCTTGATGATTTGTAACCCAACTTACTGCTCTTTTGATAGCTGTTTTTCCTAAAAACCTAAGCACTGAACAAACTGCTTTCAATCACTTCTCTCTAAGCCATAATATTCTTTTCCTACAAATGGAAAAAAAAAATCACACAGGATGGTTTCTTTTAAAACAGACACTACTGAAACTGTAAATATTTTTAGCCCTTTGTACTTTTCATCCAGCAGCTTGGCTGAGAATAATATAGAAACATTTAAAAATAGTCCTTCAGTACTCTGAAAACCATTAAATAGTTTAGCACATACCCAGCACCTGCCTGACTTGACTTAATCAACACTATTTTGCTAGTCATATAAAAAAAGAAAACGCTTTCGGTTTCAGAATTTTTCTCCCTTAAAAACCAAATGTGTCACCAGGATATTTTGTGCTAGGTGGCCCTCTCTCTTCCTAAGTTAGAAGGTGACACCTGGATGAAGTCATGGGTAACTAATGAAGACGCAATTTTCCCCTCAGTGCAACACACCTCACGGCACGTGAGAAAAACTTTCCCAGGTGGGGACTGGGATTTTAATGGGCAGTTAGTTTTGTTCTGTAATTTATAGAAGGCTTTCAGAGTGATATGAGGACACATGGTCTAAGTCTGTCCCGAGAGAGGAAGGTGACGGTGGTGATGTAGGAGGTACTCTCTGTCCTGTTTTTCCAGACGTGAGAAAGTACAATCCATAGATTTTGGAAGGACAGAGAGAAGGAAGAAAGGGGAACAAGGGAGAAAGGAGATAATTTATTCAGAATCTATTATGTTCAAGGACTTTGTGCTTGGGCATCAAACTTTTCAACTACAGTCTGAGCAACACTACGTTGTAACAAAACTGAACAAAACAAACATAAACATCACAGTATTTTAAAGTCCAGATTAAGGTGAGGCACAGGTTTCAAAACTACCAGGTATCCTTATTTAATAATACAAAGATTAACATTATTTGGTGTCAAGCAGCTTTTTCCCCTCCAGCCACATTTGATGAAGATTTTATAACATTACCTGATATAATCAAAATTTCTCGGAACATGAGAAGGCCTCTGACACAAACCAAAGAGAGGCAGTTAAAAAATACCACGCATTAATAAAAAGACTCCGCTAAGGCAGAGCTTTAGGGTGAATACATACTGTATTGTCTAAATGGGACACTTCACAAGCATAAGAGGATATTATCAACTAATCCAGGACAGAGGAGTAAATTGGCATACTCCTGGGCAAACCAAGACTTACAACCACCCATCCGTAATCCACAGCTATGGGTCCCAAGAGGAAAGGTTATAACCAGGCTCCAGTGGAAACCACTTTGTTTCCTTTGATAGTTTTAGGTCCCCTAAAATATATGAGACAATGCTAGCAGACAGCATGCCTTCCTCTGGTTTTCCTATTCAACTTTCCCAGGCACAGATGATACCACAATCAGACTCTACCTAAAGCAAAAGTAAGTGGATATCATCCTGGAGAGACGTCTGTATTTAGCTCATTTTCATCAGTGACTGAAACAAAGATCCAGAAAACATATTGATATAAAACACCATAACAGGATCCACAGAAACAGAATTCCAAGCACCTTGCAAGGTTAAAAGTAGACCAGATGAATTTGGTCAAGTTTACTGGGATTCAATATAAGATTCTGCACAGTCAATCCATAGGGCCTGGCAGCTTCCTGATTCAATAAGACAATGTGACAGGGCTGCCAAAATGCCCTCTTGGGCTGCATTAATAAAGGTACTGTTCTTAAGGCCAGAGAAGTCCAACTCCCACCATAGTTGGCTCCACTCAAATGATTCATGGAGAACGGCCTTGAATTTTGCCCACTGCATTTTAAGGCACCTTCTCGTAAACCGGACAGTGTGAAGAGAAGGGGGACCAGAATGATGAAGGAACTATCCTAGGAGGAATACTAAAGGGAACTGAACATAACGAGCTTGGAAAAAGAAGACTTACAGAAGTCACTGTTCTGTCTTTATCTAAATAACTGAAGATTTGCCCTGTGAATTGATAATTAGACTCACTGACCACAGAGAAATTAGGATCCCTTGGACAAAGCATCTGCATTGGATGGTGTTGAACTTGATGGCGTACGAGGTCTTGCCCCAGTCTAACGGTCTAATTACACAGGGAAAAGTGCCACACTCTTCATGAAATCAAGCACAAAGAATGGGCCGTGGGCTGCACCAACAAATTTTCTTCGTCATATATTGTGGAGCTCTTTTCTCCCCAAGCTCAGGTAAGGATGTCAAAGCATTTTAAATACATCTCATGGATGAGGCCACATCTATTGGAAAGAGAAAACACAGCAGTAGTTACACCATGTATTTCACATTTGACCTAAAATCGGCCACACAGAAGCCCTGGTCAGCACAAAGGACTTCTCTGGTCAAACACAATGTGTATATAGAAATAAGTAAAAACATCACTGCCAAACTGTTTTTTAACAGCTATCATGGCACAAGTTGCTCTTAATATACAAAGATTTCTCATTCCAAAGACCTTCTGTACACAGTAATGCAATATATCTTTCTTTTTGTCTTACTATCATCCTAAAAAAAGTTTCCAAAATATGTACATCCATTTATAAAAATTCAAATGCAGGTGATTTGCCAACAAATCACAACCAGCTAAAAGAGCTTAAGTAAAAGAACTCTAGGCCAGAAATAAAACCAAAAAGACAAGACATCTTAGAAAAAAACAGACAGAAAAGCAAACCAATAGACAATTATCTGAATATTTAGTGTACAGTGTGGCAAATAGTCGGTGAATAGAAATAAATGCTCCCTACAGACAGACTTAATTAAATACAGAGCCTAATTTATTCATGAAAAAATAACTGAGTGTAAGTCTTAGATCTTCTCAAAATTACTTGAAAATATTCACTAAATATAAAGAAAACCAATATATTAAAGCAGACTAATAAAATGAAGTGGACTGACCTGTTGCTCTAGTGAGCAGTGATAACATAATCTCATGTGTATAAGCCCCTGGATCACCTAATGGTGTAAGGCCCGGCAAACTGAGTAGAGGAAGGGAGATTTAATTAATTGTTCTCCACCTCTCTGAACTGACAATATGTTTGGTTTTAAGAAAATTAAAGGACCTAGGGCAGAAAAGGAGTATTATACTGAATGATCTATATCCTATATTTAGAATATGTACCTTGTATTTAAGAAATACTTCCTCTGGGACTTTTATCCTATAATAAACAACTACAAACAGCAAAAACAATTAAAAAAAACTGTGACAACAAATACCAATCTGTTAGGGGATTTATAGAAAAGTAACAATGAAACATTCTAGCTGTATAAAGAGGTCTCCTGTCAATTCATTATCTCTCCCTTACCATACGTATATTCCAAAAGGCCTGAGGAGGTATTGCAATGTTGCAAACTTAAAATGAGTCTCCTGAGTGTTAATATACCATATACTCCCTATGGTCAACCAAAATCTCAATTTGCCTCCACCAACACTCCAAAATAACTTTGATTGTAAAAATCGTCGGTTCCCAATCAATTGACTTTTTCAACATCAGATGATGGGATATAGCCTTTATAGACTTCAGCCCACCTTTTTAGCCCCCATAATAACATAAATTATATCCCTATGATACCGTTAGAGATACAAGAAATCACTATAGAGCATTCCCTGCCTTCTAATATATTAGGTTTTTTTTTTAAACTTTTATAATCCTCATGTGATCTGTGGCCACACAAGACTGATTTTCCAAATGAAACCTCACTATTCTTCTACTATTGCCTCTCCACAATCAGCAAAATGTATTCATTTTCATTCAACAATTTGTGTGTGTGTGTGTGTGTGTGTGTGTGTGTGTTTGGCTTCTTTTATTTAGCATGATGTTTTGTTTTGTTTTATTATATTACGTTAATCACCATACATTACATCATTAGTTTTTGATGTAGTGTTCCATGATTCATTGTTTGCGTATAACACCCAGTGCTCCACGCAGAATGTGCCCTCTTTAATACCCATCACAGGCTAACCCATCCCCCCACCCCCTCCCCTCTAGAACCCTCAGTTTGTTTCTCAGAGTCCATAGTCTCTCATGGTTCGTCTCCCCCTCTGATTTCTCCCCCTTCAACAATTATTTATTAAAATTTTACTCTATGCAAGACACTGTGCTAGGGGTAGGTGGTACTGGAAATCTACAGTCCTGAGGAGGTAAGATGGTGGAGGAGTAAGGGGACCTAAAGTTTGTCTCATCCCTCGAATACAGCTAGATAATTATAATCATTCTGAAATTCACAGTCCTATCATCAATGAGTTTTAAATCCAGTAGGTGAAAGATTCACACACAAGTTTCTAGAAAGCATCCAAGTGACACCTGAATGGTGAAAGCAACACCCAAGGAGGACAAGTAAAGAAGAGGTGTTCAGCTGTGCTAAATATGAAGAAACAGTGAAGGAGGTGTCATTTGAACTGGGCCAGAGAGGATAGGAGGGCCAAGATTTTGACCATCAAAGATAAAAGGGAAGAAAGGAAGGATGAAGAAGAAAGTCAACTTGAAGGACAGGAGACACAATGAGCATAATCTGCAAAGGCAAAAATTCCAAGTACTGCATACTCTCAGAGGAGTAGGTAGGTAAGGTTACTTGCTGAAAGCAGGGTTCCTTCATCCAGGCTGGAGAAAGGTAGGAGATAAATGGTTCATCGGAAGGATCAGTAGTTTCACAGGGTCTGAAACAAAATCTTCCTTTCTCTGTAAGTCATACTCTATGACTGAGTGCTTAGCTTCAGAAGGATCCGACATGAAGGAAGGAAGAAGCAAATCCTGGCTGGTTGTCCAGGTATGGGACCTAAAGCCAGCAACCCACAGGGTACCATATGTTGTGACTAGTAGGACTTTCTCATATCCATCCAAAATGTATGGAAATTCTGAAAAGACACTTACCAATGGAAACTTGCCCTATCCTTCTTTTTAAAACTATTCTGTTTTGAAATAAGAGTAGAACCTCCAAACTCTGAATTAACCCAACCACCAATTTTCTCTGCTCTTTCATGAGTTATTCATTGTGAAGCTGTGTTGAAGTTGCTAGGGGAAAAAAAAATCACCTAATTGCAGGATTTAGTACATCCAGGTCCCCCTACTAAGCTGGTCTTCCCATTTCCTACAGAGGGTATTCCACCCAGCTTCTATCTTCCTCTTGCTGGCACACAAGTAGGTCATGGCACGTTTCCCAGCCGTGGTGAAATCTGACTGAGTTCTACCACTGACGTGTGAGCAAAAGTGATTATGCTAATTTCCAGGCCTGATGCATAAAAACCTTCTGTGTGTGATCCTCCATGTTCTTTCCTCCTCTTTTGATGTGACACAGACAAGCATGGTAACTGTGGAAGCCGTGCACTGAAAATGGAGAAACTACAAAATGGAAGTAATGTGGCTTCCTGAAGGACTACGAGGAGGAATGCCACCACCTATCGCTCACTAACACCCATTCTGAACATTATGCCAATAAAGAAGAAACTTCTCTTGTTTTAAACCAGTGAGAGTTGAGGAATTATCTTTACAGGAGCTAAGAATGACCTTAATAATACACAAATTCTGACCATGTTTTTTTGCATGAGTTCGGGTCTATTGAGAAGTAGGCACCAAGACAGGATTAGAAATACAAAAGATTTATTAGGGGAGGGAGCAAGAGAATCTGGGAGGTCTTTCAGACCACAGCTATGGATGGAGAGAGAGAGAGAAGGAAGGAGGAATGGATAGGAAGTCTCAGACTGCCACACAGTTCCGAGAAGGGTCTGGTCCAGACAATGGGGTTTCTCAAGCCAATGTGGCCCGCTAGAAAAAGCATGCATCCCACAGGAATGGAGTTCCAATAGGAGCCCCCAACTGTGCTCAGTCACGGACGGGGAGGAGGCAGGGCACGAAGTGTGGCCTGAGTGCCCACACAGAAGTGGCTCCAGAGGGGCAGCAGCTGGACCCTGCTGTTCCCAGCTGCAGATGTGAGCAGTTCATACTCATGGATACCACACTCTGCAAACTTTCAAGTCCTACATTCCTTTTCCTCCTTCTTTTTATCCATATCCATACCTTGCCTTTTTTCCTCTGCTCCTGTCTGTTACGATGAGTTGTTCTTTCTCGGGTCCAAAGCTAACTTCTCCATGTGTTCCAGCTGATATGTGTCCTCCTTTTCTTTGCCTCTTCTGGATTCTATCTATCCTCTACCATGTAAACGTACTCAAGATTTTCAACCTTAAAAACTAGGATAAAAAAAAAAAATATTCCTTGACCCTCTTGTTCTCCTTCCCTTCACATCTGTTTCTTGCAAGAAAGGTGCAAGTGCTCATCATTTCATTGCTCAATTGCCCTTTACTTGCAATTACATGAAGCTACAAATTGACAAATCCTGGATCTTTTCTCAACCTCTCTGAAGTGTTTAACACTCCTCATCCCTCCTTCCCTCTGGAAGCTCCTGCATTGGGTTCTGGGATACCTTATGCTTAGGTTTTCTTCCTCCCTGAAGGTCATTCCGTCTTTTTATTTTCCTCCTCCTTAAATGTCCACTTCCTATGGCTTCTACCACTGGTTCTCTCTGTTCTCTGTCTTGCACATTAATCTGATGACTCTCGTGACTTAATTAAACACCTATTCACTGACGACATCACTCATGTAATCACCCAAACCTGAAACCTGGGAGTTGCCCAGAATTATTTCCTCAATTTCAATACCTATATTTAATCAGTCACCACGTTCCGGGAATCTACTCCTTAACTGGCTCTCAGCACCATCATCTCTTGGTCTTTTTGTTTTTTTTTAAAGATTTTATTCATTTATTTGAGAGAGAGAGAATGAGAGATAGAGAGCACGAGAGGGAAGAGGGTCAGAGGGAGAAGCAGACTCCCTGCTCAGCAGGGAGCCCAATGTGGGACTCGATCCCAGGACTCCAGGATCATGACCTGAGCTGAAGGCAGTCGCTTAACCAACTGAGCTACCCAGGCACCCCCATCGTCTCTTGGTCTTGACCCCTACCACCACTGACCCATCAATTTTCTCATGAACTTCTGTAGGAACATAGTGACTAGTCCACTGACCTCTGACCAAATCCGTTCCCCTTCAGTCACATCTCTGCATAGCGGTAAGACAACATTTCCAAAGCACAATTTGATCTTGAGAACTGGTTCCCCACTGCCTAAGGATAAAGGCCAATCTCCCTAGAATGGTATGTTAGATTCATAATCAGGCTCCCATCTATGTTTTAGCCTGATCTTTCTCTACTGCTCTATGTCTCCAAACTCTTATGCTGAACTGTCTGCGATTCACACAATGTGTTACATGCTCTGTGCTTCCGTGCCTTTGTACATACCTTTTGCTTTGAATGCTCTTTCCATCACCCTTGTCGTACTAGGGGAATTTTCTATACATTTTTCAATAATCAGTGTTGGATTCATTGGTTCAGTGATTAACTCACCTTTGTGTGGGGCCCCTTATCATCCCTCAACCCCAATCCCAGACTATTCAAGGGCTCTTATAAGGTTAGTAGTACCTGTTCATGGCACCCAACACATGACTCCAGGGTAGCAATTTTATCCTGTTCCTTTTTGAACAGCACTGACACAAAATAGGCACTTAATGAATGTTTACTGACTGAAAGAATGAATGATGAACAAATCTAATCTTCCATCTTGACTTTGGCTAGATAAAATTTGTCTCTTAAAAACAAAATTTTCACAGAGTGGCCAAAACCCTCATGATGCCAATCAACATTACAGGCACGCAGTGGTGGCCAAGTTCAAGTAGTGACATCTTCAATTTACATGTAAAAAGTGAGTACTTGGCATTAGAGGAGAAAGATTCAGATACTCTACTTAAGACTGCCTCAAAGATAGCTCAAGGGCTATTGTCCCAAGGGACATGCATTCATTCTTGGTAACTGTGTAAACCAGAGTTCACGTTTCACACAGAACTTTCTAACAAATTGGAAACAGGAGACGGTTTAGCTAGGCAAAGGAAAAGCATGGCTTTGATACACAAGAAACTACACATGCATTTTACATTAAATGCTGTTGTAATTTGCTTACAGAACACAGCACAAAAATTATTCTTAAAGTCACAGCTTATAAATTTGATATGTAAATAAGAATTTAAAATTAGAAATCTCCATGGCCACTGAATACTAAAAAAGTAAAAGGAAAAAGGAAATGAAAGATAAAATACACCGTTTCAGACTCTCTGGAACGCATCTCCCTCCAGCCTGATCAGTTTGAGGCCAGCTATCACATTCAATGCGCTTGGTAAACACAAGAGTTTACTGAAAATGGAGCTTTTCATAAAAAACCATGGGCCAAACAACCTCTGTGACATATACTGCTGTTAAAGGAAACACACTTTTTCTCATTCTTGACATGATGATGCATGATGTGCTTATTCAGAGAGACAGCTTAATATGGTTCCCATCCCAAAACTTAGTGAAAATAGCTTTTTTAAAATTTGAAAAATAAATCCTCAGACATAATTCTTGTAAAATACTAAGTCCTGCCAAAGATGGATGTTTTCAGGGAAACAGTCCAAAGAAAGCTTTTAATTTATTTAACGTTCTATGAGCTAATGGTATCAAGAAAATATATATCTTTGTTTCAAAATACACAATCAGTGATGCTTATGTATACCATCCACTTGACACAGTCCCTGCTGTTCAGCTTTCTAAGAGTAGCATTTTTCCTGGAGCTGACTCTTGAGGCCTAAATCTACAAAAAGTCTGTGATGACATCAAGCTTAACATTTGGCCAGGCCAGTAAAATTTGTCCTCGAAATGGGTGCTAATGTATCACTTTTACTCAAACCTAAATGAAATGTCAGGAAAGCACTCCCGTGTTTCTCCAACTACCCATTAATAAACATTTCTGACCTTAATCACTGAAGGTCCCATGTTCTCAATGCAATGACACCAGCAAACTCCCTTGAAAATTTGCTCATAACCACAAGTCTAGGTAGATGTGACCTCTCAGGTTTTAAATTGATGACACTAAAAAAAAAAAAAAAATGCATTTATAGGCTGAAAAGCTTATAAGCCTGGCCAAAGTACTCAATGACTTCCAAGCACCAGGAGAAACTGCTTGAATTAAATAAATATTTGGGGAAAATCTGCATCATTTGGGTGGTTCACTGCTATATACAAAATTTATCCTTTAACAAACAAACAGGATTTCTAATTATCTCCCTCTATTTTCACACTTCTCAAGTTTAACCCTAGCACTGTTCAATCTCTGTCCTTTGCCCTCTGTCTTTAGTTTTCAATTAAGAATTACTTTGTAATAGTAGTGGGGTTATATTGCAAAACGTTCTTTTTTATTTTTAAAGATTTTATTTATTTATTTTTAAGTGTTTGTTTTTTTTATTTGACAGAGAGAGACACAGCGAGAGAGGGAACACAAGCGGGGGCAGGGGGTGGGAGAGGGAGTGGCAGGCTTCCTGCTGAGCAGAGAGCCCGATGTGGGGCTCCATCCCAGGACCCTGGGAACATGACCTGAGCCAAAGGCAGACGCTTAATGACTGAGCCACCCAGGTGTCCCAAGATTTTATTTATTTATTTGAGAGAGAGAGCATGAGTAGGGAGAGGAGCAGAGGGAGAGGGACAAGCAGAGCGCAGAGCCTGACACAGGGCTCGATCCCACGACCCCGAGGACCATGACCTGAGCCAAAACCAAGAATTGTACGCTTAACTGACTGAGCCACCAGGCGCCCCTTGGAAAATGTTCTTAAGTTCAGAGATGATGTTGAAGTATGTCATAAGTCTGCAACTTACTTTCAAATGGTTCTGAAAAAGTGAACCCCTTTCCCCAACACACATACATAAAACTATATATAAGGAGAAAAAACAACAAATGTTAATAACTGATGAATGCAAACTTAGGGTACGGAAATGTTCCTTATATTATTCTGTCATCTTCCCTCTAGGTTTGAACTTTTCAAAAGAAAAAGAAAAAAAGTTTTAAAAGAATAACTTTACTTAATGAGTTCCAGCCTTTTGAACTGTAAATGCAATTTTTTAGCATCACAAGTCTAAAACTGAGGGACCTTGCAATAAAGATTGTAATAAGGACTAACAAAAGACACATTTGATTGTCTGTTTGCACATCCTGGAAGTGGCTGTGATTTGAATCTGGGATGGAGGTGGAGAGGCATACTGAACACATCCACAGTCCAAGCATTTCCCTCCAGAAAGACCCAAAAGCTAGCCCCCTAGGGTCTCCTGGTCTCTATTTCCCAGTGAGATCCTGCTTTGCTTACCCTCTACCAAGCACCCACCAGTGACTCCTGGAAATACCCGGGAGATCAATGAGGGTTTGCAAGTAGATTCTGCATGTTAGACCTGTTAATTTAAAAATATAAGTGTCTTAAATATTCTTAAAGGCTTCCAAAATTGTAGCTGAGTCTAAAATGCTTTTTCAAATATTTATGTGCAAATCTTACACAAGAGATTTGCTATTATAGTCAGTATAGATTCAGTCAGAGAAACAAAAGACTAACTAAGGGTATGCTTCATTTCTGATAAAACATGAACTGTTTTCCTCCTGCAATTATACTGGCACCTATGACAAGAAAACATTTTAAACCTTTCCTTGCATCAGGCATGTTGGGGTGATCTACTTTGTCCTCAGAGTATGCTTGTTAACATAGTTGAGAGTAGGATGGTGAAGGAGTTTCTTCTTCAACTGTTTTTTTCTAAAATCACTTCCCATTTGCCCTAAAATCTTGGGTCAGATTCCAAAAGAGAGATTTTACACTGTCCACGTATTTCCTCTGGGATGCAACAATGTGATATGAACATAACTTTTTGAAACATACTTGTGCTAATACGATGCTAAATTCCTAACTCACGCATCAGAATCTTAGCTACAGTCTATCTATCCTGAACATGATTGTCTTTTAATTAGCCCGATATGTTTATGGTAATAAACACAAAGCTTCAGAACAACTCAATATACTCAGGTGAAATCTTTACCACTTACAGCATAGTCATCAACTAGCTGGCATTTTCTAAATGAGAAATACTAATTGCAAGGTAAGACAACCGTTCTGTCTACCTATACTGCGGATTTACTTACATAGCAGGCATGGTGCTAGTAATCTTGCTGTGCTTATTACCTCATTTTATTCTTACCACAGCACTGTGGAGTAGGTCATGTTATGGGCACTGGACAGGAAAGGACAAAGAATCTCTGAGAGGGGGAAATGAACACTTATCAAACATTACCATGTAGCACCGTGGCACTGCTCTTTAGGTATTACCGCACTTCACTCTCTCTACAACCCTATGATGTAAGTGTCGGTAACCTGATTTTACAGGGGAGAAAGCTGGGAGGTACATGACTCAATCAAGACTGCTGATCTGGGAACTGAACCCACTTATGCCAAGTAAAACATGGGTACAATTCCTCCCTCTGGTCACATTCCACGGCTCTAAGCCAGATGCTGGAGACAGAGATAAGCACCATAGAAGGAAGAGCGATGAATATTGCCTCCTAGTCACTGTACCCACTAAGGACAGAGGGATGCAGAGCCCCAGGGGGGAAAACTAAGCAACCATGCCCTTGAATAGAAAGTTAAGTTCCTTTTAAAATCCAGAGCATGGGGGGGGGGTGCTTTGTGTTCCGATTTAATCCAGCTCTTAAAGCTAAATGAACACAAATTCCCAATCTGACCCCCAAACTGACCCAGCCTTCTAAAGACCAATCACCAAGAGAGAGGAAAGCTCTAGAAGACCCACTAGAAGGCTCTTCTCAGCTGCCCTCCTTGTCCTTCATACCTCCCCCTGTATGACTAACTTGAAGTCTAAATTTACTTGTGTGATTATTCACAATAGCCAAAAGGTGGAAACTACCAAAACGTCTATGAACTGTTGAATGGGTAAACAAATTGTGGTTTATTTGTGGCATAAAATGGAATATTATCCAGTCATATGAAGGACTGAAGTACATGTACATGCCACAATATGGATGAGCCTCAAAAACATGCTAAATGAAAGATGCCAGACACAAAAAGTCACGTATCATTCCACTTATATGAAATATTCAGAAAAGGTAAATCCATAGGAGCAAAAAGCAGATTAGTGGTTTCCAGGGTGAGAAATGAGGGAAATGGAGAGTGACTCCTTAATGGGTACAGGGTTTCCTTTAGGGTAATGGAAATGTTTTGCAATTAAATAGAGGTGATGGTTGCACATTAAACTATATACTTTAAGAGGATGAGTCTCACGTAATGTGAATTTACTTCAACCAAAAAATGTACAATATGTGAACACACATTTCTTGGGCAGTCCTGAATAATGATATACAGTATGTCAAGCCATAAAGATGCCCCACCCTGGGCTCTTTTTACATTACACGCAAATAGAGACGGATTTCCTGTAAGTTGATCTTGAAGAAAAAAATGTCAGAGAAAGAAAATGAGAACTGAGCCATCTTTAAAAAAAAAGTAACACTACAACCTTGTTATCTTCCTTTCTTCTCCATCCCACTAAAACAGAAACCCCAATCATTGAGTACACCACATGTGGAAAAACTGGTACTTAAAAGACCTAAACAAATTAAATCTACTGTGGTTTGTTCCTTCAAAATCAAATAGAAAGATCCAGCAGGTCCTTAAACATACGAAAAGAGGTGAAATCTCTCTGGTTATCAGGAATATTAAAACTAAAACAACTAGGGATCAGTTTTCAACCATCAGAGTGGGAAAATTTTAAAAGATTCCCAATACCTAGCTGCTGTGAGGCAACCAAGTACTTTATATTTTGCTAGTGGAAATCCACAGTGATGCAATTTTTTTGGAATGTCACCTGGCATTATCTTTGAGTCAGCTTTTAGGAATCTATCCTTCAAATATCAAAGTAGATACATAAAAATATATGTATATAAGTTTTAACTGCAGTGATGTTAGGAATGATAAAAACCCAGAATGCTCCTGAATGCCCATCAACTGAGGAATAATTGAATAAACTATGGTACAGCTGTAACTGTAGGAGACATTAGATTTATCTCAAAAAGAGGTATTAGGGGGCAGTCAGTTAAGTGTCTGACTCTTGGTGTCAGCTCAGGTCGTAATCTCAGGGTCATGAGATGGAGCCCTGTGTCATGCTCCTCGTTCAGCAGGGAGTCTGCTTGAGATTCTCTCTCCCTCTGTTCCTGCCCCCCCAAAATATATAAACCTTTTTTAAAAAGAGGTATTAGATTTATAATTGTTGATAAGGGAAAATATGACAAAATATAAAGTAAAAAAATAAATTGCAGAGAACTGCTTATGATTCCATTTTTATAGGAGGGAAAAATACCTTTGTGTGTGTGTGTGTGTGTGTGTGTGTGTGTGTGTGTGTATTCCTCTATATATTATATAGAGAGTAAAGAAACATCTGAGAAATGTGGAAAAAACAATGAACTTTTTCCCTATTCACCTCTATATTGTTTGAAATATTACAGCAATCATGTATTGCCCTGTGATATTTCTAAAAGCAGAAAAGTTTAAATGAACAAGATTTTTTTCTGTATTTGGCTTTTATGAGTGATAAACATATATGCAAGAATATGAAGGTGACAGTTTCCCAAAAACCTACTTCAAGGGTATGTACTGAAGTTAGCAAAGACTCATCTTCAGCCTCCTGAATGGTCTATATTCTCTCCAGAAAGTGCAACTCACACTGGGATCTATATATCAGCCCAAGTCCCAGCACAGAAACTTTTCTAGCATTTTGCCAGAGTGATTTTATGTCCATTGACAATAATAATTTAAAAAATTAATCAGGTAAATGTTTTTATGTCTTTTTAATTTCATTTTTCTAATAATGCATTTTATTGTATTTTATAAAATCATCAGTCCGTGATTCTAACAAAACAGAGACGCACAATTTTAAACAACGAAAGTCAATGTTCAAAATGATAAAACATAGTAATATATTTAGGAACTTTGATAATGAAAGATTAAATTGTGTTAAACACATTTGGACGATGTCAATACATTCAAACTCTTATACTATGATCCCAAAGAGATTAGGAGAAAACCTGCTGGTAATCAGAACAGATTTTTAAGTATGTTAAGTAAATGACTAAGCTTGTTCTCTTGTGAGAACAATGAAGTCTAGATTGTATTTATAAGTGAAGACGAAGAGAAGTGGAGAGTAAATGAAACCCCAGACAACTTTAGAAACCAACTGACAAGAGTTCAACCAAAGACACTTTATCTTTTGCCAAAGCTATAGATAAAAAAACAAAGTTAACTTGACTTTCATTTTTCTCCCCTCTCATACTTCTGAGTCAAGATGCATCTACAGATGAGAAAAGACAAGTAGTAAGAAAGAGAAGCCAGGGGCCCAAGGGGGTGGGAAGTGGGGGGTCTGACTTTCCTGATCTGACACTATTTTAGGTTTCACTTACCAGTACTCTATGCTAGGGGGAGAGAAGAGAGCTTACCACCAACTAGGAACCATGTCTTCTGAGTTTTCCTGACAGAGCCATATTTTTTAAAATCAGAGTGCACCAAGTTACAGTTACCAAGAAAACCTGGCTAGAAGAATAAAGAACCAAATGGGCTTGTAGCCAAAGCTAAAATAAAAAAAATACAATGATTTGTCAATGCAAATTTCTTCTCTCTAACGTTTTCAAAGCAGTGTTCAAGTGAGGTGCATTTCCAAATCTGGCAGCTTCAGCGTAAATAACAGCGAGTACCACTGTGGTAGATAAAATGCTTTACCACTCACAGCTATGGGGCTGAAATAAGGCAATCCTGGATTCTCGTCAAAAGGTGAGCAGGCATTGGAAGATCTGTGACACATTTTGGTACTGTGAGGATTTCTGAGAAGTTGGGGGAAAAATTTAGGTTATTTTCATGTCAGTTGGACTTTACATGACAAAGGAGCCCTAAAACGAAGAGAAGCGCTGTGTGTAGATGGCTAGAATACCGTTTGGATCCCTCGTAACCCCCCCGTGTATTCAAAAGAGCCTCAGAGATAACGAAGCCCACCACCCTGACTGGTGCAGCATGTGCGGGGTGGGGAAGCTGTGTGAACTTCTAAAGTGTGATTCCAAGCTGATGGTCTTCTGTTTCACCTATTCTGCTTCAAGGGTTCACCAACTTGGCCCCAAAACGATGCCTTCAGTAGGTGGTGACTGATTGAAGATCTCCACAGTCAGAAACAGATTTACGTGAATGAATGTACTAAAGATGAAGTGTGTTAGATCACACAGATTGGTATAATAAAACGCAGGATCAGGCAACCAAGTGGCATTTTTACAAAGCCCCCACTCTGCTTGGCACTGAACTACCTGTAAACTGAGTGCTTAGAAAGGGTCCTCTGAGGAAGAACTCAGCAATACCAAAGTCGTTAGTCCAGTTGGATTTCACCTGCCCATTTCACCACGTCTACTGTACAGGGGACTAAAGGTCTTCCCCTTTAGTCCCAGATTTTAGGTGTCAGATTTTAGGCCCCCTTTTCACTCTTTGTTCCTCTTCACCTCTTTGCAGCATCTGACACTGTTCAGCAACTTTTTATTTTCTCTTTTAACCATTCCCTCTCCCCTGGTTAGCTGCTTCTTCTGTTTCCTTCATTTTTCCCTGCTCCTCCTTCCCCTTCCTCTGTTTGACTAAGAGCCCTTTTCAAGGCCCTGGGTTCTCTCTCTTTGAGAAATCATCTATCCCCCACGTATCAACTCTCTCCTCCTGTAGATAACTCCCTAGCCTTTCCCTTGGACTCCTCTCCCTTATTTTCAACTCTCCATCGAATCATTTTTCTAGCATGTGGGCCCTCTACTGTGTATTCAACCCATTCACAAATCTTCGTTTCTTCCCCTTTTGCTATTCCCTGAACAAAAGAGCTTCTGTCTTGACCTCATTCATTTCTTCAGCAGCAGAATTGTCTTCCCAGCCACTCAGGCTCCAAATCTTAAGAGTCTTCCTCTTCTTCATTTCTAATCATCCAAAGCCCATTGATTTTCTAAATCTCACCTCTGTCTCTTGATACCCACTTGCCCTGACCAGACCCTGCTCATCTCAGAGTAACTGCATCTCCTCTTCTTTCTCAGCGTCTCCTCTTTCCAAATTGGCCAACATGCTGCCACCATTTTGATCTTCCCATCACTGTCCCGAGCAATTCAAGAACCCTCACCATCACCCCATAAAACCACCTGCCTCTCTAGTAATGAAGGGTAAGTAGAGCAGAGTCGCCAAGAGCTCAGGCTCTGGGGACTGACGGCTGGGCTTTGAACTCCAGTGCTACCACTTAATGTCTGTGTGCCTCAGTCTCCTCATCCCCAAAATAGAGTTGGTAATAATATCTCCCTCAGAGGGTTGCTGTGAAGATAGGATTAGGTTAAAGACGTGAAGAACGTGGAATAGTGCCTAGCACAGAAAGTGCCCATTTACTGTCAAATTTTGATGGCTCCCACCTAGACTGGCCTCCACAGTGTGTGCCTATTCTCTCTTCATTATCACACCTGTCCTCATCCAGCTTATACTGCATGAGTGACACCTTCTCCTCCTGGCTGTTCTATACAAATTCTACCTACTGTCAAGGCTCAGATCTAACTCCCACCCAGCCGGTGGGTCTTCTCTGATTACTCCAGCTACACTCCTTCATTCCTGCCTCTGGATTCTACAATAGTTATTGGATATCTCTAAATCAAGTTGTTCTCTAAATGACCAAGTGTGAGAGACAGCCCACACACTGGAGATAGCACTGATGTTGGTACTAGATGCCTGACCCTCTACTATGGGTCTCCCTGAGTCAGTGATTAATGTCTCTGATGGTCAGTTTCTATCTCTGAAAAAGCTATAGTATAACCTCATTTATAAGGTTTTCTCAAAGATGGAGTAAGATCATGTAAAGCTCCTATCACCTCATCGGGCATCTTAATAAATGCTTTTTTCCCTTGCAGCGAGACTATACACCACCCAAGGGCAACTCTCATTTCTCCCAGCTCCAAGGACAGTGCTATGCCAAAATTAAAAAGGCAAGTAGGTAAATGGCAGGCCAAATAAACGAACCCCTTCCAAGTCTAATGATTCTGCGACAGTATTCCGAAATGGACTTTTCTGTATCTGCTCTAAATAACTGGCAGTGCTTCCATCATAAAATGCATTTTAACATACTCAATCTGCCAAGAACATAAACTGATTTTATTTTTGCTCTAATGAGGGAATACATTATCCGCTTAACCTTTCTCCCTTATATGATATTGAGATTTTTTTTTAAGGACTCATTTACAAAATCCAGGAAGTCCACAGTGAAAGAAAAAAAGAAATTGCAACACTAAGTAATTTGAAAGATTTTTCATACCTAAAAAGGGAATTTTTAACCACAACCTTAGTCATAAACCTTCAGCAGGCAAATGAGAAGCAGTGAAAGATGAAGTCCCAAGGAGAGAATGGGGCTGAAGTGCGACTTGGGTTCACGCAGTGGGTTAGAGCACTCATAAGACAAGCTGCCGGAAGTGGGTGCTGTACCTTTATCACGGCCGCCCCCACCTGACCACCTGTAGCAGCCTCAGAGGAAGCAGACAACCCCCACATTCTTTCCAGCTGCATCTTGGCAGCCACAAAGTACGCACACATAATCAGCCAACGTATAAAATAATATCAGAAGCATCAATGTGATGGGGGAAAATCTTCAACTCGTGATGAGTAACTTGCGTTATTTAGATTCTGTCACCAAGACCTGAAGCTGAGCTAAGGGGAGACCCCTCTCGACACACCCACACAACCCTGATAACTGGCTACACAAGTGCACAATCTTAATATCAAATATTTGGGGCATTTAAAAGGCTGAAGCGGCAAATCCTCTGGTAGAGGGTAGAGGTTCAGTGGGGGTACTTTGGGGGCTGTAATTCTCCTCCCCCTAGTGTTCAATGACAAATGGAAATATGTCACTGGGTCCAAAAGGAAGGAGGACTGTTTCCTGCCTTAGAATTGGGCTAGATGAGGAGAAGACCAACAGCCCTGTGACTCCACATTGTCCTACAAATGAAGGGCTGGATTTTATTGAAAGAATGTAATTCAGAGGTTTGGAGCAGTGTTCTTTGAGGGGCCTGCTTCAGAAATCATATTACTTAAGTCAGGTGGAGAGAAAACAGGAAAAAAAAAATAAGAGCAACTGTTTATAAGTCATTTTTAAAACTTTGCTTTGTTCCACTTGAATAATTTTTAATCGCCATTTTAAGCAGTTAAATTAAAATGCACCTGCATTGTAAATCATGAGAGAACACACCTGCTCTTCACATATGACTTGAAAATAATGTGATTCCCCCATGCTCTCATTTTATATGTAATTTGAAAAGTGAGAAGAAAAACTGAATAGGCTCAAATTCTGACCAATAACTTAGAAATCCTAAAGAAATCATCAGGGGCATTAAAGAAAATTGTCACTTTTAAACATACCCATAATCCAAAAATACGCCCAGTATTTGAAGGTGGGAGTAATCACACTTCATTGACATCACAATAACGAGGGGCTTTATGTAATAGCGAAGATGCCCACCATAGCAATACCTGCAGAGAACTTTAAGTCTCTAAGAGGTATAACCTAAGTTAATTCCATATTCTCCACTCTAAAATAAGTTTAGAGACGCCTGAGTGGCTCAGTTGGTTAGGCATCTCCCTTCGGCTCAGGTCATGATCCCAGGGTCATCAATGCTAATAAGCTGTGGAGGCAGACACTGAAGTCTTCTGTGTTGGCAAATCCTAGAACTACACTTCCTTCACACAGGATGCTTCTGGATAAATGTCTGCCTTAACATTTTTTTCTAAAAACAGGTTAGTGAAGCTGCAATTGCCTTCTCTGCAAGAATGCAAATTTCATTGCCAGCAGATTACCCTAAACAAAAGAAAGAAGGGTGGAGGAAAGCTCAGTAAAATGCTGAGATCTATAGCTATCATTATGGATTTGGGGATATAATTTCCTATCATTTATCCCCATCTTCATTTCCCCATCCCCCAATAAATACAACACCAGTTATTCATCCCTTATTATATCCTAGGATAATGGTGTCCTACTAACAATCTCATCTTAATTTTCTACTATCATCCGCCAGAATATCTCTTGGGGAAAAAAATTAAACCCTATGAGAAACCTGAAGTGATACAAATTCAGTATTTCAGTATCTTAACCCTTTCAAACTCTATCTAGATGAAAGAGTTTACTATCTTCTCTTCATTCCCCCTTCCAAAAATGTTAAGGCAGTAACATTCCTCCACCTTGGATCCTTCTGTAATGGCTGCCTTCATATTTATTTTTACATAATATTTGAGTATCAAAGTCTGAAGTTTTTACTCTTCTTCAAAAGAGTAGCCCAAAGCCAAATTTTAGCCTCATCTACAAGACAATAATTAAGCTGCCTTTGTGATTCTACTCTTACGTATATGCCCAACAGAAGTGCAAATGTGTGTTCATCCACAGATATGTTCTGGGATATTCAATGGCAGTGCTATTCAGAATGGCAAAAAAACTAAGAATCACACAAATGAATAAATAGTGGTACATTCACACAGTGGAACATTATACAGCACTGAGAATCAAAAATTGGCCCTTATATACAACAATATGAATGTAATTTCACAAACCTATTATTGAAGAAGCCAGACACAAAATAGTACATGCCGTATGACTTCATTTATACGAAGTTCAAAAGCAGTCAAAGCAAATCTGTGCTTTTAAAAGAGTAGTGGGGCGCCTGGGTGGCTCAGTTGGTTAAGCATCCGACTCTCACTTCAGCTCAGGTCATGATCTCAGGGTTGTGAGCTCGAGCCCTGAGTCCTGCTGAGCATGGAGCCCTACTTGAGATTCTTTCTCTCTCTCCCCTTCTGCTGCTCCCCCTGTGTGTGCTCTCTCTCTCTAAAATAAATAAATCTTTTAAAAAAATTTAAAAAATAAAAGTCAGAGCAGTGGTCACCATAGGTAGGGTAGTCACCAAAAGGGAACATAAGAGATTTCTGGGGAAGTATTTGTAATGTTCTGTATCTTAATCTGGGAGCTGATTCTATAATGTTCACTCTGAAAATTCATCAGTATAATGAGTGTATGTGATATGTGCACTTTTCTCAATGTAAAATTGAATTTAAAATTAAATAAAATCAAACTAGCTTCTTCTCTCAAGAAATAGATCTACAGATGTGAAAATTATAGTAGCTCAGCATAGTAAATGGCGCTAAAAAGCTGGATTCAAATTCAAGATATTACTATTAATTATGCCATCTCATCTTCTCTGGCTTTCACGTCTATAAAATGAACAGCAAATGTCAAATGACATAACAGTCCATTTTTAGCAAGAAAGATATACAAGTGTTTATTACTGTTGCCCAAATACTAAATTGTATTATACTTACCCAAGCATTCTTTCATGTGATAAGATTGTATACAAAGGTCAGTAAATGTAACTGGTAATATAGCATCACCAATTTTGCTACTTAAAGAACTCCCTAACAATTAAAGATATAGAACATTTATTCTACTTACACCTTACCCTCCTAAGTCCTCTATCGGGCTTACCTCTTCTTCTCAATGACCTCTTAACTGTCCTGTGCTTTCCTATCTTTACCCTTTTGTTCCCGTTCTACCCCCTCCTTCCTAACAGGTCACACCCCATTCCCTCTGCCTATTGGGATCCTACCCATCCTTCAGTTAAATCACACTCCTGTAGGACACCCCTCTAGGCCATGTCACCTTTCTTCCTTTTTCCATTTAGTGCCTCTACCATCCGTTCATGACAGTTCTTAGATAAGAGCACTGAACAGCTATTTATCTCTCATACCATGATTTAACAAGTCACATGTTCGTATCTTGCCTCCCCAGTAGGCTATATTTTTTCCGAAAGGCAGAAACCTGTGTGATATTTATTTTAATCTCCCTCAATGCTCTGTACATTGTAGATATTAAATAAACGCTTGCTACACCGATGCTCTTTTTTGTGGGTTCAGGAAAGCAGGCATCTCTGAAAGTAGGGCAAAAGTGCCGGCTGGGATTTCTTAGAGTTAAGTGGATCCTGTCAGTGGCATCTCATCTCTAAAACTCTCTGGGGTGCCTGGGTGGCTCAGCTGGTTGAACGACTAGCCTTCGGCTCAGGTCATGATCCTGGAGCCCCAGGATCGAGCCCCAGGATCGAGTCCCGCATCGCATTGGGCTCCCTGCTCAGCAGGGAGTCTGCTTCTCCCTCTGACCCTCAGCCCTCTCATGTGCTCTCTCTCTCAAATAAATAAATAAAATAAAATCTTTAAAACTCTGCGAAGCTCTGATCTTCTTTTCTCTGAGAGTTTTCAATCTAGAGTCTAGACCAGTACTTTTGAATAGAAATATAATGTGAGCCACATAGGTAATTAAAAATTTTCTAGGAGCTACATTAAAAAAAGAAAAGTAAAAAGAAACAGGTAAAATTAATATTTTTACTTAACCTTATATATACAAAATATTATCATTTCAACATGTAACCAACGTAAGAAATGATTAGAGAGAGATTTTGTCCTTTTTTGTATACTTCCTCTTTGAATTCTGATATATATTTTATACTCACAGCACATCTTAATTTGGACTAGCCCCATTTCAAGTGTTTAAAAGCCACATGTAGCTAGTGACTACTGGTATTAGACAGCACAGGCTAGAATATACAATTCTGAACCGTTCTGAAAAAAACCTAAGATCAGGTAAACCCTATAGAGATATGTAATAGTCTTCCTAAACCTTGCTTTTAAAAATTGAAGAATATACTTTAAGCAATTGTATTTTAAGCTATTAAGTTCAACATCAATCCATATCTACTCAATATTTAAAATGGTGATCTAATCATCAAAAATTCAGTAAGGTCCTATGATTATTAAAAATAAATTTTTAAATTATAACATTTTGGAGACTGGAACTTTGTTATTCAGAGTACTCAGCCCTGAGCTTTGCACAGAGAAAGTGTTCAGTATATATTCACGGTGAATGAATAAATGAACAAAATAAGCAAGCAAGCAAGCTGGTAGAAAAATGTCCTGCCTTCCACCTCATATCTAGTTAAAAATATGGTGGAGACATGGTGACATCTGTTCTCATTCATTTATGGATTAAGAAATCAAAACTTGAAGAATCTCACCAAGGTGGAATTTCGATTTTTTTTTTCAACAGCCAGTCCTATAAAGGGAGGGGAAACGTTGGTAAACAAAAATTAAAACACAAAACTTTTATTAAACATATTAAACAAAAACTTTTGTTTAATAACAAAAGTTATTAAAATGTCTAGAGTACTTTATCATTTTGTAGAGTCATTTGTCATACATTATGTAGATAACATACATATACCAAATATCATCTAACCCAACTATCAAAGTATAGTTTGCTTCTCCTAAATGCCAAAAGAAAATAGATGTGGAAATACGTGCTTAAACCAAATAACTCATGGTTCCATGGCCTTAAAGAACATCTTGTACTCATGAGAATGTTTTCCCATTCATTTGTGCCATACAGTGTAGCATACTTTATATCTGATTGTAAGTCATTTAAGAACTTCTTTATTTTGGAATTTTATGACTATCATGTTAAGTGTTAGTTTTACTATGGACATCAAAAGAATATATGACTAATGACATAAAGGGGAAAAGATGAAATGAATCACGGATTCCACTTGAACTTCAGCAGTTAAAAGGGTAAGTAGCAAAATATTTAAGGAAAAAAAAGAGAGCTTCAGTTAGTCATGGTCTTTTGAGGTAAAAAAGGTAAAAGTATTTTACTTGCCTAATCTCAGATCTAGATTCTCAAAGATAAGAGGTACTGTGGAGAATCACTATAAAATATTCAGACTTCAAAAGTTCCCATAAGGTCAAAATGTGGACTACTATGCACAAGCAAAAATAGATATAAAATCAATGTATTATGAGATGTTTTATTATTTAAATGTCTCTTTTGAGTATTCTTAACAGGTATTCAGAACCTTAAACTAATCTGGACATCCTTAATGAATACAGAAGAAAAACTTGAAGAAACAGAATTTTTAAAGCAAGAATCTAGTACTATATATTAAAAAGAAAAAATACTTATGTTTTAATTGTTACAAGCTGCCCCAAAACATAAACAACCTAACTTTTGCCTTAGGAGAAAAATGGACAAACCCATTTCAAACTAATTCAGCAACATATACTTGTTATAATATTCAGGTATTTTATTTTTTTTAAACATTTAAAAATTAATATGTAATCAACATATAACATTAGTTTCAGGTGTAAAACATACTGGCTCGATTTTTGTATATATTGTGAAATGATCACAACAATAAGTCTAGTTAATATCCATCACCATGGATATTGTTTTTTCTTGTGATGAGAACTTTTTTGAGAGAGAGAGAGGGTGTGTGAGCAAGCAAGGGTCGGGGGAACAGAGGAAGGGTGAGAGAGAATCTCAAGCAGGCTCCACGCAGGACTCAATCTCACAACCCCGAGATCATGACCTGAGCCCAAATCAGGAGTTGGATGCTTAACCGACTGAGCCACTCAGGTGCCCCTTGTGATGAGAACTTTTACTCTCTTAGCGACGTTCAAATATATAATACAGTACTATTAACTATAGCCAGGCATTTTTAACTAATAATGTCACATATAAACTGGTAATTTTTAGTTGAGTAGGCAGTTTACTAAATAAAATCACTGAATCTTAAGAATTATGAAGAGGGGTCTTAGAAACACTTCGCCTAGTGCCTCTCAAACTTTAATGTGTATGTGACGCTGACTGTGATTCAGTAGGTGTGAACAGGAGACTCTGCATTCTAACAAGTTCCAGTTTGTACTGCGGCTGCTGGTCCAGGGACCACGTGTCAGGTAGCCAGGCTCTAATGAAACCTATGAAAGTTCCCACAGACTCTGCTTGGGCATCTCCCGTGACCAGAAGCTGAAATTTGCTTCCACAGTAGACACTTCAGGAATCTGACTTGTGGAGAGAGCAATAGAGAAGGTCTGCTTCCTGTCCTAATGATGAAAGACACCCTTTTCCTCCCTCCATCTCCTCTTTTCCATGTTAAACATCCCCACTTTCTTTTTTTTAATATATTTTTTATTTTTGTTATTACTTTTTTAAAGATTTTATTTATTTGACAGAGAGAGAGAGAGAACACAAGCAGGCGGAGTGGCAGATAGAAGCAGACTCCCCGCTGAGCAGAGAGCCCAACAGACATGGGGCTTGATCCCAGGATCCTGGGATGATAACCTGAGCTGAAGGCAGTTGCTTAACCAACTGAGCCACCCAAGCGCCCCCATCCCCACTTTCTTAGCCACTCTTGGAACTGGCCACTTTCTGAAGCCTTAAACATCTTGATTACAAAGGACACTCCCACTGTGGTCAGTATCTTCCTCAAATTAATCCCTTGGATCGGGCACAGTATTCTAGAGGACAACCGGGACTAAGAACAGTTGAGCAGAACCGCCACATTGCCCAATTAAACAGGACAGCTCTCCTAACGTGGTTCTAAAGTAATGTCATCTTCCGTAAGAACCAAAGAACCATACTGCACTGGCAGGTCACAGTCTTTTTTTTTTTTTTTTTTAAAGATTTTATTTATTTATTCATGAGAGACAGAGGGGGGCAGAGAGAGAGAGAGAGAGAGAGAGAGAGAGAGAGAGAGAGAGAGAAGCAGAGGGAGAAGCGCCCGATGCGGGACTCGATCCCAGGACCCCGGGATCATGACCTGAGCCGAAGGCAGACACTTAACCATCTGAGCCACCCAGGCACCCTGGCAGGTCACAGTCTTGTGGAGAAACTGGTACTGAGCAGGTGTACGAATTCTGTACCTGAACAACTTATTTTTTTTAAACCAGATATAGGAATTTGCATTTATTCCTGTAAAAGATCATTATGTTGGAATTTGCATTTATTCCTGTAAAAGATCATTATGTTGCTTTGGGTTTTGCATTCTCTGAGGTAATTTTAAAATAACAGATCAAATAAAAAATATTTTCAAAAAATAACAACTCACAAAATTCTTTTTAAAATTTACTAATATGTCATACACATACACATATACAAAAAATACATACAGTTTGAAGAATTTATTATAAAAAAGAACATCCTTGGGACCACTATTGAGTTTGGAAAATAAAACATTGCCAGGGCCTTGGAAGCCCTTAATGAGCCCTTCCCCATCATGGCCCACTCCATCATCTCTGTAGGTAATGGCTATATTGATGGTTGTGACAATCATTCCCTTAATTTTCTTCCTAGTTTTGCCATCTATATATACATCCCTAAATGATGCATTTAGTTTTACATGCTTTTGAACTTTACAAAAATGGAGTCATACTGTACATATTCTTCTGACTCGCTTATTTTATTCAACGTTGTTTGTAAGACTCATCCATAGTGATACATGCATTTCTTATTTGTTTAACAAATACACAGAACTTAGGACATGCCAATCATTTTCCTAAGCATGCCACAAATATTAACTCATTTAGTCCTCCTAACAACCCTATCAGACAGACACTATCATTTTCCCCAATGTACAGATGAAGAAACTGAGCTTAAGAAAACCTGCCCAAGATCACAAAATCTTAAGTGGCCAAAACTGCTTTTGAACCCAGGCAGAATCCTTGACTTGAACCACCAAGGAAGGCCTCTCTACACTCTCTCCTCTATGTGGTGTTATTAGCTCATTTCTCACTGCCAAATAGTATCCCAGTGCATATATATATATATATATATATATATATATATATATATATATATATATCGCAAAATGAGTGGATTCAATCCAATGTTGATGGGCACTTGGGTTGTTTCCAGTTTTTGCTTCTCTAAACAACGCCTCTTTCAACATTCTTGTCTTGTGTTTCTTGAAGCACATGAGTAAGAGTTTTTCCTAAATGTATATTTGGGACTAAGACTGCTAGGTTATAAGTTATTAGCAGGTTGAGCTGGTTAGGTAATAAGCTGTTTTCCAATGTAATTGTATCAAATTAACTCCTACCAGCTATATACAAGATCTCCCATTCATCCACATCCTTGTCAGCTCATGGTATTGTCAGACTTAAATTTCTGCCAATCCAAAGAATGTGTACAGTATGTTATTATAATTTTAATTACATGTGTTTGATTATTAAACTAACCATTTGGGTTTCTTTTGTAAAATGCTTGTTTAAATATATAAATGTACAGTATTTTTTAAACTGGGTTATCTGGGTTTTTCTCATTGATTCATGTGTTCTTTACATATGCTGGACCAGTCCCATATATATGTGCCACACATATCATCAACTAGTTTGAGCTTATTTTTTCATTCTTCATTTTTTTAACTGAAAGTATAGTTGATATACATTGTATCAGTATCAGGTGTGCATACTGATTCAACAATCCTGCACATTACTCAATCATCCAACCGTAAGTGTAGTCACTATCTGTGACAACAGAACAGTATTACAATATTACTGACTTCATTTCATATGTTGTACTTTTCACTCTACGTCTTATTTATTTTATAACTGAAAGTTTGTACCTCTTAATGCCCTTCAGCTATTTCACCCATCCCCTCCCCCACATCCCCTCTGGCAACTACCAGTTTGTTCTCTGTATTTAAGGGTCTGTTTGGTTTTTTGTTTATTCTTTTGTTTTGCTTTTTAGATTCCACACATAAGTGAAATCATACAGTATTTGTCTTTCTGTAATTAATTTCACTTTGCATAATACCCTCAAGGTCCATCCATGTTGTTGCAAATGGCAAGATTTTATTCTCTTTTATGGCTGAATAATATGCCATTGTGTATCTATACCACATCTTCTTTATCCATTCATCTACTGACAGACACTTGGGTTGCTTTTAAATCTTGGCTATTTTAAATAATGCCACATTAAACATAGGGGTGCATATATATTTTTTAAATTAGAGTTTTCATTTTCTTTGGGTAAATACCTAGTAGTGAAATGACTGGATCATATGGTATTTCTATTTTTAATTTTTTGAGGAATCTCCAAACTGTACTCCACAGTAGTTACACCAATTCACATTCTCATCAACAGCACAAGTGGTTCCTTTTTCCTTTTTCTCCACATCCCAGCCAACACTTGTTATTTCTTGTTTTTTTGATACTAACCATTCTGGCTGATATGAGATGGTATCTCATTATGGTTGTGATTTGCAGTTCCCTGATGATCAGTGATGCAGAGCATCTTTTCATGTGTCTGCTAGACATCTATATGTCTGAGGAAAAAATATCTACTCAGGTCTTCTGTCCTTTTAAAGTTTTTATTTTTTAAAAAAGACTTAATTTATTTATTTGAAAGAGAGAGAGAGAGAACAAGCAGGGGGAAGGGGCAGAGGGAAAGGGAGAAGCAGGTTCCCCACTGAGCAGGGAGCCCGACTCAGGGCTTGATTCCAAGACCCCGAGATCATGACCTGAGCTGGAGGCAGACGCTTAACCAACTGAGCCACCCAGGCACGTTTTTAAGTTTTTGTTTATCTAAGTAATCTCTACATCCCACATGGGGCTCAAACTCATAACCCTGAGATGAAGAGTCGCATGCTTTTCTGACTGAGCCAGCCGGGCACCCCTGTCTCTGCCCATTTTTTAACTGAATTGTTTTTTGGTGTTGAGTTGTATAAATTCTTTATATGTTTTAGATAGTAACCCCTTATCAAATATATCATTTGCAAATATCTTCTCCCATTCAGTAGTTTGCCTTTTTGTTTTGTTGGTGGTGTTCTTTGCTGTGCAAAAGTTTTCTGTTTGTTTCTTTTGATTTAGTCCCAATAGTTTATTTTTACTTTTGTTTCCCTTGCCTCAGGAGAAATATCCATTAATATGTTGCTAAGGCTGATGTCCAAGAGTCTACGGCCTATGTTTTCTTCTAGGAGTTTTATGGTTTTAGGTCTCACATTTAGGTCTTTAGTCCATTTTTAGTTTATTTTTGTGTACGGTGTAAGAAAGTGGTCCAGTTTCATTTTTTTACATGTAGCTGTCCAGTTTTCCCAGCACCATTTATTGAAGAGACTGTCTTTTCCTACATTGTGTATTTTTGCTTCCTTTGTCATAGATTAATTGATTATGTAAGTGTGGGTTGTTTCTGGGCTCTTTATCCTGTTCCATTGATCTATGTGTCCATTTTTGTGCCCTTTCCATATTGTTTTGATTACTATAGCTTTGCAGTGTATCTTGAAATCTAAGACTGTGATACTTCTAGCTTTGTTCTTTTTTTCTTAAGATTGCATTGGCTACTCATGATCTTTTGTGGTTCCATACGAATTTTAGGATTAATTGTTCTAGCTCTATGGAAAATGCTACTGGTATTTTGGTAGGGGTTGCATTAAATCTGTAAACTGCTTTGGGCAGTATGGACATTTTAACATTATTAATTCTTCCAGTTGATGAGCATGGCGTATCTTTCCATTTGTTTGTGTTGTCTTTGAGTTCTTTCATCAATGTCTTAGAGTTTTCAGAGTATAGGTCTTTCACCTCCCTGGTTAAATTTATTCCTAAGTTTTTTTGTGGGTTTTTTTTTTTTTTTTTTTTTTTTGGTGCAACTGTAATGGGAGTTTTCTCAATTTCCCTCTCTGCTACTTTATTATCAGTGTATAGAAACACAACAGATTTCTGTATATTTTTATTCCTTCAACTTCATTAAATTCACTTATTAGTTCTAACAGTTTTGGGTTTTTTGGGTGGAGACTTTAGTCTTTTCTCTATATGGTATCATATCATCTGCAAATGATGAGTTTTACTTCTTCCTCACCAATCTGGATGCCTTTTATTTCTTCTTGTCTGTTGTAGCTAGGACTTACAGCACTATGTTGGATAAAAGTGGTTAAGAGTGGATATCATTGTCTTGTTCTTGGTCTTAAAGGAAAGACTTTGTTTTTCACCATTAAATATGCTGTTAGCTATGGATTTTTCATATATGGTCTTTATTGTGTTGAAGTATGTTCCCCTAAGCTTACCATTTTGTTTAGAGGTTTTATCATGAATAAATTGAATTTTACCAAATGCTTTTTTCTGCATCTTCTGCAATAATCGTATGGTTTTTAGCCTTCCTCTTGCTAATGTGATGTATCACATTGACTGACTTGCAAATATTTAACAACCTTTGCATCCCAGTAATAAATTCCACTTGATCATGGTGAATGATCCTTTTACTATATTTTTTGAATTCAATTTGCCAATGTTTTGGTGAGGAATTTTGCATCTATGTTCATCAGGGATACTGATGTGTAATTTTCCTTTTTTGTCATGTCTTTGGTTTTGGTATCAGGGTAATGCTTTGTAGAATGAAACTGGAAATTTTCTTTCCTCTTCTGTTTTTTGGAATAGTTTGAGAAGAACAGACATGAACTCTTCTTTAAATGTTTGGTAGAATTCACCTGTGAAGCCACCTGGTCCTGGACTCTTATTTGTTAGGAATTTTTTTTAATACCAATTCAGTTTTGTTACTAGTAATTGGTCTGTTCATATTTTCTATTTCTTCCTGATTCAGTTTTGGAAGATTGTAGGTTTCTAGGAATTTATTCATTTCTTTTAGGTTGTCCAATTTGTTGGCATAAAATTTCTTATAGTATTCTTTCATAATCCTTTGTATTTCTGTAGTGTCAGTTATTTTTCCTCCTTCATTTCTGATTTTACTTATTTGAGTCCTCTCTCTCTTTTTTTTTTTTTTTTGATGAGTTTGGCTAAAGGTTTATCAATTTTGCTTATCTTTTCACAGAACCAGCTCTTGGTTTCATTTATCTTTTCTATTCTTTTTTTTTTAGTTTCTATTTCATTTATTTCTGCTCTGATCTTTATTATTTCCTTCCTTCTACTAATCTTGAGCTTTGTTTGTTCTTCTTTTTCTAGTTCCTTTAATTATAAGGTAGATTGCTCATTTAAGATTTTTTCTGTTTCCTGAGGTAGGTCTGTATCATTATAAACTTCCATCTTAGAACGTTTTTGCTGCATCCCAAAGATTTTGGACTATTGTGTTTTCACTTTCATTCATCTCCATGTATTTTTTTTTAATTTAAATTCAATTAGCTAACATATAGTAGTACATCATTAGTTTTTGATATTTTTTATTTCCTCTTTGATTTTTCATTGATCCATTTGTTGTTTAGTAGCATGTTGTTTAGCCTCCCATGTTTGTGTTTTTTCCAGATTTTTTTCTTGTAATTGCTTTCTAGTTTCATACCATTATGGTCAGAAAAGATGCTTGGTATGATTTCAGTCTTCTTAAATTTATCGAGACTTATTTTGTGGCCTAACATGTGATCTATCTTGGAGAATGTTCCAGGGCACTTGAATGTTCTGAATATATCTGTTAAGTCCATCTAATGTGTCATTCAAAACCATTGTTTCTTTATTGCTTTTCTGTCTGAATGAACTGTCCACTGATGATGATCTCTCCATTGGGGTGTTAAAATCCCCTACTAATATTCTATTACTGTCAATTTCTCCCTTTATGTCTGTTAATATTTGCCTTATGTATTTAGGTGCTCCTTTGTTGGATGCATAGTTATTTACAATTGTTACATCCTCTTGTTGGATGGATCCCTTTATCATTATATAATGCCCTTCTTGTCTCTTGCTACAGTTTTTGTTTGAAGTCTATTTTGTCTTACTGCTACCTTGGCTTTTTTTTTCTTCTATTTGCGTGGACTATCTCTTCCCAGCCCTTTACTTTTGGTCTGTCTTTAGGTGTGAAGTGAGTCTCTTGTAGGCAGCATATAGATGGGTCTTTTTTGTTGTTGTTGTTTTGTTTTTTTATCCATTCAGTCATCCATTCTTCTGATTGGAGCACTTAGTCCATTTACATTTAAAGTAATTACTGATAAGTATGTACTTACTGCCATTTTCATTGTTTTCTGGCTGTTCTTTGTTTTTGTTTTTTAAGATTTTATTTTATTTATTTGACAGAGAGAGACACAGCGAGAGAGGGAACACAAGCAGGGGGAGTGGGAGAGGGAGAAGCAGGCTTCCCGCGGAGCAGGGAGCCTGATACGGGACTTGATCCCAGGACCCCGGGATCATAACCTGAGCCGGAGGGAGATGCTTAATGACTGAGCCACCCAGGAGCCCCTTCTGGCTGTTTTTGTAGTTCCTTTCTGTTTCTTCTTCTCTTGCTCTCTTCCCTTGTGGTTTGATGGCCATCTTTAGTGTTATGCCTGGATTTCTTTCTCTCTATTTTTTGTGCATTTATTATAGGTTTTTGATTTGTGGTTACCATTGGGTTCACATATAACATCCTGTGTGTATAGCAGTCTATATTAAACTGATCATCATTTAAGTTCCAACACATTCTAAAGCACTACATTTTTTACTCCTCCTCCATGTTTTATGTATATGTCATATTTTACATCTTTTTAATTTGCATATTCCCTGACTAATTTTTGTAGATGTAACTGATTTTACTAATTTTATGTTTTAATCTCCATACTGACTTTATAAGTAATTAATCCACCACCTTTACTATATATTTCCTTTCACCTCTAAAATTCTTTCTTCTCATAATTTTCTTACTTCTAGTTATGGCCTTTTCTTTCCACTTAAAGAATTCCTTTTAACCTTCTTATCACACTGGTTCAGTGGTGATGAACTCTTTTGTTTGTATGGGAAACTATCACTCCTTCAATTCTGAATGATAGCCTTACCAAGTAGAGTATTCTTGGTTGTAGGTTTTTTTTCCTTTCAGGACTGTGAATATATGTCATGCCACTCTCTTCTGGCCTTTAAAGCTTCTGTTGAAAAATCAGCCAAGAGCACTATAGGGTTTCTCTTGAATGTAACTTTTCTTTTTTCTTGCTGCTTTTAAGATTCTCTCTTTATCATTACTTTTAACCATTTTAAATATTATGTGTCTTGGTGTGGACCTCCTTGAATTCATCTCATTAGGGAATATCTGTGCTTCCTGGACCTGGATGTCTGTTTCCTTCCTCAGATTAGGAAAGTTTTCAGCTCTTATTTCTTCAAATAAGTTTTCTGTCTCCTTCTCTCTCTCTTCTTCTTCTGGAATCCCTACAATGTGAATGTTATTACACTTGATGATGTTAGAGAGTTCCCTTAACCTTTTCTCATTTTTTATTATTCCTTTTTCTTTTTGCTGTTCAGCGGGGTTGCTTTCCATTACCCTTCTTCCAGATTGCTGATTTGTTTTCCTGAATCCTCTAATCTGTTGTTAATTTCCTCTAGAGTAATTTCTCATTTCAGTTATTGAATTCTTCAGCTCTGATTGATTATTTTTTATATATTCTATCTCTGTGTTGAAGTTCTGAGTTCACCCACTCTTTTCTCAATCCAGGGACTATCTTTATGACAATTACTTTGAACTCATTATGAGGCATATTGCTTATCTCTGTTTCATTTAGCTCTTGTACTGTGACTTTGTCTTGTTCTTTCATTTGGGACATATTCCTTTGTCTCATTTTGTCTAACTCTCTTCATTTGTTTCTATGTATTAGGTACATCAACTACTCTCCTTGTCTAAAAAAGGTCTTGTGGTGCCCTGTAGCAAATCTCCCCCCCACCCCCCAGTCATCAGAACCAGATGCTCTAAAAGTGGCCCCTGTGTGGACTGAATGTTCCCTCCTGTTAAGGTTGAGCTGCTTTCGGCCCAGCTGGCTGTAATGACTTGCTTTGCCCACTGTGGGTACACTGCACAGGGTTCTCTCCCTGACTGTTAAGAGGCTCGGCTGTGGTGGCTGTGGGCTCACTGGTGGACAGAGCTGGCACTCAGCCTATCTGCAGTTAGCCTCTCTGCTACAGCTGCAGGCACACTGAAGGGCAGGGCTTGCTCCCTGCACAGCCAGCTAAGAGGCTTGGCTGCAGGAACTATGGGCCTGCTGGTGTGTGGGGTTATCTCCCTCTTTCCCAAGGCAGCAGTCACTTTGGAAAGGCATCAGTCTCAGCTGGGGCTGCCTACCAGGTGTGATGAAGCAGTAGCCACTTTGGAGGGATGCCTGCTGAAGTAGATAGGTTGCGGGGGGCGGGGGGGGCAGGTCTGCAGGAGAATGCCTGGGTGGGGCTCACGGTGCTAGCAAGGTAGATGGACAATGTTAGAACTGGTTGGCTCCTATAAGTGTCTGGTTACCTAGGCTGAAGAAGCGCTAGAAACATTTTTCTGCCTGCTAGCAGTTTTGTTTCCAGAGAAATCTCCTGCAAATCCCTGCCCCTCTGGCACACATTCTGAGATTAATCAATAAACCTCCTTCAGGTATATCGCTAGGGCTTTCAAACTGCTACTTCTGTGCTATGTCTCAGACTGAGTTATTTAACATTCTGGCTCTTGAAGGGCAGCGACTCAGTTTCCTATCACCCTTCGGTTCTCCCGGAGTTAAGCCTGATGATTTTTTAAAAGCTCCCAGAGGGCGCCTGGGTGGCTCAGTCGTTAAGCGTCTGCCTTCTGCCCAGGTCATGATCCCAGGGTCCTGGGATTGAGCCTGCATTGGGCTCCCTGCTGAGCAGGGAGCCTGCTTCTCCCTCTCCCACTCCCCCTGCTTGTGTTCCCTCTCTCACTGTGTCTCTCTCTGTCAAATAAATAAATAATTTTTTTTTTTTTTTAAAAAGCTCCCAGAGTTAAGCCTGCTGATTTTCGAAACTAGATGTTATGGGGGACTTATCTGTCCAGTGCAGGTCCTGGGCGAGGGGTGGCCAGTGTGGAGTCTGATCCCCCTTGCTTATGTCATCCCTCCTGTTTGTAGTTAGTTGTGCCAAGAGTTTGGTTCCTAACCACATTTCTACCCCTCCTACCCTTTTTGATGTGACTTCTTCTCTATAGTTAGTTGTGGAAGATACGTTCTGCCAGTCTTCAGGTTGTTTTCAGAGGTAGCTGCATAATGTAGCTGTTGCCTCAATGTGTCTGTGGGACAAGGTAAGCTCAGGATTCTATTCTCCCACCTTGCTTAAAAGGTATGTGTTAGCGAACAGAAGTTCTATGCACATTTTTTTCAAACAGTGAAAGGTACGGACTCCTCATACATTTTAAACTTTTTGTACTATTATATGAGAATTTTGCATGTTCGCACTTGGAATCCTTCATATCCCTCCCTTCATTACATCTTTTAAAAAAGATTTACTGATTTATTTTAGAGAGAGAGAGAGAGCATGCATGTACATGAATGGGGGAGGGGAGGAGAACAGAATCTTCAGACTCCCTGCTGAGCTCAGAGCCTGACGTAGGGCTCGAACTCACAACCCATGAGATGATGACCTGAGCTGAAACCAAGAGTCAGATACTTAACCAACTGAGCCACCCAGGCGCCCCCATTCATTACATCTTCAGAATGTTCAAGAAAGGGATATCGATATGGACAATAAAGCTCATGAGCCTGACATCTATAAAATCCTGAAGGTACCAACTAGGGAATTAAAGACCATTTCAGCAAATTCCCAAATATTTTCAGGACATATACAGATCCAGCTCCTCCTTTTAAAGTTTCCCAGTCCTCCAATCCTTGCTGACACTTTTCTCTAACTCCTACCACACTTAACCTCTATTATTCATTCCGGCCCTCGATCACATATTACCGTGCACTGTACTTCAAATGCTTCATGTTTATATGTGTCATTTCCAAGATAAAACAACTTCCCTATAGACAGGGACCATATTTTATACTGATATTGTATCCCACAAACCATATCCTGTGCCTAACAGATTCTCCACAAAGAGCAAGTCCTCAATAAGTACTGATTTGTCTAAGAAGTAATTTTAGGAAAATTTTTAAAAACTTGAGTCAATATACATAACTCACACATTAGGAAACTGTACAAAATAAAAACATAAGTTGGCTCAAGAGGCATTTAACTGAAGTTCCACATGAAGGAAACCCTGGTAAAAAAAAGACACCTGAAGTGGGTGGTGGGGATGGTTATGAGAAGCTTTAAGTGTTCTGCCAAGGAGTTTAGACTTCTGTGGGCAGCAAGAAGCATAGGTGATTTTTAAAGAGGGGAAGTCAATGAGTTCATTCATTCATTCATCCAACAAATACGCATTTATTTTTTTTTAAGATTTTATTTATTTATTCATGAGAGACAGAGGGAGAGAGAGAGAGGGAGAGAGAGAGAGAAGCAGAGGGAGAAGCAGGCTCCCAAGGAGCAGGGAACCCGATGCGGGACTTGATCCCAGGACCCTGGGATCATGACCTGAGCCGAAGGCAGACGCTTAACCATCTGAGCCACCCAGGCGCCCTCAACAAATACATATTTATTGAACACCCCGAGTGCCAGACACTTTCCCAGGTACTGGGACTACCACAGTGACCCCAGGAAACAATAAGCCCTGAGCTTATGTCATAGTGAGGGAGAGAGACAATAAACAAGCCAGCCACACATATAGGATGTCCGAAGGTGATAAAATCTTTGGAGAAAAGGAAGGAAAGGAAAGGGGTGAGGCACCTGAGAAGGAAGGCGGTCCCTACGCTCCACAGGGTGTGAGGGAAGGCCTCCCTTCAGGGGTGGGAGAGAGCCGGAGGCTGCAGAGGAAGAGCTACTCCTTCCTGTGGGTCCCACGCACTCTCCAGCCTATTCCCACAGACCGACCAGGCTACACAAGCATATGAACAGCGAAGATCCCAGTCCTCTTTTACACTCTGGGGTCTGGGTCTCTTCCTCCCCTTAATTCCCTCAGCTACCCCACCCCATCCAGAGGCATTTCTGACACCATCGGGATTCTCAAAATTACGGTTGGGTGGCAGAGCCATCTCAACCTCTCATCCTCCTTTGCCCATTTCCCTGAGCCTAGCCTATCTCCGGCCTGGCTTCTAAAGCTGGGGACCTCCCGTGGGCCTCTTCCTGGTTCCTCAAAATCCAGCCTCCTGCCCAGGATGCATTCTCAGGAGCAGGGAGGAAGCCAGTTCTGGCTCCCCCGCTGATTTCCTTCCCACCTGAACATCCCCTTCCAGAAACAGGCTGCTGGCAAGGAAGACAACAGCAGCAGCTGAGGCCACTGCAGGGGTCTCCGCAAGCAAGAGACCAGGGTCAGAGAGGAGAAGCGTGCAGGTGCATGTGTGCACACGTGGGCATGCATGTAAATATGTAATTATGCATGCGTGTGTGTGTGCAGGCCAGGGTCTGTACAAAAACGGTGTGAGAAAGGGGCGTGGGCATCAGGCAGGAGCAAATGGAATCTAAGAGAACTAGTGAGAAGAGGTGAGGCTCACAGAGAGAAAGAAAGGCAGATATTTGCCAAGAGAGGGAAAGTAAAAGAGGCCCAAAAGGAAACTCCACAGGATATTAAGACACAAGGGTAAAAGCGTTAACAGGGAGGTGTTAGTATTAAAATCCCCAAATGCTGAGAAGATGGCAGGAGACCAAAAAAAAAAAACAAAAAAACCCTGTCTTTTAAAATGAAGTATGAAAGAGGCAAGACTGACACAAAATTTGAGCTAATAAAACTCTACCAGTGTGCTTCTTCTTAAGCGTTTATTTCCCAGATCACGGCTAACATAGCAAAAATAACTAGGAAACAAATGACGGAACATTCCTAAAGATGATGTTTAGAAAGAAAAAAACTAGAAATTCTAGAAATTCAGCTGCCTGCGTTACAAAATGCAAAAAGGAAAGGCTCTTGCTTGGGTCAGACCGCTGTGGTCAAGATAATGATCCTGAATGGTCTGGCCAAACTACAGGCGAAACAAAGCAAAACTAAACAGGAAAACAAGAACGCTCACATACACAGACGCAAGTCAATAGGCTGCACTGTGTGAACACACCCGGGACCTCCCCATGATGTTCAGGGTCTCCCAGGCAGCCCCCGGCCATGGAAATGAGGCAAGGCCCTTCCTCCTGTGATAAGTGCCCCTTCTCCACTCGGCTGTTTCCTCTGACTCGCATTTTCTGTTAACCTTCCTCTTGGAATCCTCTGACAATGACTCACAGGGCAATCGGGCTAGTCAGCAATACCACAGCCCTCCATAGTAGACGCTGTGTAGGAGGCAAGCAGCTCTGTGGACGGTAGTCGGTACCGGTTTTTTCCTTTCTCTGTTCAGAGAGGATTTGCTTTTCAGCCACATTTCCCTCAAAACACAGCCCCTGACAGGAGATGCTTACTACACAGATTTCTAAACGATGAAATGATCTGACTTTGGTTACTTGGTCATAATGAAACTAAAAACACTAAGATGAAAAAACAATAGTGTGATCATCACACCTACAAAAAACAACTTTATACTTGGGTGAAATCATGAGATCAGGAAAAAAAAAGCTCAAACTAATATTTTCCAACCTTTCACTAACAGCTAGGGCTAAAACCACATGTTGTGAAGGTCTTGCACTGTGTTATTATTAGAAGTCACAATTCTATTGATACTGATGAGTCATTTGTATCGGCGGAAACCAAGAACTTCCATCAACATCATGTTACACACAGTCACTGTGGCTTGGCTTTTTCTTTATTACTGGTCAAAGCTGCTTCAGAATGCTTACTGAAGCTAAAAGAAAGAAAAGAAAAAAGAAAAGAAAAGAAAAGAAAAGAAAAGGAAGGAAGAAAGGAAGGAAGAAAAAGGAAGGAAGGAAGGAAGGAAGGAAGGAAGGAAGGCAGGAAAAGAAAAGAAAGAAAGGAAAGAAAGAAAGAAAGAAAAAAAAAAGGAGAACTCCTCAAGGATGTGCAAAGCTTCCCTTCCCCAGCTGATCTCAAGTTATTCACCCTTCTCAAGACAGGTTAAGATGATTTGATCAACTTGTATCTATAAAAGGAAGTTTATTTAGAAACCTCAAAAAAGTAACATTTCACACTTTCCGATGAAAATAAGCAGAACTGAACTCCAAAAACAAACAGTGAAACCATCTTTGAAAACACATGCCAGATTTAAAATGACCTGAGGTCAGGTGGTTGTTTTTTTGTTTTGTTTTGTTTTATAACCTTAATAACATGCGACGGATATAAACAAACTCTGTCATCACTTAAGGGCTCGAACCACACAAAACCATGCCAGGCTAGCTAGCCACTGAGCACCCACTCCCCTACTTCCCCACTCAAGGCACATGCTCCTTCCCGGAGGAAGAACTAGGTCACGTTTCAGTTACACCAAGAAAACGTATGTTAAAGGTTTATGAGAGTTCCTTCTAGTGCTAAGGAAGAAATAGCAGCATATACCTTTCCCCTTAATACCATCCCCTTACCCTTCTGCCCTTAAAGATCCCCAGAAAATTTAAATGAAGCAAAAAAATCCATTCTCCTGAGGGAGTCCCAGAAGTGCCATGGTTCTTACGCAGTCTCTGCAAAGGTAGAAAGATGCCCAGTATTCTACCCTGCAACCGGAAGGCTCTGACTGGCTGCTGGAAGAAGGGAACCCAGCTCAGCAGTGACTGCAGATCTGAAAATAGCCTGCCTGCCAGTCGTTCACCCGCCTGGGTGCTCTGCAAGGGCAGCATGGTGCTGTGGGCAGTTTACAGTTCGGCCAGCTGAGTGCCGCACAGCTGCATGAGTCAGCAAGCGCTTCTGGTAGGAAACTGCTGACATGCTAAATTACTCTTGCATACATAAGGTGCACACACCTACCCAGCAAAAAATCAAAACAAGGTACATGCAAATTAGCAAACAGGAACCTCTCAACCCTTGCAGTTCTATTTTCCAAGGTTAGACCAAAAATACAAATAATCTATACGCCACTGCTCCAAAAGGAGCAACGACTCATAATAATGAATAGTGGTGATAAACAAACAGCTCACTCTCAGTGTTGTGATGTGTGGAACAGCTGCATTCAAATCTTACAAGCCAGTTACTTTTAACTGGTTTTAATTTTAACTGGATTTAACTGCTTTTCCTCCCTTCTGAAAAATCAAAATAGTTGCCCTACCGACCACAAAAACTGGTAACAGACCAGCACAGTTCCTGTTTTTCAGAGGGGACTTACTTTCAAACCCACAATATCAAGATGCTTAACATAGTGGAAATTTAAAATTCACTGTTTGATGTGGGAGACTTAAACCTGTACTCTAATTCAGATCCCACAATGTTACAGAGTAATTACATCTCACGTTTGTCCTACATGTCTTTCATCTCTGGTTTCTGATCTAATACAGGACCCAAAAATCTACAGGAAAACTGGTTGTCTGGAACTCAGAACGCATTTTCCCATAGAGACTACACCATGCTAGTGAGACAGCGTTCCAGGACAGTCCATGAAACTGTCTCAAAGGTAAAATACGAGTGAGAGGTTAAATCTGCAACGTAAAAAGAGAAAAATGGTACTATAACAATAGTTCCAAAACTAATTAAAAACAAAAAAAGCCTCCTGATTGACTATGTTTGAGGAAGCATCTAATTAGAGGAAGATAAGGGGACAGTCTTCTAAATAAGACTTTTGGACTTGGTCTTTGGTTTCACTCTGGTTCTTTTAACATGGTTTAAATGATTAATTTCACTTTAAAATGCAAGGCATTCTCTTACTTTGGCATAATGTAACATTTAAAAAATCTTTATATTTATCAGTTATGAGCACTGATTTTTTTTTTTTTTTGCTTCAAAAAAAAGAAATGACCAAGAATTGGAAGAGAAAAATAGAAGGAAGAATGGCTACAGGAAGGGGATACTAGTGATTGAGGAACAGAAGGAAATGGGAGTCAGGGAGAAAAGAAGGCATGGAGGTATAACAAAACAACGAAGACAGAGGAAAGGTAGGAATTAGAGAAAGGTCCCCCACTAGACGGTGAACTCCCAGAAAAGGGTCCTCTTCCACCCAGCTGCTCAGGGATCTGACCTATACAGCAAAGGAAGAACGTCCAGCGGGACAGTTCCACAGATAGGCACTAGATGGCGCCATCAACTCAACATAGCATGGTTGCTGGAGGAGTTTGCCCTGGGGAAGGAGTGCTACGCAAGGCAGTTGAGACTCCACAACTGGGTATTTAAGCAGGCAACATGTCTATCTAAAATAAGCACGGCTTCATTAGTCAGTCAACTTCTCCAAATATGCAGATGTCAGCACCATGCTAATAGCATAGGGCATGCCAGTTTGTAAATGTATCAATTCAAGTTTTAGTAACAAAATAGGGTAGGGAGGCAGTTGAGTGGGGTCCGCTGCTTTTTTTTCTCCTAAAATTGAACGCTTAAGGATAATAGAGTATTTTGAGTTCACTGCTACTAAAATAACAAAAATTCCTAATTATAAACCAAGTGGCTTTTCCTTGAAGCTCTGTTTAAATGTCAAATAACATACCATCTTGTCACACAGGTTTGTGTGATCAGATCCAGTGTTTGGCAGAAGGAAGGTTGTATTCACTGACAAATGTATTTATTGTAACATTAAAAATCATCGGCCCTTTTTATTTTTAATATTGCAGTGGTTTTTTTTTTAAGATCTTATTTATTTGACAGAGAGAGACATAGCGAGAGAGGGAACACAAGCATGGGGAGTAGGAGAGGGAGAAGCAGGCTTCCCTGCAGAGCAGGGAGCCCGATGTGAGGCTCGATCCCAGTACCCTGGGATCACGACCTGAGCCAAAGGCAGACGCTTAACGACTGAGCCACCCAGGCGCCCCTATTACACTGGCTTTTATCCTCTGCTTATCTATATCCTCTATCCAGGGTTGGATTTATAAACAGCCCTCCCTTCACTCAGAAATGTCCTCCAATAACCAGTTTACGAGTGTGTGAAATCTTAACATTTCCATCTACAGAATCTCGCTTCTTTGGCTTTGCCTCCTATTAATATGCTGATGCTTCAGAAAGAAGTATGATACTAGAAATGCTGTTATTTACACCCTAGTAAAATTGGTTTCATAAAATCCCTTTCTGAGATTGGTTTTGAAAGGGAACAAGGGACTAGTTAAGGGCACTGGTGGCTGAAAGGTAGCAGAGTGCAGAAGGATGGAAAAGAAGATAGTGAAGAATTGATAGCAAACCTTGCCTAGCTTTACAGCTGCAGAAAGGATCATCATCCTTGACACTGATCTTCCCAAGGAGATAGCTGAAAAGTAAGGGTTAACTCTAAGTATGTCTACATTTTCTTCTTGCTGAATGGGTAATAATATCTTTATAGGTAATTTCATTTTTTTTTCACAGTTTGACTCTTCAGAGCTCATTCATTTGCATAATATGGAATCTTGAACCCATATAGATATTCTACAAATCAATGCAAGTAATTCTCAGACGAAATCAGCAGCTTTAATTTAAGCTCATCATTGTTTGCATAGAAATCTTTATGCACTCATCTGCTTGATTTTTTTAATCACTTAAAACCTCCAACAGTGACACACTAAGCATCTCCTCATTTAGCCATCTCCAAAATTTGAACTAAATACTGAAAAATAAGCACAATACATTCATATGCTAGATCATTTTCCAAATTGGGCTTCAAATGTATGCTTGATGTTCTAGCAGCTCCCAAGAATAATGCCTCTTGACTAAGGAAGACAACTTGGATGTCCGTCCCAGGGCAGAGCTGAGTCAGCATTCTCAACAGTGACCCTGCAAACCTGAGATAATCAGGGTCACTGCCAAACCAACTGCCTCGCTGAGTCCTTTAAAACCATTCAAATCCCCAGTTGAGAGTTGCAACATGCTAATCTGGCAAGATAATCTCTTCCTGAAATTGACCAGAATGAGAGCAAAGGTTACCTGCTTTTATCTGTTACTATAGATAATATTTCTAATTAGGAGCTCTAATGGAATTGGTTCCAGATGAAATTCTTCCACCTCAGTAGAATAATCTACCTAGTATAGGAATGGTTTCTTTCACCTTTCCTACCTCATTAACAACAACAAAAAAAAGCTAAAAACAAAGTCTTCACTTAACAAAAGGTAGAAGCTTGAACTACAAGAAAATCCTGGGGACAGAGCCATGGGATTCATGTTCTTTATCTAGCTCTTCTTTGGTCTTTATGTCACCACTTCTGTTCTCTGATCCCCAAATGGACAATTAAACCTGAGGAATGAAATTGCTAGAAAGTGAATCATATGAGAGACAAAAGATATTCATTCGAGTTCACTGGCACATTATTTTTCAATTTTATCTTTCAGATAGACATCAACAAAATAATCCAATATTGCAGTTGGCCTATATTTCCACTTCTGAGAACTGCTAGAGAGCAAAAAGGAAAAGCAGGGGGAGGGGAGAAGGTGGGGGCACAGAAAAGCATGGTGGTTAAGGGAAGAGGCTCTAGCATCAGACACCTAGTTTCCAATCCCAGCTCTACCCCTCATTAGCTGGGTGACATCTATGCCTTAGCTTCTAATGATCACACCTAGTTCTGGGTTGTTACAAGGATTAAATGAGTTGATATGAATAACACACATAGGAAGCTCCCAACATAGGTTAGCTATTATCAAAGAAAAAGAGTTTTAGCATACAATATAGTAGTTCGTTTTAAATAGATACTGTCAGTTTGTTTTAAATAGATACTCAACAGACTGAGCCACCAACTCTTGGTTTTGGCTCAGGTCCTGATTTCAGGGTCCTCGGATCAAGCCCCAAGTCGGGCTCTGTGCTCAGCGGGGAAACTGCTTGTGGATTCTATCTCTCCCTCTGCTTCTGCCTCTCCCCCTGCTTATTCTCTCTCTCTAAAATAAATAAGTAAATCTTTTTTAAAAATGCCTTAAAATAAAATAAATACTGTCAAAACTCCTAAATTGTGCTAAGAATAGTCTAAATAATCCTTCTTGGTCTTCAGAGGCTGGAAACCTTCCTGCTCTGAGCTAAGCAGGGGTTTCATACAGAAGCTGGACTCACATTTTCACTAATGATCCTTGCCCAGGTCACACACATACCTGCCAACTGGGAAGGATGTCTGTGTAACTTCTAATCATTTAAATGTCAAAATGACCCTAAATAGGTTCAAAATAAAAATGCTACCTTGAATTTCTTTCCAAGTATGAAAATGAACAGTATTCTTGGCAATTAACAATTCTGTTTTTATCAGGTTCTAAAGACACAGGTAAATAAATCAATTCTGGACTCTGTATACAGGAACCATTATTTGCCAAAATGGCCCCAAGGGTTATATCATGGTTTATGCAATACTCCAAAGGGCCAAAGATAGTAGTGAATTAATAGGATTAGGAGGTTATGAGGAAACGGCAAGCCCCAAGTTTCAGATAGGCCCTGACGGCAGCTCACTCCACTAATTTCTCAGGGAGGTCTACCCCAACTTCCCAACCTGGTGAAATCCCCCCATATGCCCTCTGCTGCATGGAATACCTTTGTTCACAGAACATGTAGTGGGTGATCTGTCACTACCTAATTAATGTCATCTCTACTTTTTTAAGATTTATTTATTTATCTGAGAGACAGAGAGAGAGCACAGCAGGGGGAGGGGCCGAAGGAGAGGGAGAGGATCTCAAGCAAGCTCTGTCTCCCAACTGAGCACGGATCCTGATATGGGCCAACCTCACCATCCTGAGATCATGACCTGAGCTGAAATCAAGAGTTGGACGCTTAACTGACTGAGCCACCCGGGTGCCCTGTCATCTCTCCTACTTGATGTCGTTCTTCACTAGGACAGGGACCAGGACTGGGTTTGCTCCCCTTGAACACTATGATCACCTAACACCATGCTTGCCACATAAGAGATGCTCAGTATATGTTTATTTATGGAATGAATGAGGCATCTATCTCTAAAGACTGGCACTTCTGAACACTTGGGCCCACTTAGTTGCATCCATGTGGTTTTTCGCTTAGGAAAATACAGAATGGGAAGAAAATAAAAACTGCTAATAGTGTGTGGATACTAAGGAAACCTGCTGAGTATGTACCTTCCCCTTGTCTTCATGCTTGTAGAATGGGAATCACCACCCTGGCCTTTCCCAACTTTAAACTCCAAAGTGAAAGTCTAAGCCTTCTGAGCGAGACTCATGGAGGGTCCTGAGGAAACTCCAGAAGCATCTGCGGAAAGTGACCAGGGAGAGAAAAGAGAAGGATATGCAAGGCTACAATTGATGGAGGACCAGGAAACTCAAAAAGATTTCTTCTGCCATGAACCTGGAGTTTGTCACATGCTAGCTGCAGGCTCAGGAACAAATGAAAACAATTACGAGAAGCCTGGGAGCACTGGACAGTGGAGGTTTAAATGCTTGGGGAAGGAAAAGATGAAAGCTGACACAAAGACAGGAGCTCGCTCGCAACCAAGCGCCAGCTCTCAGGGGCATCTGCAGTGTGTCCTACAGCCTTCAAGAGATGCACAAAAAGGTCAGGGAGGAAAATGACATATCTCAGAACCAAAGGACAATTTATTACCAGGCTAGGGAACAAAAGAGAAGTTAACCAGGGGAATATGCTGGAGAAATGATGATTATGAAGTCACTGGGGAAGACTGAGAGACATTTTGGCTGTAATTCCAAGGACTACAATGAACGAGTACGTGAAATGCTTTCAGATCGGGGAGATTTATTATTTTGGAAAAAAATAGCTCAAGGAAAAACAAAGGCAAAATTCCTGCCTGATTTGTGAAGTAGTGCTACTAGTAGGATAAGGTTCAATTTCCATATTCTTTAGAAAAGAAATGGTCCTTGAAAAGGACAGAGAAGTGATTCTGAGGATACTTCCAGCATCAGGGAAGCTGAGCAGCATGCTGATGGTAAGATTAGGTTTCAGTTTTAGGTAGACTGACATCTGAAATTAACAAGAAGGAGAAAAGAAAAGGGGAAAAAAGTAAAAGAAAAAAATGCTGAATTGGCAAAGAAAACTACTTTTTTATGAAACGTCTTAGACCAAAAAAAAAAAAAAAAAGGATATTGTGGGCAATCTATCTGAATTTACAAAATATTTAGTTCACAGCAGGTTTCAGTTTGGACTCGAACAATGTGTAAATATTTACATAAAATTTAAAGATGGGCCAGGACTAGGTCATACATTGTCACTGACAAAACAGGAGTGATTTTCTGTCATTCCCAAGGACTTGCTGCTGCTTTGCCTAACGTGGCTCCGGTGGAGCCAGAAGTTTATCTTCTTTTCCCCCAAAATGCAAATTTTTACAACCAGCCCTGGCTTCCAATCCTCCAGTGCCTCTGGTAGGGTCCTATGTCGCTGGAGCTTCCTTAACATCCGGTTACGAAAAGGGGAGGAACGGGGAGGCAGATGCAGTGTTTGCTGTATAAACGTAGGTTTTGACAAAGATGTTGCCTCTAGTATTGTTTTCTGTTCCCTGTACAGGAGAGTAGGAACCATGTCCTCTGTTTACCATGGTCCCCACCTCACACCTAGTCACTGACTCAGGGCTGGATTGTGTATACAGGATGCGGAATAACCTTTAGGCAGTCAAGAAAACACACACTGCATTCAGATGAAATTCTTGGCAACATAAAATGAGAAAATTCCTCTTCTGTAGAATGGGCACAATGCCTACTTCACAGGGTTGCTTTGAGGAGCCAATGAGATACGTACAGGTAAATTAGTTAACACTGTTTCTGGCACATAATGAGCATTCAACAAATCATAGCTATTATTTTAGTGGGTGTTTTCAAATGTCAATTTCTTGTGTAGGTCCTCAGGCAATAAATAGCCAAGTTACCCCATCTGGTCAATAACAACTACATAGAGAACAAGGTTATTCAAAAGCAATGGGATTATGTACCTGCAGAGGATTACATGGTGCCCATGGTATTAAGTCTCTGGCCTTTCATGTTGCATTCTCTCTCAAAAAGAAATTTATCAATACCTGAGTGGGACTCAGTGTGGATTTCAAGTTTTGTTTTTCTTGCATCTTGCAACTTTTTGGATGGCTACAACCATTTATTTGGTGGAGACTCATAGATCATCTACTATGTGCCAGGCACTTAGAAAATAGCCAGATACAGAAATATTAAACAGTAAGATGTTTTAGCTGGTTCAGTGGTAGAAGACAGGCTGCCTGCAGGCCAGATCTAGCAACTGCGTATCTCATCCAACATTTAAAAAATTTTGAGCTAATATTTAAAAATTAAGAATTCCACGTAAAAGTCCAGATAAACAGCTCCTCTAGGATAAATCAGATGACATGGTAACACAAAGCCAGTATTCCCACCCATTCCTACCTGGCAACAGTCCACGACAAGAAGCTGAGACAAAGTAGTGGTTGCCTGCCCCTTCGTGCTACACCCCCCCTCCCCCACCAGGAGAGTGAAAAATGAAAATGAAGCGCTCTGAATTCAAGAATTATTAAGGATTTCAAGACGATTAACAACAGAAGATTCAACCAACTGTGAGATCCTTCTGAGCGGGGAGGAGGATGCAACAGAGCAAGCACATGCCCACAAAGCTGGTCGTACACCACACCCCCTCTGCAAAACAGGAAGGGTATTTATTTCTCTAAGTATTCTGTCATTCATTCAGCAACGAAGCCAGCATTTACAACAAGCCAGATACCATACCGCCTGAAATCTGAGGTACAAAAGGTAGGGGAGTGAAAGAGCTACACAGCTGAGCTAGAGAGCCTCTAGGATCCCTCTCCTCCCTTGTTAAGGCTGGATCCATACCAGAGACACTAAGCGTGAGTTAATCCAAGTAAAATTAAACTGCTCCCAACAATATAGATAGGCCTGAGCCCTTTTGTTGGCATCACAGGAGTCCCTGATCATACATTCTGCAGAACAGCTCACAAGCGCTAATGAATAAGTCCCGACGGCATGCAGACAGTGGGCCCAGAAGTGAAGGGCTGGCCTAGGAGAGATTTGAACATGAACCTGACCATCTGGCTCTCTGCGACTCACTTTGATCACAAAATGAATTGCAACAAATTGAAGAGCACATGGCTAGAGTTAATTGTCTCATCTGTAATCTGAACCTACTTTTAAGCAGTTATTATTACCCTCTATCAGGTGGAAACGTTTCCTACCATCACTGCAAAGTGCATTTCCTGATGAACTGTAATGGATCATTAAATTCCATATCTGAATAACAATACTTTGCACTTATGCAGTGCCTTTCATCCAGGGATTTCAAGGCAGTTCGCAAATAATTAAGCCCCTCATACAGCAGCCAGAGGTTGAGCCACTGGAAGGGACTTGCCTGAAGACACTGAGTCAAAGGCATGATTCAATAGAAAGAGAATAAATGGTTTCCTCCCAGGCATTAGTGATACTGAAAAGTGAATTGGGGAGGGGGGAGTGGGTTGTTCTGATTCCCTCCCTCCCTTTCTGCCTTACTCCTTCTCTATGGCAGATCCTCACATGCAATCTACAAAGAACAGAAAAGTAACTAAAATGGGTATTCATAATTTAGCTGAGAGTTCAGACATACACATGTATGAAGAGAATGTTTTTCCATGTAATCCTGGCATATACAATACGAACTGATATTTCGATCCACCTGCACAATCGACAGATACCAGAGGAATTAACTCAACACACTTAAGATTACCAAATGTCAAACCTAAAGCCTTCCAAAATCCGAAATGAAAATATTGCTCTGCATAAATAAAGTGTGTTCTAACAAAAGTTTTTCATTTCATGGTCGTGTATTCCATTTTGGGGACACCCCCCCCCCCCGTGTATGACATTCCAAGTTTCAGGAACAGCAAATAGGGCAGAATTGGGCAATCAGTGTATTGTCTAAACCAGAACACTGGAAGGGAAAAACACTTCAGCCACCACAAGTTTTGTGGTGAAATTATAAACTCCTGAAAACCTGAATTTATAATGGAAATGCTGACAGACCTTTCACTGGAGCAGTTTGAACGCAACACTGTAATTTAGCAATCTCTCTTACAGACTAAAGACTAATTCTAACAAGATGTCACTTTGACTCACGTTTATTGCTACCTGCAAGAATGAAAAATGCCATTTACTCGGGAGCTGCCAGAGAACCAGGGTGGGGCCATCTCACATTTTAAGCAAGACGCCCGCTGCCTTACTAAAATAGCCCTCTCCGCGGAGAGAGTGGCAGCCTTTCACGCGCAGCTTCTTTCACGTCAGCCAGAGCTTCGCGGCTCGACATGCCTTTCCTACATGTTACATTTTAATGATCTGAGAAAACCGTTATCAGAGTTAACATCTCTAATTTTACTCTAAACAGACAAAAGCAAAATATCTCATTAGGCATCATCTCCGCCAAGGTTCCCACTAGGCAGAAAAGGATTTTTATCTGAAGTAATTACCCTTTTTAGTTAAATACGCTCAACAGATGAAATTTACACACATAGTACGACTGCAGCCCTAGACAGTGAAGGTGAAAAGTGAGGAACGCAGCGTCTGGCTACCCGCGGGACCGCCGGTAGTCTGCGGCTCAGTAGGGGGTGGGGCGCCCTCGTCCCTCCCCTTTCTCGGGGGCCACGGGTCGCAGCGACCGCGGTGACCGGGCGCGAGAGCTGAGAGGCGCGCCTTCTCCGGCCACAGACAAAACCATCGGGACAGCGCCTACACTGGAACTTTCCCCAAGTTGTCAAACTCGCCTACACGCGAGAAGGTGCTGGGGATACCCGGCACGTCCACAACCCCCGAAGCCAAGGGTACGCGGCCCTTTTCACAGGCATACGCTCGGCCCTGCCTGCTTCCTCCCACGGTTCGAGTTCCTGCAAATCCTAGGCCAGACTGAGGTGGACGAGATGCTCACTCGAGTCCCCTCTCGCGAGCAGCTGGGGTAGTCCATGAGCGCCGCCCGCCGCCCTCTTCAACCTCACTGGGCTACTGAGCACACCCACCCGTGAGAGGAGTACGGAGCGATCACAGGGAGCCTTGGCGCGGGGAGGTGGAGAGGCGTCTCCTCGATAAACTCCTCTCCTAGGTGGAGCTTGGAGACTGAAGTGTGGGGAGGAAAAAGTGTGAGAGTGTGAGAGTGTGTGTGTGTGTGTGTGTGTGTGTGTGTGTTGCACTTTGATTTCATGTAGAATCTTGGGGGGAGGAAGGTGCAAGGTTTCCCAGTCGGAAGGCACGAGCCCCGCGGTTCGAGCTCCCAGGGACGCATTCCGATAACGCGGTCATTCTCTAGTAGGGATTCCACCCAGCGCGCTTCCCGCGGTCTGTGCTGCGAGGCCCCCAGCTTGCCTCTTCCCGGGACCCTAAACTTGGGCTTTGATGCCACGCCAGTCGCGGAGGTCCTAGCTACCCAGCGGCGACTGACAGCTGAGCGCGAAGGCGCGTTGGCCGCAGTCACCAGCCCCAGGCGCGGACGCCGCGGGCAAGGAGGAGGCCGCCGGGCCTGGCGCGGGGATCGCGGGCTGGGGGCCGGGAACAGGGCCGTGGATCTGACAGCTGCTCCGGCTTGCGCGGACGCGCGCCTCCCTCCAGCCCGCCCTCCCCACGCTGACTTATTACCCTCTGCTCCTCCTCCCCCTGCTGTTCCAAAACACCCGTCGACGCGAGCAAAATACAATGCCGCCTCGCCTGCCGTAAACAGCCTGGCGAGAGAGCGCATATTCGCCGCGGCGCGTCCGCCGGCTCGGCTCCCACCCCCTTCCCGTTCCTAGAAAATGCCATAAAAGCGGGCCGCGCGCTCGACTGGCCGCTGCGCGCCGGGCGACCGCAGCTCCCTTCCCGCGCCGCTTCCCCCACGCCTCCCCGCCTGCCCCGCGCACCCCGCAAACTTGCCCCGCCGCCCCGCCCGGCGCCGGGGCCCGGAACCCGGGGCCGGGGACTCACCTCGCCAGAGAACTTTGCGTCCTTTTCCGCCTCCTCTTCCCTGCGTCTTCCCAGCCTGCAGCCCCCTCCAGGGAGCCGGCGCGGTGGGCGGTTCGGGGGGTCACCAAAAGCTCACCGAGAGGACGCGCATCACATGGCAGCTCGCTCCCAGCCCCCCGAGAGTGCCGGGTAGGGGGAGGGGAAGGGTCGAGGGGAGGCCGGAGAGAAAGCGAGAGCCCGGCGGCAGCTGGAGTAGTCAGGCGGGGTGGCGAGGGCGGCGGCGGGCGCTCACGTTAGCGCTGCTGCGACCGCAGCCCGGGTGTGCACGATCGCTGCTGCTGCTGCTGAGGCGGCGGCGGCTCGGCGCTGTTTGCTCCGCGCCGCGCGGCTCGCGCTCTCCCCGGAACGCCCACACTCTCAATCGCTACATTGTTGACATTCGGCGCTGACGTCACCCGCTCCCCATTCACAATAACTTTACGGGAGCCGGGCAGCGCACCTCCCCGGCCGCTGGGGCGCCGTACGCCTGGCGACTAGCGTAAGCCGCTCCGCGAATGGCGCTCCGGGGGCTGGGGTGGGGGGCGAGGGGCGGGGGCGGGCGCGCGCGCTCGGCCGGCTCGCGGGAGGGGGCGCGCCTCAGCCGCCGCCGCACTCCCCGCTTTGTGCAGCAGCGCGGCGGGGAGATCCCCCTGCTCCCGGCCCGGCTGACCGCCTGGCTGGGTCCGGCCTTGTTCGGGACTCGCAAGGGCCATGAAAGGCAAGGGTTGGGGGCTTGTGGGGTGGGGTGGGGGAGTGGGGAGGGCTGGTGTGGCACGTGGGGAGGGGTGCAGAGCCCAGGGCCATACCCCCCCAGGAAGAGGAGCCAGACGTCGAGACCTGGGATTCCTGGGTTGTCTAGTGTTTCCCAGGAGGGGCGGGAAAAGATGCTCCACGGGACCCCACAAAGCTAACTGGGTCCCCCATGAGTGGGGGTGGGGCGAGGAAGAGTAGCTTCCGACCCCCAGCTGTGTTAACGTTTGAATCCTTCACCCGAGGGCCTCGGCCCGTCCCACTGAGCGAGTCCATGAGCCCCCACGACTTGTTTTAGAAGGGTCGAGAGCAGTTGCGAAGTGTAAATGAAGAGCCTCGTTCTCAGCTTCAGCCCCAACTCCTACTGTGTTCCACGCTCTCCGCTGCCTCTTACTCTGGAGGCTGCCAGGGTGTTGCTGCTGCACTTTAAGGCCATCGTGTGGCTGCCCTGTCAGAAGAAAGCTTGATGGTGGCGAGGATTTTACAGAAAGTAATTAGGACTTAGACTGAACGAACATTGCAATAAAAGAAGGTTGTGTTAGTGCAGTGCTGGTGCCTGCAACTTTACCCTTGCCAAGGCCAAGAAATTCTGCCACTTTCCCTGAACACCTATAACTTGGCCCCCTTGTGTACCGGCAGTGTTCCATATTATTACATGTGGTGCTGATTTTTAATGAATATTATAAAACTTTGGCTTGCTCTACTGAGAGAAGGATCATAAATCCCCCCCTGTAAAATGGGCACTGGCATATGCTGAGGAAGCAGTGAAGCATTGCCCTGGGAGTCTTGTGATATCAGCCAAAGTGTTACTCTGAACCACCTTCTTTTGAGGCAGAGTTTTAAAAGGCCCAATTTTGACCGTCTGTGTGGAAAGCTAAGAGATGGACGAAAGGAAGCTGAAGGGGCCAAGCTGATTTTCCTAACAGCATTGCAGGGCCTCTCATGTAGGTCTGGAACCACATGGAGAGTTTCTTTCTGTTAGCTTTTACAATTTTCAAATGAAGAGAAGCCTCAGAGTTTGGAGCAGGTCTCAGTCTCCTGACTTTGGGTCTGGTGCCGTTGTTGACAAAACACCCTGCTTCTGAGGTCCCTGTCTGGTGCCCTGGCGAGGACCGAGAAGACTGATCTCCGGTCTGCCTTGGCAGGGCCAGTTCTTAGTCTTGTGGATGGTGATGTTTCTGCATTCCTCATTCCTGTAAGTACATGAGTGCCAGTGTGATAACTTTGTGCATTTTAATAGCACCAGTCGATGTTTTCCTAGAGCCAGGCTTGAGAAGATCCCTGTGAGGGCCATGCAAATTCGTTTCTTTACAAGCCAGCCATGGCTGCCCAGCTAGGAGGAGTTGGGCACATCGGTGTGGGATGTGGAGGGGGGAGGAAAGGGATGTTACTGCCACCTTGCTTCTGGTCCCAGATGGGTCCAACAAAGGCTATTAGGTCATTTCAATTAGTCTACTTGCCAAAGACTCAGACTGCAGTTTGCTTCGTTTGAAATTCTCATGTATGAGATGGAACAGCAATTAGAGATGAAAAAACCAAACGCAACTGTGATAGGTTGTATTACCTAGTCTTTCAAGGTGGTTGGATTAGAACTGGTTGACCTCTAAAGTCCTGTCTAGTACTGCAATCATGTGGCTCTGTGGCTGTGAATAAGACAAAACCGTTGCCTTTGAGGAGCTTGAAGCCTAGTAAGGAGTGAGTTATTTCCTTTTCAATGGTTAGAAGTAGGTTACTTGATTTAAAGCCTATAAAAACATATTCAGAATTATATGAAATTAGTACTGGACACTCTTAACAGTACTACCTCAGAGGTTAGGCTATGGACGGCCTTAGCACCCTTATAGTGAGTATTTGCTGGCCACTCCCTGGGTTTATGGTGCTGCTCTGGACACTTCAGGCATTTACAATGTGAAACAGATGCAGGTTCTTCTCTCTGTGTATTCGTGGCAGTAACTTAAGTAGAGGTCAGTTGATTTCCCATGTCTGCAACATTCAACCTTTTCTGACATACTTTTTTTTCCTATATAATTACGTGTGTGCACTGATCCAGAATATGGGTTCATCTGTGATACATTTCTAAGCAGGATATGATTTCCGGGGATAATAACTTTGAACCATAGCGTTGAAGTCAGTAAACATTATTTCTATAAATCTCCTTGATTTTGTAAAATAAGATAGGAAGAATTATTCAGGAAACAAAAAATGAGCAAAGGAAGACAGAAGAAATGAGCAGTTCACAAGTCCTTGATTTTCTTGCTCTCCAGCACCCAATTAGAGGATCTGATGATGTTGAGAAGATATAATAGTTTCCCTTAGGCAGAACAGTAGGCAGAATTTTAAATGTGGTACCTTGAACAAGATATAGCAGGACAAAGTTAATGTCCAATGAGAGAACAGAGTAAGATGTTTAGAGGGGGAGAATGCCAAAACCAGGAGGAACAAATGTATTAAAGGAAGTTCTGTTAAGAAACTGAGTTCTACTCATTGGGCAAATTCCTCAGAATTGTGAGTAGGCTTTATTATTTCAAAATCTGATGTTTCAAAATGTATCTAAACCATAAAACTCCAACTCAGCAACTGCACAGGTGACACTTGGGAGAACTGATGAAATTTGAATAACTTTGGTGATTTGTTCAACAATTTTGGAGCTACCTGTTATGTGGTAGGCACTGTTCTACAAGCTGGGATGTTGAATTCTTATTCTAGTGATGAGATGGGGGTGGGAGAGGGAGACAAGACAATGAGCCTGTGTGTGTGTGTCTATGTGTGTGTAATATATAAATATACATATAACTATATACAATAATATTTATATAAATATTATATAATATCAAGTTGTATGTTATAATATACGGGGGTGAAGAGTGTTGTAAAAGAAAATAGAGTATGTAAAGGAGCTCAGGAGTGATAGGGGTGGAGCCATTCTTAAATAGGGTGGTGGGGGCAAGGAAGGAGTCCCTGATGAGAATATTTGAGCAGAGATATGAATGAAGTGAGGCGCAAGTTCTGAAGCTATCTTGAGGAAAAGCTTTTCAGATATGGAGAAGAGAAAGTGCAAAGGCCCTGAGGTAGAGAGGACTTGGCATGCTCCAGGGATAGCAAAGAAGCTACTATGCCTGATACAGAAGAATAGGAAGGAGAGTAACAAGAGATGATGCCAGAGGGATAGCCAGTAGGGTTATAGTTTGGTGAAACGAGAAGACATTTTTAGGGATTTCTGCAGAGAAAGGGCATGACTGGCCCTGACTCCTAAGAGATCATTCTGTTTGTGAAGTGGAAGGGGAGGACGAGTATGGAAGCACAGACTATTAGGAGGCTATTGAGGTTATTGAGATAGGCTAAGAGAGAGGTGATGGTAATTTGGACTACAGTGATGACTATAAATGGAATCTAGATGTATATTCAAATTAAACCAGACAGGACTTACTGATTATTCAGTTGTGGGATGTGAGAGAAAGAGGAGTCAAAGGGAATTCTGGATTTGGGCATGAACAGTTGATTAATGGATACTACATTTAGTAAGACAGGGAAGGCTATAGGAGGAGCAGGTATGGAAGGAAAGCTCAAGTATTTGGGTTTGGATGTAGTAAATTTTAGATGCCCATCAGACATCTAAGTGGAAAAGTTGAGTAGGCAATGAGACATGAGAACCTAGCCTTCAGGAGAGAGGTCTGGACTAGAGACAGGAATCTGTGTGTCAATCAGCTTAGAGAATCTGGAAACATGAGTAGAGAAGAGAAAAGAAGAGAAGAGGTCTGAGGATTGAGACCTGGGGCACTCCCAACATTTAGAGTTCAGCGGATAAAGAAGATGAAGGAGATTTGGCCAAAGTGACTGAGAAATAGCAGCCCATGAGGGAAAGGAGAGAAAGAATTGGAGCCAAGTGAAAGAGAATGTTTTGAGAATCAGGGAGTCATCAGTTATGCCAAGGCTGCTGACTTTTCAACTTGGTCACCTGGAGGGTATTGGTGTCTTTGATAGACGGGAGTGGTAGGGACCACCCCTGGCTGGAGTGGATTGGAGAAAGCGTGGGAGGAGAGGAAGTAGAGGCTGTGGGTATGGACCACTCCCTTGCTGTGCTGGGAAAGTGAAGATGGGGAAGTGAGCAGCGGGCAATGGGAGAAATGAGAGCTCGTTCGAGAGAATAATCCAGGCTAGAGGGGAAACTGTTGATGCACAGAGAGAGGGGATAACTTCTGGAGGGAAGTTTGTAGGGTTCTTGAGTTGGGTGGGGCCTGTTCATCCCTATCAATGGGAGAGACGGCAGCTCAGGTTGTGGGGTGTGGGGAAGCTGGACTGTGGTTGTGGGAAATATGAGCTGTCCCTATGTGAGTGATTCTGAAGTCAGATGATCAACTGATGGTGGAGGAGGGAAAAGTGTGGAAGGGGGAGGAGAGAGGAAAGGTGTGGTCTAGCGCAAGGTGATGTAGCACAGAGGAAATCTGAGGGTCACCACTCGAGCCTGGGTGGACATGCCACTGTCAAGAAGAGTTATTTCTCATTGTATAAAATCTCACACAAGTTTTGAAAAATAATCAGTGTGTTCCAAACTGGAGAGCATTGTAATTTTCCAGAGTAACTAGGATCATGCAAAAATTTTACTCTAGCTATTGTCAAATTTGGCTGGCAGCCTTTTTTCTTTGTAACAAACCATTCCTCTTATCTTTATCTCCCCCCTAAAATCACCTCAGTTCTTAAGAAGGACTTTGGAAATAGTCCTTAAGAGGAGGGGATGTTCTTACATCACTATCTGTAGTGACTAGCCCAAGATCTGCTTCTACAATAAAGCACTGATGCCACTCTTATCTAAAAATTTAAGTGAAATAAAATAATTCTCTAACATGCACAACTGAGTATCGGTTGTGCTGATGAAAGATGAGAAATTGGAAAACATTGGATTTTATCCTCAATGAACTTAAAAAAATCTAGGCAGGTAGTCAATGAAACAATTGACATACTGCGGTGATTTTATAGTTAATTAATTTTATTATTTTTTATTATTTAAAGTGTTTAATCAGTAATACTTAAAATTAGTTACATAGAAATTCTACTTATTGGAATTTATATTAATGTAAAAATTAAGAATATACAGAAAGATTTATTTTTCTATTTTTAAGATTTTATTTATTTGACACAGAGAGAGAGACAGTGAGAGAGGGAACACAAGCAGGGAGAGTGGGAGAGGGAGAAGCAGGCTTCTTGCTGAGCAGGGAGCCCAATGCGGGGCTTGATCCCAGGACCCTGGGATCATGACCCGCGCCGAAGGCAGACGCTTAACGACTGAGCCACCCAGGCGCCCCCAGAAAGATTTTTTTAATGTATGATAGCAAAAACAAAATGGAAAAATGTAAATGCCTTACAGCAGAAAACTGGCCAAATTGTGGTTCATCCGTAAAATGGAGTACCACAGATTCATCAAAAATTATGTTGAAGAAGTATGTATATTGGCATTTTAATGTTTTATTAGTACATTTTAAAAACAATCTGTGACACAGTGTGATCCCAGAAGTGGGAAAACTGTCTACGCATGAATAGAAAAAAGTTTGGAAGGATATTTAGTGTTAAAGTGGTTCTCTCAAGATGAAGAGCTTATGAGTGGTTTTTCTTTGTGCCTAACTGGTTTTTAAATTTTTTTCTCTAATATAAATGTATTACTTCTCTAATAAAGAAAGCCAATAAAAGTTATAAAATTCAAGACATGTGTAATTAAATTCTAATAAGAACTTAAGTGTTGTAGGTGTTAAGAGGGGGAAAAAATTTATGAGGGCTCGAGCAGCCAGGAAAGGTTTCACAGAGAAGGCAAATTTGAGTCAAATGTCAAGGCTGGGAAGGATTCAGAGAGCAGAAAAGGTGGCTGGACATTCAACTTGTCTTTGCTCAAAGAAACTTGAAAAAGTTCAGCTGGAGACAGAAATAATCTGACAATTTTCAAACGACGTGAAAAGAGAGTCTTGATGTTAGAATAACATCATCATTTTTGTTAGAATAACAAAAATGTCGTTGAAACGGAATTGTTTTTCTCAACCCAGCCAATGATTCTTTGCGGGGCACAGAAGTGAGTTCACTAACTCTGTAGCAATTTCCTCCTAAAATATATGACTCTACTTACAGTTTCTAACCTCTTTAGAAAAACAACAACAACAACCTGTTTATGTGATAGAATTACACAAGGGCATCCAACCTGAACACTGGTAACAGCTATGTGTTGGTCAGCACAGCTGTCCTGTCCTCACGTGTATACGGCAGGCACAGCGCCTGTGCGAATGGCGGAGATTTGGGCCTCATCTGTCTTCATTTTTCCAAGATGTTTCCCACATAGATCTCCCACAGCACCACACACCGAGAAGCTCAGTTCAATGTGTTTCAGGTGGTAGGTGCGTGTGGAAACCCAGTGACTCATGCCCAGACTTGAATCAGGCCTTCGGTGATCTTGCAGTTGGATGAAAACATCAAGGCGTACTGTTTGTTCCAGTTTCACTTCAGCACCCTCTAGATTTACAGCTTTGCCCAGGTCTGTCATCATCGCAAGCAAGATCCTATTGGTAGGTTTCCGCCATCCTCAACTTTCTGAAGTTGAGAAGAGCAGTGTCAGGGGGGTGGGTTGGTATATAATGTGTCTCGGGATTGGTGCAAGGCCATGATTCAGAGAAAGGACCTGTATTCCCAGACTTGATGACCAATTCATGCTACCCAAAGCGGATGCTGAATCAGAATGCTTAATTACTAATTTATTATAACCACTAGTGGGTTATTGGCAGGATAGTATATTTCATTCTGGAGAGAGCTAAATGAACACCAAAAATTCTTTTCTCTCAAACTTTTCTTTTTCAAATTCAGTGATAGATTAAACGTGTGTCTTCATTTCTGGTCTCACCTCTGTTACTTACTGCCTCGCCTGTGGGCTTGTTTCAATCATAGACAATGGATTTGAAAAATAACTTATCTTGAAATAATTTCAAACTTTTGGAAAAGTTGCCAGAGTAATACACAGAACTCCCATATCACCTTCACCCAGGTACCCCAATTGTTAATATTGTAACACATTTGTGTACTCCCTTTCGTCTCTATCTACATACACGGTTATCATAATTCTTATTCTGAATATATAAAGAAAGTTTTCAACAGGATGCCCACCAACCCCTAATTGCTTCAGAACATATTTTCAAAAGGCAATGACACTGTTCTATGTAACCACAATATATATAACAGCCAAATCAGGAAGTTAGCTTTGACCTGACACTGCCATCTGATCCAGAGACCCTATTCAAATTTCACCAACTGTCCCAGCAACATCTCTTTTTGCTTTCTGGCCCAAGATCTGGTTCAGGATTACAGGTTACATGTAGTTGTCCTATCTCTCCAGTCTCCTTCCATGTGGGGCAGCTCCCTGCTGACATCTCCTCGGCCCTCAGCCCCACCGGTGGCTTCAGGGGAAGGGAGAAAGGGGTAAAGGAAGCATGAAAATACCTCTCTTGACTTTTACTTGATTCAAAGTGTTGGTGCTCAATGTACTGAGGATTCATTAAGGATTTGTGCGATCTTTGTAAATTATATATATATATTTAAAGATTTTATTTATTTATTTGACAGAGAGAGAGACATAGCAAGAGAGGGATCACAAACAGGGGGAGGAGTGGGAGAGGGAGAAGCTTCCCGCTGAGCAGGGAGCCTGATGCGGGCACGACCTGAGCCGAAGGCAGACGCTTAACGACTGAGCCACCAGGTGCCCCTGTAAATTATATTTTTAAAAAAAGAGAAAGAGAAATAACCAGGTAAAAACAAGTGTTTGTACTTAGTTGATAATTAACAGAAGCATCCCAAGTAAATGAAAGTGTCTCACCTCACAAGGACTTTGTATATACTGTTTTCTTTGCCTCTTTTCTTCCCCAGAAAACTCTTACTCATCCTGCTATCAACTAAGTGAAAGTTCCCTCACCACTCCCCAGGTCAGATCCACTCTATATGAACCTTGGACCTTCGTCCTTTGCAGCATTCATCACAATTACAATTATATTCCCCTTTCCTTTTTAAATTTATTTAAAAAGATTATAGTACAACACATATAACATAAAATTTACTATCTTAATCATTTTTAAATGTACAGTAGTTTTAAGTACATTCACATTGTTGTGTGACCAATCTCCAGAACTCTTTTCATCTCGTAAAATGGAAACTCTAGACCCATTAAACAGCAGCTCCCCAGTCTCCCCTGCATTCAGCGCCTGGCAGCCACTCTTCTACTTTCTGCCTCTATGAATTTGACTATTCTAGGTACCAGTTTTTCCACATCCTCACTAACATTTATTTTTGTTTCTGTGTTTTGATAGTAGCCATACTAATGGGTGTGACGTGGTAACTCATTGTGGTTTTGATTTGCATTTCCTTAATGATTAGTGATGTTGAGCGCTTTTTTCATGTACTTGTTGGCATTAGTATATCTTTCGTGGAGAAATGTCTATTCAAGTCCTTTGCCCATTTTTTTTTTTAGATCAGGTTATTTGGGGTTTTTTGTTGTTGAGTTGTAGGAGTTCTTCATATATTCTGGATATTAACCCCTTATCACATGCATGATTCGCAAATATTTTCTCCTATTCTGTAGGTTGCTTTTTCACTCCATTGATTATGTCCCTTGAGGCACAAAAGTTTTAAATTTTGAGGTAGCCCAATTTGTCTGTTTTTTAAAACTTTTGTTGCCTGTGCTGCTGGTGTGATATCCAGGAAATCATTGCCAAGTTCAGTGTCGGTGAGCTTTCCCCTATGTTTTCTTCCAAGAGTTTTATAGTTTTAGCCCTTATATTTAGGTCTTTGATCCATTTTGAATTAATTTTTATATATGGTGTAAGGTAAGGATTCAAGTTCATTCTTTTGCATGTGGATATCCAGTTTTCCCAACACTATTTATTAAAAAGACTGTCCTTTCCCCATTGAATTGTGTTGGCATCCTTGTCAAAAATCATTTAACCGTATGCACAAGGATTCATTTCTGGGCTCTCTATTTTATTCCATTGGTGTATATGTCTGTATTCATGATAGTACAACATTGTTTTGGTTACTGTGGCTTTGTAGTAAGTTTTAAAATCAGGAAGGGTAAGACCTCCAACTTTTTGTTCTTCTTTTTCAAGATTGTTTTGGCTCTTCGAGGTTCCTTGAGATTCCATATGAATTTTAGGATGGATTTTTCTATGTCTGCAAAAAATACCATTGGGATTTTTTGACTTAAACATTTTGACTTAACAACATTAAGTCTTTCAATCCATGAATACAGAATGCCTTTCCACTTATTTGTGTCCTCTTTAATTTCAGCAATATTTTGTAGTTTTCAAGTGTACAAGTCTTTGCCTCCTTGGTTAAGTTTATTCCTAAGTATTTTATTCTTTTGATGATATTCTAAATAGAATTATTTTCTTAATTTATTTTTTGGATTGCTCACTTATTTTTTCTATTTGGGGTGGAATGATTTGTTCAATTTTTATCTCTCTATGGGCTAGAAGATTCAGGAGTATAGAAACAGTGTCTGGTTTTGCCCACAGCTGTACCTCTAAGGCCTTTGTGTAGCAGTAGTCACTAAGTACATGTTAAATAAATACTTGTTAACTTTTTCTAATAGGCTGGTTTGGTAGGCTTACTGTCTATTTTTATATGTGAATAAAGAGTATACTGACTTTTGAGCCCTCCTTGACTGTCTTTTGAGCCCTCCTCCCTTTAAAAAAATTGCCTAATATTTACTTACTGCTTACTATATGCTATATCTTTGTATATGTTACTTTATTTCTCATAGCAATTCAGTGAGGTGGGCAGAATACTTTGTTTAAAGTCTGAGTTCTGGAGTAGACTTCTTTTGAATCTGATTCTGCCACTTGCAAGCTGTATGACTTTGAACAAGTTACCTCATCTGTCTGTGCCTGATTCCTATAATATGGGATCCCTAAGATGCATACTTCTTTGGTTTGTCATACACATTCATTAAAATATCATAGGGCCACCAGGGTGGGATAGTCAGTTAAGCGTCAGACTCTTGGTTTCGGCTCAGGCTGTGATCTCAGGGTCCTGAGATTGAGCCCCACGTAGGGTTCCACACTCAGTGCAGATTCTGCTTGAGACTCTCTCTCCTCTCCCTCTGTCCCTACCCCTCATGCTCACTCTTGCTCTCTAAAATAAATTAATCTTTAAAAAAAAAAAAGGTATTGTATGTCAGTTGCTTAGCACATAGTAAGTGCTTACTACATCCTAGCAATCATTATCTCAACTTTGCAAACATAGGAGCTGAGGTTTAAAGAGGATAAGCTGCCCATGATCACACCTAGGCAGTCTAGAATCACTAATTACTTAAGCTCCGCACTAAAGTGCCTCCTACGTACACCGTTCTCCCCTATATCTGAGACCAGGCAATGAAGAAAGTCATAAACCCCTAAGGGATAAAATGTTTAAGGAATTTGCAAGAAATGGAACCTCCCAGGATGCCAGATCAGAGTGTGCAGGGTTGGCCCTTTCATCCTTCAGAAATGCAGTTGGAACTCCTGGAGAGACTCAGGGTGTCCTGAAGGGAAATCTGACTCCAAAGATCAGAACTCTTCTCTCAGTCGATCAAGCTCTGTCTAGAGACCTACAGTGCAGACCAGCCAGATGGCCAGCATGGCTCAGGTGGACCCATCCTAGAGTGGGGAGGTCTTTAGCGAAAGGGAGGGGGACTTCTGGCATGATTCCATGACCAAAGAGGAAGCTGGAGTCTGGCTCTTCCTCCCTCTGTGCACAGACTTCCCTGGCACCACAGGCACACCATCCTCCTCTTTGCCCTGTTCCCAGGGATTCCAGGGTTTTGGAGAAATAGAAGTGGTCTTGGTCCTTCGGAAAAAACTGGGACCCTAGTCCCAGACCCCCAGGGGAGACAGTGACCATTACAATAGTCACATTCTCAGTGGGCTTACAAATCAGTGGCTAACATTTGTTGAGCACCCACTGTTCTTAGTGCTTTGACTGCAATATTTTATTTTATCCTCGGGTGACGAACTCATTCCAGTATGCCCAGGACCTTCCCAGTTTCAGCACTGAAAATGGAGCATCCTGGGAAAGCCCTTCAGTCCTGGGCAAACCAAGAGCCTTGGTTGCTATGTTTTATCTTCACAACCACCCTGTGAAGTGGGAAACTTGGCACGGAGGAGTGGAGTGCTTTCCTAAAGATGCATCCCCATCGAGTATCAGAGGCAGGATTTGAACTCATGAAGACTGACTCCAGGGCTTGTTCTCCTAACCAATATACAATGCTGCCTGAACCAGTAAAAGCAGCTTCTGCCAGTAAATGCTTGGGTTTAGTCCAGATACCAAATGGATGGCAAATAGTACTGGCAGCTGTGGGGGAAATAGTAAATTGTGCAATATGAAATTTCCCAAAATTAAAAATGGAAACTCATACTCTATTGCTGACAAAATGCCAAAGAATGCTTTCGAGACTCAACCGGCTCTTAGATTTGATGCCTTACTTTGTTCTCATTTTGGTTGTGCCTTTTATTTCGGTGAGAGTAGGGAATAGGGACCAGATCAGCATTGTTGGCAGGTAGCCTTACGGTGGGGAGGTGGAAAATGAGATTGTCATTCTCTTTAAAGGGCTTCCATATCCTCCACTCCTGCTGTCATCTCTATGGAACCTTGCCCACTTAGCTGCCACCTTATCTGCTAGTCTTCTTTTGCTTCTTTGCTTCTCCTGTTCTTCCACTTCTTGTGCATTTCTTCTCTGCAGCATTTTTACCTCTTTTTTCTGCTCCGCTCTCCCACTCCCAGGAGCACCACCTTGGTAATGCAACATGCAGTCCACAGCATGTAGGTGTAAGTGCTCCGTGGTCAACCTAGATCCTTTCACCCCTGAAATTACATTGAGACTCTCTCTCTGGTACAACCAGCACTAGCTGCAGCATCCTGAAGTCCTGTGTTCTAACTTCTGCTCTGTAACTTCCTAAACACCTCATTTAACTTTGATGAACCTGTTTCTTCACTGATAAAACTACGATTGTAACTCTACTTGGGTAGTCACAAAAGATTCAATGAGATGACAAGTATGACAGCAACCAGCGAAGCGTCTTGAGCATTAAGAGTGCTTGATTAGATATACTTTTCTCGGCTCTGGGGCCCATGTGAAACTTGATTCAGACCAAAAGTGAGCAGGATGGCACATTCCAGCTGAAGGAGAGCGTGAACCAGTTATCAGGACAGGCCCAAAGATAGGGAAGGAAGGGACACAGGCCAAAAAAAAAAAAAAAAAAGAGCACCAGTCACACATGCAAACACCAGCAACTTGGTGATTTCCTGGAGGTCGAAGTAGAGATGGAGTTAGTTCTTCCTTGAATCTTTTAATTTTGTTGCTGAATTATATTTTTTTTCACTTGCAAGAAATAGAGACCCATTCAAGGCAGTGCAAGAAAGGGGTGGGAGAAGTTATTTTAAGAAACATATGGACTCAATTTGAAACTAGAATTTCAAAGCTGTCAATAGTCTTAGGGTCAGTCTCTCAAGGGCTCTGCTTTTCTCTGAGTGTACTGCTCCAGTCTCCTCACTACTGACCAGCTTTCTCTGCTAACTCAGGAAATCCTGATGTCCCCTCAGCCCTACAAGCAGGAGTTTCTTGAGTAATTTGTCCCTGGATTCATTGTGTTAATAGTTACCACTTGTCAAGTAGCAAAATCTCAGCTCTGTCCCTTCTCAGGGTATGTGTGGCTTATTTAGTTCCTGTATTAGTTAGGGTTCTCCAGTGAAACTGGACCAATAGGAGATATTGAGAGAGAGAGAGAGAGAGAGATTTATTCTAGGAATTGGCTCACCTGGTTATGGAAGCTGAGAGGTTCTACAATCTATTGTGTGGGAGTTGGAAAACTGGGCAAGCCTGTGGTATAATTCAGTTAGCATATGAAGGTCCAAGAACCAGGAGCTCTGATGGCCAGGGGCAGGAAAGATGGCTGTCCCAGCTCCAGGGAGAGAGAGAGCAACTTCCTCCTTCCTCCACCTTTTTGTTCTATCCAGGCCCTTGAGGGCCTGGATAGTATCCACGCACACTGGGAAGGCCGATCTTCTTTACTCAGTCTACTGATTCAAATTCTAACGTCTTCCAGAAACATCCTCTCAGACACACCCAGAAATGATGTATGTTTTAACCAGCTACCTGGGCATCCCTCGGCCCAATTAAGTTGATACATAAAATTGATCATCACAACTTCTCCGCTCTGCCCTCTGGCTGCCACTTTAGCCCTCCCTGAAACATTGCAGTGGCATGGCCAAGCTGCTCCACAGTGGAGCTGACCAGCCTCGACCCCTATGTCCCCCAAGACATCTACTTACTCATTTGTGTGCTGCTCTCTCCTCGTGAAATGCCTTCTTCTTCTAGCCTCCTCTGGTCTAGGCAATTTGGAGATGGGTGTGTACCATGGCAAACAATGCAGCTATTTCTGTTGTATTATGTGTACCCCTCCAGAGGGGGGAGGGGAGATTGCGAAGGAGAGCCTCACACTGGACCTAAAACCACTCTTTTTTTCCCAGTACCCAAACTCTCATGTCTTTTTCCAGCCCACCCTACTGGATTTCTCCATTGCTTATGAGTTGTTTTTTTTTTTTCCACACGGATTCTGAGATCGCTGCCTGCAATATAGCCTCCGTTATTCTCCATCTGTCCTTCCTCGGCTGGTCAGACATGCTTGAGCATGTGCAACCCCAGCAAAACCGGGGGATGTTGTCAGATGCTTACTGAGGGTCCTCGCACATTCTGTGAACAGGCAGAGGATCTCTGAGGCTCCTCCTACTTCACACACAAGCCTGTCTGAGTCTCGGCTTGGAGCCCAGCCAAGATACCCCTGTAGGCTCATAATTTCTGTTGCCTACTAATTGCAGGAGTAAATGTTGCCCTTGTCAAGGTTCTGACTCTTCCTCAGGACATCTTTATGTGCATCTTTTCAGCTTAAGCTCCTATTGTCTATGTTCTTATGCGCAAGGTCTTTCTTTCAAATTTGTGAGAGAAGAAATCCAATTGGCCTGACTTGGTTGATGGCCTGGCAACAGATTGGCTGCCTTGGATGGGCCAGGGGTCTACCAAGTTGGTGGGAAGGGTGGATGGAGAGAAGGGAAAGATGTCATAAGGAACAAATCCTGGTCACCAAGGCCTTTACCCTCCAGCAACCTATGTGTGTAGATCATTCTCTCTTTATAGGTGCTATTGGTGGGTAAACACAGTGATCAATATCTCAAATACATTCCTATTTTTAAAATGAGCTCTTCTTTGAAATACCAACTTGGAACGGAGCTCCCCCTTTCCCTACATACATTAAAACTTTCAACTCTGGTGTGTTTTCTTCTTCTTTCTTCTCTCTTCTTTCTTCTTCTTCCTCCCCTTCCTCCTCTTCCTCCCCTTCCTCCTCTTCCTCCTCTTCCTCCTCTTCCTCCTTCCTCCTTCCTACTCCTCTTCTTCTTCTTCTTCTCAGGATAGGACAAGTAATGCAGAGGAGAAGAGTTTTAGGGGGACATCCTGTGTTGTTATCTGTGTTTTTGTCACTTAGATGATCCCCATGTAGATTTCAGTGCCATAAAATTTCACACAGATAAATAATGATTCACAGCTTCAGAAGAATACTGCTGTGTCCTTTTATGCTGCCTTTCACAATAAGACTTCAACTGCTCTTAAACACTAACTAAATCTCATTAACATTATCTCCAACTTGTTAATAGCAAAAACAGGCCTGTAGAACAGGGGCATTTTATGATTAAAAACACATTTATTTAAATGGTTGAATTGCCTCCATTTGAATATTGTCCACCACTTCCACAATAATAGCAGAAGTTTTTCACAGATGCTTTTTAATAGGTAACCTCTGCTATAGCTCTACTAACAATATAAAACCTTGAATAACAAGCCTTGATTTGATATGTGCTAATTGCTTATCAGAAATTAGTCAGTTGTAGCCCATCACTGCTGAAATTACTTCCAAAGAGAAAAATGGGCAATTTCGGTAGGTGCATTAATGCCATGGGGCCACTAATGTCATATTTAGTATTCCAAAACAGTAACTGTCATGGTCTGAGTCATTGCTGATCCAAAGGTATCCTATGTTCACCCAAAGAGGAAGGTACAGAGAGAATCTGGCCCCAAATGTATCATCAAATGCAATAAAATTGTTCTGTTATTGGTTTATTCAAAATCATGAGCATATCAAAGCAGTTGCTGTTCTTTAGCTGAATAGACACACTCTGTATTCCGTTGTAAAAGATATCAGATAATCAAAACCTTACTAACTCAAAGTTTTGTGGAGTGGTTGTATGTGTGTGTTTGTGTGTGTGTGTGTGAGATAATGCTCTTGCTTTTGATCTCAGATAAATGAGGCTACATTTTGTAACCAACTCTGTGGTGTAATAGTGCCATATTTTGTATTGAACAAGGCTCAAAATGTTTTATAGTTAATTAGTTCTATTTAGGGTTGAAATAATCCACTGGGGAACACCAAGTGGGTGGCAGTTTGATGATTGAGAGGGTAAAGTCAGCAAAATAAGTGCATGAACTTCCCCAAACTCCAGTTCATTCGGGATGCTTGGGCTGGGCAGAGAGGACCCATGACGGCCGCCTACACAGATGTCCCCCTGCGGGCTGGGAGGTATAGGAAAAACACAGGCCTCTCTCAGCTTGAATAGAGGCACAGGGCTGGGGCAGATGGCATTGGAAGAGGGCAACCACAAGGGCAAAGGACAGGATTAGGTAAAATGAAACATTGACTCACTACAATAAGGACAGTGGGTTGGAATGATTTACATTTCCCTTCTTTGCCACCATTCTTATAGTATCCATTTGGCTTGTGTAACTGGAAAGGGCACTGCTAGCCCCAGACTCTGATGATATGGTCTCGGGCTCTCTCGCAGCTCCATTGGCCTCTTTGTTGTTCTCATCCTCAAGCAAGTGCTCTCTCTGTGAAGGGAAAGGTGGTCACCAACAGCTTCAGGCTCACACAGTCCTTACTGTTAGGCATTTCTTGGCAGAGGTAACAACACTTTCTCTTCTAAGGTCCACATATCAAGCCTTTAAATAGCCCCTCTGGGTCATGTGCCCATACTATGGACCCATCATTTAGGAAAGGGAGATAAAAACTATGATTGGCACATTCTCATCTTGAAAGAAGGAGGGGTACTGGGCAGACAAAGAGAGCCAATGTCCACCCCAGTTTCCTTGGGGTGCTTTTCTTGAGCTGGGATGTGTCTAATTCTGATAGGAGCTCAGTTTTTGTGAAAGGCATTGAAGAGGAGCAGCTGTGACTTTATGTGGACCATCCAGGCATGGCTTCACGTTCAGTCTGCTTACGTGCAACCAAATACCCATTCCCTTGTGTCTGTTCTTTGCCCATGGTCACAATGTCACACCCCCTCTGTGGACTGTCCTAAAATGTGCTGGTGTGTATGAGGCAGAGGATCTTCAGTGCCAGACATAAATGTTTGCAGTTAATTTTTTCATTAACAGGGAAATGTTGATATTTTCTGAGCCTGGGATGAAATGTCTGGATTAATCTCCACTTTGGGGAGATTAATCAAGAAGTAGTGCCGGGTAGGGCGCCTGGGTGGCTCAATTGGTTAAACGACTGCCTTCGGCTCGGGTCATGATCCTGGAGTCCCTGGATTGGGTCCCGCATCGGGCTCCCTGCTCGGCGGAGAGTCTGCTTCTCCCTCTGACCCTCCCCCGTCTCATGTGCTCTCTCTCTCTCTCTCTCTCTCTCTCATTCTCTCTGTCTCAAATAAATAAATAAAATCTTAAAAAAAAAAAAAAAAAAGAAAAAAAGAAGAAGTAGTGCCGGGTAGATTAGCAGCAGAGACAGGTGGTCAGGGGTTGAGATAGGAGACTCTAACAGTAGTTTAGGCAGGAGGGGAGGGGCCTGAATGAAGACGGGAAAAGAGAAGGGTATAGAACCAATGGTAGTTTGGGAGGCAAACTCTCAGTTCTTGGAAATTGACTTGGCACTGGGTAGCAACAAAGAGGGAGGTGAAATTTAAAAATAATGTTATTTCCCGAGTTTTGGAATTGAGAGTGGAGAGGAGGGAGATTTGCATTCAACATACAGCAGGTATTGGAAATGTGGATCTGGGATTCAGGACAGGGGTTAGAGCTGCAGAGAGAGAGAGAGAATCATGAATACAGTTACAGCTGAAATAAGAGGAATAAGGAGATTATATCCAAAAGACTGTGGACAAATGACACTAGGTCATTGGTTCCAGAGACCTGGAGAATTGCAGAGTCGTCCCTGATCCCTCCCTCCCCCTTACTTCCCTGTATTCTCTCTTCCAGTCACATTTGACAGTCGGTCTTCAAAATTTACTTTGGATCTGTGCTTGTCTGAATTTGCACTCTCTCTACCTTGGTTCAGGCTGTGGACTCTCCCGCCTGAGCTCTGCAAGTACAATGGCTCCTAAACATTCTCTTTGCTCCCACTGGTGCCTACTTCCAGTCTATCTTCCCATGGCAGTAAGATGATTTTCTTCAACATGATTGTATCATGTTACCCTGCTAAACCCCTTCATGGCTTCCCTCTGAGGTGAGAGTACAATTCAATGTCATGGCATGGTCTACAGCACTTGGCATAACCTGCCCTTGCCCCTCTCCCCAACTTGCTATCATTCTCCCCTTCATTCACCACCTTTCCATCATGCTCATCTTTTCGTTTCTCAAACATGTCAAGCTCTCTACCGGTTCTGCTCTAAACTCCTTCACCAGCCCTAACCCTCCCTCTAGCCCTCCCTCTTCTCCTTACCTTCCATCTCTCAGCTTGTCTCTTCCCACTCCCTTAATCCTCCCAAGAACACAGAGGGGTTTCTTTATTGCCTGAAGAGTCATATTTCAACAACACAGCCCTCCATGGCCACCCCGCTCTCCCACCTGGTACTAGCTGAGTTGGAACAAGGTGAACATTCAGAAACCTCCTTAGAGGCTAAGGGGTAGGGAACCCTTAGGCCCAACCCATTACATAATGCTGTAAAAATCACATACTTGCCCTTTTAAAATGTGCTCTAGTTTTAAAGACTATGGAGCTAAAAATTGAATTTATTTTAAAAAATAGGGTATAAAAGGATTCTTTACTTGACTGAAGGATCCATCTCAAGGTTTCTTAAAATACTGACTTTTTTCTAATATATTCAAAGCTTCTAATTTTATTTTCCACAATTCAATTCACACAAGTTTTCAAGGGTACTGCAATTACAGAAGATTATTAAAGCATGCTTGTATTATTAGATGGCGAAATTGAGTCCCAAAGACTTGCTGAGAATGACAGAGACTCCTTAATAGAGTCAAGGTTAGCAGCCAGAGAACTATTAGCTTTGAATCTTTGCTCAAATCAAAGACTAATTCCACCTCTCCAATACTTTCCTCTTAAAATACAGATTAAACTCCTGCCACTATTTTCCAGTACCTGCAGTGGACTTGAGCATAAAATTCTTGGTGATTTTTTGTATAGCACTGGGTAGGGGATTCCCAGATTCTGGTTATTTCGTTCCTTAGAGCCCTTCTCAGCCAACGTTACTGGCTGTGTTGAGCTGCCTACACCGAGGCTATTTTTGAATATACACTTGTGTTTTATCCAGTGAGCAATCAGGCAGAGAGGCAGTGCTGGGACAGTTAACTTACATTTTAGTGTAATTTCAAAATGTGAATAACAAGTTCTTTTTTTAAATAAAAAAGGAAATGAAATTAAAAACAAGACTTCAATTTAATCTGGGAGACTTGAAATGGCAAGCTTAACCCCTTGTCAATTTTGTTCCGGTTCACCAAGTCTCAACTATCACAGCAACAGGGCAAATGAAGGAGAGGGTGTCACTCTACCCTTGAACCTCCTTGCATTTGTGGGTAATCTGGACTCCAGTGTGATTTTAAAGGGTTTTTATGTTCAGAGATTTCTGCTTATGTTAACAAAGTTTGTATAGATATAGACCTACTTGATGCTAAGCAGAAAGCATATGATTGCCATAGGGGTAATTTACAGGAAAAAAAAAAACCCACCCCAAATTCTTAGATATTTATTTGAGTATACACAAGTAAAATTAAGATCTGTGACGAAGCCTGTCCACACACAGCATCCTCATGTTTTGATTTGGTTGTAAAAATTAAAACTAGTCCTTGCTCAAAAGCATTTTAACATTAAGACAGGCTGACCAGCTTGATTCTTCTTTTCACCTTGTCTGTCCTCCTGTGTGCGCTAGGACAAGGGTGATAAATCCTACTTAGGCAACCATTGTAAAGGAAATTGAAGGCCATGTAAATCCGGGGTTTATATTGACTGCCAAGAGCTTAAGCGCCAACAGTCAGTACCTACTTTGAAGCCTACGTGTTCCACATCATTCTCAAAAACTGGAAGGGAAAAATGCCAAATCACACGCTTTCAGCACGTAGAAATCATATATCGGTCCTGAAAATGTTTTTAGGGCTATCATGGGAAGATAAAGTGGTTTTTGACCAAAACATTCAGTTGTGCCTTTAAAAATTTTAAATAATTCCAAATGGAAACACAATTTTTCCTCAGAATTTCTCATCTTGCGGTAGGAACAATAATAATTACTGTTATTTGAGGTAAACACCGGACCAGTACTTCATATTTATTATTTGCTTAATCTTCACAACAACCCCACAAAGTAGGCTTCATTATCTCTCGTCTATAGGTGAATAAACTCAGAGGGGTTAAATATGCCCAGCGTCAAGCAGCTAGCAAGTGGCAAGTTCAATATGCAAAAGCTGACTTCCATGATTTCACACTACTTCTCTTGGAAATGGAGTTCCAATCTTGTGGCAGGAGAAATTACATCGCTTTTATTTTAACCTTCATGGCCCAAATCTGTATCTTTATTTATTAATCTTCTTTAAAAGGGGAGACTAAGAAAAATGGTCTGCTCTGACGTTTGACCTGACCCTAAAAACGGCCATCTTACATGGCCATGCCATCTTGTTAACATTCAGTTACACTTTCCTGTGACTTAGTTTTCCTTCTTACCTCCCATGGCCTCATTTGAACTCATAGAAACTGGTTCTATCCTGTACTTTTCCCCCTCACTCAGTTTTCTAGCATGCCATCTGCGAAAGGTATAGCAAACTTACATACCTGTATGCACATTAGATTATTTGTAATGAATGAATTTTTAGGTAAAGTTATATGTTATAAAGGTAAATTATAACATACTTGTAAAGGACACAAATCATAAGTTCACACCTCAATGAATTTTCACAAAGTGAACACACCCATAGAACCAGCACCCATATCAAGAAATATATTATTACTAAACTAATGATATCTTAAATGCTGAAGGGAACATTCCTATTTCACAGTTTATGTACATAATCTTTTTGTAAAGGTAGGAATGCATTTGAAATGCGTTTCATTATACCCCACTTTATGTTTTACGCATTCTGAATTTCATACCTGGTGTTTCCTTAAACCCATGATGCCTTTAAAGAGAACCCATGTCAAACAATATAAGCACCAAGATAGGAACACCTCCCCCACTCCAACCCTCCATCAAAACTCTAGCACCATACAATCCTTGAATTGCCTTCTTCTGATTACTAAATCAAACCCTGTCTTTTTATAATAAACAGCTAGTAAAAACATTTCTGTTTTGAATTTTTAAAATTTCCTTATCTTCAAGAAGCAACTTCTCTATGAGGCCTTTTCTTTTTTGCTTATCAGTGGGTCCTAGTTTCATATTCATGGGAGAAGAAAGTTCCCGGAAAAAGCTGAGATATATATATATCATCTGTTGATATTGTTGTAGGTACTAAGGCTACTGTTGACCAGAAGCCTTATAGATGTCATAAACAGTTGATTAACACATATTTTGTATGTTGTGTGTATTCCGTACTGTATTTTTACACTAAAGTAAGCTAGAGAAAAGAAAATGTTATTAAATCATAAGGAAAATACATTTCCAGTATTGTACTATAAAAAAAAAATCCACATATAAGTGACACACAGCTCAAGCCTGTGTTCTTCAAGGGTTAACTGTGTATATATGTCACATTTTCTTTATCCATTCATTTGCCAATGGGTTCTCAGGTTGTTTCCAAATCTTGGCTAGAGTAAATGATGCTGCAATGGACATGGAGGGGCAGATATCTCTTCCAGATTTTATTTCCTTCAGATACATACCCACAAGTAGATTTTACTGGATTATATGATACTTCTATTTTTAATTTTTTTGAGGAAGGTTCATACTGCTTTTCACTGTGCTTGTACCAGTTTACATTGCCATCACCAGTGCAGGAGGGTTCCCTTTGCTCCACATCCTCACCTATGCTTCTTATTTTTTATTTCTAAGCTAAGAAAACCTCAGCTCTCCAAAGTCTATGAACTGCTCCAATATTGGGTCATCCCCCAACATAAGATTATTGTGGGAAAGGACAATTATAAAATTATTAAATTTTAGGGTTCAAAAGAAGCTTAGACATCATTTTTCATGGGAAGAGCATGCAGGCCAGTGGTGAAGTGACGTGGGCTTTGCCATCCAGTGATGTAATCGTGAAGCCAGAATGAGAAGAGAACAGTCTGACGCCAGCCAGCTTAGAGTTCCATATAATACTTCCATTCTGTATCTCTAATTTAAAATCCAATTATGTTGTGTTTAGAGTTACTTTTTTTTTTTTTGGCATTAGAGTTGTTTCGTGCACAAAGCAAAAATTTAGAAAGTATGGACATGAGGAAAAAAATTTAGTATTTTAATTTATTTCTTTGACATCTTTTTGTGTTTTGTACATGTTATTTTGTACATACTTATCAGTGTTTGTATATAATTCTGTATCCTGCTTAAAATGCGTTTTTAAAATCACACTATGGTAGGCTTGGTTTTACAGTAACATTAAGCTCTCAGTGAAAGTAGTTACATGTTGAAACCAAGTTTATCAATGTTATAAAAGCTGCAGTGGTTGCTAAGAGAAACTGATACTTTGTTCCCATAGGAACTGTTGTTTTAATCCAGAATCTCTAGATTCAAAAGGCTAGAAAACTTAAGTTTGTGATGGGAAATATTTTACCCTTCCTGGAAAAATGTGAAAATTACTATCGTTTTATTGAAAAGCATGGTCATGTGGTTGCAATCTCCTGAATGGGTGAAATGTTCTAGGTGGGTATTTCTCTTTCAGTTTTCCTTGTGTTGATGGTGATGATAGGAGAGTAAGGGAAATGACACTAACTGCAGGTCAGCCACTCCTAGAGTGGAGAAGTTGTTAGAAAAAGCAAACCTGCACCTTGCGTTTGATAATGTCTAAGCTGGTGTTTAGGTTCCCTTATGAGAGAAGGACACAAAGGGGAGGGATTTTTATACGAACCTGCTCTATAGCATTTAGGCACCCGCATGACTTTTCGTCCAGGCATTGACTCTTCACTTTAAGTTAAAGATAATGATTTTGAGTGAGCAGAAAAACAATTCTACCCAATTCTCAGAAACCAAGGATGAGGATGAGATGGAATTGAGAACAACTGTCGTTTGTAAACTCAGTGGCAAACAGTTCCCGGATGGGCGCTCTTCCCGGAACCCCACTTTGAGCAGCACTTGTGTACATTGCCATGGGCAGTGGATTAACCACCTTACCTTCCCTGTCTGATGTCTCCATTCTTCTACTGATGTTTCCAGCGTCTCACAAAAAAACTGCTTAACATCCTTGTGGTTGTCTCGGAGTCTGCTTCTGAGAGTGTACAAACTAAGACATACTAAAAAGCCCAAAGAAAGATTATGACAATGAAATCTGAATGGTATTGCGAGGTGGAATGATCACTGGAGCAGATGCATACAAACACATGTATTTAGTTAGTCCTTGTGATGGATGCTATGTTGTGGGTCCCCACTCTCCCCACCCCCCATTAGAGACTTATTACCCCAGCTTTTGGGAATGCTGCTGGAAGACAGTCCTCACTGGTGGTGCCGCTCCAGGATTAGTGTTGGCTGAAGATAGCTGCTTCCGTCAAGGTCACACCTCCTTCCTGGCTTGGCCCCCATCCAATGACAGATCCAAGTGGGAGTATAAAGTCCCAGCTCTCTCAACTCATTTGGAGAGCTCTGAAGGATCACCCTGTTTTCAGAACTCCCTGCCAGTTCAGGGGAGGCATTCCATTGAGACTGCACCAAGGCTTGACTTCTCCCTCTGCCCAGCCCTGCTCCTTCCCATTCCTCAGGTAAATCCCAGGAATACTCCCTAAGAAACCTCCCACCTGCTGTCTCCCTCTCAAGAGTTCATTTCCCTGGAAACCCAACCTGTGACAGAATTGATGAACCCCTAGGCTCTAGACAGTATTCTGAAGGATACAGTGAAGACCAAATAAGCTTTCTGCCATTCCATTTGATTTGGAAGGAGTTCACATTCTAGAACAAGGGTCAGTAAATGTTTCTGGAAAGGGCCAGATAGTAAATATTTTAGGCTTCACGGGTCATGTGGTCTCAGTCACAGCTACTCACAGCAGCTGTACCATAAAAGCAGCCTTAGGAATATATAAATGAATGGGCGGGGCTGTTTACTGCTAAAACTTCATTTACAAAATAAGAAGTGGGTTGGATTTGGCCCTTGAGCTATAATTTGCTGACCCTGTTCTAGAGAGAAGGGAATAAGGAAACCAATAACTAAACAAGAAAACCTCAGACAATAATAGTACCATAAAAGAAATAAATTAGGGTGATATGATAAAGAAACACTATTATCAATTTGTAACTTTAAATTATTTTTTTGATAAGTAGTATATTCACATGATTTAAAAACCAAAAGTATTGAAAAAGTACTCATTTGCATATCCTGGTTCACTTTGATCCCCAGTAGAATAATTTTATTTATTTACTTTTGTGTTTCTTTTCAATATAAACAATTACAAATACATATCCTTATCCCTCCTTTCACGCAAAGGTTAGCATATAATATATCTTGTTTTGCATATTACTGTTACTCACTTAGTATATCTTCGAGATCTCATACAGATCATCTCCATTTGTTTTTCTATATCTGAGTACTATTCCTAGTGTGCATATGATAGTTTATTTAATCAATTCTCTGTTGTATTGGGGTTCTCCAGAGAAACAAACCCCAAAACCGTGTGTGTGTGTGTGTGTGTGTGTGTGTGTGTGAATTGGCTAATGTGATTATGGAGGCTGACAAAGTCCCAAGATCTGCAGAGTGAGTTGGCAAGCTGCAGACCCAGGAGAGCTGACGGTGTAGTTCCAGTCTGAGGGCTGGCAGGCTTGAGACCCAGAAAGAGCAGATATTTCAGTTCAAAGGCAGGAAAAAGATGACTGTCTCTTATTGCAGGGAGGGGAGAATAGATAAGGGTCAGCCTTTTCGTTTTTTTCAGGTAACTGGATGAGGCCCACCCACAACAGGGAGGGCAATCTGCTTTACTCAGTCTACCAATTTAAGTGTTATCTCATCCCAAAACACCCTCACACAAACACCCAGAATCATGTTTGATCAAATATCTGGGCGCTCTGTGGCCCAGTCAAGCTGACACATAAAATTAACCATCACATGCACTTGGGTTGTTTCCAAATTTTTGCTATTACTGCAATAATACTGCAGTGAATGACCCTGTATATATATATTGTTTCATTAAGTGTGCCGGTGTAGCTGTCTGTAGGGTAAAGTCCCAGAAGTGGGATTACTGGGTCCAAGCATGTCACTTTGATAGGGATGGCCATGTTGCCATCCATGTGACTTATTCTAATTTGCAGTCCCACTAGCATTTGTAAGTGACTGTTTCTGCACATAATATAACAATTATATTATCAGACTTTCAGAAATGTTTGCCAGTTTGAAGTGGTATCATCATTTAGCTTTAATTTGAATTGCTCTGTGTGAATGAGGTTGCACATCTTTTTTTTTTCAAGGTTTTATTTTATATTTTTTAACTTTTTTTTTTTTTTTTTCATTAGAGAGAGAGAGGGAGGGAGAGAGAGAATCTTAAGCAGGCTCCTTGCCCAGCATGGATCCCGACACAGGGCTCGATCCTACAACCCTGAGATCAGGGCCTGAGCCAAAATCAAGAGTCAGTTACTTAACTGACTGAGCCACCCAGGTACCCCTCAAAATTTTATTTTTTAAGTAATCTCTACACCCAATGTGGGGCTTGAACTCACAGCGCTGAGATCAAGAGTCATACACTCCACCAACAGAGGCAGCCAGGCACCTCTGCACATCTTTTTGTATGTTGTAAAAACCATTTGTATTGCTTTCTCCGTGAATTTTATGTTCACATCATTTGTTCAGTTTCTAGTGGGTTTCTGGACTTTTCTCAATTTGTTAAGACTCACTAAACATTAAAGGGCTTGACCCAGTATGATTTAGGTTGCAAACATTTTCTTAGTTTGTCACTTGTATCTTATGCTACTGTTGATTTTGTATCAATTTGTATCAATCTTATCTTTTCTTTTACGGCTTCTGGATATTGAGCACTGACTAGAAGGATCTTTGAGGGGTACTTCAGATGGGGTGCTCAGGGCTGGTAAGTCCATCCCAATTGTTTGCTTGTATGCTGGGGAAAATCTGTTTCTGCAGGTAGTGCTGTGGAAAACCAGAATGTAGATAACTCAACCTAAATGAGAAAGAAAACTAAAAATAGCTTTTGATTCACTGTAAACATTAAAAGTAAAGTAAAACAAATAATATCAGAGAATCACACATAGTAAAAGTAATTATATTGAGTCCAGACTTAAGAAATATAATCTTTTGGCGGGAAAATTAGGGTTCATAATAATTTCTCCCTCTGAGCTAGGAATGCATAGATTTGATGTGTTTTGATAAATACAGCTTGCCTAATTTAAAATTGATTTTAAAATCTTGCTGTTTCATCTTCGTAAATTGAAAAGCAGGTTTGCTTATACTGTTAGCCTTTTATGGTACTTGAATAGTGGTCTGACTACTTTTGGAAATGAATAATGGATTAAAAGTACACTTTGCAGCTTACATTAGTTACTTTTGTAATGCAAAATAGAAGCATGATAATGTACTATTCAGCATGCTTTAATATGATTTATACATACACTACACAGCATAAGTAATTCATTATGCCCTTCACAGTGCATTTCCTGGGCACAGAAGCTCATGTTTACCAGTATTTCATCTCATAATCAGGTGGTCTAATGGAGGGAATCTGGGCCTATGAGTGAGGATTCCTCACTCCACTTGCCCCCTGACTCATTCAAGGACCACAGGCAATACTCTTCTGGGTCTGGGCATGTGTGCTTATAAAAGTGAATGGATAACACCTTATGGATCCAGCTCAGAAGGGACTGTGGACTAATAACTTTAGGACTGTAAACAGCTTTGAATTCTGGAATTAAATAGGCTTCACAGTATAATTATTATTATTCCAGGAATTATCCTTCTTTGGAAATAACACTCTACAATGGTCATTTAATAAGGCAACAGTTCATTTCTCTGCATTTGGGAAGAAATCATCTATTGCTCCATAAATAGCACCTTGTCACACACTGTATTTTTCTATTTGCAAAGTGTGGATTTACTGAATAGCATAGGTTACGGCCCTCAAGATCAGCTGCCTTTAAAGCCAATTGCATTCCATTTTTAGAATGAACATGTACAGATTTTGATTGAAGCTTGTGAGTTGGAAGCGGGGGAGTGGCTCTTAGAGGCAGACTTTCCCCTAACATTTGTGGGGCCTGGGGCAAGAGTACAAATGGAGGCCCACATACCATATGTTTAAATATTTAAATGGTATAGATCAAGCTAACAGACTGTTAAATAAAATATGTTCTATCCTCTTTCCTCCACAAATATATCTTCATAATGACCTGGAAGGCCAGGTTTGAATTTTAGATTTCTCTGAAGATCCCAGAAAACTTATAAATCACACTTCTCATTTTTGCCCCTATTGCCTGGTGTTAGTATGATAGCAACCGGTAACACTCTCCAGACCAGGTTTTGAACACACACATCCTGAAGGTATGTTTCAAACTCTGTACCTATTTATGATACGCAAATCATGTTTCTTTTTTGATAATGCTGATGACTGTCTCTATGAAAATGGGAATCCATTAGAATAACTGAAACCTCTGAAATAGTGAGATTTGTGCCTTTGAAAAATGCTTTGACACAATTTGATTCCTTCGCCAATCTGGATTTTGACCTGATCTATTTAAATTCTGCTGGGAACATGAGTTCACATCTAACTTCCACTGTAAATTGTAGGATGAGTAAAATGTGCATGTTTGGCATACAAACTTATTTTTTTGCCTAACACATAAACTGTTATTTTAGATTCAAAGGAATCTTACTGGTCAAATAGATCTAATAATGGGGATGATATAATAGAAAAATTTATATCCTTAGAGAATGCACCTTAAGCAGTTTTATTTTAAGCTGATATTTTTATTTTTGCTTGGGTATACGATTCTTGTTTATCAAGACTCCACTTTCTTTGTTAAAATGTAAAATGCATGTTGGGCAAATGCTCCAGGGGAAATTTGCATAAAAAGTGATGACAAAGAGCAATTAGTACTTCATTATTATGCAGTGAAATGCTACTTTGCTCAAAAGTGACTGTAGTTTCTCCCCCTTAACCCCCTTATAAATCTGGTACAGCATTGTTCTAAAAATAGTACTTAAGAAACCTCTGTTTGTAAATCAGTGTCTTTGACTTTCCACTAGAAATCCAGGGGGAAAAAATGCAAGCACTAAATAAAGTTATTACCCCAGATCTTTATAATGAAAAACAAGCACCAGAATTCTGTTAGGTAAGACAGGTCAGAAGATTTTAGTGTCTCATCAAATTAGTTCCATATCTTATTTTACCCCTTGGGATCAGCCTTCAAAGCAGGCTCAGATCATACATTGATAGCAACATCCCCCTCCCCCCCCACACACTGTCTCCCATGCACACTCAGAAACAGGGTCATGCCACACACGGCTACCCTGCAGAGAGCAAATAGTCCCAAGGTATCTCTAGTTAGGAAGGCTTGATTTTTGAGTACAGATTTCATTACCATGAAATTCCTTTAGGGTACAAAAAAAATTGCATCAAAGAAGCAGTGTGGGAAGGCAGACTTTGTAAATGTCCGCCCCATCACCTGTGTTACCAGGCTCTGCCTGTCTTTAATTTGCCAGGAAATGCTCATTTTTTTTCTCTTGTTGAGCCAACATATTATCTAAAACTCTGCAAGCCATAATGTGCCAATGCTCTTTGTGTGTGTGTGTGTGTGTGTGTGTGTGTGTGTGTGTGTGTGTGTGTGAGAAAGAGGGAGTAAGAGAGAACCTAGTAATTGGATACTGGCAAAATGAGGAGACACGGGAAACTATGAAGCCTTTAACCTTTGGAAAATGACCTCATGAGGCTGGAGATGGACATGGATTATAATATTTCTCTTTGGAAGTCCCAAAGCAGTCTTGGGGAGGGGGCGCAGTTAGGAGTAGAGGTGGGAGGTTGGTAGACACTGCCTTATTTTAGGTTCTTCCTATGTTTGACCCTCTGTGGCCCAGACCAGATCAATGCAGTTCCCACAATCACAACCCTGGCTGGCCTGGCTCCAGGATGGCTGACCTAACCTACTTTGCTTGCATCCTGAGGGGTCTGTTAATCCTAGGAGGCTGGGATCAGCCTCACCACCTGCAGTTTAGGCTCAGAGGCTCAGGGCTGTGTGTGGCAGGTCTCTGAGAAAGAAGGGGTCGGGTAGACACTTGGGCACATTGCTTTATAAGCAAAAGTAACTTGGACAGCTGAATGTCCTTCACCCAGATTTTACTTGCTCTCTCCTTTGTTCCTGTTCTCAGGCCACCAGTGAAAAGACTGTCAGGTCACATAGCTCATACCATTTCAAGGATTCATTGTCTAACTGGAGGTAATGTATGATCATTTTATACACTGCCACAGATTCATTATTCATACAATTCTCTATTAATTTTTAATGCGTCCAAGTTCCTAGTTATTTAACATATAATGCAATTGGCCAGACATCTTCATAAAGCTAAGAAAAGTGGCTCTGAGGTACTCTTCTAAAGCATCTCAATCTATTAACCACCTGATGAGACAGTACTACTCTTAGCCATGGGCAAGAGCCCTGTCTTGGATGCCCACACCTCACAAGTCCTCATGATTTGGATGCCGTTCCTTGAAGTCCTCAGCTGCTACTCTCTATCCAGCATGTAAGTTTGACCAGATATTTAGAGGAGTTCTGGAACTCATACTTATGTATTGTTTTAGAGCCAAAGTGGGGCCTAATTCAAGAGAGCAGCTTGGTCAGCATACATTCCCACTGACACTGGCGGGCAAGTTATTTCTTTTGTAATATTGCATGACACTGGACCTGTAGAGTGGTGCTGACATGCGGATTTGGGGTAACGCTCATTCACAGGGGTTGAGGAAGATAAGAACGTTTACATTGGGCAATAAATAAATACCCAGTATTCCAAATCTTCATCAGTAAATCACTATACCTTACATGGGTTTATTTTCCAATAAAATTGCTGATACACAGATGCACCTGCAAAATACAGTTGCCTGGGGCTCATATTCCCTGGGGATAGCCATACCCTGGGGAACCACTGTAGGTTCTTGAACAGGGGCTGATGTAGACTGGGTATTTAGAAAGGGAGACACTGGCCCTGGAGAAGAGCAGGGCGAGAGCTATGGCATTTACAAGGCTGAGAGGAGCCAGTGTAGAGAAGTGAAAATACCCTAGACTGAGTACTTCATTTCCCTTAGGAATGTCCTAGCTCTAAATGTTTGGGATTCTATTGTAGGGCTGAAGCAATAAAGGCCTCAGTGTGATGCTGCTGGAGCCTACAGTGGAAGGAAGTGAAGAAATATTTTAACGTAACACCAGCGCTGGTAAAAATGATAGCTCATGTGGAACCAAGTGTCATTCTGACACTTGACACACATGGCCTTGTTCAGTCCTCATGTCAATCTTTATTATTCGCATTTCCAGATGAGGAAACAATTAGAGAAAGTTGAATAACTGGCCAAGGTTAGATGCTGTTATTATTGGCAAATTGGGTAGAGGAGCTGAAGACATGGGAGGAATCGCAGGTGTCCCCAGGTGTTCAAGGCTGCAGGGCAGGGAACACAATTTGGATGGTTTTGTGGTGAGTTTGCTTGCTTTGTTTTGTTTTCTCATTGGTTATGGCTGTGAGGGCATTGAGATGATGAGTGTCTAAGTAGCTATGATCGCAGGTCGCTTGAGTAGCCCTGTCGTGGAGAGATCTGGAAATACCCCCCAGAGATCAGATGAGAGGTTGGGCTGGAGGTTGTGGATTTGGGATCATCAGAGATAAGAGGTGCAGTTTTGTGAGTGGGAGAGGCGACTAACCTCCGGGTTAGAGTGGGCAGAATTTCTTAAGAGAAATTCTTGGGAGGGAGAGCTCAGTGGGCAAGACTCCAGCATCAACTCAGCAACTAAAATCCCCAGCCACTTTTGAAGAGCTGTTCTATTATATAGTTTGGTCAGCAGCTCAGCTTCATATTTTCACCCACCAGAATGTTCAGATCAATACTCCCAGTCCTCATGATTTACTGAACCTGAATTTCTCTAACTGCTCCATTAACTCTTTGGAAAGGTTTCTCCCTCTGTTAGCACTGGATCATGATTTTCCATAAAATTTGCCCTTGAGCAAGCATTCTCTCATCATTCTCACTAGGGAAATTGTCTCCCCCACCCCAGCCCCCACCACTCTCCATCCTTCTTCACTTTCTTTAGAGCTTTGTTTCATGAACCTGCATTTTGCCTGCTAATTAGTGTTTTTGAATATATACTTGCTATTGAGCTTGGAATCTATGGGTTTTTTTCTCATGCCAGTTTGTGAGTTCCAAATTCTTTGTGTCAGTTCGTATTTTCCTAACTTAGTTATTAATTTAGGATCTTCTTGTTTCTATGTGCAGTAGAGACATTCTGGTGCTAAAGGACTTGGCGCCATGGCCCCAGTCTCTGCATGCCCAGTCCTGTGTCCATGTTCATGGTGTTGCTTCCCTGCATGCTGGGTACACAGGGGTCCAGTGGCCAGACAGCCATCATAAAAGGTGAATTCACACACAATATGCCCCTTTGTTCCAGGGAAAATTTCATTCCTCTGATCCTCAGCTTCAGCATCATGAAAAAGCATTTGTCAAGTCCCTAATTGCCAGAGTGCTGCACTAAGCACTCCATAAAGAGTCTCACTGCCATGGTCGGGCCAAGTGTGACAGAGCCAGGCCTGGGTGTGGAAGGAAATTGCTAGGGCTCTGGCCCTCAGACACAGAGTCTTGCAATTTGGCAGGAAAAATGATGTCTGTCCAGGGATACCCAGCAATGCAGAGATACCTGAGTGGGGGTAGGGCACAGAAGCCTCAGTTCATGTGGTATACAGTACATTTATAGACAGATACCCCAGAAAAGAGGAAGGGGGAGCAAGCTGTTTTTTCCTCAGGAAGCCTGAAGGGTAAGCTCCTAAGAGGAAGCTACAACATCAGCAAGTGGCACCCTCCTCCACAGTTTGCCAGGGAGGTGAGAAACGTCAAAACTCTCTACAAGTCATAGCATTTGGCTAAGTGTCAGCGTCGAGTTCTTGCCTATTAAAGCCAGTAATCCAGCTCAGAATGACACAAACACATAAATAAGAGCATAACACATGATCGCATAAAAGGCATAAACAAATAAAGAAGTAGACACACCTGAAGGGCAAGGGATGGTTTCTGTGTAGAGGGGGAGGGGTGCAGAAGCCACTCAACTGATGGGGTGTGGGGTAGATTAAATGGGTTAATCCATAAAGTGCATAGAGCAGTCCTGGCCCTTAGTGAGTGCTATATATGAGCCAGTTGAATGAATGAATGAACGAATCAAGTTCAAGTTAGGAAAGCTGGAGAAATATCAAGGTAAGTGGATTTCTCCATCTTCCCACACCAGATTGGCTGGCATAGCCCTGGATCCACAGTTTAGGATTAGAGAAGTTTCAGCTGCACAGAATGTCCTTGAAAGGCTCACCCAGACCACTTTGAAGAGGGACATGATTCATCTCCAGGTATGTGCCCCTGTGTGATGTGGCACACTGTAACACAAATAATTCTCTTAGGACAGTTCCTAAGGGTGAAGAAAGGGAGAGGGCTTTCCTGTTTTGTTTGCTTTGCTCCAGATCCTGGCAACTTAACTTTAAAGGTAGTAACCAGTGGTCCTGGTATGTATAAATAACGATACTGTAGGAAGATGTTTAAAGTAAAAGTTTTATGAAGACCAAAGAATTTGTTAAAAAAGCTTGACCTTGCTCTCTGTCCTAAGATTGAACAAAGGTGTGGATTTCGATGTCAGGCTTTAGTCTCTCGTCACACAGAAATTGCTGGAAGCCTTGCTGGTCCTGTCCAATATTCAGATGTGTCCATGTTGTTCTTCTCCTTGGCTTGTCTGCCTGTCTTTGCGGACATTTGCTTCTTGACTCCCTTCATTGCTACCAGAGAGTCCTTGGTCTTTGCTAACGGTGAGCACTGGAGCAGGATGTTTGGCTCTCTGCTTTTCTAACCTGGGTCCTCTCATTGTGTGGTTTCTCTGGCGTCTGGGTTCTTTCTCATACTGTGGCCACAGGAGGGCAGTTTTAATGCCCCTCAGGAGCTACTTGGATCAGATTTCTGGATTGGGCAGGCTTGAAAATACTTTCTGTATTGTGTTAGGAAACATTCCCCAGGCAATAAGAGTGTAGGGAATCACCGTTGACTACTCAGTGGCCAATGGCAGATGATTTACAGGACCCAAAACTCTCCTCTGATGTGTAGAGCTCCACTGGGGTTCACAGGGATCCCTGGTGTCCAGCTTCAGTCACCTAGAGAAACTGGAGAAGGTCATCCTCACCTGGGATCACAGAAGTTGGGGGATCCTATTCAGCCACGTGGCCGAGAGTCTACAAACATCTGTCAAGTTCATTGACCAGTTTATCTCTGCCCTCAGACAAACATGAGTTTTGGGAAAGTAAAGGTGTGTGGGGTGTGTATGGGGTTTATCTACTACTGCACAGATTTTCTAATTCCTTCCTCTGTGCCTTGTTGGATACCACTGCCCCTTCTCTGCTATCACCAGTCCACGTAGGTAATTTTTCTGGCTTCACATTCACCTCTTTAAAGTTTTCCCTGGTTAATTCAAATATGCTCTCATGACTTTTGTATTTTTTTATTTTAAAATTTGGTTAATATCTTTTTTGGTATTTTAAAATTTCCTATGTATTGTGTAGCATCCCACAGTAAGCATACAATCAATGCATGTGACTTAATTAGTAATATACCCAGTAAACTTTATTGATGACACTAGTGAACCATCAAACTAAACAAATAATTTTGTGAAGCAAACCATATTATCCAAGGAATGACAGGGAAAGGGAAAAAGACTAGCTCTGTCAGTTCTCTTTAGTGGTAGATGTGCAGAAAGTGGTATATTTATATAGCACTTGCCTAAAAATAGATATTGGTAGGGAGATCACAATGATTTTGTAGAAAAATACTATCGCATCTGCTAACTCCTTTCTTTGGAAACTCCTCTCGCTTTCTAATGTGCAATATATATCCTTCTTAAACTTTCAGTTACTTGAAAGGAAGCTTCATGCTCAGGGTATAAGGGCATCTGCTAACAATGATTGCTTGAAAATAAATATGAGATAAGATAATGTACTGGAAAGGCCACTGTTCACCTCCATGAAGGGCCAGTGTTTGTGGACCTTTGGGAGGAATAGTGTTCCGAGGGCAGGACCCACGTCCTAATGGTACCTGGAGTACCAGCACCCAGTTCAGTGCTTTGTTCAGAGACGTGCATGGAATGGATATTTTAACTACCTTGGGTATCATGTTTTTGGTGCCTATGGGTGTGACATATAGAGCATGATCTCATTTATAACAGAAGAGAATGATTAAGCCAGAATGAATTTTGTGCTGTTATTTTTTAAAAATGCCATAATTTAGCTGTATAAGCGGTAACAATTTTAAATGTGTATTGTTGGGTTTTTTGTAAAAAATAGTATAACAATAATAGTACTAGCATATGTGTGTGTGTGTATATATATATATCACTTATGTGTTAGGCACTGCTTTTAATTGAAATAATTCTAACAGTAACCCTATGAGTAGATAGTCTCATTTTATAAATGGGGAAGCTGAGGCACGGAGAAGTTGTGATTTTTCCAGAACTAAGTGACAGAGGTATGATCTGAAGCCAGGCAATCTAGCTGAAGAATCCATGGCTATTAGCCAGTAATTTATATAGCCTCTCATGCTGGTGAGAATCTATCCATACCAAGTACCGATAGAGACTGGGTTTCATACCCAGGCATAAAATAAATACTTAATTGTCTATCAATTAGGTACAATATGACAGTGATAAGCTGGAAAGGATCAGGGACACCCAAAGTACTTGTTAAAGTCATTTAAAAAATCTGAAGAACATCAAAAAGGGAAAGGAACAATGGTTGTTTATAATCTGCCAAATTATTAATGTAGGACAATGTACATTTTTTTTCCTAGTTGAAGAAAAAAATCCTAGCAAATGGACAAAGAAGAATTGAGCATCCAGGAGAAACTTAAATGGTGATTCTCCTGAGATAATAATCTGGACACATTGTCCATTATGGGTAGACTGAAATCATAGAATATGATCTTTAAATTAACCAGGAAGTGAATACATCTTCTTGAACTGATAAATTTCTGAGCTAAGGTAATCAGCAAGACAGGACAGAGACCATAGAGCTGCCGCTTGTGCATTTCATCAGGTGAGAGAGAATGCCCTTCCTTTGAACTTGTAAGGAAAACACAGCTTTGATAAAAAAAAAAAAAAAAGATATTTTGCAATGTATTTCTGTTAAGTTTTATAAAAATGTTCTAAGGCATAAATATCTAGAAATGTTTGAGGAAAACCTGGAAGGATTTCATCCTGCAAAACTGTGTAGGTTTTATCACATCCTATCACTTAAATGGGGGAAATTGCACATATTCTAGATGGTATTTTTGATCTTTTAATTCTCCAAGTTGTTTCTGATAATACCTTTTATTTTCATTTTAATAGCCATAAGCCTTTTTGAAATAATAGTGCCATCAGTTCTCAGGTATATGCATTAAGGGTGATGGCAAGCTTGAGAAAAAAAATAATAATCCTTTCCTCTGGGCTCAGGCAGAGACCTCACTTTGGGAATTAAATGACTGTGACAGGGGATTCAGGTCTGTGGTTTCAGGAGTCAGTGGTATAGTGTGTTGTTGGGCTTGGGTCGCGGTGCTGGGTAGTGTCTGGCGCTTTCCTGCAGCTGACCACAGTTTCTCCTGTTGGTCCTGTTAGTGAGATACCAGTTTATTTTGGCTATGTTCCTGCCCCCACAGCGAGCTATTGGAATGACAGGAACACTGATGTGAAAAGCACCTTTTCTTCATGGAATGACTTATTAGTCATTTATTTCACTGACACATAAAAAAACCCCAAACCATAATGGTAGCCCTGACCTGGTCAGATGGACGCTTTCCTTGCAGCCCCTCCTTCAGGACTGGGGCGCTCATTTCCCCAGCTGCTGGGGGTGATGGTTGACTGCCTGCAGCCCAGTAACCCCTCCCAGAAATTGCCTTGGCAGCCTGAGTCTAATGACTGACAGGTGGGGATACAAAGGTCCTGCCTCTTGGCTTCGCTTGGGACAACTCTGCCGGGTCATCCCAGCTTAAGAATGCCCATGTGGGGTCAGCTGAGGCTTTTGTTGTGACTGAGTGCCATCCAGCTTCTCTTCCTGCTCCGTCCAGCTTGCTTCGCTCTCCCACAGATGGGGTTCCTAAAGTGCTCCCCAATAAACTTCCTGCACCCCAGTCTGTTTCTGGGAGACTTGATCTGTAACCCCCAACAACATATTCTGGATGCTGAAGGATGAAGGATGAAGGTACACTTTGGAGAAAGATTCATACAAACTTTCATAAGTTCTTTGGATAAGGGTGATATTTTTCTAATTTGCTTAAACTCTTTCCCTGATGCCTGCCTGCCCATTTTTTTCCAACCTTGATTGATCCCTAATTCACACATAGGGGTTTCCAATGGGAGATATAATTTGTGCTTAATGTAAAAAAATTCACATATTAAAGAAATATGTATACATGTGTGAGTTGCCGCTACAGCACGCCCACCAGATAGCCATCATTTAGAAGACCCAGAGTAACCCTCTGCACCCCCACCCAGCTCTGAGTGCTGGGTAGTTGTCCTTTCTACATGACACTGATACCTTGATTCGTATATCTGAAGATGAACGGGCATTGGCAATTAGAATAATAATACTATTTGGGATTTATTTACAAAGCCCTTTCCATCCATTATATTGATTTATTTCTTGGCATCCTTGAGACTGTTTGGCCAGGTGAGCCCCATTTTATAGATGGAGAGTAACTTGCTGAAGACACAGGGGTTTGGGGAAATTTCTTTCTGACAGGCTCCAATTTCGAGGATCAATCAATGGGCTCAAGCCCATCATTCAAAGAAAACACCAAAAGAGACGTGGTGTTTTGTGAAATGGCACATTCTGAAGTCTCTGTCACTGAGAGAAGGATGTAAGCTCAGGATCAAAGCATCATCTTCAAAGAAGGGCGAAGTACTTGTTAAATAACTCCTGGCAACTGCTTAAGCACTAAGCATTGTAATTGCAGAGAGCAGGAGCACAACCAAAAATAGAAAAGTAGATAAGGACAGGACCAAAGACATCATTGTCACTCAAACTGGAATGTCACTTTTTGACAGCATTTGAGCAATTGATTCTTGGTTTTCCATGCTCGGAATGCAGTAGTCACGCTTTGCTGTGACAGCCCGAGGAGAAGGGAAAGGCCGGGACCTTGTCGGAGCCTGGGATTAATATAAAGAATGGAGGGTGAGGATTATTATCAGCCTGTGCTGCCTCTTCTCTAGTCGAAGTTGCTTTGAAGGCAAAAAACAGAAAGCCACTCAGGCTAGCCCCAATTTACAGAAATGTTAAAGGAGGATCTCATGGGTGAGACACACAACCAGGCGCTGCTTAGCAAAAGACTGGACCTGAGAACTAGAAGGCCATTAAGAGCTAAGCCCCTCTCTCTGTTTCCTAGAGCTGCACCATCTCTGTCTCCGAAAATCTCCTCTGTTGACCTCTCATCTAAGCCAGCATCCTCTGCATCCTCATCTGGTTTACTTCATCCAGCTCAGCTGCCAGTCCAACTCTACATGATGATCTCCAAGCTCCCGTAACCACCACTAACTGACAACAGTCTCTGTGTCTCTTAGGGCAAGTTCTCATATGGGAGAGACTTAGCAGGCCATATCTTGCTTTTCTCACAGTGGAGCAGCCGTTTTGGATCGGAGGAGGGCCATGGGGTACAGAGAGATGCAGAATGGATGGGGAAGACAATGGGACCTATTTATTACCTCCTCACTTATCTGTGTTTCCATCATGTTCTTCATCATGCTCCATGATCTAGTCTAGAATACACAAGCTTGTTGGGTAATCACAGCCGTGGAATCACTGTGTAGAGTGAGGTGTCTGTTCTAAATGGGTTTATTATCTGGTTGATATGATAAGGCACAAGCCCAAGAAGAGGAAACAAGTCATACCAGGCAGTGCCTGATGAGTATCAGATGACTGGCATAGACATTAGGGGTTTTAAAGATTTAGAGGAGGGAGAAATCATTGTGCGTTGGGAAGTTCAAAGAGGATTTTTCAAGAGAGGTGGGGACAGAAGTGAGTCTTGAGGGATGCGAAGGATTTGGAGAGAAAGGGAAGAGGAGAGGATTCTAGATTGGGGCAGAGGAGGGCAGGGTGGGACACATAAGGCATGTCCAGAGCACAATAAATAGGCCAACATATTCTGAGCATAAAGTGTGTGTTGGAAAGTACTAGAAGGTAAGTTAGGAAAAATGGGGAGGAATAAAATCTGTAGGACCTTGAATATCCAACGAAATAGTTGGGATTTATTCTGAATATTTTATTAGTAATGTTCGAGCAGGGCATGGCAGGGTCAGGGGCTCTAGGGTGACCCACTGCGGTGGAGGAGGCCAGAGGCCAGACATGATTGAGAGGCTCTCACAGCGTGGCCAGTAGGATGGGGCAGGGGGCTTGAGGATGAGAGAACGGACTCAAAAATCTTAGAAAGAAAATGGGACCTCTGTCATTTAAGGTCTCAGGTGCCTGTTGATTGTGCACTTACAGGAAGAGACACAAGTTCAGGGAAGCGACTGACTGAAGTTACTGCCTTTAGCTACCTGTACCCTACATATCTCTGGCCTCAGCCAGTAAAGGCAAATGCTACCACATTAGAATTAGTACCCAGGTATGAAGAGCTTGAGCCTTCATGTAGGAAGTCCAGTCTTTATAGAGCTCCTCTCTTGACCAGTCAGGGAGCTAGCCTGAAAACTCTAGTTAACTTAGGCAGAAAAGGAGTTTATTGGAAACATATCTTGTTTCTCATAAATGAATGTGAGGCCTAGGAAAACCAGCTGGAAAAATAATTCTGCCAAGGTCGCATCATGGGTTGGGATGTTACCACTGGGGCCTTACCACACTTCCATATCCACCTTTGACTCCACCGCCACCATCTTAAATAAATTCCTTCTAGAGGCAAGTCCCTGGAAGGCATTTGATTGTCTGAGCCTAGTTCATGTTCCCAATCCCTGGATTACAATGAATTATAAGAGGGAAACCAGTTCCGCTTTAACTTCGCTAGGATACGGGGCTGTGTCTCCCGGTAGGACCCACATACTAGGTGATATTCTGAATGAGGAAGGGGGTTCAGACACTGGGCTGCCAAATCATGCTTCTTCCTCATATTTCCAAGTGTCCCAAGATGGGGGTGTACCCATTGTTTCTCTGGGTTATCTCTTTCCTCTCATAGCTGGTTGAGAAGGAGTGTGCAGCTTTGGCTTGTGTAGTGACCCTGTGAGCTCACCCTTTATATTCAATGTATTACTGAGTTCTGCCTTCAGAATTTATTCCCACCAAGGTTCCCTTCTTTCATTCTGCATTAGCATTTTATCCCATCTGTATTAGTCTGCTCTGGCTGCCATCACAAAATGTTCCAGAGTGGGTGGTTTAAGCAACAGAAATTAATTTTCTCACAGTTCTGGATGCTAGAGAGTCCAAAATCAAGTTGTTAGTAAGATAGGCTTCATTGTGAGACCTCTTCCTGGGGCTTGGAGGTGGCTGTCATCTCTCTCAGTACTCATGACCTCTTCTTTTTACGTGCATGGAGAGACAGAGAGAGAAAGTCTCTTCTTATGCCACTAATCCTATCGAATCAGGGCCCCACCCTTAAAACCTTACTTAACCTTCATTACTTCCTTAGAGAGGCCCCATCTCCAAATACAGCCACACTGGAGGTTAGGACTTCAACATAGGAATTTTGGGGAGACACGGACACTTTCTCCACTGTCTCTATTTCCATACCCCTAATCTAGAGGTTCTCCAATTTCAGTTCTTTAGAAGCACCTGGAAGAGTTGTTAATCCATATACTGTGGGGTCCCAGCCCCAGAGTTTCTGATTCAGTGGCGCTGGGCTAGGGCCTGAGAATTTGCATTTCTAACAAATTGCCAGGTGATACTGCTGCTGCTGGTCCAGGGACCCCACTCCAAGAACCACTTCCCTGGTCTAAGCTGCAGTCATCACTTATCTGCGTTATCATTGTGACCTCCTAACTAATCTACTTCCACTTTCACCTCTATTCTCCCACGAGCCAGAGTGAACTTGTAAAAACATAAATAAAATCATGTCACTCTCCCGTTTAAGACTTTTCAGTGGCTTCCGACCACCCTCATGGTCTACGGGCCCTGCAATATCTAGCTCCTGCCAGCTTGGCAAACCATGTTATGTCATGGTCAACACCTCCAGCCACTCCACCTTTAGTTCTCTATCATGAACACGTGCCCCCAGGCCTTGCACTTCAGTTCCTCTGGGATGCTCCCTCCAACTCCCCAAGAGGAGGCTGGCTGGCCCTGTCTCCTCCTTGATGATTAAGCTCAGATGTTACCCCCTTCCTAGGACATCCTTGAACACCCTCTCTGAAGCGACCTTCCTCAGTTTCTACTTACTTCCTCACTCTCATTCTTTCCCTTCGTTGCAGCTATCACAATCGTTAACTGTCTTGTTCATGTGTTATTCTATCTATTGTGGTCTCTCCTCCATTAAGACTGTAAGCACCTGGGCTGCAGGACTCTTCACAGCTCTAGCCCCAGGATTTTGCATAGTGTCTGGCACAGTAGGAAGCACTCGATAAGTATTTGTGGAATGAATGTATCTGTATATACCTGAAATGGACAAGGTTCAAGCGTTTTTCTCAAAAGTTCCATGTAGATCTGTGGATGCGAATAGATGCTTTGGAGAGGAAGATCACCTGTCTCCAGCTGTCAGATTGATCTCTGCTTCAGCACAGCTAGGATTTCCCTTATGCCTGTAACACCTGGGCTGATAAGGCCAAGGTGGTTTTTGGCAAGCCTCATGCTTTATACCAGTTCCAACACCCCCATCCTCTCTTCTCTGTCTTTCTGTTTCTGGGGGCTGCTCAGAGCCTCCCACTGCAGCACCCACCAGGCTGATGTCTTCAGCACCCACCTGGTCATGTCAGACCTTCTCCTCATTAAACGTACCTCCCTCTTGTCCCAGTAGCTGAAGGCTCTGCTCTGCTAATGTGTGATGCTGGGTGGGCAAGTGGGGTAAACAGGACAGTTGCTTTAACTTCATTTGTGGTTAAGAGGTATCAGGGCCCCTTGGATAATAAAACACATCTAAGCTGTATCTCAGGGAGCAGCAAACCATGGAATTCAGGTTTTTATATGTGTCTACTTTGTTTTGGATTTTGTGTAAAGAATGAAAATAAATTGAAATAAAAATATTATTGGAATAGCAGGGTTATGGAAACATAAAAAGTGAAAGGAGATCCTGAAAAACAGGTTGCAAAGTGGCTTTGATATCGATCAGCTGAGAGTTTGACATGTCTCTTTATCAAAGCATATAGTTATGCAATAGGAAACATTAGAGGAATGAAAAAATAATTTACATATCTGAGTTTCATTCAGTAACATTCTTGGTTAAATCAAATTGAGGATTTTTTTTTTTCCATTCAGAAAAACAGAGTCACTTTGCCTGAGTCATGATTTGCCCACTTTTTTCCATATGGTTGAGTACTATTTATTGGCTGAGGTTGACAATTTTCTAAAGGCTTCGTGGTTGATGAGCTCTATTTATCGCAGCAGTTGAGAAAAGTAAACTTAGGTAATATTAGGAAGGAAATTCTTGGCTTATTAAAAAATAGAAACCATCACTGTAGCAAATACTTTGTAAGGCAAAAAGAGCTGAAATCATGAAAACTGCCTGGCTCTCCCAAAGCCTCTCTCCCCATCAAATAATCACACAATCCCCGATCCTCCGGTTGTCTAGCTCATAGAGTTACCACCTCCTCACTGGTTTGAGAGTTCTCACCCTAGACCAGGGCTTGGCATTGGGCCAAGCTTCTCTACCTCATGGCTACTGATTAGTCTTCTTAGAACAGAATTTTGATAACCCTCCCTTCTGATCAAGACTTGTGTCTGGGGACAGAAGGCAAATGCCCACTCCTTAGTCCAGGGCTGAAACCTTACATCACATGTGGCTTGTTAAAAATGGAGGTGAAACACGCATAACACAAATGTTGCCATTTTAATAATTTTTAAGTGTACAGTTCAGTGGCATTAAATATATTCACAATGTTGTGCAACCATCACTGTTATCCATTTCTAGAACTTTTTCATCATCCCAAACAGAAACTCTACCCATTGAATAACACCTCCTCATCCCCTCCCCTTCAGGCCCTGGTAACCTCTGTTGGGCTTTCTTTATGAATTTGTCTATTTTAGGTGCCTCGTATAAGTGGAATCATACACTATTTCTCCTGTGTGTCTGGCTGATTTCACTTAGCGTACTGTTTTTAAGGTTTTTCCATGTTGTAACATGTGTCAGAAGTTCCTTCCTTGTTAAGACCAAATAATATCCTGTTGCATGTATATATCACATTTGGTTTGTTCATTCATCCATTGATGGTCATTTGGGTTGTTCCTACTCTTTGCCTTTTGTGAATAATGCTGCCGCAGACACCAGTGCGCAAGTACGTGTTTGAGTTCCTGCTTCTAATCTTTTGGGTCTGTACTTTAGAGGTATAGAATTGCTAGATCAGATGAAAATTCTTAAACTTCTGGAGGAATCCATTGTGGGTTTTGACATATCCACACCTGTTATTCTCACTTTTCTTTTTCTTTATTTGGCGGCTCTTCTTAAGGTAGGCTGGTTCCCAGCACATGCCCCGGGCAGATCCATCCTGTGTCTTCCTTCAAACTGAACACAAAATGCTTCTCCTCTTCCCCACCATCAGCCAGTCCTCACCAACTCAAGCTCTTCCTCCTAATGATAATAAATTCCAGCTTCTGCAACCTGGAAGTGAAAAAAGCATTTACAAAAATGTGCCTTAAGTCTTTGCTTTATCTTTCAAGAAAGCACACACCATGACTTTAGAAAAGCCCCCTCTTTCCCTGCCACCCTCGCGTGGAGTGCAATGGCTTCCTGAGAGACTCTCCCTCTCTCTTCAGATTCCAACCCTCAAGCTTCAACACTCAGGCTTGCTGCCTCTCTTCCCTGCCCATTGTCCAAATCCTTCTTTCTATAGACGAACTTACCCTTTCAGGTTTTTAAAGTTTTGTTGTGTGTTTCTCACGACCTAGGCTCTGCACAATTGAGAGCACCTGGCTGCTGACCCAGAAGGAGGAGTCATGCTATAAAAGTTAGGGATGGGCAGGGCACCTGGGTGGCTCAGTCAGTTCGGCTCAGGTCGTGATCCCAGGGTCCTGGGATCGAGCCCCACGTCGGGCTCTCTGTTCAACGGGGAGCCTGCTTCTCCCTCTCCCTCTGCCGCTCCCCTTCCTTGTGATCTCTTTCTCTCTGTCGAATAAATAAGTAAAATCTTTTTAAAAAAAAGGAATGGGCAAAAATTATGAATACTTAAACATTAATTATTTCCCCTTCTATATTCACCTCTGGAATTATTTTCACTTTCCTGCATGATAAGAATATTTTCCCTAGGGACGCCTGGGTGGCTCAGTTGGTTGAGCGTCTGCCTTCGGCTCAGGTCACGATCCCAGGGTCCTGGGATTGAGCCCCACATTGGGCTCCCTGTTCTGCCATAAGCCGGCTTCTCCCTCTCCCACTCCCCCTGCTTGTGTTCCCTCTCTCGCTTTGTCTCTCTCTGTTAAATAAATAAATAAAATCTTAAAAAGAAAAAAAGAACACAATTCCTTGCCTTGGAATGTGTGCTCATGATTCAATGCATTGATCTCAAAGGGTCTTTCCAGGCTTATGTCCCACTACTGTCCTTGTGCACTCCAGGTCCCAGTGAATGGGACTGCCAGCCACTTGATAACTGTCCCTGCGTTTTCCTGTCTCCATTTGTTCCTCTTTCCACTTACCCTCTTTACCCTCCTCTCATGCCTGCCCAATTTCTACCCATCTCTCAAGTTCAAAGTCAAAATGCTGCTAGTTCCATAAAAATAACTGTTTGAGGATTAAACAAAACAATATGTGCAAAGCAAAGAATCTTGCACAGTGTCCAGCATGTGGTAAGCCCTGAATAAATAGCATATAATAAATACTTTGCCCTATCCCATTATTACTTGTGTAAACATCTTATTTATAATTTATAAGTTTTTTGATCTTTTTTTTTTTGCATGTCCTACACAGCGTATATCACTTTGGATCCTTTGGCAACATAAAACCAAACTCAACTGGCTTACGTAGAATGTGGGATTTATTGGGTCACATAAATAGAAAGTCCTGGGATTGCACTGGCTTCTCCCTGTTTCTAAACTCAGCTCTCCTCTACGAGTTTTAATTCTCAGGCTCCTGAGGAGATTAAATGGTTGCACTAGCTCCAGCCTCCCAGGCTCTTGGGAGAAGAGAGGGCTGGCTCTCCAGTGAGCTTAAGCAAAACTCCTTGAGTTTCACTGGCTCTGACTGGGTCATGTTCCCTTTCCTAAACCATCACTTTGGGCAGAGCTGTTCAAGATGCTTTGACTAGCAATGTCTAGGTCAGGTGTCACCTAGTAAACCCCAGCAAAACCACACCAAGAGGGCAGGTAGGTGGGATGGACCCATACATAAAAATTGGAGACATACCAAAGGTAGGGTGAATGGATGCTGGGAAGCTAAGAAACACCAAATATCCTCCCTAGTACCTTACATAAAGGAGGTGCTCGATAAATCTTTAATGGGTAGAATTAAATTAGTATTCTCTTTAGTGGTCAAAGAATGTGGAAGATTAACTGCTCGTCAAATGACAGTTGAAAAGGGGGAAGAAGTGACATTTGTTGAGCACCTACTATGTGCCAGGTACTGGGCTAGGAGATTTATATAGGTAGTCACTTGATTTAATCCAACAAAAATCTGTGATACAGGTATCATTATGCCCATTTTACAGGTAAGGTAAGTCGTCTTCCGGGATTGTGCAGAGCTGGAATTCCAGCCCAGGTCTGCCCCACCCAGGGGCCTGTGTCCTTTACCAGTGGTTCCTGGCCCTGCATTCTGGATGGCTATTTCTGTCTCTTCGAAGATCCCTGGGGATCGAAATTCTGTAATCTACTGCTGAAGACCGGCCCATGTTGTTAAATCTGGGGGTTAAGGAACTCCTCGATCTCTCCATTGTTTTAAATAGACTGCATTTCACCCTTTCTGTATTCGATAGATAGTGGAAAACCACTCATCAGTCTCTTAAAAAAAATCATTGTTTGATGGTATTAATTAAGCAGCCACTTAATCTTTTCTTATTTTATGTTAAAGGATTCGATCCTTTTAACCTTTCCTTGGAGAGCCTATTTTCTGACCCTTTGACAGAGGATACATTTTGGCTTAAGCTCTTGGACCTGACTTTTCAGCTAGAACCTGACTTGAGGCAGCTCTCAGACCAGTTTCCCTGACCTCCTAAAGAAAATGGACTCAGCTGTGTGGACTATCTGCTTTCCCTCAGTGGGACCTCTGGGCTGCTGCCAAACCCTCTCTACTGCTATGACCCCCCCCACACACACAATAACATACCCAAACAACAGCACACACATGCAAACAGACAACAACACATACCCCCAACAACATACACACAGAAACAACACCCGCCCATACCACACACACACACACACACACACACACACACACACACACAGCCTGACACATGTCCCAGGCCTATGGGGAAGCCAAGGTTTTGCTTCTCAGTGACAGTCACTGGAATCACCTTCTCTGAAGTCCAGACTCAAGGGAGATGCCTGGGCTTCTGACCACAGCAGATTCATGCCATTCTTGCTTTGAATCCCTGGCAATCTAATCATTTTATTTCTCCAGCCCCATGGTAGACAAGAGAGGAGTGTGATTTGCTGTTTTTGAATTTCAAGAAATGAAACAGAAATGAGAGCTAGTTTCTTGAGAACTTTGTCTCCCCATGCTCTGGACTGTGAAATGATCCTGTTTCTGGTTTAACTGGCCTGTGACCTGTAGTCCCCAGTGTAGGCTCTTCTGGCTTTCTTTGAACATATCAAAGAAAATTTAAAAAGAAGGGAAAGAAAAAAGAGAAAACTCTGGCTTCTGGATGGTGGATGATTTTGGGTGTGTGTGTGTTTTCCTGTAGTTGCCAGAATTTCTCTCATGAACACGAATTCACTTGGAAATTAGGAAAAATATCAATAAATGTTAAAATCAACTCTAAGCAGTTAAAAGAATAAAACCATGGCCAAATCTTTATCAAGCAGATGCAAATGAAATGAAAATATGAATGACAGTAATAAAGTAACACAGTAGCATTTGTCATAAAGCAGCTTTCAGGATAAAAGATTCATTTTGGCATTTTTATGTTGATAGAAGATATAAGGCTGAATGAAAATATCACAGTGATAAAAGCATAGCATTAAATAGAAAGAATAAAAATTGACAGAGGGAGAAATGGACAGAAAAACAATTGTCTTCAGGAGACCTAAATTTTGACAATCAAAAAAGAGGAAAAAATGATGCTAAAGTTTGAAATACTATAATTATTAAAAAATAAAAAATAAATTATTTCCCCCCTAACAACAAGGAATAAACCTTTCTAAAAGCTATTATTTGAAACCCTGAGCAAAACAAATAATATAAAAGGCCATAAGGAAAACTTTTATCTAAAATACAACAAAACTAGAAAAAAATTACCCAAGTTTAAATAAGAATAAACACATTTAAACTCTCAATTACTTAGAAATTTTAAAAACTCTTTATTAAAATTTCGTAAAAAAAAGAAAATCAAAACCATAATTGCAAACTTTTTAGAAAGTAATGAAAATCACAATATTATATATAACTGTTCATGGAATATGGCCAGATCGGTACAAAGGAGTATGTTGAAGGCCTTAACCATTGTCATTAGTAAACTAGAAATAATGAAAATAAACTAAGTATATGACTAAAAAATGAGGAAAGTTCAACTTGATGAATAAAATCCAAACAACCAGAAATAGATAAGAAAGATAAATATAACAAATTACAAATTAGAAGGTAAAACATAATGGATTAATACAAGTGCTTTAAATATTTTTAAAGGCTAAAAAAGTAGAAATACTTTTCATTATTCAAATCCAGGAACAGAGGAAATACATACACAAATAATATTAGAAATGGAAAAGGGATATAAACATATTACAAAGAAGATTTAAATGGAGTAAGATAATATTGTATATTGATACATGTGAGAATAGTGATAAATGGAAGATTTTCCGGGGGAAATTGCTAAAATTGACTAAATAAATTATACATATGAAAAAATCAATAACCTTGAGAAGGAATTGACAAAGTTATCAAGACGCTCCTTTCAAGAGCTCTTCAGGTCCAGACGGCTTACCAAAGAATTCTTTAGAAGTTTCTGAAAACATGATTTCTGTGTTTTGTAAACCATTCAGGAACATGAGTAAAATTTGAGATCTATCTGGTTTTGCTTATTTATTCATCATTTGATGGACATTTAAAAAACTAGAGGACCCAACAATTTCACTCCTAGAATCTGCCAAGAGACATGAAACATATCTCCACACAATGACTTGTATGCAAATGTTCATAGTAGCATTATTCAAAAGAGCCCCAAGTGTCCGCCAACTGTTGAAAAAATAAACAAATGTGATACATGCACACTACAGAATTCATCAGTAAAAATGAAATAAATATTAAGTAAAAATGAATTAAATATATGCTATTATAACATGCTAAAATGTGGTTAAAACTAAAAAACTGTACGGTAAGTGAAGAGTTGGGCACAAAGCACTATATATAATTCCATTTCTATAAAATGTCCCGAAAAGACAAATCTCTAGAGACAGAAAGCATATCAGTGGTTGCCTGAGGACTGGAGGGGAGCAGGGATTGACTATAAATGGGCTTCAGGGAATTTGGGGGGATTATGGGGACTGTTCTAAAATTGGAAAATGTCCTAAAATTGTTTAAAATTGGTCATAGTTACACAGCTCTATACATTTACTAAGAATCTCTGAATTGTGCCCTTACAAGGAGATTTTTATGGTATGTAAATTATACTTCAATAAAGCTATTAAAAATAGTTATCAAAAAGTACAAATTCATATCAGTATGCCATTAAGAGATGTAAACATCTATCCAACTGGTAAGATTTTTTAAAAAATTAGTGTAGCAAAGATTCAGTTCAAAGGGTACTGTTATACATAACAATCAGGATATAATTGATACAGTCCTTTTAGAAAACAAATTGAAGGCAACCTATGGAATGGGAGAAGATATTTGCAAATGACAAATCTGATAAATGGTTAGTATCCAAAATATATAAAGAACTTATAAAACTCAACACTCAAGAAACAAATAATCCAGTTGAAAATGGACAGAAGAGAACAGACATTTCTCCAAAGAAGACATGCAGATGGCCAACAGACACATGAAAAGATGCTCAACATCACTGATCATGAAGGAAATGCAAATCAAAACTACAATGAGATCTCACCTCACACCTGTCAGAATGGCTAAAATCAACAACAGAAGAGACAACAAGTGTTGGTGAGGATGTGGAGAAAAAGGAACCCTCATGCACCATTGGTGGGAATGCAAACTGATGCAGCCGCTGTGGAACACACACCTCAAAAAGTTCAAAATAGAGCTACCCTATGATCCAGCGATCACACTACTGGATATTTACACAAAGAATACAAAAATACCAATTAGAAGGGTTATATGCACCCCAATGTTTATAGCAGCAATATCTACAATAGCCAAATTATGGAAATGGCCCAAGTGTCCATCGACTGATGAATGGATAAAGAAGATGTGGTATATATATACAATAGAATATTGCTCAGCCATTAAAAAGAATGAAATCTTTCCATTTGCAATGACATGGATGGAGCTAGAGAGTATAATGCTAAGTGAAATAAGTCAGTCAGAGACAAATGCCATATGCTTTCACTCATATGTAGAATTTAAGAAACAAAAAAGCAAAGGGAAAAAATGAGAGAGGGACAAATCAGGAAACAGACTCAACTATAGAGAACAAACTGGTGGTTACCAGAGGGGAGGTGGGTAGGGGAATGGGTGAAACACATGATGGGGTATAAGGAGGGCACTTGTGATGAGCACTGGGTGATGTATGGAAGTGTTGAATCACTATATTGTACACCTGAAACTAATATTACACTGTATGTTAGCTAATTGGAATTAAAATTAAAACTTTTAAAAATTTTTTAAAAAAGAAAGCAAATTGAAAACAGATATTAAGAATTTTCAAAATGTTAATAGGCTTTGCATTATTAGTTTCATTTGAGGAATCTATTTCCAAAAATAAAGAAGTGTACTATAAAGGGATGGGCATTACACAATTTTTTTATGGTAACAACCTTGATGTCCAACATTAGGGAAATGGGCACATAAATCATAGTACACCAAACAGTGCAATTTATGTGGTTGATAAAAATCATATTTTCAAAGACTATTTAAGGACATAGAAGAATGTTCAAGAAATAATGTCAAATGGAAAGGAAAAGTGGGGCATAAACTCTGCTAATCTTAAACGAAAAAAGAAGCATCTATTTATGATTGTTAGGGCCTAGGCCAAATGTTCACACTTACTATCTGGGTGATGTAATTATGGATGATGTAATTTTCTTCCCAATACTTTTTTTTTTAAGCTTTTATTTGTTTATTTGAGAGGGAGAGAGCACAAGTGGTGGGGAGAGGCATAGGGAGAAGCAGACTCTCCGCTGAGCAGGGAGCCAGACACGGGGCTCGATCCCAGGACCCTGAGATCATGACCTGAGCCGAAGGCAGACGCTTAACCGACTGAGCCACCCAGGTACCCCCTTTTTGCTTTGTTTTATCTAAATTCTTCACAATCAACGTTTATTGCTTTATCATTTGCAAATCAAATTTTATTGGAACGCTATGAATGTTCGAAAAATAACAAAGGTGAATGGAAATGAATTACATTTCTCTCCATCTGCACCAAATGCAGCTGTCAAATGGCAAGTAGAAGGTCTGATTAACAGGGTGCCTGGGTGGTTCAGTCGTTAAGCGTCTGCCTTTGGCTCAGGTGGATGATCCCAGGGTCCTGGGATCTAGTCCCACATCGGGCTCCCTGCTCGGTGGGAAGTCTGCTTCTCCCTCTCCCACTGCCCCTGCTTGTGTTCCCTCTCTCACTGTGTCTCTCTCTGTCAAATAAATAAAAAAAATCTTAAAAAAAAAAAGAAGGGCTGAATAACAATCTGAGCTTCCATTAGGCAAGGGAGTTAATCGTAAGCCCTCCCTTACTTTGCCTTTTTCCCATTTCAGTGGAGGCCTAGGAGCACCTGAGTCAACTTGGTGTGTAGGTATGGGATGTATTTTGGGCTATGGTGACTTTTTTGGACTGAGAAGCACTTTCCCACCTTGGAGTGAGGGGCCTTTTGACAGCCTACCCCCACAATGGTTCAAAGTTTGGCTCCCTGTTTTCAGTGGCGCTGTCCTAGTGTAAAGAACCAGAGGACCTATGTTTCAAAACACCGCATATGTGGAAGACACCCTCTGCCAACCAATACCCATGCATGGTGGCTTCTAGGTCCCTGAGTATCCAGAAGCCCTGGGTTCCTTCTGGATTCGTTTTTACTTTGAAGATTCAGTCTTTTGTCTAAGTAACTTAGGTGTGATGTGAGTAGGGGAGGCGGATTGGAATCAGAGGGGCAAACGGCACCAACACAGGAAGAGAAATTAGGAGACAACACCTAACTGAAGGAAGTCCGACATGAAGCAGCCTCAGCGCTAATGAATGGGATGTGCCAAGCCTTCCCTCTCTGAAGTCACATTATGAGCTGCTCCACAAACACTTTCCAACCTAACTTTTAAAATAATTAAACAAATGAAAAAGAAACCAGATTCTCGTATAAAAGCTCCTAGGGCTTTGGTCTTTATTACTAATAAACTTACACCAGCCGCCCCCGACCCCCACCCTGCCTTGACAAGTGTGGGAGAAGCTGGCTGGTAACAAGATTGTGCTGCCCTGATGAGTGTGCTCATTAGGGAAGCCACTCGGTTTGAAGGCCCACCCTGGCCAATCTGATTGCGAATTTTATTGAAATAATTTTATAAACAAGTCTTCAGACAAGGTTTCGTCCTGATGAATCCTCCGAGCTCATTACCACCCTCGGGAAGAAATTTGAAGAGATAAAAATAAAAGTCTAGGATTAAAACAACACTTTCACCTTAGGCAAAACAGTCTCCCTGCACTTCAGATTTCTCCATCTGTAAAACAAGGATAATGATATTTCCCTCTCTAGCTCATCAGAAGAGCTCATGCTAAGTACTGGGGAGCGTCTTGGCGGTTGGGAAAGAAGGTAACACATAAACCTGATTATTTTTAATAGCACGAAGAACATCACGGTGATCAATAGATGTCTGATCTCTTGCAAGACAGGGTAAAAACAATGTAAAGGGGGAGGCATGCATATGGTGCGAGAAATCGGCCAAATAGCTTGGAAATTCACCTGGCTTGAATTAGAAAGCTGTTCTCCCTCCAATATTGTCTGTGATATTAACGAGTTTTCAGCCCAATGACTTTTCACCATAAGATCATCAAGTGTGTTTGTTGCGGCTGCTACTGGAGGAACAGAGTGACCTGAGCAAGGTGCGTGTGTGGGAAAAGCACTCCAGCAGCCGCCATATATTCCCAGGCTGTGGGAACGATTTCAAAGCAGCTTGGCTCTGCCACCCCTCACCAATCATCTTGGTCAAAAGGCAGATGACTTTAAAACCCCTAGTGACCCACAAGCTGCACAAGCTAACCAGAGAGGGATGTGCCTGAATTTTAACACAATGCCACTGAGCCAAACTCAAGAGTCTGCACAGAAGCATCACATTGAAAACGTGTGAAAGAGCTGGATGGGGCTCCAGGATGATCGACGTATCCCTTCCAGACGTAAGTGTCAGTGTCTTCTGCTTCTACCTGGTTTCTTATTTTTGCATCAAACATAAATAGTAAGTGAAGAAATGTAATTCAATAGCAGAGCTTCAGGTTCCTGAGATTAGTTGAAAGGGATCCTTAGCACTGAGGCACAAAGACTTGAGAAATAAAAGCAGCGACTAAAGGAACAGTAAAAGGCAAACTTCAGTAGGAAAATCTTGTGCATCTGAGTGGCCAATCTGAGCTTCACAGAGTCGCCTGGAGCACCTGTTACGCTGGGTTCAGCCACTCCATGTACAATCAGATATTTCATATAAATAATTAAAAAGTCGCTGGCTGCCAGGGCCGGGTTCACGTGGACTGAAGGGGAGCGTGGGTCACCTGTGTTCAGGTGGGGAGACTTAGAGTGAGGCCCTGAGACACGACCATGGTCTAGGGAAGGATTTAAGGACGGGTTCCACCTCCAAGGCTCGGTGTCCACCCCACCTGCCCCCCGGGCCCACCTTTCTGGCTCAGGGTCCTTCGTGTGCTCATTTTATTCTCCTTTTCCAATTCACGGCTGCCACATGGACACACTAAGTGACTGAAGCTTGCCTTCAAGAAAGCGGAGTGCCTAGCCGGGTCCTACGCTGTGGCCTCTCCTTGGACCCGGGAAGGCCGGGGGTGTTTAAGATAACAGCATTGCCGAGTGCAAACGGCCCCCACAGCGGAGCCAGAGGAACCTATGAGATCATTTGGAAAAGCTTGTGAATTCACTGCCATTTGCCTACTTGGCTTTGGATGAAAAGCAAATCTTAAAGCTGCTCAAAATGTGTCTGATTCATCTGTAACTGAGAATGAGACCAATCAGGGATAAGAAGTGAGTAAAATCCTTGTGATCACAGAGCCAAGAGAGCCTATTTTAAAGCACTTAATGTATTTTTTTTCTTAAAGATATATACACCAACTGTAATTAAGCTCTCCCTTTCCTTATGATCTTGGCAAGATGTTAAAAAAGAGATAGAGGGAAGGAGTCGACTTGCCAAGTGGATTTTTCTAAGCGTTCTCAGCCCTAATTAAAAGTCCTTTGTGCAAGGCCAACCAGCAATCAGATTCCTAATTAGAGTTGAGCAAACTGCCTTGGTGAACTGTGGGTTTCTCTGAACCCAGGAATCTGGGGAGAAAGTCTGTCTGTCTTAATGGGGCCATTTTCTGAAACACATACACACCCAAGTCCTGAAAGGCAGGTACTTGAAGGCAGTGGCACAACCCTTTTCCCATTGGGTCAGTTCCTTTTTTGCCTTGAAATGGCTCCAGGGAATCCTGTACGTGGTGGTGTTACTTCTCTTTTGTTTGTTGGTTCCGGTGTTACTAAAAATTGTGCCTTTTTAGAAGCCCGTCTTCAGGATCTGGAATTAGGTGACTCGAGATTTAAGTATATTGAATGCTGGTATTTCATGGTTTCTATCCGATAAAGGAGACCATTCTGCCCTTAACTGGATTTCCCCTGGAGTCTTGGTTATCATAATAGCAAACACGCACACAGTGCTTACTACATGCCTAACATGTAAGCTCTACGAACCCTGTACGTACTAACTTACTTAAACCCCATGAGGGCCCCATGAAGCAGGTTCTATTGTTTTCCCCATTTCACAGGGAGGAAACTGAGGCACGGGGCAGTTAAGTAACTGGCCCAAAGTCACGTTCGTAAGTGACGGAGCTGGGGTTGGGCCTGCTGTCGGTCAGGTTCTAGAGTCTGCCGGTCCCCACCACTCTAGAGCCCTGGCACTGCCTCCAAGTTGGCCTCAAGCAGAGAAGGATGCTGACTGGCCGGGTGCCGCGGGGCAGAGCATCACGCAGCGCCGTGAGTGTGGTTCAAACTCCCATGCACCCTCGACCTGTTTCCTGGTTACTGGACGGGGTTTTCCAAGAACCGCATTTCAAATTGAGACCTTCTGAAATGTAGGCCTTGAATAAAGAGATTATACTGGGATATAAAAATAAAGAACGTGGCTATTCTCCGTTCCCAGAACTGTGGTGAAAGCAGCAACAATGGTATCCTTGTCTCTCTCAGTTAGAGACAAAGCACCCAAAGCCACAGCACCTGAGGGGGATGCCACAGAAAGGGTGCACACCCTGGGCTTAGCTCATCTCCTCCTTAACCCTCTGTTTCTTGATTTTTCCAGAAAGTATACATCCGAAAACAGGGAGGACTTTCTGATAATTATATAATTTTCTTTTCTTCATGTTTTCATTTGGGTCAGATTCATGCATACTCAAAGGTAAAGGGCCTTTATGGGCTTTCTTCAAAATTTTTTTAAAGATTTTATTTATTTATTTGACAGAGAGAGAGAGAGACAGGGAGAGAGGGAACACAAGCAGGGTGAGTGGGAGATGGAGAGGCAGGCTCCCTGCTGAGCAGGGAGCCCGATGCGGGGCTCGATCCCAGGACCCTGGGATCATGACCTGAGCCAAAGGCAGACGCTTAACGACTGAGCCACCCAGGCGCCCCACTGTTTGGTATTCTTAAAAGGAGATATCTTTTATCTAGACAATTAAGTTAAAAATACAAAATGTAAATATGATCGTGTCAAACTCTTTAAATGCTATACGGCAGAATTACCTATGTTGCAAAAGAAATACTTCTGTGTATTTCAGGGAGGTGGCTGTTTACAAGGTGTCTTGTGGGGGAGGCCCAGCATGATGAGGGGATGACAGCATTGGAACAGGGGAAGAAGAAGGCTTAAGTCAAAGACACCAACAGACATGGGGGAGGGGGGAAGAAGGAAAAACTGGACTAGAGAGAGAATTGAGGGAAAGGTAAGAGGCCCTGGTGAAAGGTTTGGTTTTTTTGTTTTTGTTTGTTTTCCAGAGCCACAGGAACATTCTATAGCTCTCAATATAGTTTGCAGATGACTAGAGGTTTATGGTATCAACTGCACTGCCCTATATAATGCCTTTTGGGTAGCAGGCTCTTAATAAATGTTCATTGATTGAATGCATTTCCCATACGATAGCAAGTAACATGTTTGAACATTTAAGTTCTAGGAAAAAAAGAAAGAAAAAAGCTGATAGGGTAGGAAGTCCAAGATCTGAATCACCGACCCTGCAAGACCTCCCAGAGGAAAAAATTAGGAGGAAAATAAGATGTTTGAGAATGATGAACAAATTTACTTCTGAAATGTTAAGGAACAAGACATGGTCAAGCATTTTAGGACCCCTCCGTCTGCATCCACCTTCCCCAAGTTGAGGTGTTTCTCCTCTCTTAAAGTCACTGAGACTTTTCAGAGTTTTGACGTGTCCTAAAAGCAAGTCTGAGGAACTGGCCCAGATGCCACAACCATACCAGCACATTGGTAAACAGTTACCATTCAAGTGAGGGCTGATATGTGTAATTTATATGACCCTCAGGCAATATGCAAAGATTTATAAATTCAGATGATCTAAGTTACAGAAAAATGTAGTTAGCTGATTAAATTAAGAAGTAGTGTTCATAACCAGAGACTGATGAGATTTTAAGATTAGTTTGTGCTGATGTTTATTCTTCATTTCCTGTTAAAACATTCTTCAAAGCTATGATCAGACACCAATCCAATCTGGAAGACACCTTGTTACTGTTCTCTTCTATCCCGGCTTGTCTTAAGTGCCAATTACACATGTCAGGCATTTTGCTGGTTTTTACATTCCTTTACTCCTTGACATCTAGAACTAACTTCTCCTAGTTAGTACATAAAGTGATTTGCTCCTGTGTGTGTTCCTAAAACTTGGTTCCATAACTACCGAATATCTTTTGAAGGGGCATTGTGGTACTGCCCCTCTTTTGGGAGGAACACTGAGGTGTGGAGTAGGTCTGTTTTGTTCCCTAGATATCAGGATGGGTGTAATGTACATATTCTCCAACCAAATCCTAGAATCTCGTGCAGTAGGAATGAAAGGAGGCAAACCACGTTCAATGGCTAAATATTTGCTGTGGACCAAAAATGGTACCTTCGCAAAACTAAGGGTAAGTGGAGCCCTCCCAATTTTGAGAGTATAGAGTTGAAACTGCCGTGGGAGCAAAGAGCCTGGACAGACAGGATTATAATATGGAATCCCTGGACTCCTTTGGGTTTTGCTTGCCTGCTTATACTCGTGCTGGGAAAAGGCTGGGATCAAACATGAATGGCTTTACTAACGACATTTATTGAGGACTTGCTGTGTCCGTGCACTGACCAGGGTGCTAAATGCTTGGCATGGATAATCTCCTTTAGTCTTCAATAGCATCTTCTGGGCAAGGTTCTGGCAGTAGCCTTGTTTCACTGATAAGGAAGGTGAGCCTTAGAAATATTAAGAAACTTGCCTGAGGTGAAACAGCACATAAGTGTGATACAGCTCCTGAAGGAGGGATTTGTATAACATCTTATGATTTAGTAACTTTCTTTCACTGGCCTCATTTAATTTTACTCTTACCTATCCTATGGGGATGGGGGGCATTGTCCTTATTTTGCACACGAGAAAACAAAAGCTCAGAGAAGCTTTGTGGCTCACTTTGCTGTCCTCAGCAAAGGGAAGTCTAATGGTAAGTTAACTAGAGAATTCTTTGTGGCAGGTGGCTGAGCTACCTGTCCTGTCTCCAGCCTTAACAGGATGGAGAACAAAGAGAACTAAGTCAAGGGTCCCTGGCTCCACCACCTTCCATATAACCTGGGGGCTTCTGTTTCCTCAATGGCAATATGTCAGGTTCTCAAGGTTGTTTTGAGGATGAAGTTGGTTTTTTGAGAACTGTGTATTGCATGCAAATGTAAGTTATGAATAATACTATTAAACAGCACTCTTCAGCTTGTTCTGAAAGCATCCCCAGCCAGCGCATAAACTTAAGATGTGTCTTTCTATCTTACGCATTTGGGAAGGTTATGGAATAGGACAGCATAGTTGAAATGAATTTTTAAAACTTTTCTTCCATTTCTTTTTTTAATTGAGGTATAATTGACCTACAACCTTATATTAGTTTCAGGTGTACAGCACAATGATTTGATATTTGTATATATTGTGAAATGATCACCACAATAAGTCTAGTTCACATCTATCACCACACATAGTTAAGAGACTTATTTGTGTGATGAAAACTTTTAAGATCTACTCTCTTAGCAATTTCCAAATATGTAGTACGCTATTAATAACTATAGTTACCACGCTGTACATTACATTACAATGACTTATTTATCTTATAACTGGAAGTTTGTATTGTTTGACCCCCTTCACCAATTTTACCTACCCCCCACCTCTGCTTCTGGCAACCACCAATCTGTTCTCTGTATCTATGAGTTTTTTTTTTTTAAGATTCCATATATAAGTGAGTTCATATGGTATTTGTCTTCCATTGTCTGACTTATTTCAGTTAGCATAATGCCTTAGGACCCATCCTTGTTGCAAATGGCAAGATTTCATTCTTTTTTATGACTGAATAATATTCCATTGTATATATGTACCACATTTTCTTTATCCATTTATCCATCAGGGGGCACTAAGATTGTTTCCATGTCTTGGCTGTTGTAAATAATGCTGCAATAAACATAGGGGTGTATGTATCTTTTCAAGTTAGTGTTTCCATTTTCTTCAGATACTCAGAAGTGTAATTGCTGGATCATACAGTATTTCTATTTTTAATTTGTTGAGGAATCTCCATACTGTTTGGTAGAATGGCTGCACCAATTTACATTCCCATCAACAGTGCACAGGTATTCCCTTTTTTTCACATCCTTGTCAGCATTTGTTATTTCTTATCTTTTTGATAATAGCCATTCTACCAGGTGTGAGGTTGCACTTCCCTGATGATTAATGATTTTGAGCATCTTTTCATGCACCTGTTGGTCATTTGTATGTCTTCTTTGGAAAAATGTCTACTCAGATCCTCTGCCCATTTTTTAATTGGATTGTTTGGGTTGTTTGTTTGTTTGTTTGTTTGTTTTTTGCTATTGAAGTATAGGGTTTCTTTATGTATTTTGGATATTAATCCCTTGTCAGATATATGATTTGCAAATGTTTTCTGCATTCAGTAGGTTGGCTTATCATTTTGTTGATGGTTTCATTTGTCCCATTTCTCTTTTCATGGTATTGGTACCCATTCACGGAAGAACAAAAATGAGGTAAGTGACTGAAAACAGAAGAAAGAGAAAGGGACTCAAGAAGAGCTGGCCAGATATTAATAAAAAAGTTCTCCTTAGAAGAAAATGTAACAAATATTCAAAATAGTTCAATCTACCAGCGCGGGAGAAAAAAAAATTTCCCCGTTAAAGAACAAAACATCTTGTGGTTAAAACATATTGATAGGAAGAATATCTTTAGGGCACACTTTTTAAAAAATCATGCAAAAAAGAAGCTCACAGGTTTATGTGCTTTCAACTTTACTGATAGAAATAACTCTTTGGTGGTAGTTTTAGTACATTCTTCCTGAAGAATAAATGCCCAGAATGTTTGTTAAATTCAGTAAATTCAACATGTCCAGGGATGCAGGTTTATGGTATGAGTCCAGCTGCTGAGGGATGTATGTGTGTATCGGGGGGGCCCCTGGGCTCCACTGTCCTTCCTGGAACATCATTCTGCTTCTTTCCTCTTGTTTCCCCCCTGGATTCTTTAAAAAAAAAAAAAAAAGGCTCCTGGTTTGCAGGGGGAAATGGTTTTAAAATTCCTATTTACTGCTTTTTTTTTTTTTTTTTGGCAGTAAAAATGCCACATCCAGGTTAGCTTAGTGTATGAGAAAGCTTAATAAAAGTTAACATTTTGGTTCTTGATGACCAGCCAGTTCACACGCTGCTGAGTAAGCAAGATTCATCCTTTCTAGGGATTCATAGTGAATCCTCAGCCCTACCCTTAAGAAAGCATTAAAGAAGTTCCGGAGAATGGAGCACAACAAAATGCACAACCAGAGACAGTGTGTGCCGTAGGCAGTAGGCGTGTACTGGTCAAGGAATTAGATTACTCAAGGTGGTGACTCATTCAGCAACTATGTAGTGTTTGCGGTTGAAGAGAAACCTTTGCCAGAGAATGACTAAAATCTATTGGCAGCGTCTTTAAAGAAATCATGACTGGGCCTAAACCAGTGAATACGCAAGTGTGCTTTTTTTTTCTTCGTCTTTTACTTATTCAAGACTGAGAGTAAGAAAACACCATCCCCGTTGACGTCTACTGTTACAGCATGGTCTCCGGGGCATTCCCAAAACCACTCTCAATGGAGCCGAGTCCAGACACATGTCTCTCTGTTTGGGCGTGGTCATGTAATTTGTGTGTGTGTGTGTGTGTGTGTGTGTGTGTGTGTGTGTGTGTGTGTAGTTAGTAGAATGAGCAAATCAGGCTTACACAAATCGTTAGAGGTATTTGATCTTGGTAATTTAAAGAAAAGCTTAGAGGAGAAAATTTCCAAATTTGGTTGTTTTAGTTTTCTAGGGCTGACACAAAGTACTACAAATGGAGTGGCTTAAACAACAGACAATTTATTGTCGCACAGCTCTGGAGGCCAGAAGTCCAAGATCAAGGTGTTGGCAGGGTTGGTTCTTTCTGAGGGCTGAGAGGGAAAATCTGTTCCATTCCTCTCTCCTAGCGTCCGGTGTCTGCTGCAAACAGTGGTGTCCCTTGGTTTGTAGAAGCATCACCCTAATCCCCGCCTTCACCTTCACATGGCTGTCTTTGTGTATCTGTCTCCAAATTTCCCCTTTTAATAAGGACACAAGTCATATTAGATGAGGGCCCCACCCTGTTCTTGCATGATTTCATTTCAGCTAATTACATCTGCAATGACCTTATTCCAAATAAGATAACATTCTGAGGGACAGGGGGTTAGGACTCAGACATAGGAATTTGGGAGAAGGGGGACAAATTTCAACCCGTAACAGTTACCTATCTATCAGCCAGAGATAATTTATTTAAAAAATAATGGATTCATTTAAAATTCTTTGGTAGTCAATCTTAGTCTCTGTTAATCTGGAAAAAAAAGTTGAGCATCTTAAAAAAGTTTGAATATATTTCACATAAATAAGGAATAATTATTTAAAATGAGACCAATTCTTTAACCCAAAACAGAATATTTTGGCTGAAGGGCTCCTGGGTGGCTCAGTCATTAAGCGTCTGCCTTTGGCTCAGGTCAGGGTCCCAGGGTCCTGGGATCAAGCCCCACACTGGGCTCCCTGCTCGGCGGGAAGCCTCCTTCTCCCTCCCCCACTCCCCCTGCTGTGTCTCTCTCTGTCAATAAATAAATAAAATCTTTTTTAAAAAAAGAATATTTCGGCTGAACAAATATCTTTTGAATCATCTGGGTACAATGCCATGTAAATACACTTGCATTTATGAATGCAAATACCACACAGATGTCCCCGCATTAACAATAGTGCAAAACATGAAATTTTAATTTAACAGAATTGTAAAAGAAAACAAATTTGGTACCTGAAACTTCAAGACTTTAGTTTTGAGGTTGCCAACAACATTTTTTTTTACAATCCTTGAAAAGGGGACATGCACCTGTGTGAGCACATCCACGTACACCCACATCCCTGTGAGTGTGGTGTGCATATTTATGTTGGTGCTATTTCCAACACTTAGAAGTCCATCATGTAAATGAGAGTGAACATAAAAAGTGAGGGGAGAAAGGGACGCTTGTGTCACTATAGTTAAAGAGCAAGATGAGCAGAAACATAGATCCAAGAATAAATGGAGTTCTGGGTGAGTTCTAGGTCCTAGGAGGGTGTCACTTCCAGAGGGAGGCAGTTTATCTCTGCATAAAAGAAGAGAATATTGGGGGTGCCTCAGTAGCGCAGTCGTTTAAGTGTCTGACTCTTGATTTTGGCTCAGGTTGTGATCTCAAGGTTGCGAGATCGAGCCCCACATCAGGCTCTGCGCTCAGCAGGGGATCTGTTTAGAGTTTCTCTCTCCCTCTCCCTTGGCCCCTCCCTACCACTCTCCCTCTCTCTAAAATAAATAAATACATCTTTAAAAAAAAAGAGAGAGAGAAGAGCCTACTGGCTGTGAAAGTACCTGACCAGCCAATGTAATGACCCATTCTTTCATTAGGGATTCGTTTCTGTCCATCCCTGAGCTCTATATATCCATATGGGAAGTAACAGCCCGCCTCCTGATTGGATTAGAGGCTTGTTAAGGGAGATCCCGCGTTCTTGGGACAGCCGGTGGGTGGAGTCACTGGGGAGGTGAGTTTAAGCACTAAAGTTGAGGTTCTGACCTTTCTTTGTGGAAGCTTCTCTTGCTGGGGCCTGGTCCCTAACAATCTACCATAGCTAAAGACCACCATTGTGTCTCCATTCCTTACATGAACATGAATTGTGAGCAAATTTAGTCATTAGGATCATCGCTACCCTTTTATTGTCAGTTGTATTAGTCTGTCACGTTAAGGTCTTTTTAGCTCATTATAGTGCTAAGTGTAACAAATTCACACAAGCACAGCCAGATACGCTTTTTCCAAGAAGGCTAGAGATTTGGAATCATAAAATTTTATAGCAGAAGGTGACCTTGGAAATCATCTAGTTCAACCTCTCATTCTACTGATAAGGAAATTAAGTTTTGTAGAGATTAGGTCACTTGTCAAAGGTCAGCAACCTGGAAGTGGCAGAACCAGGGCTGAAACCCATTTCCTGACCCTCCTTTCTCTACTGAAAGTACCATATATGATAATTCCAGAGCGAGGTCATAAACTAACAAAGAATTATCCTACAACAAGCACTTCAGATAGAATCCTGTCCAATGAAGTAACTATTATTCTTTCTCTGTGGGCACTGGTCTCTGTTATATTTATTCAAAGCAGATGCTAATGATTTCTTTAATTTGTGGTCAATTCTAAGTTTTCAAAGAAGTGAAGGAGCCACCCAACGGACATAAAAGAAGCAAATGTGGATTATTTATGATAAGGAAAAAGAAAGTAGATCCTTGGCTCTATCTCAGCCTTCCTTCTCTCCAGGTTGTTGTCCTCAAACAAAGCATAGTATCAGATATTTACATGATATGAACAGTTACTGATACCAACAAGCCAAATACTCCATGCGCCGTTAAGATGTAGTTTACCAGTAGAAGAAATATGGAAGTTATTTTAGGTTCCTACCATCCAGCCAAAAGTAGTTTCATGTTTTGTATATGGGCAGTTCTCTTTGATTAATTCGGAGACCCCCCAAAGCTTAGGCCTTAAACATTTCAGGTCGTCTAAGAAGAAAGTATACTTCCTCTTGCAGAGTTGGAGTGCTGCTTCTGCCACAAGTCAGTGAAGTGTTCCGTGGGCAAGCAACGTAGGGCTGGGGTCTAAGAGAAAGGAATTTGAGCATATTTCATTGATTTTAATAGCCTGACCTCTGAGTGTGCTCGCAGCAAGGCCGGGAGGTAGCGGCAGGCCATACACGACCGAATTAAAACGAAGCCTGGCATCGCTCAGGGAAGCCTTCCCACACCTGCTTCTCATTTCCTCTAGTTATTTCTGGTAATGAAAATTGGAACCGTTGTTCTATATTTTGGGGTCTAGAAGGTCTATACATTTTTCTTTCATACAATATGCTTGTGATTAAGTATATGTCTCTGTCTACAAAAACAAACAAACAAACAAACAAATACCCAAGACCTAAGTGTTCCTGGAGGAATAAGGAAAAAAAATCTTAGAGTATTCCCTGAAAAATAGATTTTTTTTTTTTGGTTTGTTTTCTTCACAATTCCAGCTGGAAGTCTCCTCCATGCTGCAGACTTCCTACCTGTCTGCTGACGTTTTCATCTACTATTCTCCTTACCTTTTTTGCACACTGGCTTGGCCCTTCATTAGGGACCTGCATGGCAAAGTGGAATAATAATCCTGACTTGTTTTAAAGAAGCTGAAGGATTTCTCAGGAAAGTTGAAAGCATTTGGATGGGAGAACATTTTTTCCCGAACTCATTTTTTCACTTGAGTTTTTTATTCTCCAGTCATCTCCTAGCCAGTCCTGATGTCTGTATCAAAAGAAAAGGATGTGTGGCTCAAAAATGCCAATTGGAGCCTTCCCTAGGGAGCTCTTAGCATAATTTGTGATGAGTTTAGGGCTGGAATTTGGCCCAGTCCCTAATCAATCCCTAGGTGGTCCTGGCTCTTATTTTCATGTTGCTAGGGACAGCCTTCCCATCTTCTTATCATTGTCTGCCTTCAATTGACATTCCGAAGTGCAGCTGTATTGATTATGACTTTCCCTCCCCTCTCTGGTAGCTTGGAATCTCATTGCTGAGGAGTAATAACATGATATATATTCATATGCACATATGCACGAACTACCGTGTTCAGTATTTGCATTTGCCTACACGTCTGCTGTGCAAGAGTATGCCATGTGAGAGAGTCAGCCTCTTCCCCCTCCCTGCCATGTGATGTCTATATATTGATGAGTAGCAGAGAGAGGAACACTTGGGTATATGAATCTGCTTGCAATTTCCTAATGGAATCTGGCAGAAGAGCTTTGCAATAGGACAAGTTCCAGTAAAAAAAAAAAAAAATGTGTTCATGGAAAGTGCTTTCCCCTCATGCCTGTCACCTATTTGCCCTCCCAGACCATTGAAAAGACTAATCATGGAATGAGCCAGATTCTCCTTCTGGTCAGCAAAGAATAAAATACTCTGTTGAAGGAGGAGAAAATGTTATAATTGTGTTCCTTTTTAACAGGGCGTATCATGGGGGAAGTGTCCAGGTGAGGAGGAAAAGATCTTGTTAACAATGGCCTAGTCTTCTGTAGCCGACTGGGCTTCTTTGGGTACTGCCATTTGGGAGGAGAAGAGCTAAGAATGTTCTTTAAGGGGAAAACACCAAATTGCGAATGGGGTTAGAGGTGAATGGGTTTGAAAAGCAGTAGACTCTTTTCCTCTGGGAGCTGCTGCTGTGTTGGGAGGGCATCCTGAGATGAGAAGCCCTTGCTGTTTAGAAAAGGCCTCCATTAATGCCATGATCCTTTGTTGCCATAGCCTGTGCCTGCAGGGACCATTTAAATCATGGGTCTTAAAGGAAGCCATTGCAAAAGTCCCATCCTGTCCCACATCCTCCATACTCCCTAGACTTTCTGCCTTCCATCATGGCCTCCACATGGCAAAGGCTGTCGGGATGAATGGAATTCTGGGAAAGAGATTTATGGTGGTTGGAGATGCCAACATATGGAATCCACAAACCTTGGAATGTCTATGCCTCTGCATGCAGACTTCTTAATTGAAACTATGTACCTGAGGTCCATGTCTTCAAGTGAATGAGAAAGAAATTGCTTATTTGGGGAAGCCTTTGCCCAATTCACCTGGGCTTTGGATCACATACATCTCATTCCGTAGACATTCCATGGAATGGAATCCTGCAATGTAACTATACAGTCTTGGGCGGAAAAGAGGCAAGAGAAAATATTTCTAAGGAGCAAACTGACCCTTTACATTCTTCAGAAGGACAATTTTTTTTTGTCATTTATTTTTTCCTTCAGATACACTCTTCCATCATATCTGAGCAGTTGCTAATAGATATAAAGAAAAATGAGGACTATATTTGTTTAGAGTTCACATAAGGGGCAGAGTTAAAGCATAAATTCTTTTGCTATGGACACTGTCAAAGGATTTTAATATTCCATGTGACCTCCGGTATTCTCCTCATGCGGAGGTCTTGTCCTACGCCACATGTATGAAATATGATGGTTAGACATCTCCTGTGGCAACACTGCAACTATTTTAGGGAAGATTCTGAGAACTCCAGCAATGGCTATCAAGCCTAGCAGATGGCAGGATGGCTGTAGGAACAGACTGGTGATTCTAGAGTTGGTTCATATAAAACAGGCTAAGGAAGAAAAAAAAAGATGTAGCCACCTTGTAGCATTCAGAAGCTTCTCCTGCGAGGTGGGACAATGGCCTGGGTGGCTTTCTTGCTGGGAGAAAGAACTGGCAGCTTTGCAAGTATCTGAAATTCTGAATCAAAGGAAGAGAAAATTGTGGTTTATATTTATAATAATATGGTTTAAGTCCTCTACATTTTAATGGTTTTTGTTTTTGTTTTGTTTTGTTTTTTTTGGCCTAGTTATTCTATCAATTGCTGGGTGTTAAAATCTCCAACTATGATTATATAGAAATGTCTATTTCTCACTTACTCTATTTTGTTTCATGTATTTTAAGCTCTGTTATTAGGTGCATATGCATTTGTGATTGTCATGTCTTTCTGTTGAATTATGAAAAGTCTCTCTTTTCCTTTGGCAAACTTTGTAATGAAGTCTACTTTACCTAATATTATTATAGCCACTCCAGCCTCCTTATGTTTACTGTTTGCATGACATATCTTTTCCCATCCACTTCATTTCAACCTATCTGAATCTTTATCTTTGAAGTATATCTCTTATATTGTCTAGTATACGGCTGGATTTTGGTTTGTATTCATTCTGACCATCTCTGCCTTTTAACTAAAAGTGTTTAATCCACTTACATTTAATGTAATTTTTGATATGGTTGGATCTGGGCCTACTTTTCCCCAATCACTTTATTTGTCCCAACTAATACTTATTAGCCACTGCTAAGAAAAGTTACCTAAAGCTTGAAAATTAGGAAAGATGGCGGTGTGCCTCTCAAAGTCAGTCTAAAGCACTGTCTAAAAAGCCTGCCTAAGGCCAGGAGAAGATAATTTTGTTTGACTTACTATTTGCTATTAAGGAAACTAAGGTGCAGAGAGGTTAGTTAATTTGCTCTAGATCATCCAGGAGTAAGTATTGGAGTTGGAATTCAGAGCCTCAAGCCCATAAATTTGATCACTTTACCATACTGCTTCCCACTGGCAAATGCCTCATCATTGAGTTTATGGACAATTACCAGAGGAAATAGGGAAGACTACTGCTGCCTTTTGCTAGCTATGGGACCTGCAGATGGCATTTTCCGTTAAAGGGAAGGGCAGCTGTGTGGCACCTCAAGGCGCTCATGAACCAAGCCCAGGGGTCCCAGGGCAGTGAAGCTCAGCCTGAATGCAGAGGGTATTTGTTCACTCTGTTGATCAGGAACCCCTCATGTTTCCACTGCCAAACACATAGATGCATAGAAATGAAATGCTGTTTTCAGGAAATATTCTGGTGACATGCATTTGTTCTTCTGTTTGATAGGGGAGTGGGGCTGAGGTGAAAGAAAGAGTAGTATGACCAGTCAGGAAAACACCCTGATGTAGCAAAATGTTAGTGATGTTTTAGCACTTCCTCGTGAAGCAGTGTGACCTCCTGCCACCCAGACAGGCTCTTTCTTTAGACTTTTTCTTGCTCATTCGCCACAGCTGTTTGTTGTTTTCTTAAATGTTAAACTTTTTATAGCTCTTCAGTTACTTATAAAAAGTATCAGTTATTCAGGCCGTACCAGTACTGGTTCAGTGCTAGTCTAATGAGCAGTGAGAACACTGAAGGCATATTTTTGTTGCTTCTATTTTCTCACTGCTCCCCCACCCCCCTCTCTCACAAGTTTCCCCTTTGGACTCAAATGACTCCAGATTTTTGGAATTCACTAAAAAGGTGAGCCACCAGTTGGTCTTTGCTGCTTAAGAATAATTCACTACCTGTGTTTAATGTTACTGGCTTTCCGTCGTTCCATGAAGAGGAGAGAAATGGGTGGAACGTCACCCAGCCAGAGGTACTCTGAGGCGTTCAGAAGGGCTGCAAACCTGTAGAGACGCACCTGTGATCTCTAGGGAAAAGAAGTCTCATCTTTGTCAGGCTGGGGGGAAAAAACGCCCAGCACTTGGAGTGCCTTCATTGAGTAAGTAGGAACTGTCACTTCAGTCTGCATCCACATGGAAAGCAGGACCCGTAACAGAAGAGGTCCTGATGGAAGTATTAGAAAGATTCCAGAAACCACGGTCAAAAACAGGATTGACATTTATGTCGTTGAAGAAAGTGATCAGTCTCTTCTGGACTTGGAGGCCTTTACAATGATGTCTCAATTGTACCCATTCTACATGAGAGCTACAAAACACTCGGAGAAATCGTTCTGATCTTAGTGTGAGAGAGTATTGTTGAACACATCATGGGAGAATCATCTCAGGAGAGCCAAGATTGAGAAAATCTGCATGTGTGTTCTGTCCCCGTGGGAGCTCAGACATTGAGGGCACTTGGAGTAATTTGCAAGGGTCCTCACCAAGCATTTTTGGTTGATTTAACAAATAACTGTCCTACATATATATGTGCTATTTTTCACAAGTAGGTAGATACTAAGATGATTACCAAAATATTAAATATAACATCAAACTACTGGTGCTTTTAAAATATTATGATTATTTTTATCTATTTGTTTTACCTTAATAGAGCTATTATTTTTATCTATTTGTTTTACCTTAATAGAGCTATAGGCTAGAAGCTGCTGTTCTAGCAAGTGATCAGCCTTATATCCAGAATGTGTTAGAAATAAACTATTTAGGGGATACTGGCCAATTGTTTGGGTGGAAAAGAATCAAATTATGAGTTTAATTTTAGGTAACAATACCCTCAGGCCTTCCTTTCTTGGTGCTGGAAGAAGTGATGCCTTCCTTTTAAAAGGAAGACAATTTACCTAGCATACTACCTGGGATGATTTTGCAGAAATGGGTCCTTGTTTAATGTGTTTTAAGGTGGAAAATAGACTTCATTCCAACCAGTGGTGACCTGGATTGGTCCCAAGTGTCAATCTTGTAAAGGTCTATTTATAGAGGAAATTGTATATATATTTTTTTAACTCAAGGCTTTTATGTGTATCTATTGCAATATCATGCTTTTAAGTGTCCATGTAAGAATAACAATGACTAATGTTTATTGAGCGTTTAATACAAGCCAGACATCTTTCGAAACATTTCACATGTGTTATCTCAACAGGCCTTTGTGGTAGCTATTATTATTTTCATTTTATACATAAAGACATTAGAGTCAGAGAGCTCAATAACCTGGCTTACTGGCACATGCTTCATGGAGCCAAGATTTGGATCCAGACTATCTGACTTTTGAGCCAACACTCTAAACCACCATACTATGTTCACTTCATATAGAAAGTCTGACCCAAAGCTGGGATTTTTTTTTTAAATTATGATTTAACATTTTAAGGGACTGTCTCCTCCTTTAATTTAGGATTTAATTTTCCTTTCTCGGGGTGCCTGGGTGGCTCAGTTGTTAAGCGTCTGCCTTCGGCTCAGGTCATGATCCTAGGGTCCTGGGATCGAGCCCCGCATCGGGCTCCCTGCTCGGCGGGAAGCCTGCTTCTCCCTCTCGCACTCCCCCTGCTTGTGTTCCCTCTCTTGCTATGTCTCTGTCTGTCAAATAAATAAATAAAATCTTTAAAAAAAATTTTCCTTTCTCATATGAAAATTGCTCTGTTATGTTAAAAAATCTATCCTCTAGCTAGCTAGACTCTCAAATATAAAAACTTATGAAAATTCACTTGTACTGGTTTTCCTAATTCTGTTTAATAAAACCTCTCATTTCTTCCTTGAGGATATTGTCTCCCCTTAGCATGCTCTGTGGCTTAAGGGTGAGAGTTTACATTTTCTTTCTTGGCCTTAGTTCATCAGTCTCTATAGTGGGGTCACCTTTACTCTAAAAACATTACAAACAATTGTGAATTAAAGAAGACATACAAACAGCCAGTCGGCACAAAAAAGATACTCAACATCATTTGTCATTAGGAAAATGCAAATTAAAATAAGGAGAGGGGCGCCTGGGTGGTGCAGTCAGTTGAGCCACTGACTCTTGATTTTGGCTTGGATCTTGATCTCAGGGTCCTGGGATGGGGCCCCGCGTCCGGCTCTGCACTCAGCGGGAATCTGCTTGAGTTTCTCTCCCTCTCCCTTTGCTCTCTCGCTCTCTCTCTCTCTCTAAAATAAAGAAATAAATCTTTAAAAAATAAAGAAATAAAATAAGGATATTGCACGAAAATGGCAAAAATGGAAAGAACTGACAACACCAAGTATGGGTGAAGATGTAGAGCAGCTGGGACTCTCATTAATAGCTGGTGGAGATGCAAAATGATGCAGCCACTTGCAGAAAAGCAGTCTGGCAATTTCTTATGAAGTTAAGCATACACTTATGTATGATTCACCAATCCTGCTTCTAGGTATTAACTCATGGGATGTGAAAGCTATGTCTAACACAAAGACACATAGAAGTATTGTTCACAGTGGCCCCAAATTAGAAACAAGGCAAATGTCCATCCACTGCTAAATGGATAAACAAATTGTGATATACCCAAACAATGGAATATTCCTTAGCAATAAAAAGGGAACAAACTACGGATAATACAACAACATGGCTGAATCTTAAAAGCAACATGCTAAGCGAAAGAAGCTGGACAAAAAGAGACTATATGTTATGTCATTCCATTTATACAAAAATCTAGAAAGGGCAAAACCATAGTGACATAAAGCAGAGTAGTTGTCAGGAGGGCGGGTTTGGGAGTGGGGTAGGTATTGACTATGAAAGGGAATGAAGGAACTTTGGGGAATGAAACAAATGTTCTATATCTTGGTTGTAATGGCAAGCATGTTTGTCACAATTCATATACGTTTATCAGACTCATCAAGCTGCACATTTTAAATCATACCTCATTAAAGCTGATTAGAAAAAAATGCATAGAGATCTTAGCAACAGAGCTGTATGCAAGACAATTCCATTTTTAAAACTCTAGGGTCACCTTCTGTTGGGCTCAACCTAACTCATTACATTCAATGTTTAATAAAAGGGTTTGTGGTTTAAAATGTTTTGTATCTTAAATCGAAGCTATTTCTTCAGTTGGAAAAGAGAGTGTTTTGAATTTAACATATAACAAATATTCAGTGAAAAAAAGGAAAATTGAAATAAATGTGTTCATAATCAAATCAAAATGACTCCATATCATTTATTCAGTGATTTGTACAGCCCTCTAAGTGCATTTTCATATTTGTTGATATTGTTAATATCCTGTCACTCTGGATCAACTGCCTTGTGAAGACCTTATTTAGAGTTTGAGAATTTTGATGGTTGTAGATGACATACTGGTTGCGGTACGAACCCCCTACAATCAGAAGTTCTCCATGTGGAACAGAAGCTAACTCTAAGAGCTACCTGGTAAAGTTGAAGGCTAAATTTCATTACAAGAAACCAATTGGTTGGTGGAGGTAAAATAATGAATTATCCAGTTTATTTTGTGATTTTCCTATAAGAACCAATCAAAAAGTAGTGTTTTTCCAATCATCATACCCTTCAGAGATATGAATATATATCTACTTATCCTCTCCTTCAGCCAAAACATGTTTATCCAGGGGTTTACTTTGAGCAAGGCATTGTGCTAAGTACTACGGGAAATGCCGCGTTGCTTAAACTATGATGATTACAGTCCTATCTGGTTAAAATTCTGCACTTGGAAATTGGCTGAAATGTCTATAAAATTACACACAAATATTTGTTTTGGCTATTTCAGAATATATGTCAAAAGACATATATTCTGAAGTCAGAATATTTAAAAGTGACTGTGGGATGCTAGAAAAGGCTCAACCCCCCCACCCCCAGATGGGTCTCCCACCAACCTGCCCCGCAGGCCTGAAATGACGCTATTCGAGGAATATTGTGTTAAGCATTCTCTTTTCCCTCCAGCCAACATCACCTGGGAGCTTGTTAGAAATGCAAAATCTCAGCATCCACCCACAGACTGACTGAACTAGAATCTGCATTTTAACGAGATTCCCAGACATCTAGACCACATCATAATGTTTCTTCCAACCCTGAAGCTTTTCTGCTGCTCTCTGCCTACCAGTAGTATGAAAATTTAAGGGCTTAATTCCTTCTGCTGCAATATTTTGAGATGTACTGAAGGTCAGGTGTCTGATCGCTTCCACCAGGGAGAGACTTGAACCATTCATTAGGTTTCCTATGAGACCTCTCCTGATGTTTACTCACCTCCTGTAGTTCAATAAGCATCTTTGTAAGTAAGAGAAAGAAATTGCAGGTATCTGAAAAGCTTTATGCACACAGCCAAAAGGGTCTCAGATTAGGAGAGCCTGCTCTACAACACTCTATTTAATAAATGTTAAATGAAAATAATAAATGCCCTTCCTGTTGGCTTGGAAATGGCTTTGGCATTGGCCCTGGTACAAATACATTTTGTCATCCTTTCAAAGCACCTGTTATTTTGTTCCTACCTGGTTCCTATGTGGATGACTGTATTTACTCACTGAGGTGTGCGCAGATTACTTTAATGGCTGACTCTTTCTTTTTTTTTTTTAAGATTTTATTTATTTGAGAGAATGAGATAGAGCATGAGAGGGGGGAGGGTCAGAGGGAGAAGCAGACTCACTGCTGAGCAGGGAGCATGATGCGGGACTCGATCCCAAGATTCCAGGATCATGACCTGAGCCAAAGGCAGTCGCTTAACCAACTGAGCCACCCAGGCGCCCTGGCTGACTCTCCCAAGCTCTGGCTGACGTCTGAGCGTAGCGTTTTCTTTTTTACACAGAGAACGCACTTGAGGTGCAAGCTGACTGGCGTCCTGAAATGGTGTCCACTCTCTCTCCATCCCTTCAGGAGCTGCTTGTCCACGGACGTGGCCTGCACCCTATGTTAGAAGAAGCCACTCAGCACCCAGGGAAAGGAGAGAGGGGTGAGAACAGGAGTTAGGGGTCAAGACCCTAGAGAAGTCATCTGACCTCCCTCAGCATTAGTTTCTGACCTGTAAAATGGAAGAGTCCAACCAGATGACATAGGATGTATTTACAACACTACACCAGGAAAAAGGTAGAGTGGGAGTTAGATTTGGACAACTATGATACCCCTTTCCTATCCATTCCCCTATGGAGACACCACAACTCCAAACTGGAGCTCGTATTTTACAGATGGAGAAACTGAGCCCCTGAGAGGATGAGTGACTTCCTCAGTTGCACCCAACTCGGATGGCAGGACCTGAACTCAGGACCCAAACCCAAGCATTCTGACTTCACCGCCAGTCCTCTCCACTCCCCCTCAGCTATCACCGACTCAGACCATTTGCTTTCGGTTCAGAATGTTTTTTAAGGCTGTGCAAAAGTCAGGCATTCCAAATCTACCTGCTGCTATAAATAGGTGAAAAGAAACTAGCTTAAAAATAGTCTCACGCAGGTATACAGCGGCAGAAAACATACAACGAATTTGGATTCTATTTGGATTATACATTCTAAAGAGGGCAAAACACTTTTTTAAACATTGTCTCTGTAGTCTCAAAACTACCCCCCCATAAGTTGGGCAGAAGTGAACGATACTGATGCCATTTCCAAGAGAAACGAAGGTAGAACAATTACATGAGCTCCCTAAGGTTTTGCGGTCAGAAGTGGACAATAATCACAGCTGCCCGACATTTCCATGATCTAGTTTCTCATCTAGCCATTGGTCCTGCCCACAGCCATCACGCCCCCTGTTCTCATGCCCAGGTGTTGCTGGCCTCAGGAAGTGGGGCTGGGGGTGGGAGGAGGGTGTCCATAAGGAAACAACCAGGAAAATGCAGAATGCAAAAATCTATGGCTGTCCTTAGGTTTTGATAACACAGGAAAGGATCTTTAGATTCCGTCTAGGGCGTCATTGATTTTAAATATCTTACCAACTTCAGCTAAACCTTCTCAAATTTTTAGCCCTGCTAAAAACAGACACTTATTTATCTGGAGTTTAATTACAAATATAGCTTTGTTCTGCATGGATAAAATGCAAAAAAGTCAAGAACAGTTAGCTAGAGTCAGAGCAAGCGAGAAAAACAGCTGCTTCCCTTTTTTTTTTTTTTTTTTTTTTTCATTTTTGACAGTCATAACACCCAAGTAGCACAGAGGCTAAGAGGGTAATTTAGTGTTGTGGTTAAGAGTGTGGGCATCGAACTGTGTTTGCATCTTAGCTCTGCTGTTTACTAACCTTTTGACTCTGAGAAAGTTATTTCTCAGGTCAGTTTCCTCATCTGTGCGATGTGGATAATAATGGAAGCTACCTCTTAGGGCAGTTGTGAGAGTTCAGTGAGTTAATACCTGCAAAGTGCTTAGAGCAGAGCCTGGGTAATACTAGGAACTCAACAAATGTCAGCTATTATTGTTATTATTATTAGCGAGGAGGGGGAAGTTAAACATTTTGCTTTTATTGAATGTAAACCTAGTACTATATAATTGAATTCTAAGACACTAAGTAAGGAACATAGGTCATTAACTGAGAAACTCTGTGTTGTTGCCCAAGTCAAGAAGTGAGTTGTAGATGGGCTGGGAAATGGCCGATCCATGTAAGTTGACCAAACATAGAGGATAATGAAAAGAAACGGATAATGCAAATAACCTAACGTAAAATTAGTAACCTAATCCATTGTAATATCCACTGTCTGAAGTGATGGTGTAGTGAGAAATGATCAAGGGTCTTCTTGAACTCTAGAAAGAGAGAAATCAGTTTTCAACAGTGTGTTTGGTCACAATAGATTATATAGTTAGGGGAAGGAAAATCACCTCATGGCAAATACATAAATGTCTGTTCTGGTTTATACATTAGTTTTTAATGTGTATAGTTAGTGTAACTCAGTTTCCCTCATCCTAATTAACTCTGCATGAACTAATAAATTCAAGTCCTGGAGTCAGCAATACTAACCGCATGGATTTGGGAATTCCCAGAGTACCGCAGCCTATAAAGTCTGGCCACTGCAATCATTTTACCTCTTTTTGGTTTATCTCTCATTAGATGCCAGAGTTTAAAAGATCAAGATCCCTGTTTCAGTCCCACAGAGTCATTATACCTATGACGTTTTCTGCTTATCAAGAAAGACAAGAATGCTCTAGATGCCTTTGTGGGAAGGCTGAAGTTACAAAAGACTATACTGAAGATAAATACTATAATTAAGTGGAAAGTCTCCTTAAACATGGTGAGACATGGCAGAGTCTGGAATTGACTGACTGAAATAGGCAAACATCTCAGAAAGGTCCAAATGATCCTTGCATGCACATTTTGGTGACGTACAATTACCTGTAGCATGCATGGAATTCCTCTTCCAGTTCTATCAAAGCATTACCAGGCAGCCCGAGGAGGCTAGTTGCATTGCTTCACCATCATCCATTGTTTGTCATCTAAAACATTATTGTCCTGATCTCACCTCATTCATCACGCATGGTTCTGATTTTTGGCGGTTCCCAGAAATCAAATCCACTCTCAAGAAGTCAAAGATTGGCCACCACTGAAAAGTCAAAGGAATGTATCACAGGTACAGGGGTGACCCAAAGGCTGAGCAGTGGCAATGTCTTTAGGATAAAGGCAGAGCCTCTCAGGGGACTGGTGTGATGGGGTGACACTAACATGATAAGTTCTAGTGTGCTTGCAAAGGAGTACAGTGTGCTGCTAAGTGCAATGGACTCTTGGAGCCTGTGTGCTGCATCCTAATTCTGACTCTGCCATTTTCTGGCGGCATGACCTTGTGCAAGTTACTTAGCCTTCTTGTATCTTAATTTCCTCATCTGAAAATGAGTTTAAATCTCATAAGGTTGTTGGGAGGATAAAAGCACTTAATATGTTAAGAGTGCCTGGCACATGGTTAGCATTATTTTCAGGTTGATTATTCTTACATCATCAACCATCTTGTGAGAACCCATTGCTGCTTCTGCCCACCTGGGGTCATAGTGGAGACAGGTGCCGCCCTCCTTAGAACCATTCCTCAGCTGTCACCCCACACTGGCTCCCTGGTGGTTGATTTTTCACTTTCTGCTTCTCTCTCTTGCCTTCTCTTCCTCCCTCCCCCCGCTTCTGTGTATCTGTCTCCCATCTATCTTTCTTGAGATACAGGTGAGAATTAATAATGAACTTGACATATATCTTTTTCATTTTATGGATTTAATGATTGCTATATATGCTTATTTGTCTATTTGGTTTTATAATTCAGTAGAGTTAGAAAGAATCAGGAGTCATATGCTTTATTTGTTTTAGTGTTATAGTGGTAGATCGCATGGTCTGCATGCTGTGTATTTGCATCTCAGAAGTATTAGCATTTGCAACTGGTAAAAGATAGTGTTTGAAAAACAACTATTTTAAATGAAATTTACCATTTGAAAATATCCACTTTCAAATTTTGAGGAAGAAAACAACTTTTGAAAATTTTATTTCTGTTCTGTCTAAAGCAAAGGTAATTTTTAAAAATAGCGTTAGTGACAAAAAGCCACGCTTCTGCATATCTATTATAGAGGTTGTCACAAGGACTGGAACAGGTATAATTTCTGCCAGCTAACATTAAAATTGGTCTGTTCTACTTTCGCCAGATGTTGGTATTGGAACAATATAAGGCCTTGCTTAACAGCATGAGGCACCCACCAGGCTAATTTATGGGATTCGGAATGTTAAGGCCAATCAAGTGATCTAATTGTTTCAACAGTGCTCACGGATTTATAATAATCTTCAAGATCAGGGTTATGCTAGTCTGAACGTCCTCTTTCCTGCCTCCACCCCCTGTTTCCTTCTCTCCCTCCAAGCAGTTAGGTTCTATTGTGTTGGCTAGTTTTAAGGCAGGTAGGAAACAGTTGAAGTAGGAGCCTGGGTTCAAGTCCTAGGGTAAGATTACATGTGAAAATACATGTGGGGGGTCTTTCCGTAATTACCCTTTATGCATTTTATGAAGCCACTGCTGGGTTGGGAATGACTGACAGCCTTGACTCAAATGAGGTTTGGATGGAAAAGTGTGTGTTTCTAAGATTGGGGTGGAATTGTTCAGGGAGAGCCCCAGGGGAACTGGCACCAGTTCGCCAGTCTCCCATCTCCTGAAACACCTTCATTAGCCCCTCACACTTGCTCCCTGACATTAACCTGGATGACATATTAAAGATCCATTTTAATCCATGTGCTGTGAAATGAACTTGGACAACAAGAACGTATGCAGCCCCCAAAGTTTCATTATTCAAAGCCCTGTAAATGCACAGAGGGCAGCGTGATAGATGAGGGATGCCAAGCTCTATATGACAATCACTTATACAGAGCAGACGTCTGTGTCCCAATAACATTATACTGTTGGTTAGATAAAAAGAGAAGCAGGGACATATGCAGTTTACTTTTTTCCCCAGTGCATCCAAGTTGCTAAATTTTATAGTTACTGTAAAGTAAATATCAGATTTCTAGTAGGCAAGAAGATTTTTGCTTGAGTTAAAAAAAAAAGAGAGAGAGAGAGAGAGAGAGAGAGAGAAAGAACAGGGAGGGAAGACAGGGATTTCTATCAGCCTTTATGGAGGGATTAATGTTTGCCAAACCATTAACAAGTTAACATGTCAGATCTCTAGGTGTGAGGATTCAGGTTATTGTCCTGGCTTTACAGATTGAGGTGGAGAGTAGTTAAAGTTGTAGGCTGGCAAGTCATCAGCTGGGGGTTGGGTTTCGTGGGCTGAGGGAACCTGTGATTAAGGAGGGAAAAGAGACAAGACAGAGGTCTCCCAGTGAGGTGTCAGGAAGGAGCAAGACTGGTGACAGCCAAAGGACAATGACAGTCGTAAGTTCCCTTTAGGACTCAAATCTACGGAATAAAGAACAGGACCCGCGGAGGGCTTGGGAAGCAACCTTCTATTTGCTAGCCTACAGATTTGGTTGGTGCTATGAGGAAAATAGTACTTTTGATCTGGTGTAAATTGCCTGGACCTCAAGAGTTGATTTTTGTTTTTGCTTTGGGAGGGGCGTTGGTGGGGGTCCCTTCCTCCCCTCTACCCTAATCTGTTTTTCCTAATGGATCTTCTCTCTCTCTCTCTCTCTCTCTCTCTCTGAAATCTCAGTTTCCTCATCTGGAAAATAATATAATAGCTTTGGGGAAGATTATATACCTCTGCCCAGTATAGAAGAGGCATTTGCTCAACATTTATTTCTCTTTCTCGCCTTTCAAAAATGCCATCAGAGGAAAAACCTGCAGGGATTTTTTCTAGTGGCATGCCGTGTGGGGGTCATTAGTGAAGGATGTCAAAACATACAGCATGTCTGCTGGAGCTTGGTGCTCAAGGGAACCCTTGCTGCTCGGCACCTTAGCTATCACAGAAGGGAGGGGTGGCCCCTGCTTCTCATTCCCACCTCCCAGTGCCATTGAGTGGGCCCCCTCACTCACCTTCACAAAGCGGGGGTGAGGACTGCTAATCAGAACGCATACATCTTTTGGCAAAGCCACACCCAGGTAAGGGCAGGAGACAGCTGTGATTTCATCCTGTTTTTCAACACAAGACCACCCATTTTCCAGAAGACAATTAAACCTGTTTCTGGGATCATAAACATCAACACTTACCGTCACCAGAAAGATCTGGTCCAGGCTATTCTTAGACCTGCGTTTAGGCATCAGTTCTGAGTTGTGTTCTCCTCCTTCCCTCCCAGGGAGTGGGCGAAGGGAGGGTAGGGTGGTATTCTTAACAAACCCTCCCCAGAGAACTCACAAGATGGAGAAAGGGAGAATTTGCTTCGCTTCCCTTTCTTTGGTAAGGGCTGCTTGATCAGAAGTCTCCATCTTGGCAATTTCCTACACACAGTTTCCATTCAACGACAAGCTTGGATGACTGCTTTAAATAACAGAACTTGAAGAACTTCGTTAAAAAGCGTAATAACTTTGCCTAGACTGAAAACTATATAGGTGACAAGGGATTTGGAGTAATAATCATTTTAGTCTGCAACTTCAGCATTTGTGAGAGCTTATGTGTTCTCCTTTGTTGTGATTTGATCTTGGTATGGAAGCCAGCCTGGTCTGTTTTGTGCAGGACACTGAGTTCACATGGGAAGGATAGGAGCCAGTGGGATTGATGGGTGAACCGTGGCGCATGAAAGGAAGTGCGCCCTGACTGGCTTAATTATTTGCAAGGTTGGTTTAGGAAAATCATTTCCTTCAATCATTCAGATCAAAAAGCAATTATCTCTGGAACACCCAAGCTCCCATTCATAAAAGCACCAACTTCTCTTTCGTACGGAAGCTTACCTTGGCGTCTCCTCTGTATGAGCACACTTACTGCTCCCTTTACACCCAGACCCAAAATGGCTGCTGTTGGCAAGAGAGGGGAACGAGCCGTATGCTTCTAGGCGGGCAGCAAATTTAAACTACCCCAGAAAAACACTGGTTTTCCTCCTCCACTCACCAACGAGCATTCATTTTTGTGACTGGCTTGATATTAGCTAGAGAGCATGCGTAAAAAAATCCGCAAAGCGAATGCTTTGGAATTTGATTCACATATAAGAGGAAACCTTCACAGAAAGCCTAACTCTACATTGGAAATGTAGTTTAAAACCCACCACCTGCCCAGGACTATGGCACTTCAGCAGAAATCTAACATCTGTGTTGAGGCCACCTTCTTCAACTTTAATCAGTCAGTCAAAACTGCCTAGTGTTGAAAGCTCTCCTGTCCCCATGCCCAGATGGAGGATGAGCAGGTGTCTTACCTCCCAACCTCGAAGCTGAGGCCTACCATGAGTCTCTCTGCTTCACCAAGTCACTCTCTTACAGCTGGGGACACAAGGAGTGGTAAATTCAGGCCGATGCCTTGCCAGCACACATTAGTCTAGCTATGGTTATTGTAAAATAGTGTAGTATTTTTCCGCTGTCTGGTAAATAGCTATGCTCTGAGTCCCTTGGGTGTTCCTCCTTTACCCTCCTCTGGGACCGCCTGGACCACCCCTGTGATGTAGCACCTGGAAGGTTATCACCTGGTGCAGCTGGGGTCTTCAGGGAAACTGGCCTGATTGTCTGACCCCCCTTTCCCTCTCAGTTGTGAACTAATTTGAATGTCACCCCTCGCTTGTATTCTTCATGTTGAAAATGACTGATCACACAGCTGCCTTCCTCACGATTTCATGAAAACTTAAATTTTATGGTGACATCAATAGTCCTTTGCTACTTGGGTAAAGAAAGAGCCACTAATTAGACATTACTCCTAGGAATTTGTCTCAGTCGATGCACTTAGCTTCTTTCCTCTTATTCAACTGGGATTTGATCCCTAGGGACACAGGCATTTATTCAACAATTTAGACTGGTTAATTAAAACTTCAAGGCCTCTGTAAATACAGTTCTTCCTCTGCATCATCAGAACACTTGGTATGCGTGCATGGTAGGAACATTAGTAAAAGCACAAAGACACTAAAAGGCAGAGGTGGCCCCATTGCTTTATACTGTTGGCGGCCTTCTAAGTGGAGCAAAGTTGTGAGGCATGAAGAAAGACCCAGAGCGGCCATGACCTTGGACTTCTTGCCTCAGCTCAACTCTGGCTGAATACTCACATTACTTGGAGTTGGAGGTCAAGTTTCTACTGGGGTCTTCCTAGCTGAATTCTCCTCCTGAAAAGCAGAGGCTGCTGGGTGTGTAGACTATTTTTTATTTCTTTAGGACCATGCTCTACAGTGCTGCTGTTTGCTATTTTTTTTTTTTTGTATAAGTTTGCATATTTGAATGAATATATAGTGTGTAAGACAAGCTATTCTAAGTAACCGGGAACATTTTCAAATATTTAAATGACTTTGAAGTTAAATAACTAAATAATAAGGGAATAGCCTCAGTATATTAGCAGGGATATATATGCTTCAAATTTCATATGAGTAGGAGGCAATGTTAGGGGCAGAGCAGAACTTGGACCTAAATGAGCTTGGTTCATTGATGGTCTGTCTACCAACCAAACCAAAGGGAAAGGCTGTGGCAATTAGTACAGTGCTTTTAAACTTGAGTAATTTAGGATCCTTTCAAAAAAAATCCTCTGCAGTATCAGTATTAATCTAAAATAATGTTACTTAAATATGTAAAACAAAAAGGAGATATAAACTCATGCTTAAAGCTCTCATATAGTTCTTAAAAGTAATTTACAGGGGCACCTGGTTGGCTCAGTCAGTTAAGCGTCTGCCTTGGGCTCAGGTCATGATCTCAGGGTCCTGGGATTGAACCTTGCCTCTGCTCAGTGGGGAGTCTGTTTTTCCCTCTCACTCTCTCTCTGTGCTCTCCCTCCCTCTCTGTTTTTCTCCAATAAATAAATACAATCTTTAAAAAAAGCAGTTTACAAATTAAGTAGAAATAAAACTAAACAAAGAAAATTTAAATTCATAATGTTAATTTAATATTGACAGATGAGGTTTTACTGACAGTAAAATGCCTCTTGCCATAGGAATATGGTGTTGTCCACCATGATATACATTCTTTTGAATTTAGTATTTCTCTACCAGTGTGAGCTTTGGGGAGTGACTCAATTCTCCCGCTCTTCTCCATTCAAATGCCCCAAAATCCATTATTATATAGCATGTTGTGATAGCATTTGAAAGATCTCACTTGATGTGGACACATTTATGTGTCCAGGCTCTTCTCTCTCAGCTCTGAAGTTCAAATAGTATTACTTAGTGACTCTGTGATTATAAATACACAGGCAAACACAAACCTTGAAATCATATGGCATTTCTTGGTAATAGTTAAAATAATGACTAACATTTATAAAATGCTTACTATGTAGGAAAAACTGTTCCAAGTGCTTTATATGTTTGAATTCATGTAACCCTCACTACTCTTATGAAGTAGCCCCATCATACAGATGAGGAAACCAAGGTGCTGAGAATTTCCAAAATCACACAACTAGTAATGGACAAAGCCAAGATGTAAACCCAGGCAGTCTGTTTCAAAAACCAGGCTCTTAAGCACTATGCTCTACAACCTCTTATAGGTAAATATAATCCAGAATATACTTATATTAATTTTTCATGAAATAAAACACAACATTAAAGTTCCTCCTACAGAGCTCTAGAATCTCCGAGAAATTCTGTGAGCCAGTTTGAAAGCCATAATTTAATTCTTTACTCTTAAACTCTTTACTATTTCTAGGTGTCATTATAATATAGTGTTCTTTAATTCTTTAAAGTATAAAAATGTGTCCTAGTTTTATCCATGATTACCTTAGTTAGCCATAAGGTACTTTTTAAGGAAATAGCATTGTATTAGTTAATTGGCATAAAAGCCCTGCTAGTAATAAAGATGATAAAAGGGATAACATGTAGACACATTAAAATGTACACATCTATATAGTCTTCCAAGGATAAGAAATCATAGATAGGCAGCACTTTAGTCTCATTGCCTTTGAAAGCAATGGTGATGAGGCAAGTGTTCTGGTGTGTGTGGTATTAAACCCAAAGAGATACTAGGAGAGGAGTGGTTGGCTGAAATCTTGAAAGGGAAGTCTGGGTGCAGAAACCCACTCAAACTCACGCTGCCCTGAAGGTGGCAGCTAGCAGAAAGTTCTGAAGACAATGACCCAAAGTTGTCACTAATTTGAACTTTAATGGAAGGTTTCAAGAAACCTGTGAGTAGCAAAGTGGGAAGGTTAAAGAAGCAGGCAGAGAGAATTTTCTTAGATTTTTGCCCTTGATTTATATTTATAACCCAAATACTGCATCCAGTTAGGTCTTAGTTCAAGTTTATTTCTCATTTGTCTGTGTTCTCAACAGAGTCATCTGTGTCATTGCCGCTTACTTATCTTAGATTGTAAATGAAGATAAACTGGGGAGGATACTTAACCTACTCCACATATCACAATACCAGAAAAAGACACAGGAAAACATTTTGAACGATAAATCAGTCAGACTTATTTATTGAGCACCTACCATATGCAAAGCCCTCTGGCTAGCTGCAGATGACAGAAGGATGGGTGACTTATGGCCCCTGCTGTCAAGAATTTTCTTAGAATAAGACAACAAACAATACCTGTGAATGGTACAGATAGTAAGGCCTGCCACTGGTATAGCATGGTGGCTAAGCTCTTGGATTGTAGAGTAGAACCAGCTCCAATGTCAGCTCTAACCACCGGCAGGGTGCCTTTGGACAGGTTAATCTCCTTTTCCTCGTCTGTAAACAGAGATGATGATGGTAATACCAGTACCCATACTATTGGGATGTTGACAAGACTAAATGAGATGATAACGTGTACAATGCTTAGTCTGTTTGCTATGTAGAACCTAGCTTATCAAATGTGAACCTGCAGCTTCCAAGGCTCTGCTAACAATGACCATGTCTGACCAAGGGTGTGCTTTTGATTTTGCCAGAGTCACTGCCGAGAGGTGGGGAGAGAAGCCTGGAGAGGCAACAGTAATGTGGTCGCGCCCAGGGCAGTGTGAGCATGTACCACTGCCCTCTACTGGACAGAGTTCTCACAGAATTATAAGAACTACCCAAACTATTTCAGTATCCAGCACCTCGTGTTTATCAAAAGTCTCTTTTGTGGAGTTTCACAGCCCATCTGAGGTAGTTACTCCTCCTTCCAGATACTTGGGAGCCAGGGGAAATTCTGTTGTCTGCCAGCCCCAGCTCCTCACCTGCTTTTAACTAATATGGAGTCTGGACAGGTATTGATTTTTCTGCTTTTCTTTGACTCTGCTCATCAGTCATTTTATATTACTGGAGAGTCCATTAGCAATAAAAATAAAGGATGGAAGTTGCAAAGTCCATTAGAGAAACTTACTCTCTGTATCTTCAGGGGGAAGAAAACAATTAAAAGCACGTCATCTTATAAACACTCTAATAAAGGTATTAGAAAAGTGAATAAGCCCAAGATGTGACTGTCAGGGGATGAAATGAGATCCTCCTTAGAGTCAGCTAGAAGGGAGTGCCCGACATTCTACAACATCATTGTCATGGGTCCGGAGCTCAAATGCTCTACGTGGGTGAGATGAAAAGAAGATTAAATACGAGAATAAAGGAACATTACATAACAGAGAATCAGCTATAGGCTCACACACGAGCGAATTTCAGAACCATAATGGCAGCTCAAAGATGAGAAAAAGGAGGAGTTTAAATACAAAGGGAAGAAAGAGGTGGCAATACAGCCCTGACTTTGAAATTTAGGTAAGTTGGGGAAACAAAGACATGTCTCCGCTAGGTTAGGTGGCCTTGCGCGGGTTGTGCAGATGGTCACTGAAATTCGCTTAATTCCCCAATGGGGAGCTGAGAGGGGAGAACAAAGCAGGAACAGACCGTGGAACTTGATGTTTGTTGACTGGAGAATGTAATTGATGATGCAGGCGTCCTCACGCTCCCTGGGTCCGTATGAGTGACGAGCAGCGCTCCTGGCACATGTTGGCACTCAAAAAAATGTTAATTCCCTTGCTCCTTTCCCTGTAAATGAGACAGTGTGTAGAAACCATTATGAATATTATGCTGCATTTAACTGAATTTCCGTTTATTTTCAGAGCTTCCAAGAATAAACAGTTTTCAGGCTAAGGGCTATTTGGACATTTATTCTCTTTACATGAGCACCGAGTATATATTAAGGTGTCTGACCCTCTTCTGTCCAGAAAGGAATAAATACTTCCACAAAACCCTGTTACAGGTGGCAAAATTTATCTTTGGTTCTCTCATCCTTACTCAGACAGTCAGTTGTTTGGCAGTGTAGTAGGTTTTTCTACTTATTATAAAGTTGCTACATGGTATGCTTTTTCTCCAGATTGCAATCAATTGTCTAGAAACAGTGTAACAGTAATACTGGGAATAATAAAAAAAAAAAATTCACAATCCTTCTTCTCTAACATTTGAAATATTTACACTTTCCATGTTCTTCCGATCATTATCCATATGCATTATTATTATTTGTTGTACAGAATTTTGCATTTTGCTTTTTCATTTAATGTTATTTTGTATGTGTTTTAATATTGCTTCATGGCAGTCATAATTATAATATTTAATGACTGCAAATATTTCTTAAGCTTATGTCTTATGATTTACTGATTCAATTTTCCATCAGAGGCATTGAAGATTTTTTACTTTTTTTTTGCCATTATAAAAAATATCATCATAGTTGTATAAGGTTTTTTTCTCCACTTGAATTATTTCATCTGAACAAATTCCCAGGAGTTGGGTTATGGTTCTTGATATACATGACCAGTTATTTTCCTAAAAGTTTGTGTGATTTTACTCCACCAGGAGTCATGGATCAGACCTCTCTTGCATATCCTCTGACCAGTATTTGCTACTGTCTTCCTGAGGGTTCCCTAGGTACCATCTTTTTGTAGTTTTCCACCTACCTTCCTTGGTCTTCTTTGTAAGCACAGGAGCTCAGGCCTGGGCAGTCTGCTCTTCTCATTGCTTACATTCCCCTTGGAACAGCCCTCTACAGTGGGCTTTAATTACTGTATCATGGGTCACATCACATCCCTGAACACCAGACTCATATATCCAAATGCCAAGTGGACATCCTGGTCTTGTTCCCTTCAAACTGTTCTCTATATGATAGCCAGAGTGCTCTCCCAACATGTAAGTTGGATCATGTCATCTGTGAAAAACGCTCCTGTGGATTTCTGTTGCTCTTATGAAATAACTGAGATTCCAAAACATGGATCCCAAGACCCTTCAGGGTGTGACCCCTGTCCCTTTCTCTTGTTTCTCCTGTTCCTTATTCCTGCCATTTCCTTGTATGTAGCATGGCTTCCATCCATACTGATGTGCCTACCAATACCCTTCTTCTGCCCCTTTGTCTAGCAGACCCCTGTGCATCCTTCGGGGCTCAGAGAGGCCTTTTCTGGACACTAGGCAAGTATGGGTTTCTCTGTTATATGTTTTTCAAGCCCCTTTCCCAGTCAACCACTTGCTATACTTTACAGAGGCACGTTTCAGGTGCATCCATTCCCTAGCACCTCTGGCCTGCCCTCTGCATAGGCCAAGCATACTCCTAAGTCCAGCCCAAACTCTCAGCTGCAGGTCCTCACAGTAAGAGGCAGAGGATGTGCACAGGGGCAGTGGGTGCTGAGGGCCTGTGGGTGAGGTATGGATACCTGCTACAGTCTACCACCTACATTTCTCAAATCCACTCATGTTCCATATTAAATTCACTCTAGCCTGCCACCGATGCTTCAAGGTGGTGGCTCACCTCACACTCACCTGGTTTTCCTCTAAATTTCTTTTAAAAAAGAAAAAAAAAAAAAGATTCACAGCAGGAGGGCAGAAGGGACAGGCTACAGTCCCGGATGTGGCCCCAAGGCCACAGTGGAGGCAGTTTTGCTGGTGTAGGCTGCTTGCTCAGTGGGGTGACCCTGAATTCCCCTCTGAGAATCTGAGCCTCTGGTTACATTTTTGTCAAGCTCTGATTGCCTCTGGTTATTGTGCCTCTAAGGAAGAGGGAGCACAAATTCCCTAATCAGGTCACTTAGATAAGTCATAAGAGTGGCCACGTCTGCCGTGTATTCAAAGTATCCAAAGTATACTATGCATCTTAAATGATGACTTTATCCTAAACGTGGCCCCTTCGCTGGGCCCTTTAGAGACCTTTCTGACACTACCAAGCTGGCAGCCTCCAGAACGGGCATGTGTGAAAATATAATGGATTCTGAGGTCATAGGCCATCATGGCACCTCCTTGCTGTCAAGTGGGTCCCTAGGTCTGAGGTGATGTGATGTGTGATCTCATGTCAACAAATCAGCCACTCTGGGAGCTCTCAGACCATGGGGCTGGCCGGGGCATTGTGGACAGGGAAGGCACACCCATGCTGGGAATACAGATCAATCTCAGTAAGGACAAATTACTGCCCCGCCCCCACCCCAGGAAGGCAAGGACATGACATAATCAGCTTGCCACCAAGTGGCTGGTTGGTCACCTCAAGGGATGGTATCATATTAGGCCCTCAGTGTTGATTTCTGCGGATCAGATCAGACACTCCTCAGCAGCAGTAGCTAGATCAGCCTTGGTGTTTGATCTTTCAGCCCTCTGCTGATTGCTCCCTCTTCACTCTTAGGTACCTGACTGTAAACACAGAGAGACTTGGCATGAACGAGATGTCTCTAATGATCTTTGTTCACAGTCTTGGTGCTCTTATCTCCTGCTCTCCCTTCAAAAGACGGTTTTCCCAGATGTGCTTGGGATCCAAGCTGAACAGATCATATTGTACTTCAAATAGGCTACAAAACAAGATATGGATCAAAGCAAAACTAGGGGGGAAGAGGTAGGAGATCCTGCCCTGTAAGAACAAGCTGACATGGATGGCAGGTGTGTGAATAAGGGAGGAGAGGCAGCTGTCCCACGAACCTAATTCTATTTAGTCACACTAGTCTGCTCGAAGCAATTATCTTTGAAGATCCATTTTTGTGGAAGATCAGTTAGCACCCCTATATTTCTCTTGTATTGGTTGTGTAATGATCTGAAGCCCATAAACACAAGTAAATGTCTTAGCTCCACCCCCACACCATGTTTCCAATACCTGACCTAGTGCCCTGCTCAAAGTCCTGAAGAAATATGTATTTGTTGAATGAATGAATGAATGAATGAACAAATAAATGAATGGATGAAGTCTTTGATAGATAAAGGAGACTTTATAGGAATCATTTGAATAGCAAGCTTCTCCAACCCATTTAAGACAGGACTTGATTTGTAGGGGGCAGGATGGGGGGCCAGGTAGCTCAGTCGGTTAAAGAGTCTGACTCTTGATTTTGGCTCAGGTCATGATCTCAGGGTGGTGAGACTGAGCCTCACGTCAGGCTCCGTGCTCAGTGCAGAGTCTGTTTGAGATTCTCTCTCTCCCCCTCTGCCCCACCCCCCGCTCATGTGCCCCCTCTCTCTCTTTCTGTCTCTCTAAAATAATAAATAAAAATCTTTAAAAAAAGACAGGGCTTTATTTGCAGAACTTTGTTTAGACACAGCATTTCAAGGGTACGCTTTCTGATAAAGGGAAGTATAGGTATAAATGAACAAAGCTTTTCACAGTGTCTGAGTCACCTTACACCCCTCCACCTCATCTGATAACGGTCCTTGGCAGATCTGCCCTTTTGCTGGGGATTCCCCTGGGCTATCACCTCTTGCCTACCCCTGTGTGTTCTACCGCATCATGCATAGCGTTGCCAGGCACCAGAATGTAAGCACCGAGAGGGAGGAAATGGGGGGAATGTGAGGGCAAGTCTGTGGCCCTGCAGCCTCCTGACGGTATGCATTTCTGTGGATATCATGCACATTTTACCTCATGATGGCATTTATTATGCTGACAGGAAGATAAAGCTGGGCAATAATGGAAACGCTGACTGCTAAAGTGATGCCGAAAAGGAAATAATTTGTTTCGTTGAGACATTGTCATTATGTGTGTTGGTTTAGCCCAAGCATCTGCCTCCTCTTCCCACCCACAAAGGTTATCTTCTTCTAATATCTTGTGGAGGAGGGTGGGGGTTGTATCAGTGCACGCTGCAGCCACCTCTTCTGTGCTGCCGCCTTCTACATCCCCCCACCCAACAAGGAGGTGACAGGGATGTGACGAATGGGCTTCGTCACCTAAGCTTTGGCATAACAGGGGTGTCTTTATCTTCAGCCGGATAAAAATATTTAACCGGGGCTTTCTCCCTCAAGAATGTCTCTATTAAATAAAGCAAAAGCAGTGGAGATCCAATAGAAATTTGAAAGAAGCTAAACAAAAGGTAAGTCAAAGATGAGTGTATTACATGCCCCCTAAAAACATGTAAGCAAAATTAAAGGCCTTGGCATCTTTGGTGAAACAGAGAAACTAGCTTTGGATGTGCAATGAGGAGTCCACCTGCACTCCAGGGCTAGCTAGCTCTGTGAAACTGTATGATTCTGGTAAGGCTTGTGGCCTTCCTGGGCCTTGGTCTCCTCCTCTGGTGAATACTGGTTTGGAGCCTCTCTTTCTCTCTGTTAATATAGGAACCTTCTCTTCAAACGAGATCTCTCAAGAAAGGAAAACTAAAAAAATAAAGAATATTATGATGGGTCTTCTCTGGATGAGTGAAGCAGGAGAAGAGTAAGAGGTACCCATTCCTAGCAGCCCCTGAGGCATATCTCGGGAACCCCTAAGGTCCAGTTGGAAAAACTTCCTAGCTCTGGGCATTTATGATGTGCAAACTCTCTGAAAGAGCTGCTTTCCTGGTTTTACCAGTCAGAGGGAGACTTTCCGGGCCAGGAGGACCAAGAGTTTGGGGATATTCATTCTGGTCAATTTTCTAACTATCCTGTATTAAATATTATGAAAAATATTAACTTGAGTTTAAATACCTATACTTTAAAAAACATCTACAGACTCAGGATTCCCAATTACAGAGAAAATTATCCTAAATAATTACTTTCATGATGTGGTGAACCCGATGGCCAGCATTTCTCTGTACAAACTCTCTTCTGACAAGCCCTCAAAACTAAAAAAAAAAAAAAAAGGAGAGAGAAATGGCCAAAGGAGGGAAGATTTCCCTTGAGGGCATCTGAGGAGATTGCCAAACCCAGATTAGAGACAGCACCTTGCACCTCATTAAAACACACAGAGAGAGAGAGAGAGAGAGAGAGAGAAAGAGAAACAAAAGCCCAGCTCTAAGGCTGAGTATCCCTCTTGTGGACTGGCATCACAATCCCTCAGCTCCCAGGAGCCAGGCAGCCTCCTCCGGGCAGGGATCACCTCCTGTTTGCCCCACTGTGAAGTCCAAATATTACATCCCCCCTACCATACTTGGAAAAGTACGGGAAGTACTGTCCAAATCGTAACCGCGACAACTCGGAAAACAAATATGAGAATCTCCCGACCACCAAGGACAGTGCCAGGTATACAGCAGGCAATCAATAAATATTTATTCAGTAAATGAAAAGATGAACGAATGAAATTGCTCATATCGGTATCCGTTTTGGAGACCGGCTGGTGAAAAACCCCAGTTGTGAGATCCATTCAATCAAGTTATGAAGAAGAAGGGGAAAAAAAGTGACAACACACGTGGAATCAGGAGTTGGTTGAGGAAGTGTGATGGGATTCAGCATCCCTGGTCACTAAGTGTCCCCAGTGCCTGCTGGCTTGGGCGATGACAGCCTGCCCCGCGCCGGCCCTCCTTGCGTGCGTGGCCCGTGGGCGGCTACTGCAGCGGCGCAGCGCGCTCGCCACCTTATCAAGATCTCCACGGCCACCAGGACAGCTCAGGCTGCGGTGCGGCATTCCCCAGCCACCCAGCGGCCGCCTCACCCCTGCCGGCTCCCTTCCGGGCCACTCGCCCCCGGGCTGTCTTCTCCGGAGAGCCCAGCATCTTCCCTGGGCGGCAGTGTTTCAACAGCTGGCCCGCGTCCCCCTGCTCAGAGAAAGACGGCCACCAGGGAGTCCTGCAGCGGGATTGTCCCAGTTCCCCAGGGCAGCATGGGCTTGATGGAGCCTGATTCTTTCCGATGGCTGTCACTGGGCCTAGAGCCGGGTGGAAGTCAGGCACCGGGTGGCCTGGTTAGGGCCAGTGTAGCAGGAGCTGTGGAGGTGGCCGGCCGGCTCTGGCGGGGGCAGTGGAGAGAAGTGAAGGACGTGGTATCATTTTTTTTTTTAATTTTGAGATTTCTACTTTCTCCACTCATTTCAGGGGCCCACAGTGGTTATGCAGGTTCTAGAAGGTTCCAGAACCTGGGCAGGGAGTGGCTCATAGCTCTTCAACAACAATAACAATAAGCTGGCAGAAGTCACCTGGTTCACTCTTTTGAGGTGACCAAAAATTAGATGAAGCTGAATTTGATATTTTTAAGACCCTCTAGTTCTTTGTTTTACTCCACTGTCCCTCTCTTTCACCTGGGATAGGAAGAGGCCGTGCACATGGCCACTGTGTGACGGCTGATTTCCGTACCCACTTCTTTGAAGACTTAAGTTCTCTGTGGCTTCCTTGCATGATGGGCTTCTCCCAGGGGTGGCGTCCTCAGCCCAGGGGCCATGTTTGATGCAGGTGTCTGCCACCCAGGCAGTCATAAACCCCCTGGTGCACTTTAGAAGAGACAGAACAGTTGGCAAATAGCAAATCAGCTTTTCAAAGAGCTGGGATGCCCTGGAGAAAGATATGATAACAGCAACTTATCTCTGATACTCCCCTCTCAGATTGTCTCTTCATTCACCTTCTCTTTCTCCCTATCCCCTGCTCTCCACAGTCTGCGCCCCAGAACCTTCTTCCTCTGCCGGGTTTCTTCTCTCCTCAACACCTCCCTTTGCTTCCTGCCTCCTCTCCCCTGTCCCTCCTGCGCACCCCCCCCCCAAATCCAGGGTAGCAAGTAATACAAATGGCAGTTTTTATATGTGGACTGTTTACTTATGAATCTGGTTGCTTCATTCCTAAAGTGAGGCAGGAGAATGCTTTTATATATATATATATATATTTTTTTTTTTTTTTAAGAGAAAATGAATCCTCAAACCAGCCACTTTGCCATCCCCACTGGACCTTTAATGGGAGTCCCCTGTGGAGAAGACCACCCTCCTCCTGGCTGGGGTTGTGGGGGGACAGCAGGGCCACCTTAATAATGTCCTCATTAGGGCTGTCCCTGTGTCCAGAGAGCAGAGACTGGAAACAGGTGCGAGTCCTGATTGTGAAAGTGTGGAACAGGGATCCCCTGCGCATCAGACTTGACTGGGAAGGACCTCTACTCCTCCAGGCTATGCCACCAGGCACTTCCTCAGTGGAGGGTACCCAGTCCTTAGCACTTTACCGAAGAGAAGGGGTTGAGGATTAATCGGGAGATACCTCCAAGGCTCAGCTCCAGACTGGGGTCACTGTTTCCAGCTCTCTGTCTTCCCGACCAGTGGTGGGATTGGATTCCCAGCCCCCTCGTGGCCGTGGGAGGCCAGATGACAATTCTAGCCAACGACTCTGAGTGGAAGCGACTTGTGTGACTTCCAGACTGAAGTATCGAAATGCCAATGGAGAACTTCTGCCATTCTCTTTCCCTCTGTTTGCCTGGATCCCAGAGACAGGACAATGTAGAGTCAAGCCTTCAGCTCGTCCGTGATGGATAGGTAGTGTGAGTGAGAATTATACCTTGTTTTGTTTTTTTTTTAAGATTTTATTTATTTCTTTGACAGAGAGAGACACAGTGAGAAAGGGAACACAAGCAGGGGGAGTGGGAGAGGGAGACGCAGGCTCCCCACCGAGCAGGGAGCCTGATACGGGGCTCGATCCCAGGACCCCGGGGATCATGGCCTGAGCCAAAGGCAGACACCTAACAACTGAGTCAACCAGGCGCCCCTACACCTTGTTTTTAATCACTGACCTTTTGGGGTTGTTACTGTAGCTAAACTACCCTAACTTGAGTGAAATACAAGGTACAAACCTCTGCCCCCAACTTCTTCCCCTTGACCATAATACCAGAGGTATTCCAATGTGGGGAACCAAGAGCAATATCTGTCCGAAGAGAGGGAGGCCCCATCGAGTTCCTGCTGTGGTATTGGGTTCACTGAGCAGTGAAGAACTTATGAGTGTGTGTTAAACCAGCTCACTGGTTGGCTTGTGTTTTAAAGACTCCCAAGGTCCAGAGGTGAACTCTGCACCAACCGTGGAGAACCAGAGAGATGGCAGAGACTGACCTAGTGTATCACCGGATGACCCAGGAGGATTGGGAGTGGGGTGCAGGCTCCCCCAAACCTCTTTAGTACTTTGCTACGCCCAGCCTGGGTTGTTAGGCCCTCTTTGGGTTTGAGCAAGTGGCCCGGTACTGCGGTGTGTGAGTGTGTCGGGAGAGGAGGCGGAGAGGCAAAAAGAGGCAGGGGGCCCTTTGCCATGTATCCTTCCTAAAGGTGGTCAGTTCGGCTAGCCAGGCATAGCTTGCTGCCCCTGGGTCTCAGCTTCCCCTTCCTTTGTTCTTTCCTTCCTTTCTCTTTTTATTCAGGGAATGTTTTAGTCGAGAAATATTACTTGAGCTCATAGCACATCTCAGGCATTGTGCTGGGTCCTGGAGATACAGTGGTGAGTAAAATCATCGTGGTCCTCAGGCCAGTGTTATTGGGAACAAAGGCACCCAATCATATTTCCAATAGGGGCCCAGGAGTGTTCCTCAGTAATCATGTGAATGTGTCATGTCAGAACCATGTCACACATCAGCAGACCCCATGTGGGAAATCTTTCCTCACCTAGTGACCCTTTGTCTGCAGCTAATTTTTTCCCCCTCAAGAGAATCATGTCTTGTGATCCCTGCTCATCTGTTTTCACACTCTGTTCTTCACGACCCTTCCCTGGTATTTGCTTCCTGCTCTTCACCATTCTGCCTTTCTCTCTTGGTTCATTGCAGTAAGTGGCCCATTTCTGGCTGACAGTTCTCCACAGTGTCTTGGCTTCTGCCCCACCCTCATGTCCTCAGCTCTGTATTCTCCGGAGACTTAATTCTTCACTACATCCTGATGGAATCCACAGCCTACTCTCTTGGTAGCTGGCTGCCTTCAGCTCCCCTAGCATCTTGGGTATCTTCTGTCATCTCTCTTCTGCCTGTGTTCAGCCAGAGGAGCTGCGTGGTGGCAGGTGTCTCTTCAAAGCTGACATCCTGCTCGTGTTATGCGCCTGCATTATTAACAAGACCTTCTTGACACTGAATGTCCAGTACGAGTCTGCGGCGAGAGTGCGGCAGCTGCTGGGTCTGACCCAAGTCTCACAGCTGGAAACAAGGGAGGCTCTTATCTCTGCTCCTCATATTTGGCCTGGAGTTTGATGCAATGCGTAACATGAGCCTCCCAGCCTACCCTCCAGCTCCCCAGAGCCCACCCACACCTTGCTCATTTGACTTTCTCTCATTCTCCTCTGCCACTGCCAGGTCACTGTCACTAACAGGTGTTACTTTGTAGAGGCTGTGACACATGGGCTCGGCTTGAATCCTGGTTCTAGCATTTACAAGGCTGTGTGACCTTCACTGTATTATTTAACTTCTCCGTGCCTACGTCTTTTTCTTCAGTAAGATGCACATTAAGCAGTACCTGGTTCACTGAGGTGTTGAGATTAGAGGGAGTGCTTATCCCCTTTGCCTGGGTCCTGACTGCTTGTTAGCGAGAGACCCAGAACTGTACCTTAGCCCCTCAGGCTCCCGTTCTTTCTCCTGTACCCCAAGCTCCCACTCACAAGTCTGCTTCATGGGGTAAAACACTCAAAGATGTGAGTTTGTTGTACCTCGCCAAACAGTTGTCAAGACTTCTCTCTTGAATTTTTTGTTTTCACATGACATTTTGCAAAGAAATGTAAAACCAGCCGAGTGCATTGACCGTGGAACCCGGTCTATAAAATCAACCAATTTAATGAAAAGTTATCAATGAAAGAATGACAATGTATATTAATAGTAATAATAATAATAATGAACCATTTTCCAGAGCTCCAAATATAGAAATGATTTAAAAATATTAGGATGTTGTGGCATCTGGGGGGCTCAGTCGGTTAAATGTCCAACTCTTGATTTCGGCTCAGGTCATGATCTCAGGGTCATGGGATCGAGCTCCATGAGGGGCTCTGTGCTCATTGCAGTATCTGCTTGAGTTTCTCTCTCTCTCCCTCTCCCTCCCCTCTCCTCCATGCTCGCTCCCTCTCAAATAAATAAATAAATCTTTTAAAAAATATTAGGATGTTATCACGGTTACCGATCCTAATAGCAATAGAAAATAGAAGAGGAAATAATAAAGATCAATTAATTTTGTGGTATCTTTTCTTTGTTAGTAGTTGCTATTTTTCCTGATTTAGGAAAGACAAGAGCCTATATGATTAATGATTTTAGGAAAAATATTTTTTAAAAAAGGACTTGTGGCATCTGGTCTCTAACTGAGAACTAGAAATTGCACTAGATGTATAATTGAATTTTCTGGTAAAAAGCATTCGAACAAATTTCAGAGGAACATCCAAAAGTTGATGCATATTTATCTACACTCCTTTAATTCAGGCCTCTTTGATCTTCTTGGGAATCTTTAGCTTTTGAAATAGATGTATAACTTGTGTGTGTTAGCTTATAGACAAAATTGGGTAAAGTTTGTGTTGACGGACAGACCTGCCAAAGGCTAGCTCCCTAAACGTTACCAACAAAACCCCTTGATAAGACAAAACAGAATGTATTAGTCACCATGGCCAGGGAGAACATACCTCAGCAGAGCTTGGGAAGTGCCTCAGAGCAGGGAAGGTGACATCAGAACTTATTGAGAATCGTAAGTTGGTGAAAGGTAAGGTTGGTGGAAACGGCAAGGTAAGGATTCTGAGAGGAGGGATGACAGAATCTTAGGCTGAAAACTGCTGATACTTTCCACTGAAGAGTTTGTGAATCTTCTGTTGAAGTTCAGGTGAGACAGCCCTGGAAAAGTATAGTCATACTAATGAAGACAGGAGGAGAGCAAAGTCATGTGAGTGTAGACAGTAAGAGCTAGTTTCAGTTCTCTGTGTCCAGGCTGGGTATGGGGTTCTCACACCTCTCTTAAGTGTGAGAAGCTTCCCCAGGGCTGGGGTCCTGGGAGCCTCTTTTACCACAGGCTTCAATCTGTAGACTTGTTTCAGTTGGTTAGACTAACCCTGTTTCACTAGGAGATGGCCGATTGCTGCCATGAACAAAATCAAGCTTCTGCCAACAAGAAGGAAAGAGAGAATGGGCATCGCTAGGCTACTGGCTGTATTTGCCACAGTGAGTAGGGAGAGACATTAATGGCCATCAGAGAGGGCCTGCCTCAGAGAGGTCACCGTTGCTCTGAGGCCGGGTCCTGAGGTAAAGCTCTGCCTCAGCACCAGCTCTTCTTTCTTCTATGCTCAGGGCCCTGACTCCTGGGCCCTTTCCTCGGGGTCACACTGCTGAATTGTAGTCTCCCACTAGCGGGAATGTCCCATCAAGACTTTGCTCTTTGGCCAGTCCAGCCTGGTGCTGATGGTGTTTTCCGTCTCATTGCCTCTGATCTCATCTCACACCACTTTCTTCCTCTCTTACCACGTTCCGGCCACACTGCACTTTCCTACCTTTAACACTTCAACTAACACTGAGTTCTGCCTCAGAGCCTTTGTACTTGCTGTGCATCTGGCCTGGAATGCCCTTGTTAGGATTCTTCGCATGTCTCCCACCAGTTAGGCCTCGAGCTCAGCTGTCACCTCCTCAAAGAGGCCTTTCCTGACTGCCCTTTTGAAAGTGGCCTCTGCCCTCAGGAACACTCCACTCCATCATCCTTCTTTGCATCTATCGTTCTTCGAAATGATCGTGTTTGTTAATTTGCTTACTAATTTGTCTCCACCTTAACAGGAACAGAAGTTTCACAAGAGTCCTATCTTGTCTGTCTTCTTCACAACTGAAGCCTCATTTCCTAGAAAAGGCCCAGGATGTAGTTATAATAAAACATTACAAATTAATAGTAGCTAACTTCTTGATTGTTTATATGGGACCAGGCACTGTTTTTAAGAACTTCAATGTATTATTATCTATTTAATCTTCCTAGCAAACCTATCATCCCAATTTTACTGATATACAAAGAAGTTAAATGAGATCATAGACAGGAAGTAGCAGAAGTGGCATAAATTAAATGTCCAATAAATATTTATTAGACTTTTTATTTTTTTATTTTATTTTTTTAAAGATTTTATTTATTTATTTGACAGAGAGGTAGAGAGAGAGAGTACACGTAGGCAGAGTGGCAGGCAGAGGGAGAGGGAGAAGCAGGCTCTCCACCGAGCAGGGAGCCAGATGTGGGGCTCGATCCCAGGACCCCAGGACCATGACTTGAGCCGAAGGGAGCCGCTCATCCAACTGAGCCACCCAGGCGCCCCTTATTAGACTTTTTTAAATGAACCTTTTATTTTGTTCTTGGCATCCCTACCAGGTGGCATGTACTGTTTGGTAACACGTAAGAGTCTCCTGGCACAGAGAGTGAGGCTTCTCTGCTTCCACCTTATTACTTTTCTAACGGTGCTAGGTCACCTTTCCTTCTAGAGTTTTAACACACAACTGAAGTTTGAACACCACACATCTTAGGATTACATAACAGAATTATCCGCAATGAGCCCACACCACATCTTAATTTAATATGTGATAGATATCACACATGTTAGACGCTCTTTGATTAGATTATAAGTGCTTATCCTCAAAATTCATCTGTGTTAGGAAATATCACCTGGGACTTTCCACCCCGTTCTCAACTGAACAGCCCAGCCAAGCAAATAGCTCTCTACGAACGCGCTGCCCCATGATTATGTCTCATCCTACTTCCCCTTATCAGTGTGGTTTTAAGTTAGGCATGGTCTCACCCTGCTGCTCTCCAGGCTTCTGTGTACCCACTGGGATGCTATTTCCCTTGGAAGTTCCCTTTTCCATTCTCTTTTCTCATCACTAGCAATGTTGCTCCCTTGCATGTTTATCCACTTAGCAGGAGACATCAAGTATCAATCACTTTATCCTACAAATATTCATGGATGCCCACTGCCCATTATACAGCAGGCCTAAGGGCTAAGGAAACAGGAATTAGAAAAATCAACATGGTCTTTGTCCCCCTGAAGCTTAGTCTCCTGGGAGACATAGATATTAAAGAATCACACGGTAGTTGTTGAATATGATGACATCCAATTGTTGCTAGGTGCTGTGAGCGTGTAGTCTGGAGGAGTAGGGCAAGGCTTCCTGGACCTTCTATCTGAGATCTGAGGATGATTTGGAAGAAACTGAGTGAAGAGGGGGAGTTGAAGCGAGGAGGGTAAGGCCAAGGCTCTGAGAGGGTGAGCGTGCCCCTTTCAAGGAAGTGATAAGAGACAGGTGAGGGAGCTCAGGAAGAAGGAGGAGAGGCCTGAGAGATGAAGTGGCAGGAACCACACTGGGCGGGGCCTTGGGACCCATGTCCTGATTTTGGACATATCCCATGGGAAGGTCGTGGAAGCATTTGTGCAGAGGGCTCATGATCTTATTTGTGTTAAAAAGCCCACCTGGGTGAAGTGTGGAGAATGTATTTGATGACCCCAGGTTTTTGTCTTGTGCTGTTTGCTGTGATAAGAACAGAGGAGGAGAGCTATGTGGGGAGAAAAGGTCATAATTCAGGATAGTTGTGACCAGCCTACGATAGTTTAGAGGCGTTCAAGTAGATACAGTGAGTAGGCAGATGAATATAGATTTGGAGCTCTAAACAGACCTGGGTTAAAGCTATAAATATGACGTGGTGATTAAAGCCATAGGTGTGGCTGAGATTGCCACAGGCCAGAAAGAGTGAAGGGGGGCGAGGACCAGTCTTAGATGGATTATGATATTTAAAGTCTGAGAAGAGGAGGATTAGTCAGCAAAGGAGATTGAGAAGAGACAAGCAGGAGGGAGGAAAACCAGGAGAGTATAGTACCCTAGAGGCTGAATTTGAACTCTTTCAAATGTATGTTACTGAAATCCATCTTCAATTGATATAAACAAACAAACAAACAAAAAAGGAGGAGAAAGAGGAAAAGCAGGAGAACAAGATGAAGAAGATTTAGAAGAATTTGTTGGCTCTTACAACCTAAACTTAGGACTGGTCAGACATGCCCGGATCCACGTGCGCAAACAGATCCTTGAGAACCTGCTCCTCTCTCCACGTCTTATTTCTGCCTTCTGGTTAATAAGCTTTTTTCCAAGTGGGTTATTCCATGTGGTGGCATGATCAGGTCACTAGCAGAAGCTTCAGCTTTACATCCTACCTAAGGTAAAGAAAACATCTCTCTTTTATTGGTTCCAGCAGGAACATTGGATATCATTATTGTTGGCATGACTTAAGGTTATATGCTCATCTCTGAGCTGGGGGTTGGCATCAGTCCTACACACACCTCATGGATGGAAAGTTCCTCAAAATAAAAATCAAGGCGCTGTTACCTGAAGAAGGCAGAGAAGAAGCCAGGCAGGCAAACCCCCAGAGGTCTATATGGATGCCAAAGGGATGAATAGTCCAAGAGGGAGAGTGTATGCAAGAATATTAAATACTATTAAGAGATCAAGTAAGATGACAGATAAAAATGCCCATGGGATTTAGTCACTTGGAAGACACTGTGACCCAAGACCCACACAAATGGCTGCCTCACATGGTGTGATATAGTAGGAATCATAATGCAAGTAGAAATGGCCATGTGAACTCAGGAGAGAAAAATCACTCAGAACTGAGGCAATCAAGGAAGACTTCATGTTGGAGGTAGCATGTTGGGCCCTGAGGGATGGGTAATATTTTAAGAACTAAGGCAGTGGTGCTGGGTGGTGCAGTCAGTTGAGTGTCCGACTCTTGGTTTTGGCTCGTGTCATGATCTCAGGGTCCTGGGACTGGGCCCTGCATTGCACTCGGCATGTAGTCTGCTTGGGATTCTCTCTCCCTCTCTCTCACTGTCTCTCCCTCTCTCTAAAAAAATAAATGAACAAATCTTTAGTTAAAAAAATAAAAAAACTAAGGCAAGAGAAGTGGAGGAAGGAAGGACACCCCAGCTAAATGCAGCATGAGCACAAGCATGGTGGCAGTGACATTTGCAGCGTGTTCACTGGAGAGCTGAACAGTTCATATTTGGTCTGAGGGTTAGGGGCCAAAAGCGAATGCTAGCTAGGGAAAAGGGACTTTCTTTGTTCAATTTGCAAGTTATTCAGCTATCACCAACATTCCCTCAGGTTACCAGCCTGAATATATAAATGAGGGACAGCTGTCACGGTAACGGGACTGACTCAGAGCCCTCCTGGAAAAGTGCCTCCCTATAATCTGGCCTTTCCCTTTAAGGGGGTCTCACATGTCAACTCAACCACAGCCTCTTTCCTCTCTTTCACCTTTGAGCCTTGGTCTTTCCTATGAAAGAAAAGAAAAGAGAAGAGAAAAAGAAAAAGAGACAGGAAGGAAAGAAGAGAAAGAAAGAGAGAGAGAGAGAGAGAAAGAAAAAGAAAGAAAGAAAGACGGAGGGAGGGAGGAAGGAAGGAAGGAAGGAAGGAAGGAAGACAGACGTTGAAATCTGTGTAGGGCAGGAACAGAGTGAGGAAACAGCATGCTGAAGAAGCCTGAGAACATGTGTCCCAGGACTCATGCTGGCAGGCAGAGCTGCTCTGAGGAACAGGGCTCAGCTGACTCCAGGAGCCTGGGGCAAGGATCAGGTGTGAATGTGGGGCGAGCCCCCTACATTCCATTAGTGTCCGGGGCTAGAAGAGCTGTGTCTGACTCCTGGGTTGGCAGTGGAAAGGAGGCCCTTGTCCAGGGGGCAGGGAGGAAGCGACCCCTGTATTAGAGTGGGACCCAGTTTGACGCCAACTAGTGTCTTACTGATGATTCAAGCTGCCTATTGCCGTGTGTGGGGTGTCCATCTTTAGTAGGGGGGCCCTGATGCACCAGAGATGCTGCATTCACAGTCATCCTGACAGGGCTCCCCAGAGAGCCTGTCCTCTGAGACTCCCCAGCTCTTCACTTCACTCTGAGGGGCTCCTTGGCCTGCTACTTAGTCTCATCTGATTTTTCCTCTTTATGGAACTTGGGACAACTTTGCTGGAGCCCCCTAGACTGTGAGCACTCCCTTGTTCATCCACTTAAGGTCAGACATATTATCACCGTGAGGGTGATCGAATCTCCCTGGTCATGCCAACTCCACTTTGCAGTGCATCAGAGAAGGCCCCTTCTGTTATTGTGCCAGCCTCAGAAGGGGGATGCCTTGCCCTAGGGAAGGGATGCAAATCCTTGTATTTCAAAAGGGAGACCTTTCTTATAGCCCTGCTTTCCAGAAACATGTGGAGCTCTCCTGAGTGAAAGCCCATTGACTTCACACAGCACACAAGGATTGGGGGCAGGGTAATGGGATGGTGACATGTGGTTTGTGCCCAAGGCCTTGGGTGCCAGAAGGATGACAAGGCCATAATATTCCTTCCCCAGCTCCTGGGAGACAGACTGGGGAGGGTGCCTGTGATGAGTTTCTGAATCGCTACCACAGAAACAAACAAGCGCATCCTTAGACAAACCATGGTAATTAGAAGGGAAACATAATGATAGTGAAGTTACCTTTCTCCATTCATTCTGCAAGCATTTTTCTGAGTGTTTATTTTTGGCACAGAGCTATTTTAGGGGTGGGGGAGAGCATGTGGGGAAAAGGAAAGGGAATTGGTCCAATGTGGCAGCTTGAGAGGAGGCGATGGATGGTGGGGGATGGGCAGTATTAGTGTTTGGTCTGTGGAAGATGAAACACAGCTCTGCTCTGTGGGCGGTTCTTTGATCTTCCAGTAACTGCTAGAGTAGCAATTAGCATCCTTAATGCTGTGGGGAGTCTCTGAGAAACCCTTTAGCCTGCTGATTTAGGTTGGTAAATCCGGAAGTGTGGGTGTCTGCTCCTCCGTGTGTGTGTGTGTGTGTGTGTGTGTGTGTGTGTGTGTGTGTGTGTGTGTGAGAGAGAGAGAGAGAGAGAGAGAGAGAGAGAGAGAGAGAAATGGTTTTTAAATTAGATGTTTAATGTTTATAATTGATTGAATTTTTAATTTTTACATGACAAAACATTTAAGCAATCATAAAGGATCCACCACTCAACTGTTAGGATTTTGCTATATTTGCTTCATATATTTTTTTAAATGTAAAAAAGTTACAGATAAAATTGAAGTCTACTTTTTCGTCCTCCCAGGGCTGACCATTCTCTTAGAATTGTTCCTTGTCCATGCTTTCATATCTATGGCATATGTATGGATTCACCAACTGCACACCACATAGTGCTGTTTGGGGTATTTAAAATGTTTACATAAATAGTATTTTGTTGTTTTCACTCAACATTGTGTTTCTAAGATTTACCTGTTTTGATGCTCATAGAACAAATTTGTTCATTTTTAAAATCACATTATAGTGTTCCATCTAGGAATGTATCATAATTAAGTTTCTATTCCCCAAATGATGGACATATAGGTGGCTTCCAATTTTTTCTTCTATGGCAACAGTGTGACTAAAAATATTAGTGTGTATGTCTTCTTGTGCACTTGAGTGATAGTATTTCTAGTCTATGTATGGTATGTAAGGCTTCAACTTTCTGGCCATTACCAAATGGCTCTCCAAAGTGATTGCACACCTATCAGAACTGTGTGAGAGTTCTCATTCCCTCCCAACCTTGCCAATACTCAGTAATGTATAACTAACATTTTGCCTCTGTCTTAATTTGCAGTTCTCTGATTACTATTGAAGGTGAAAACCTCTCTGTGTGTGTTTTGACCATTCAGGTTTTCTTCTTCTGTGAATTTTTTTAAAATTTTCTCTTTTGAGTTTTCTTTATTCTTTTTATTTGTAAGAGATCTTCAAATACTCTGGGCAGTGATATTTTGTTGGTTATGTGGATATTTTAGGATTACTTGGCAAGAGCAGGGATGATGCCCTTCTCTGTGTTAGACACAAATTAATTAGTTGGTTCTTTGGCAAAGCAATGAGATATAAATTAACACAAGGAACAAAAGTCAACCCAAAGGTTTTCAAACAAATCTCTTTTTGTTTTCTAACCAAGATAATATTAGATCATAATAGCTATTAACAACCCTCTTTTCTCAGCTTCTGCTGCTAAAGTTCCTTTTGTATTTCAAAAGTCTGTATGGTTAAGAGCCACCCCCTCCCCACCCAATCTTAAAAGAGATGGACTAAGGGGAGCCTGGGTGGCTCAGTTGGTTAAGTGACTGACTCCTGATTTCGGCTCAGGTCATAGTCTCAGGGTAGTGAGATCGAGCCCTGCATTGCATTCCCCAGTCAGTGGGAAGTCTGCTTGAGATTCTTCCTCTCCCTCTCCCTCCGCTCCCCCGACCCCCACTCCCACGTACTCTCTCGCTCAGAAAAAGAGAGAGAGAGAGAGAGAGATGGACTAAAAGAAAGGTTGTCACTCTGTAGACGTGAACTTGCAACTGTTTCATAGTTAAGGAAGGTGTCCAGATACACTCTTTATAAGTCAGAATGATTGACAGAGCTGAAATCCAGTTGTAACTGTTCTGTCATTATTAGGGGCACTGAGAAGTGGGTTTTTCTTCCTAGAAGCCATATAAAGGAGCAAGCATACAGTGTATTTCTGAATAAAGAATGAGATGTGAGAATGACGTGCCCCTGGTCTTCCTCTGCTTGCATTTTATATGAATTCTCTCCTGGGATGAAATAGTGAGGGCTTTGTGTACAGTGCTTCTAGAAATGCTAGTGCCAGTGTTTTATCTCCTCCCAGAAGAAGGAAGAATTATAAGATAGCAAATGTCTGACAGCCTTGGTATTCAAGGCAGGATTTTCCAAGGGTTTTTGGGATAATGATTTGCAAATATTTCCTCTAACTTATTGGTTGTCTCTTGTTTTGCAGTGTTCTTTCTGGAACAGAAGTTGATGATCTCATTCTTTGTGCCTCCCTACGTGTCTCTCCCTCAGTCTTCCTTAGGCTATTATTTTCATCATACTCCTTTCAGGACCCTGACTAATCAGCTTAGCCATCTGCCACTGCCAATGAGTTCATAAATACTTTTATCTTAGGTCACTTCTCTTTCCATACAAAGTGGATGATGAGGGGCACCTGAGTGGCTCAGTCGGTTAAGCATCCGCCTTCAGCTCAGGTCATGATCCCAGGGTCCTGGGTTTGAGCCCCACGTGGGGCTACCTGCTCAGTGGGGAGTCTGCTTCTCCCTCTGCCTCTACCCCTCCCCCATTTTTGCTATCTCTCTCTCTCAAATAAATAAATAAAAAATCTTAAAAAAAAAACAAAGTGGTTGATGAAGTGCATTATCTGAATCTATCCATCAGAGGGATTTCCCCTTATCACTGTCCCTCCAAGACACCCTGAGTTGAGCTGTAGTGCAGAAGTGTTCCATTTTCAGCTTGTACCAACATACCAAATCAATCCACCATGGACCAAGTTCAGAGTGTTTCTTCTCTATAAACTATTCATAGGGGACCCCTTCCCCAAAGGACACCATGAGGTAGAACTGTGACAGAGGAAGATGTCATGTAGCATACTTGTGACCTCTGGACCCTCCTGAACCTGATCCCAGATATATCATTTCCATGTTGCAATTTTAGGACTCATTACGTCTGATGTTACCCGGCTTCCAGTGCATGGTCAGATACCAGTTTCCACACAGCCCAGGAGCATGGCAGGAGCTACTTTCCAAATGGTCTAGGATTCCATGCTGTAGAATGATTCTCTGCTGCAGACTGGTGGCCTTGCTCCAGAGGGTCTCCTGTTAGCACTTGCCAGAGGCTCCACACAGTGTCTTTCTCTTCCACACACACCTCTGAGCAACAAATTATCTTTTAGGCCACGTGGCCCCTGATTGTCCTGCAGCCTGAGCCTGCTGCTGAGCCCTTTCCTGCTCTCAAGGCTGGCAGCTTCCCCATCACCTAACATAGCACCTTTAGACTGTACTGTGACAGAGATCAGAATAGTTAACACTGCCCTGGGTTAAGGCCATAAATATATACTCTTGTCTATCCCATGTGAGTGCAGATTGTTTCTGATCCTCCTTTATACCAAACCAGTGACCTCATTCCAGGTACGTGAGGCTGTGTCCACCTGCTCTAGCAATGATACTGCATTTGGTACAGAAGCTGCAATTAGGGTAACCGCTTGGTGAAGTGGTAGTGGTTTACTGTCAGGTGCCGTCAGCCAATCAGTTTTTGCAGGGACGGACTGGTGAATTAAACGGGACATATAACAAGGACCCCTACTCCTGAATCCTCTAAGTTTTTGAGGCAACAATGATATCTCTCATCCCTTCCAGTGCTGATATTGTTTTGATTTACCATCGTGGCCAAGGGACAGTTTCAGGGCTTCTACTTGGCTTTTTTTACCCCAACAACACTTAATTTCAACATCAAAAAACGAATGTGAGATTTCTGCCCACTCCTAAGGAAGTCCATTCTAAATATATATTTGGGAACCAAGGAAATGACGACTAGATATTTCTCTGCATCTATTCAACACACTGTGAAATGGCCCTGCGCCAGGACCCCATTTATTACCTGACCCCTATTTGCTTCTACTCTAACCAGAGGGCCACAATGGTCCTTTGAGTATTCCCCTTTCTCTACTATATGTTTACCCTCTCAGGTGGACATAAGTATTGCGGCAGAAGACAGAGGAATCTCTAGAGTTTCCATGGTGGGGTAAGGCCCTTCCTTATGGGAACCTGGCTCTTCTTTATTCAGTGGGCCCTGGGTCATAGAACTGGTTCTGGTCTGGGCACTGGGAAAGGGATCATGTTTCTTCACTGGTCTGGCTGACCCTAGTCTTCTACTTATCTATTCTTGATCTCTTTTGAATATGCCCTTGGTTGCCCATCTATATTGTCCCTGGGAACATCATGTTCTATGGGCCATCTTCATAGATCCCAAGGATCAGGCTCCATGGCTGTGATTCCATTCCTGCTACTTGTTAGGGAAATTTTGCCCATCTTGCTTTTGACGGGTAAACGTTGCCATTTGGCCTCTGCTATTCTGGGATCCTGTTACTTCCATTGCTACCAGGGGACCAAGATGTGAAGTGGCATCTTCTGTGTCCATTCTGTGTGCAGAGGGCAGTCCCATCTTGAGTTTCTCAATGATGCTGGCCTCCCCTCACCGGTATGCTCTTTTTCATCTTGGTGAATGGAGTGTTCTGCAGGTTGCACTGATCACACAAGGTCAGCTGCTGGAGTCAGACCCATTCTAACATGCCTACTTCTCTGAGACTTTTGACCCCTTTCTCCACAGTTTACCACTGGAGTACTTGCATATCCAGCTCATTTAATGTGTGTCATCACTCTTTCTAAGATTTCAGAGGCATCTAAGCAGAGTGCTAGAACTGTCACTTGGGGCCCTTAGTAGGGTGTTAAATTATGTGTCATGGAAGAATGTCCCTATGTCTTCTCTTAAAGGTTTTATTTATTTATTTGACACACACACATACAGAGAGAGAGTGCATAGGCAGAAGGAAAAATAGGCTCCCCACTGAGCCGGGAGCCTGATGCAGGATTCAATCCCAGGACCCTGGGATCATGACCTGAGCTGAAGGCAGATACCCAGCCAACCTGAGCCACCCAGGTGCCCCAGAATGTCCCTGTGTCAATAAACTCTCCCATATTTATGTTTCATCCATCTTGATCCTGCACCCTGAGGGTCCTCTCCTTGCATACTCGCCTGTTCCTGCCATTCTTGTTAACCAGTCCTGCAGCAGCATTGGCTCATCAACTCTCTCCTCCCTTAGCAAGCCCTTGTCCCCAGTTTGGTTATGCTGAGATTTAATCCTAACTGCAGATGCAATAGCCAAGAAAAGAGGTGGGAGAGGATCCTGGAGGGCAAGCATTGTCTTGTAAGGCTCCTGCTTTATTTGAGGACTGCATAGTTTTTAAGAAAGCAGAAGGAGGGGGCATCTATATTTCTGTGATTCCAAAGCGTTCAGGAGAACTTAGAGCTTTAAGGTTTCCAACAGAACCTACCCAGATATCTCATCCCGACTCTCAGGATCCCTCTCATTCCCCGTCAGGGCCCTGAGGGTGGCAGAGGAGACTGGGCTAGGCTGAGAGTTCAGCCTTCTCTGAAGTTCTGCCACTCGTAAGCCCTGTGCCCTTTTTCCGATTGCATTTGCCCTCTGGCTGCGGGGAATAAGAGTCTCTGTTAAGGAGATCCCCTACCCTTACATTTTGCCCTAAGTTGTTGATTAATAAATATGAGCCTGTTTTTTCTCTCTTCAGTGAATCAATGGTACTTCGCCACGGTCCTTGTAAGTACGTCTTGCATATTCCTCAGATGTCTGGGTGTCACTCCTGCTGGTGCTTCTTCTCCAGCCATGTCCGTCCCCTTGTAGTTCATCACAGGTGAATGCTGCTTGCTTGCTACACCACCCACAGACTCATTCGACTATTTTAATCATATTTCTCATATAGGCCTTTCCACATTGTTCTATTACCTTAGGTTCCTGGTCCTGCATGGCCTGACTCTTCCTTATGGCACTGTTTTTTTTCCTTCTGTGGGTATAATATTTTACTGTGGACAAGCCACTCTCTGGTTCTTTTCTGTGGAAACCTCATCTGAGCTGCACTGTCTTCATGTCAAGATTCTTGTCTGTCCTGGACCAGTCTTTGCCAATTCTTATGCCATGCCGGTATTGCAGATTCAGATACCACAGCCAATGGCTTAGGTTTCTGACTATTCACGGGTGACTCTCTTCACCTAGCACCGGGGAGATGCTTCTTCAGATGTGCGGATGGAGCTGACCAGGGTCCTACTGCACACGTGACTTGTAGAAAAGTGGTGCTCTGTTCCCGCATCTTGCCTCTTGGTGGTCTGAGGACTGACTCTTGTGTTCCTGTAAAGATACTAAAACATTAGTCTCGAGGGGCGCCTGGGTGGCTCAGTTGGTTAAGTGTCTGCCTTTGGCTCAGGTCATTATCTCAGGGTCCTGGGATCGAGTCCCACATCGGGCTCCCTGCTCAGTGGGAAGCCTGCTTCTCTCTCTCCCTCTTCCTCTGCTGTTTCCCTTTCTTGTGCTCTCTCTCGCCTCTCTCTCTGTCAAATAAATAAATAAATAAAATCTTAAAAAAATAAAACATTAGCCTCGAGCCTTGAAGGCCCATGCTTGGGTCTGTCGGCTACACGGTCCTCTACACTTCAGTTCTTGTCACTGTAGTTTTGGGTGAGTGCTTCTTTTTTAGCCCCTGGAAATGGTATTTCTTTAGTTTGAACTCAACTATACATTGAATAAATCATTTTTGCTATAGTTCATCCAGCACTATTGGGGATTCTTCGCGGGAAGGTGGCCTGAACTTGTCAGCTAAATCTACCATATTTACTGGAAATTACACCAATTTGTTTTCAGAAAGCATGCGGGCTAGTCTCCTGCAGTCACAGAGGGCTTTAAGGATAAATTTAATGGATAACTTCAGACATTATAGCCACAAATGCAGGGCAGTTTTTCTCTAAGTTTAGAATGTGGTTTCCATTACTTTCCACTCGATATGTGAATGTTAGATTTTTCTTTATGGTGGAAGGGAACAATGTTTCTAAGGGAAACAGTTGATGATTATATATTCCTTACTCCTAAAGGTCATAGGATCATTAATGTGACAACATCATCTTGCTAGAAGGGACTGTTCAAGCTACAGCAATATGTGGAGCTGTTGCCTGGTGATTAGAGAAACTTCACAAAATGATAAAGTACAGGACAAAGATATATAAATAGAAACAGTTGGAAATTTCCAGATAATCTTGATAAATGGAGACAGGAGGAAAATAGGTGCATTTCACTTAGATTTCAGAGCGTTCAGAGCGATGACTTCTGGTTGCATTTGAGTACTGAACTTAAATCTGCCTTCAGGCACTAGAAAGTGGGGGAGCTGACACCTATGTCACAGATCACATGGGTCTGGCTGCCCTTATAGCATGACAGAGGTCATGTGTGTGTTTGTGTGTGTGTGTAAAGCTCTATGTTTATTTATTTTCCATCAGCGATATTCCCAGTGCATAAGGCAAGTGAAGGCACATTTTCACTCATCTGCTGGCAGACGTGTCTACAATTGCCATCCTTTCCATCCTGCTTCCTCACACAACATAATTATAGGGCCGTGAGGTAAGGGCCAGACCACAATATGCCTAGAGGGGTCTAGTGAGACTGGGGAAGTAGGTGATGCTTGGAAACAAGGAGAAAAAAACTGTCATGTAAAGACATGCTGGGAGCAGAGCTGTGGCCAAAATGATCACATGTGAGACAGCAGCTGAGGCAAGCATCCAAGAGAATTGTATTTGATATTCATTTTGAAATATCAGATGTGTAGTTTCAGGGTTGAGACGCTAAAAATAGGCACCACTCCATATAACCCACTCCCTCTAATTTCTCATAATCAATTCTCAAACAACTTGTATTTCCCTAATGACATGCAAGAGTACATTAAGGACAATACTAATGTCCCAGAACAAAAACAAAGCGGAAAGTTAAAATCATCTACTCATATGAGTAATACACTAGTATCTCTTCCATATATGTCAAAGAACATTTGTTGTTTCTTGCATTCAAAGGGTGTTTAAATACAATATTCCAGTTGTCTCTATCATGGAACATTGTTGACTATAAGTGAAATACAGTGACCATTTATTTGAAGGCTGTGTGTTTTTTTTATTTATTTCTATATACAGCATGTAATTCATGACTGTGTGTATTGAATATTTTGGTAGAAAATCTTCATATAAAGCAGAGCAATAAAAAACATATAGCACATTGTATTTTTTTTTCTTTTCCTACTCCCTTTACTGCACTTTCTCTTTGTCAAACCCAGTTGGTTTCAATGGTTTCATCTATTTTCTCTTGGCTTTTTTCCCCCCTATTTAAGTTCCTCCAGGTATTTCTATTTACTTCATTCCTGAATTCTTCGTTTTCCCATGTCTTCATCCTTTCGGGCAATTTATCTACTTTGTTCCCTCTCAGCACTGTCTTCCCATCCAGGATTGATATAAATAATTCCCTTTTCCAAATCGTGATTCAGGGCCACGCTGGACAGTAGAATGAAAGCAACCATAGTACAATTTTCTACCAAGAACATTGCCTTTCATCTGTGAACTCAGCTACCAAAACCCTCAGGTCCCTCATGCCTTCTAGTGACCTGGCATCCTTCAGGACGTGCCACTATCTCCAAAGCATCCCAGAAAAGCTCTGGTCCATTGGGTCACCATCCTTATGACTCAGGAACAGTCCTCAAGTGTAGGTCATAGGGCTGCTAGAGATTCAATTCAATGCCCATCAAAATCTGTAGGCTTTTTCTTTTTTTAATTAACAAGCTCATTCTAAAATCCATATGGAAAGACCAGGGAACTAGAGAGCTGCTAAAACAATTTTTTAAAAAAGAACAGAGTATCCATACTTTCTTATTTCCAAACTCGATATAAAGCTGCAGTCATTAAGAGAGTGTCAAACTGGTTGAAGGGTAGATAGATAGATAATGGAACAGTACAGGGGGACCAGAAACAGACACACACATATATGGTCAATTGATTTTTTTTTACAAAGGTGCAAAGGAAATTTAAGGGAGAAAGGATAAACTTTTCAACAAATGCTGCTGGAACAATTGAACATCATACGCAAAAACAAAAAACAGGAACAAAAACCATGACCCGTACTACATACATTATGCAAAGATTAAGTGAAAATGGATCATAGATATAAATTTAATACCTAAAAAGTACAGATCTAGAATACATAGAAAGAAATCTTTGTGACCTTAGTTTTGGCAACTATTTTTTGATATGACACCAAAAGCATGATTTGTGAAAGAAAATATAGATAAATTGGATTTTGCCAAAATTGAAAACTTCTTCTCTGTGAAAGACACTGTTAAGAGAATGAAAAGATAAGCCACATATCAGGAGAAATTATTTGCAAAACATATATCTTTCAGAGGACTTGTATCCAGAATATAGTTTTAAAAAATCTCAGAGGGCACCTGGGTGGCTCAGTTGAGTGTCTGCCTTCAGCTCAGGTCATGATCTCTGGATCCTGGCATCGAGCCCTGCATCGGACTTCCCGCTCAGCAGGGAGTCTGCTTTTCCCTCCCCACCCCAAGTGTGCTCTCTGTCTCTCTCTCAAATAAATAAATAAAATCTTTTTTAAAAAAGTTTTGGAACTTGATAATAAGGAAGCAATCAACAAAACAAGTGATGAGTTAAAGATTTGAACAGATGCCTCACCAAGCCAAAAAAAAAAAGCTCTTGAAAGTTGCTCAACATCATTAGGTATTAGAGAAACACACATTAAATCACAATGTGATACCACTACAAGCATATGTATTAAAATGGGCAAAATTATTTTTTCATGACATCACCAACAGCTGGAGAGACTGCTGAGCATCAGAATTCTCATTCATGACTGTTGGGATTATAAAATTATAAACCACTTTGGAAAATAGTTTGGCAGGTTCTTATAAATTTAAAAATATACTTACCATAGGCCCAGAAATCCTACTCTTACATACTGACCAGAGAAATGAAAATTTATGTTCACTCCAAAACCTGTACATGAATATTTATAGAGGCTTATTCATCATAGTCAAAAACTAGCGATAAACCAAAAGTCCTTCAACTGTTGAGTGGGTAAGCAAACAGTGGTACATCCATACAGTGGAATACTATTCAGCAATAAAATAGAACAGTCTGCTAATATATGCAGCAACATAGATAAATTTTACATGTATTGTGTTTGGTGAAAGAAACCAGGCAAGAGCTGGATTCTGTAGGGTTCCGTTTATATGACACTCTGGAAAGGCAAACTATAGTGACAGGAAACAGACCAGGTTGCCAGGGACTGTGTGTGGAAGAAGCAGAGGAGGGACGATGTGGGGATGGTAGAACCATGCTGTATCTTGATTTCGGTAGTGGTTATACGGACGTACGCATTTATACAAACTCAGAACTGTATATCCAAAAGGGTGAATTTTACTAAACGTAAATTACATCTTAGCCTTAAAAAAATTAAAAATGGGGCAATAGAAGAAATAAGCCATAAAAAACAAGCAAAAAGAGGATACTTTCAGTGTTGAGTGGTGAATTCATGAAGGGACATAATTTTATCCTCTGGTTTTGCATATGTTAAGTAAGAAAGTTTCCACACTGAAAAGTAAAACTGACAGCCTCAACAGAGCCGACTTCTTGGGCTCCCATTCCCCTCTCACTGCCATACCACTTCTGGGCTTCCCCTCCCAGCAAAACTTCTTGAAAGATTAGACTTCAGACACAATTTTCACTTCCTCACTGTCCATTCGAACTTCTGTCCCCACTGATCCAAGGACTCATGTCAAGGTTCTTGGCAAGGTCACCCACAGCCTCCTGACCTTCACATAGCCAAACAGCAGATCATTTTCTTTTCTCATTTACACCATATTTTAGCAGCTTATGTTAGTTTCTTTTCTCGGTTTCTGTGGCACCCTTATAGTCTGGGTGTTCCTCCTCTCTGTTCACACCTTTTTAGTTTCATTTGCTGTCTCTTCTTGGTAAAACCCCTAAGCTGTGACAGGTCTGAGTGTTCGGTCTTCAGGCTAACTATATTTACTCTCTGTCCCAAGGTGTTTTCACTGGGCCCTCAGACTTTAAATACTATCTATGTGCCCATGATTCTCAGTCTGCACCTGTACCCTGACCTTGCCCAGAAACTTCAAAGTCACGAATCTAACACCCTACCTGCCATCTTCATTAGGAATTCCACCAGGCAGCTCAAAATTAAAATGCCCATGAAATTAGAATAGTCCCATCCTGGGCGCCTGGGTGGCTCCGCCGCTAAATGGCTGCCTTCGGCTCAGGTCGCGATCCCGGGGTCCTGGGATCCAGCCCCGCGTCGGGCTCCCTGCGCAGCGGGGAGCCTGCTTCTCCCGCTGCCTGTCCCATGGACCCCCAACCCCACCTCATGCTTGTGCGCACGTGCTCTCTCTCTCTCAAATAAATAAATAAAATCTTAAAAAAAAAGGAAAGGTCACATCCTCATACCTGACCCTAGCCCACATATCCCAGTAAACGTCATCTCATGTCGTTTGAGCTAAAAACTTAAAGAACCATCCCGCCTCCTCAGTTGCTGTCTCCTACCCTACCCATTATTACTCATTTACTTCCAAGACATACACTGAAGGCTTTCCATTTTCATTTCCACTGCTACGATCCTAATTCAAGTGGTCATATACTTTTGCCTATTTGTTTCTTCTTCCTGTTCCTTACCTTCCTCCAATTTCTTTGATAAATACTTATGTCTAATTAAAGTTCTGAAATTCGTACATAGTTTAATGAACGGTGCCTGCAATATATAAAACTTTAAATTTCAGTTTCTAGGAAACTAAAATACTCTACTCTTTCACTACTTAGAGACAGAGTCTGGATTTTTTAAGTACTACCGAAGAAAATTGAGGAGTTTTATAAAAGTGAAGTTGGGGAAAATATGAACGTTGCCTTTCTAGTTCAAGGTCATGCCTGCATAGCTAAGTTTGAAGATGGAGTTAATACCAGGTCACTGGCAAGAAAGTACACATTATTTGTTCAGGGAAATGTAATATTTGAAAACTAATAATATTTGAGCCAGTTAGTACAGATTAAATCTTTAAAGTAACTTTATTATTTTGCTCTGTCAACTGTCTTTAGAGACCTAGGGATAATCCGAGGAGAGAGAACGCTGGTTACTTTCAGAATTTGTTTGATTTCATTAGGACTAATTTATTAGGAAGTCTTGGGAACCCAGCCTGGGAAATTAGTACATGGGCAAATCAGCAAAAATTAATTCATTGAAAATTAGTGACTTCTAGTTTTACGTCCACTGATCGTGTAGCTATGTTCTTTTGTTGGTCCAGATAAAAACTGAAGAAAAAAAATCTTTGTTATCTTACTTCTGACTTAATAGATCAAACTCTCTTAGTTTTTCTCTTAGGAATTATTTACCAAACTGTTAGAATCTTGTCATCTTTCCTCAAATTTACCAGCATCTCCTTAAATCAAGTGCTGTAAGTAGATATTACTGGAGGAAATAATGGCAGGGAGGTTGGGGACAGAAGAATTAGGAGAATAGTCGTAAATATTAGCAATAAAAATGGGAAAATTTATAGCTATTCCCCTGGTGTTGGCTAAGACAACAGTTCAGGGCAAGCGATGCATGTGTGTCAGAATCTGATGCATACCAGGCCTATTGAGCTTCACATAATTGTCACATAAGCCATGGGCAATTTCCTCCATCATCTTGTGTTCTTTGTACATGCTTCTTTTAAAAAGGTTTAAAAAGTTGAATTTTTATTTTAGTCAATTTTTTTTCATTTACAAAGTTATCCAAGATGTCCACCAGTCATTCTTAAGACAGTCATTTCTGTATTTTACATGGGTATCATTTCTTCCTACCTATGTTTGCTAATCTTCATCTGTCATCATTGAATTTAATTCTGTTGGTAGTTAGGGATTTGAACTAATCGAGAATTCTTTAAGTGTGGGTTCTTGTGAACACACTACTTTCTTTTTTTGATAAATATCCAAATAGCAAAGAAACATACTTTTTGACTTTACACATTTTCCAACCTTCTTTTAAAATTAGGACTATTGGGGGGTGCCCGAGTGGCTCAGTTGGTTAAGTGTCCGACTCTTGATTTAGGCTCAGGTCATGGTCTCAGGGTCATGAGACTATCAGGCTCTGTGCTCAGTGGGGAGTCTGCTGGAGATTCTCTCTCTCCCTCTCCCTTTGCCCCTCCACCCACCAGCGCTCTCCTTCTCTCTCTCAAATAAGTAAATAAATCTTTTTAAAAAATTAGGACTATTGGTCTCAAAGCTTTTTATTACCTATTGGATGAACAATAAATCCTCTGAAATTTTGGGACATAAAAGTAGGAGGAAGAGGGAGTTTCTACGATGCCTTCAAGGCTGTGACTCATTTGTTGTATCGCTCTCTGCCTTTCAACATCCTTCATGGTTTGCTGAATACTAGCTTTGCTGTGCATTTTGTTTTGTTTTAACAAAGTAATACATGTGTGTAGTTTAAAAAGTCAAATAAGACTAAGCGGTTATAACAAAATGCTGCCCCATACCCTATACAGACTCATCTCACTCTACAGAGTCAACTGTATTAAATACTTTGAGCTATTTCTTTTGATATGTACCTATGTATTTCCCTTAACTAATACATATATAGTTATCTCTTGATACTCCTAATTATCTTTTGATTTACTATGTAGATGACAGTTTTAGCTTTCATACATCCCCTTTACCCTCTATGTTTGAATTACAACTGTTAGTTAAATCCATCGTGTTTCCATTTTATGACTAATGCAACCATTGTTCAGAAAGTTGCATGCTTTTATTAGGAAGTTAACATCCTGTTAATAATTCCTCAGTTTTCCATTTGCTTCATTTTCTTTGAACTTTATGGATTAGTTTCCCTAAAACTTCCTACAGTTTCCATATGGTTCAATCATTTGAATAATCTTTTATTTCCATTCTTTACCTAAAAAAATCTTTAATACTTCCTTCCATCTCTCTGCTCCAACAGAACCAGTTGCTCTCTAGACTTACTACATACCTACTACCTTATTCATGAACAGCTTGAGAGGAGTATTAGTCAGTGTTCTCCAGGGAAACAGAACCAATAGAATGTGTGTGTGTGTGTGTTTGTGTGTGTGTAGAGGGGGGCAGGGAGAGAGAAAGATTTTAATGAATTGGCTCATGTAACTGGGGACTGGCAAGTCCAAACTCTACAGAGCAGGCCAGGAGGCTGGAGACACAGGGAGGAGTTGATGCTGAAATTCGAGTCTGAAGCTAGTCTGAAGGCAGAATCCTCTTTTCTATAGGGGATCTTGGCCTGTTTTCTCGTAAGCCCTTCAACTGATTGACTGAGGCCTACCCACATTACGGAGAGTAATCTGCTTTACCCCAAGTCTGAATACCAGTGTATCTCATCACCGCTGCCCCCAAATCTTCAAAACTATATCTACACTGGTGTTTGACCAAATATCTGGGTACTGTGTCTCAGTCGAGTTGACACATAAAATTAACTATCACAAGAGTAACTGAGAACATGAGAGATTGTTACCCAAATTTTGAAGGCTATTTTTATGTGTGGGAAGTCTTGTCCTTTCCAGTACTCTACCTCTCAAATTCTGGCCATTTTAGCAGCCTCAAATGTCCGTCTTTGTTTTCTTTTCCCAATGAGACCACCACCATTTGCTACTTGAGCTCTATTTTTGTGTGCCAGTTTGAAACTGCTTTTAGGGAGAAAAACACAGTGAATGTCAGATGCACCTTGTGTGCATGTCTGCATTGGATGCTGTCCAGTGCTTGAAAAGAGTTCGTGTATATGTTTGTTTGGAGTTTATAGCTGTTTATGGTAGGAAGATAAGTACAATACCAGTGACTCTTTCATAGCCAGAACAGAAGCCTGCTTGGGCTTCTTAACAAGTCCCCACTCTTGCCCTGATAGTCTGTTCTCCACCCAGAACCAAGTGGTCTTATGGAAATTAAAGTCAGGGGCACCTGGATGGCTCAGTCGGTTAAGTGTCTGCCTTTGGCTTGGGTCATGGTCCTGGGGTCCTGGGATCCAGCCCTCCCTCTTCCTCTGCTGCTCCCTCTGCTTGTGCTCTCTTCTCTCTCTCTCTCTCTCTCAAATAAATACAATCTTTAAAAAAGAGGAGGGAAAAATAAAGTCACATGATAATACCCCTTGCCAAAACTCTTCAATAACTTCTCATCACGATTGGAATGAAATCACATCTCCTTACTCTAACCTACAAAGTCCATCAGGAGCTATGCTCTGCCTTTCTCTTCAGTGCTATCTTTGCCGCTTCCCCTTCTCCTTTCCACCCTTCACCACACCACCTTCTCTCTGTTCCTCGAACATGCCAAACTGCTTCCTGCCTGAAGACTTGGCATTGTCTCATAGCTCACCTCATACGCTTTTTTCCTCAGTGTCTCATGGCTGATCATTGTCATTCAAATCTCTGCTTGAACATCACCTCCTCAGGGAGTTTGTCACTGACCAGCCAATTTATTATTATTTATTTATTTATTTTTAAACATTTAATTTTTTATTTGACAGAGAGAGACAGCGAGAGAGTGAACACAAGCAGGGGGAGTGGGAGAGGGAGAAGCAGGCTTCCCGCCGAGCAGGGAGCCCGATGCGGGGCTCCATCCCAGGACCCTGGGATCATGACCTGAGCCGAAGGCAGACGCTTAACGACTGAGCCACTCAGGCACCCTTGACCAGCCAATTTAAACAGCCCCAAGTCATGTTCCAGCACACAGACCTGCTTTATTCTCTTCATCGGACTTTATCGGTAACTTTTCATTTCTGAGCAGTTTTCAGAAACTTTTCTTGTTCATTTTCATGCCAGTTTTCAGTGTCCCTCCTCCACCGTGTAACTCCATGAAAGCAGGAACCTTGCCTGTGCTGTCCATTGCTGTATCCTCAACACTTAGGACAGTGCCTGGCACTCTGTGGATTCTCAATGAAATGAAAATTTGTTAAATAAATGGGTAAACCAAGACACAACCAAGACCGGGGATACCTGTTGTAACAAGCGTGTCAATGAACAGGCATTTTTTCGGCTACCACTTGTGTGGCTCCAAATTGGAAAAGAAACTCTAAAAGGAGTAGTGCCTTCCTTGGTTTGGCCCTAAGCGAGCATTTTTTGGTGTGTGTTTGTCATGTGTCATGGCATTTTTTGAGTGTCTGCCATGTATCATCTCCAGAAAAGATGCTAACAGCACAGCCTGTGGAGTCCAACAGGAAGTGTTATCACTCTTGTTTTGCCACATTCTAGTTATGTAACCGGGGACAGATTAATTGATCTAAGTCTCAGTTTCTTCGTCTGTGAAATAGGATAATAATCATCCTTATCTCGTAAGAGTTTTGTGGAGGTTAACTTACATAATTCATCTAAATTATTTAGGATTGTATTTTGGCACTGTATTTTGAATGTTCAAAATATACTTAGTGTTATCATTAAGTATTATTAGTTTATGTGATGGTGCTAGCTATTTTGCGGGATTAATAGAAATCTTACGGGGGGTGGGGGTGGTATTGGGTGAGGGATGAATCACTGTACCTAAAAATCACCTTTTCCAGGAATTTCCTGATAAACCACTCCCTCTGATTACTTCTTGGCTTCATGCCCTCATTACATATATATTTATTATTGCTACTTGGTCCTTGTTTTATTTTATCTTTTCCTTGAACATCGTCATTGGTGCTGCAAGGTCCTTCTCTCTTTTTAGAATGTAAAGATGTTTAATTTAATCACATATTCCCTTCCATCCCGGTCCCCTTTTCCACTAGCAACCATTCTAAAGTATTTAATGTGTATTACTTAGCTTTAAATGTTCTTGTAAAATGTGTGCTAGTGTCTTGTGTGAATGTACTTCTAATTTCCATAAATGCCATTATATTACTATCTATCACTGTTTCTCACATTTGTTTCACCAAGCACTGTTTTTTGCTATGCACATATCTACTGAGTGCTTCTTAAGGATGCAAAGCACTCCATGGTGGGCATTTATCACATTTTATATAGTCGGTCTCCCACTGATTTTCAGATTATCTTCCATTCCCCACCACCACCAGCTGCAAAGAAACACATCCTGTGCATGTCAGTTTGTAACGTGTGTTGAAGATTTCTTTAAGACGTATTTCAAGGTGTGGAATTGTTGAGGCAGAGTATGAAACTCCATGTTCCTTGATAATTGTTTTCAAGTATTTCTTTCTGGGTACATGTGGTATATTCCTAATTAACTTGTGAGCTATGGGGTCAACTCTTAGATCTTAAAGCAAAAAACAGCAGAGAAATCAGGTCCAAAATTGGGTAAGAAGAGACTCAAAGTAGCAAGTAGAACATGGGGAGAATTATTCCATTTCTGTGTGACTATAGACATACGAGTAGAGAAATTGGCTGCATATTTGCTATTTTTACAGCTTCATCCATAAGAGGATTTGCTGGCATTGCCTGCGCAGCATGTGGAGAGTCCAAAATACAATTATCCAAAGGGAGAAAAATTAACACCAAAAAGAATCAGGAACTAATGCGTTGTAACTGCTTGGCATACCCCCTTTGCAGTTCAGGGAGGGCATGATCTTATCCCTGATGTGGACACTTTGTTCTAATTGGCAATCATGTAAAGTCAGAAAATAACCAGTGTCCAAGAAACTGCAGAGAACTGGAAGGAACTGAGTGCTAAGGGCACATTTGTTCTTTTTTTGTTTTCTTCCATTTTTATTTTGACAAATGTCAAACTTTAGAAGAGTTGCAAGAATAATACAATGAACACCTTTCTACCTTTCAGCAAGACTCACTAAGTGTTACTTTTTGCCACATTCAGTCTGTCAGTCTATCTATCACCCACCATTTGAACATTCCCCCATAAATCTTCAGCACTCCTGTCCTAAGAACAAGAACATTCTCACCAATAACCACGAATTTAACACCGATACATGCTGTTATCTAATAGACACTCCCTATTCAAAAATTTAGAACAGGGCTCAGCGAACTTTTTCTATAAACATTTTTGGCTTTGTAGGTCGGACGGTCTCTGTGGTAAGAACTCAGTTCTGCTGAGGTAAAGCAGAAGAAGCTGCAGGCAAAACATAACACCAGTGGGTGTGAAGCAGTCCCAATAAAACTTTATTTATCAAAACAGGTGGTAGGCTGGTCTAGACTTTTTTTTTTTTTTAAATTGGTGCAAGGTTTACAGTTTACAGTCAGTAAATCTTACAATTCAAGGTATACCTCAAAGATCAGTCTTGGTTTCAAAAAGATTTTGCCATGAATTGGACTACTCAATTATAGATCATTCTCCTGCTTACATTTCTTCATGTCTACGAATCTAGTTCCTACAGCTCTACCTCTTAATTCTTTATTTGGAAAACATCGATACCTACCATAAATATTGCACAGCCTTATCTTCTATCAGTGTTCTTTTTCAAAATTGTGGTAAAGTATACAAAACATAGAATTTACTATTTTAACCATTTTAAGTATACAGTGGCAGGGGCATTAAGAAAGTTCACATTGTTATGCAACCATTACCACCATCCATCTCCATTAAATTTTCATCTTCCCCATTTGAAACTCTGTACCCATTAGAAAGTTAACTTCTCATTCGCTCCTCTCCCCCAGTCCCTGGCAGCCACCAATTTCCTTTGTGTTTTTATGAAGTTGACTACTCTAAGTACCTTAAATAAGCAGAATCATACACAGTTTGTCCTTTTAGGTCTGGTTTATTTGCTTAGCATAATGTCTTCTAGGTTCATCCCTGTTGTAGCATGTGTCAGAAATTCCTAACTTTTTAAGGCTGTCTAATATTCCATTTGTGGGTATAAACCACTTTTTTTTATCCATTCATCTGTTGATGGGCACTTAGGTAATTCCTATGTTTGGTTATTGTGAATAATGCTGCTATGACCATGGGTCTAGACTGATTCTTAAAGGAGTGATTTTCTTTCTGTCTAGGGGATAAGCTCTAACAACATAGGAACCTAAAGTGTCACATTTAGTATAATAGTGTCAGAAGTTAGCTCAATAGAAGGTATCTATGCAAATAACCAAGTCACCTCCCCCTTTGTTCCCTTCCTTCTGGGCTCCAGCATCTCTTGCCTGGGGCAATAGACAGAGCCTATTTCAATAGCTTTGTCTCCTTGCCTCCAGATTTGTCCTGACCTGCACTGGCACTGGAGCAACCTGAAATGCAAAACTGGTCATATCATTCCCCTGCACTAGACTTTTCCATAGCTCCCTATTTCCTACGAGACAAAGTTGAAATGTCTTAGCCTGGCATAGCAGGCCCTTGGTGTCCTGGCTCTTCCTTATCTCCCCATCCTCACTTCCTGCCTGTTCTAGCCTCTCACTTCATATTTCAGTAGCACTGAGCTGCTTCCTATCATCTCTTCCTCAAAAATAAATAAAAACAACAAATGATGCTATTTGGTGTCCCTTTGCCTTTGCTTGCTGTGTTTATTCCATCTGCCTGGAAAATTTTTCATCCCTTTTCTTTGCTAGGTTATACCCACTCATCCTTCAAGATTAATTCAGCAGTGGGGGTGCCTGGCTGGCTCAGTCGGTGGAGCATGCAACTCTTGATCTCTGGGTCATGAGATTGAGCCCCACATTGGCCATAGAGATTACTTTAAGAGAAAAAAAAAAAAGATTAATTCAGCAGTAAAGCTTCCAGGAAGCCTATCCCAGACACGCCCCACCTCTTCTCCCTCCAATCTGTGTGCCCCAGAGCACCCTATGTTTGTCCCTGTCCTAGTGTCATAGGGTCCCTATGAGGTGGTCTCCCCACGTGATTTAACCTCCTGAAGGATAGGTGCTCAAAAGAATGCCAGATACCTAGTGAGTGCTTCATGAATGTTTTCTGAAGTGAACAGAATTATAGGTTTTTAAAGGGGCGTACTAAGCCCTTTGTAAGCTTCTCCAATGTAACCAGCTTCATTTTCTGCTATTCCAGTCTCTTTTTTGCCCATGTACCCCAACCACACCTAATTCCAGTAGTTCCCCAAGTAAGCAATGCAATCCCATGCCTCTGGGCCAATGTGCATTGTCGACTCCCTCTGGAATTCCTTACACTTCCCTTCCTAATGTACTCCTATTCATCCTTCAACACCCAGCCTAAGTATCTTCTACTCGAAGGAGTGGACTCCGAGATCCCTGATTCTGCCAGACCGAAGGAATATTTGCTTTTCTGCTCTTCACAGAATGGAATAGCCTGAGGTACCTGGGTGGCACAGTCGGTTAAGCCTCCAACTCTTGGTTTCAGGTCCGGTCATGATCTCAGCAGTGTCCTGAGATTGAGCCCCACGTAGGGCTCTGCACTCAGTACAGAGTCTGCTTAAGGCTCTCTCCCTCTGCCCCTCCCGACTTGTGCTCTTTCTCCCTCTCTCAAAACAAATAAATAAATCTTAAAAAAAAAAAAAGGAATGGAATAGCTTTATCACAGACCATATCACAACATTGTATTGTCAGTAACTTATTTATCTGTCTTTTCTCACCTGTCTTTTCCCTGTACCTTGTTTTATTCATCTTTGGGTTTCCAAAGCCTAGTGCAGTGTGAGGGCACATAGCAGGTGTCTGATAAATGTTGGATAAATGAGTGGACAAATGAATGATGTAGACATTTGATAACCATAGTCTGAGTGGATGCAAAGAGAATCTGATTCAGTCTGTTTTCATTCCAGGATAATATGACCTAACTCAGCGTCTGGGGTTCAGATGCTAAAAGCATTATCTCTCCCTCAACATAGTCATTTATATTTGAGGTTTTATGTAGTCCTGTCCTTCCATAAATTTACACAGGAATAGAGGGGCCTATTCCTTGGCTCCACAGAAGAGAAGTGAAGACATAAAGCCATGACCAATAGTCTGAGGTGTCCCAGACCAAAGTCTGAGGAAGGGGATAATAGGGCCTCTGGGAAGAAGCTCACCATAGGGAAGAGGTGAGCTGGACTCGGTATCAGGGTCGGTGTCTTCAAGCTCACAGTGCTGAGCTGGGGAAGGATACTAGCAACCCTGCTGAGGCAACCTCCTGTCACCGTGAGAGAGCTTTGAGGAGAATGGCTGCAAACATGGCTATTGAAAGAGCTGTGATATACGTCAAAATACTGTGATATCTGGGGCCAACCCGCATTGCTGTGGGTCATCTTTTGAGAATGACAGGAAGGAGCATCTACCCTCTTGCCACCAAGAACCTCAGTAGCCTGGGCAAATTGTCAAAGGGTCTACCCTGGGGTAGGTGAAGGCGGATACCTCTGTGTTTGTGTTGGTGGTGACAGCCAGGCATGAGGGTCAGCAGACAGGTGGCTTGGTCAAGCCTTACAGTTGGACTGCTAAGGTCTTCAGCCTGGAGCTCCAGCAAGCGTGGGCTTCTGGCTTCATGTCCGTGGAATGCTGGCCGGCTGATAGAGTGGGGCAGTGATTAGGGAAACAGACAGAGGGCTTTGTCCTTATGACTGCAGCCCCTGCAAGAAGGTGATGATGAAGATGAGTCCGTAGATACATTTAGTAAGGAGCTCTGGAGTAGTGCTGAAAGAGAGACAGCTCTCCGGAAAAGCCTGGAGTTATGGCTAGGAGCAATGGGAGATTGAAGCTCTTGTAATTTAGGCCTAATTGTATGTATGACCTCTTTTGTTTTTTGCAGGCTGGTGAAACCAGGGGCACAGTGATTGCATAGGTAAATAGAAGTCTTTAACTGATTAAGTGAAAAGATGCAACTATAAGAGGAAATGACTGCCCATGATGGATAGGACCAAGGTGCACTCCTCAGCCTTGACCTTTTCTCATGAAGCACAGTAGACTGTCCTGTTTTCTGGTGGTTGATTGGTTATGTTTGATCCTGCCAATGCAATTTTTTTAATCTTTTAAATCGAGTCCAATGTGGGCTTGAACTCACAACCCTGAGATCAAGGGTTGCATGCTCTACCAACTGAGTCGGCCAGGTGCCTCTCCCAATGCAGTTTTAAAGGGCCTTGCATGCAGAGCTCCTCGGTCTAATAGGGATGCCCACTGGCCGGTGCATCCCAAAGGTTGCAGCCAGGGCCCTGATCTCCCCATTCCTGACCCAGGAAGCTTTGGAACATCCACTCTCCTCTCCCTGACCCAGGACCCCTGCTCAGAGATTGGCCAGTTCCTCCACCATTCTCTCCTCTTATGTCATCTTTGCCCTGAGATCACCTTCCTGCCATCCATTTCCTTCACACCCTGAGCCCTGTGAACTTGAAATGCAATAAGCTTGAACCACAGACCGAAAGTCTAAATGGCCTGACCAACAAAATCTCATAAACTGTGGGCTCAGCTCCTTGGGAAGGGGGGGGGAAATGACTTCCTTCACCGTATTTAAGATCTGACGGAATTAATCGCCAAGGAATGTCCTGGAGGAGACAGAACGGGAGTGGACCAGAGACCTAAGGAGCTGTTTTCCTCCCCAGTTTCCGGGATTTTTGCAACAAATCATGTAATCATATACAACAAGTGCAAAGAAACCAAAAGCCAAAAAAAAAAAGAAGGAAAGAAAAGAAAAGAAAGAGAAGGACATTTCCCTTTGTCCCTATTGCGGGGCTACTTCATTTGTAGAGAAGCAATTATAAACCTCAAGCGTGCACTTGGGAATGTGTGTTTCTGGGAAGATCGGAGCTCCTCCCTTGAAAAGCCGAAGGGGACTCTGACTAGAAACAATCTCTCTAACTAGTGACTCTGTGCCTGAATGAATTGAAAGAGATGCCTCTTTGCTTTAATTTTTTTGCCACCCCCAACACTTAAGGAAAAAAAAAAAGGTTTTTTTTTTTTTTTTTTTTTGAGACTCTACCAGACTAGTTAATAGAATGGGATAATTCTGGATACAAGGCTGTGCAAAATAGGAGAGTATAATGAGAGGCATTTGAATGGATGTCATTGTCTTTCACAAAGCATGCTTTTGTCTCATTGTTTTCACCTAAGACTTCTCGCAAAACAACAGGCTTTGAAAGTGCAAGATACGCTGCTTCACTCTTGAAGAGATGACAGACATCCCGCCTTTTCCAGGAGGACTGTGACTGGAGCTTCAATCATCCCTCCCCCCCCCCCCCCGCCTCCGTTTCTGTGCAGTAGGTGCGACAATTAGAGAGAACTGTTAGCTGACTATCCTATACCCAGTCCCAGTCGTGTCAGAAGGAACTAAATGTATCCGCGGTCAAACTATAGTGAGTCCTGCTTCTAAGGAGCTTGGGCGTGAGGGTAGCCAGGGGGCGGTAACGTCACCCACAGAAACAACAACCAGATGACACAAACCCATCGCATGAAATTTCCTTCATCTGAAAGACTGAGACCTTTTTCTATGATACTGCACTTTGGTGAAACAAACAGAAAAAAAAAAGGCCATTTCTAAATATAGCCAGCTTTTGTAGGCTATAGTTAGTTACATTTCTACTTTGTAAAAATATCAGAATGCATTCTGGCAGAAATTTTCATCGTGATTTTTTTTTTTCTTTCACTTCCCCATATTTAAAGCTCGGGTGACACAAACATTAAGGAATATAACCAGAAACCTGAGGAACTCTTCCTGAGTCATGTGGTTATTCACTTAACAGAAACTTATTGAGGACCTGAATTAGGGCTTGTTCCAAGCCTCTGCTTCTAATCAGTTTTCACTCTAGTCTTTTGTTCTTGGAGCTCTCCAGGAAATCCCCAACATAGTTGGAAAAAAGGCAACTGCCATAGGAGAGAGCATTTGAAACAAAACGGAGATCATCAAATACCTGCCTCGTGGGGCTCCTGTGAACTTTGGATGCATTCATACATGTGCAGAATCTAATCAGAGTCTGGCAAGAGGTGGGTGCTCAGTAAATGTTAGTTGTCTTTATTAGTAGTAGTATTTGCACATAGTGCACACAAATAGATTTGTGTACACATGTACGCTTTCCATCCTCAAGATAGAGACTTGCAAAATAGTCTCGGTCTTTCAGCACCCAAGTATCCAACAATGCTTATAACGGAGCAGATCCAAACTGAAGCAAGAGCTTTTGTCTTCTTCTTTTCCACTGTGATGAAATATACACAACACAAAGTGTACATTTTGACCATTTTTTTTAAAAGATTTTATTTTTAAGTCATCTCTACACCCAACGTGGGGCCCAAACCCACAATCCCAAGATCAAGAGTTGCCCGCTCCACCGCTGGAGCCAGCCAGGCAGCCCCATTTTAACCATTTTTAAGTGAACAATTCAGTGGCATTAACTACATTCACATTGTTGGGCAACCATCACCACCATCCATCTTCAGAACATTTTTATCTTTCCTGAACTGAGACTCTCTCCGCATTAAACACTGACTCCCTATGCCCCTCCGCCCCCCCACCGCCCTGTTGCTCCCAGCTCCTGGCAATTACTGTTCTACTTTCTGTCTGTATGAAGTCGACTACTCTGGGTGCCTCATGTAAGTGGAATCATACACTGTTTGTCCTTTTATGTCTAGCTTGTTTTACTTAGCATAATGTCTTCAAGGTTCATCCCTGTTGTAGCATGTGTCAGAATTTCATTCCTTTTTAAGGCTGAATAAGGAGCTTTCATTTTAAAATGGAGGTATTTTGGGAAGACCATATGGCTATAGCTCTCACAGGCGATTTCCAATCCTCTCTTCTCTCTCCTAGGCCTCACTGTGGGAGTATTCTAATGGATCCATTGACATGGTTTCCCTGTGGTGTCCTTCTACCAGGAATGGCTTTGCCCTTGAACTTGGGCTCTGGAGTCAGACAGACATGCATTTGCATCTGCATTTTGGTGCTTAAGAAATGTATTCTCTTGGGCATACATTTGGGTGAGACCATATGGTAATGCCGATATTTGGTAATTTTTACTAGAATCACTAAAACGTACTAAAATGACAATTTCATGTGGATCAACCTGATTTTTTAGCTCTCTGCTTCCCGGTTATTTGATATAAAATATAAAGTTAAAAATGGTGCTTTGCCTTGGGGCGCCTGGGTGGCTCAGTTGGTTAAGTGTCTGACTCCCGACTTCAGCTCAGGTCTTGCTCTCAGGGTCATGAGTTCAAGCCCCGTGGAGCATACTTAAAAAAAAAAAAAAAAAAACGGTGCTTGCCTCATGGGGTTGCTGTGGGACTGAATGACAGCACATGGAGCAGTGTTCCATCTGAGTTTGGCCAAGGCTGCCGTGGGAGCACGTACCACTGCCTCCTTCGGGGAGAGGAGCCTCCTCACAAGTCCAGGCTCCTGGAAGTTTCCTGCTCACCTCTCCTGCACCTGATTGATTGTACCTTCATCATCAGCTCAAGGGCAGGAGAGTCAGCCTGGAATGAGAGCCATTTTTCCAGCGCTTTAGATGCTATAGCACAGTGAACGCAATAAATACGATTCCCTACCTTCATGGAGCGAACATTCTGGTCAGGGAGGAAGAAAACAAGGGAAGTAAGAGAAATATGTAGTGTTTTAGGAAAACTGAAGTAGAAAAAAGGGATCTGAAGTGTCAGGTGGTACTTCAGATGAGAGAGGACTCAGTGCCCTTGCTCTGTACCTGAAGTAGAATTTGGAATTTGACCTTCTTTTTAGGCCTTCACCATATCACCGCCCTCCCTCCCTTTCTTCTCCTCCTTTCCTTCCTTCTCCCTTATCTCTTTCCTTCGCTTTCTGTCTTCCCATCTGTGCCCTGAGCACCTCTCTTGGCTCACTTGACACCCGTCTCTCCGGAGTGGCTGCGCGCTGACTCTACAGAGTTCCCTGGATTAGGAATTCTACGGGGAGGCTCCCTTCATCCCAGGTCTGTTAGAGGACGCTGTGTTCAGCCGCCGGCTCCGCACCCCTTAGTAACCAGGCCATCTTGGGCTTTCCCAGGGTTCTCTCTGCATTTTACCCTTTCATAACCTTAAACCTTCAAATATCTCCCACCTGAGGCCTTCTGTCTCCTTGCCAACCAACTCCGCCTCCTGCATCTCAAGGAATTACATGACCACATCATCACAAAACAGTAACACTTTCTCACTGGAGCTGTCTGTTGTCCCTGGCTCTAGCCAGGCCTGGGGCAGCCTGTTAAAACAAACCAAGGGAGGCATATTAAAAATTTTTAAGAGTTTATTGAAGCAAAAATCCATTTGAATAAGGCAATATCCAATCTAGTGGCTATAAAGGAGCTTTGAGGAGCTGTACAAAATGAAAGACTTTCATAGGCAGAAGGGGGCAGAAACAAGGAAGTTATACTGGCAAAAAAGCAGGTTGGTTATTACAAGGTTACTTTCTTTGAGGAGATGGCAGGGGTCTATCACGCAGATGACCTCACTGGTGCTGATCAGGCAATTCCTGAATGGCTGGTTTAAGGTTCTGGTTCTGGCGGAGATGAAACTGTAAATTAAATCTGTTTGGTGACGTGGAGCTGAACATAAGCAGCTCCATTTTGGGCCTGTTGTCTTGTTTTTAAAAGCCCCATCCAGGGTAATTTATGGGAAGGGTATTCTCCTTTGTCCTCCACAATGCACACAAGACTCTTCTGGGCCAAAAAATCCTTCGTGAAATATACAGATAAGATCACAAAATTTAGTGTAGTAAAATATGTGTATTGCAATACTGTTTTTTTGTTTGTTTTGCATGGTATGTGTGGTTTGTTCTATTTTGTTTTGAAGCTCACAGTCAGGGCAGGAAAATGTGTCCGTGGGCCTGTGGGGAGGACTGTGTGTGGCAGCTGACGATACTCTGCTACCCTTCCCTCCCCTTGGACTTGTATGTTGTTCTTGGATTTGAGATGGCCATTGTCCTGCTGAGGTGCCTCTTCAGTTCACCACTGACTCAAGCTTTTGCTCAGAAAATGCTGCCTCATCCCCCAATGGCTGCACAATCAGGAAAATATTATTTTCAGATGTTTCAAATTTGTGCAGTGAGAAACATATGTCCTGCCATATGGAGCACAATAGGAGCTAGTGAAGGCCAAAGTAGAAACCAGAATTAGGAGGTCTCTTTTTTCTGTTTTTGAAGTCAGACCTGCAGGCCAGATTTCCCCACCCGGCAGCCGAAGCCGTGCTCTGAATTAGACTACGTGTGCATCAGAGAGAGGCTGTGGCCACAAAAAGGCAACTGCAAGCCCCTCCCTCTTGCCAGCAGTACATCCAATCAGGGTAGCTGAGCGATGCTGCTGTCACCCCATCTGGAAATCAAGTCACAGACAACCTTGCAAATGCTCCAGAGTCATGTGCACCGTGATATAGAATGTTAGAATATCTATTTGCACAATAAGAGAGTTGCACTAAAGCTGCACATGTGAAAATTTGATTGGCATAATTTTAACCATTAGTTCTAAAAAGAAAGCTCTCAGAGTTATAGTAGTAATGGTGTCGGCCTTTCGCATTTAATCTGAGAAAGAAATGAAAAGAACACTAGAATATGAAAAACAGCATTAGCTTATCAGTCACTGACTCACTCGGCAAGTGACGCCTTTGCGTGCAGTCCAGAGCTGGGCTCTGCCGAGGCAAGATGTGTAAGGCAATCTCCTTCCCCCAAGAAAAGCTTCCAATCCACCTACTCTTCCCCTGAATTTTCCTTACAGAACTACTTGGTTTCATTCATTGAGCTGCTCCACGTACCAGGCACTGTGTGATGAGCTCTCAGAGAGCTCTTTCATGGAGGAAACAGGCAAGGAAACAGATGACTGTCTCAGCTAAGAGCTATGATTTAGATAACGAGGGATGCTAAGGGAGCTTAGTGGAGGTCATATGGGCAGGACGTAAGGTCAAAGAATGCTTCCCAGAGGCCAAGGCACCTGACTTGCATCCGAAGAAGTTTACCTAATATATATGCAATTTATCATTTAAGGAGGTGATGCTCAGGTGATGATTCTGTGTTGGCAGCTGAGCTAACCTCAAACTTGACTTCCCTGGAGCCTGTGGGCAATGGAGCCATGTGCGCTAAGCCTGTTCCATGTCCTAAACAGAAGGCTCAGCTGGCAAGCTCCACCCAAACAGAACATCCCCTTGAATTCCTGTTTACGGTCTGGGAGGTAGGGATCTCCTACTCTTGGTCTTTGCAGAGCAGTCATCATCAGATGACTGGATCTTAAATCCAAGGAATATCTGCTTTTTCCCAGCTCCAGGTACCAGCTCGACACCTATCCAATGAATCTGGTGTCTTCTTCTCTTCCCGCCCGCCAGAGGTGACCACTCAGAATCTGAATGTGACAGGCTTAGAAGCCTGGACAATAGGAAGCCGTTGCTGTTGTCATCCATGGCGCCAACATGATGAAAAAATGGAGTTTTAGCAAATAGCTCAATGATCGAATGTAGGATAAGAACAAAGGGTAGAGGCAGGCGGACAGACAAGGGCGATAGTGCAGTGTTCAGGTTTAATGTAGTAGTAAGTACTGGCCTTAGAATGGGAAAACAGGGTGAGGCAAAGGAAGAAGCGGGAAGACTTGGGGGGAGATGGAAGAGCATGTAATAGAGAAAAACAGCAATGAATGGTGATGCGTTCATGAAGATGATTGATCTGGTTTAGTATGGATGGAGGGATTGAGGCTCCTGACTTGTAATGATACAGGTTTCATTATTACTTTAAAGGCCTCTCCTAAAATAAAGTCTGTACATTGAGTATGGCTCTATGCTTTAAGGTTGGGCATCTGCCTTTCCCAGTGTCCCTTTTTTTTCATGCCTTATGTTTCACTGGCCTTGGTCTCCCCTGCGCTTAAGTCCAAGGACCCTCTCCTTCTGGCACATAGGGAAGCATACCTATTCTCCACCTGTGCTTTGGTAACAGGCACTAAATGTTTGGACCAGAAACATGTAATCAAGCAAAAACAGATAATAACCTGGATACGGCACTTGAGCTTTATATATAATTCTTGATTATATGTAGTTTATATGTAGTTTAGTAAAATATATGACTTTGTGTTAATGCAGAGCTTGAAGGGTAAAGTTTTAAATCCCATACTCTTCTTTGAAAAGTGGAATCAAATGAAAAACAATTTTGGGTTGAATTATGGAAAAAACAGTGCTCAAATCTGAATTTGAGCTTGTTTTTTTTGAGCTACCAAAAGCTTGTTTTGAATGGCCAGATTATTTTGTAAATGTGTTGGTTTCTATGGTCAGGACGTTTCTAGCCTCCAAATTGTGTGAGGTTGAGGTTTTTAACATTTTTTTTTTTTAATTATGAAACAACAACAGTGAATCTTGATGTTTGCTGGCTATTTCAAATTTCTTTCCTGACATACCTCGGGCAAGGTTCTTTCAGAGCACAGAGATGGTCCCTCACAGACCACCAGCTCCAGCTTTATTTTGAAGGGTAAAGCTCTTCCAGGCCGGCCTTCTTTAAGAGCGCAGTCCATTGCATGGAATGCTTTGAGATACTGCATTCCATTCTGAGTGCTTAAAAGCCCTCAAGTGGAAAACGCAGATCAGTCTCAAAGAACCAGCCATGTGTTCATAGCCAACTTCTCTGTGCACTTTCTATCTGTTCCTTACTGCTAGACCAGCATGATATCAGTGCTGGAAAAAGCAAGCTTTATGTCTTTGCTGCTTTTTCAGTTTCTGTTGGGAGCATTGGTGTTGTGTTAATCAAAGGCTCATGGGAAATATGTCTGGTGCTTCTACTCAGAGCAGAAGAGCTACAATTGATTAGAACATGGAAGTCTCCTTGTAAATGCTATAAATTGCATTGTTGGGTTAGTGTAAAGCTACAGAAATGAAATACCTAAGTCTGTTTCCTCAGACAGTTAATATCCATCCTGTGGAGATGGAAATATCAAAGCAGAGAAGGGGGGATGGCAATGAATGTTCAGCTGGAATAAAAAGTAGAACAGACTCCTCTGAGTAAGCTGATGCTTTTCTCTCCATAGAACTCATTTGGGTTAATCTTATATTTAAAGCTTTTAATATTGGGGAGCCTGGGTGGCTCTGTTGTTAAGTGTCTGCCTTCGGCTCAGGTCATGATCCTGGGGTCCTGGGATCAGGCCCCACATTGGTTTCCCTGCTCGGTGGGAAGCCTGCTTCTCCCTCTCCCACTCCCCCTGCTTGTGTTCCCTCTCTCGCTGTATCTCTCTGTCAAATAAATAAATAAAATCTTAAAAAAAATAAAGCTTTTAAAATTAAATTATAGATAAATGGCCATTTGGAAACATTCAAGATGGCAGAATGAAACAATTTGAACACATATTCTTATTACTCTACATTAACATAATGAATTTGAGATGTTCAGTCAACTCCTTCGAAAGAGAGAATAGAAAAAGGGAAAAAGACAAAAGCAATGTTCCAAGAAGCAGAATTAAAACAGAGAACACCCTTCACCTGGTCAATTATTTCAGAGCAAGAGATAAGGCTCCTTATTAAGAACTAGCATCATAAAAAGTACTTTGTGTGAGGAAATTAAACAAGAAAGAAAAAAAGGTAGAGCAGGAAGCAAGGACTATGGAAAATGTTTCTACATTTCTCTAATTACTCACTTCATTTCCTGGAAAGGAATGGGTGCCCACTGGTGGGTTGATCTAGTTTAATATTTACCTCAAATACAATTTTATTGCCTAAGCTTTATCAACAAAGTGAAAGTTACTGAGGAAAAGTGAATGAACATTAGAAAAATGCGGACTTTCTGATTATTAGCGGCTGTGTTGGAGATGTCTAATTTTTCTCCTCACTTTTGCTGAATGATGAGAGTTTAACTTGGACAGGTAATGCAAACAAAGAGAACAGAAAAATCCAGCAGGCCTAGAGAGTCAGTTCAAGCAACCGCCTCCTTTTTTCTATTTTAGAAAATTGACTTGAGATTTATATAGGAAACAAATTTTGTCCTCTGCACTCGACCTCAGATAGTGTGGAAAATCACCTAACTCCCACCTCCCCGAATCCTTGCACTTATTTTCATGTTTCTTCTTAAAACAGTTTCTGTAGATCAGAGGAGTAATCAGTCTTGCCCACAGCCAACTTCTCGAAGCGCCTGGCCCCAAGAGCAGAAGGATATATTTATTCACTCTTTGAGCTCTTGGGGGTGGGAAAGGGGAAATTTCCATCTGACCTTTCAGCACATTCCTTTTCTGAAAGTGACTTTTTCGGTGTGAAATCTCTAATGTGGTTGCATTTGACTGAAGTTATTTTATTTTTAGCCCACCTAGCAGTGAACCCAAATTTAATATTACTGCGTGTGTGTGTATTGGGGTGTGGGCGGAGAGTGGCTTGACTGGTTGAACTGTTTCTGACGTTCAATCACGATTGTCTTATCATTGCTGGCCTTGGTTTTCTGGAAGGTAAAAATACAAATAATACCTGACTCTTAATATCTGGCAATGGCATTTATAAATAAATTGTGACTTTGGTCATTGTGATGGCTGTTGTTATTATCAGCTACTACTATTACTTGTAGACCATGTACATGTCCAGGAGTAAGAAACTTACGGACTCTAATTGCAGTCTGGAACAATATACATTTAACCTTCCTGGAAATATCTTTATGCAACAAATATAGCAAATACAAATACATTTTAACTTTGTTTTAAAATAGATTATTGTGCCAGCCATTGAATTTCAAGGGCTGGACAGAATTATGCATCATTAGCAATAAAAGCTTATGATCCACCTCCCTGCTTAACTGTGTCTATTTCCTAAATGGAAATCTCCATACTCCTCTCTCATAGGACAGTGTACTGAATTCTTATCTACCTATGACGTATCGCTCAACAATAATAACTGAGGCTCACGTCAGTTGACATGTGACTAACACCCGCAATATTATAAGAAATGGTCTCTCATCTCACTTTTGCTCTTGTTCAGAAAATCCAATTAATTGCCTCTGGGGGGAAACATTGGGCTTACGGAAGAAGCAACAGAGGAGTCGGTTGAAACTGCTAACAATGCTGATTTGGGCTTCTAGAGGCAGATGTTCAGATTGTTCAGGGGTTTGGAAATCAGAGTGACAGATCCAATGGGGTTAATTTATTACCTTTGGAATTGGTGGAGGCTTTGTCCAGAAATGGGCAAGATCAGTGTTTCTCAAGCCCTAAGTGGCTACGAATCATCTGAAGATCTTTTTAAAATTCAGATTCAGATTCACAAGTTAGAAGTCTTGAGATTCTGCATTTCTAACAAGCCCCTGGGGGATGCCAAGAATTATATTTTAAGTAGCAAGGGATATAGTGGCTATTAGGAGATCTTTGGTAAAGGAAGAAAGTGTGTGCCAAGAGGTGAAGAGAGAAAAAGACAGAAGAAGGGACTCTGGATGGAACGTTGGATCCTAGGCCCTGAGGCTGCTGAGGGCCAGGGGAGTTGTGTTTTCAGGAAGCAGATCCAGTGCCAGGAGAACCAAAGGACCTGTTGGGGAGAGGTGAGCCAGGTTGGCTCTCTAAGCCATTTTTCTGGGGAGGCAAGTTGTATTAGACCAATGTTTCGAGATATGTATCGTGATTCACTGTTGGCTTTCTGAACAGCCCCTCCTGGTTAGAAAGCTCTTTCCATGGGTGGAATAGGATCTGATATCCCTCCAAAATAATGAGAGAACCCATATTGAAAATCTCTATGCCAGCAGAGGATTATAAAGAGAAGAATTCTTAAAGTCAGGTGTGGGTTCAAGACCCAGCCCCATTAGTTACAAGTTGTTTCTGGTAAGGTTACCCTCTCTAAAACTGAATTTTCTCATTGGCAAAATAGGGCTAACCAACTGGTTATCCAGATATAGTTCTCTTTATGTCCAAGGGATCATAAGCCTTGTGCTTGGTCTGTCAACATTATAGAACTGATTTCCCACCTGTAGGCACTGAGACCCAGGTGTGCTACATTAAGCAAGTTTACTTCCTTTCATCAATATATTCTCTTGGACCCAGTACTTGGAGTTCAGACTTTGTTATATTGACTATCACACTCCTTACTGAGCAAATAAACATGGCATATAGGCTTATTTTCTAATCTATAGAAAGATGTTAAGATGAGAATGAGTTTGGTGTGTTTCAGGGACAAAAAGACTTCTGGTATGGTTCAACAGAGTAGTCAAGAAACAGTGATATGGGGTGAAAACGGAGATAAGCAGGGGCCAGTTCACGTAAGGCTTTGTAAGCTTCAGAAAGGATTTCAATTTGGGGCTCCTGGGTGGCTCAGTTGGTCAGGCGTCCAACTCTTGTTTTCGGCTCAGGTCATGGTCTCAGGGTCATGGGGTCGGTCAAGCTCCATGTCGAGCTCCGTGTCGGGCTCTACTCTCAGCACGGAGTCTGCTTAAGACTCTCTCTCCTTTTCCCTCTGCCCCTATGCTCTCTTTCAAATAAATGAATAAATCCAAAAAAAATTTTAAAAAGAGAAAGGATTTCAATTTTATTAAATCAGCAGCGATGCGATTGAGGTTATTTAGGTGCCTAATGATTAAATGAAAATAGCAATCATACCTAACATTTATTGAAGGCTTACCTTATACCAGGCATGGTGTTAAGGGTTTTTGTCCATGTTAACATTTAACCCTCACGTTAACCATATGAGATGGGTACTATTATTACCTTCATTTCATAGATGAGTAAGTTGAGGCTCAGGCGGTTAATTCAAATGCCCGAAGTCACTAGCTGGTCATTAATAGGAAACAAGATACCACCACACCATACCCTTCTCAATGCACTGCAGCCTATTTCCATCCATTGTTTCAGTTTGGGGTTGTTAAGTTGGCAGTGAGTGCTGATGGTCATGCCACCTCGAGGCTGCTGGTCACACCGGCTCCCACGTGGTGGTCAGCGTGGACGTGAACCTCTCTTGGCAGTTCTGAGAGAAGCACGCGTGTCTTGTCACCTGGACCATCCTGTCATTTTCCCATCTGCACAGCTCTGTGTGCACACATGTCCAAGTGCCTATATCATCTTTATGACTCTAACCTGCCTTCCCTCAGGCCACAGCGAATCCCTGCTTTTCATTAGGTGGCATAATGAATCCATCTGCCCAGTGGTGCCTCGGAGCAGCACCCCTCCCCACACACATCTGTTCCCGTGAAGCTGCGGCTCGCGGCATGACCTCTCAGGGATCGCGGACACTGGGGGAGACTTGGTTTCCATGTCAGCGCACATCTCTCCCTTCCTCCCTTTATGTGGCCCAACAGGGAGACACAATATTCCTGAGCATTCGGGGACGATTTTGAAGGGCAGTCCTACTGACAGGCCTCCTGGAGTGGATGAAAGATGATGACAGGTACGAATTTTATGGATCAGATCTCATCTCTTTTACAGCACATTGTCCTCCGAGTTTCACCGCAGCTCACGAATGTGACTAACACAGGAAATTGGGAAGACTGGTTACCAGCAGGACAGAGGCCCAGGTTTCTGATTCTGCAGGCCCCACGCTTCATTCACAAGTTGAAAGAGCCACTCTCGATTCAAAGGGAGGCTGTGGCCACAGAGAACTCAAATGGCAAATCTGAGACCCCACTTGGAGTTGGCAGAAGACAGCAAGATCAAGCTTCTCTTCCAGCCCCCAACGTAGGACCATTGCTGTGGCATGGCTCTCAGGAATTGGCATACAAAGATATTTTTCATCAGTCGTGTCAAAACAACGAGGATAAAAATAATCACTACATATGGAGGCCTTGCCATTGAAGAGATGCAGCATCATTTCTGGGAAGTGTGAGAGCACATAATGCCCATTGTCCTCTTAGTAACTGCCTTGGTCCCCAAGGGTCCGAATGGGGAAGGGGCTTAATGAGCTTTGGCACACTAGGAAAAAAAAAAAAAAACTGAAACAAAGTATCTGTTGTTCTGAATAGAACCAGAATGATCCCCAGGACAGAAAACGCTGGAGTTCTATAGGAAAAAGTGGTCACGGCTGGTGAGAGGAAGATACTCTCTATTGGAAGGAGTCTACAGAATTACCAAAATACATAACAAACCCTTCGCTTTGTTCAACAACTATTTATTAAGCCGACACTACTCTGAGCATGAAGGATACAGCTGTGCATATGACAAAATGCCTGTTCTCGGGCTGACAGTTCAGTGGGGGCGTAAGATAAACAAGAAAAACATGGAGTGGTAAGTGGTCTGCATAGAATTACTACTGGCGGGGGGAGGAGAAAGAAAGAGACTGGGCTGGTCAGGGAGGGCTTCCTTGAGGAAGTCACCTTGAAGCCAACGTCTCAATGTCAAGGAAGAGCCAAGTATGCCAAGTTGAAGGGAAGAGGACTCTGGGCAGAGAAGCAGTTTCCAGGCTCTAAGCTGACCGTGAGCTTGGTATGTTTCAGGAACAGAAAGACGCCCTGATGGGTTCAAGCTGGGTACGTGAGAAAAAATGACAGGGTGTGAGATCTGAGAAGCAGGCAGAGGGCTAGAGCCCATAGGGCAATCTAAGCCACAGAAAGGACTGAACAAAGCAAGGAGACCAGTTAGGAGGCTACTGAAGTATTCCACAGGAGAGGTGAGGCTGACTTCTTCCAAAGTGTGTCACCGGAGGGATGGGGAGAAATGGATAGATTCAGGCTACATTTTAGAGATAGACGGAAGAAGTTCTGCTGATCGTTTGGATGTAGGGATGGTGCAAAGAAAGTTATCAAGTGTAATTTCCAGATTTTTGTCATGAGCAAATGGTACCTTTTAATGGCACCGGTTGGTGATGCCACTAGGGTATCATTTACCGAGACAGAGAAGACGGGTGGAGAAACTTTGGAAGGGAAAATCAAGAATTGGGATTGGCCCTAAATTGAGAGGCTTGCTCAATGTCTATGTGGCAATGCTAAATCGTCCGAGTAGTAGGTGTGGGGAGTGGCAGGTAGTGTAGATGAGCCACACTAGAAAAGCCACAACCCTGGATGAGACCACTGAGAGAGTGGGTGCAGACCTGGAAGAGAAGGGGTCATTGCATAACCCCTAGGCCACTCTGACACTCACAGGTCAGAAAAATGGACCAAATTTAGTGAAAGAGCTGTACAAGAGGCAACTGGCCAGTGGGAAGCAGAACCCGGAGAGTGTGTTAAGAGTGGTGAGCTCTGTGGACTTCTGCTGAGAGGCTGAGTATGAGGAAGGCCAGGAATGCACGTCGGCTTCTGCAGCATGAAGCACTGCGGAGCTGGAACCCAGAACAGGTGGGCTGAGGAGGGTGTGTGAGGGGAGGGGTGGAGGCGGTGGCCATAAGAAACCATGTCAGGAAGTTTTGCTGTTAAGGACAGCAGAGAAATGGGGTCGTGGCTATGTGGGAATATGGGGCCGAGAGGATTTTTTTTCTTCTGTCTCTATTTATAATATGGGAAGTACAAGATCACACTCTGGTAGAGCGCGTGAAATGGATGATGCTGAAAAGAAGGAAAAATTGGAGGCACAAAGTCCCTGAGTGAGACAGCTGAGGGAAGATGGGAGCTGAGGGGCAGTCGGTCTTAGGAGAGTGGGACTCCTGAGGCTTTGAGGACCTAGGGTGGTGGTTTTGGTGGTGACGTGAGAGGAGACCTTTCTGGTCACTTCAGTTTTCTTGAGGAAGTGTGAGGCAAGGTCACCAGCTAACCCTGGGGTGGAGACGGTGTGAAGAGAGAAGATGCTCAACAGTCACTTAGAAGAACGGGACAGCAAACACATGGAGAGCAGGCAGGGCTCTCAGGCAGTGCTGAAGGGCACTGGAGCCTTGTGGCCTTGAATCAGAGTGCAACAAGTCAGGAGAGATGCGTTGAAGGAAAGTTACAAGATATGGATGTGTCCCCATGGTTCCGACAGCGCTCCTTACCTGCACTGTCTCGTGTAGCCAGGGGGACGAGAAGGAGGCATGAATACCCCCCTTTAGAGATGTGCACAGTGTAGCTGAAAGAGATCAAATGTCTGGCCTGCATCTGACTCTAAAGCTCAGGCTCATTCCATCACACCAGCATCGGTGGAAATGACTTAGCAGCTAGAGCGACCACAGAACACAGTACAACACAGACCCGGGGCCTTATCTGTTTTGAAAAGATTTTTAAAGTTGATGCTGCAGCAGAATATGGCTGAAGGGTTTGTTGATGGTGACTTATAATAGAATTGTTAAAAAAGTCCTTCCAACATGCCCCAAAGAAAATACGGTTGACAAGTGTGGATGATACATGGTGCTAACATGGTGTGATGGTTAAGAGGGTGGACTTTGGTATAAAATTAACTAGGTTCATGACAAGTTTTGTTTTTATTACTTAAAAATGTACCTAGGTTAAAAAAATAAAAATAAAAATTACCTAGGTTCAAAGCCTGGCTCTATCAGCCATGGGCCTTGGGGCTTCAGGCAAGTAGTTTAACTTCCCAAACTCAGTTTGCTCATCTGTGAAATGGTCATGATAATATTATCCTCCCTCACTGAGTCGAAGATTAAATAAAATAATCTCCATAAAGAATACAGCACAGGGGTGTATAGTTAGGCATCATTAAAGCTATACCACTATTATTACTGGTGAAAACTAAAAATGCAATGTGAGGATGGGCCCCTGTAAACTTGCCTCAACAGATACTACAATGTGAACTCCAGCATTTATTTCTCAAAGGTGGTTGATTAAGGAATTGACACAGTACTCTCTGTATGAACCTAAGATTATTTAGCAATGACTGCCACCAAGTATACTAGAGTAGAAGCTTAATTGATAGGCTAACAGATTTGGCTCATAAAACAAACATTTTGCTGCCGGCTAAAAACAAAAACAAAAAACTCAAGACCTTATGCATATTTATTTATGCATGTAAATATCTCATTTAAAAATCTATACAGTAAATTTAAGCAAATATGTAATACTGACAAAGAAACTACATATAATTTGAAAAATTACAAATTCAAAATAAGCATGTTGGGTCAGCAATGTGAGTGATTCCGATCTTACCATGTGGGCACTTTATATCACATTATAGCAACATTCCCAAAGATGAGGAGTTAGCTGGCTGTCTTCTCATCAGGGAACTCCAGCCTGTCCACACGTGCGTATGTGATGCTTAGCTGATGAACCCCTACTATCTTTTGAGTTTCTAACATCGTCATCCAAGTTATTAAAATAAGGTCATAATGCAGTGGTTCTGGTATTTCTGGTCCCAATGCACATTGAATGCTGGCTTATCCAGACCAAATGTTATATAAAATAAGAGGAAGCCTGGGTAACTTAGAGTAGAGGGTTGCATATAAATCCTGGGTTTTATGGAGCCTGACAACTTTTTAAAAAAAATTATGTGTAGTGATTCCGTTGTATTAAATAGTAGAGCTATGCCATGCTGCTCGAAGGGCTATTTTACCTTCCCAGTCTGACTCTTGGCAGGTTTGCCAAGCTTAGGTCTCTGCTAAGGAAGGTTCTAGTGTAGTTCTCACCCGGCCCTCTCCCTCACAGGCATCTGTGCAGCTTTAACACTTTGTGATGCGCTGACCTCATCTGAGGGCCTGTCTCCAGGCTTGGAGCCCAGGCATGGGCAATTTAAAGAGATCTGCTGAGGGACACCTGGTTGGCTTAGTCAATGCCTGGGTAGCTCAGTCAGTTAAGTGGCTGAATCTTGGTTTTGGCTCAGGTCATGATCTCGAGCTTGTGAGATCCAGCCCCGCATTGGGCTCTGTGAAGAGTCTGCTTCAGATTCTCCCTCCCTCTCCCTCTCCCTGCAGCTCATGCTCTCTCGCTCGCTCTCTCAAATAAATAAAATCTTTTTTAAAAAAGAGAGAGAGATCCACTGTGATTATGCTGTACATATGCACTCTAGAAGTCGAGAATTGCATCCAAAGCAAACCTCTCAGCTTTCATAAGCTACTATATGTGTCATACATTCATAGATATACGTTCATTTTCATTAAAATATTTTGGATTTTTTAATGCCTACAAAGCTTGTGCCTCTGAAAGTTTGGTTAGGAAGTCAAAGTGATTGTGGATTTTTCTGCTACGTCAGCAAGGTATTTCAGAAGCTTATCACAAAGCTCTTTATCAGATAAGAATGTTTTTAGCAGTAAACAATAGAAAACTGATCTGAGTCACTTAAACAGTTTGAAGAGTATTTTTCTTCCAAAACTAAGAAGTCTGGAAATAGGTAACCCAGGACTAGTGCAGCAGCTGAATAATGCCAATGAGACCCGAAAATCTTTTTCTTGTCCTCCAGACGTCATTACCATTTGGCTTGTTGCTTCATGGCTACAATATGGCTGTCTCTGCTCCAAGCATCACGTTCACGTTCAAGGCAGGAGGAAGGAAAGGAAGAGTGGAGCTAGCCATGTCTTTATCAGGAAGAAACATCATTGCTCACACCTCATTGGCCAGAACTGTGTCTTATGGAAATCTTTTGCTGCCAGGGAGATTTCTTTGCCTCCACAGGAAAGGAACAGGGAGGAAAAAGAGTTAGGAATGGCTAGCCAATGCCAACTGCCTCATTTTGTATATCCATAGGCCCATTCCTTTAACATACCTGACATTAGGGAAGTGTCTTTTTTTTTTTTTTTAAAGTAAGCTCCATGCCCAACATGGGGCTTGAACTCAGGCCCTGAGATCAAGAATCACATGCTCTACCAACTGAGCCAGCCAGGCTCCCCAGGGAAGGAGTCTTAATATACCTCTCCAAATCATTCAGTTTTTAAAATTACCTTTACTGTCATTGTTTTATATTAAAAATGATAATAGCAGCTATAACTATCATTTACTGACTTACCGGGTGCCAGGCATTGTGCTAGCTGATTTTTCTAGTTACAGTAATCCTCCCTGCAAGGGGAAAATCACTGTCCCTATTTCAGAGACAGGAAAATAGGCTCTCCGAGGCTGGAGAGGGTAAATGGTTCGCCCAAGGCTACGTACTAAGAAGTGATGGAGTTAGTGAACAGTAAGTCTATATGGCTCTAAAGCTTATGCTCTTCCCAAAGCAGGCACTGCCTCCATACCTGAATCAAGACTGGCCTTGAGTGATCCACACACATGAAGGAATATAGATTTTTCATAATCATCACACATTCTTTTTATAGCAGGCTGCATCTGTTACCCACTTGCTGCCCTCTTCCAACTCCTTGAAGTCACTCAAGTGAAAAAAAAGTCATCCTGATGTTGAGAACATCTCCTGAGTGATGTTGGTAACTGAGCCCGAGCAGTCAGCTCGCCCTGAGATTCTGTGCTGGCCCCGCATGCGCACCTTGTCCCTGGGCGCTCTCATTCCTGCCACAGGGCATGCAGCTTGGCAGCTTCACATTGCCATCTTTCCAGGAATTCAGCCAGGGCTCTGGGAAATACAGGGGCCTTGCAATTTGAAAAGAAGAAGTGCTACAGTCATGTCATTTCTCAAATAGGAATGGATTTTTCAGTGGCAGAGTCAAGCCCTGAGTCCTGGAGGAGACAACGACTGGGCAATGGTGCTCTGTGAAAATGATCAGGGAGCTCCACAAGGCCATCCGGCAACCCTTGGATACAAGTCTGTGGGACCAGGAGTGGACCCACCTCAGGCAGAGTGGGCTTTTCTTTTTCAAGTCTGATTTACAGGAGATGTGCCAACATGCAGCAGAAAAACTAACCACTGGCAGCTCCGTGGATGGAGCTTTCTGTAAAAAGAGGAGCCCACTGAAATGGTGAGGCTTTCCTTCTGCTCCAGAAAACGATGGGGACATTTTTCTACCGGGTTTATAAAGCCAACATTCTCAAGCTTTGGAGACCAGCCTCTAATGGCCTTGGGATTCTCTCAAACACTTTTGAAGTCCTTGCTGTGAGGTCCCCTTGAACAGTCAGAGGGGAGGTGGGGGTGGAGGGAGTCTCTGGGGCATCTATTTCAAACCATGGAAGCCCAGGTAACTACAATAAAAGCCTGTATCTGCAGGCTAGTCAGTGCTTAGAATTCTCTTGAGACTCAAAGGTTAATCAGAAAACATTTCCTGATTCTGCCTCTTGCCAATACTCAGTTTTGCTTGCTTCGGTTGCTTCCTCTGAGGAGGCAGATGATCAAAGGTAACTTAGGGACAATGCCTCTTCTGTCTGCCAAGGAGATCCCAGTAGCCTCTGGCTTCTTTGGATTGGTGCAAGGCAGAATCACGACTTTCTTTCGGGTGACCCACTTGCTTACTTGTCAGGCTTGGATGACTTTGGCAGTCAGCCCCCATAAAAGACCCGCAGGGACTGAGAGTCACAAATGCACACTTATTCTTCTTTTGGCCACGGCAAACAAAGACAATTCTTTGGTTCTGCCAACTCTCTACCTTACCGGTGGCATCTTCATCCATTGGCAAGGAGTCCCATGTACTAGGGACTCAGTCTCTACTGCCTACAAATGCTGGTAGATTGGGGGGCATGGTGGGGAATCTCTGTACTCGAAGTCAACCTGGAGCTCTGCCATGATTTCACACCCAGAGATGAACTACATTCTGCCTTTAAACTCTAGAAAATTCCTACATTACTTGGTTCTAATAATGGGACTCTGAGGTTTCTAAATTCATAAATTTATAAATATTACTGTCTCCTTTTCCAAAGCTAACAATTCAGATAAGGCTGTAAACATCTGAGGAGGGTCCTCTGAGGCAGCCCTCCAGACTTAAAATTCTTTTAGGCTTTTCTTGCAAAGCAGCAGATGACTTGGGGTTTATCAAATTTTCCATTTCTATTTTTGTCTCCCTCAGAAGGAAATAACCTGAATCTCATGGCTTCTACTATTATATCTTCCAGTATGTCTCGTATCTTATTCCCCCTCAGTCCTTTAATTCTTTGTGACTTTTTGCTCTTTCAAGGAGAAAAATCCTTAGGGTAGAGAAGAGAAATGGGTCTGCTTGTCCTAAAACTGGGCAGCCCTTCCCCAGGAGGCAGAAACATGTTTGACAGTTGGGGATGAGGCACATTATTTTCTCAGTCAGTTCGCATTCAGCAAGTTTCTTTGTGATATCACCATCTCTGTCTTCTTGTTTTTGGGCAATTCAGCAGGAAATGAGCAGCACAATACCTTGCCACAAATGTGGCAGAATGGGGGGACTGATTTAACCACAGACCTCCAGCAGGTGAGGTTGCCTGAACAACTCAATTAGATTGGGATTTCTGTTTTAACTGTAAACACAGGCACTCCAGCAGCGGCTTGAACAGAGGTTCCCTAAGTCCCTTCAGTCGCAGATGCATTTGGAGATGTCTACCCAGCTCAAGGTCATTTCCCCTTCTCTGGAGATGACCTTCACTTCACCATCTCATTCTCAGCAGTTGGCCTCCAGAAGCCATGCTCATTTTTTGCGACCCTGCCTTTCGATTTCTCCTTTGTGGATTTAAAAGTGGGTTTCCAACTCACTCTACGATGATTGGAGATCTTCCCTCATATCTTATCTTCTCACTGGGGTCAACTCTGATGAATATTCAAAATTGCATCTTGCCTTCCCCACATGCCCTGGGTTCCCCAACCCCCTTCCTCTGCTCTCCTTTTCTTTCTCCATGTTCTTTGCATCTAACGGGCTGGAGTATGTGCTCATTGATTACGTTTGCACTCCATCTCCTGCTAGAATGTAAAATCTGGGAGCACAGGGCTCTGCCTTGTTCACTGATGCAACCTGAGTACATGGACTGGTGCTTGGCACATACTCTATCCAACAAATAGTAGTTGACTAATAAAGGGGAGCTACAGGGTGGTCATATTCTATTACACGATCTAGAGAAGCAGGAAAAGCCAGCACGAACCAAGAGAAGAAAGAAGCACGACTTACAGGGAGAGGTAAACAGGAGAACAAGAGCTTTCTCTCTGAGTCCCAACCCTTTCTTGAGGCCAGGCTTCCCTCCTACCCTTGGGTTTCATGAGTCTTTGTAGTAAATGACCACCCTTTCCTTTAAGCTAGCTGAAGTTGGTCTCTATGACTTGCAACAGAAGGACCTTGACTAATTACACAAACAGACGAAAATCTCAGGCTTCCCAGAGCTTGCTAGTTTCTAGTGGAGGGAGACAGACAATAAAAAGAAGGGGTATAGTCTACGGCCATACCACCCTGAATGCACCCAATCTCGTCTGATCTCCAAAGCTAAGCAGGGTCAGGCCTGGTTAGTACTTGGATGGGAAAAAGAAGGGGTATATTTGGTAAGTCACATAGTGATAAGGAGTAAGGAAAATTAAATCAGGAAAAAGGGAGCAGGGATTTCTAGAAGGAAAGCATTTAAAATTCTTAGAGCCCCCATTTAAAATTCTCAGGAAAAGCTCCCTCCCCCCAACACACACACATATACACCCCGAGAATGTGATGTTTGAGCCAAAACCAAAGCAGATGAGAATGCCAACAAAGACTGTATGTGGGGAAGAGCTTTCCGGGCAGAGGGAACAGCAAATACTATGGCTTCAAGACAAGTGTGAGGAAGATCGAGGAGGCAGGAGTCCAGTGGGTAGAGAGGAAAGGAGGAAAGGAGGACAGAGAGGCAAACAGGTGGCGAAGGGGCCCTGTGGACATAGTGGGAACTTCGGCTTTTACTCGAAGTTGGATAGAAAGCCACTACAGGATTTGAGCAGAGTTCGAGGTGTTGAAGGGATCTCACTGGCTGGAGCAGGAGATTGGTGTGGGAGCTGTGATGGGCAGGGTAGAAGCCGGCAGCCCTGTAAAGAATGATTGCAGTCATGCAGGAGACAGAAGGCGGCTCTGAACAGGACAGGGGCGGAGGAGGTGGTGAGAAGTGGCCCGACTCTGCGGACAGGAAGCCCAGCTGCACTCCAACATGTGAGGCAGTAGCAGATCTTCTCTAGAGTGTATGAGAGCAGCCGGGCTGTGGGTCTGCTGTACCCCCGGCCCCTGGCCACCCCTTATGCGGCACCAGCCATGGCCTCTCCTGCTGGGGAGGCTGCGACCACCACCAAATGAAATCCTGGAGAGCTTGCACACCTTTCCCACCTTGACTCCTCTGCTGGGCTGTTTGATGAAAGGGAAGCCTTTTCACGCTGTGGCCATGGTGTTGGGGAAATAGACCAGGAGTGGGACATGCGGATCCAGTCCTATGTTTGGCTCCATTCGATTCAGACCTCAGTTTGCTCACCTGTGAAATGAGGGGTTTGACTTCCAAGATCACTCATGGTCCCTTCTGGTTCCAACAGGCCATGATTCTGAAGACTAAGGGAGTCCATCACTCAAGCCAGATCCAAACCAGGTGCTGCATGATAGGTCATAAAATAAGTGACGAATCACACTGGCGGTTACTGGAATGATGTAAAGAGCTCAGCGCTGCCTCAGGCTCTCAGCTACTAGACACGAAAATGGTCTGTGATAGATATTACTAACTGGAAAGAGAACAGGTCACAAAACAAGCTTAGATTACGTGAATGTAACAAACAAAAGAGGGAGATATACCATACTGTGAGCAAGAGTTCTTTCTGGGAAGCAAAGTTATAGGTTTTATTTCCTTTTTCTTAGACTATTCTGCATTTTCGAAATCTTGTAATATAATTTAATGTATGCGTGTATTCATAAATTTAGGTACCATTCACAAATGTGGTCTTTGTATTACTTCTCCTATTTTGATTTCCCCCCTTTACAATTCCCTCTCTCCGTGTCTGGGCACACCACCCCCTAGCCCAGAAACCCATTTTCTACAATGTTCATTGTAGAATTATTACAGTATTATTACAGTATTATTACATTATTTTATAATTATAATTATAATTTATAATTATTACAGTATTACATTAGTTGTCATCCATTCATTCCTTCAGAAAACTACTCCAAGGCACAGCCTGATCCCTCTACCTAGCATGGGAATCATCTTGGTTCTGACCTGTTTTTGATGGGCCAGGGAAAGGAATGAGTGACAAAACTAGAGACAAGAGCATGGGGGCATTCCTGTTTCTGTTTCCTGAATGAGCGTCAGAAACCTTAGGACTAGGGGCGCCTGGGTGGCTTAGTCAGTTAGGCGTCTGCCTTTGGCTCAGGTCATGATCCAGGGTCCTGGGATCGAGCCCTGAATTGGGCTCTCCACTCAGAGGTGAGTCTGCTTCTCCTTCTCTCTCTGTGATCTCTCTCGCTTTCGCTCTCTCTCAAATAAATAAATAAAATCTTAAGAAAGAAAGAAAGAAAGAAAAGAAGGAAGGAAGGAAGGAAGGAAGGAAGAAAGAAAAAGAAAGAAAAAGAAAGAAAGAAAGAAAGAAAGAAAGAAAGAAAGAAAGAAAGAAAGAAAGAAAGAAAGAAAGAAAAAGAAAGAAAGAAAAAAGAAAAAGAAAATGAAAAGAAACCTTGGGACTAATAGAATCCTTTGCAAAATGATGGGCCAGCTTTGAGAGAAGAGGAGCTTTAGACTCTCCTACCAGACTTTAACACAGGGACGATTTCCACTGGATATGCGGGTTGTTAGCATGTAGTTCTTGTGAAGGGACCAGGGAGCCTGAATGTGTGAGACTAGGCTTGGAAACATGCCCATTCCTGAGGTAAACTGCCCCATGACTTGACATAGAAACTGCAGTTAGGAGATGCCCCCTTGATCCAGCCTAGAAAGCGAGTCTGTGGCAGGCAAGCCTCACCGCCAGGAACAGGATGTATGACAGGCCCCACGAGACAGAGCAGGATGTTGACAGGGTCACTTCCTGCTGAAGAGAATCACCTTGGAGACCCAGAGGGCTGTGCTCTGGGCTACCTCAGTCCTTTGACTCTTTCCTAGAACGCAGATTTTTATACATGCATATATTTACCTGCACGTGTCTGTGTATATTTTTTCCTTCTTCCCTTTAATGCCTGACTTGGACTTTGATGGGGGTGAGAAAGGCCCCTGAGAACCGGCATTTTTGAAATCTTTTAATATAATTTAATGTATGCATGTATTCATGAATTTATGTACCATTCACAAATGTGATCTTTATATTACTTTTCCTATTTTGATTGCCCTCTTTTCTCTTCCTCCTCTCTGTGTCTGGGCACACAACTCTCTAGCCCAGACTAGGCTGTGTGGGGAGTGAGTTGAAGCTGCTCGGTTCCCAGGGTAAATAAAAGGGCCCCCGAGAAGGTCCAGGCAGCTGGGCCAGACACGCTGAAAATCACGGAATGACACAGCCTGCTACCGGAGGCAAGTAGATACAAACAGCTCTAACAGCTATGGAGGAGCCTTGGAGGGCCTTCCTCCCACCTGGCTCTCCCGGCAGGCGAGGAGGCAGAGGCCCAGAGACGTCAAAGAGAAAAACCCTGTTCCTCAGCAGCTCAGTGACAAAGGATTTTGCCTGCCTAAGTCTCAAAGTGACAGTTCTTACTCAGGAGAGAGGAACCAAGACTAACTTCTCTTCTTCCTTTGTCACAATAAAACCAAATGTGATCGACTCCTCCCAGGCTAGCTCCGAGTTGTTAGGACTCCCTTCACCCTTGCTGAACCAAAGACTAAAGGGTTCTCCATCTTTCTTGTGTGTGGGGAAGGTTGGCGGTGTTTACCTTAAGATATTTGTGTTAAAGTGCCTGAAAATTTTATCCTTGAGGTCTTCTGGGTAGACTCAGAACCTTAACTTGTGGTTTGAGTTTCTCATTCTTGGTGATTTGGTATTATTTTGGGAAACCCTGAGGGAGTGGATTGGCCTAAACATAAATCCTCTCGGAACACCTCAAAGGACTGATGTGGGGACATCTGTGCCACAAAGTGGAGTTTCCCAGCAGCGGCAGGAGCACATGCTTCCAGACCATGAGTCTCTCTCCTCGGAGGTCATGAAATACACCAGAGGTTCTTCTTTTTCACAAGCCCACTGAGTCAATAGCTCCTGGGTTAGCAGTTGTTAAAAAGTAATTTCTATACAGGAAAATTTCCTTTTTGGGCTAATATGAAGGAAGACCTGCCTGAATGAGGAGCAGAATTGATTTAAAGGATAAGGTGAAGTAAAAGGAGTTTGCCCCCAAATATGTGCCTGTATTAAAATAAGGCACATACCAAAATCTTGTAAGTAATATACCCAACCCCTGGTGCACATAATATTCAGCAGAGGTTCGTTAAAAATATTTGGCATCACCTGTTTGTAGGACAGGTGTTCTGAAATGCTGAAAAGCCACTGTGTTCTCAAATGGTGATAAAATACCTCTTCACTCTTAATGAATTAGAGAAGAAACTACCAACATGCTACTGAGTGATTCTAGTCCCCCAGATGGACCTGTGAGAGGGAATTATGAGAAAACTCCAAATCTCTCTCAGGGTTTTTGGGACATGTTTTCTTGAGAGAACATTCACATGATCTCCATCGTCTGAGACACCCTTGCTTCTTGCACAGTGGCCAACATATGAAATATGTTCTTTTTTAAAGAAAAAAAATTAGAGATCCTTTTGGAAAATACATAATTGATGGAATAATAAGGGAAACCACAGTTCTGAGCTAACCCTTGGTTTTAGCTTTCACCTGGATGTAGAAATACACTAAGGACAGTAAGCACCCATAAGGAGACAGACAGAAAAATGGTAAATCTGGAACACTTCTTCGAATGCAAAAATAATGCCTCGATCCTTCCATCAGCAAAGGAAGGTCACTGGATGGCTCCCACCCCGTGTGAGTCTCCCTCTCCTGGGCCTCTGATTTCCCTTGTGACCCATGCCTTCCCTGGGCCAGGAGGAGAGCAGAGTCCCCGGCTGCACGTCCTCCTGAGTAGAAGGCAAATGAGCCTAAGAGGCACCATTTCCTCAGCATTGTCCCCATTATCACCTGCGTCTAAAAACTGTATGTTTTGTTTGAGTATTGTTATAAAAATAGTTTGCTCTAGAGGAGAGATTGGCCTTTGTTGAAAAGAGCTCCTGGCACGCACCAAGATATTCTGTGGCTCCAAGCTCGTTGAGAAGGCAGTGTGTATCGGAGAGCCGGCAGTAAAAGCGATGGTTGCTAAGGGAACAATCGAATTGCTGACACAGAGACAGATGATGGGACTGAAAACTCTTTTTTTCTTCTCCTGCCACATGGAAAAGAAAGCAGATGAGTCAGAGGGAGCGGTGGTCGCTCCTTTCTGCCTGTTAAGAAGGCTAAATGGCTGGAATGGCCTATTAGCTAGCCTAACGGGAAGAGTCTAGCGATGGTGAAGGCCGAGAAAGGCTGAGAGCACTCTCAGCTTGAAGTCGGGGATGAGCCTGGGAAGGCTGAGAAGAAAACGCCACCCACGAATGAGAAGAAGCGCGGAAGGCACTTAGTCGTATGTACGTGGACGCTTCTTTGAACACCTTCTCCTAGATACGTCGAAATGTTTTTGATTGGTTCATTTAGTCACTCGTGTACCATTCTATTGCCATTTTTGAGAGCCTGTTGTTTCTTTAAACACCTTTTTTGGAGGTATAATTACATACCTTAAAATTCATCCCCTGTACCTATGGAGTATAATGATTTTTAAAGTAATTTTAGAGAGTTTTGCAGTCACTCTCCCAATCCAGTTTTAGAACACTTCCATCTTGCCAAAATGTTCCCTTCTGCCCATGCACAGTCAGTCCCACTCCCAGCCCCAGGCAGCTAATGATCTGTTTTCCATCTCTATAGATTTGCCCTTTCCAGAAATTTTATCTAAATGGAATCATATGATCTGCCGTCTTTTGTGTCTGGCTTATTTCATTTCACATAATGTTTTTGAGGTTCATCTGTGTTGTACCACATATCAGTAGCTCGTTCTTTTTTAAATATTGAATAATATTCCATTGTATTGTATATCACATTACACATGTGATGAGGTACGTGTGTATTATATATCACATTTTGTTTATCCATGCAACAGTAGAGGGACATTTGGATTGTTTCCAGTTTAGGGTGATTATGAATAAGGCTGCCATGAATATTCACATCTTATAAGTCTTTGTGTGCACATACATTTTCATTTCTCTTGGGTACATACCTAGGAATGGAATTACTGAACCATAAGTGTATGTTAACTTGTTAAGAAACCACTGTTTCCAAAGTGGTTTTACCATTTTACATTCCAATCAGTGATACCCGAGGGTTCCAGGTTCTTGATGTCCTCCGTCTACATTTGGTATTGTCATCTTTTTGATCAGGGCTGTTCCAGTGGGTATGTAGTAATATCTTTTTGTAATTTTCAAGTGCATTTCCCTAATGACTAATGACGTTGAATATCTCTTCATGTCCTGAAGGTTTTTTATTAGGAAAAATATTTGAAATGATAGAATTTTGAGTGGGAAATCTGAAAACCAAAAAACTAGGACTTGAGGCACATGTCTAAATATTCTTTGCTAGGGCTTATAGGACAGTGTTTCTCATTGCAAACTGCTTGCAGAATCACCCAGAGTATTTGTTTAAGATGCACATTCTCCCTCGCCTGTAGAATTGATGCCCATGGAGGGGTTCCAAAACCCACATTTTTTTTTTTTTTTGCAGTTTTATACCTTTATTTGACAATCAACGATTAGTTCTCATCCACATTAACTGTTTGTAGATTTTTGAAAGTGGTGACAGGTACATAGGTAACCAACGTGTAGAGCTTGTTGGTGAATCTTCATCCTCGTTAACGTTTTCTGGACAACTGCACACGGATACGGTATGGAACATTCCTTATTCCTTTGGCCCAGCTTTGTTGAGCCTGGTGCCAATGCACACATCTGGAGTTCCCATCTCCTTCGTGGCAAATTTCTGGATCTCTTTGAGTGCCCAAGGGGCACGCTTCTTGAAACCGACCCCATGGATGCTCTTGTGAATGTTGATGGTGTATTCGCTGGTCACTACCTTGTTGATAGCAGAATGGCCCTTCTTCTTCTCACCTCCCTTCTTCGCAGGAGCCATTCTGCCGGGCCCTGATTGGAAAGGTCCAAAACCCACATTTTTAACTGCCCTTTCCCTGGTTGATTCTCATGCACACGGGAGTTTGAGAGCCAGCACCCTAAACCCAAGGCACTTATGCTCACCTGGTGACCATGTAAGCATGGACTGCAGGTCCAGAGTCACCCCTACTAGGTGAGGGCCCTAAGAAACAAGAAGCTTGTGGGAGAACTTTGCCCTAAGCAACATGAACTCAGTGTGTAAACCTTCAGGAAAACCATCTTTCTGACTCGGATTTCTTCTTCTGGACATGGAAAAATTAAAACTCATCAGACACAATGTACATAATCATTGTGTGTTGTTAGAATCGCAAGAACCTGGTTCTCACCTCCTTTATAAGGTAGATGAACACAGACCCGAGAATGTCTGTAGAATTAAGTGCACTGAGCTCAAACATGAGAACCCCGTCTCAACCAACCTCATGAAAACATTAGGTATTTTCAATAAGGAAAGCTCTGTTTTAGTATGGTTTCCAGAAAGAAGGCTTTAGCTTTGTCATCAGGTCAAAGAAGAACTCATTAGTGAATGGCTTCTGTCCTTTGCTCAGGATTGAGTCTGGTGGTCCAGGATGGATGGAGTGTCCTAATCAATGTCACCAGTTCCTCGGATACTTATCTTGGAAGGCAGACCGATCTAAGGGATTTAAAAACTTTCTTAGACTTGGGGTTCATTTTCATCACTGGGTCATGCTGTGTGCATACGTGTGTAAGCATTAGGGCTGTTACCCAAAAAAAATAAGAAGAGCCTTGGCTCTTCTTTGGCAGACAATTCCAGTTTAAAAGGATGGGTTTAGGACTCAAAGGGACACATTCTTTGTACACCATGATAATGGCTCAAAGCAGAAAAATGTTAATGAACCTGGTAGGAAAGGGTTCAAAGAGCTTAGAGTGGAGGTGGGGCTGACGGCCTGGAATTTTACCAAGGAACTGCTTTTCTTTCCATAAAGGAGAGGCTAAAAAGGGAATCTTCCCATTTGTTCTTCGAACTAGTTTCAAATATATTAGGAAAAAAATATATACACACAACAAACCTCCCACCCAGACACCCTCCCACTGGCTGGTAATTCTATTTGAATGGTCCGTGGGTGGCATCCTAGGCAGCCCATACCTCATTGTGCTACCCTCTGCATCTCCAGGAGGGACATTCCCAGTCCGCACATCTGACGGCAGGACCGCCTCTCCCCGCGCTCTCTGTGGGACCCTTTCCCTCCAAATGGCTACTGAGAGGCTTTGTGAAGTAGAATTGCTTTGTAGAAACCCAGAAATGAAAACATTTATGGAGTCACTCTGCACAAATTACTTGGCACTGCAAATTGGAAGAATTAGCAAACCTTTGTGACGAAGGAATGCTGAACGTGAAACAACTTGAGAATGGAATAAAAATGGACCTATTATTCTTTGACTTAATTAAAGTGCACATAATCTATTCAATATGCGTTTGCCAAGCCATATATTTATCTGTGCTGTTGGAGAGGGTGCGGCTACTCCAAAGCAAGACCCATTCATGCCAGCCCTGCCCCTCACCAACCTTGGAATGAAAGGAACAAGTAGTTCCTTTGAATGGAGGAGAACAAGCTCGGTTGCACAATATCTAGCACACAAGTAAAACCACGCCAATAACACTGGGTTATTTTTTGTAATGGTCACAGATTTTTACAGAAAGCAGTGACAGAGAAATGGATCATCTGAAATAATGCGATTTAGCGATGTGACTTTCTTTCCCTTTAGATAAGTCAAAATTATGGACATACTGTTCCCTGTATTTGTCCAGATGGTAAACTAGAGTCGTTGGTTGGAAGTGAGCTTTAAAATTGGCACAAAGTTAAAATTTCTGTCCTCCTAAAACAAAAATATCAAGTGGCCTGGTAATAATTTCACATTTTCAAAAGGCTATGAAATCTTTTTCTAGCTTGTCTATCCATATCATTTTAAAAATGTGATCTGTATAGTTATCATTAACGTTCAACCTCTGGGGAATGAGTAACCAGTGATTTCAGGCTGCCGCAAGAACTTGATGGGACTATAAAGATGCCATAGGTCTCGCTCTTTCCCTGTAGGTTTCGGGAACCCTTCTCTTCTAACTCTTTGTCAGCTTGGCCCGAAATCACTCCATGTCAAGTGTGTGCAGAAAATAGCGCCAGAGAGTTATGGCCTCGCGCTACAGCTCTCATTCACTGGAGACTTCTTTTAGGTATTATTTTCTTCTGTTCCTTCTTTCTCTCTGCCTCTCTGCATTTGTTTTTCCTTTGAGAGTCATCTTTGCTATAATGCAAATACTTGCTTTTATTCCTCAAATTTTTCTGATTCTTAGAATATTCAGGTTGGCAGTGTCTTGACATTCATGTATGTAGTTTCTTGTCTTTCAACTTTGAGTGTCTTCCATGTTAGCACTCTTCTTTGGGGGGAGTGGTAAGTTTTACATTTTGAAATAATTTCGGAATTTCTGAAAAGTTGCAAGAATCGTACAAAGAATTCCCATGTACCCTTCACCCAGATTCTCCAATGGTTACCATGTTCACACATTTGCTCTATCATTTTCTCTCCGCGCATATACGTATTTCTTAGTTTTTGTCTGAACCGTTTGAGAGTAAGTTGCAACATGACGCCCCTTTACTCCTACAGACTTCAGTGTGTATCTTACTTTGAAAAGTATTGCACTTCAATGCTGAAAAAAGAAAAAGCAGATAAACAAAAAGAAGGAAATTAAAATCCATCTGGATTCTTTCTACCCAGAAATAAGCGTTTTGCTGTATATTCTTCCAGTTCTTTTCTATGCATATATTCAAATTCCTTACACAAATGTGACACTATGTATACAATTCTAAGCCCTGCTTTTAGAGGCTCCATAGCACAGAGCTCTGGTGCTGGACTCAGCCTGGGTTCAAATCCCTTGAATACAGATAATGCTATCTGTATTTACTTCCTGTGGCTGCCATAACCAAAGACCACAAACTGGGTGGCTTAAAACAGCAGAAATTTATTGTCTCATAGTTCAGAAGTCCAGAAGTCTAAAATCAAAGTGTCAGCAAGTTTGGCTCCTTCTGGAGCTCTGAGGGAGAATCTGTTGCCTCCCTCTCTCTCCTAGCTTCTGGTGGCTGCCAAGCAACCCTTGGCCTTCCTCAGCTCGAAGATGCAGGACTCCAATCTCTGCCTCCATCCTCATGTAGACTTCTACCCTGTGTCTCTACGTGTCTCAAACTGCTCTCTCCTTTCTCATATGATACCAGTCATTGATGAAGCCAGGATGACTTCATCTTGAGATCCCTAATTAATTACCTCTGCATAAACCCCATTTCTAAATAAGGTCACCTTCTGAGGTTCCGAGTGAACATGAATTGCAGGGGGCCACTATTTATCTCATAATACAAGCACCATGTTCATGGATAAGGACCTTTACCTTTCTACGTGTAAGTTCCTGAGTGTTTTAAGGATTAAATGTACTAACACACATAAAGCAATTAGCACCACACCTAGAACATAGTAAGCACTCAATAAATGTTAGCTATTGATTATGGCAATAACATGGCTATAACATATTCAATCAATAACCTATTTGTTATTTAGATTTTTCCAGTTTTGTGTTATGATAAGCTCCTCATAAATATCCCTATGACTTTATTTTTGCAACATTTTAACATATTTATGATTATTTCCTTAGCATAAATTCATAGGCATAGGTCACACAATTCTAAGGCTTTTGATTTAATAATTCCTTTCTTGGACCACATGGTTTTATGACTGACTTTCATTGTCCATTTTGGGAAATCATCTTTTGCACAGCAGTCTGGAAACCTAAATTACCATTCCTGGAAATACACACTATGCTGAAGTTCTGAAACTGTTGGTGCCTGTTCCCAGGTGATTCTTCTCCCCCGGGGGCACAGCCTGGCCTGGGAAGGAGATGCACAGCAGGACAGGTCACTGGGGCCAAGGCGGGGCGAGGCATGAGAGGTACCAAATCTGAAGCAAAGCCACGGGATTCAGCAAAGCAGTTTTGAACACTCCGGTAGACGGTAAACCACAACAACCGTGGCAGGAAAACAGCCCACCACAAATAAAAGCCGAAAGCTCCAGATGACACTCCGGTGTTCACGTCTTAATAAGAAATTGCTCAGCAGTTCAAACCTCCTGGTTCAAAGCCCTCACCACACGTGGAGGATCCTGAGAGGCCATCTTTCCGGGGTAACCCTCAGGCCACAGGTGACTCCGGGCCCACTTGTCGGTCCCCCTCCCTCTTCCTCCTAGGCACAGAGGTAAGGTGGGGTGAGCAGAGAAAGGACGGGGCCTTATGCCGTGTTTCCTGCGGCAGCCGGAGGTCTTTGGTTTCCAGTTTTAATTGCACTCTTCCCTAGGTCAGAACCCAGACAGCTTCCTACAAATGCACCTGCAAACCGGGTCAGGCAACACTGAGGCACCAGCATTTGACAGTTTCCTCTTAGAGCAAACGTACAGACCCTTAGTCAGCTTCTTTTGCCCACAGTTAGAAAATATTACCAGTGCAGGTGACCACAAATGGTATTTAAAAACATCTTGACAGTTTGGTGGCGGGGGGCGGGGGGCCACAAAACAGAGCAGCACCCCCCCCCCCACACACACACACGCCCAGCTTTACTCCACCTCCCACACAAACTACTTTTCTTTTGATTGACACTCTTTTGTAAAATAGTGTTTGAAATAGTTCTAAAGTCACAAATTTGGAGGTGAGTGGGTCTATCTGAAAAATCTATATTTAGTTTTGCAACGGGCTTGTGAAAACTTGTTTTTATTTTGATTGTTGTGGGTTCACACCCCTGGAGTTTCGTTTTGACTTTTCGGGTTAAATGAGTTTCAAAATGAAACTCCTCCAATTGTCAAATTTTCCCCCAAGTTTTAATTTAAAAACTGGAGGCTTTCTTATTCCATAGATTCTGATTACTAGTCTTTCTCCAGAATTCCTCTCCTCTCCTGGTAGCTAGCTAGTCGACTATATCCCTCCTGCTGCGTGTTTAATGCCTTGCTTTTTCTTAATGCCTTGGGAAATAATGAGCAGAGGCCAAGGGAAAGCCCTTGGTTGAAGTGTCAAAAGAGCTGAGCTCATATTCTTTTTTTTTTTTTGAAGATTTTATTTTTAAGTAATGTCTACACCCAATGTGGGGCTCAAACTTAGAACCCCGAGATCAAGAGTGTATGTTCTACTGACTGAGCTAGCTGGGCACCCCTTGAGCTCATATTCTTGATCCTGGGTGGCAAAGTAAACTTGATTAGTCCCAAGCCTCAGTTTCCCCCCTGGAAAAATGGGGTGGAAATAAGATCTCCTATCTATTTTTTAAGGGTGCCGTGACCAGAAAACCAAGTTGAACTTGATTGTCTGTTAAGGAATAATATTCCATCTATGTGAAAGGTGTTGTCCTTATAGGGAGGGATTCATCCACCAAATGGTTTTATAAGCATTTGAAGCTTCAGGACTTGACACGGAAGCTCCAGAGTGAATTCCTGCTGCCCCAGAAAGGTACAGCCTCAGAGAGATCCTCTGATTGGCAAAGAGAAGAATGAATTTTTAAGCCAATCTAAAGAGATAATAAAGTGAATGAGCTAATCAACACTCTCTACTTCCCTCCATTATCACAATTTATTAGGATTACTTTTTCAATGTCTGTTAAGCATTCTGCAAAATGTTTAATAATCTACAGCTATATTCAGCTTCTATTCATTTCCCACTGTTGCTGTAACAAAGGACCATAAACTGAGTGGCTTTAAGCACAATGCAAATTTATTATCTTATTGTTTGGGGGGTCAGAAGTCCGAAATCAGTTTCACTGGGCCAAATGCAAGGTGTCATAGGGCTGTGTGCCTCCCGGAGGCCCCTGGGGGGATAATCTGTTTCCTGCCTTTTCCAGCTTCGAAAGACCGCCAATTTTCCTCGGCTCGTGGCCCTGCATTACTGTGTCCTCTCATAAGAACCTTTATGATTACATGGGACCCAACTGGATAATTCAGAATAACCTCCCCATCTTAAGATCCTTAACATTGTCACTTCTGCTGAGTCCCTTCTGCCAGCAACATCCTTGCAGCTTCCACGGGTCAGGATGAAGACCGCTTTGGTGGGCCTGTCGTTTGGGCTGCCACACGCTACAAAGGCAGGAATCCCATCTCCCCTGCTCCGTCTTGACCCCAGTACCGAGCACACACCTACATCACAGCAGGCACTGAATATATATACATGGAACGAATGGGAGAAACAGATGATGCCTGCTGGCAGATGCTCAATGAACACCTACCGTGAGCCAGACCCAAGGGGCGCAGAGCGGTCTTGGAGCACACAGCCGGAAAGGCAGACAGTCGAGGAGGAAACTGAAAGGAGCAGAAGTTGGCCCTGGGCGTCCAGAGCCCAGAGGAGCAAGGGCACGGTAACAATTCTGTGTGTATCCTCTCAGTTTCCCCCTTGAGCTATTGGCTGCAGTCTTCTCTAATAAGTCTTTGAACACATTCCCCTTGGCAACTGTGATTAATTATATTAAGATTTATTTCTTTATTTCTAGCCCACCCCCATCCCCCTGGGTACTCCTCTGATGTGCTAAGAATTTCTACTGAGAATTAGGAAGAGATTCCATGTTGAGGCTCTGCAGACCCTCCCCATCCCCATCCATGCGCCCTGCTCAGCGAAAGCTCAGGTGGCTTAATGGGGGTGGGGGGGTGGTCTGAAGTGCAGCTCAGAAGCACGGAACAGGTTAAATGGGTTTCCTGAGCCAGCCCGGGAACCTAAGCCCTGTACCTTATTGGTTTTATGTGTAAATGTATTTCAAATTTCAAACAGAGCCGACATACATGTGACACTTCGGAGTCCACCTGTTAGCAAGTTACAGACTGCCTGCTCATGCACTGGTGTCCGGGACCTGAATTTCCGGGACTCATTTCAGGACAACTCAGCTGAGTTACAGAGTACCACACAGTTGTGCAGATGTAGGCCTTTGAAGGATCCAATAGCCATCACCTGTCTGACTTAGACTTGGGGCTTTTTGCATTTCTCCCATTTTCCCCTTCTCTGTCTCTGCTTCTCTCTCTCTTGAAGCCTGAAAGGGAGTCCACTTTGTCTAGTGGATGAGCAGCAAGCTCAGAGGAGGAGGTCAATGGGAGGCTGAGGATAGAGAGCTCCAGAGGCTGCAGGTAGCCGTGCAGGACAGGAGTGGGATACACCAGCTGCTAGAGGACAGGCCAGGTCCAAATGCAGGTCACTCAAAAGATGAAGACTGTCTGATATTTGCAAACCCGCATCCCCCCCGCCCTAAGGACACTGGGCTCTTGCAGAAATACATATTTACCCATTTTTGAAAGGTTGATGGGTCTTCCCAGAGTTTGAAGGGATGTCTCTGTTGTTCAAAAGGTATGAGTTAAATTGTGAACACATTTGGTTCAAGTTTAGTCTTGCAAACTTTTCCTCTACAACTTCTCATAGGCAGTCCTATTAGCTGATAGCACTCCTGAGCACAAACGTTTCTGTACTGCTACCCTTTTGGTGGTGGATGTTGGAAAAAATACAGAGTGCTAATCCCACACACCTGCTTTCAATTCTGCCCACATGGGTTTGGAGTAGGAGGTCTGTTCACTCCGAATATTTCTACACAGTTTTCAAAACCTGCATTTTTCCATGCTAACACATCTCCGCTTGTCGGCACCTAATTGAACACACACACACACACACACACACACACACACACACACACACCATGTGTTCACATGCCTACCATTTATGTTCTGAGAGGAGTCTGTGAGTGTGTGCTAGGATGACCACTAGATGGCAGTATATGAAACACTCTCAGTGTGCTCAGGGGAAGGAAGTTTGAGGACTACCCAGAGCTGGGGTTCCCAGATTTTAATCTGTAAAAACTTTTTAAAGAGAAAGAGAAAAGGGGAGCCCTGCTTAGGGCTTAAGATACAAATAAACTTCCACTGTTTCCTAAGGGAAACATTTTAACCACAAAGAAATAGGAAAGACAGAATCTAAACATTAGGGATCGTCCTCTAAATCTAATAAATGTAGCTTTATGGAAAACTGACCACATTATCCTTTTGTTTTCATTTTGATGCCAACCAAGGAAAGGGTCATCATGAACAAACATTTGGGAAATAAACCTTGAGGAAGATTTGCAATTCCAGGATTGTTTCCATGAGTGAAATCAAGATCCTTGGGTTCTCACTATCTTATCTCCAAATTGACCCTAAGACCTAAGGATTTCCATCCAGAGGCACAAAAGAGAAGCAGTGATTGCTACTTGATCAAACCGGATTTGCTAAAACTAAGAAGCGAATGTCCAGGGGCGCCTGGGTGGCTCAGCTGGTTAAGTGTCTTCCTTTGGCTCAGGTCATGATCTCAGGGTCCTGGGATCAAGCCGCATAGCCGGCTGGCTCAGCGGGGAGTCTGCTTCTCTCTTTCCCTCTTTCTCTGCCCCTCCACCTGCTCATGCTCTCTCTCTCTCTCTCTCTCTCAAAAAAAAAAAAAAAAAAACAAAACAAAACAAAAGCGTGTGCCCAGTTGAGTACATAGGAATAACTACACATATGCTGGCTGTGTTCTTGAGCCACCTGCCTGATCATCTGGACTACCTCGGTCTTCCTTTGCTTGTCAGAATCAAAATGGATCCCTGCTAAGCCTCCCTGGCCTTTGGGATGAGCCCATCTACATGAACCTCTGCTGAGACAGGACTGCAGGAACTGAGACAGTGCCTGTAGCACTGGTCCAGGCCCTCCATCTTGGCATCTTGCTCTTACTAACCAAAAACTTCTGCAATAGAATTTGAGGCGCTATGGCATGCCCCCCTTCGGGGTGGTAGGGTGAGACACAATGCACTGCTAAAGGATGTCTCACAACTATCTTGAGACAAAGTATAGGCTTTCAGTCAGAGAGACCTGGACTCTAATTCTAGGGTGTGGGCAAATAGCTTCGACTCTAACCCTCAGTGTCCTGGATATCAGGGTAGTAAAAGTGTACACCTCTCAGTCACAGATTAAGTGAGGTGATCTATGTTAAGTGTGTAATGGAGTACTTACTGTGTGCTCCATATGCATTAACAAGTATTAATTATATAATTAATTTTAGTGCTGGGTGCTCCTTTCTAGGACCAGACAGCCTGGTTCACCCCAAAAGATGCCCTTTGTTCCAATGTGAATGCTACACACAATGTTCCGGAAGAAATTTGCTCCCTGCAAATTGCGACCTCTGAATTTCTGATTTCCTTTGAACAGTGCTTCCTCCGTAGCTGGTCACATCACCCAAAGTGACTGCGACGTTAAGCAGCCTGAGGATTTGGTTCTGCAGCACAGTGCAGGAGACCTGGGATGTCTCCTTCTAGGATTCCAGGCAGCCCTGCTTACTCACAGGGAGGGCAACTACTTGGTATTTGGAGGGTGGGGAATCCAGTTAAATTCTTCCCTTATTCACTGTACTTAATTCAGTAAGAGTCCCATTGCTGGTATCTCCTCCAGCAAAACTATGTAGCCTCTGGTAAGGTTGGAGAGCTCAGAGAAAACTCCAGATAACCAAACACACTGAAACTGATACCACGACACTGGAGTTGTGGATTGACTAAGCTCAGCCTGATTAGGAAACCCCTCACTTGTCATTGCCACAGAGTGGATGTAAGGGCTCCCTGGAAGGCTGTGCTTGTACTGCCACCTAGTGGTTACAAGAAGTTAGACCAGGTCTGGGGAGGATTCCGGACCAGACAGTCAGACCCAGCTGTGCAGTTACTACAAAGAGCCGGTATCTTCCTCATGGAAATTTTGTAAGATGAACATTTTATTCACAGCTTTGCAAGTTAACTCCCGGTTTAACTTAATCCCATCATCCCCCCAAAGCACTGAAACACTGAGATTCAAGGTAGAGCCAAAAGACCAGCCTGGGAGTCATTTGAGTTCATTTGAGTCACTAGCTCCTTTGGAGAAGCATCTTAAACCTTCCATTTTCTCTTAGGAAAGTGGAAATTACCAACAGCAGGGTTTAGGTGGCTGTGAGGCTCAAGTGTGAAGCCCCTTTATAAATTGCATGATGTTCTCCTCTAACATCTGGCTTCCCCATTTCACCTGGATTCTGCCTCTCCAAGCCCCGATGCCCACATCCACCCTTCAGTAAAACCAACCAGCCAACCTCTTCTTCTTCCCCAGGAAGTGGAGACCCCCCTCCCTTGGTAGTGCTGAAAATAAAAAATAAAAACCAAATAAAAAGTGGGAAAGATCCAGCCCAAGATGTGCTCGTGGAGAGAGTTAACAATAAAAAGAGTCAAGGGATACCCCTGCCATTCACAGTCACCCATTTACCAGGATAAAATTTCATGTAAAGGACAATACACACTCTTGAGGTGGGTTGACAGCAGACAGAACATACAGAGTTTATGCCGAATGGTGGCCCCTGCAAGTGGAGACCAAGGGCTCTGCTCATCTTCCCCAGCTTCAGCCCTGGCCCTGGGCATTCCTGTGTGACATGGGTGGAGACATCCTCAGAACAACTTCCTGCCTGGGTCAGCCCCTGTTTGATCTCTGAAATCTTCCCAGGATTCTGCAAAGCTCTCCTAAGCTCAGTCCCCTGCCTCTCATTCTCCATGTGGCTGGTTATGGCTGTGAGTGGGTCCTGTGCCCCAGGGAACCTCCAGGCAGAGGTCTCCCAAATTACTTGCTTGTGTATGCTTATCTGTAAAATCATTTTAAGCATATGCCTTACTACAAATATTTGTGTGTGTGTGTGTGTGTGTTGTGTGTCATGTATATCATAGAACATTTGCAAAAATAGGTAACCTAAAAGGGTGAGAAATTGTTACATAATGTATCATCACCCTTATGCCCTAGACTGAATACAGTCCCTTTTGGGCACCACATCTCTGGGTGGGTCTGGCCCCTTTCTCTGGCTGTGAAAGCTCTAGTCCAGGCATAGGGAGGTTATATCTCAAGAGCTGGTTTAGATAAGAGAAGTTGAGCATACAAGGCAGATCTTTCCTGAAGCCGCCACATAAACTCAAGTTGAGGGGGACATTTGCCAGGAAAATTATCAAGGTTTGGGGAGGAACCACAATTCTCCTAAAATACACCTGCCTCAGGGTGTCTCAGAGGAGTGTGGCCATGCATGATGGAGAACCCCAGACACAGGCCACTAACCTTCTTGCCCTGTGTCACAGGATTTCCTGATTCTCCTGAAAGGACTCTTGTCATGATTTGCTTAAGTACAGATGAACAGCTCTCCAGCATCTACTGGATACAAGGACTAATGGTTCATTTACATAAACTGGATCGTTTAATTCCCCAAGGCAATCCTGAGAGGTAAGTGAACACCCCTTTGCATACGGAAGCTGAGGCTGGGAGAGCTGAGGTAATGTCCTCAAGGGCACGTATCCCATTAGAGGTAGGGGTTGCCTATTTCTAAATCCCCAGACTCATGGTACAAGTTCAGAATAGTCAACTTTTGATAATAATATTAATATGAAATCAGTTAACATTTATGGATTGCTTTTATAAAACTGTTGCATTTGTTCCTCACAAAAGCATTATGAGTTGATTCTATTATTTAAAAAGGAAACTCAAGCTTAGTGAGGTCATTTGTTCAGAGTTGCCAGTTCTATAAAATTGTGACAATGTGACTTCTGACCTCAAAGCTGGAAACTGTAACCTTTATTTACTTCCTTTCCCAAGTCAGTTTGCCTCTGCTGACTGGGAGATGGAAATGTTGGACCCAAAGTGCAGCATTTAGAGCTTGCTGAAAAGTTTCTCCCACCCCTGAATATTGCCTGTACTGGGAAGGGTTTATTGGAAGGGGTTTCTATTAAATAGATTTAGTCTGATTCATAGATGGCAGGGCAAAGCCAGGACTTTAGTTAGAGTCCATGTGAATCTCTGAACTTGTTTTCTTGCTGTGAAAGGGTGGGACTGGACAAAATACTCTCCAACATCCCTTTACCCCTGATTATTATGCTGCCAGAAGATGGAAAATGGACATTTTTATCTGGAGAAGGGAAAGGTCTGAGAACAGTACCCACCAACTGTGTTCTCCAACTTCTAAGCACATGCTGTTTGTTCTTTTTTAATTTAACTGTCATGTAAAAAAAAAAAAAATCAGTCCTTCATTTAATTCCTGAATTTCAGGGAAATATTCTTTATCTCTGGAGACTTGTTGGTTTCAGAATGTGGGACTGTTCCCTTGAATTAGCTACCTTAAAATATCAAACAATATTCACATGGCCTTGTCCTCTGTGGGTGGTCTTCTCTTCAATTCAGTGACAATTAAGCCAGAGTTTTGCTCCACAATCTGCTGAGTCCCCAAAACATAAAATTTGGGAGGTGTATTGAAGTAATACGTTCAAAAATCCTTCCTAAGAGTTAATAGTCTGTAAACATATTTTTAGCTAATTTTTAAAACTTATCAAGTATTGCATATGCTCACAAGAGAATATTTACAAATATAAAAATTGAAGCTGGTTTATAAAACTTCCCGTGATAGTCTGCCGCCTCTAACCTGTAGCACAGGACGATGAATTTGCACTCATCCCCTAGACTGCACCTGTCTGCAGGTTGGAGGCCGCAAGTTCCACATCTTATATATGAGACTGAGTAATGACTTTCAATCCATTGTGAAAACATAGGCCAGACATAGGTTAAAAGTTTTGTTTTGTTTTGTTGAGTAGCTGTAGAGCTGAACCATAGGAGTGTAGGATTGGAACTGGGTCTAATCTCCAGCACTTTTTGATCCTGGGCACCTCACTGAGCATCAGTGTTCTCATCTGTGAAATGGGATAACGGTAAGGATTCCTTGTCAGGATAGTTGAGGAGATCAAGTGAGGTAATATTTAAAACAATGTGCAAATTAGAGAGCTCCATACAGGTGTTAGTCATTATCTTCATTGCTGGTCCCTCATTTGGCACGTTTTTCACAGCAATTACAGTACTGAATTCTGGGTAGCCACCATTACCTTAGGTTTACCAGATGTACATGTTTCCCCCCCGCCAGATTTATTGTGTTTAAACAATTGATGGATCTACCTAATACCCTTATTTGAAGATGATGTAGTCACAGTCTATGTGGTTTTTGTGAGCCAGCAAAGAATGGTTTAATGGTTCAATTAGTTCCTTGAGGAGATACATGGTGCTTGAGATATGCCAAATAAGCAGCATGCAACCTCTGTGGGGAGAAAAGAAGTCAGCCGACTTCTTGTGAAGACACAGCTTCCTGCAGAGCCAGATGTAGTTCGCATTTTCCTCTTGCTTTTTCCCAATAGCAGTGCTCAGGGGGGATAAACTTTACTTAACCTAATTAATTTTAATCACAGCTTTCAAATCTCATACTGTGAAAAGAATTACAAATTGGAATACATTAATAGAAGCCATAGTTTATGCTGTAAGCTAATCATGAAATGGGCATTTACATTTTCTGCATGAGTTTGCAATTACCATTAAAATAAAATTCCGTTATGTCCTTTTAAATTAACAAAATGTGAAGAGCAGGTTGAGCCAGGCCCATTTTTGTGCTAAATTATTAGCAGAATGTCTAAATTTTCCAAGAATTAGACAGCTTCCTTCACTGGAGTTGCAGCAAGGAATGATTTCCCAGTCGTCCGCTCCAAGCTATTTCTGTTTTTAAATAATAATCTTTTAGACTGTGCAAATGTCTCACCTGCTTTAACAAGTGGTCCTTTGAGTTTAGTACAGAGGAGAAATTATATATCTAGATATATATATATAGAAATATATAGAAATATATGTGTGTCTGTATGCATACATACATGTATCTATATACCTATAGTTGCATTTAAATTTATACATGTAATTTTGCTTTTAGGTTCCATGTAAACTTTCATTGTACAGAGGTGTGTATGCAAGTAAATGCTTCCTGCTTCCTCAAAGGATTTGAGGCAGTTTAGAGGAAACACAGAGGGTAGAGTAATAAGATTTTAATAAAGAGTGAGTTCCCAAATTAGAATAGAATGGCAAGACACCTGCAGAGTAATGTCATTGCTTCTACATGTGGAGGGCTCCGTGGGGTTTTTTTTAGCTCCTTTCACATACCTCATCTCACTTGGTCCTGCGGTAGGCAGCACAGCAGGGATCGGCTACACCTGTGAGGAGACTGAGTGTGGCAGTGAGGAGCAGAGTGGGTCTTTCAACTCCAGGCTGAGGCTCTTTCTATAGGAAAGCTCCTGCATCTAGAAACAGAGTTTTTGAACTGTGAGATTGAGGAGGAACAAGCGGGCATAAGCAGTGCCCACAGCATCCTGCTATCCGCATGTTAGTGATACACAGTGGGGTGAGCGCATGCTCCTCCAGAGTACCTTAAGAAGCTTCAACTGGTTTGTTTGGTCACTTGGCTGGACCCATTTAGGCTTTGGCTTCCTGGGAATATTTTATATTGAATTATGCCTGGGAATGTTCCTAGTATCTCGCTGGCTGACACAGCACCCCACGACAACAATAATAGTAGCAGCAGCTCCCAATGACTGATGGCTTACTATGTTCAAGACATTCTGCAATATTATATGGTCTTCCCATTTAGAGCTCTGTTTCCTTTCTTCTCAGATAAATGTTCCATTTCTGCCAAAGTTTCTATTCAAGCTGGCTTTAGGATGCCCACCAACCAGTTTGTCTTCCTGAGGGTAGACCATGAGGGCTCTTACCCTCGGCTGCTCTACATGGAGGCACATTACCTTCGCCACCAAGAGGGCCAGGACTCTTTTTTCAAGAGTGGTCCAGTTCCAGATGCCAGGTCTCCTTCAGATGCCAGCTTCTTCTGACCTGCTTCCTCTTGATCTAGTGCTTCCTTTATTCATGGCTGACATCGCTTGCTTTGGATTCAAATATATCCAGGGTCCCTACCCTAGCATACCTTAGGCACAGGCACAGAGCCTGGATCTCATTCATCGTTATGAAGGACAGTGGACAGTGTGTGGTACCTGAATGGGCTTTCGGATCGTGCAGACTTGGGTGTGAACTGTGGCTCCACGGTGTGTCTGCTGGGAGGTTGCGTGATGCACTGAATTGCTCTGCACTTCAAGTTCCTTATTTGTTAGCAGGGATTTATAGTCTGCTTTGCAAAGGCTTTGGATGAAGATGAAATGTGACATCTGCGTAAGGCGTAAATTTGGTCCCTGGCACATAGGCAGTGCTAAGTACCCAGACTCTGAGGCTTTACCTGGGCCCTTGCCTGAGCTCCTGCTTCCTTTTTGTGCCCCTTAGTATCTTAATGCCTGTCACAGGAGGTATCTGGGCCCGTTTTCGGAGCATGTGCCAGCCCCATACCACTATTCCTACCGCCTTAGTTCCCACTTTCACCTTCACTTCTAGGTTTGTGGAGCCAAACCCGAGGGCCTGGACTCCTGCCGGATGGGGCCCTGTGTCCCAGGTACATGGAGGATCCAAACGTGGGCCTCTGGCAGACCCTGCACCACTGACTAGTGATTCGGGGGTCATGAGTGCCCTATGGTCCGTCTAGGTTGGCAGGTGATCAAGCAAGACTGCAACAACATGTGCATCAGATCTTGCTATTCAAAGTCTCCTCCATGGTCACCAGCATTGGCATCACCTGGGAGCTTGTTAGAAATGCAGAGTCCTGGGCCACTGAATCAGAATCTGTATCTTAACAAGATCTCCGGTGATTCACATGGACATCGAGGCTTGAGAAGTCCTGGATTGGCCCCCAGAAGACAAGGGCCCTGCAAATCATTTCTACAGGAGAACTTGGGTTCTTCATTCCAGGAGGGAGCACTGGTTTCTACAAAGCCTCCAAAAGGTGTGTTCAAAACAAGCATTAAAGTCGAATTTATCTGTGTAGGAGTCAGTTTTGTCTTCTTTCTAGGTTGTCTAAAGCAAACCTTTGAATGTCTTTCTCCAAGACCCACAAATAATCCAGGATGCTGCTAGCTTGCTTCAGATTATCTCGCTTGTCCCCACTGCCGTTCGGTCAAGTCTCCCAGGCCATACCTACTCCAGGCCTTTCTGATCATGGAAACACAATCACACACACAAAGGCAGACACATACACACAGATGCAAACATGTACATGGGCATACATTACACACACACATGCACACACACACCAGGGGCCATGCCATTTCCTACTCCTGGACCTGAGCTTATGTTGTCTCTTCTGCTGCCTGGGATGCCTTCATGCCCTCGTTTGGCTGAATTTTAGTCTTTAAGTTTCATTTAAAGTGTCAGCTCAGGGGTGCCTAGCTGGTTCAGTCAATAGAGCATGCACCTCTTGGTCTCGGGGCTGTGAGTTCAAGCCCCACGTTGGGTGTAGAGATTACTTAAAAATAAAATCTTAAAGGGGCGCCTGGGTGGCTCAGTTGTTAAGCGTCTGCCTTCAGCTCAGGTCATGATCCCAGGGTCCTGGGATCAAGCCCCACATCGGGCTCCCTGCTCCGCGGGAGGCCTGCTTCTCCCTCTCCCACTGCCCCTGCTTGTGTTCCTTCTCTAGCTGTGTCTCTCTCTGTCAAATAAATAAAATTAAAAAAATAAAATAAAATAAAATCTTAAAAAATAAATGAATGACTAGCTCAGCCAGCGCCGCCATTTTGCTCTCACGAGGCCCTTTATACAAAGGCTGTGTGATGGCATCTCTATTACTGCCACATGGCATTACAGTGTTCTGTTTATGGCTTGATCACGTCCTGGAAACAGTGAACCCAGTGAGTGCAAGGACCAGGTCATATTTATTCCTCTTCGTATCTCCAACACCTAACACAATGTCAGATGCATTGTAGGGATGCCCTGAAAATGCTTATTGCATACGTGACGTGATAAAAAGCTTAGATTGTTCTACTGGCTTGGCATTTTGTCCTTTGAAGTTTAATTAGAGTGAAATAAAATTACTGCAGACTCAAAGCGTTTGGGGAAAATTCTGTAAAACCTTGCAACCCAAGTGGAAAAAGCAGATCAAAGAGAAATTAGACGGCAATTTGTTAAAAAAAATTCTGCAGTGGCATTTTAATTAGAGAATATCCTTCTCCTTGAAATTAAGAACTCCCAGGGAAATACTTGGAATGTTCAAGTATCCCTCCTCACACTTTTCCACCAGCCATTGCAGGCAGGATCTGCTGAGCAGCCGTTGTGAGGGAAAGCTCCGCGGAGGACAGCACACGGCACAATCAGACGTTCAGCACTGACACGGCATTCTGTACTTGGCACGATGAAGCCTTTCCCCCCTCCTCGTCCTGTGGGGAGAAGATGGCAGAACTGACAGGACTTGATGGCTGAGAGAAGAAACTCTGAGCATAACTGACCCGTTCCATGCACACAACTGGACTGTCAACAGGCAGGATTCAGCATTCTGGATACTCCTTTCGTGTCAACCAGTCTTTCCCTCTACCTCAGAAGGTCATCCCTTTTGACAAACATACACCAAACCCCAAGGTTCTTTGTAAGGAGGCAGTTGGAACCGGATCAGTGTTTCCTAGACTTTGGGATGTCACAGAGCCATAAAATTGTTGAAACTTAAGTGTAAGGATGACTAAGTTTAGAATTGCCAGATTTGTTTTGCTAACTAGAAATGCTAAGAACATCCATGATCAGAATTATGTCATAAAAGAAAATAAATGTTGACATTTAAATAAATGATCCCAGAAGAAAGCCCGGCTTTTAAAAAAATGGAATACATTTAGCTTTATGAAACACTCACATTTTTGTTATTTTTTCTCATTTCACAGCAGGCCAATGACAAGGAGTGTTTGTTTGGAGCAGTGTTTGGGAGATAGATATGGGCTTTGCCAATCTTTAATATGCTAGCTCCACGTATTTGTCGAAATCCCGAAGCCAAGCTTTTGTAGCAGAAAAGTGAGTGCAAGCTTGCGTGCTGGCATTCCGCGCCTGGCCAGTCACTGGCCTGCTCCTTATGTAACTGTGGCCAGAGGCACTCCCGCCATTACTTTTCCAGAGTCAGTGTGGTATGTCTCTGCTTTATGTTCATTAAAGAATATCGAAGACTTGAAACTTTGGCGTGATTTTTCTAGGGAGTTTGAGGTAGGATTGGGCTAAGCAAAAGGTTTGAGCTGAGGACTTTATCCCATGGTGTACCCACCTCTTATTTTTGCTCTGTCCACACCACGAAAATAAAGAAGATAACTTAGTACTGGAATGTGAATTTGGGGGCTTAATGCTAAGGGAAAATAAAAAAAGGAACACAAAACTCTGTGTATATATTATAAGAAAACTATGGAGTAAAAAGATGAAAAATAATTACAGTGATTGGTTGAAGGTGGGGGATCGTGGATAGATTTTTCTGTCACGTTTTCCAAGTTTTGTTACTATGTTTATATTACTTTTGGAATTTAAAAGTCATTTTGTAATTATAAATAAGTGAGAAAAATTGAAGAATTATATCTTAAGGGACTTTTTGGGATGTCACTGAAATGCTGTAAAAGCAAGCTGCAAACTAATGAATGTGTTGTGGCAGGCTGTATTTTCCAAAGATGGCCATAACACCACTGTCCTTCCCGCAGACTCCTCTTCCAAAGAATCTAACGCTCTTCCCACTGAGCTCTTCCCCCTGAATCTGGCCAGATCTCCGTAATGGCCTCAGCCAACTGAGTGTAGCAGAAGGGATGCAGTGTGACCTTTGAGGCTAGATTATAACAATGTCATATACTTCGGCTCTGCTTTCTTGGGATACCACCCCTTGAATTCAGCGGCCATGCTATGATGAAGTTCAAGGAAGCAGCCCATGTAGAGAGTCCACACGTAGATGTTCTGGTTGACAGTCCAAATGAGGACCCAGTATCAACTGCCAGACGTGTAAGTGAAGAAGCCTCCAGTTGATGCAATCTCCAGCCTTTGACTCTTTCCAGAGGCCTCAGACACCACGGAGAAGAGACAGCTGTCCCTTCTGTGCCTGGGTCAAATTCCTGATTCATAGAATCCCTAATTCTAAGCAAAATTAAATGATTGCTTCATATTATTAAGGTTTGGGGTTTGTTACATGAGGAATATGTGTGTAATATCATTCTCCTTTAGTAAAAGTAAGCAATCAAGAGCAAAAATGAAATTCCTGTATATCTATCTCTCTGTATCGTAGACCTTTGAACAATGCAGGGGGTTAGGGGTGCCACCCCACCCACCACAGAGTTGAAAACCCATATATAATTTTTGACTCCCCCAAAACTTAACTGCTTAACTACTAATTGCCTACTTGATGACCAGAAACCTTACTGATAACATAAACAGTCGATTAACACATACTTTGTATGTTTTATAGGTATTACACACTGTATTCTTATAAAAAATAAGCTAGAGAAAGGAAATGTTAAGAAAATCACGAGGAGAAAATACATGTACAGTACTATACTGTATTGGTAGAAAAACATCTGTGTATAAGTGAAACTGCGCAGCTGAAACCTGTGTTGTCCAAAGGTCAGCTAGAGACACAAAAACACCTTTGTACAGAGACACGTAACTTAAAAAAATTGTTATTGTGTTAAAATATACAAAACATAAAATTTACTATTTTAACCATTTTTTGAACTTTTAAAAATATAACTGACACATTTCCATTTTAACCATTTTTAAGTGTACAAATATTCATATTGTTGTACAGTCATTACCACCATCCATATCCAAAACTTTTTCCATCTTCCCAAACGGAAGCTGTACCCTGTTAACACTAACATCCCACCTCCCTCGGCCCCTAACAGCCACCCTTCAACTTTCTGTCTCTATGAATCTGACTATTCTAGGCACCTCATGTAAATGGAATCATACAGTATTTGTCCTCTTATAACTGGCTTACATCATTTAGCATAATTTCTCATGGGTTCAACTGTAAGGTAGCATGTGTCAGCATTTCCTTCCTTTTTAAGGGTGAATAATCTTCCATTGTATGTGTGTACCACATTTTGTTTATCCACTCATCTGTCAGTGGACACTTGGGTTGCTTCTACTTACTGTAAATAATGCCATTGTAGTGTAGTGTACACACTTGTTGAGTCACTATGATATACACCTGAAACTAGGGTAACAGTGTGTGTCAGCTACACTTCAATTAAAAAATAATAATGTGATTGTAAATAACGTTGCTGTGAACATAGGTGTGCAAATATATGTTCAAGTGCCTGTTTTCAATTCTTTGGGGTACATACCTGGAAGTGGAATTTGGGGATCATATGGTAATTGTTGATTTTCTGAGGAAGTATTATACTATTTTTCATAGAGACTGTACCATTTTACATTCCCGCCAGCCGTGCATAAGGGTTCCAATTTCTCCACATCCAACAATACTTATTATTTTGTAATTTTGTTCTTTATTTTTTTATAAGAGCCATCCTAGTAGGTGTAAAGTGGTTTCTCATCGTGGTATCTCATTTTCATTTTCCTAATTATTATTGTTGAGCATCTTTTCATGTGCTTGTCATTTGTATATTTTCTTTGGAGAAAGAGATATTTAAGTTCTTTGCCCATTTTTAAATTGGGTTATTTGGGTCTTTGGTTTGTATATAATCTTTTAAATGTATATATACACGAACAAGGCAGAGGCAGAAAAAAAATGGCCAACAGAGTGTTACCTCAAAGAGTGTGTGCTGGGAATGAGAAGACCAGGAAAAGTGAGATCTCTTTGCCTTTTATGTCACGTATTGCCAGTTTTCACTTGTCACCATGTGTCACTAATTGAATAAAGAAAAAAATTTAAAGAAATTATCAATAAAATGTCATTTTCCTTAAGTATCTTAAAATACCTGACTTGAGGTTTTTTTTTAATAGTACAGCCAAGAAAATGAAATAGTCTTGAGCTGACTGACCCTCCAAGCAAATTTCATAGGTAAAAAATTTCAATAATGAGAAGAAAACTTCATTGTTCTCGTTAAAGACCTTGGTCTGCCTTTCTCCCCCCCCCCCCCCCCCCCCCCCCGTCCCCTCCTCCCTTCTGGAAAGAGCTCAGACTAAGAGAGGAGCCTGTCTCTCTTTAAAGAGAGTATTTGTTTCCATGGTAACTTGCTTTCTTCATCTTCAGAGTTGTAAAGTGGGAAATTCTATTACAGGCTTATCCAGGCAGTTGCTTTTGAAATGGTGTCTGATATTAGCTGTTTGTTTCATTCACCTTTGCTGTTCAGGAATCTTTTGAATTTGGTGATTCTGTTTCGATCAGAGGAAGTAAAATAAAACAAAATGAAGCTGGTTATAATTGGTCTGATTGGGCCTGCTGTGCACTCTTATGGGGAGCGGTCGTGGGCTGTTGGAGCGCCCTGGGTGACGGCGTGATGTGTAAGGCCCAGGCCCACCTCTGCACCGATCCCCAGCAGCGAAGCCCAGCACACACAGCAGCTTGGAGATGCCCTGTGAGGTCAGCTGAAGAGGAAACAGAAACTACCTCTGCTGTCAGAAATGACTTCTTATTAATGGATTTCATGTCTTATCTATGAGATTCTGATGTGGGCAGGTGGACTTAATTACATCCCTGCTGTGAAAGCAACTGTAGTTCAAATAAAGCAAGTAACCAAATTACCTGAGGCTGGTGATTTTCATTTCTCCAGTAGCATCTATGCTTATAAAGCTTCATTTATTGACTCTTGGAATAGAAGGTTTTGAGAGTTTTTATTGACCATGGTGATTGGTATGCATGAAATCTATATGGTTTTTAATCTTTCTGAACCCTCAAACAAATGACATTTAAATCAATTTATATATGTGGAAAATCTCTCAAAAGCACCTCCTCTATTCAAGAAATTCAGCTACTTTATTTCATATGAAAGCAACTTCATGTGATTATACTGGGAAAATAACATTCTATGGGTTTTTTTTTTTTAAAAAAAGCTAATTGCTAATCAACGGCTTACCTCCAACTTTCTTAGGCAAAATATTAGTAAAAAATATTTAGATTGGGATGATGAGAAAGTTCTGGAGATGGATGGTGAAATGGTTAAAATGTAAACTTCATGTTATGTATATTTTACCACAATGAAAATAGTATTTAGAGTTTTCTAACTGGAAAATACAAGTTTCTGCAATTGCTAAAGAAAAGCATATTAAGCAAAACATAATTATCTGAGAGTCTTAGGCTCCTAGCTTTTTCCTCCAACTTTTTTGAAGTATAATTGAAAGATAAAAAATTGTATATATTTAAGGCGTACAACTTGAGGTTTTGATACACATGTGTATTGTGAAATGATCACCAGAATCAAGCTAATTAACACATCTACCACCACATAGTTGCCATCTGCTGGTGTTTTTTTTTTTTTTTTGGTGTGGTGAGAACTCTCTAACCTCTTAGCAAGTTTTAAGTACACAATATATATTAACTATAGTCACCAGACCGTACATTAGATCTCCAGAACTTACTCATCTTATACCTGAAAGTTGTACCCTTTAATAAACCTCTCTTCATTTCCCCCATTTCCCCTAAGGCGCTGGCATCCACAACCCTACTTCCTGCCTCTATGTTGACTATTTTGTTTTTTATTTTTTTTTTTAAGATTTTATTTATTTATTTGACAGAGAGGGAGACAGTGAGAGAGGGAACACAAGCAGAGGGAGTGGGAGAGGGAGAAGCAGGCTTCCCGCAGAGCAGGGATTCCTGGGCTCAATCCCAGGACCCCAGGATCATGACCTGAGCCGAAGGCAGACGCTTAATGACTGAGCCACCCAGGCGCCCCTTTATTTTTTAAAAGAGAGAGAGAGAGTGAACATGAGTGGGGTGAGGGGCAGAGGGAGAAGCAGACTCCCCGATTAGCGGGGAGCCTGACGACGTGGGGCTCGATCCCAGGACACAGAAATCATGACCTGAGCCAAAGGCAGATGCTTAACTGACTGAGCCATCCAGGTGCCCCGAGTTTGACTATTCTAGATTCCACATACAAGTGAGATCATGAAGTATTTATCTGTGTCTGGCTTATTTCACTTAGCATAATGTCCTTCAGTTTCATCCATGTTGTTGCAAATGGCAGAATTTCCTTCAAGTCTGAATAATATTCTATTTTACACACACACACACACACCCATTTTCTTTATCCATTCATTTGCCAACAGACATTTAGGTTGTTTCCATGCTTTGGTTACTGTGAATAATGATGCAATGAACAAGTGAGTACAGATATCTTTTTGAGATTTGGGCTCCTATGAGGGCTCATCCTTAAACTCAGACTCCCAAGAAAATTCCAAATTTCACTTTCTTTCGTCATCTTCAGTTTTGAAGCATTTAAAATGCTTCCCTTTTCCCATGAAAGATGATAAATATACTATGTTCAGTAGCCCTTACCTCTAGAGATATTACTTCATTCCCAACTCTTGCCTGGGAGGAGTTTGCTGTCTCACTAGGATAATCCAAGAACACAAATTATCCCAGAATCGCAAGGGATCTCTATGGCCATCTCCTCTGTTGTCCTACCAAAGTAGGACAGTATTTCTGACAGGTGGACATTGTTTGCCTGATTACTCCCACTGATGAGGAGCTCTCTACCTCCCAGTCTGCCCACTCCACCTTTGATCAGTCTCACTTTCTACACATTCAGCCAAGGGTTTGTCTTGGCCCTGTGTCAGGCACTGGAGACACTAAAGAGAACAACATGGATGTGGTCCTGCTCTCATAAAGTTTACGTTAGACTGTTCTGTCTTTTAGGCTGAAATCTTGCTCCTTCCCCTTAAGCTCATTTGTTCTAATTATGCCTGCAGTCATAAAGAGGGCATGATGCCATTAGTGCATGCTGGCCATGGGCAGCCCGGTGCCAAGGGCCTTGGCGGCTTCATTTCTTTCACTCTTCACAGGAATCCTATGAGGCAGAGACCATACTGTCTCCATTTTACCACTGAAACTGAGACTTAAAAGGTTAAGTATCTTGCCTAAGATCATATAGTTAGTATCTGTTTCTCCATTCATATTCATTCATTCATTTATCACACAGTGGTTGAGGATCTACTGTGTAACCAACTGACAATGGAGAAAAACTTGGTGGTGGCTGCCCTAAAGAACTCACAGACAAATGGGGGAAGACGTCAAGCAAACAAACAGGTATAATGCAGTGTGCTGGGCTGTGCTCTGCACATGCAGTGATGACACCTTGGAGGGTCTCTCATCTGGTCTTTGGGTCTAGTCAGGCTCCTGATGAACGCAGCCAGCCCCTGCCTTCTGTCACACATCTGACCCCTCTAATCCATCCATCCATCAATCACCTGTACCCTGAGTGATGTTTAAACTGTGAATCAGTTTTGTCACATTCACTCCTTTCTTTGTGCAGCCAACCAATATTTTTGGGGACACAAGAGTAAATAAATCAGATACAGGCAGGACATTTACAGAGTTTGTAAGGTAGGTAAGAAAAAGAGAGAGATGAAGAGGATCATTAAAAAAAAAAGCATACAGCCACTGTGAAAACAGTTTGACAGTTTCTCAGAAAGTTAAGCATAAAATTACCATATGACTAGCAAATCCACTCCTAGGTATATACCTAAAAGAATTGAAAACAGGTACTCAAATACCTGTACACAACTGTTCAAGCAGCATTTATTTACAAAAGCCAAAAGACAGAAACCACCCAAATGTTCATCAGGGGAGGAATGGAGAAACAAAACACAGTGGTATCTATACAACAGTGGAAAGTTACTTAAGTCATATGAAGTTGCTTCACAGAAGCGAGGCACAAAATGTTACCTATCATACAATTCTTTTTATATGAAATATCCAGAATAGGTAAATACATACAGACAGAAAACGGATGGTTGCCTGCAGCTGGGAGGAGGGAAAAATAGGGATTAACTGGTAATGGGTAGAGGGTTTTCTTTTGCGGTGATGAAAATGTTTTGAAACTAGGGGCACCTGGGTGGCTCAGTCATTAAGCGTCTGCCTTCAGCTCAGGTCACGATCCCAGGGTCCTGGGATCGAACCCCACATTGGGCTCCCTGCTCCGCGGGGAGCCTGCTTCTCCCTCTGCCTGCCGCTCCCCCTGCTTGTGCGCTCTTTCTCTGTCAAATAAATGAATAAAACCTTAAAAAAAATGTTTTGAAACTACAGGTGATGGTTGTGCAACATTGTGAATGTAGTAAATGGCACTGAATTGTATGCTTTAAAATTGTTAGTTTTCTGTTATGTGAATTTCACCTCAAAAAAACCCCCAAAAATATAACAAAGGAGCCAATTTTAGATTGGGAACAAGGAAGTATTCTCTGAGGAGGCACAGTTTGTTTGGGTTGTTTTTGTTTTTAAGATTTTATTTTTATTTGTCAGAGAGAGAGCATGAGCAGGGGGAGCGACAGGCAGAGGGAGAAGTAGACTCCCCGTTGAGCAAGGAGCCTGATGCAGGACTCGATCCCAGGGCCCTGAGATCATAACAAGATTGAAGGCAGACAATTAACTGACTGAACCACCCAGGCGTCCCTGAGGAAGCACAGTTGAAGCTGGGACCTTTAGGTCCCAGCTGAGCAAGAATTAGCTGGGAGCAGGTTGTGAGAAGATGCCACTGGCAAAAAGTAGGTGCGGATGGAGCTGAAGGGGAAGGCCGTGGCAGGATGAGGTAAAGGATTTGTAGACACATCAAGTGTCTCAGATCTTACCCCAAATACCACGGGAAATCTGAAGGGTTTTAATCCAGGGACAGTCACAGTAGCCTACATGTTACGACTTTTGATTTCTGCGGGAATGGATGGCAGGGGAAAAAGCAGAGCTGGGATGTAGGAAGAATGCAATGCACAAAAGCGACTCGGACTAAGGCTCCCTGGGGCTGTCAATTTGGTCCATATCCCTCCAGGGACACATCTGTCATCAGGACCTTATCCTTTCCCAGTTCCCCTGGCTCACCTCACCCTGCTCACCCCACAGCCTCTGCTGCAGCCATATGGAATGGCCCTCAGTACTCAGGAGGTACCAGAGTCTCTTTCACTCCAGGCCATTGAACATTGTGCTCCTATCCTGAAACATTTCCCCATAATATCTGCCTGGCCAACTTCTCTTCAATCTGCAGTATGCAGCTAAGGCTCATAGGGTCCTGGCCCCAGACTACTATAGGGCCCCCCCTGGGAGCTCCCTCCAGCACTCTGACCTAATTCTATGATGGAACATACCACAATGGGCGGCCTTTGCCCGTTTTTACCCGACTTGATTTTTTCCATTAACCCATGAATGCCTCCAAGCAGAAACTCCTTGTCCTGGTGCCTTGCACCATCCACTGTGGTAGATGAATTCTTTCACGAGACGTGAGTCAGAACTCAAGGTGGCTCCCCCAGAGGTCTGCTTTGAATTCTTAGTTAACATTTCTCCTTTTTTTCCTCCAAAGATCTCCATTCCCACCCTCCCACAGATACTGTCCCTTGTCAAAATGCTTGCCTCTTTCCACTTTTCAGAGTGGAATCTGAATTCCTTAGACAATATCAATCACATTTTAGTTCTGCAGACTTCTCAATGGTGAACGAGCCTCTCACCATCGCTTTTGTTCATAATGCCGACACACTCTTCAGTACATTGTCCTTCCTTTTTCATGACGCTTCTAGCTCTTTAATCTGAAGATTAGCAATTCATAGATAACTGATAGACCTATTGTTCTAATGGACATTTAACCCTCATGTTGCAAGTACTGGTCAGGTTTTTACTCTTGAAGATCCCATTTTATTTTAAAGATGTATTCATTTCACTGTTACTCAGGACCTTACCCATTTCTGGAAAACATTCACCTATTATCTTCCTGAGTGCCGTTCAGACTTCAGCATAATGTTAAGAGCCCAAGCAACTTGTACTGAGCCCCACCTCTGCCATGCACTAGCAGGGTAACCTCAAGCAAATTATTTCACCTCTGCATGCTTTTGTGCCCTCCTTTGTAAACTGGGGATACTAATGGTACTTACCTCAGAGTTTTTGTGAACACTGGACAAGTTAATACTTATAATACACTTAAACAGTGGCTGGAGTTTGCAGCAGCAACAAATACCTTCCGAGGAAGGGGAAATAGAGGGGGGTGGCTGTGTGTGCTATGGCAGCTGGGAGCTCCTGTCTGCACAACTCCACCTGGTCCTTTCTCCTTTCTGTGCTGAGTGGGGACAGGCTGGAGAAAGCTAACTTGGGAAAAGTGTGCTGCTGCCTGCATAGTGAACTCCAGCAATACACCGACCACAGAACACGTCTTTCTGAAGCTACAACAGCCGTAGGGACCTTGGTTTGGTTGCCATGGTACCCTCACATTTACTAAACTGATAAAAAATATTCTCTTGAATGCCTAGACTGAAAAATCATCCTCTACCGAAAGAAAAAAGAAATAACATTCCTGATAAGATAGCTTTAACTTAATTTTCATATTAAAGACTTAATTGATAAGAAAAAGCTAAAATCTAAGTCTGAGGAAAAGTTTGAAATGGAAAATACTTCTTTGCTTAGCTCAAGAAAAGGGACTTTTTTTTTCTTTTAAAGATTTTATTTATTTATTTGAGAGAGAGAATGAGATAGAGCATGAGAGGGGGGAGGGTCAGAGGGAGAAGCAGACTCCCTGCTGAGCAGGGAGCCAGATGCAGGACTCGATCCTGGGACTCTAGGATCATGACCTGAGCTGAAGGCAGTCGCCTAACCAACTGAGCCACCCAGGCGCCCGTGACTTTTTTCTTTAGCTGAGCAAAATCAACATGACTGAGCCATTGCTACTTTTTGACTCTTATCAACTTTCTGATTAACATTTAGGAGGCATTTATGCCCTGCTTGCCTCAATAAGTAGAAGCAGTTCATAACTTCAATACAATGGGTAATAGAATAAGAGATTAAAATGCAGACCAGCCACCTGTAGAGGATGTTGATGGCCTAGATTCCATCTGCTTGGCACATGTGTTACTCAGGGGGAGGACATGGAGCCAGACACCTCCTTGGGGTTGGGCAAGGATTGGCTGAGGAAGGATCAGCAAACCCCCCTGAAGGTCAAGAAGGCGGTTCAGCCAGGTAGGTGGAGACAGGTGCCCAGAGAGGAAGGTGACCAGTGGAAGGTAACCGGCCATTTAGGCAAGCAGTTGACCTTGGAAAGTTCCAGCAGGGTATCATGGGCTACAGGATGGGACCTCTGGGAATAGACCATATTTGGATGTTGGATAGGTGGGGAATTGGACAACCTGAGTTGGATCAGCTAACATATTTGATGGTGGTGTTGATGGGATTAGGGCCTACAATGAACAAGATCAAGGCAGGACTCCAGCCCTAAAGGGAAGCTGTCATCCTAGGAGGGCATAAGCTTAGCCGGAGGAGCAGTAAGGGGACCTTACATTGAGTCCCTGAGTGGCCCACACTCCCAGGGTGTGGACAGGACTGAGTCAAGTCACCTGGAGGACCATGGCAGGGATGTGGTAGTAGGAAAGGGCTCTCCCTGATTGGTGGTATCAGTTCGGTAAGCTATGTGCTGCAAGTGGCCAAAAACCCAAGTTCCTGTGGCTTCCTGTGTAGGGACATTTATTAATAAGTCTGGAAAGAGTGATCTCAGGGTTGGTAGGCAGCTTGTCAAGGTCATTCCCATCCTCTGCTCCATCACCCTTACATGTGGGCTTTTTGTCACTATCATCACAAGATGGTTCCATGTATTAGGTCCTCATGGTGTCTTAAGCAGGAAGGACAAATGGGAGCAAAAGCCTGCTTCCTTCTAGGCCTGTCTGGAAGGCTTTTACAGGAGCCCCCACCATCCCCAGCAGTCTTTCCCCCACTGCCCACTGGCCATATGTAGGTTATTCAGCCACCCCAACGAACCTGTAACAGAAGTTCAAAATGCAAATCTCTTGTTTCCAGCCTCCACAGAAGCAAGAGAGAAGGGTGGTAAAGATAATGATTACTGGAAATCTTTTTTACATAAATCTTTTGTCTAATGTAATTTTTTTTTTTCTTTTCCCCTTAATTTGAGCAGCACCCTAGATGCCCCTTCCTTCTTCCTTATCACAAGAATATTAAATTGCTTTGGCTCCTTTTAGGAAAAAATGGTATTGATTTTCTCATAGACAATTCATCCCTCTCTCTGAGGTTAACCAATCCTTATTCTTCAGGGTCAGGTGTTATGGCATGTGAGCCTTGCACCACAACTGGTAGCCCATAGTGAGGTGAGACACCAACAGCTGGACAGATGGCAGCCTGAGAGAATACTACCCGACATTCCTCATCTTGGAAAACTGCCAAACTCCCAAGGAGGGTCAATTTCAGGCAGTTGAGTTTTCACTTATGACTTCTGCCTCTCCTCATCCCAATCTATGTCCTTGGATAGAAAACGCCTAAGGATATAATAATAAAAACAAAAAGTATGTAACTATGAGGCATGAATTTCCTTATATGCTAAAAGGGTAGAGACTTGAAAACTGAAAAGATCAGTTCTCCCAGCCTAAAATGGTCTAGAAAACAGTTGAGCAAGAAGGCCATTTTAGGGTCTTCTGACCTGGAGGTGCTCAGACTTCAGGGGACGAACATACTACAGAACTGGGTATACCTTGGGGAGAAATGTAGGGGCCACTGAGCATCTAGAGTAGAATAAAGACACGTTCAGACAAATTAATCAAAAAGTTTACCTCACTTGTACCTTTTCTGAAGAAGTTGCTGGATGATACACTTTAGCAAAATGAGGGAGTAAACCACAAAAAAGAAAGACATGATGTCCAGGAAACAGGGATCCAGCCCAAGAAAGCACCAAAGGGAAGTCACAGGATGACAGCTCAGCCCTGGCGTGGAGAGTACCAAGTCTGTATGGGAGCTCAGGGAATTGTACTAGGTCTGCAGAATGATGGCTCCAGAGAGGAAATGGATCTGCAACTGTGTTTGAGAATATGAAAAATTATTAATAGGTGTGGGTGATAAATCTGTTGGAGCATTTTTTTTTAAAGGTAATAAATCTAGCTCTTCCTTGGCGCTGCCTGCGGAGGTGGCAGCCATCTCCTATTTCACTCTGGTGAAGCCCAAGGTTGTTAAAAGAGGACCATCTGGCACCAGTTAGTGATAGATCAAAATCAAGCACAGCTGGTGGGAACCCAGAGGTAGAAGATTCAAGGGCCATATCTTGATGCCCAACACTGGTTACAGGAGCAACAAGAAAACAAAGCACATGCTGCCCAGTGGCTTCCGGGACTTCCTCGTCCACACTGTCAAGCAGCTTGAAGTGCTGCAAATGTGCAACAAATCTTACTGTACAGAGATTGCTCACAATATCTCCTCCAAGAACCTTAAAGCCATTGTGGAAAGAACAGTTCAGCTGGCCATCAGTCATCAATCCCAATGCCAGGCCTGCATCAAAGAAAATGAATAGACAGCTTCTGCACATGTCGTATTGTGTTGTTAAAACCATAAAATGACCAAAATAAGGTGATAAATCTATAGACAAATGAAAAAAGATACTAGGAGAAACAAATGGTTTTAAGAGAAAGACCATATAATTATGGACATGTTACTTGGCTCGGCTGTGAACGCTAGTTATCTAGTTATAATGCAATATTGACTGATTTAATCTAAAATTGTGACCGAACTATATTGGGATGAAAGGGTAAGGAAAATGGGAGAGGTGTGCACAAACTGGCTAAATCTTCCACTACCATAATATGAGGTCAAAATTTTGGTATGCAAAATTTGTAATAGCAGTACATATTATTTACAAATATTAAGTTGTTAAAAAGAAACAACAGGCCCCAAATGGAGTCACCTGTACTAATCTCCATGCCAGTAGCCCAAGACTTAATACCTAACCTAATTGGGGGCGCCTGGGTGGCTCAGTCGTTAAGCGTCTGCCTTTAGCTCGGGTCATGATCCCAGAGTCCTGGGATCAAGCCCCGTGTCGGGCTCCCTGCTCGGTGGGAAGCCTGCTTCTCCCTCTCCCACTCCCCCTGCTTGTATTCCCTCTCTTGCTGTGTCTCTCTGTGTCAAATAAATAAAATCTTAAAAAAAAAAATACCTAACCTAATTGAAGTTCTAGCCTCCTTCAGGAATGGAATTTGGAACCCATTTGAAATATCCTTATCAACACTAGTGAGTTAATCTGCATGACAGAATCCTGCCCTTCCCCCAAAGGAAAGTGGCTGCGGCGCCTGGGTGGCTCAGTCAGCTGGGCGTCTGCCTCTTGATTTTGGCTCAGGTCATAATCTCAGGGTCTTGGGATTGAGCCCTTAATCAGGCTTCCCATTTAGCAGGGAGTCTGCTTGAGGATTTCTCTTCCTCTCCCTTTGTCCCTCCCTCCCCCGGCTCGTGCTCTCTTGGTCTAAAATAAATAAATCTTGAAAAAAAAAAAAAGAAAACTGACTTTGCCTGAAATAATCCTTTTTTTTTTTAATGACTTCCTTGCCCATACCCCATTCTGGCTATAAAAGCCTTCCATTTTGTACAGCTCCTCAGAGCTCCTTTCTATTTGCTAGATGTGATGTTGCTCAATTCATGAATTGCTGAATAAAGCCAATTAGATCTTCAGATCTACTCACTTGAAAATGGTTTTTAACAGGGCAAATAGAAGAAGTGGACTGAGAGCGAGAGGTGGGGCATAAGTTGCTCATTTTGCTAGAAGATACATTGGATTTTAAAACTAAATGCACATATCTCCTTAAAAAATAAAATGCATCTTTAAAATACCTATACAAAGTCAGGCAAATTGTTAATTTACTTGCGGAGGTGTCTTCTGCTTCTTTGCTCTGAAGCTCCTGCCCCCTATCCTGTGGTCAGGCTGCCATGGCTGTGCTATACAATCAAGACCCTTAATGAGCTGACCCAGCAGGCGGAAGTGGAGGAGGCGTCAGCATTTCAGGGCTTGTTTAGCCACTTTAGGTCCATCCATGTTGTGGCAAATGGCAAGCCTTCATTCCTTTTTATGGCTGAGTAATATTTCTGTGTGTGTGTGTGTGTGTGTGTGTGTGTGTGTACACCACATTTTCTTTATCCATTCACCTACCAATGGACACTTAGGCTGCTTCCATACCTTGGCTATTGTAAATAATGCTGCAATAAATATATGGGTGCATATATCTTTTTGAATTAATGTTTTCATTTTCTTTGGGTACTTAGGCTGCTTCCATACCTTGGCTATTGTAAATAATGCTGCAATAAATATATGGGTGCATATATCTTTTTGAATTAATGTTTTCATTTTCTTTGGGTAAATATCCAGTAGCAGAATTATTGAATCATAAGGGGAATTCTATTTTTAATTTTTGGAGGAACCTCCATACTGTTTTCCACAGTAGCTATACCAGTTTACATTCTCAACACCCGTGCACAAGGGGTTCCTTTTTCTCCACATCCTCACCAATACTTATTATTTCTCATGTTTTGTTAAACTTATTCCAGAATAGTCTGGGAGCCTCTATAAAAAATGAAATCATATTCTTGGATAGAACATTCCTTTTGAGGAATCTAAGGATTAAGAGCACCTGTATAGAAGGATATAGACAAAGAAGTTATTTCAAATACTGCATAATGACCAAAAATATTTAATTAAAAAATACCGTAAACCTCAAAAATGCCTACTAATAGGGAAAAGATTAAATTATGTAAATTATGTAGTTTTTTTTAAAGGACTGAATTAAGTCTATATATGCTGATCTGGATTGATGTCCGTGATCTATTGCTACATGAAAATAGGACATCGAAGAGCAGATATATAATGCTGTTTTGGTAAAAAAAAAAAAAAAAAAAAAAAATTAAAGCAAAAGAAAAAAGCCTGCATGTATTTTGAAAACAGTTAGGGAAGGATACTTTTAACAGATTATTACCTTCTTTATGTAATTGTGAATTGTTCGGCATGTTTAATGAGAATAGATAACTTTGTAATTTGAAAATCTAAGTCTGAAGAAGGAGGAGGCAGAAGTGAAGACAGAACAGTGGAAAGTCATGCACTGAAGGTGCAGTGGTCTATGGGGACACAGGTTGCTGTAGGAGGGTGGGAATTACAGATTTGTATTTGTGTATTTGCTAAAAGATTCTGCAACAAGAATATGAATTTCTTGGTTTATAAAAAAGTGATTTACATTTTTAAAATAAATGTTTTTAAAAATTGTATTTTTAAAAGTAGTTGTATCAGATGAATAAGGCTTCATAAAATTTATAGGCATTTATAGCATACATAATGTAACTAACCTGATGAAGGCCTGCAAAGATAATTTTTTAGATAATCAAGAATATTCTTTTCTTTTTAAATTGATCTTCTGTGATTACCGCAGTCTGTAAATAGTGACAAAGACCAATAAATGAGGAGGGAAGGAGGGAAAACACAAGAGCACAGCATAATGAATTGGTCTATAACCATCTAGAAGAGAACAAATTTCAACTAGCAGTTTTTCAGAGTACATTGCAGCCACACATATAATGAATCATAAATCTCTCTGCATCCCAATAAGGTTTTTGATCTGAAGGACACAAGGAAAGCTTCAAGTTGTATTGTCTTCCTTGAGGGAAAGAAATGAAGGTGAATTAAAAAATCAATGAGGAACAAATCCCAATCTGAGACACTCAGCTTATATAGTTGTGAGCAAACTCCCATCAACAGAATACATACGTAGACAGAAACTTTGCATAGACAAAGCAAAGCACCTTTGTGCCTATGTGATCAGACTCTGAAACCAGGAACCAAAGGAGCTGGGTCCTTTTCATGATCACATACCTTTACTAGCAGTGAAATGTCCTTTAACTTTGCTTACTCGTTCCTTTAAAGTAGATAAAGGGGGTTTCCTGCTGTGCTTCTATTCAGGCCTTGCCAATACTGTCAACCACTTGGGGTCCTGACAAAAGACCAGAGAAAATACTGGAGAGATACTTTAGTTTTAAAGCTACTTTAGCTTATTCTCATACTTAGAAAACCTCAGATGAGTCTACTTTTTCCAACATTAGCTATGCCAACTATCACAGTTAAAACTACGTGCTATTAACAAAAGTGACTTTTTTGGGGGGGAGGGGCAGAGGGAGAGAGGATCTTAAGCAGGTTCCAAGCCTGTGCCCAGTGTGGAGCCAGATGTGGGCTCGACCTCACAACCCTGAGATCATGACCTGAGCTGAAATCAAGAGTTGGACTCTTGACCAACTGAGCCACCCAAGCATCCCCATAAGTGACTACCCTAAAAGGAACAGAAAGGAAGCACGTACTCTTTGGGTAGGTTGATAAATTGAAACATACAGAAAATCAACTTTTATATTTTTCCTTGCCTAAACAAGCTAGTACCTGAGCCAGTTCTGCTGCCTGAAATGTTTAAACATTGCTATAATTGTTCCTTAGAACTTCACTAGGATCTGAACCTGCCATTTCCCTTAAATAACAGCCTGTCACAGTGACAAATGCGGAGGTGGTTGGTCCGCAATGCAAAAGTAGTCTGTTTCAGCAGGCTGTTCCACGTACGAGCAACAGTCAGGTTCATTAAAATGAAGGAATAAAACTTGTTCCTACTGAGACACAGTGCTTTGGTTATTTTGGGGTAAGATGTCGTTTTATACTTAAAAATAGTCAAATGGGGCTTAGAAGTATTAAATGTTAGAGATTTCCTTTACCACCTTTGTTCCAAATTCTTATTCTGCTGGCTGGTAGGAATGGGGCATTTTATTATCTATTAGAATGTGACATTTTATCTCATAGGACTATCCCCTACAAACTGATTTCAAGAACATGTGGATATACTTCTTCACTTTCCTTTGGTGAATAGCCGTCTTGTATTTTTAGTGATTTTTTTTTTTAAATATATAAAGAAGGAAAAAGAAAAGAACCACAGTAGCGAGGACAAGGTCAGACTATTCACTGACATGACAATCTCGTTTTTAGTATTTGTAATTCCAGGCTAGGCATGCCACCTATAGATATAATGGTAACAAGCACATTTCTGCTTTCTCCTAGATCACCATCCATCAAATTGCTCCTGGACGTGGGGAAGGAGGTGCAGTCATCAATGAGCTTTGCTTTGGAGTGCGAAAACGAGAGGGTTATAGCTGTGTGAATGAAAAGCAATTCCCTGGAGGAAAGACTGGTTCTGGGCCTGGTTAGATGCCACCTTACTGTTGGGAGTCAGGAGGCCCAGCCAGTTTCCATGCCGAGTACACAGGATGGCAGAGATCCAATTCTACATGCCTGTTATCTCGGTACTGTTAATGTTACCTTCCCCATTCTCTGCTAGGGCAAATTCATTTCTTCTGTCACATATACTTAAGATGTTGATGGTAAGAAAGAATGAATCAAAATATTGGGACGGGAAGGAGAATTGAATGTGTATTTGTTGACTCCTCTTTTCAGTAAAGATTCTAAGTCCTCTCATTTACAGTAACGACGTTAACATAAATTCTTTACAGTGCTTTTAAAAATGTTACCTTGATTTAGGAATCATGTTCTGTGAATGGATGTAAAAGTCAAGCCCCCCCATAGATCTTTAAGAATGTAGGAAGAGTCCTGGATTTGAGCCAAATTATTGCTCCTCTGCACAAGGGATGTGCTTGCAAGACCAGCATAATGGAAAGAGCCTCTCTCCGATAAAATGGCAGGGTAGCGTTGCCTGATACAACATATGACCCATTGTTAAGTCTTGCTATATTAAACCTGAGGGACGCTGAAACATCTGCCTCCAAACATACGTGGAAATTGAACTTAATACTCTAATCACCATAAATTGTAGTGATTATTTGTGTAAAACCCTAAGTATATGCTGTGACTAAATGAGTCATTTACAGAATATCCTTTCAGTTATTAACTTGGCATAAATACTAATCCCTGAAGAGTAAGTTGAACATTAATCACTTTGAACATGCAAGGACCTTTTTTAATCCCGAGTTTCTTATTTACATATGATAATTTCCCTGGTGGTAGCTGAGTAGGGATGATCATTGCTATGTAAGCAATAATGTATGACAAGGCAAGCTGGAACAAGGGATGGGGTTTTCCTCTTCTCCCAATCCCTTCCCTTCCTTCATTCCCAATTTAAACTTAATTAAAACTCCTCAGAACTTGGTTCTGCTAACTAACTAGAGGGCCACACAAGCCCTGAAATGCTGACGCCTCCTCCACTTCCGCCTGCTGGGTCAGCTCATTAAGGGTCTTGATTGTATAGCACAGCCATGGCGGCCTGACCACAGGATGGGGGGCAGGAGCTTCAGAGCAAAGAAGCAGAAGACACCTCCGCAAGTAAATTAACAATTTGCCTATGTATAGGTATTTTAAAGATGCATTTTATTTTTTAAGGAGATATGTGCATTTAGTTTTAAAATCCAATGTATCTTCTAGCAAAATGAGCAACTTATGCCCCACCTCTCGCTCAGTCCACTTCTTCTATTTGCCCTGTTAAAAACCATTTTCAAGTGAGTAGATCTGAAGATCTAATTGGCTTTATTCAGCAATTCATGAATTGAGCAACATCACATCTAGCAAATAGAAAGGAGCTCTGAGGAGCTGTACAAAATGGAAGGCTTTTATAGCCAGAATGGGGTATGGGCAAGGAAGTCATTAAAAAAAAAAAAAAAAAGGATTATTTCAGGCAAGGTCACTTTCCTATGGGGGAAGGGTGGGGGTCTATCATGCAGATTAACTCAGGGAATTTCACCTAGAGTGTATAATACTAAGTGAAATTAAGTCACAGAAAGAAAAATACCATATGATTTCACTCATATGTGGAATTTTTGAATAAAGAAAAAGAGACAATGAAAAAGACTTTTAAATACAGAGAATAAACTGGTGGTTGCCAGAGGGGAGATGGGTGAAAGCATGAGAGAAATAGATGAAGGGGATTAGGAGTACACTTACCTTGATGAGCACTGAGAAACACACAGAATTGTTCAATCATTATATTGTATACCTGAAACTAATATATAACACTGTAGAGTAACGTAACAGTGTAACATTACACTGTATGTTAATTACAGTTGAATAAAGAATATTAAACAATTTTGTAGAAAAAAACAAAAAGCTTTTTCTCTTTGACAAATATGATTAAGAAAATGAAAAAGGCAAGCCACAGACTGGGACAAAACATTCACAGCACAAGTATCAGACAAAAAACTGTAACAAGAGTACATAGAAATCTTACAACACAATATTAAGAGAAATAACCCAATTACAAAATGGGCAAAGGATTTTGACACTGTACAAAATAAATGATAATGAAAGCCGAATAAGCACATGCCAATATGCTGAAAATCATTAGTTGTCAGGGAAATATTCAAATTAAAACTGCTGTAGGTTACCACTACACACCTATTAGGATGGCTAAAATTAAAAAGACTGATCACACCAGATGTTGACAAGGATGTGGAGCAACTGTAATTCTGATACTGCTCTAGTACTGCTGGTGGGAACGTAGAATTATATAGCTGCTCTGGAGAAGTTTGGCAGTTTCTTAACAAGTTAAATATATACCTACCATAAAACTCAGCTGTTCCACTTCCAAGTATTTACCCCAAAGAAATGAAGACACATGTCTATGTGAAAACTTGCACACAAATGTTCATAGGAGCTTTATTTGTTAAGATTAAAAAACTGGAAACCCCAAATATCCATCAGTAGTTGAATGCATCACCAAACTTTGCTGCATCTATATAACAACTCTGCCGAAAAATAATAAAGGGACAAACTATTCATATATGCAGCAACCTAGGTGAATATCAAAATCATTATGCTGAGTAAAAAACCAGCCAAAAGAGATTACATTCTATAGGATTAAATTCTAGAAAATGCCAAATAATTACAGTTATAGAAAGCAGATTAGTGGTTGGGAAAGGAAGTGGAGGAGGGACACATTATCAAGGGGTACAAGGAAACTTTTGGAATTGGGGAAAGTCTCAGTATCCTATGGTGGTTTCACAGATGTATACGTCTTGCAAACTTATCAAATTGTACACCCAAGTATGTGCAATTTGCATGAAAATTATACATTAACTGTTGAGCATCTGTTTCCTAAGAACTTTAAAATCACTTTGTCCAGTTCAAAACAAACCTACTCCCAACTCCACTGGGTTTCTCACTGAAATTACATTAAACAATCTATACATACATGTAGCTACATAACAATTTTTATGTTGTTTTCTCATTTCGGAAAATGTTCATGTCTTGTTTTAAATCATTTATTAAGGCTATGGTGTTCATCGGCCCTATTTCCTGTTAAATGTTTTCTTTGGTATTTTATAGTATTATTGCCATTTCAGTTGGAGTAAAAAAAAAATCTCATTTCTACTTCTTATTGTTTATAGAGAAAAAACTAATTTTGATACATCAGATATAGTCACTCTAGCAAATTCCCTAATTTTTAGAATTTAAGTAGTCTTGTGGGCTTTCTATATAATTTTACATTCTGCAAGTAAAGTTAATCTTATTTCCAGTGTTTATATTCATTATTGTTTTGGGGTCTTTTCATCAGCTAGAACTTAAAAAAAAGTGTTGAATGACAGTGCACCTTTGCTTTGTTTCAGATTTTAATTAAAATGTTTCATATTTAGTGAAAATGACAGTCATTTAACTAATATGCTGTTGGTTTAGATGTGTTATCTTTATGAAGTTTGGGAAATTCCATTTTAATCCTTTATTTGTAAATATTATCAAATGTCCTTTAAGGCATCTATTGATAGAACTGTACAGTTCATTTATATAATGAATTATACTGATTTTTTTAAATGTTGCATTTTTGTTATAAACACTACTTCATGTATCAATCTTTTAATATTTTGAAGCACTCAATTCAGACAGATTTATATTATCAAGTGTAGAACTGTATCACACTGTCAACCTTAAAAGTTATTTTACCAGCAAAATGGATTTGGAAATAGCAGAGGAATTACAATTCAGAACATGTAAGCTATGGCAAACCATAGCCAAATCAGATTAAAGGAGAGGAACGGTACTTTATTTAGAGAAAAGGAGGAAGTTGGGAGGGGCTGTTTTGAACCAAAGTCTATTGAGGGAAAGTGAGAGTTCAGGGTGATGAGGGTTTCTCATCGGCTGAATTGTGGTATTTTCTTATTGGCTGGGCTAGTTGTTGGGCATGGAGAAATTTTTTCTTCCTTCTGCTGGAGTAGTCAAGGAGGTTTCTTCTAATTGGGAATACAGGGTATGTCTCTTCCTTTTAGGGTCTGCACTGGTGATGAGTGAATGAAAACTCTCCCTTCTGGCCTCCTGACTCTATTTTAATTTTTTTAAGACTTTAAGTAATCTCTACACCCAACATGGGGCTTGAACTCACAACCCTGATATTTAGAGTTGCATGCTCCACTGACTGAGCCTGCCAAGTGCTCCTCCTATTTTAAATGGGTTTCCTTTATTCAGTTTCATAATACTTTTTAATGGACATATAGTATTACCTGGTGTAGATCTATAATTTACTTAACATGGATTAATGGCTATTTAGATTGCTTTTTAAAAACTCAATGCTGGGGTGCCTGGGTGACTCAGTCGGTTGAGCGTCTGATTCGTGGTTTTGGCTCTGGTCATAATCTTGGGATCCTGGGATTGAGCCCTGCATCAAGCCCCACATCGGGCTCTGCCCTCAGCTTGGAGTCTGCTTGTCCCTCTCCCTCCCCCTCTGCTCCTCCCTTTGCTCTCTTTCAAATAAAATCTTAAAACCACAAAAACAACTCAATGCTGTGATAAACATAATTGTGTAACAGTATACCTCTAAAATGATTTCTGATTTCACTTTTTTAAAAGATTTTATTTATTTGACAGAGAGAGCATAAGTAGGCAGAGCGGCAGGCAGAGGGAGGAGAAGCAAGCTCCCCGCTCAGCAGGGAGCCCGATGTGGGGCTTGATCCCAGGACGCTGGGGTCATGACCTGAGCTGAAGGCAGATGCTTAACTGAGCCACCCAGGCGCCCATCACCTTTACTTTCTATGCTTCCTCCGTAGAGATGGGGAGTGGTGGAAAAGACAAAGTTCGTATATTCAAAACTTCTTGAAGTTCTGATGTTCAGGTATCACTCCTTGCATACAAAGGCAGTTTCTCCCCCAGGCTCTACTTACCTAAAGACATTCTGAGTTGCCCTCCTATAGTTTTTGAAGCTCTAGCTCTGCATCTTTCCTAATCTTATCCTTACCTCCATGCTCCTATGTTCTGTGAGTCTCAGGGAAATGGTAGATTTTATCTTTCACTGACTCATTCATGATTCTGACTCCAGTTACAATGTGTGGGTGTTTCCCCCCCATACCAAGCCATTCAACACCAGCTGGGTGTCCTATAATTCAACTCCATTCTGACACTGTCTACTCAGATACAGTATGAGATTCCACAGGTTAAGGGTTCAGTCCTACAAGACTACATCCTGCCCCCATTTCAGGTGCCAATTCCAAGTCCAAGTCATCATCTGTTCTTCTGATCTGACTGGCTATATAAATCAGAGGTCTCAAAAATCTCTTCCTTGGATTTAATTTGCTGGAGTGGCTCACAGAACTTGAGAAACATTTTACTTAGTAGAACACCAGTTTGTTATAAAAGAATATAACCCAGGAACAGCTGAATGGAACAAATGCACAGGGCAAGGTTATTTGGAAACGGTTCAGAGTATCCATGCCTTCTGTGTGCATCACTCTCCTCCATTCTTCGTGTTTACCAACCCAGGAGCAACCTGAATCCTGTTCTTTTGGGGTTTTTATGGGAGCTCCATTACACAGGCATGACCAATTAAAATACCGGCCTTTGGTGACTGAATTCCATCTCCAGCCCTTCTCTCCCCCCTGAGGTGGAGGGCAGGGGGATGAAAGAAAGTTCCCACCTTCTAACCAGGTAGTTGGCCCCCCTGGCAACCAACTGCCATCCCCACCACGTAGGGCCTTTCCAAAAAAATCACCTCATTAACAAAGCAAGACATCTTTATTGTTCTCACCACCTAAGAAATTCCAGCTGTGTGCCAGAATAGGAAGAGAGAATATAGATTTCTTATTATACATCACAGTATCTTACTCCTTCTCTTAGCTTTCCCAACAGTAGATGGGTTAGAATCTAGAAAACTTACAACGGCAATACCCCTTCTATCTGCTCTATGGTGTAGGTAATTCTACAATCTGCTAGTGTAACAGAATCACTTCAGGAACTGGAAAAAAAAGTTTATATCCTTGAATAATAGCCTGTCATTGTGAAGCAGAATTTCAGAGGCTGGGGTCCCTAGAATGTGTATTAATAAGAAAACAATTTAAAGCCATTCAAGTTCTGACTTATTTTTTTTACTCCTCTTGTTGAGACTGTGCTTCATCCTCACCAAAATCCATTGGAGAACCTTTGGAATCCCCTCCCTTTGGGTCCACCCCTACCTGCAAGGATCCAGGCTGGGGCCAGTAGCAGAAGGGAAGTTCCTGCCCCTGTGGGATTCATGCAAGGGCTCCAATGGTTGTGCCCATGGCAAAGGGCCCTTAGTTCCTGCCGAAAAAACATGGTTAGAGTGATGTGTAAGGTGGTGTTCTTCTGGTTTTTAATTTTTACTGTGCAGAAAACAGTAAAAATGTAAAGAACTTTTAAAAGGGAGAAATTACTACAATGTCAATACCTGAAGATAACAACCACATCACTTTTGTTTTCTCTCATAGTCTTTGCTGGAACTATTCCATTCAATGGCATTATTATTTCATATCCATTAAAGACCAAATCGACTTTTATAAATAACGCTTAGGAACCTAGTTCTCCTCCCCTTTTATTAAGTCTATCAGAAAATGTATTCCAAGTTCTAAACTAATTAAAAAGGAGATTTTTTAAGCCTTGAAGCTAAGAAGACCTGGGTTTGAACTGCTGTCCATTTTACTGGTGCTCTAACTTCACATTTTGAAGTTTTATTTTTCTGAGCTGCACCAATTACAAATACAGGGAAATCTTTTTTTTTTTTTAAAGATTTTATTTATTTGAGAGAAAGAGAGAATGAGACATAGAGAGCACGAGAGGAAAGAGGGTCAGAGGGAGAAGCAGACTCCCTGCCGAGCAGGGAGCCCGATGCGGGACTCGATCCCAGAACTCCGGGATCATGACCTGAGCTGAAGGCAGTCGCCCAACCAACTGAGCCACCCAGGCGCCCAATACAGGGAAATCTTTAAGCACACCATACTGATTGGATTTTGACACTACTGTGCATTCTTGTGAGGGGCCAGCTTTGCCTACTTCCCATATTACGGAGAGAGGGGAGGACAGAGGGCGTAGAGGTGGCCGTGGTCTCGTTTCCTTATGAGGGTTGTGGTGAAGGCTACTTGTCCTCTAAATCTTTTTGATCCTTCATTCTTAACTGAATGCCGACCGTCTAGTTAGGCCTGTGGCTGTCCATTTACACAGACATTCGCAGCCTCCCAGCAGGTAGGGTAAATGCATGTGACGACGTTCCGGCAAATGGATGAGAGCATGAGTGACTGCACCTTCGCTGCTCTTGCCCCTTCCCTTTCCTCTTTGGCTACGAGGCAAATGAGCAAAGCTACTATATTACTTTAAACTTTTTCTGTGAGAAAGAAAAAACTGCTATCTTGTTTAAAGCTATTATTTTGGACAGCAGCCAAACTTAGGTCCTTATGAATCACAGGGTACATGGAGCACAGAGACTAGAGACTTTTCTGATATGGCTGCAAAAGAAAGTAAAAAGGGAAGAAATACTCAGCTTAGGCCAAGGAACTTTGTACCACTTCCTAAAGCCTCCCGTACATAAAATGTGGAATCATGAATGGGAAGACAGAATTATGTAGTCAGACATGAGTTTTAGTATGAATTTTTAAGATTATTGTGAGGCAATGTACTAATATATAACAGCCTAAATGTACTGAAATAGATTGTAAGCATATAGATTATCAATTTCATATGCAGCTTAGAGAATAAAGACGTTTCCAATTCTCAAAGAAACAGTATCTGTTAAAAGGTTCTCATGGAAGAAACAAGAGTGGTTATCGATTTTTGCAAGTAATATGCTCATGACATTTTAGATGGATATTAGGTAGTATCTTTATAGGAAACGGATTAAAAGTCAAAAAGGTGTGTGAGGTAATATCACCATTTTTTCTTCAAACATAAAAAAAGTTACACCCATTTTCAGGTTTCTTCAGGCTCTAATTTGAATTTAGTAAATTTATCAATCAATGATTAATGCAGTTTTTCCTATAATAACTGAAGAGGAGGTATCTACAAGAATAAAAACAAGTCTGAGAAGTTAACTGCATTTGTACATTACTTTTATTTTTCAGAAGATAAATATCCAGCATTTGCTCAGTGATTTCTGGTATATTCAAAGCAATTATCCTGATGTCATATGGCATCTATAAGAGAGCACTGACCACTAAATTACAGGATAAAAAATGCATTTCATTACTTGGAAATATAAAAGCACCATGGAGGTGCTTGGGTGGCTCAGATGGTTAAGCATCTGCCTTCGGCTCAGGTCATGATCCCAGGGTCCTGGGATTGAGTTCCCCTTCTCCTTCTGCCCCTCCCCACCGCGCCCCTCCTCTTATGCACTCTCTCTCTCAAATAAATAAAACCTTTAAAAAAGCACCAGGAAACTCAGACAAAGTTAAATAAGCATTTGATTCTCAAAGACTTCACTGAGAAAACTGACATGAAGGGCAGTTCATTTCACAAACTCAGTTTTGGTGGGACCTCATGGCAGTAGGGATGAGAAACTCTGAGAGCAGATACTAATTACTGATAGAAAAGGAACACAGACCCTGGCAGTAAGCAGTACATGAGCTATCAGGGTGATCTTATTTATTTCTATGGGCACCTCTATAGCAGACAGGACCATCAACAGCATCGGTAGGAGATATCCATATCAAATACTATATACAGAAGACTGTTTGGTTACTTAAAATATAGTTTCCCGGGTTTCTGAGCAAGCAAAACAGCAGCCGCAATCTAAATGAAAATGAAAAGAAGAACTTTTAAGAAGTTACACTGATCAACCGTATTTGCTGAAAACTACCATGAACCTACCAATATGTTATTGTCCACGTCCATGTTGCATTTCTAACACCTAATGCAGAGAGGAACAGGCTTACTTTAACAAACAACCCAAATCACTCAGTAATTTATATACCATGTTGTGTTTCATATAAATCATTATTTAATGAAATAAATAAATTAAGTAAAGTATTAGGGTCCTGTAAAAATGTAAAAATTAAGTGATCTTCAGTGTTTCAGAAGATAACACGACACAAGCTGGCCACAATGGATGCATTGATTGCCTCTTCAAACCCATTTTCTCTTGAAGACTGATACTGAAAGATTCTCACGTATCACCAGGAATGGTTTAATTAAAATTCCTGTCAAAGGAATTAAAACAACTATTCAAGAGGGAGAAAAAAAGCTTAAAAAGTAAAAGTACATACTGAATGATTTCATTGTTTAAAACTGTAGAACACGCAAACAAATTTTTATTGTTAGAAAGCACTGTGTCTGGGGCATGGAGTAAAGGGAGGGAAGGACTGCAAAGGAGCATAGGGGACCTTGGGAAGGAAATGTTCAGTATGTATTTTGCTTGTTGGATGGCTTCCCGAGTGTAAGAGCATGTCAAAACTCAATAAACTGCATTAAACATCATTAAATGGATGCAGTTTCTTGTATAAAAATTATATCCCAATTAAAAAAAAAACAAAAAGGTAAAAACAAAAATACTAATGACAAACCAAAAATGAAAAAGCCTGGAGTAAGCCTTTCCTGAGAGTGGAGATGGAGAACAAGTCTTCTTTCTAGGCCTAGCTTTACAGTATCATTATTTGTATTTCCATTTTTAGCATGTCTTTCAGCTGAGGGGAGTAGAAGAGTGAAGAAGACACCCCACTCAACGAATAAATGAATGTGAAAGCTGAAGCACTCAGCAAGTTTTAAATTACAGTATGGCAGAGTGGTTTAGAGCACAGACTTGGGTTTAGAAGACATGTGTGGGTCTCAGTGTTGGCTTTGTTGTGATCTACAGAGTGGTCACAAAGCCTCTGTGCCTGCAAGTGACCTCATATCTTCCCCCCATCATTTGCATTTCTCATGCTCTTCTTCACATCATGGGCTGATAGTGGCCACAGAGTCCCCTTGCCTGAGATTCTGCCTAAAACAGATGATGGAGGAAAAGCAGACTCAGGAACAAGTCTTAACCTTTAGGAGCCTAATTTTCCATCTGTGAAATGGAAATATGAGCTAACTACCATGTGACTAAAGAGAACATGTAACTCAAGAGAACATGTAACTCAAGAGAACATGTAACTCAGCATTAGCCACAGGAGCTTCACTTATACTTAAAGTAATGTAGATATACTACAGGAAATCAGTTTTCTAATGAGAAGAATCATTCAGTAATGTTGTGCTTCATATAAATCATTATTTAATGAAATTGTGAAGAGTACCCATTTAACAAAAAAATGTGAACTGTTATAGATGGATATGTTAACTGGCCTGTCACTTAGCCTCTCAAAAATCATGATTACAACTGTGTTGAGTATTTTGAGAATACTCACTTTTCAGTTTTTATCTGATTTTGTGTAAGGTAAACACACTGCTACAGCAGAATACCCCATAGCTCATTTGCTGATATAAATCATTAACCATTTTTATAAACAAGTTTAGAATAACAATCTGAATTTTATTACAAACAAAAATAAATCTAAAAAGCTTCCTTCAAGTATACAGTATGCACAAGGATTTCTGCATTACATTGTTTTACATAAAATGTTCCAAATGACAGAAGTAGGACTTCCTACCATTTGAAGAGAGGAGTTGACTGCTGAAAACCACACACTTACAGAAAGAAAAATGTTTCATAGGCAAGGCCTGTGATATCTGGCTACAAGCAGGAGCTGAAACTAGGAACACGGAAGAAACTTGGGAGGAAAAAAAACAAATACTCTAAAATGGTTGAGTAAAAGAGTCAAACATTTGTAAACAACTTTTAAGCAAATCTCTTCAATAGGCACGTTGCTATAAAGTAATGTTAAATGATTTTCATTCGACTCAAAAAAAGTTATTTTTAATGCTGAGGAGTGTCTCTCTCTAGACTTTGTTTTCTTTCCCTTGAGGAAAAAATGAAATGTAATTAGGGACTGTGAATTTCTTACATGAGGGCCTTTAATCCACTTGCTTGTCTGGTTCACTATTTCTACCCAAAAATGAGGGTTAGAATAAAAAGTAAAACTTTTTTATAAATAAAAAATTTGGCTCGTTAAAATCTGTTTGAAGGTTTGATGAGTGAGGATGCTGGATAAAACTGGCTGTGGATTTTAATTATCCCTGCTGCCCTTTTCTCCCATTAAGGATAATCAGGACTTAAAAAGTATGAGCTTTTCAACACAACTTTAAAACCAAGTAGGCTGAAGTACACTCAGTGTCTAGGACAGTGTGAGAATCCCCAGGAACTTAACTGTAAACAAACAAGCAAACGTTCAACAGCCTTTTTTTGCACTTGGCACCATGACTTAACACTTACTATTTTCTTCCATTTTCCTATTGGAGATTTTTATGAAGTGATTGCATGTAATAATAATATTTTCCCTTTAAGTATGTAATACATAGCAAAAACACATTAATGACTAGGAATAAAATCTGAAATCTATAATGCTAAATTCTAATGGAAAGGTCGAGCATTAGCATCCACACTTGAATATCTCATGCTCTGAGATAATCAGAAAAGTCTATGAACACTGACTAGGTCCCTTTTGGTGGAGTGACACATACATATCACAAGCAGCAATGTTATGAATGAGTTATACCTTTCCTTAGTCTACAGTTATTTTTTATGCCAATTTTATTTTACTACTGATGTGTTGAGACCAGTAGACTTTCAATTAGGTAATCAAATTATTTGGGAATGATAGCCCTTCTTTTATTTAAATAAAGTAATGGTAGACATTTATTTACTGAAAACTACATTTTGAGGAAGCTAAAAATGACACAGTTTAGTACAAACTGTCTTTTACCTTTATTGCTTGTATACACAGGAATACATTATAAAACTCAGTTGGGAGGAGGAAAAAAATAACAGAAGAAAAAGTTACCTGCTTTAGCATTTTTAAGAATAGTTTTGATAACTTCTTAGATCAACTTGCTTATCTGAAACAGAGCAAAACTACAATACAATCATGATATAGTTCTAATAATCACAGCAATTATGCTTTCATTTTTAATTTTCTCTTCATAAAACATTAATGCTATAAAAAATGAAGTTGATGACATCCTTGTTTAAAAGACACCTTGTACTGGTATCAAAATGTGATTTTAATACCAACTGAAAAAATAGAGCTTATATAGTCTATTATTTCAATGAAGTTTTTTTATTACTTTTATTTTCAAAGTACGTTGGTAGCAAAGTTATTATAAGTTAACAATATAAATTTTCTCTTTATAAGTGTCGAAATTCCCTTGAAAGTGTTGAAAGGCAGCAGGCATTCTAGGATGGGCTTGCAAGGAAAATCAATTTTCCAATGTTGATAAATAGTATACTTGATGAATTTACTTTTTTAACTTCCTTACTAACTTCTCCTGATTTGCCAGGTTTTTTACTCTTTTGGTATCATAAAAGAAATCTAAGCCCAAGCCTTTAGCTGGAGCAATTATTTCCATTTTCCATTATTTCTCTTTAGTTTTTCAAATATACACTAAAACAATCCAATAATCACTGCAGGAAGGAATGATCATTTAAGCTGGACCGTGTTCATTTACCTTTTAATTTCATTTAAGAGATATTAATATTAGAGTGATAAAATCTTTACAGTTTAAACACACATACACACAATCACAAAATTAAAAATCTCTTTATCTTAAAAAAAAGGGTTCCACTTTGTTCAATGTATCATAATCAAATTTTAGTCCAATGAAATATGCTTTTATTAAATACAGCAGCCGCCACTTACCTTTCAATAGTTTATGGATAGAACTAAGTTCAGTACTGATTGAAGGATGCTGGCATCAGAGCCCTCACCTGCAACTATCCCTAAATGTTCTGCATTTCTATTAATGTACCACTGATTATTCTAGATTTATAATACCCTGTCTTTAACTTGGTATATACCATCTTTTGGAAAAAAAATTTTTTGAGATGAGATACAAGAACAAAATCATTCTTGAGGTTCCACCTCGAAAAAAAGACAATGTTTGCACATAGCAGCTAGTTTGATACCCCCTGTTTTTGTTAGGCTAGCCTTCACACAATGAGCATGCATATACAGCCATGGTTCACTGCATCTGTTCTGAAGTTGAGAACTGCTGCTTATTCAAGTCACAGATGCCCCCATGTTATGCAAGGAGACAGTTGAATTGCATGTCCACCATGAGAAAAAGAAAATAAACGATGAAACAAAATGCAGCAAATATAGGCAGTTGGCATTCAGAACACGCCCAAAAGCTAACACTCATGAATTGTCACTATAAGGGCTTTTCTTTAAAAAAAAAAAAAAAAGTCTTTCTTTGCATATTTTAAAATTTAAAGGTCCCAGAGGATCATGAAGTGCCCTGTCGTTTTTGCTGCTGACTTCTGATGACCTCTAGTTGTTTTTTGCATTGCTGGTAGTAAGTAGAAAGGCTTTTGTTTTCATCTAAAAGCTTTTTATGTTCCTGTACCAGACGAGATGTATTTTGCTGGTCCTTTTCATCCTGGTCCAGTTCTGCAACTAGTTCTTGCCTAAAAACAAATACCACATAATAAAATATTGTACATGACAGAAAAATTCATACCTTAATAACTGATGAGCTCAACTTATTAGGACTTTTATTCTGGGTTGATCATTATGCATCTTATGTACACTACTCAAACATACTTGTAGGCTAGAATGGAAACTATCACTCACTCTTCTGTGCACCCATACAAACACCATAATCCTTTCGTAAGTAACTATACTTCAATAATTAGTGAATGCAGATAAAATGGTATAATAAAAGTTTCAAAACATTTTATTCGGTATCCCTTTTGTGCAGGAAGAAGAAAAAAAGGCTGGGGAAGGGCTCTGACCCCAGGAAAATAACATGATGTTTTATCATTCACTCACATTCCACTTTTAACTCTTGAACTTTTTATTCATGTTTTGAAGTCACAGTCTTCTTTAACTACAGTGCAAAGTGGGGGCTTCATAAAACATGTGCAAGCTAATTAAAATAGATGCTATCAACTTAAATCTATTTCCTATTTTAAAAGTGAGAACAATACAAAGTGCCACTTTCAAATGAGTTATTCACTTTTCTGAACATTTTCAAGAAAGACCATTAGAGACTTATAGCCTGATAAACTTTGGGAGATGTTCAATATTTATTCCTAAAGTGAAGTTACTGGATATAACTGAATAATTAATGAAAAGCCTCTAGATGATTTTCTCATACTATTTCTCATTTAAAGTATTTAAAATTGAATAAAACTGTCACAGTTATCACATTCCTTCAATCCATCATTTATTTTTTCCAACACAGAACTCCTCTTTCAAATGAACAAATATGAAAAAAGTATAGATTAAATATGTAAAAGAAAGAGGTGCTTTGTTTTTTTTTAACATAAAGCGTCAACAGTTCTACAGTTAGCTTCACAATTTGCAGACTCTAATATTTATTTCCTATATAGCCTTTAAAGTACTAAGTTGAAATCATTTTAACAGTAAACTGTTAAGGAGCTTTTTTTTTTTTTTTACTACAAACAAAACTTCCCACAAATTACTTCAGGAAGCAAGAAATTTTCATTTACTTAGATTAAAATAAACAGAGGGAATCCTATTACCATGTATACATATAGTTGCCATGATTTTGTCCTATAGCACTTCATTTCAGTTACCACAATAATTCAGCTTCAGAGGTATAAAATTTCATGAGGATCATGCTTAAGAAAACTGAAGTTTTTCCTTTGTTTTTTAAGAATTTCAAATGAAGGAGTATGAAAATTGGCTTTCTTAAAAAAGGGAGGAGGAAGGCAGCCTCTTTATAACTCTCAGAAAAACACGAGTATAAAACTCCCCAGAAAAACACTCTCTCCTAAACATATACCTAGAAAGAATGTATCTACAAAATATTTTTAAGATAAAGCACAGCTGAGTATTAATAAATCAATTTTATCTATGTCCAAGGAAATAATAAATCTTTATAAATCTAAACAGCTTTTAGCTTTAAAATTCTTAGAACATAAAACATGTTTATAATAACACCAGTTTATTTTCCTTAATTTTAATATATGTAGTCAAAGGGTTGAGTTTTGCATGAAAAATAGCCAAAAGTTGCTTCAAACTTAAAGATGAACACACATAAAACCTCCAACTTGGAAATATAGCTGACTCTGGAACAACATGGGTCTGAACTACATGGATCCACTTATACAGGGATTTTTGTGCAGTACTGTAAATGTATTTTCTTTTCCTTAGGACTTCCTTAATAAAACTTTCTCTCTAGCTTACTTTATTCTAAGAACACAGTACATAATACATATAACATATAAAATATGTGTTAACTGACTGTTTATGTTATTGGTAAGAATTCTGGTCAACAGTAGGCCATTAGCGTTTTTGGGGAGTCAAAAGTTACATGTGGATTTTTTAATGAGTGGGGGTTCAGCACCCCAACCCCCAAGCTGTTCAAGGGTCAACTATGCTTAACGATTAGTTCTAAAAATTACAAAGTTTTCATGTCTCCCAACAATATTTCACCCTAACATATTTTAAACTCAAAATAGTGTTTTATTCATAAAAGATAACTTACTTTCTCTGTAATAACAATGCAATTTCTGTTTGAACTTTCATATATTCTTGTGCCATTTTACAATGCTGTTCAAATACTGCCATAGATTCTTTGGAGTTTGGGCATGGTGCTAGAGGCTGAAAATAAATCAGAACTGTTAACACATAATTAAATCAAATCTTAATATCAAGACAGTGACTGTGATATGTTTTTATAGCACTAAAGCAATGGTCTTTTAAAAATAAGTGTTAAACCATGGCCTAGAAAATTTCAGTGTCCTTTTGTCAGAGTTAACTCAGAGCTTGAATTCATCTTGCTGTTTTAACACTTTTGTTACAGAGAATCATGACCAGAGTATCATTGGTCTCTGGCTTTCCATTTCAGGTTGTCAAACCATATTATACAAAAAGAAGTTTATGGCTCCCATACTCATGAGGAGACATTGAAATGTATTACTTATATTTTCAGTCACTATGAACATGACAGTGTATCATGAAATCTATTAAGTAGAAATGAGCTCACGTAAATTTTACACTATAGCACTAAAATTAAAGAGCAAAAATGCTATTCTTGGCATTCATTTTTTTTTTTTTTTTTTGAGAGTGTGAGAGAGAGAATCTCAAGCAGGCTCCACACCCAGTGGAAAGCCCGACGTGGGGCTAGATCTCATGACCCTCAGATCATGACCTGAGCCAAAATCAAGAGTCGGATGCTTAACTGATTGAGCCACCCAGGTGCCCCCGTCACCCATTCTTGCATTCTTAAATAAAGATATGAAAGTATTTTAAGACAACTGTTAAGAACATATGATTTTACCAATTTTAGATCTGATTAACTTAACTGAACGAATCATTTTAACTTGATTTTAGAAAGTTTAAGGAGGCCAACTAAAAGCATAAATAAATGAATGTATGATGACAGATATGAACGTAACTGTCCACTTTCTAGATAGATTCTCTAAACTTTTTCTAAGGAAAAAGTAAACATTCACAGAGAAAGTACTCTTTTACCTGTAGTTGGTGATCCAGTGTAAGATAAGCCATTGGGATAGAGTTATCTGATCCATTAGTATCTGGAATTCAAGTATGTATTTTATTTTCTATCATAAATAATTATAAGCAAAAAGCAAGAAAGCATGCATGAATAGTGGCATTTTTTTCCTAAAATAAATAATACATTAAAGTTATTGCTATTGGTAATGAAGAAAGTCTATTTCTGAATTCTAAAGGTAAAAAGAGAATATCCAATCACCAGATAATCAGAATGCAACCATACTCTCATACATTAAAGGGTATAAGCCCTTGTTCAATTAAAAACAAAAATATCTACTGCTGAGACTAATACTACATTATATGTTAACCAACTTGAATTTAAATGAAATCCTGAAAGAAAACAAAACCAAAAACAGTGGTATGGGACCTTTATACTTTAAATTCAGTCTTCACTGACCCGACCTAATCAAATCTCCTGTCTCTTTCTTTCCTTGATCATGCTGTTTACTATAATGCTGTGTCAATTCCCTGAATATTAGTGTTCTTTAATGAAAAAAGGGGGGCAGGGAAGAGACACATTCTCTTCCAGTGGATTATTTTCAATTTATATATAGATTCTAGTGTGAACCCCTTCCCACCTCTCCTAATGAGAACCACTAAAGAAAATGAAAGATGCTTTTGAGGGGAGTATACTGAACACAGGTGTAATGAAGAGTATGGAAACTGTAGCTCAATGTCATGCATGGAACAGTTACATCGGTTAAATCAACCAACCAGTCAATTTTACCAAAGTATTTGAACAGACAGCTTTTGTTTGTATTTCAAAAGAGATACTGACATAACAACTTGCCATGAGTCACATGGGATTAACATTTATGCCTCCAGAAGCAGGCAGGATAACTGTGAAGTAAAATAGACTTTTTTATTTCAGAAGTAGCTGCTTTCCCACTGTTAGGAAAGAGTAAATGAGTTAAGTAAGTGAACTGTTCAGGGGCGCCTGGGTGGCTCAGTCGGTTAAGCATCTGCCTTTGGGCTCAGGTCATGATCTCAGGGTCCTGGGATTGAGCCCCACATCGGGCTCCCTGTTCAGCAGAGAGCCTGCTTCTCCCTCTCCCTCTGCCTGCCGCTCTACTTGCTTGTGCTCTATCTCTCTGTCAAATAAATACATAAAAAATCTAAAAAAAAAAAAAAGTGAACTGAGAAGTTCACAAAAGCCCTTTTCCTGACAAGTGACTTCTTGAAAGAGTGGTGCAGATAAAGACAAGGTCGGGCTGACAGCAAGGCACTGCATGCAATGCAGTAAAAAACTAAGACATTTTGATGGTTCAGTAACTTCAATAATTTATTACTGTTAATTCTAGTTTTCTTTTTCAAAGCCATTATGAATGTGCTTGCAAGTAACTCCAAAAGCTAAGCTAAATCAAATGAAATAAGATAATGCATGTAAGAAATACCATGCAATGCTAACACGTAGTAAGCAGTCAACACATGGTGGTGATGGTTATTATTGCTGTTGTTGTTATTGATAATAAATGGAGAATTAGGAAGGAAGGAAGGGCAATTTTACATACTTAAGTTTGTATTTCAGATCTAAAAAGTAATGTTTAAAAAAAGTAATGCTTATTAAAATACTGGAGTGCAATAAAGAAAGAGTTACAGTGTAGTGCCTAGTAGTCTTACCTACTTTAAAATCCTACACTAACATAAGTATTCTTCTGGAAATGGCTAAACAAGAAATACACTTAACTTGTTATTTCTCTAACTCCTTCCCCACCCACAACAACAGTTTCAAACTATGCTTCCATGTAACACTATTTTCCACAAAATTATAACTGATTAAAAAATATTTCCCCGACTTTATAGGAAAAATTAAGTATCTTGAACTCTTTCAACATTTCTTTTATTACTTTCTTAAATCTCTCACACTTGATAGATCTTATTAAATAAACACCCTGTATCTGATATGTATTTAATTTTTAATTTTTATTTTTTTTTAAAAGATTTCAGGGAGAAGCAGGCTTCCTGCAGAGCAGGGAGCCCAATGCCGGGCTCGATCCTGGGATCATGACCTGAGCTAAAGGCAGATGCTTAACCGAATGAGCCACCCAGGTGCCCCTCTGATATGTATTTTAAAATTAAGTATGTCAGTGTTTCACAGTATTCAGGGAATGGAAAAAAAAATCCAAGGATTGTTCTATTAACTATTAAAACACTCAGCTATGCACTGCAAATTTAGTAGTTCCTTAAATTTATTACATAAAGCATGATGAGTTTATTTTTATTTTTAATGTGTCAGTATTATGACTCTAATAAGACTGTAAGCAGTGGGCCATGTCTTATACTTCTATCTTTGCAAATAAGAATAACTCTTTGGTGGGTTTTTCCCTCTCTGTGGCTCCCTCTACTATGTCTAGTCATCTCTCTCACTAACTGCTCTTGGGTATGTATGTCTTTCTTTATCCACAGTATATTATAAATAGAAATCCAAGAACACTCATTATATGCTATGATTATTAAATTGATATGCTTTTTATATTTCTCTGAAAATGCATAGAAATTCTTCCTCTTTTAAAATAAAACTACCTAATTAATTAGGTTATTTAAACTTATGTATGCACTTCTAATTTTTTCCTGAATCAGGGGGCCTTCAAACAAAAAGGCTTTACCAGTATCTCTTCCCCGTAATTTATTGTATTAGCTTACCAGTACTTTTCTTAGAAACAGTACAAAGCTGAACTTCATTAAATATAAGCTTAAACCAGTCTCAACTTCTAAAATTATATTCAAAATTATCTAAAAATGATAACCACATACTTGCCGTATTTTAAGGCAAAGGCAAAATTCAGTTGAATTTTGGACCTAGGCATGATTTCTAGCTATTGGTATTTTAGGTCCCAGAAAAGAAAAAAATGAGCTTGGGGTTGAAAGGCTGGAAGAACACATGAAGTTGAAAAAAAACAGCAGTTATGTGAGAAGGACACAGAGAATTTTTATTTTACTTTCATGGACTCACAATTATGTCGACTGGAATGGCTACATTAGTCTAGGCTGAAGTCAGGAGGCCCTGCCAAGTTGAGCACTAGGTGTCAGCAAATGCTGTAATGTCAGGGCAAATACTCCCTCACCAGAGGGTTGAAGAACCAAACAGAGCTAATCTTACCTCAATGTTAATGATCAAATCTGTCAAGAGCATTTCCTTATCTACCTCTGAGGAGAAATCACACTGTGATGAATTCTGCGTATGTGCTGAGTAGTGTTCTGGACAATCTTAGGTTGGGCTATGCTAGGGGTGAAACTTGGGAGGAGTTTTTTGCCACCACTAAATTTAAACTTACTAAAACTAGAGAGTACACCGCTGGCTAAACATAATTGTATCTTGCGTGAAACAGAGAAAAGCTACTCAGTTAATTTTTTAAATTATGGACTTGACTAAGCCATGCCAGATATCTATAAATACTTATTAAGTAGTGTTTTAGTTTGTAAAGGGAGAAAGCTGACTTTTTAATTTCAATTTAATTGCCACTATTAATAACATAGTTGATCTTAAATAAAATCCCAAATGGTTTAATCTTCCAAGGTCTAAGAATCATCTTTCCCTAACACATTACCATATAAATAATAAATTTTTACAGAACCATAGTGATGAGTATTTATCAGGAAATTCTCTTAATGCTAAGGGAAAGTTAATTCCACTATGATGGCACATAATTTCCTGCTTGCCCATAGTAAAACAATTCCATCATTAGATTTTAATGCTAGTATTTTGACCAGTTAGTCATTCATGTTAGGGAGTTGTAATTTAACAGGCTTTTTAAGGTCTAGTTAACAGAAATTTATGTAACCGAAATGAAGTCTCCCTACCAGTTAAAAAATGATTCAAAAATGATTCAAACGGTCAGAAATTTTTTTTCTCACTGAAGTACATGGTATCTTGTGTCTAAAGACTGAGATTACGATGTTATTTTTATCATTCTGACTTTAGTTATCTAAAAGATAATGAACTTTACTACTATCATCTGTAGGATGGACCGAAAATAGGAAAATCAGAGACTGAAGTATCAAGAATACAGTATCTTCCTGTCTGCAGTGACCCCAAACCAAACCATCTTCAATACACATGTTTAGTATATGGGGGAAAAAAATGCAGAAGGCAAGACAATCTATCTCAGTACTCAAAAACTCATCTTTAAGTTTATTGCTAAATATTGATTTTATTAATATGAAAATCTAAACTACTGTAAAATGCCTGCCTTTATAAAGATCAGAGTCATGACAAAAATAAATGAAAACAAATATGATGAATTCAACTTCTTAATTATAGTGAGGAAATACACTGGTCACCTGTGGAATCATCAGGAGTCCATGGATGACTTCGAGTTGGCTTTTCTGAAGTTGGTCCTGAGGTAGTGATCATTCTGACGCTAGGACTGGATGACCTACTGCTTACCTATAGGAAGAAGTGATTGGAGGAACAAAATGTGATTTTTAAAAGTGAAAAAGAAAAGAGAAAATTATTATAAAGCAAAGGACAGCCTTCCATTTCTATCACTAGAGGTCCTGAAATACTCTTGCAAAAAATAAATAAATCCTCTAAGATTTTTACACACACACACACACACACACACACACACACACAAACATGTATGCATATATGTATACATACACATATAAAATTTATATGCACTCATGCATAATACCTCTTAAAACTTGATGAGCTTTCAAGAAAGTAAGAGAAATGCTCTGAGACCATAAATAAAGAAGGATTAGGAGTCCAGTAAGTGCTTAAACTGTTAGCCCTGGGAATTACAATTGAACACCAATGACTTAGAGCTTTTGTTTTGACTACGTTCTGCACTCAGAGGAATAGGCATAAAGTCTTGGGCGTTTGTAGGATGGGTATGAGTGGGGAACTGCTGTGCTTAAAGCTAAAACCTAAGAAAGGCTTCAGTCTTGGGCGAAGAGTGAACTAGGAAGAAAAATCTACCCTATAAAAGCAGATAGCAAATAAATTTGTTCGTGTTGGGAGTGGCTCTGGGTGGAGGGGAGAAATGTTATCCACTGTGAATTCATAAAATATTTCCATAATTGCTGGATGATACAACAAATCTTAACCACAACCAATCCCAAGCAGAAAAAATAACAGAAAAACTACAATAATGAATTAAACATGGATCATATTATAGTCAAATTCTAAAAAACAAAGACAAACAGAAGATGGCAGAAAGCAGCCAAAGACAGATTACCCACAAAACCAGACCAATTAGGTTCTCGACAGCAAAAAGGAAGCCAGAAGAAATTGGAATATCTTTAAACTGCTAAAAGAAAATAACTACCATCCTAAAATTGTTTGGTCAACAAAAATGTAAAGAATGAGGTCAAAATAAGGTCAAAATAACAATCTTAGATAAGCAAAAACGGATTCTACCATCCATAAGCTCTTATCATAACAATTTCTGAAGCATGTACTTTAGGGATAAGAAAAAATTTTCCCTGATTCATTGAAGGGCCAAGTTGCAATCAGGAATACTGGTAAACGTAAGGATGAATCTATACACAAAAAATATTAAACAACTGAAACATGACTAATTTACAACATCACCAAGCAAACAAATAAATAAGACAGTATTAAAGCCTGAATAACAATAGCATAAGCAAGAGAAGCACTGACTTAAAAATCCTTATATTGTTGAAGATGAGGATTTACCAATCCTTATATTGGTAAAGGTATTTACTTCAGGTTGAGTATGAGTGTTAAAATTTCACAGGTAGTTACTAAAAGTAGTAATATATATGATTCCCAAATTAGAAAGACAAATAATGGAATGAGAAATATATTTGTTCAATTCAAAGGCAAAAAAGGAGCAAAAAGGGAAATAAGAGAAAACATAAAATAAGAAGGAACAAATTTATCAGTAACCATAATATAAATGGATTAAATTCTTCAGTTAAGATATTTAAAATATCAGACTGTCAGGCTGGATTAAATGCTCTTTTAAGAGACAGATCTAGTTCACAGAGTAAACAGGAAGTTAAAGGATGAAAAAAAGATAGGTAAACCTACCCAAAATAAAGTTATGTAGCTATATTAATATGAGAGAGAATACATTTTCGGGTAAAAAAAAAAAATTACTAGACAAAGAGATAAAATGATTAAGTGAGTCAATTCATTATGTAACAACAATTCAAAATTTATATGCTCTACCTATTACAAGATACGCTATATCAATACACAGCTTCCAAACAGATACAGCAATAAAACTGCAAGGAGAAAGGGACACATTCACTACCATAGTGCAGTATTTTAATACTCCTCTGTAAATCATTTATAAAAGCAGACCAAAAAACAAAATACAACACCAGTAAAACCTGAACTCCGTAAGAAGCAAGCTTTATCTAAACATATCAATGAACCCTATACCTAAAAACTGGAGAATATGCATTCTTTTTAAACACCACGGAACATTTATGAAAACTGCTCATGTATTAGCTATAAGGCAAATCTCAAAAAGTTAAAAAAATTTAGTATTATATAAACATATATTTTTGTACTGACTCAAAATTAACCTTAAAAATCTCATATATTTGGACACTTAAAAACACTTCTAAAGAACTCATTGTTCAAAGAAAACAAAATGGAAATGAGAAAGGATTTGAACTGATTTTTACCATGAAACACAGTAAAACCTGTGGGATACAACTACAGAGGCACTTGGAGAAAAAAATACTTAATTCCAAATATTAAGATGAAAAAAATTAGAAGCAGTGACAATTTACAAGCTAGGGATTTAACTTATAAAATTAGAAAAAGAACAAAGTCATCAGCCTCCCCTCAAAAATAACAAAATAAGAATAAGAGAATACTATAATTTAGTGGTTAGTAAATTAAAACAAAAAATTCACAAGAAATAGACAAATTCCAAAAAATATATAAATCACTAAAGTTTGTTTTTTTTTTTAAGATTTTATTTCTTTATTTGACAGAGAGAGAGCATAAGCAGGGGGAGAGGCAGAGGCAGACGGAGAAGCAGACTCCCCGCTGAGCAGGGAGCCTGACATGGGGCTCGATCCCAGGACCCTGGAATCATGACCCGAGCAGAAGGCAGCCGCTTAACCGACTGAGCCACCCAGGTGCCCCTAAATCACTAAAGTTTCTACACATTATAGAAAATACCAAGTCCAGAGGATTTTACAGGTGAGTTCTATAATACACTTTCCAACTTAAAAGAAATTATTCTAGAAAAAAGAAACACTTCCTGACTCATTCTGTAAAGGCAGTAAACCTGATTAAGAAACAAGGTCAGAATAAGAAAAACTGCTAGCCAACCTCACTGATGAAAATAGGTGCAAAAGTCAAAGTCCTAAATATATTAGCAAATGGAATTTGGCAGTGTAAAAACAATAAAGATAATTTGAAAAGTTGAGGATACTAGGAATTCTATTAATCCAATTCATACTAACAGATTAAAGGAGAAAAATCTCAATAGATGCATAAAAAAGCATATGACAACATTTAACAGCCATTTATGAAACTACATTTAACAAACTTGAATTCCATTTAAGAGAAGATAGTTTCTTAACCAGAGAAATGGTATTTATAAAAAGTCTAGAAATGTGGTAGCACAGAAAATGGCACTGTAGGCTGGTGGACAACAGAGGTCACAGGCAAGAAGCACACAGGGAGACTCATGGGAATTGATCATGTTCCATTTCTTAAGCTGGGTGGCGGATTCATGAGTGTTCATTTTATTATCAGGCTTCATAACTTACATATTACATATACTCTATGTATTAATATTTCATATATTAAAAACTCTCAAAGGACATGAGTTAAATGGATTTTGTAAGATTCTCTCTTAAAAAAACACTTTTTTCTTCTTAAAGTGTTACTGAATACTCTGTAGGAGACTCAAAAAAGAATATGGAGTTAAGAATATAAAAAGTACATAAATTCAAAAAAATCTTCAACAGAAACACTCAAAGACTGCATCAAGTAAAATGAGAGGCAATAATAGTAGAAAGTCCCCTTGAGTAGAAATTAGCAGATGTGAGTTCTAATTATGGTACAATGTCTGATTTAGTTTACTTCAAGAAGTCTTGCTTTCTTTATCTGAAGAGGGGGTGGGGCTAGGTTAAAGATGTGGTAACTTTTAGTATTTTATCCACTCACTGCTAGAGTTCTATTATTTTAAGCCTTGAAAACTCACAATGGATTGAGGATACTAAAAAGTAAAGGGCACTTTTATAACAATTTCAGAAATTAATCATAATATAATTGTGAAGAAAAGACTGACAGAATATTACTTTCATCTTGGGTACCTACTGAAATTGCTTCAGAAATTCCAAAAAGCTTTCCCTACACCATAAACAATTTTCAACTCCATATCTGATTGGTCTTTCTAAAACCTTAGTTTATTCATGCCACGCTTAGAAAGGTGCCCTGTGTATAACAATGCTCATTCTGTTCTTCTCTCCTCCTTCCTAATTCTTCATCCTTTAGGGCCCTGCTGAGATTCCCTTCAATATCATATGTTTATTCTTGCTACATCCTTGGTTCTTTGAGCACAAAGCCAGAACCTGTGTTTGAAGACTGCTTTATTCTAGCAGCTTGTAGAATACAAATGTTCATTTACTGGTTGTTTAATGGATCATTCCTAAAATTCCCACCCTGGCATTCCTGACCCTCCATGGCCAGGTGTTACCTTACCTATCCAGATTATCTCTCCTCTGACAATTCCTTATGCCCCTTTCTCTTCCTGCTTTTAATCTAGACCCCATATTCATTCAAGGATTATATGGTCTAGTGCAAAGAGCAAGTATGACAACTAAACTATATGAAACTGACCTTTTTATACATCAAAACAGTTGAGTATCAGCAAATTCACATGATTTAGTCTAATACTTTGTGGAGACCTGGGTTTAAATCTCAGTTCTGCCATTTTTGGCTGTGTGAACTTGAATCAGTCGTCTTTTGGAGCCTTAAGCTCCTTATTTATCAAGTGTGGTTGAGCAGTAGTAATAGTTAAGAAGTGAGGCACTAGAAACAATACAATCCAGAATTTGAATCTCTTGTCTGCTATTTATTAGCAGTGTGGCTTTATGTAAGTTATTTAACCTGTAAGCCTCAATAAGTAAAATGAGGACAGTAATTACCTGCCTCATCAGTTTGTAAAAAAATCAAATGAAATGAAGTACCCAAAGTGTTTTTTGACACAATAAAAATGTTCACTAAATGGCTGATTATTAGGCTGTAAATCTAAGAGAGGAATATATGAATGAACTTGCAGCACCTAACAATTCCCTCTCAAGATCAAAATCACAGTTCTTTTAATAAAACGTAGTGACTAAACCCTATCACAAAGATACTTTTTTCCTTTGGCTGTATTTATAGTCTGCTACTACATAAACCTCAACTTGATACTGAAATAGTTTATATTACCGTCAATGTTTATTATTCCTCAAAAATATTATAATATACTAAGGGCAGAGATCATGTGTACTTTTATATTATACTCTCCAGTATTTAGGAAATTACTGAATATATAGTAACTATAAAATAAATACTCATTGAATAAAATGATAACATAAGCTGTTAGCACTCAGATATAAGACTGGTGCTTAGGCTTATTTACCTTTTGTATACAAGAAAGAATATGTACCAAGAAGAACCAGTAATGAAATTCCTAACTCTTACTTTCAGATGCTGCTACCTTTGGCAAAAAAAAGTACAGATAATATGACATTATTCCCAAGTCCTTTAAACCTTCTTCTTCTTCTTTTTTTTTTTTTTAGAGCGGGGGGAAGGAAGAGAGGGAGTGGGAGAGAGAGAATCTTAAGCAGGCTCTATGCCTAACTTAGAGCCTGATATGGGGCTCGATCTCACAACCCTGAGATCATAACCTGAGCTGAAATCAAGAGTCGGATGTTTACCAGACTGAGTCACCTAGACGCCCCAAGGCTAATATTTTTAAGTTTCAAAACTAGTTTTTCCTTAAAACTACAAGAAAAGCCATCATGAGCTAAATTTAGATCCATAAATTAACTAAGTAAGTCTTCATATTTCAAGAAATTGGTAAGTAACAATATGCTAAAACGTTCATATAAAAAAAACCTAAAGAAATATTTAAAAACAAGCCATAATCAAATTTCTTGAACACCTGAAAAGTTAAGGTATAAATAAGAGGATCAGGTAATATTTGACAATTAAAAAAAAAACAAACTCATTTATGGTTTAAATTTATGTTACTGCTTGCAAATTACTACAGAAGAAGTAAAATTAAAAAAAAAAAAATCACTGGTCAAATTCTTATGGTCATGTATGCTCTCAAAACTGGGAGGGGAAGACGAACCATGAGAGACTATGGACTCTGAGAAACAAACTTGAGGGTCTAGAGGGGAGGGGGGGGATGGGTTAGCCTGGTGATGGGTATTAAAGGGGGCACGTTCTGCATGGAGCACTGGGTGTTATACGCGAACAATGAATCATGGAACACTACATCTAAAACTAATGATGTAATGTATGGTGATTAACATAATAAAATAAAATTAAAAGAAAAGAATAAATGTCAAGCTATGTTAAAAAAAACAAAAAAAAACCTCATTTGGGCTGCTCCTTCTTCAAGACATTTACAATTACTTTATTCTATTCTTATACAAATTGTAAAGTTTAAGAGAGATAGAGAAACCTGTCTTACCGCAAGGTTGGATATGAAAGTGGTTACAAAGAGTACAGAAAAGCCACACTGAAATTTAAGGCAGAAGAATACTAAGCCAAATTTAAACCAGAGGGCAAATTAACCATCGGTAGACATGAAACAGAACTGGACTTTGCCCAGAACTTTATCTCTATACTTATAAAAAGGAATTGGGAGTTATTTTACAGACAAAAATAAAGCTTTGCTTTTTACGTCTCACCTGAATGACTGGGAAAATATTTTCATAAGTAAAAGATTGATGTCCAGTGCTACCATTTAGACTGACATTTAAAAGCTATTTAAAACCTTCAGCTGCTAAAATTATACAAGCACAAAACACAGAGATTAACTGTTGATTTATATGATAATTTTGCTGAAGTAACATCTGAATAATACAAACATTAAAAAGAAATGGGTATCAAGTTAGTGATGTGCATTTACAAGGGTACTTCCTCCATTATGATAGTCACAGATAATTCAATTAAGTCTATACATGACAGGTAATACTGAAAACATTCTTTCTAATCTGAAGGTATAGGATCAATCTAATTCTAGCTTCACTATAGTTCATTATAAGGAAATTTTAGAATTTTATTATTCTTACATGGTTTTTAAATTCTCCAAGAGAAAGGTATACTATGAACCAGGAATTTTTTAACAGAAATTATTTATACTGAAGGAGGTGCAGACTGAGGACAGACAGAAGAAGAAGTAGTATAATAAATTATATCCCTTAAATAAATAACAACTGATATGTGATAAAAGGCCTTTGAGGCCAATACTTTCTATGATCCCTAAGACAAACTTGTCTTATAATACAGGAACCGAATGCCAAAGGGATTTTACTTCTTTCCCAGTGCTATTTTTGTTTTCTGGATAGTAATAAATTATAATGAGAGCAAGGAAGTAGTAAGAACATTGGGAGGTACGCTATGGGGAGGCAGGTATACATTATTAAGCATCTACAGTGTGTCTGGTACTTTTACATGTTCTAAGAACCCCAAGGAGTGGGTGTTATGGTCCCCACTGGTACATAAGATTGCTGAAGCTCAGGGAAATTAAAGAACTTACCTAGAGTCACATACCTGACTAATAAAAGTAGATTCTAAAGTCCACTTAAAAATATAGTATGCCTCGTTCTCTAAACAATCATAATCACATCATCTATCTTGCAGTTGTGATTTTCACTGACTGCTGTCCCCCCCGCAAAAGACATCCTGAAAACAGATCTATATTGGATACAACTCCAGAAGGGGCATGCAGACATACACGAAAATGTGTAATTTTAGTGAAACACAGAAAGGCTACCCAGATGTATAAAAAATAAATCTGTGCAGCTACCTATGGAAATTTATTATCAAGGTGAATTAGCCTTGCTCAATAATATGATACAGCTAAAGCTCATCAATCATTGAAAACTACTTAAATACTTAATGATGATGCAGACTATCAGAAGTCAAAACACTTGAAATTGAAGAGATCTAGGACTACTTTAGCATGCAATACACTCAGTTTCACACGCAACACAGAATGACAGAGGTTTGTGTGCTTTGGAGTCATATCTAGTTTAATAACTTGGTTATAGCAATTACTGGTAGTACAAGGGAAGATGACTTTGGAAAGTTTCTCTAACCCTCAGTTTATTCATCTGCAAATGAGGAAAATAAAAGTACCAAATTTACAGGGTTATGATTTAAATAACATACATTAGTGGGGCGCCTGGGTAGCTCAGCTGGTTAAGTGTCTGCCTTCCACTCAGGTCATGATCCCAGGGTCCTGGGATTGAGTCCCGCATCAGGCTCCCTGCTCATCGAGGAGTCTGCTTCTCCCTCTCCCTCTGCCCCTCCCCTCTGCTCCTGTTCTTGCATGCTCTGTCTCTCTCAAATAAAAATCTTTAAAAAAAAAAAAAAAAAGGCCTGACTGGCACAACATTGGTGCACAACAGATATTACTGCAGTTCTCTAATTGATCTGGGCCTAAGTCTGATGTGCTCAAATACATCAGGGAAAGCTGGGCCTTCTTGGCACTGTCAATGCTCCCTAGCCAAAGACCACCAGGAACATACCCATAGTGGGATGAGATGAGTTTAACATTCACTGCAGTGAAGCAGAGTGCTTGCAATGGGATAATGTGGGGTCTCTCTGAAAAGATTTTAGAGCTTACTGTATATTTGGAGTACAACATTGGTGCACAACAGATATTACTGCAGTTCTCTAATTGATCTGAGCCTAAGTCTGATGTGCTCAAATATATCAGGGGAAGCTGGGCCTTCTTGGCACTGTCAATGCTCCCTAGCCAAAGACGACCAGGAACATACCCATAGTGGGATGAGATGAGTTTAACACTCATTGCAGTGAAGCAGAGTGCTTGCTATGGGATAATGTGGGGTCTCTCTGAAAAGATTTTAGAGCTTACTGTGTATTTGGAGCTTTTGCTGAATGATTTTGGGGAGGTTCTAAGGAAGGAGGGGTTCACTCTAGATTGGCTACTGCCAGAAAACAGAGGCAATTCTTCAGGGAAGATAAACTCGGATGAGGATAAAGCTGCAGCTGGTAAAGAAGCACAGTCACTCGCATCAGCTGGGAAAAGGCAATGTCTGGTATTTTGTGTGTGGCACAGTGACCCTGTTTTGTCTGTGCTGAGACATTATAAAATGTTCTTGTTTTGTCTCATCTTATCATGGTCTCAGTATAATCTTGTCTATTGGTGTTCTGAGAAATTGTTTATGTCCAGCTTCTAACAGTACTTGAGGCCTCAGCGTCAGATCAGTTCCTGGACATCCTGGGGCAACTTTTTTTCTCAGTATGTTTTCAAAGTACCTAAGAGGCCAGATTCACTACGTGTGCTTAATAAGCTTCCTCGCTTAATAAAAACCTGAATTAATTTAAAAGTGAGTTGTATGTTGTAAGGATGCACTATTTCAGACAAATCACAACTACTGTTAATTCAGATGTTTGCTTCATTCACTATTCTGCTCAATAGCAATGGCAGTATAAAAACAACCTAATTTTAATTTAAAGATATAAAGTCTAAGTGATTTTAAGGTCAGTCTTGAATCAAGAGCCAAAGTATAAACTCCAATCAGTTCACTTTCCTCTATGAGATGTATTATTAAGCTTCATTAGTAATTTTTCTCTCTTCCTCTGATGACTGTACTGGGTGGAACAAAGAACAAATTCTTTTATGTTCTTTCTCAATTTCCATGGCCAAAACCGATCGACCAACCAACCAACCAACAAAAAAACCCCATACATCTGTTTTATCATTGCTTAGCTAGACTTTAAAAAGAATTATACCTTCAATTTTGAAAATCCATACTGTGCATAATTTTCTTTTTCAAATGTTATTTTCATGAGTATTAAAAAGATTTAATGGTTTATCTTAACACTTTCAGAAGGAAAATGTTTTCCCAGTGTATTAGAATTACTATCTACCATTCTCATCCCAAATGGCATTTTAAGTTTATAATACTTAAGTAATTTTGAAAGGGTGAATCAGTGTTAAAAACTGGCTACACAATGGCTATCACCTGTTTTAAACAGGTTGTACTGCCACACCAAATTCCCCCTCACTCCGAATCTTCTGTAGTAGTCCATGACAATTCATGCAAATGATTGTCACACAACCACAGTCTGCCTCAGTTCCAGTGTTTTCCTACGGAAGGTATTATAAATTAAAAGGGTAACAATCATAATCTCAAGTAATACAGAATTTGTGATGAAATAAGGAAGGCTGGTATGGTGAGGTCAGTCCTGAATGACAGCAATGCCTTTACTACAGAGTACAAAGAAAAGCACTTGCACTAGCAGATGCTCCTGAACTGCCTTAGAGCAGGCTTTGCATTCCCAGTCAAAGGGAGAACACTTGGCTAAGAGTTTCTCATAACTGGAATATCAATGGCAATAGTAAACAGTGTTAAAAAGGCTGAGCTCATCAAGCCTCTAAGGAATCAAAGCAAATACCAGGTGCTAAACTATCTGTTACTAAAGGCCCTCATTAACACTTGAAGTATTTGAGGGGAAGAAAGTAGGAAATTTCATTCAAAAGTTCCAGGGCTTCACAAAAGCAGATATGCTGAAAAAGCCATTAAAATAAATGAAATAAAATGATTGTATGCATTTATAATACCTTCAGATTTAGGGTTACTTAATATCATATATAGTAAATTTATATGTATAATGTATGTATGTGTGTATATGCGTTTGAGTGTATAGGCACTGTGAGAAATAAAAATATATCCAGATATAAATGAAGATCAAGGATATTTATCATAAATATTTCAAGTGCTTTTTGTTAAGTTGATAGCTATAAAAGGCTTTCAAATTTTTATTAACAACTATAAAGATTCTCTAAAATTTAAAATATTATTTAAAAAAGGAGGTGTGCCTGGGTGGCTCAGTTGGTTAAGCATCTGCCTTCGGCTCAGGTCATGATCCTGGGGTCCTTGGATGGAGCCCCGTGTCAGGCTCCCTGCTTCTGCCTCTCCCTCTGCCATGCCCCCTGCTTGTGCTCTCTTGCTCTCTCAAATAAAATAAATTAAAATTTTTTTTAAAAATATGAAAGAATAAAACACCTTTCTAGAATGAAAAGTACTAGTTCATTTTATCAGAAATTAAATCATTTTGTTTCTAATACATAATCCTATTATTTTACATGAATATGGACCATAATGTGACATTTTTATTACTTCAGATATATGCTATACTCATAACACTTATTGCAACACAAGTGAAAATAAATCAACAAATACCTCACAATTAGTTCTCATTCATTTAAAAAATATCATATGAATTATATACATCCAGTATATTGATCTGAATAACAGAAAAAAACACTGGCTGAGCTTCCACTTTTATAGACTTGTTAAAACTCTGTACTAGTCAGTAATGACTAAAATTATAACACTGTCTGGATCATTTATAAAGAAAGTGATAAAGAGATAAGAGGAGTTTAGAAGAACATCCAGAAATATAAGATGAAGAAAACCTTAGCAACTGTGATAGAAGCCTTTCCAGAATTTATCCATCTGCTTAGTAAATACTGTCTTAAGAATATTTCACAAAAATATAAATCCAGTAAGATATGACAAATTAAAAGATGTTAGAGACATCTAGATATGTCAGTGCCTTATGTAATGTCACAGGAGTGACATTTTCTTGGGAAAATATTTATTAGTAAATATTAATAATCAGTAAAATAATTAGTAAAAAATTTTTTCTTTACCTCCTTAGTAAAAAGGAGGCAGCACTAAGGATTCACTTCAGAGGATAAGGATAACAAACTGTTAAATTACAAAGTTGGTATTTCTTTATGAAATCATATATAAAAACCCTGTAATGCACATGGAGCACTATTGAATTAATCAACCTACTATAATAAATTATCCTTCAAGTTAAACTAATAATGGCATCTATACTTTTTTCCCAAAGTATTTAAATTCAAATGCCAATGAACTCCTCTACCACAATTTTAGGTCAACTCATGAAACTAATTCTGCAGAGTATATATGTTATAGTTAATTCTTGATTTCTGCCCCTTATTATTCTTCAAAGACAGAGAATTCAAATGTTAAGTTTTACCTGACCAGGTTCTGTTCCAGTAACAGTCAAGTCTTGGATGGATCTACGTCTTGGCTGTCCGTTGCCTTTTAAAAGATAAAAAAAAGCAGAATACTGAGATCTCTTCAGACAGACAACAAGGTTGTTACTGCTACAGTAGGAAGCTGGAATTTGTTCCTCCTTGGATCTACACAAAATGTTTGTGGGAAAAATAGTTAAGTCAGTTTATTGTTAAAAAGAAGAAGAAGAAGAAGAGAATGTTGTAAGGAAAGGAAGAGAAACAGCTGCAGAATTTTAACTCAAAAGTTGCTGGCCTACAACAAAGTAGGTCCTACTCCTACCCCACATGAATAGCTGTTGAACTCTCTTGCACCATCTTCTGTCATGTATTTAAATAGAGGAATATTTGTGGGCTGGGGCTGATGATGGCATCTATTTCAAGGGCCTTACGTTACAGTGTCTACAGCAAGACAGCTAGCCAGCAGGTAGTATGACATGACTGCCTTTAACCAACAACAGTACCTTGTTCATTCAGAGCCTAAAAGGATGCTTAGGCTTAAATTTATTATACTGAGTCACACTTACTTAATCCCATTAGTTTTTGTCAGAATCTAGTAATTTATTACTGGTGAACAACTCTATTTTAATTTCCTGCTGAAGATGAATGACTCTCATTCGATTCTCAAATGTACAGCTTGCTGAAATGGGCTATTGTGTTAATTCTGCTTTAGGAACACCAATGCTAATAATAATTTAATCTAAAAATTAGTTTATGAAAAATTTCTATAAATATAAGGAAAACAGAATGAATTAAGCAAGAGTTTCACTCAGTACTTTTATGTGGGCACAGAGTTGTTTATATGGTATCTTCTAAGATGAGAGATCAGTTGTCTAAAAGGAAACACCAAAATATTGTGAGAAACAGCTGAAACAATACTCAAAATTCTTTTGACTCTGAAAGCTATATTACATAATTTCTCAACTAGTAGGTAGCACTCAGAACATGCACTCTAACAGTTCTGGCCCGATTAGCAGACAATTCATTCTTAAAATTTTGTATTTCTATAATCCTCAGTATCTTATTTTAAACCAATCAGCAATATACCTTAGCATCTTAATCCATGTGACCCCATTATTTTGCATGTAAACTCAAAGGACCTTACAACAGAATAAAGTTTAATGCAGTAATATGTGTAGTAAATATAAAAACTCAAGTTTATAGCCACACTCAAATTCATAAGACATCATCACTTTTTTTCATTTTAAGCTATGTTTTAGAGTTCTCTACATAATTTTAGCTCAAATTTACTTCAAATTTCACTTCATTCCAAGTTCCAACTTTTTTAAAAAATATTTTATTTATTTATTTGAGAAAGAGAGAGAGTGAGAGAGAGCACAAGCAGAGGGAGTGGCAGAGGGAGGAGAAGCAGGCTCCCTGCTGAGCAGGGAGCCCGATGTGGGACTCGATCCCAGGACTCCAGGATCATGACCTGAGCCAAAGGCAGACGCTTAACGGACTGAGCCACCCAGGCGCCCCGCAAGTTCCAACTTTTGGATACAAATTAAAATAACAAAAATAACACACATTTGTTGAATCAGGCACACTAAGACACTTTTATGAAAATTTTTAACTATTGCTGTTTCCTGAGAACAAAAAGATCCCTACCACCATGACTAATAAGCAATTTTAGGCACACTTCATTCAACACAATCATTCTAAAATTAGCTTAGATGAGACAGGCTTATAAAAGTGTCTGGAATTCTCTTTTCAGATTAGCAACATTTGTGAATCTGGGGAACCACCCAGCACATGTGTCTAAAAATCATTACATCACCACTGCAATAACAAAAACAAACTAAAATCTAAGTGGGGTAGAAGGAAGGGGAATAAAAACTTTTAAGGAAGTAGGGTAAATAAGAGGTGACACAGTTAACAAATGCCATAAAATGAGAAATCTTCAAGCTACAACATGAATCAAAGCAAGCAATATTAGGCAATGCATTTTAATTAGCATAACCAACGGCAGAAACCATCTGGCAAATAGTTTAGACAAAGCAAAAAAGGACTGCAATCAACAAATACTTGTTGCTCCAATATTAAGTTTTAAGTCATAATTTAGAAATGTGAATGTAAAAAAAATAAAACTCCTATTATCGCAAATGAAAATTACTGGGTGTGTTCTCAGTAAATTTAGCTTGAGTCTGAACTTTTTTTGCAACTAAATACTAATTTAGAAACTCACTTATTTTACATTTTTTCATAGTTCTTTGATATGTACATACCTATACTACACATGGTAGTGTAAATGAGAAAAGCAGAATCAAGGGCTAATACGATGTCTACAGATGCCTAATCAAGGAATCTGAAACCTGCAAATGATGTCCTGAGTATTTCATTTTGTAATAAATTCTGGAGCTTTCAGGACTTACAATAGGGAACAAGTGATACTTTTTAGAACAACTTGTCTAAGAGCAACAAAAGGAATATACTATATCCCTAGCCCATCATAACCCCCCCACATACCCCCTTTTCCCTCCAAAAAGAAAGTATGGTTGAAATAGCAGCTTATAGGTCAGTTCAATTGTTCTTACAATAATGTCACAAAAACAGAATCCATCTCTTCAAAAAGCTGCTCTTTTAAGTACAACTTATTTACTGAACTGGTATTTGAACAGAGTCCTTCCTAGTCACTCCTGTGGCTTTTCTTATTGGTTTAAGTAAGCTCATTGTTTTCCTTACCTTAATTACTGTTATTTTTCTATTTTCCAAACTTCCTCAAGACTCTTTTCATGTAAAAATCAACACTACATTTTCCTGGAGACATCTCTTAACAAATATTGGAAAATATGAGATTCATAAGTTTTGAATATTAAAATATTCATTAAAATAATGTTAATATATAGAAATGAATATTAATACATATTATATAGAAAATAAAGTATTAATGAATATTAAACTATTCCTTAAACTATTTTTAATATTAAAAATGATATTAAAATTTTTAATATTAAAAATTGTGTTTTCATGTTTAAAATATAGGATTTAAAAAAATTTGTACGGCACTATACACTGTAGTATTATATCATTGCTTCATAGTAAACTGTGCAATTTAAAAATATATGTTCTCATTTAGGCTGCCACAAACTTCATACTCTTTTATTTATTTCAACAAATCCTACCTCATTCCTTAGAAGGCCCTTCAGGGTGAGTTTTTTTTCCCTCCTAACAAAGGAAAGTAATTATTATTGATGTTTTGTTTTCTAACAAACTAGATTTCATTAGGTTAGAGTTCAGTTTTTTCGACTGCAAAATGTGATCTTGATAGGCTACTATATGTAAAGACTATTAAACATTCTCTTTAATGTTGGTTAGATGAACTTCCTTATTTAATTAGCCACAAATAACAGAATTTTAGCAAGGTGAGGTGGCTATACACAACAGAAGCAGAAATATTTCAGCATAGCTCTCCTTGGCCCTCAGAGTCCCTAATTCAAAGGTTTATAGCTGCTAATGACACTATGTGTCCAAGGCAGAACTTGCCAGATCTAGGAAAGTTTCCTTATCTCACTGTCTCTTCACACCAGCACTGCACTATTCAGGGGGAAAAACTGCACCAGTAATTTATGTACTTACAGTTAAAGTAATGTTTATAAATAGTATCTACTGGTTCTTGAACCAAATATAGTATTAATAGGTTATATTCTTGTCCTGACGGGAGAAAGCCAAATAGTGCCCAAGTGTCTCTGAACAGTACTGCAGCCTCCAGCTGTCCAGCATTCTACAAAGCCCTCATTGCACTGCCCCCCCACCAGCCCAATCTGTTTGCCAATTACTTCAGGTATCTGAAACTTCGAAGGAGGAAAATACTTTAGTATGAGAAACTCAACTACCCATTTATTTTTGTTAAATATGCTTGGGCTCTCCCATACTCTACTTACTCTATTTAACTACTCATCATACTCTTGAAAACAACTAATATAGAGCTAAATGTGTCTGACTGAAATTAAAAGTGAATATTCATTAAATTTTTCTCAGTTAAGATACCTAATGCAGCTGAAATCATAAGGACACCTGGAGTTTCTTTCAGCTTTAAGAACAGTATTACAAAATTGAAGGGGGAGATGAAACATGAGAAACGATGGACTCTGAGGGGCAAGCTGGGGGTTCTGGAGGAAGTGGGGTGGGAGGATGGGTTAGCCTGGTGATGGCTATTGAAGAGGGCATGTTCTGCATGGAGCACTGGGTGTTGTACACAAACAATGAATCATGGAACACTATATCAAAAACTAATGATGTAATGTATGGTAATTAACATAACAATAAAAAAAGGGGGGGAAGAACAGTATTACAAACAAAAAGCAGCTAAATTCAGGCTCTTCAGGGACCTAGGCAAAAACATTTTACATGACTGACTAAAAAACATTTGCATATTCCATCTTTATTATTTATTATATCCTTAAGAACTGTATGTAAAGACGGAAAATCATCTTTGGTTAAAGCATTCTATGATTTTAAAATGCTATGCCATATTATTTTAGCCTTACAAAAGGTATACTAAAGCACCACTGTTCAAGGCTCTCAAATGGAAGCACATTAAGGCAATTTTTATCTACGGAATAAATGAGAATTTTCAAGTGTTTTAAATGAACTCAAGCATTATAATTTAGTCTGAACTAAGAAATTCAGAACTACTGAGCATAACAGCAAAGAAACTGTTTAAACATAAATATTCTTTAAACTTTGTAGGTTATTTTTTTAAAGATGTATTTATAATATAATTACGGTAGTCCTACAATATCAGTATTTGGAAAAATTTACTTTTGCAATATTTGGAAATATGTATCATTTTAGGATAGTAATCAATCTGGTCTAAACTGTATATAAGGAATTTCATTTTAGAAAGTAAGGAACTACAGAAGACTAATGTTTTCATTAAATCTTTTATAGGTGGTATATACGTATGTATTTGATAGTAGCTTTTCAGTGGATTGCAAAATGCATTATTATTGCAGCTGATTTCCTTAAGTGCTGTAACTATTCACACAAGGACTCCAGAGCAGAACTGCTAATCTTTTTTGATTACTGAAACTAAAGCCATGAACAAAATCTGCATTAACTACTCAGTCTCTTACCCCATGCTTTAAACGGGAAAGGCTGTTGCTCCTGTTTTGTTAATTTTTGACGTTTTACCTGTTTATCTTTGACACTGGGATTTTTGAAAGAAATGTAAAATTTAGGTATTCTAACACCAGTAAATATTATCAGAATGTATTATATAGTTTCATAATTCATATACCCTATTTCATTTGAGTATATGAGATGAAGATGGGGAAAAAAATAGAGCCTTGGAAGCCTGGATATAACAAAAATGAATGCGGGAAAGTCAAGAAAATCCAAGTAGAAGAACCAAATAAACAAAAATTCATATTCTTATTAAAATCTTGGAAGAAAAAAATTAGTAAACTTAAGCAATCTAATAATATGCCACTCATTCACCTTTTCTTTAAATAAAAGTAAAACAAATGAAAAGGAACTGGCTAAAAGGGAGAAATGATTATGCTTTTAACACTTGGAAAATATTTAAGAAAGTCTATTTCCTCTTCTCAAAGTTCATTTCAAATTATCAGTTTATAATGTTCAATAAACAAACAGATTAGAAACTGGTAGGTCAAACAGTTTAAATCCTGAGCAAGAAACTTCTACATTTACATTTACTTTGCTTAGGTAGAACCCTGTTACTTGACAGGACCCTCTCCACAAATGAGGAATTGGCAAAATGTCATACTCTACTGGCAATCTGCTCTTAACTACGTGTTGCTTGGTAATAAAAAGCCAGATTGATCTCCAGCCACTCTTTGTGGACAGTGAAAAGTAGAAGGGAGTCATCAGCAGCAAACTTTGCCAATACTTCTTCAGAGCCAGCGTCAATGTAGAAGAGGTATAAAAAATTGTGTAGCTTGATCCATAGGAACTCCTGAGGTATTAAAGGTCTATTTTTGCAGGACCTGAGTGACTATTACATTAATGAATGTCACTGTAAGCCTTAGATTGCTTGCTCTTCCTCATCTGAATGATGGCAGAATATAAAACAGTGCAAAGAGCAAGCAAAAAACAAGACTTGAATTTGTCCACCTGTGACTAGATTAGGCATTTCAGTCACTATAAAGATGTATTTAAAAAAAAAATTCTTTAGAGTAACAGTGTGTATTTCACAATTTAAACAACTTGGTAAATTTGAAAAAATTCAAGCAAGATACACCTCAAAAAGATGTATTTGTACATTGCCAATAAGTACACATAAAAGTTTTGTGATGCTTAAAGGAACACTTTTTTATGACAAGAGGCAGTTCATTCTGAGAAGTACATTAGACCCAGTATACTGGACTTGGCCAAAGAAAAGTATTATCCAAAATACTTATTCATTACAGATAAGATAAAAAAAATCGCTATATTTAAAAAAATGCTTACAAATGGGATCCAGCACTAATGAGTACCTGTTTGGGTATATCAAGAGGTTCTGTAATACCATAGGACTTGTGGGAAATGGACTCTGAAGAAAAAAATTCTAAAAGGTACTAAGAAATTTTGGGAATTAAGTAACATCTTCCTTTATAATTTAAAATGGCCATTTAAGACCATTTGAAATATTCTCAAAGTTTGGGTTATATTTTTATATTTAATTTTTAAAAATACAACTTAAGAACACATTAATGTCTGGCTTTTATGTCCAACTGTTGTTAATTTCAGTGCTTGTATTCTTTTATTAAAGAAAACAAAACTGATTAGGTTAATGTTTGGATATCTGGGGGGGGAAGTCACCAAGAATATTTAATAAAATGTTATTACTGAATACCATTTCTATTTGAACAGCATTGTTGCTCTGGCAATTAAGAGCAGACTTAAGGTTTCCTGACTCCAATAAGGACCCAGTGTCAAGAGAGGGTCTTCTGGCCAAAGAGCTCTCTTTAATGTGAACACATTATCCTCCTGTGAAAGAGGAGCAAGGCAGAATTACTCTATCTTCTCTGACTCAAACGAAAGAGGAGAAAATGGACGTGACTTGGAGTCAGATCTAGGTTGGGATCCTGGCTATGTGCCTCTGGGAAAACCACTCAAAACTCATGAGATCTAAGTTCCTCATTCGTAAAATAGCCATAATTTTATCTGGTAACCCATTTATAAGACTGCTATAGAGGTCAATTAAGAATGTGTACTCTGAACTACTTTATAGGCCACACAAGAGCATCTAAGCAGGGTTTCTCAGCATTGGTATTGTTGACATTTAAGGCTGGATAATTCTTGGCTTTTGGAAGATTGTCTGGTACACTGTAGGATGTTTAGCAGCATCCTGGGCTCCTGCCCACCATATATATGCCACCTGCCACTTGTGACAACCAAACATGTTTCCAGATGTTGCCAAATATCCCCTGGAGGGCAAATGCATCCTGGTTGAGAACCATTAAGACTATTCTTTCTCTTTTCTCTCCCTCAGTCAGTATTTTGTATAGTACTGGCTACATCGTTCAATACATGTTGTGTGTATATGTTCTTAATGCTTACTCATAAGACATGGATTAAGATTATACTGCCACTTGCCTAAATTCTCCTGATTCATTCAGACATTGAAAGTAATCACACTTAACAGTATGCATGTTTAAATGTTCCCACTTCTTTAGTCAAATATTATTCTCTTAAACACTGTACCTTTCAGCATGGAGGTAAAATGATCTCAAGTACTTTGTTAATTCTGCAAGCACGCCATGACTCAGTAAATGAAATTACTATGTGAGAAATGGGTTAACTCTTTTCTCTGAACAGCAATAGTGATGATGTTATAGAATAAAGCACTTTGAAAGAATAAAAATTAATTACTTTAATATAAAATGGTTTTCTACAAACAAAATGCCTCCTAAGAATTATTTATGTTTTATGCATATTTATAATGTATACAGATTTTATATATCCTAGTTCCTAGCCATGGGAGGTCAATAATAGTTTGTTCATTTAATAGGTACATATTTATTAAACACTATGTGTGAGGCACTGTGTCAGGTAACTGCTAATACTGTCAACAGTAAGTAACAAAGACATGGTCTCTATTCTGTTTTCATTTTACTAGAGGAGAAAATGACCTCTAGGTATTCAACTATGATACAATACTATGCTAAAAGCACAATCACAGGTAGTGTATAGAGTGCTGAGGAATTTACCCAAATCACACCCATGAATGTGTGTGGGAAAAACTGTGTATTTCTTTTTGGGGAAGAGGTGGAGGAAAACCCAAAGCAGGTGGAGAAATAAATAATTTTGATGACATATACTAACCGATAATGAAGGTCACATATGCCATTTAAGTTTCTGCCAAATATGGTGATTTAGAGTCATCTATGAAATTATTACTATAACAAATAAAAGCAATTTACCAATTAAGACTGAAGTACCATGTGTGAGTTAGGTATAAAAACATGTAATGTGCAGGAAGATTCTCTTGATAACATACAAGAATCAGAATTGACCTTGATTCTTGGGCAAGATACCATGCAAAACAGCAAATCTCATTTTTATTTTGTTTCTATTTTCTAGGTTAAGGCAAAAGGGTATTTAGCAATTCTTTTTCAACTTCAAATTTCACTTGCTACCAACAGAAAGAGGCTTGGAGAGGAAGCCTAGAGGAAACCCCAGAAGTAGAAACTTAGGAAGGAAAGGAGCCAAGGTCAACAAATATTTTTAAATAGTTGTTTCCTCTTTCTGCTGGGTGCAAATAAAGTCTTGGTTCAGCTCATCTGCTCACTTAAAAGCAGGCAGGAAGTTGGTAAAATTCTAGGCTAGTATTCTCCCTTCTGGGAAAAGGTTTACTTTGCCTTCTAGTCTACCCTCATTTTTGGAGACTTAAGGTATCCTGTCAAGTCTGCCTCAGTATATATAAATGTGTAGTTTTCAATCTGTCTTCCTAATCTCTGCATGCAAGGTATCTCTTTTTATGTCCTGAACAAATTGGAGCAAGAAGCATTTTATAAGTACTAGGGATCATTATTCCGGTCCCACAGCTATTAGACCAACTCAGGTGGTCTATGATACCTGATATGACGATCTCAGGGACATCCAGAATGTTGCCAAATGAAGCAGTTTTACGGTGGCCCCGTTTAGGCTTGGAATAGGCTGCAAAAACATATATATACAGTATACATGCAAACAACCACAAACAGTAACAAAGAAAACGATTAACTACAAAAACAGAATACTTTTCAAATAGTTATGTTAATAATACTTCATGCAAAATGGCATGCAGAACTATCTAACTTTTCATCCATGCTTAGAAAAGGCGTGATTTAGGAGAAAATATCAATAAAGAAGTCTCACATACTGGTTTTAATTAGCAAGAAAAAAAATAAAAAGGACAGAGACAAACAAAGCTGCAGGGTAATGAGGAAGCTAAATTTCAAACATGTTCAGAGAAACAATCTACCTAAGTGAAATCGCTGATAAGCGATGGAGGGCTAGGATGAAAGTGGGAAGGGAGAGAGGAGTTAAAACGAAATAAGCTGCCATATTTGTTTTAATCACACAAACAAAGGAATATATGTTCAAATTAGATGTTTCTTGAAGTGTGCTATAAATAAAATTCGTGATTAAATAATTATTGAATCAAAGTATGAAATGTATATGCTTTTTAAAATAAGTATTTACACATACTTCTATTAAACTGAATATTTACTGTAGTTTCCAAAGTTCAAGGTACATTTCCATTAAATGTGAACAGTATTAAAAGCTGGAGAATATGAGTTTTTCAAAGACAATTCATAAAAAAAATCTTAACTGTACAAAATTCAGTGATGTTCAATGGCATCTGTTCTACATTTAGAGAGGGTGGGATAATTTAAATGTGTGTGGTTGTTTTTAACCTAGTGAAATATCACTTCTGTAAGGAATAATTATAAACCAATACCTGACTAGAAAATTGACACTAGCAAAGATATAAAACTGTTGTAACACCACTTCTTATTTTAGAGTAGCAATCATTATTTAGCACATCTAACTTGAATGATATCCTTGAAGTGGAAAGGTTCCCCAAGTGTGAAGATATGTCATTGTGTGCACTATTCATCTGCCACTACACTGAGATGCCCTCACTCCACAGGAAAACACTTGCGACTCAGAGACCAGGAGGGCTCGTTAGTGACTGATGAGCTCCATTCAACCTGATCATTTATAAAGATCTCTCTGTGTGGCAAAGAATTCCAGTCCCCTGCCAATCTCTATTCTTCCCCTCTTTCTAGCAACTGAACCCTGACTTTACTCAGGACAGCAATGTCCCCAGATAAAAGATCACAGATCCTTTTGTCCCTTGCAGCCAGGTGTAGTCATTTGACCATATTACTATGGCCAAAGGCATCTATACGGAAGTTGTTGGGGGGAACTTCTGGTAAAGATCCTTAAAAGAGCTTGGGTATGGGCCCTTTGGCCTTCACCTAATTTTTCTTTCTTGCTGCCTGGACTGTGGATGTGACAACTGCAATTATGGTAACTATTCTGGAGCACAAAGTTACCTTGAGGATGGAAGCCACACAATAGGATTGTGGCCCAGAAACAGAGGAGCACAGCTGCCTAATGATCATGGAGCCTACCTTCAAATTTCTTTACGTGTGAACAAGAAAGCTTATGTGTTAAAGACACTGCTATTTTGAATATTCTGTTATAGCTAGCCGGTTCTAGTGCTGATATAATCAGTGTTCATTAGTAGATGAAGACAAGTACAATATGTTGGTCCTCTGGAAAACTTCTGAAAAGAGCTCCACAAAAAATGAGAATTTCTATTTAAAAAAAAAAAAAAACAACCTGGTTAGGTTAGCTAAGTTAAAAAATATATATAATATACATGAAAATACATGTATACACATATATGGTTAAAAGACCAGAGGTAAATACACAAAATTGTTAAGTGTTTTATCTCTCAGTGGGACAATTATGGAAAACTGGTTTTTTTTTTTTTGGTTGTTTCCATTTTCATATTTTCCATAAAGAAATGTATTTATTTTTATAATTAGCTCCCCTCTACCCCTGGAAGAACTGGAAAGAAAACAAACCAGCATTACTAAGCTCAAACCTGGTTGGAAAGAAGGTTACAAGTTCACTCAGGTAATAAAACATATACAGTTGACCCTTGAACAATATGGGTTTCAATTGCGTGGGTCCAATTATATGTGATTAAAAAAAAAAAAACAGTATAGTACTGCAAATGTGTTTTCTTATAATATTCTTGTTTTTTTTTTTTAAAGATTTTATTTATTTGAGAGAGAGAGCATAAGCAGGGGGAGCAGCAGCGGGAGAGGGAGAAGCAGACTCCCTGCTGAGCAGGGAGCCAGATGTGGGGCTGGATCCCAGGACCCTAAGATCATGACCTGAGCCGAAGGCAGACACTTAACAGACTGAGCCACCCGGGTGCCCCTAGTTTCCTTACAACATTCTTAATAACATTTTCTTTCCTCTAGTTTACTTTATTGTAAGAATACAGTAAATAATACATATAAAATACAAAACATGTGTTAACTATTTGTTGTCGGTAAGGCTTCAGGTCAATAGCAGTAGTTAAGTTCTGGGGGAGTCAAAAGTTACATATGGATTTTCTTTTTTTTTTTTTTAAAGACTTTCTTTATTTGAGATAAAGTGAGAGCAGGAGAACATGAGGGTGGGGGCGGGGAGCAGAGGGAGGGGGGAGAAGCAGGTTCTCCACTGAGCAGAGAGCCTGCCTGACACGGGGCTTGATCCCAGGACCCTGAGATCATGACCTGAGCTGAAGGCAGACATTTAACTGACTGAGTCACCCAGGTGCCCCTGGATTGACTGATTGATTTTCCTTCTTTCTCTCTCTTTCCTTCCTTCCTCTTTCCTTTTTTCTTCCTTCCCTTCTTTAATTTTTTTAGGTTTGATTTATTTATTTAGAGAGAGAGCATGAGCCGGGGGAGGGGCAGAGAGAACGAGAGGAAGAGTGAGAATTTCAAGCAGATTCCCTGTCAGACGCTCAACTGACTAAGCCACCCAGGCAGGCGCCTCTACATGTGGATTTTCAACTGCATGGCGGGTCGATGCCCTGAACCTGGGCGATGCTCAAGGGTCAACTGTAATTGCTTTTGTGCTAACCAGTCCTTCTGTAATTAATCATTTTAAGAACTGAAAAAATGGAATTCAAATGCTAGCTTTTTCAAGATTAAATAAAATTACCATGATCTTTTATATAACAATTAAAAGAACTAGCTACACCCAACTTAGCTATTTTTGCTACTGGAAGGAAGAGCAGACAGTAAGGCCAAATCATATTTGGATCTAGAGTACATTTTTCTGCTAATTTCAAAACAAAATATTTGCTATTATTTGAAGTCAGCACAAATTCTAGTAGAATCACTAAAAATCCTCTAAAACATTCTGGTTTTGGCAAAATTTCAATTTCCCACTTAAATTTTCAGTTCACATTTGAGCTGAATTACATTCGATAAAAATATATTTTATGATCCAAATAATTTTACAAGTCATACTTGCTTTATTTGGAACTGGAGAAAAACATATAAATTATTTGCTAGAAGCTTAGAAAGTATATTGTAAGCCTACTTCTTGCTTTAAAAAAATTTATGACATAAAAAAACCTGACATTCCCACTACTGAAACAATTAAAACTACTCTTTCCACTCCTTTCAGATTTTTATTTCCTTTTTACCTGTGGTCGCAGCAATCCTGGCTTCTATTTCAGACATGTCAGCACTCATTCTCTTGCCCTCGGAGGTTGGGGGCAAACTCTCCACACTGCTCCCACGGGAAGCTCCCAAGCTTAAACGTCCCGATTCACTCTGTTAAAATTATAGGTCAATTTGAATTACTGAAGCTCTTTAAATTGAAAAATCCTGGGCAGCCTAGGAGGAAGATATCACCTGAGATTCTTAATGGATTCTGTTCTGAAAGAAAAGTGAAGTTTTAGGGAGAGGGAGCTGCAGGGGTAAGGGAGAGAAAACTACAGATGCTGCCTTTAGGAAAGGGCAGTCACTGGAGTTGGGAGTTAAAGGCTACAATTATTAGTTTACCTAAATGCCTCAGGTAAGACGAATAAAATCACTTAAAATACTTTTAAATCAACAACAGCAAAAATATAATAAATCTGGACAATACAAAATGATAGACTTAAGACAAACTCCTTTAACTGGGTAGTAGAACCAAGAAATAACCATTTTACTTTTTTTTTAGCATTTTACATTTTTAATCATCAACCATTAAAGTTAGGGAACATCACAGAGAAGGAGGTGCACTGTGGCAAAGGCAGCAATCATCAGGAGGGAAAACAATTTGGTGATAAACGGTAGGAAAATCTCACTTTATGTCTCTATTCTTATCTGTCTGCTTTAGGAACAAGATTCAGCATTTGTATAATGGAAGATGACAAATAATTAATTTCAGTTAGTATAAAGTTATGACTACTAGTAAGGTAATCATATTTTACTTTTAGTAACCAAACAAACCTGCTGCTTTGCCTGATTTTTCAACAATTTTGATTCTAAGCGTTTAATAGTATCATTTGTGGCAGGAACTTGCTCCATATTAGTGTCACTTTTATTACTGGTATTTGTAGAAGCGATGTCCATGAATGAGCCTAGGAAAGCAGAAATATTTATGATTACAGGTTGGGAATAATACAGATGCTTCATTCAATAATATGTAACTTAAATTCTTTTCTAAACTAACAAGACATGAATAGAAACAAAATAAGACTTTTTGAGCCAATGAAGATATCCAAACTCATTTTAAATGAAATTTAAGATAGTATAAAAAGGGAACCAAAATGCTCAGTCTTTTTTTTTTTTTTTTAAAGATTTTATTTATTTGACAGAGAGAGCACAAGCAGAGGGAGAGAGAGGGAGAAGCAGGCTCCCTACTGAGCAAGGCGCCTGATGTGGGACTTGATCCCAGGACCCTGGGATCATGACCCGGGCCAAAGGCAGCCGCTTAACCAACTGAGCCACCCAGGAGTCCCGAAAATGCTCAGTCTTGTAATAGCCAAGGATGACTGTAAGGTTTTTAGCCTGAGCTAGTAAATCACAGTTTAGGGATTAAATCAAATCCTTAATCAAGATGAGGAAGACCATGGGAAAAGTAAGTTTGAGGGGAATGTCAGGAGCTTAGTTTTTGGAAAATGTTAAGTTTGAGTTCCTATTAGATATCAAGTAAGTAGCTAGATACAGGAGTACGAGGTTCAGGTCAGGTGTGAACAAAGTATCAGCAAATAGAAGTATACAGAGTTATGATATTGGATAAGATTACTTAGGAAATGAATGTAGAGAGATAAGCAGAAGAGCCTTAATGACTGAGCCCTAAGCATGCTGACACGAATAGATTGGGAAGATAAAAAAAATTACCAGCAAAGGAAACTATTAGAGAAAGTGGCCAGAGATAGAAGATGGAAACCCAGGCTAGTATGGTATCCTAGAGACCAACTAAAGAAAGTGCTACATATAAAGAGAAAGTAATGAACTGTGTCATATGTTACTGAAAGTCAAAAAAGATGAGAACTAGGTAGCGTAGCTGGTTAAGCGTCCGACTCTTGGTTTTGGCTCAGGTCAGGATCTCAGGGTCATGAGATCGAGCCCCAACTCAGGCTCTGTGCTCATCAGGGAGTCTGTTTAAGATTCTTTCTGTCTCCCTCTGCTCCCCCGCCCCGCCTTACTTGTGCATGCTCTATCTCCCTCCCTCTCTCTCAAATAAATAAATCTTAAAAAAAAAAATGATGAGAACTGAAAATCATTTCAATTTAGTCATGTGGAGACAACTGGTGACCTTGACAAGAGCAATGCTGGAGTAGTGGTATAATAAAAGCCTGAATGGACTGGGCACTAGAGAGAATGAGGAAGAGAGAAGCTAAGAGGATGCAAATACAGACTATAGATGCCCTGGGAATGATTCCAATAGAAAGGCTGATGATGCAAGAGACTGAGGGAAGAACTGCTGGGAAGAGCAGGTGGGATACAGTGCACAAGGAAACAAGCTTGCCTCTGGTGAGGAGCATGGAGAGCTCAGCCACAGTAACAGAAAAGAATGTAGAGCAGATGGGCACAGATACAGGTAGATGGGCAGATGGAGTAGGGGAGCTTCTGGAAGCTATCTTCTGATCGCTCCAATTTTTCAAAGAAATAGGCAAATAGGATCAGCTGAAAGTGAGGAGTGAAGAGGAGACATTTGAAGTTTGAGGAGAGAGGCTAAAGTATAAAATTAAGTCATCTAGGCGAGAGGGGATAGACTGAACTATAGTACAACTGTTCAGCATCACTAAATCACTAAGGCATTTGAAGACAGTAAACATGTGCTGTTTCCAGCCACATTCAGCTGCACTGGTACAGGCAAGGGCAAGCCAAGTGTCAGATTTAACCACTTGTGGTTTAGCCAAATAAGCCTAAGACAAGAAATTATAATAACTATCCGGAATTAAGTGAAGGGAGGATAAAAGGAAAGATCTGAGAACTGTGGCTCAGTGAAAAGATGGAAGGATCAAAGGCCTGAAGGTCACAGTACTTAAACAGTTTGGAGGTGGTGGTAGAAACAAATAATGGAGAAGTTCGCTTTAGAATTCAGAGCAACTTAAAGCTTTTCAGTAAAAATAGAATTTGGGAGTAACTATTAAACCAGCTTAAAATAAATGTAATTATTTTTGAGGTGGGGGAAACAGATGAGCAAAAATATTTGTCAGTAAAAATAAAATTTTAAGTACCAGATAAATATATGTGTACATATACACATGTACCTTTTAGTTGTAATTAAATTAATAATGAATGCTTTTGCCATATATTTTGAAAAGCACAATTTATCTTAGAGACTTATTTCTACTTTTTGATGACCACAAAGTACAGATTCCACTACTACTTTGTATTTAGAAAACTAACGAACTTTGAACTAAAAATAAAAGTTCTTAAATAAGAGTTTCTATAGACTCTTCTACAAAGACCAAAAGGTAGAGTGTTCATGATGAAGAAATATGCTGTTTTTTACATTTACAATGATTCCTAGTATTATCTGATCTACCCGTGTCTGTGTAAAAAACTTTATTTTTCAAATAAAGAATGACATTCCCAGCAATACAATATCCCATATCTTTTTATTATATTTAACCATGCAAGAATTCTAAGACTTGGAAGCAGGTCTTTAGTAACTCTTTAATCTGGGTACCTTCATGAAGAATGATGCACCTGGAAACCCAAATTGCAGTCAATCATACAAAATGAAGAAATTAAAATGCAAATGGAGACATCATTCATTGCCTCTTGATTATAATTTCATGGGAAAAGACACAAAAAATTAGGGTTATTACTCTTTCAATCTACCCACTTACCTGTACTGGTGGCAGAGTTGCTCTGTCCTTCATCTGAATACTGACAAGGATACTGTAATGGCTCATCTGCTCCTGGAAAGTACTATGTATGAAAAAGTAAATCACATTTAAAATTTCTTTAATACAAAATAAATCCTGCAAGAATTAACTTGAAGAATACACATTATTTACTTGTCCTGGGATGTGGAAGTAGCAGAGATGGTGCTTTATTTTCCCTAAGGCATATACTGAATTTATAGATGTCTAAACTCAGTATATGCCTTGTATTTTTTTTAATTTTATTATGTTAATCACATTACATCACTAGTTTCTGATGTAGTGTTCCATGATTCATTGTTTGCATATAACACCCAGTGCTCCATGCAGAACGTGACCTCCTCAATACCCATCACCAAGCTAACCCATCCCCCCACCCCCCTCCCCTCTAGAACCCTCAGTTTGTCAGAGTCCATAGTCTCTCATGGTTCGTCTCCCCCTCCGAGTCCCCCACCTTCATTTTTCCCTTCCTACTTTTTTTTTTTTAATATACAATGTATTTGTTTCAGAGGTACAGGTCTGTGTGATTCATCAGTCTTACACAATTCACAGACGCCTTAAGTTTTTGATTTTACAAAGATGATGATAATGTGCTACTCTTATATTTCAACTGTGATCAATGCTGTGTATGTACTTAAGTATCTATTTTACACAGAGCCTAGAAAGTCCTCAAGAAAACAGCTTTATTTTTCTAGAGGAACATATCAAATATAATAGTATTCCTCGTAATTATGTAAAATGGATTTATGTTCTCATAGCACTGATACAAACTTCCAAATTGCAGAAATTATTGTCAGTCTGACAACTGAGCCTGGTATGCCATAGAATAATTATTAGAACCAATATTTTGAATATCAAAGATAGATTATGGCTGTACCTCTATAAAATGGAGATACAATATTGGAAACTTTTGCTGGACAAAAATTAGAATTTAGGGAAAAAAATAAAGGCTTTCTTTTCAAGTCAGACAAAGCACATATAAGTACAATTATAACTTGAACAATTTATATATCCCAATGTTTTAGGGTATCTCACTATGGAGACTAAGTTTTCTTATGGGCACAACTTTAGGGCCTAGGATTCTAAATATAGCTGGTACCCACATATGATGTAAGTTTTAATCAGATTAGTTCAATCTTGGTTTCCCTAAATCATTTTCAATAGAATAAACAAATCTTTGGCCATTTAGGAAGTCTGTATTTAAGGAGACTGAAAGGTTCTTCTACTGAGAAAAATTGTTCTACTGTTCTAAAATTCAGGCACTTTCATAAGTATGTGAACTTTTAAAGTCAAAGTACCACTTGGGAGATTTTGTTAATGTACCAAAAACTAGAAGCCTAAAATTATTCAAATAATTCTAAAAGTGTTTGTTTATAGACTAAGAATTTTGATAATCGTTTGAAAGGGTTCTTCTAAATTAAAAAATTCTATCTATAAATCCCAGAAGTTTAACTTTTTAATGGTAAATAAAAAGCTAAAAATATGCAGTTAAACAACAGAAGGTAAAAATCATTAAATAAACGTGTCTGGGAATACAACCATTCTATTGCCTTGCATAAATGATTGCTTGATGAAGATATGTACTCAAGAAAATTTAAAATTTAGTTTGGCAAGTATTAGAGTCAGAAAATACCTAAGTCCTATATAAAGACATCTAATTGAGCTTCTCTCACATTACTGATGAGGCAACAGGCCCCAAAACACATCTGTCCACTAACTTAGGCAGGAGGAAAAAGCAAGTTCAGAAACCTAGTCTAGCTATCTATTATAAAAAACTTAGATTTCCCCCCCCAAAGTAACGTTTCCTCCGATTATGAGTAATAAATGCCAATTCTAATTAGGACAATACAGAAAAGTATAAAGCAAAAAAGAGCAATAATGTCTTTTCACTTTAAAACCCCATTCAAACTCAGTATATATCAAATTCCCCTAAATCCAAAGCCCCTCAAAAGAAGGATTATACCCGCATCAAGTGAGTCATTATTTTCACAATTTCCTCCATTGAAGGGCGCTGAGAAGGATCTTTAGACCAACAACGAGTCATCAGGCTCTCAATGGGCTTAGGTAAATTTTTGATCAGTGGTGGTCGAGTACCTATAATTGAAAATTAGAGGGGGGGGGAAGAATGTATTTACCCAAAGAATGGTGTAAGCTTTTTATATGTATTTCCAATACAGTATTTATTTTATAGATCTTGTAATTTAAGATTTATTTTGGAATAATAAAAGTACTTTTTTTTGTCTATTAGGTTTATATTACATTTTCATAAAGGGGAAGGTACACCTCTTGCAAAGTCAAATTAAAATTTTTATATTCATTATAGTAAAAATAAGACTGAGAAATAGTATCTCATTTGTTCTAACATTGTTCTTTTAACAAATTATAATGGTTTAGTGGGTGCTTTATTAAGTAAAATAAAATGGTGGTTTGAGATAATCTTACTTGAACTAGATTTTCAGATTCACTGTAAAAATTTCAAATGTATTTGAAAAATCACCTTGGAGAAGTCATCAACTATGATGTTATACTCACTGACCTCTAAATGACTCTTTTGTCAATGGCAGACCTTTTTCGCTGCTGTGAATCCATCACTTCCCCAACTGAAAACTGTCAACTTTTGTGTAATTAACAAGACTAATATAGCGAGGTCCCTAACTTAAAGAAAACCTCAAATATAATGAAATCTTTGTAATTCTACCAACTTACAAGTTAGTTCTTTTATTCTGTACTTCACTAACAGTCAATTATTTACTGACAACTGACAGAAAAACAAAACACACTGTCTTAGTCAATGTTCTAGCATTCTCTACAATGACATTAAGGTGGTAAAATGAAAGGCAGTACAGGAAACCAAAAAAAAAAAAAAAACCACTTAGGATTACTCAGATGATGGGACTGTTTGACAAGTCTATGAATGACCTAGTTAGGTAGGTATTTGTATGATCTGTGGAATAGTGTATTAAAATGCCATAATCAGAATGATTATAACCAACTGATAGAAATTAAATAATAGAGAATGATATAAAAATTAGGAGGGTTAAGCAATTTTCCTCCATGAGTTTATTTTTCCCAAATTAAATGTGAAATAACTTGATTAATGAAGAACATGTATTCTAACAACCTGAGTGGTTAGAAACATCACAACTACATGTTTAAAAGAAGCAGGAGGGATAAAGGACACTGAGTTCATAAGTCAATATAACTTAAAAATATGGACACTGGGAGTCAGAAAGATCTGGATGGGAATCCCAGCAATACCACTTACTAATCTGATGACCTTGGACAACTTCCTTTCCCTCTCTAAGTCTTGGTTTCTGTAAAATTGTTAAATGAAGCAATAATAGTAATCCCCTTATAAGGATGAATGAAAAGATAAAAAGAAAGCATATGTGAAGCGCTCTGTGTTTTGCCTTTATGAATAGCTGAATTAACAATTCTTATTATTATTCTCTGCTCCCTCAGGAGAAAAGGCTATACCTCCTCAATTAACCTTAAGAACGTTGAGAAAGATTTTATTTTGTCCAGAGAGTCCAATCTGAGGTTTCTCTATCCCCTAGAGAAAGCCAACCCAGGTAGTTGGCTCTGGCTGTCTACTGATGGCCTTTCCCTAATTAGCAGTATCAGCAGACCTCCTCAGCCTTGGGCAAAGGACAGGACCACTCTCAGCCGTGCCCTACCTGACTTTGGGGGCGAGGGGGGAGAGTAGGAGATTGAAGACAGCAGAGTATTCTGGTAACAAAGAACCGGACATTTTAATGTTAGGGATAAATGGTCTTTTTTGAGGTAGATACAACTGTCCAGACAGAAAATATAGAAAATATATTAAAGAAAAATGTCTTTTTAAACGAACCGTTATGAACAGCCCACATAATACGGAAAGCTGGGCCACCAATCTCATCAAAGGGTTTCCGACGTGTTATCACTTCCCAAAGGATAATACCCCAGCTGAAGACATCACATTTTTCACTGTAATTGCTACCTAGAGAAAAAGGTGGTATAATTTTAAGATTCTTTTCCACAACTTACAGGAACAAATGCCTACATAAATTTTTAAGAATGTGCACTGTGTACAAGAACAGGAGGATGCAGCATGTAGAGCTGAGAAATTACTCTTTCTAAAGTACCTTAAGTCTCTGCAACAAAACATTTATTTATGAATTAAGTAGTAATGATTAACTTTAGAAAGTCAGTCATTTTCTACCTTTTCATCGAGAGGCACAGGATTTCTCTTTTATTTATTCTGACTTATACTTTCCATGGGGCAGAATATGAAACATTTGTACTTCCCTTTCTGTGATTTTTTAATCTTAAATTTTCTTCCCCCATTCATTCTCTTGATAGAACTACTCTACTATCACAGCAGAAAAAACTTCTAATTTAATGATAAGACTTTCTTTTCAGTATCTGGCAAGATAAAATTCTTAATTTGCGGAGAGCCTGGGTGGCTCAGTCATTAAGCGTCTGCCTTCGGCTTAGGTCATGATCTCAGGGTCCTGGGACTGAGCCCCGCATCAGGCTCCCTGCTCCGCAGGAGGCCTGCTTCTCCCCTCTCCCACTCCCCCTGCTTGTGTTCCCTCTCTCGCTGTGTCTCTGTCAAATAAATAAATAAGATCTTTAAAAAAAATTCTTAATTTGCAAACTTAAAAGTTGTAAGCAATGAAAATTATGGATAACAAATTTATAGTAAACAAATTATGCTGCAAAATTTACAGTATCACTAAATTGGGTGAACCAGCACAATAAACAGCCAAAAAAAACCAAAACCCCAAAAACCCACTGTATGAATGATTATAGTGATAGTCACACAGGTACTTAGCATGTGTACCACAGAGGCACTAAGCAGTGCACTGTAAGCATGAAAATGATATTACAATCGAATTTGGGTTATAGGGGCTGACATCTTTCAGAAATGAAGAAATCTGCATAGTCTTATAGTATGAACTTTTTTACTCTAAATTTTAAAAGTAACTTTTATTTCTGGCCTCTTTTGTATAAAATAAATCTTTTTGCTCTTTACACTAAGTAATACTATGTGATTTTAACTCACAGAGAAGCATTTTAAATGAATTGTTTTAGGGGTGCCTGGGTGGCTCAGTCGGTTAAGTGTCTGACCAGCTCAGGTCACCATCCCATGGTTCTGGGATCGAGTCCCACATCAGGCTCCCTGCTCCATGGGGAGCCTGATTCTTCCTCTGCCTGCCACTTCCCCTGCTTTGTGCGTGCATGCACGCACTCTCTCTCTGTCAAATAAAATCTTAAAAAAAAAAAATAGTTTTAAACCAATGTATTCTGTATATGAACTTAAAAATAGGAAGCATTTAATTTTGTATAATTTAACAGTTGCTGGTTTCATTCACTTTTTAATTGAATTTAATGGCAAAACAGCTCCACTCAAGTGACCAACTGCATGGCAAATTTCTTTCTAGCAGGTGCTAAAAACAAAGAAACAAAAAAACTTTAAATTCATCAAAAATAAAAGAAATAAGCCATAATCAGAATCTGATTACTAAACATATCTGAATTTTATGGACCGTCATACTTCCTAACATACAAATCACACATCTTCAGTTCAACTTTTCTCACTTAAAAGATAATTTGATGTTTTCATATAGAAACCTATTATGAAATTTGTGGATCATTCTTTTAGCACTTGAGTGAGATATGGAGATGTAAAAGAAATTAAACATAAGCTTATCCTTTACTTGTCTTTCTTAGTATTGTATTTCTGCCAAATTACTTGCATTCCTTCTAAGGCATGCTCATTTACACTGTCAATTTTTAATTGCTAGGAAACCAACACAAAGCACCGTTATTTTTGGTATTTATGTTCTATAAAGTTTCTGTGAAGACTGGACTAGTGAATGCGGAGTCATTAGCTCGTAGGGGCAATCAGGGTTAGGTTCCTGTGAACCTCTTAGTGTCAACTGATCAGTACATAACCTTGTTTTATATGTGTTTCTGTTTAAGACACCTTATTTAATATATACTGTAGGGTCATTAACATTGAACTTATGGAACACCACTATAACTCATGCCTGAATAAAGATTAGCTAGCTCATGTATTTTCTCTGTTAAGATATATCAGAATCTTATTATACTTAGGAAAGCACTTATTATACTAGAAAGCACTTCAATGCTGCCCTTGGAGGCCATCTTAAACAGTGAAATCACCAACAAAAAGCACATAAAAAATGAAAAAAACAAAAACAAAAACACGGCACTAAGTAGATCATTAAAATGACACAGTATGAAAGCTGAAATAAGAAGGCAGTGTGTTGTCTTGTTCCTCAGCTGGGAACATGTGTTGGATGACTCAAAATTCTCCCCTGCTCTGTACATGCCTGCAAAAAACCATGAAAGCACCATGAATACTGATTTTAGGGTTAAAAATAGGCACGTTTTACAGCTGTAATAGGTGGAATATGAAAATGAGGCTTGACTGTACATATACTTGAACTTGTATAGGACACTGCTAGACAATACAAATCTTGCTATGAGATTTAAGATCTAGGGCTGTATTTATTTACTACCTTCTTATTAGACTTTAGTACAGTTGACCTGTGACTATTGATTTGAAATGCAGAGGTCCACTTAAATGCCGATTTTTTTTTTGAGAAATACAGTACAATACTATAAATGTAGTTCCCGTACTATTTTCTTAATAACATTTTCTTTTTTCAGTTTATTTTATTGTAAGAATACAGTAATACATCTATAATATATGTGTTAAAAGATTGTTTATGTTATCACTAATGCTTCTGGTCAACAGCTGTCTATTAGTAGTTAGGTTTGGGGGAGTCAGAAGTTACATGTGGATTTCCAACTGCATGGTACCGGCCAGCTCCACTAACCTCAGCATTGTTCAAGGGTCAACTGTATATCCTTTTTCTAATATGTACTATGCAGAAATAAAACCACTGAAACAGGATAAAGCCTTAAACACACACTGGATGTACATGGAGTAAGAAGGCAGATTATCAATCACAACATGCTTTTGTCATTTACCTTCAAAAACTTCAGGTGCCATCCAAGCAGCACTCCCCTTGTTATTGGTCATATGAGTCTGAATATCACAGGCTGTACCAAAGTCACAGATTTTTAATACTGTCCCGCCTGCAACCAGCAGCAAGCTATTTACAAAAAACAAAAACAAAGGTTGTAAGACCAATACTTGATATCTACAATAAAAGAAGAGATATTTGTGGTTAAGCAAAATGTCATCATTCAACTCTTGTCAAATGCTTCCTGGTTACCCAAATAGCTAAATGGTTAAGAGGAATATTAGCAAAAAATAAATGACCTTAACCTAGTTCTCTTAGGGAGACTGCTAGATCCACATTTTGATGTCTCCATCTCTATATCCGTAATCTTTCCTGACCATACATCTCCCTGGGCCAAAATAAAACATAGGGTTTAAAAAAGTCCTAGTAGGTCAACATTATGTGTCCTAAAATGGAAGTAAATGGATATCAGTACCTTCGTAAATCACTTGTCCCCTAAACTCAATCTACCTATTGTAGTGTTTTTCAAGCTGCAGGCAGAAACCTAGTCATAAAATTTAAATCATAAAAATCTAGATCAGAGATCTGGAAACTTAAGTCACAAAACTCATTCAGCAGACTATAACAGCATTTAAAAAAACAAGAGAAAATATCAAAATGCATCACAACTAGTAAAATTAAATACTGTTTGATGTATGTTGTTTCAGTTTTATACACATTAATATGTATACATGATAGACTGTGAAGTATTTCTTATTGTGGATCATGGTCCAAATGTTTGCAAACCTGTTTTGTTCTTATTAACCTTATGGTGAATAGAGATAATTCTTTAGCCTACTGTTGCCAGACTGGTTAGCTGTTCACTGACCCCATTTCCTTTCCCTCCTGGGCATGAAAGATTACCCTTTCCAGACTTCTGAGTAGTTAGATGGCTATATGACCATTCTATCCAACGGGTTGTAGGTAGAAGTGATGTACTTCACTTTCAAGCCTGGCCATAAAAATCTCCCACATACATGTATTCCTTTTCCTTTCCTCATATGCCACTGAATGCAGAGGATTTTGAAACTACAAGGAGCCTGGGATCCTGAGCCACCATGTGAGAAACTATTTCATTTTGGACTTCATATGAGTAAAAAAAATAAACTTGTATTTTGTAAAGCCATGAGATTTTAGAGCTTACCTATTGTAACAGTGCCACTCTAACCAATATAAGAAATTGGTATAGAAGTGGATGCTGCTATAACAAAAATCTAATATATTTGATATTAGCTTAGCAGTAGGCGACAAGAAAGCTAAAATTGGAGGCTGGAAAGATAGAGATCCATGTAATGACATGGCAAAACATCTGGTAAAATCTGTCTCCTATGATAATTTGTGACCTTGAAGGACTGGAAAAACTGACTGCTTCTAAACTCCAAATAGCAGGAAATAAGACTGACAAAGGCCCTTAAGACTCAGTACTGCAGCAAAGAACAAATTAAGAGAAAGAACTTCCCACCTACACTTGATGATTTCACGGTGCCTCTGTTCAGTTGAGAAAAGGCAATGTGGCCAGAAATCAAATAAACCAGGTTCAAGATTTTGTCTAAGAATGAATTCTGGTAAAAGTCACAGGCACATGAAACTGACTGGAACCAGGGAGATCACAAGTCTACTTTTGAGGAAATCAATATTGCCAAAGGAACCACAAATTTCTAATTAAAAGACTTTTGATTATTTTGAGTCTTACAACAATCCTCAGGACCCCAGATCTACACAAGCAAGGTGCAGCTGTGAAAACCATACAGCTTCGGAGGAGAGTATATGCCAATACCCACATCTGACATGGTATGAAGAACGCACAAAGAGGAACCTACAAAAGGGTGAAGCTTGGAGTCATGAGCAATGGATAAGGGAGTTCCTTTTCAAGGGCCAAAGGAAGATCTGATCAAGACCCCTCTCACAAATCCAGGGCAGAGGGACCAGACAATGCCAAGACTTCAACCCTATAGACTAGTAACTGCTGTATGCCTCCATGCTTCCCTGTTCCCAGTGGAAACTTTTACTGATTGTCCTGTCTTTCTGCTATTATGCATTGTTTGGGTTGGGAGAGAGGTGACAGATAACTTGTCCTTTTAATTCATTTGTTTCCAAACTATGGGAGGCCACATCTAGACCAGCTGGAGGACCGCATGTCATCCTGAGATGTTCATCCTGGATGAACTGGATGGTGACTGCAAGAGCCTTTGGGATGTTTAACTGGAAAAGAGTAGTGTGTGGTTCTCACCTGTGGTTAGAGTAGTACATACTCTGGGTGACTGGGACTGGCCAGTTGCTCATAAAAGCCATCCCCTTCTTCCTCTGGGGCATATAAGACATTTCCCAACCTCTCCTGTAGGTTATTATACCTAAGACTGAGTTGTGGCCACTGATATGTGGGTAGCGGGAGGGTCACTTCTAGGCCTGGCTCAAAAAACCTCTCGTATGTGATCTCCATTCTCTTTATCTGCTGGCTGAATACGTAAGTTCCCAAAGTCCTGGAGGATGGCAGAAGTACAAGACGGAGGGAGCTTAACTGGGTCCCTGAATGACAATATGGAAGATCATCTGCCAAACAGGAACACCTGTTTTGGATTTCACATGCATGAGCAATAAATTTCTACTGTGATAAGCCCAGTATTAGCTACAGCAGCTGGTGTTAAAACAATATTCCTATTATGATTCCTTTAAAGAAACTGATACTCAGAGTCTTAGTTTTTATATCCCAATGTAACTTATTACTCCTATAAAAACTGAAATCAGTATAAGGCATTTTAAAAGTGTAAAAAGAACTATGAAAGTAAAAGACAATTTTATTAGCTTATTAAAGAGTTAAACATTTAAAAATAAATGTGTAAAACACTTTCTATATCATTACCTAAAAAGCTTAAAGTCATGTATAAACAAGAAGTAATTCTACTAGTTTTCTGTAAACAAGTAGAAATAATTCTTTATTTTGAATTCCCTTCAACCACTTTCTCTTATATATAGCCAACATTTATCTTAATGTATGTTTACTTATTTTGTTTCACCATTCCTTCTTGAATCTTATACTTGTCTTATGTAATCATTTTCTTTCTTCCCCAAATACCTTCAGTTAAGGTCCATTTATAGTGAATTCTCTTGTTTCAAAGCATCTTTAACTCACACCCTCCTCCTTAAAAACTAATTTAGGGTCGGTACACTATTTTCTCTCAGCTCTGTGAAGTTATGATTCCAGTTTTCTAGCTTCCACTAATGGTGCTGGAAACTATACTTCAGTCTGTCAATCCTTTGTAGGTAATCTCTTTTCTGATTAGCTGATTTAAAAATCTCCCTTTTGTTTTTGTTGTTCTGAATCCTCTAAGGTGTGTCATAGGGTAGACTTCTTTTCATTTATCCTGTTTAGAAATCATACCTTTGTTCAGAAAATCCCTGGCCAATCCCTCTTGAATTATAAACTCTCTCCATCCTATTTTCTTCTACTGGAGTTCTCTGTTGTCTGTCCTGTCTTTCCTTTCCCTGTGATCCTTAACCTATCATTTTTCTCATTTATTTATTTGTTTGTGTTGCATTCTGGGTTGAACTGTTTTCTCTTTTTCCCCAGGTCCCTGAGAGGAGAAATAAGGTACACTAGTGAGAACAGTCATTCTAAGAGCTGAAACCTATGTAGAATGTATCAGATTAGACATGAGAGTGACAAGTTGTACCCAGAAGGGACACTTTAAAGCTACCTGTATCGGGCGCCTGGGTGGCTCAGATGGTTAAGCGTCTGCCTTCGGCTCAGGTCATGATCCCAGAGTCCTGGGATCGAGTCCCGCATCGGGCTCCCTGCTCCTTGGGAGCCTGCTTCTCCCTCTGCCTCTCTCTTTCTCTCTCTCTCTCTCATGAATAAATAAAAATAAAACCTTAAAAAAAAAAAGCTACCTGTATCAAGAGAATGCAATACTTGAGACTGGTTTCCTAGGGGAAACCTCTTATATGAGGACTGATGTGGTGGCGGGGGAGTGCGGAGAGAGAGAATGGCATGTGGACTTTTTTTTTTACTCTGTCACAAGTGGATAAAGAAGAAAAAAAATCAGAGAGGAAAGGGGACAATATCACATGTATGTTTTCTTTAATTGAGTACTTATGCAAACAAAAAACCCCCAAAGTTTCAGCCTTTTAAAGTACTTATTTAGGGAGTTTTGAAGTTCTTTCAAAGTCTAATATGAAGAAATACAGAATATTTCAATTTCTACCCAGATGCCGGAAATATCCTTTTGCCTTCCTCTAAAATGGCAAATAATAACCACTCTGTAAATTTTAACCATTCTGTAAAGAATGTCTACTACATGTGGACATTGTACTAGCTATTAGGAATATAGTGGGGAATAAGACAAATTTGTTTCTGTTCTTATAGAACTGTCTGGGGGCAACAATATATACAGCAGGCACAAAATAAGATTTCGAGGCTAACCAATTATAGAAGTATGCTAATCTACGGCAGGAGTTATTAAAATAAAAATTTGATTAAAATTAAAATCCTACTAAAGACAACATTTTAAAATGCAAGCTTAGATAAATAAATAATGAAAGTGAGTTAAAAATAAACACTCTCAAGCCAAAAGGGAAGAGAAAAGAGAGTCAAGTGCCAACAATTAGCTTGAATTAGGAAGTGGGCGGGGGGCTTGGGGGGTGGGAGAGACAGAGATAGACACCACACTATTAGGACTTACTTTGGTGGTTTCAGGTCCCTGTGAATTAGAGCTTTGGGTTGCATGCTGTGAAGATAAGCCACTCCTTGGGAACACTGTAAACACCAACTCATTGCATGGGCAGCAGTGTAATATGGCAATGGTTCAGCACCATGCAGCACTGCAAAAGAAAGGCACAAACTAAAAAGAACTTTATTGCATATAACAAAAGACACAAGGTGAATGCGAGCACTATTGGAACACATGACTGGGTATTTTTCTACACATGCTCCCATCAGTCCTGCTTTTAATTCTTTTCTAAATACAAAGATGGAAATATCTAATAATTTCAAATGGGTAACTACCACATAAGTACCTAAAATGTAATAGTACTTCTATTAAATGTTATACATACACTCTAGCAAAATTAATATGAATTACCACATTTTTCCACAGTGACAGTCTTTCACACAATAATATAAATTATAAGCAATGTGATGGCATGCTACTATAAGATACAGAGAAGTAGTACAAAAAGAAATAAAACAATGTGTATCAAGATGTTTACAACTATGCTTTCTACATTAGCTAAAAACTAGAAATAGTTCAACTAAGTAAGACAATGGAGTATTAGAGATACCCATTAACAATGATGAACACATGAGCAGTAAATATAAGTAAAATTTACGTAAAATGTTAATTTAAAAAATAAAATGCAACCATTTATTTCATATAAAGGCAACAATTAATATACTTACTATATGGCTGGTGTTTCTTAAGAGTGAAAAAGTTAGTTCCGTTCTATAAAAATAACTAAATGACCTAGTTTCTTTCATTGTTATAATTAAAATGTTTTGTGAAGTGAGTTTTCACAATTTTATTTTTTGTAAAGACAGCAAATTAAGCAAAATGAAATGGAAGAAAGTATGGCTAAAGAGTTCTCAAATGAGGAGGCTCAAAGCTAAGAAAGGGCAAAAAGAAAAACATTAAAAGTATGAAGAGATTTTAAAATTTAAAAAGCAAATTTTACTTTACTTAACTGCTTTTAACATCATGAAAAATACCATCAATTGAAAAGATTGATAGACTTCTAAATTTCACATACTAATGTTGTAACATCTCATCTTTTCATTTCTAATTTTAGATTTTTTTAAAATTACCTCCTTTTGAGATTCTGAAGGTAAACTGTGAAGAACATTAAGTAACAGTGTGTATTAAAAGCTTTTCAATGATTTTACTCTGCTAGATAAAGACAGGTCTAATGACACTCACCATTATATAAAGAACCCCCTTCAGCATATTCCATCACAAGACACACCTAAAAGAAACATGTGTCAGTATAATAATTAACCACAGGGCTGTAACATCTTAGGTGACTTGAGAGATAACTGAGTTCAATCTTTAATTTTATAAATGCATTAAAAATTATTCTTTTGGTCCCCACTATGTGAATGGTACTAACGGAAAAAGAAGGGGATCTATGACCTAAGGCCTTGTCTTGTAAGGGCCTACTGTCTTAAGAGTGGGGGTGTATGTAAAAACATAATTGCAAGTCCTCTGAGAACATTCTCCAGGGCTGAGTAGATGCTGTCGCAGAACATCATAAGCCTCATAAGATGAGGTTATTGGATAAGACCACCCAAGATAACTCCTCCAATATACTGTGCTGCTAACAGTAACAGAAACAAATATATAAAATCTAATTTTTAAAAAAATAACAACAGATCAAAATAGTTTCATAAACTACACACCTGAAACATTTACTATGTCAATGCTTACAGACAGGTGACAATGAAAAAGTGACAAACTTACTGGATTCAAGCAGGCTCCATATAGCTTTACAATATTAGGATGGTTCACACGGGATAACTGTCGAAGCTGTAACAAATTAAGGTTTCTTTTAAAAGATGCTAACTTTTGAGGAACTGATTACATTACATCCTTACAATTTCAGGGTGTACAAAACATCAGTTTAATCATTCAACAATCATTATTTACTATGTAGCAGGCACTGTGGTATAAATGGCTGCCCAGAATGGCAAAGATTCCCTGCCCTAGAGCTCTCACAATTTACTTGGGAGATAGGCATGCAAACAAATAATTAAGCCAAAATGCAAAGTGCTGTAACAGGAGTTACGAACAAGCCACGATAAGGACAAGTAAGAAAAAATAAACTTTAACCAGAAACATTAGGACACCATCCCAGAGATGGCACTGAACTTAGTTAGCCAAGGCAGAAGAATCTATGTCACCGTCATCACCTTCCGAGCTATGGCTGCATAGTCCACCTAACTCTGTGCCAGGCCCTGGTGGGCACTTGATAGATTGTGTTTAATTCTCACAACTCTGCAAGAGCGGTATTGTCATTTCTACCTTTAAGAAAAACGGACCTTTAAGATAAGGCTCAGAGAAGGTTAAGTGAGCAGCTCAATATCCTACAGCTACCGTAGGTTTGAACTTTGGTCCATCTGACTTAAAATCTGCACTCTTTCTGCATATGTGTATTGTCTTCTCTACGTCCTTCTCCCATCTCTTGAATTAATTGCCTTCTGTCCATTCCCACGATCACTGCCTTAGTAATTCTTCCAACATGAACTGCTGCAGTAATTACTAGGGTATTTTCCCAGCTGTATTCCCTACTTCCTTGTGGTAGTACCAGGTACCTATGCAAATAATCCTCCCCAATCCAAAGAATCACACTGAGGTCAGTGAGGGTTTGGCTGTACTGTTTCTCGTGCTCTACACCTGAAACTTCTATTAATGTGTCCCTCCAAACTGCACCTTACTCTTTCTTCTCTCTCCCCTCTCTTCCTCTTTTTCTCTATTATCCACACTATACTGCTGGCGTATATGCTAAGGTAAACCTTTTTATTATTTGCTACTAGAAAGTTGTATTTCTCTACAGTCAACATTTGTGTATTTTCAGTCCTAACACAACAATTAATATCACTATTTATTATATTCATTTATTATACACATATAATTATTATATTTCATCTTCTAAAGGTTTAGCACTGAGCTTCGGATAGTAGATTATGTAAGCATTTATTTCTGCTCCTTCCCCAAATCCCACCAAGATATTAAAGGCATTTTTTCAAGGCACAAATTCAGAAGGATGAAGAGAATGTGAAATGAGAAAAGAGCACACATTTTTGGAAGTTGGAAAGCAAATGACTAACAATAACTGACACAGCACACCTAAAAGAAATGAGAAAAAGTGAGCAGAAATTAGATTAAGCTCATAAAACCTCCAAAGGGTTGGGAGTGGTGGGAGTGGTGGTAGTACCAGGTACCTAGGCAAATAAGCCAACAAAGGAACAGAGAGATTAGTTGAAAGGCAGACCAGATTCTCTCCCTTCCTGACTTCAGTTTAGTGACTGCCTATTTATCATCCCAACAATTAGAGATTGATTCTTTGATATAACAAAGAGTCTCTGGATTGGGGGACACCAAACACAACTAAGGGATGAGCTCAAAGTAGTTGCCTCTGAGAAGCAGAAAACTTGATGGGAGGAGATCTAGAGAATTAAAGTTTTTAAAATAAAACTATGTGGAGAACTATTTGACAATCTGAATTACCTGTACGTATAACCTCGATAAAATTTTTTTCATCAAAGCTATTATAATCTTTTTGACTCCTAATTCTTAGCATTTAACACATATGCTTCTAGCTAGTTTTGTGAAAGTGCCAATGCACTTTTAGACCTTATTTAAACCATAAACAAAAATCATGAATAAGGCAAGGCTGAGGCCACTCTAGGAGCATATTACCAGAGATGATCTTTTCTTCATGGGACCCCAAATTATCAGCATTTCTCAACTCATTTAATTAATTACAAAAATCCACTTTATCGTATCCTAAGTTTTCATTCTCCATATTTTGGATTTAAAAATATCATAAAGTATATTTGCAAGTTATAATTAAATACAATCACAGATATAAATTCAGAAAGGTTTGTAAGGTAAAGACCACTTATCCATTGGCCAATGAGAAAAAAAACCCCAAAATTTAAGGAACTGCCATGATCTAATATACAAAATAGTATAAAATTAATAAAGAATAAATCTGACAATACAATTACTATTGATTACTGAATTCATGATTATTGAATTCTCCTTCATCAAATCTGTAAGAGAACAGAGTTCTAGATTTTCATGCTAAATGAGAAAAAAATTAAATTCGAAATTATTTCCCTGTAAAGTGATCTCATTTGAATTTCTAAAAATATTGTCAAAAATGAATGCATAAAATTTCCCTTCTTAATTTTAGATAATGGGAGAGAATACCATTTCCTTTCTATTTTAAAATTTAAATCCTATGCCTTGAAATAGATCTGAATTACACGGATGAGACTGTATTTTAATTCAGGGATGAATTCATTTATGTAGTTAAGAGTCTCCCCCCCCCAATTTTTAATCAGAATTAAGAGTGTGAATGAAAAATGTTTCTATAGCATTATCTTTGGTTCAACCAAATTGCTGTGGTTCAAGTATACAGAGAAATGACAACTGGGAAACAACTTTTTCATAATATTAAATTCACAGAGTATCTTAGGTGAAGAATTATATATTAGAAATATTTTAACTTACCTCTACAATAAAAGCTTTCCTCTCAGATTCACTTTCTATTTGTTTAATAGCAACATCTTTTGCTCTCCAGTTAGCTTTGCAAACCACTCCAAAGGCTCCTCTTCCAACAACCTGAGTTAAAAAACAAAAAACAAAAATACCCATGAGAATCAGAAATAAATAGATCCTGCCCAACATATAAACACTGAAGCCGACTTGAAAGACTTATTGAAATCATCACTATCTGGATTTGCCACTGAGCAAGTACAAAGTTTCATTAAAGTGAGGAAATAATGAAATGAACTTATCTCTATCTTTTTGAAAGTTTATTGTCTAGCCAGCTCTTCACTGTCAGGTAAAACCAAACAACAGACAACAAAGACTCCTGGAGCAAGAAAACAAATTAAAACAGGCAAGATGAGGGAGAGGATAGAGAGATGATGTTTGGGAAAATAAATATAAAAAGCAAGAACATACAATCAATGTTTTTAAGCTATTTAAAAACAGCTTTTGAATAATTCAGTAGGGGTATGAAATGGAGGTGAAAGGATAAAAATACAGATGATAAAAAGACTGGCCACTGTGAAGGCAAACAAAATATGGTATCACCTATACAACAGAATACATTCATCAAGAGAAAGAAATGAACTACTAATTGATACATGCTACAATGTGGATGAACACACTATGCTAAGTGAAAGAACCTAGACATAAGAAACCACATACTGTATGACTCCATTGACATGAAAAGGCAAATCCATAGAAATAGAAAGTAGATCAGTGGTTGCTTGGTACTGACAGTGAAAATTGGGATTAACTGTAAATGGGTAGGATGAATATTAATTAGGGGGATGAAAATGTCTGAAAACTGATTTATGGTGATAGTTGTATAACTTGGCAAATTTGTACAAATGGCTAAACAGGTCAAGTGAGTGAATTTTATGATATGTAAAATATCTCATTAAAGTTATTTTTGCAAGTTCTAAAGTAAAGATTGGCCATATGTTGTATTACTGTTGACAGCTAAGTGATGGGTACCTCATGGGTTCATTGCTCTCTCACGCTATGTTTTCTACTTTCACATATGTTTGAAATTTGCCATAAAATAAAATCAACAAAAGAACAGTTTTTGATCCTTGTAAAACAAAATCATTAGGTTTTTATCACTGTAAAGGATCTTAGTTAAGTGTCATCTACTCCAATTTTTCAGCTTCTAATGTATCTAAGTACTTTGTGTCAATGTTTTTTCCTTAAGTGAAATACCTACCTCTCTGTACATCTCTCATTTATGATGTACTTTCTATGTAGTGCTTTACATACATTACCTCATTTACACAACCACAGGAGACAGGTACTAATGCTATTCTTTTTTTACAGATAAAGTAACCTAGTTTTAAAGTAAACTAACTTGCCCAAGGCTATATTAGTAAAGAACAGTTTGATGCCACAGAGTTTAACACCAGAATGTTAAGGATCCTAATATACACACATATATCTCTAGTCTATGTCAGAAAAGTACCAGTTATCTTTCCTTGGAGAAATTTTCACTTTAGACAAACTTACAAGAACAAATCCCTGGGCACAAAGCTCTTCTGTAACAAAGCTGGCTATATTTACATCAGAACTCTTTTTAGAGTAAGAAGAAAGTGCTAATAACTACTGAGACAGTAGCTTGAAACTGGGATGTATGGCTACTCTAGCCATAGCTCAAATTCTGTTTCATACATTACACAAAGCAGTATGGACATTTCTCATGTTAAATAATGTATAAAACTACCCAAATGGTTAACCATGTACCAGGTACTAGTCTATGCACTTTTCAGGCATTAACACATTCTTCTCTATTTTATTTTGTCATCTCTAAGTATTTTTTTAAGTTTTTAATTTTAATTCCAGAATAGTTAACATACACTGTTATATTAGTTTCAGGTGTACAATATAGCGACTCAACAATCCTCCACATTATTCAGTGCTCATCATGGTAAGTGTACTCTTTAATCCCTGTCACCTATTTCACCCATCCCCTCTGGTAACCTTCAGTTTGTTCTCTACAGTTAAGAGTCTGTTTCTTGGGGCACCTAGGTGGCTCAGTCGTTAAGCGTCTGCCTTTGGCTCAGGTCATGATCCCAGGGTCCTGGGATCGAGCCTCTTCTCCCTCTCCCACTCCCCCTGCTTGTGTTCCCTCTCGCTCTCTGTCAAATAAATAAAAATCTTAAAAAAAAAAAAGAGTCTGTTTCTTGGTTTGTCTTTTTATTTTTCCTTGGTTCATTTGTTTTGTTTCTTAAATTCCACATATGAGTGAAACCATAGGGTATTTGTCTTTGACTGATTAGCTTGGCAGAATACTCTCTGGCTATATCCAGGTTGTTGCAAATGGCAAGATTTCATTCTTCTTTATGGCTGAATGATATTCCTGTGTGTGTGTGTGTGTGTGTGTGTGTGTGTGTGTGTGTGTGTGTGTGTGTGTGTGTGTGTGTGTGTGTGTGTGTGTACATACGTACACACACATCACCTTTATCCATTTGTCAGTCGATGGACACTTAGGCTACTTCCATATCTTGGCTATTGTAAATAATGCTGCAATAAACCTGGGGGGGGCATGTATCCCTTTGAATTAGTGTTTTCATATTTTTTGGGTAAATACGCAGTAGTGCAATTACTGGATCACAGGGTAGTTCTATTTTTAACTTTTTAAAGAACTTCTATACTGTTTTCCACAGTGGCTATACGAGTTTGCATTCCCACCAACAGTGCATGAGGGTTCCTTTTTCTCCACATCCTCACCAATACTTGCTCTTTCTTGTTGTTTTTGATTTTAGCCACTCTGACAGATGTGAGGTGATATCTCATTATAGTTTTGAACTGCATTTCTCTGATGATGAGTGATGTTGATCATATTTTCATGTGTCTGTTTGGCCATCTGTATGTCTTCTTTGGAGAAAGGTCTGTTCGTGTCTTTGGCCCATTTTTTAATTGGGTTGTTTTTGGGTGTTGAGTTATATCTCTTGTAAGAGAAAGAAACCAACATCAGTCATTTCCACTAGTCATCCAGTTACTTTAACATGAATGGGTACTGGCTAAACCTGGCACCATCAGAGTAAGGGAAAGAACACATCTGGGCTCTAAACCCCAACAGACTTGAGTTTGAATATAGGTTCTGTCTACCTATTAGCTATTAATGCTGGGGAGATTAACACCTCTGTGCTTCTGTTTTCTCAACAGTAAAAGGGAGATGCTTACAGTGTCCTCCGTGATATTTATAGGGTTCATAAGAAAGCCAAAGCCATGCATTTTCTTAAATCCTACAAAAGAATAAGTGCTTAGAGTTAGGTATGAATCAGTGTACGGAGCTATATTATTCATTTCTCTTACAATTAGCCATAATGAGTAGCAAACAGGTCCTGAAACAAATTTCAACTTTATGGCAACATTAGGCTAAGAAGGTATGGATGGAGACCAGACATCTATTGATATTACTATGAGATAATGATTATGAGTTTAAAATATTCTTCAACCATGTATTTAAAGGTGCCTCATAGCAACTGGTACTTAGTAGGTCTCCTCCTGTTTTATTTTCCTATTCTCAGGAGCGTCCATGAAGGAATTCCAAACATTACATTTGTGGATCATTCACTTGTCACAAAAACTGTTAGGTGTTGTATGACTAGCTGTGATCCACAAGTGCCATCTAGTGCTGAGATAATGGCTGAAATCATGTGGACAAATGAGGACATGATGAACTTTCCTCCATTTGCTTCAGGAAGCAATTTTTGGGAACACTTTGAAATATAAAACAGGCATATACATGTAAGATGAGAGCCCATGGCTTTAAGAAGCCACCACTCATGTTAGGGCTATAAGATACTTCACATATATAGTGAAACAACAGATACAAAATGATAGTAAAGAAAGTATAAGATGCCTAAAGGTTGTATACATAAATTGAAATGCATGATAAAAAAAATAACTGCTATGAATTCAAAGGAGTGACATTAGAAGCACGGAGTCAATGCTTAAAGAATTAAATTTCTGTGTATCTAATGATTCTGATTGCCAATTCCAGTGAATGAAGGGGAGTTTCTCCACACCACCAAGCAATGCTCAGACACCAGCTGGGTTTCTTATAATTCAGTTCAATTCTGACACTATCTACCTGGACATAGCATCAGATCCTGCAGGTTAAGGGCTCAGTTCTGTAAGACTGCCCCTTCCTCCCACAAACTTCAGATGCCAGTCACAAGCCCAGGTATCACTTGTGCTTCTGACCAATGGTTACAGATTGGAGGTTCCAATGACTCCCTCCTTGGGTTCACTTAATTTGCTAGAGCAGCTCATAAAACTCAAACATTTTACTTACTAGATTACCAGTTTATTATAAAAGGATATAACTCAGGAACCACCAGATGAAGAGAACCATAGGGTAAGGTATGCGGAAAGGGCGCAGAGCTTCCGTGAGCTCTCCAGGCAAGCCACTCTCCTAGCACTTCTATGTGTTCACCAACCTGGAAGTTCTCTAAACACTGTTCTTTTGGATTTTTATAGAGGCTTCATTAGACAGGTATGATTGGTTAAATCTTTGGTCACTGGCAAGTGATCTGACCTCCAGTCTCTCTCCTTGAATCTCCTCTCCCCTCCTTGGAGGTTAGGGGGATGGAACTGAAAGTTCCAACCTTCTAATCACAAAGTAGGTTCTCCTAGCACCAGCCCCCATCCTTTGGTAGGGTTCAAAAGTAGCCTCATTAACATAACAGAAAGAGAGAAGGGAGAGAGATAGAGAAACATTTTTATATCTCTCTTCACTTAGGAACTTCTGAGGGTTTTGGGAGCTGTGAGCTAGGAACTGTGAAAAAGGCCAAATATATGTAAGAAATATACTATTTGGTCATTCAGAATGCAGTACCAAAAAAACCTCCCATTTTCTCAAAAGGCATAAATGTAGAGACATTAAGAGTAACAAGAAAAAAAAATAAAGAACTGACCTTGTGAGACAGAGAAATAATTCAAGACAAAACAACAGTGTTAAAATAATTTTTTAAATACTTAACAGCTGAAGTGAGCCAAAGTTGAGTCTATGATGGTGGCTGAAGAAACACCCCCTCCTCTTCAGGGATAGGCTTAGTGATTCAGGATAGGTTTAGGGATTTGAGGGCAGAAAGAACTTAACCCTCCCACTTCTCAAAGAGATCCCTAAGAGAGGGCAGCCTCATGCAGCTTAGCTAACAAGGGAAGCTACAGATGATTGAGAATGCAAGGGAGACAGACAAAGGGAGGCCCTACTCAGGTTCTCTCAGCCCCAAGAGAACAAGGAAATGATACAAAAAACTCTTGCCAAGAGAAAAGTGAGGCAACTGAAAATAAGAATTTTCTGAACTGTTGGAAGGAGGCTATTGTAGAGCAAACTGTTGGAACCTATCATCACAGGCTGTGGGATGGTAGATAACTCAAACACAGGGAGCTAAATGCAGAGCTCAGCTGAGTTTTGGAGAATCAATGAAAGCCAAGGGGGAAGGCCTAGTCCGTAAACAAGAGAGAAATAGGTAAGTTCTCCTTTCAAAATGGGTAAGGGTGAGGTTCATGCCAAGAGAATAATGAACTTAATTTGTTTACTCCTTACACTATTAGTTTTTGAATGTCTACTATATCCAGCTACAATTTAGGATACCAGAGATACAGCAATAAATAAGACAAAGGCCCTGATCTACATGGAATGTGCTTTTAATGAAGGGAGGTAGGGGGGAAGACAGTCAATGGACAAAAAGATGAATGAGAAAAATATCAGATTGCAAAAAAATGCCATGGAGAAAACAAAAAGTGAGGATGATAGGACAAAGAGACTAGTGGAAACTTTGAGATGGACAGTATGCAAGGCCATCTCAGGAGGTTACTAACCTGATATCTGAATGATACAAGGAACCAATCAAAGAAGAAGAAACAAGTAATGCGAAGGCCCTAAGGAGGGGTGGAAATAATCCCTCATTCCCTATTCAACAATATTTGAACTCCATCTACAGACTAGGTGGTATCCTAGACACTCAAGATACAGAAGTGAACAAAATAAACCATAATCCTTGTTCCTACTGCTTATATTCTTGTGGATAGAGACAAAGAGGGAGCAATATATACAAGAAAACACGTATATTTTAGTAAATAACAAGTGTGCTAAGAAGAAAAGGAGAAAAATCTTGTGTGTACACACGTGTATGCACTACCCACCCTGCCAATTTTAAACAGGGTAGTCCTGTAAAGCTGCACTGAGAAAGGTAACATTTTAGCGATGACCTAGAGAAATACTTGGAGGGTTTGGTGTGGGCAGTGCATAGTGGGAGAAGGGAAGAGTGATGCAAGATAAGGCTGGAGAGACAGGCAGAGTCTGGATCCTGAATGGCTCTCTGCATCACAAAAAGGAGTTTGGATTTCAGTCTAAGTGCAATGGGAAGCAAAAGGAGGAGTTTAAGAAGGAAAGATGTGATATGATTTTTATTAAAAAAATCATTCTAGCTCTTACATGAAAAATGGATTGTAGAGAAGCTAGAATATATAGAGAGACTAGATAGGAGGCTATTATCGCAGCTTAAGCAAGAGAGAGTAGCTGTGAGGACAAGACTGATGGTAGTGCAGAAAAATGGGCGGATCTGGGATATGTTTGACAGGGTTAAACGAGCTTGTGAGCACCTGAGTGGCTCAGGTGGTTAAGCTCCTGCCTTCGGCTCAGGTCATGATCTCAGGGTCCTGGGACTGAGCCCCCCATCAGGCTCCTTGCTCAGTGGAGAGTTTGCTTCTCCCTCTCCCTCTGCTCCTCCTTCCCCGCTTATGCTTCTTTCTCTCTCTCTCCATCTCAAATTAAAAAGAAAAAAAAAAGAAAGAGCTTGCTGATGGTCTGCACACAGCAGGATGGGTGGAGAGAACGGATGAATCAAGGATAATGTCTAGATTAGGCAACAGCTTTATGAAGGAAAACAAAGAATGGAGCAAGCAGATTTTTTTTTTTAAGATAACACATTTAGCAACTAAATAACAGCATTTAGTTGGTTATTTCTAGTCAATCAACTGGTTCAGATTACCAAAAAATAGTATCTAAATACTGGGGCCCCGGAACTGAGTTCTGAAGAACTTCAATATCTAGAACACACAGGAGAAAGAACCAGCAAAATCTGGGAAGAAACAGTCAATAATGTAGCAAGCAACCCAGAAGAGTGTCACAAGAAGCCAAGGGAAGACTTCCAAAAAGAAAGCAAATGCAAAAACAGCAAAAGCATTAATTCAATGGCTCTCAAAGTGTGGTCTCTGGATCAAAAGCATCAGCATCACCTGGGTATTTGTGAGAAATATAAATTCTAAGGTTCCAACCCCTAAGTACTGAGTCTGAGGGTAGGGTCCAGCAATCTGTGTTTTAATAAGCTTTTCAAGTGATTCTGGTTTGAGAACTTTAGGTTATATTAAAAACATAATTAACGGTGAAACAAAATACTCTGGTGGAAGCCATCACAGAGACCAGTTGATATTATCTATGAAAAGTTGTCCAGAGCACTAAGGGGCCATCTTGGGCATGAAGAAAGGAAAAGGGGAATTCTTGTGAGCAACTCAATGTTTTTCTTGACATACAGGTCAGTAGAAATGAGTGGCATAGATGGCAAACTGAGACACATTAGCAACTGAGGTAAACAATGAAAACCAAATATTCAAATTACAAAACAAAGAAAGGAAGTCACTTTTTACTACCAAATTTCTAACTCAAGTTGACAAATCAAATATGCTTTTTGGATTGCATTCATATCCAAATAACGTAAGTTTCTTTGACACATTATCATTAACAATTATTTTGAATGACTTCTTTCCCCAAAGATCAATTTTCAGCAAGGGTGTAAAAAAGGGCACACATCCAAATTACAAGTATCTCCCCCATCACACATATCCATACAAAATGGCAAACCCAGAAATAAATACTAGATATTTTTCACAGTCCCTCATCTGTAAAAATAGAACAGAGGAATGCAAAGAGGACTTTGGTTTTAAAAGGGAAGTTAATTTAGAAATATTTCCTCCTAAATTTATGAATGTTTTCTAAATTAAAATGTTGTTAGATTAATTCTCTTATGATATGCATCCTTCCCCCCCTGTGGTGTTCTGGTTCTGGGTCCAAAACTTTAGTTTCATAGAGTAAAGCAGATTTAAATGTAATTTTTAAGTAAAATATACAACAGAAGAATATGAGAGAAAGTGTGAATATTTCCATGCAATTTATATTAAAAAGCACAAATATCAAAATCAGAATTCATTGTGTGTGTGTGTTTAAAGAAAGCAACTCCTTTAATAACTAATTTCTTTAGGATGGGAGACTATTCCTTCATCCAAGTCATGTTATTAAAAACAAATGAACAAACAAAAAACCCACCTAAGTTATACAAAATGGAAAAGGATGCCCATATGCTCTTAATTTACTATGAAATAATTCTTCTTAATTGTCCCCAATTCATGTTATTTTTAGTTCAGTGACTATAGTTGTCACTTTGATTTGGCCCAGCTCGGTGGACTATGTGAATGGACCCTGGCTATGCTGCCACTGCTCTGGCTAGAAATATGGAACATGACAGAACAAGCATAGATCTTGCATGTATTCGTTAGAACTTAGAGCCTCCAACTATTTCAGAACTTAGAACTTCAATATCTATTAATAAACTGTGGCAGAGCAGAACTGCCATCTGCTGACAAGACAGGCTTGATAAGATAAAGGTAAAGCTTTGATTATTCAAAACTTTTGAATTTTCACGCAGTCTTTTAAAACCTGCCATAGACATCTGACCCAGTTAGTAGGCCTTTCTTTCAAATAATATGCCCATGTCATCTTTTTTTTTTTTTATTTAAAAGATTTTATTTATTCATTTAACAGAGACAGAGACAGTGAGAGCGGGAACACAAGCAGGGGGAGCGGGAGAGGGAGAAGCAGGCTCCCCGCGGAGCAGGGAGCCCGACGCGGGGCTCGATCCCAGGACCCCGGGACCATGACCTGAGCCGAAGGCAGACGCTCAACGACTGAGCCACCCAGGCGCCCCCCCATGTCATCTTTTAAGCCACACACACACAATATAAGTTATCGTGTGCTTATCTCTTCACTGTGCTAACAATTTCAGATTTCTAATGAAACCAATGATCATTAAGTTTCATATGGAAGAGTTTATTAATTCTGGATATCCACAATTAAATACACATTTATAGACTCAGTTTTTTCAGGCCACTATAAACAAGGTTTTTCTCCATTATCAGTTACCCATATACTTCTAAATCTACAAAATATACATCATTGCCGAAGTTCTTTCTACATTTCCCTTTAAAACAAAACCTTTGGGTCTCTATAATGAAGCTTAACAACATATAAATACTGTAGTGATTATATGTGCCTTGCTCATATTATACTTGATGTCAGCACTGTAGGTCTCCCTTTTAAAAAGCAGCCACGCCAAATAGGGTCTTTTTAGGATTTTAGTGAAAGAACACCAATACATAGTTTACTTATAGCATCTACCCTTTACAGCATTTTAAAAAACCCCTGCTAAACAAACTTATTTGCTAGGTATAATGGAGTATAATGGAATCAACATTTGGATAGAGAATCAGATTTCTAGTTTAAATGCTGCCTTAGCCAAATCACAAACTTACTGCAACCTCTGGTTTTATCACATGCAGTATAAAAGAACTGGATGAGCACTAAATCCTCATGATTATGCAGTGATAACTTCAACTACTCATTCAACAAATATTTATAGAAAAACTAGGTTCTCTACACATTGGTGTTACAAGTGTGAATAAGGCACCTTACATTTTGCTGGGGGATACACAATTTTGCTTACTGGTTAAGTGCCACAAAGGATAACAGAACTGATGAAGATCTAGGTTATTCAGGGCAAGTTTCCCTAAGGAAATTCCCATTTGAGGTGGGACTTGGTGAGAGGAAGCAGCCATGTGAAGTTCTTGGGGTAGAGAATTCTAGGCAGAGGAACAAGTGCAAAGACATTCACCTTTGTGCCTTTACCAATCTATGATGCTTACCTTATTCAAAATCTGGTTTCAAACTATTTTCCATTCAATGAAGTCTTCTGTGATTAACCCTACTTTCAAATTATGGCTTCAGTGCTCAGATATCTATAGCCACAGTTTTAAATTCATGGTTCTGAAAATGTTAATTATTAACTGTTCTGTGTTTATTCTAGTCTCACAATAAGTCAAAAATTTCAAGAGAATCCTAGCATTCTTCTATTCATCTTCCACAGTATCTCAGCTGTATTCTACACAGAAGAGAATGCTCACTAAATGTGTAGGACCAACCACCGTAAAGAAAATCAGTATTTTGTTTCTCGATTCCCAGAGTAAGGTTTGGTTAGAGTGCTTCAAAAAGAACTAAAGCAACACTGTAAATCTAGTAGAAAGAGCACTGACTCAGGAGTGAGAAATCTCAAATTCAATTCCCAGCCCTACCATTTACTTAGACATGAGGTTTCTAGTAAATCAAACTCTATGACCATTTGTCAATATCTGCAAAATGGGGATATCTGCCCCGTCTAACCAGGGTTGGTTGGTCACCAACTACATTCGACAAGAGATCATGTAGAGCTTACTGTGTGAACAGAGCAAAAATACTGGAAATAATGAATGTGTTTTCATTTTAGAACTGGAAGACACCTTAAATGATCATGTTTAATCCTTCATTTCACATGAGAAGTCAGACACCCAGAAAAACTAGGTTACCTGCTCAAGGCTACAGAAATATATTATGGTAGAATCAGTATGGCATTCAATTCTTTAGAACACCCAGCCCAGTACACTTTTTACCACACCGCACTGCCTTTACCACTTTTTGCAACCTAGTCTTCAATGTACACACCTCACAATTTATTCTAACATTCTCTTCCAGAATGGTAAAAACTAGGTGGCTTAAAAAAAAAGTACTTATATAGGTTTCTGAGGCCTCACATAATTTGGTATCAGAACTGAATTTAGGAAGTACAGCCCTGATATTACTGAGTCACAAGATTAGGAATGTAAGGATTACAATCAGCTGATGCCTTAAAAATATGCACTAAAATATCTACTAAATGACTGCATATTTGGTCTGTGGTTGGAGTATTTTTCTTACACAGTTTCTAACTGAATCAATATAATGTTGCTTCAATTACAGTTATTTAAAAAATACAGAATATAATTTATAGACAATGTATCTGTACTATTTAAAATACTAAAAGCAATGTAAAATACTTTTTGTTTCTGGTCATTTTCTTTGTTCTCTTATTTTTGATTTTAATCTAGAAGCAAAATCTAAGTTGAGAAATAGTTATTAACTGAGTGCCTATAGTACACTCTGGATTATATAACACTGTTTTAATGTGTGCAAGTAAATGTAATGGGAATTATATAATGTTTTCGACATTAGAAAGGTCCAAATTCAATCTTTAAAGTGAAAATAAATGGGGTATTAAAAAATGAAAACTAAACTAAATAACCAGCTAATTTTAGAAATTTTCATCTGAAAACAAAAATTTACTCCTCAGGAATGACCTAAGTATACTAATAAAGAAAGGTTGAAACAATATCTAAACTGAAAGAAAAATCTTTAGAAACATAAAACTTTATCAGAAGTTAAATAGCTTTCTGCAAAGAGCAGTAAAATGATGTCTCCTCAGTAACTTCCATTCTTCCAAAAGGCAATAATGTAAAATACTTTAGAAAGTAGTGTGACAAAATGAAGGTTGTAAGAATCAAATAATGTAAGTCTGTGAAAGCATTTGGTAGTACAAGTTATTATTATATAACAATTTGTAGTCTACAAGTACAGCAGTTTGCCACAGAGTAGACGTAAATGCTTATTTAAAAACTGCAATTCTTTTATACTGACTCATTGAATTTTTCTTAAAAAAGAAAGTTAGCCATGAAAGCGGATCAACCATCCACTTCTGAAAAAGGAATTTATCATAGCCTCAATAGAAAACACACACCCCCATACACACAAATAAATTCCCTCCTCTTTCCAAAATATGGGTCCTTCTTTTAGCCATGTGACCTTAAAGAGGGTCACTGTTCCTCTGTGGAACTCAGTTCTCTAGTAGTAAGTGTCAGATACCATGTTGGGTGTTTTGATTTTATTGCCTAATAGGACGTATACAGATAAAATTAAATAGAAATTATTATTCCTGTTTTATAGTTAAGGAATAAAGCTATAATGCTCAAAGGGATTAGTTAGGAAACTCGCTTCAAATCACACTGCTAATAAGTAGTACACCTGATACGTTGAACCTTCTAACTCCAAAGGCCTTGTTTAAGCTACCTTTTAAAATGAGGCTGTTCTCAATGATTACTTTATGCCATAAAAAGATATGATTAAGGAATCCATTTTCTTCCAAAATATACATACAAAAGAAATTATTTGTTGAATGATAATTATCTCACTATTTTAGCTTGCCACTGCCTAAAAATAATTTTGGGTTTTTAAAGTAGAGATAACTCACTGCAAGTCTATAACATAGGATACACAGTATTCTTTATGGCATATATACCGCAAAGTATTTAATAAATTTTAAAAATGAAGAAAAAATGGTAACTGATGCTACTTTCAACTAAAGCTTTACCACTTTCTAAAGTGTATCTTTAAAATATATATAGTTTTTAATTTTCTAAATTTGGTGGTCCTCAGAACCAATCTACTCTGTATATTTGAAAACAAACATGTTAAAAGCACATTACTATCTTTCTCTAAGATAACTTATTACAGAATAAAGAATGTATTTGGATTTTCTAACAGCGATTTCTGGTTTGGTGTTATATTGTGGTTTTCACCGAAATCATTAATTATCTCTTCGGAATATGCTACCTTGAAACATTTTTTCATCGCAGTTTACATTACTAATGGTAAAATTTATCCAAATTAGTCCAACTGAAGGCAGAACATTTAATATTATGACTACTGCTCTATAGAATCGGCGAAACTGAGAACCATTCGGTAGTTGGGGAAACACTTTATTTAGACATGATGATATATTTATTTATCAAGCATTTATTGAACACACATTACGTACCAGGCACTGAGCTATAAGTCGAACATAATACAGTCGCTGGCCCTTAAGAACACCAAATCTCAGTGAACTGCAACTCCAAAACGACCATGGTCTTCGATGAATTTACTACATGTATATATTTAAGAACTGGTGGACCACACCATCTCACCAGTTCATTCTGCAGTTTCAGATGATCGAACTCCAGGCACCGGACCAAACACAAAAGTGCCGAAGCGAGGAAAAAGCAAGCTTTCCCAGAGCATCTGAAGGCAAAATCCCCTCTATAACTAGCCTGTGTGGGGACTCCCGGGGGGACCCGACCGGGCCCAGAGAATCAGACGGGCCGGGGGAGGCACCTTAAGAGTCGGGACCACGCAAAGGCCGGTTCCGGTGCCCCCGTGCCGGGCCTCACTCACCTCTTCCACCTCGATCTCCTTGTAGTCGATCTCTTCAAAGTTGAGGACTTGGGAGGGGGCTTCGATCATCTCACCAGCCGAAGACGAAGAAGAGGAGGAAGCAGCGGAGGCTGTAGACATGATCCCTCGCGAAGCCCGGGGGGCCCGGGGAGGCTGCCACCCGGACACTCCGGGGGAGCCCCGCGCCCACCCGCCTCCGGACCGACCTTCAGACTGAAGCCACGGCTATCCGTGGCGGGGACAGGGACAGCGGCTACAGCCGAGTCCCGGGTCCGGCTCCGCTGCGTTTTCGCCGCCGGGCCCCGCCCACTGAACTTCCGGTTCCGTCCTGAAATCGGAAATTGGAGGGCTGTGAGCTCAAGAAAGGGGAGGGGAGAATTTTGTGACTGAGACAGAGAAAGGAAGGACAGATTGGGGGTGGGGTGGGTGAGAGTGAGTGGCGGGCTTGGAACTGCAGAACAAATTTCGCGAGATCTTTATTAAAGGGCCTCAGCATCGGGTGATACCGCGAGAGCTGATGCGCTGACGTAATTAAAATGCGCGAACGGAAGCGGCGCGGAGTACGAGGGAATATTTAATGCGGTTGGTCGTTCAGAGACTAGCGGGAAAGATAAAAACTAAGGTTTCAACTCTGGTAAAGTGTGTTATGGCTCCGCTCCCTTTTCTCTCAGAGACCTGCGGACGGATGGGCTAGTGTTGGACTAAGTTTTTGTGACGAAGCTTTTCAGTTTCACCTCTAAGCTAAACAACTATTTAAGAAGCCTTGGGAAATGTGTTTCCCTCAATGCGGTGTATGGAAGAAAGCAGTTGATACTGTTACTTTGAGCCAGTCCCTGATGGTATGAGAGATTCTAAAGAAAATAATACAGAGCGAGCCAACGCATGTAACCTGAATAACACTGTGTAGGCTGAGTGCACACAAACAGAAGTTAATATTAGGTAAGGTAGATATTTATAACTTGGCATAACTTGTATTCATCTGAAGTTGTGGGTTGTATTATACTTATCGAGTGCGGAGCACTCAGATGCTTTACGTTTATAATTTAATCATCAGTATCCTTGCAAATTAAATATTTTGGCTACCATTTTAAGGACATGAGAAAATAAGCTCAGAGAGATGAAAAAGATTATGAACCTCACAGGCTAGTAGAAGCTGGGTCAGTGTAGCTCCAAGGTGAATAGTGTTGCCTGTGTTGTGCTATCAATACAATTTTTAGTTTTAACCTAGCCTTTAAACTTTATTTAGTCGATTTGACCTAAAGCCTAACTGGGGAAATTGGAGTTAGAAATGAAGGCTTAAGGACCAAGGATGAAACCTTATTAATGTCAAATTCTAAGACTCAGTAGGGTAAGAGACAGAAAAGGAACAGTCGGGGAAGTGAGAGGAATGGTAATGGGAATATCACTGGAGGACAGCTTTCCAATTAAAGAGTAGCCAACCCAATAAATGCTGTACAGAAGTAAGTTAAACACATTTGGGATAGCAAATGGATCATTGGATTTGGAAATTAAGTTTTGAACTGGAAAACATCTGTCATTTTTTTGTAGTTCTGGTAATAATGATAGTTTGGTGAATGGCTATAAAAAGAATGAAAGAATTTCTTCTCCATATACACTCTGGGTGATACACAGTGTCTTGAATACCTAGACCACTTTTATGATGACTCCCAATCTCTCCCAATGCTCAAATATTACCTGAATTCCCAGCCTATTGAACATCTCTCTTTAGGTGTAGCATAAACACGTAAACTTCAAGATTCCAAAAGCAAATGCAAATGTTACCCACTAAAATATGTTTTTCCGTGTGCATTTTCTATCTGTGAAGGATACCATCCATCTACTCATTTGTCCAAGTGCGAAATCAGGGCTTTATTTCAACATTTAAAGTGATGTTTAGTGCACTAATAACTAAACAGAAGTAGATTAAGTCAATAGGATAACTATCATTTTCACCTGTCATTTCTAGATTTCTCAAATTAAGATGGTCACCTCTTACCTCATGCTATCACTCTGCAGGTCGTTACTGCATTAACAGTAGTGATCTTAAATCAGTGCGTCTACCAAGTGGAAGCTCAAGAAATGTTTGTTCCATGTTCTGGTTAAATGAATAGCTTTTGCTAGTTCTCCCTTTGCCTGGAGTGTAAGGTCTGTTTTCTGTACCTTCAGTTTAGAACTAATATCCCACTGACAAGGGACTAATCCTTACAGCCATGATGCTATTCTGTTTGACCTCCTCTCCCCGCCCCTAACGTATTGTTAGGAAACAAATCAAACAGAAGAGTTGAAAGAATTTTACAGTGAACTCCTATATACTTACCATCAAGATTCTAACATTAACATTTTACTATACTTGCTTTATTCTATATTTGTCCATCTATTTACCCATGCACACATACTTCTATCATTTTTTTGTTGGATGCATTTCAAAATGAACTTCCTACATGATTTTGAAATCTACAGTATTTCTGCTTCTATAGTTTATCCATTGATTTGGACTTATGAGACTGATACTAAAGTCAGTTCTCCATTGTGCTTGCAGACTGCTTTTTTTTGGGGGGGGCGGGGAGGCAGGCAGGGAGGTCTGCCTGGAACCTTTTCACTAGCTTCTGATAAAGTTCCAGCATTATTCATGTCTGCATCCAGTCATCCCCAAAGTCCAGTTCACCTCCTGTGATTTGATTATGTCAATTCCCAGTTTTCATTTAAGCTGAGTCAAGTTGTATTTTTGTCACTTGCAATCAAAGATTCCTAAGTAATTCAGTTTGAATCCAGAGAAATGAGGGAAGGGGGCTGAACTTATCTTAATTCACCTTAACTTTTCCCTTTAACTTCTTTAACTTTAATGAGTTAAGAATGGAAGGTTGAACCTCACAATTTAAACTTTGGTTACCAGTCTGTTGTGTCTACACAAATTTCCAGAGATACAAACAAGGCTTTTAAAGAGTCTTCTTGAAGTCCCTCCCAGTTTGAGCACTCTCCACCAACCACCCTCATGTCAGTGTCCTAATAACTACTCTTTAACCTTCAATCCTGTCTTCAGTTTTAACTCTTCTGCACTATCCATGGCATGAGGACCAAGAGTTTTGATATCAATTTCCCACTATCTCTTTGAATTTTTTAAGTGGGATTCTCATCTTACTTGGCTCATTTTGGATATGAGGATATCTGGCACCTATTTTCATGGAGACTTAGCGGAAACAGACTAAAATAGTTCCACTTTAATATTCTGTTGCATCGGCATGTATAATACATCAGATAACGAGTTCCATATTTTGTCAGTTAATATGTTTGTTATGAATAACAGGAGCTCAACACACAATGGCTTAAACATTAAAAGGAATTTATTTGCCTAGTTAAGTGGAAAGTCAAGAGCTAGGACAGATTTTAGGTGTCATAAACTTTGATTCATAAACTTAACGATAGCATCAATAATTTAGTTTCCATTATTGTCATCTGCCTTTTGTGGTATTTGCCATTACTCTAAAACAGAGTTTCTCAACCCTTTTTTCTTTATTGCTTCCCTAAGAGCCTTTTAAGATTTTTTTTCTCAACGCCCCCTGCCCCCCAGTTTTAATACCACCGATATGGTACTTACCTGTTTATGGACTTTATGCCTGTTTTATGCTTTATACATAAAAAGAGTAAGATTTTTTTTTTCTCTCCCCAATTTTCACCCCCACTGAGAATATAGGCTCTAGCAGTTTCGCTTTTCATGTGATATACACACTCTCCAGTACAATGACAGAGTGTCTCTTTTGGTAGCTATTTCAGAAGAGCAAGGAACTTCCATTTTCAAAAAGCCCTTGGCAACTGTACCCTTGAGTAAGCAATAGGAGACAGGAGGTTTGAAGTTGAAAATATCTTGTATAACTTAGACTGAGGACTCCCAGGAATCATGGGCTTTGAGAAGGAGGAACTCCCAACCAGAAGAAAAATCTGAAGACTCCTAGGAGGAGCAAAGCAGGGAATGTTTGTTTGGTTGGCAACCAACAAATGTTCATTATTCATATGTCTATTCCGGTTGAGCTGTAAATCTAGAAAGTATTATCTTTACTGCCTGTTCTAGAACCAAACTAGCCCAACCTGATCAAATATTATTCTTTCCAGGAAGTTCAGAAATAGTTTTCTGTTCAAATATTCAAAACTGCAATACACGAAGGATAGCCAACTCCTTAGCAATTCAGTGACACAGCTGGAGAGCAGCTCCCCAAATTCATGTATTTCTCAAATATTTGAATTTATTCCATATTTGTTACTCCCCACATCTTTTTCCTAGGTCTTTTGCAGCCCATGGGATGCTGAAGGGGTTTGTGTTTCAGATGCCCATTATATGGATGGTAAAGTTAGGCCTGTGAAGCAGGGGAGGGAGGGAGTAGAGGCAGGTACAGTTCCAAAGCATTCTTGACATTACGTATAATGGACATTTCTGTTTGTAGCTAACTAATGTTTTAGTTTTTACTCCCTCAGCTAAGCTGGCTGCAAGGCAACTGCCTTGATGGTGCCCTTGTGTCCTGCAGATAAAATCTCCATTGTTTTTGAATATTTGATAAGAAAAAGTTCAACTGGTTTCAAAATTCATTCATATTATCACAAGAAATTTGAACATTACATTTGCATTCAAAGAAGAGGAAGAGCTGTTAGAGTCTTAAATATGATTTCAACTGTTGCAAATTTTAAAATTGTTCTAAAAATATTTAAACACTTTTTTCATTTCTTTTCATCAAAGAGAACAAAGTTTCTCTTTGATGATGACTATCAAGTGTTTGAAGGGAACATCCTTAAAGGTCTTGATCAGGAATTGATAGTGGGCATTTTAAGCAGAAAATTTTATATTAAAAAGTAAAATTTATGAAGGAAAATGTATTAAAAATTCTTATTAAAATTTTGAAAAATATTTGATATTTATATAAATTCAATGCTTAATGTCATCTCTAATGTTTTGTTTATTTTTTAAAATTATATAGTATGAGAAAAGCAATTATATTCTTTTATTAAGCCCCAAATAGATACCTCCAAATTCTTCACAGTTCATCTCAGAGTATCTTACAGTGTTATTCTCTACATGAAAAATTTGAAGAAGCACTAAGTTAAGAGGCTGTTAAAGTGGTTAAAGCAAGAAATAAGTAGTTTGAACAGTATAGATAGTGGCCATAAGAATTATAGATAAATGGATAGATTTGAGAGATACTGAGGAAATGGAATTGGTGGAATTAGTGATTGACTGGATGTGGAGGAAAGAGGGAAAGAAAAGAGCAATATAAAGAATGATTCCCAAACTTTTCACTTGTACAACTTGGATAGGAAGGATGCTATTTACAGAAGCAGAGAAGACTGGGACAAGGTTTGGGGAGAAAAGAATAAAGAAATCAGTTTTAGACATATTGAGCTAGAGGTACCTGAGAGACTTCCAAGTGTAATTATCAAACAGACAGTCTTAGGGAAAAACATGGCACTAGGGAAACAGATCCTGGCCTGCTAACAATAATTTAAGTCATGGAAATGAATAAGGTCACCTAGGGAAGATGTGTCAAGTGAGAAAGAATAGGACTTAAAACAGAACCTTAAGGAATAAAATATTTAAGGCATGGGTGGATGCAGAGGAATTGCTAAAGAAATTTGTGGAAAACTAACAATTATGATGTTGTGGAAACCAAGATAAAAGGATGTTTCAGTGTTCAATACTTCCAGGAACTTAAACATGAGGTGTCCACTGTGGGTGTGTAAGATTCCTTGCAGTATGGACTTGAGTCCAAAATAGGAGAAGAGGGGTCTAGGTCAGGAGCTGAATGCAGGCTTTGCTTATATTACCACATTCTGGTGAAGGTAATATCAAAGTAGGAGAATGGAATATATTTACCAGCTTGTTGTCTTGAGTTAGAACTTAAAAATATTTAGACATGTAGTATGTGAGCCTTTAATTGTATTCTTGCCCTGGACCCACAAATATTAGGAGAAGTTCTGTTTTTTGTGTGTTAGGTTTCTATTCCTACATACTAGTCTAGAGGTAAGCTGTTCTCAACTTGGATTTGCAATTTCCCAAATTTCCCACAACGTCTCTGCTCAGTCACCATCCCAGAGGTAGTGATGTTAGCCTCCTTTCAGCAACATACCCCTTCACTTTCTATCCATTACTCAGTTTTATTTCTAGCTCTTTACCTATCTGACATCATCTTATTTAATTATTTGCCTCCTTGTTTATTTTCTGTCCTCCCACCCCTCCCCATTCCTGCTCACTGGATGTTAGTTCTACTTGGGACAGGGATTATAAGCATTGTGCTCACCACTGTCTCAGGATTGAGAACAGCACCTGAAATGTAGTAGACATTTAAAAATTTTCTAAAATGTAAATGAGTATCTTTAATTCTAAGTAAATACTATTTAATTTATTTCAGGTATAAGGAATGAGTTAATCACATATTTTTTATAGTATCATCGAGAGAAGATTTAATAAACGGCTAAATTAATATACAAGTATCATATCAATTGTTTATCATGGAGATTTCTTAAGTATTTGAGAGTTTTGAAAATGCTTTGTTCTCCTGGTCAATTTAAATCTTTCTCCAATCTTAAAATTATTCATTTTTAAGATATTTCACTTTCTAGATTTTGCAAGGATAAACTTTAGTTCCTCTTCTTTCCAAATACTCATTACTATTTAATGCATTTAAATTGCTTATTGAAATTGAAATGTTACTGTGATGCTAATGATTGCTTTCAGAAATAACTGATATTTTAACTAAAATAGTTGTAAAATCAGGGGTGCCTGACTGACTCAGTCAGTAGAGTATGAGACTCTTGATCTCAGGGTCCTGAGTTCAAGCCCTATGTTGGACGTAGAGCTTACTTAAAAAAAATAAATAAATAAAACAGATGTAGAATCAAACAGAATAGGCAGATTTTTATTTTTTGAACTTCTGAGGCAAGCTTAAACATCATGATATATTTTAGCATTAGTTTTTAAAAGCAAAAACTTAATCAGATAAGAACATACTTCAGAAATAAAAATAATCTTCATAGAAGTACTGCTCTTCACTACAAAAGTGCATTCATTAAATATTTTATTTCACAGACTAATATGTCAAATTAGTGTTCTCAGATGGTCTATCTCAGAAGAAATTCCAGAAACAATTTGGCTTCATTTACAGGAATAAATAAGGGTGGTTTATTTCACACAGCCTCAGGGAATCACAAATTAAAACTTTCCACTAAAATGAATGCCATCTACTGTTCATTATTTCAACAAACAAACCACTCCACTCTGCTGAAGTTGCAATCAGGATAAGGGATATATAGTGCTTGAAACCTGCAAGGCTGAGAGGGCCTACTTTGCATTCTTATTCGTAAACAGCCCATTTCACATCTTCCTCTGAGTTCCCCAGCACCCCACAGAGCTACTCTCAGTGGTGCAAATCTCCATTAAGTAAACAGAGGCTCTGTATTTAGAAGCCATCTCTGGGAACTCATAGTGTTCTGAGAGGGAAATTGGTATTATCAAGATTAAGGTATTAAGAAAAGTTCTGTTAAATTTTTGTTGGGATGCTAATTTTCTAAAAGTTGTTAATTCAATTATGTAATGTGCTTAAACTTTAACACATGGTACAGGAAAAGAAACAGGGTCTTTCAATTATGCCCAGAGGCATTCAGAAAGTTAAGGGAAATACGTCTAAACGAAAATCATCCCCCAGTGGTATTTTAGCTTGATGTTCAATATTCACTTGTTCTGTCATATTTGTCATCTGTCATATCTGTCATAAGTTTGGGAAATCAATATTTAAAGCTCAGATAGTTGAAGAAATACTGGAAATATTAGAAAAATTCAGGAAATGTAATTATGACGATTATTCTTTAAATGGAATCTCCTACTTGTAGTGCAATTTTAGCATGGATTATTAAATTCATGCTGGGAGCTTTAGCTTGAATTGTTAAAGAAATAATCCAATAATTTTTTATTATTTGAAGCCTGACTGACCACACTGTCAATATTGAGCTAAATGAGTTACCTTGTAAGTTATACGATATTCCTATTAATATTACAATATTTTGTTCATGTTAGGAATATGAATCATATCAAAGTTGTTAAATATTAAAATGTCAATCCATCTCTAAATCTTAATGTATATGAAATGGTATGTGAAAGTATGTAGTACAGTGCCTAGAAAATATGTGGTGTTCAGCAATGTTAATATGAATGAAATACTAGATAGAGGAACAGAAGTAGATGACATGATGTGACAACAAAAGTTAGCCACAGCCTACAGTTCTGTCAGTGAGTATTACTCCTGGAGAATCTGATCAGGTAGGTCTAAAATGTGACTGAGGCAGCCTTAGTTTCTGTTTCCCAGCCTGGCTGGAGTTGAGAACAGTTAAGGTCACATATAGGTAATAGCATGTATTTTAATAATTCATTTTGAAGAACTAAAAATTATACAACTTTAATCTTGGGCCTATTTTTCTATTGTTGAAAAGAAGAAAGTTGATGTTAGTGATTCTGTTCTGTTTGATAATACATATCTTTTGGCCACAGTTGAAGACTCTTTCCAGTAGCATCTATGGAACAATTCACCTTGGTGAGGACACATTGATCTTGGCTGAAATCTTTGGTTTTATAAATTTAATAAATCAATTTTATTGGTTCACTCAAAGGCTGATTAGGCTTTAGATTCCTGCTTGTCAAAACCACTAGTGACCATAAGAACTAAAAAGCCAGTACTATAGTATGGTCCTTATGAGTGAGGGGCTGGAGAAAGGGAGCCTAGTTAGAGCAGGGGACTCTAATAATAGAGTAGATTAACAAAAGAAGCTTGAAAGGGGTGGTGTATTTAAAGATTATGGTGCGGTTGTGATGAACTCACCAGTGTCCCATGAAATCATTTTACCAACATTCTCTGAATACTTTTATAAAGACAGTAACTGGCATTGTAACCGTAGAAAGATTTCTCATTTTAATGGACCCTTGAGGTTCTTTGTAAAATCACCAAAACGTATTTACCTGAAAGTTTAGAGCCAGATTACTGGTCCTAGCTTCTATTGAGCTATTGAATTCGATTCTACTACTAGTAGCTGCTAACAATCCAGTTCTAGGCTTTTGCATATTGAACTATCAGAAGATCAAATTGCTTTTGGGTATATTGGGGGTCCCTTAAGAAAAATAGATTAATTGTAACCCTATTTGTTTGCAGGATGTTTTTTGAATATGGGCCTTCTCTGGAAAAATGTGGAGCCTTTTCTATTTATTTGATGAGATAATTATACTTTAGGATTGCATCACTACGAATTTTCTAATAGTATTTCTTTTCTTATCTGATCATTTATGGATGTAAGGCCAACTATGCTTAAAACTTGGTGGTAGTGTGGTGAGATTCTTTGGTTTCAGGGAGAAGAAATTAAAGTTGAAATTTAAGCAGAGTAAAACATTTTAAAGAGTCCAAGTTCAATTAATCATTAAGAATGAATCTTCAGGGATGTTTAGGAATATGGTCATACTGTAATTGAGTATATCAAATATAATGTTTTACTGCATGGCCATTAAGTAGAAATTCGTAATTTGGAGAGGGTGAAAAATATTATCATTCAGTTTATGTTAGAGCTTTAAAATCTTTAATTTTTTAAAACTTTCCTAGTAAATACTTGTGTTTCCTTGATAAATGGCACTTGCTTAAGGTTAGTATGTCATTACCCTGATCAAACTGGATTCACAGCCTAAAGGGAAATTTCATTCTGAAATCTAATGAAGCAATTCTTGATCAATCTAAAAGAGAGTGAGTTTTATACCTTCTCATATATCCAGACAATTCAAAAGTTTATTAATCAATATAAGCTATCTTCATTAAAAGAGAAACGATAGCATATTTGAATTGACGTATGGTCTTTATTAAACTAACAAAAATGGAGTCATCTTTGGTTTCAACTTCATATAATATTGCTTACCTTAACTTTCTTGCTCAGAATTGATTTCTGCTTTTTCTAAAGGACTCATTATCAACTTTAATAAACCTCAGCTTGATCCCCTTTGGAAAACAAATAATACATTATTTCCTGAGTCTCTAGCTTAATTTACCAAAAAAAAAATTGCATATCATCAAAATTGATAATTCAGCTCCAGTTGAAGCATATTGAACTGACATACAAAAGATTTCTGAAAGCAGCAAAATTTAGCTGTAGGACTGTAATAAGATGTAAAATCTGGGTTAAAAATTTAGTCTTGAAATGCCATTATATTTTGAGAAAGAATGTGGGAGATTTAGGACATGTAGAGAATAAGTAGTTAAACAACACTTCTTTCAAGATGCTTTTTTACTTTAGATTTTTAATTGACTTTATAATTGTGTTTATATTAGGAGAAATTGTTGGGGTTTAATCTATTTTTATTTTTGATATTTTATGGCTAAAATCGTGTATATAACTATCTCTTAGAAGAAAAAGTCCTACGTCGAAGCCATCCCCTCTTAACTAGGTGGACAAAAGTAAAGATTAAAAAATAAAATTGAGAGCTCACTGCAAGTGGGCTGCTGTGGCTGTGTGTAGTGTTCTGGTGTATCTCTTCCTGGATAGCTCAGTCCTAAATCATTAATCCACTCCTCCATCAAGCAGCAGTGATTTACTGAGTATAGGCAGTAGTAGCTACTATACTATAGTGTCCTTAAAGGCTAGTTAGCATGGTGCTATGAAGAGTTTTATTTTCATATCTTCTCTTTTTACTCTAGAGCCTCTTCAGTTACACATACCAATTGCCATTTCTTGCCTGTTGTAGCAGACACTATGAGTGCCATAGTCATACCCTCTCAGATTCTTTTTGTATTTCCAAACATGCCAACTTGATTTTTAAGGGCCAGCTATTACATCTTTGTTGGGGCTAACTTTGGGTTAGCAAAACTCACTTTGTTGACATGCTTGGGTGGTCTGAAAATGCATGAAAAGTAATATTCCTAGGTAATGGCCCTTACCCCAGTGAACATGGTATAGAGGGATAACCACGAGGCTCTTCACCCCTTTACTGGAATAAGTCTAGAGCTTTCCTACGGTGTCCACTGTGGTATTTGGCTTATGCACCATGAATTAGCTGCCTTTCCTTTTCTGTATTATGTTCTCATTTCCCTGTCAAGGTCACTATTTCAAATAAAGCATGTGCACTCAATCCCTGTCTCAGGGTTTGCGTTTAGGGGAAACCAAACTAAGAACTTGGTATTCTCTAAACAATAAAGATAGAATCTTGGTTGAAGCCATGCAAGTCTACAAAATTCAAATAGTAGGTACGATTTTTTTTTTTTTTTTTACTTTTTCAGGACTGAAAACTTATATACCCCAATATACGACTGGCAGAATCTTACTGGGTATATTTGATTTTAAATCCACATTCAAGTAAATGCTGTATTGGATTCACCAAATGATCTACCACATTGTTCACTTTAATTAATGGAAGTAACTGAGTGGAATGATTACATATACCATTTTTTTAATTGAACAAAATACATTGAACATCCACTATGTGTCAGGTACTCTTCGAGGCTTTAGAGATACAGCAATCAATAAGATTATTGATTAGTCTTTTTTTTTTTTTGATTACTTAGTCTTAACTCTCCACCCTTTTATGGAAGCTTAAAGTTGAGCTTATTTTGTTGTTTACATACTATTCTTACAAACCTTAATAGTTGTTAATAAATTATTGGTTTTACTCAATGTGTTTAATACTTTTCCCTAGTACTTGCATTGCAAGACTCAAAGTTGTAATACGTTTCCTCTGTTATGCTTTTCCATATTGATTGCTGCTTACTGATTTTGCATATTTGGTAGATCTACTTAATCAGTCCTTTTTTTTCCTCTTCAGTTTCAGACATTCTTCTCTTTCAAGAATTCTCTTTCAAGAACGACTTCATTACTGTAGACTCCATTTCGAGGTCTTTATTATTCCAGTAATGTCTTACTGCAATTAGCATTTTTCAATGTTATATTTGGTTCAGCCATATTTACACTTAAGATTTTTTTAAAGTTTTTGATTAAGTATAAAAATGCTTACAGCTGAATACATTTTTATTAAGTAAATAAGTGGTCCAAAACACAAGTAATTCTTAATACTCTGCAGAATAGCATACAGCAGTTTGAAATAAGTGTCACCTTTAGCTTTTCACATTTCAGCTTAATTTAAAAAATATTAAGTTAAAACTTCCTTAGAAATGCATAAAATTCTTGTAAATGGTTATTGCTTTCCTGTCACATGTCAAGGTAAACATTTATAAATTAAAAGCTGTGGTTTTTTTCAAGTGCATGTGTTGATTGGAGTGTTCACCTGAAATTTGCACTCAGCTGAACCTTGAGGAAATAGCAGGAAGTTTATACACATAGAGTCTGTTATTTAAAGGTTTGTACTCATATAATATGTGTGTTCCTTTGAAAAAAGTAATTATTAGTCATTCTCTGCCTTTAATATTTTTTGCATATAGAAATGATTCTTAGCACTCTGTAGTTGGCTTTTTACTTGTCCACCTAATACTCACTTCCCTTTCTTCTGGCATTAGCATCTTAGTTCTCCTTTGGAGAATGACCCATCTCTGTACTTGGGTTTCAGGTGAGGTTGACTACTCCCCCCGCCCCCCCCCCGCCCCCAACTTTCAGTGGTGGGAAAACCATCTAGGTGTGGCCATGAAGAAAATACCTCCCTTTGGTCACAGTGATTCGTTCAGTAGATATGTAAACCAAGTCAGGCTAATCAGAACCAATAGACTTTGGCTAGAAATATGGGAAAGAGACATTCTCTTTCTGCTAGGGTTGCTAGACTGGTAGTTTGTATATCCAGAGCTGCTACTAACTGTTCTTATGATCATCTGGGGAGACCTTGCTTGAGAACAAAGCCTGTAAGGGAATTGGAGCATGGATGGAAAGAGATGGGATCCTAATGACAATGCCTGAGCATCTGGGTTCAGAGGTGTCTGGAGGTCCACCCCTGAACTATTTGCATTTTTTTCTCACTTGTAACAGTAGGTTTTATAATACTATATATACTATATGAAACCATTGTTCTCCTTCCCCCAGCAAGACTTTTGTGATCAAATCACCAAATAAATGGACTTATATTTTAAAAATCTTTTGGCTCTTGGGATATATGCTAGAGAGTTAAGTTTTCTTTTCTGTGAAGCAATAAGTAGAGTCTATGATGTTGAAACCATAGTTAGATGCTTAAAGGAGAGCAGAGCTACTGAAACTGAATATGACCTGAATCTGCAATCATAAAGAAGACCTATTATCCTTAGAGATACACTGTTTATTCAACAAATGTATACCAAGTTCCTGCTATTTTAGGCATGGGAATAGAGCAATGAGCAATACAGATAAAAATTTCTGAACTCTCTGAGCTGACATTCTTGTGTTATTTCAGAGGACTTGGTACCCAGAACTGGAGCCATTTTGGGGGCAGGTGGCACTCAGGAAGACTTAATTCCTCTGCCTAAAACCCAATGGTTTCTCACTGTACTTACGTAAAATCTAGAGGCCTTAACAAGCTTACCAGTACTGCATGGATCTGGCCCATGTTCACTTGTCTAAAACCTTATCCAAGAACTTACACTTCCTTACTCATGCTGCTCCAGGCAAACAAGCTTTCTTTCCTCCCTTGAACATTCATCTTTCTCACATTCACATCTTCTCTCCATCTCGTCTATCCCTCCCCTGACACTTCACATGGTCACAGTTTAAATGACACTTCTTCAGAGAGACATTCCCTCCCTACCCAGCCTAAAGTGGGTCTCCTTAATATTTGATCTCTTTTTTCATAGTATTTATAATAAATTTAATATGTATCTATATTTATATATATTTTTTAGTGTTTATTTACCTCTCCCTCTCTGTGAGGTCAGAGACTATATTTGTTTTGTTCACCACTGAATTACTCAGTGCCTGGCATAGTGCCCAACACATTGTAGGGACTCAAATATATTTATTGCATAACTATGTGGCTTGACCCCAGCCTCTTTAGATGTAGCTTTTACTGTCTTAACCCTTCTTCGAGCCTCATGCTTTCCAAGTCAAGGACCCTTTGTCGCCCTCTTCTTTAAGCTGCTTATCCTAGAGGTCATTCTGGTATAGCAGTCATCATCTATTTATGTGATAGGCTGGGCTGCAGGCACCAAACTGGGAGAGTGACCACAGAAACCTGATGAGATAACTGGAACCAAAACAGAAACCCTGCCCTTTCAACTAGAGTTTTTGAGTTGGAATTGAAAGGGGCAGGGTAATTTGGTCATTATGGGAGCACTGAATCCCAAACCTGACTGTGGGCTAAAGAGGTTCAGGCAACAACATGGAAGCCAGTGATGAGACTGGGAATATGGGCAAGTGTGTCAGCTTCTAAACTTGTTTGGAGTGTGATGTTTGTGTGAGTTGGAGGTGGTGTGGAGGACAGCTCTAACTACTTACATGCTGACTGCCTGACACACACAGTGGCTGGATAACCAGGCAAAGGTGGGGGAATCAAAATAATCTGAGGTGCTGGGAGATGCTGGGGGAACTGGAGGCAGTAGAAATGATATGAGCCGAGATACATACATACGACTTTCCTATTCCCATTCTATACTGGTTATTTTAGATGGGGTATAAACAGATCCTATCAGCTTACTCTGATCCCTTTTAGACTTCAAACCTTCTTAGAGCCAAGGTATTAATTTTTCTTCCTGATGTTTCATTATGAAAGTTTTCAAATGTACAGCAAACTTGAAAATATTTTACTGTGAAACCCAAGTATTTACCACCTAGAGCCTAACATTAACATTTTTACTTTCCTTGTTTTATTACATCTCTATCTATTTAGCCCTTCATCCACCTATTAATATATCTTAACTTTTGATGTATTCACTGGTGAAAGTAATTGTAGACATTGGTACATTTTCCTTTAAGTGCTTCAACATTCATATCATTAACCGGAGTTCAGTGTTTTTTTACATTTTTTTTTCTTTTGAGGTAAGTTTTATGTATAATAAATGTACAAATCTTTAGTATCCATTTGCTAGGTTTTGACAAATGGATACCCCTATATAATCCAAACCCTATTCAGGTATAAAACATTGCCATCATCTGTGTAAATTCCCTTATACCCTTACCAGTTCAAAGGCCAAGGCTGTTCTGTTTTTTCGGTTTTGTTTGTTTGTTTTTATTTTTTCCCTATCATAGTTTGGAGACATCAGCTTATACAAGTTAGGGTCATTAATGAGCCCTTAAATAATCTTTCTTTAGTAGTCATTTGTTCTTCTCATGATTCAAATAAAAATTCTGCTTCCAAAATTAAAAATCAATCAAAACTTGAAAGAAAAAACTTGGCACAGTGTCTGCTTCATAATGAATTTCATCGGTTGGGGCCTAGTGTTGTGTTATCTAACTCACATTTTCTCAGGGTGCACCAGATACAGAATAAAGATAGGATAAAGGGTTACAAGTTCACTTTAATAGAAAGGAAACAGTATTTCTGTGGTTATCACCTCCCTCCATCCTCCCCTCACCCCCTGCCCCAGTCCACTCCAAGGTCATTCTGGTCTCTTAAATTCTTACCAGTGCTTTTAAGACATCTCCATACAGGGGCTCCTGGGTGGCTCAGTCGTTAGGTGTCTGCCTTCAGCTCAGGTCATGGTCCCGGGGTGCCGGGGTCCTGGGACAGAGCCCCGTATCGGGCTCCCTTCTCCATGGGAAGCCTGCTTCTCCCTCTCCCGCTCCCCCTGCTTGTGTTCCGTCTCTCGCTGTGTCTCTCTCTGTCAAATAAATAAATAAAAATCTTAAAAAAGTCTCCATACATGTCATATATAATCTTGCTAACATGACTGAAATCATCTCTCTGTGTTAACACTAGCTTATTACCCTCACTTGGTTTAAATTGGTACTCCTAAAGTCTCTGCTAAACTAAAGATGTATTTCCCAGGAGCATCCTTGGTCTCTTAGAAATAGACCTTTGGTAACCAAATCCCACTTGTCTTCTAGATATGTATACTCAGACATGTCTGAATTTTCTGTGGGTTCATAGCTTAGCTTTATATTGGTGTCTGCTACTACTATTACAAATGATATCCTTGAAAACTAAACCACTGAGAAGGGTACACCTTTTTTCTAGTTACTCCTGTAATACCATGGAAAACACTTTATGTTTTATATTGGCCTCTAGCTTTCATACATTCCTTTTCATGTATTAAAGTGAAGACTTAAGACATTTAAACATTGACACACCTGAACTACCTTCTGCACATAGAATTTGGGCTCTTATACACCATCTTATCAGCAATGATTTAGAAATCAACCAAAAATTTAGCTTCGCCTATCTCCTTGGCTTTATCCAAGTAGTGGTATTTATTTAATAGTTGAATATCCAATTATATTTTATCTTTATTTGAAAAATGAATTAACAATAGAAAAATGAATGAGCTGGTAAAAACAAAGGCCTAAGTATCTTAATAAATTTAGGACAAAGACTATAATCATTAAATGAGATGAAAGCAATGATTTACCAATTTCAATCAAAGATTCATTAGACTTAAAAGTGGCTTGTCTTTATGTTGAGATATATTTTTTTTAAAAAAAGAAAGAACAGGGTGCCTGGGTGGCTCAGTTGGTTGAGCGACTGCCTTTGGCTCGGGTCGTGATCTTGGAGTCCTGGGATCGAGTCCCGCATCGGGCTTCCTGCTTAGCGGGGAGCCTGCTTCTCCCTCTGACCCTCCCCCCTCTCGTGCTCTCTCTCTATCTCATTCTCTCTCTCAAATAAATAAATAAAATCTTAAAAAAGAAAAAAAGAAAGAACAGGGGCGCCTGGTTGGCTCAGTCGTTAAGTGTCTGCCTTCCACTCAGGTCATGATCCCAGGGCAGGAAGCCTGCTTCTCCCTCTCCCACTCCCCCTGCTTGTGTTCCCTCTCTCTCTGTGTCTCTCTCTGTCAAATAAATAAATAAAATCTTTAAAAAAAACATGTGGGATGTTTTAGAAATATACTACCAAAGATTGGGTTTAAAAGGTAAAGAAGAATGAGAGGTTTTATAACATTTTGCAGCTCTTTGAGAAGAAAACCCAATGTTAAAATAGTTTATCATAATGTAATTTTCCTATTACTATTTATCAAAATTAATAATGACACACATACTATATGATTATTTATCCAGTGCAGATTTATCCCAGCATCATATAATCTTCCCTGGGTTGTTGTCTCTTTCTCCTCCCCCTTCCCAACCCTCCCCCACTCCTCCTCCTTCTTTTTCTTCTTCCCACTCTTTCATGAGAACAGACATCCACATTTTGAATGTTGATAAGGTGCAGCCAAATTGCTCTCTAAAGAGCATAAATCCCATTCTTGAGGTAGTAGGAAAATCTAAAAAGGATAAAGGTTTATTGTTTTCATGTGAAGAAATTAATACACTTTAAAAAATCCTGTATTTTTATTGTGTTTAAAATGTTCAGGTAGAGAAGATAAGTATGTTGTATTGAGAAACTGTCTTAAAATTTTGAAATTGTTGCTTCTTAGAGGTTGGTAGTCTGGTTACTCTGAGGTAACATAAAAAACTGAAACTTGTATGTGTAGGTGTTGGCCAGGTGGAGTGTAGGAAACATTTTGGATACAGGGAAGAGCAAGTGGAAATACATGATATACAAACAAAAATCCCAATATTCAACATTTGAGATGAAATTAAGTATATATGGTGTCAGTTATAAGATGGAGTCAATTATAAGAAATGAGGTGGTTCTGTAGGTACTGACACAGAAAGATATTCTTTATTATATTATTTAGGGTGAAAACACAGATGATAAAAGCCTGTTGTTTTTGTTAAACAAACACTGTATGTATGTGTGTGCTTGTGTATCCACACATATTTGTATCTCTGCTCACAGAGATAAAGTGTCTGGGAGGGTTCAAACCAAATTGTTAATTGTGTTATTCTTTGAGAATTGAGTGGGTTGAGGTGGTGATACAGAGATTTTTTATTTAATATACTTATGTTTTAATTGAAAAATTTTTAAAACAGCCAAATTTTAAATTTTTGTTCATTTTGTAATGAACTATTTTTTAAAGAAAAAGAATGTTTTATATGGAAACATGGTGGACTGCTCCTAAAATGCATTAGTTAATAAATGTGCAGGAAGCATCAGGACATTTCCTGTAGCAGTTCTTTACTGATCTCTTACAAAATAGGCTAGGTTAGTTTAGTGATTTTCTAACATTTTTAAAGCCATGGAGCCTGTTGTTTAAATGATGAAAATCAGAGTGAAAATGATGAAATCAGAGTCAGTTGGTGGAACCTGGGAGTAAGGGGCCTCTGTTGGTATTCTCCTCCCCTTATAATCTTTTCACAGACCCTAGGGCTTGCCGAACACAGTTTGAAATACACTGTTCTCTTCCCTGGATGCTTTTGATTTAGTCCTTCCTGAAGGTCAGAGGGATATACTAGCTCTGTGATTCTAAAGCACAGAGAATAAAGAATGCTTATAGGTAACCCCAGAATTCTCTCTTGCCTTGCAGAAAACACGTTTAGAAGCAGGAGACATTCATGTCATGTAAGATAGTTCCAGATGTATAATAGAAGAGACACAGTTTTTATTTTGCATTTTTTGGCTTTGGAGTCTTATAATCTTAGAATGCAAGCTTTATGATCTATGCCCTTTTTATATCCACTAAATGACTAGAAGAGTTGTTAAACTAACAAATATAGGTTCTATACATGTCTGGCTTCTCTGCCAATCTTAAATGTAATGAAACAAACAGCTTTAAAAAGTAAAACATTATTTTGTATTTGTCTAAGAATATCCCTCTTTCAAGTCCAAGCAACTGAACAAAGAAATTAAATTTAAAAGGCATAAATACTATTTAATAGTGAAATTTAAACCAATTTTGAAAGAATTATTCTTCTTTTGGGATATGTACATAATGTTATATTTAGTGTTTCATGCCTAACATTTGATTTCTGGGATTAGTATTAGAAGCAAAATTTCTTAATGCCATATATTGTTATGCTAGTTTGTTAATAAAACTTGAAAGTTATTTTGACATAAACATGCTAGTGTGTTTAAAATAATAGAGAAGGCATAGTATCATAATTTATTCACATAGGCCCAAGTTTTTGTTCTGTGCTGTAAATGGTTTTATTTTTATTTAAAATTTGTATGTGTGTGTATGTGACTATATAGTGAAGGGAAATAAAACAGCCATAATATAGATGAAAAAAATCTCAGTTCCCCACAAGGTGGTACTGTGGTTCTTTTACTCTTTCAAAAATCTAAGCACAGAATTGGTATTTCTCTACTTGTCTTCCTTCCCCCAACATTTTACAGGTGATCTACAATTAGATTCTAATAAAAATGAGAAATAATTTTAAGGGAAACTTGATACTTTTAGGCTTGAGGTAAATGGCAAGCAACTAAAAATTCTCTAGCCTTCTTTAGAAGAGTTTTTCCCCTTTGGGTTTTGCTTTTTTTAAAAAAGTTCATATACAAACTTTGGTTATAGTTTTTGGTATTTATACTTTTTGTGCTATATATACTATGATAGTGTACGTAGTAGCAGTTTTGTTACAAAAAATAGCATTATCAGACATCTTTAAAATGTTTCCATAAATGAGTATAAATGTAACTCCTCATTTTTAGGCAATTCAATTTTCTCCCTCTTCTAACCAATAAAGAACTTGATCTTAAACCTCAGTTCTGTAGGTAAAAATTACAGAACATGGCTTAGAAAAAGACAACAAAACACTTGAATAGATCTTGTGCTATTTCTTTTTACACTTTATCTTTCAGCTTATTTGAAGATTTGAAAAATATGTTCATATATGAATATGGAACATCATATATGTTTGTTTTTCCCTGTGGTAAGAAATCAAGGCAAGTCAGTACAAGACTGGGTTCCAGTTTCAGCTTCCCGGTTCAGCCTGCTGGTAGCTTGTGTCGTTGTTGAGTCCTTGCATAGATTTCTGGGCTTGGCAGAGGGGGCACAATGACAAAGATGCCACCGTGGCACTTGCCTTTAGGGCAGCAGTGGTCTCAGCAGTCCTGCATAGCAGAAAATTACTGTTTGGAAGTGGGAGAGGGCACGTGTATCTTGAGACCCCGTTTACATAGTAAGCAGAGCTCTTCCTTGACTGCCTGATTAGTTGGGGTGGCCCGGGGAGCACGCCAATGGAGATGATAGGGATTTGTCTTGGGAATCCTAGAGTCAAGGAAGTGGAAACAAATCTTTGATGAATTTGTTGGCTACAATAATGAATATGGAAGAAAAAGGAGAAATGAAAAGAGAAGTAAAAGGATTCTGGGAGAGATTGGGGAGACAAAATCAAGGGAAAACACGGGATAAAAAATGACAGCAAAAGCCAGGGAAGAGAGAAGGAGAACATAAAGGAGGAAGAAGAGGAATTGAACGAAGACGGGGCAGGGCACTAGGAGTTCGAGGCTGCGCATAGGTCCTCGCGTTTTTCTCAGCCTCTCAGCCCGCGGAGAAGGCATCTTCGGTCCCGTTTAACGGGTGGGAAACATCGACCTTAAGAGGCTAGATAACTGCTCAAGGTCACCGAGTTAAGTACCGGAGGCAGGATTCTCACTCCTCCTCCACCCGGATCCAGGGTCTGGCCGGATCGTGCCAACGGGCCAGGGAAAAGGGCGCGCAGAGCGGGCAAAGCGCAGAACCCGCCGTGCTGGAGTCGCCGCTCCGGGAGCGAGCAGCGGAGGGGGCCGGGCGGGGAGCGGTCAATAACTCCCGAAGCAAGGGCGCTTTTCAGGGGCGCAGCCCGTGGGCATCTCTAGCCATCCTTTCCCCAGCCGGAGTCTGGGCAGAGGAGCGAGGGCGAGCGGCACTGGGCTCCTGCAAGGGGAGAGGCGTCCCATCCCTCCGCTCACCGTCGCATCCAGGTTCTTATCGCTCTGCACTTGGGTCCCCCAATCAAACCATCGCGGGGTGCCCCCGCTTTCTCTCTCGCGGCCTGCACCTCCACCCCAACCTGGACGCACCGATTGGCTGGCTGCGGACGGGCGCTGCTCGGGGTGGGTGCCGAATTAACCACACGCCTCAGGCCGGGCTCCGAGGGCAGTGTTTCCCAGCGCCTAGGCTCACGCTATGGTGGAGCATATCTGTCAATGAGACCAGACTCAGACACAGGGAAGCCAGGGGTGTTTACTAGCCTCATGGTAACTTACAAGAGCATACACAGATACGTGAGTAGAGACTTGTGCACCTCATAAGAGGTAAAAACAAAACAATCACAAGGAAGAATAATGCCCAGTTTGTATTGTAAGTCAATGCAGTTTCATGTTATGAGCATCCCATTTGATGAATAATAGCTCCTGCCAATTCTTAGTGATTATTCAATGATTATTAATTGACGAGACACCTTTCACCTGAAAATGGCTTGTCTGCATTGTCTTCGCAGAGAACTGCGAATTAAAGTTTCTTTGTTAGGGAGAACAAAGAAGAATCCAAATTATTTTAAGGAGGCTTTAGCATTTGACTTGGCAAACCGTTTTTGCTAAAAGATCAACCTTCGCTCTTTGATTCGCCCCCTCTCTGTCACAGCCTCAGTGCAGGGTTGTCTTTGCAAGGCTAATGCTCCCAGTTGGTTTGGGGCCCCTCTCTTTCAGAGTTTAGTAGTTTAGAAGTAAGAGGAGATTTAGAAGCCTCCTAGCAGATACAACCTTTTACTTTCACCCAGGAGGTAAAAGAGGCCTGGAGAAGTTTAGGGCATCTTGTAAGTTTGCGCCAAAGCGTGGGACCAACACCAGGTCCCCACCCTTGTGCTCTGCTTCTGTTGGAGTGGTGGCCAGCTGTTCCCATTGTCTCCCTTCACTTGGCCCCCCACCCTATGCTCATCCTCCCTCTTGGGAGCCCAGTAAAACTCCCTTCTTGGAGGTTTGTCAAGAAGGCAATGTCTTCTTCCTTTTCATCTTAAAAATTATTTTCTTTTGCTGTCAGATTCATTCTGACATAGATCAGGGGTGGAAAAGTGTGTGGTATAGAATAGAGTCATTAGTAAATCCATCTCGTTTTTTGTTTCATTTGACAGCAACACATTAAATTAATCCCTGTCCAAAAGAATCACATTAAGGGAGCTGTCAATGCTAATCCCCAGCTCATTGTTGCTACCTAGCTCAGGGTTGACTTTAATAGGTCGTGCTGACATTTGTTTCTTCAGAGACACATCGGTGACTTCATCCAGACCCAAATCTGTTCTCATCAAAAAGTGTAGGCACTGGCAAATTTTTACAGACCCTGAATTCTCTGGGTTTCTAGCGTGGGGTTTGGGCTCTTGTTGGAAACACTGATTCACATTTATACATTTAACTGAGTAAAGATGCTTCTAACAATAAAAAGAAAAGGTAGAAAGCCTTCAGAAAAACAAAAAGTTGATCTACAAAGAAATTTAAAACTAGAATGATACTTTATTCTTATACTTATTTGTAGCATCCTGTATTAGCTACTACTGTTATCTATAGATCTGCTTGTATACAAACCAGATTTAACATGAGAAAAAATGAGAAAATGGTTGAGAGAAGAATAGATTATGTAGACTAATGAAAAGGGGAAAAGAAGCAAGGATGAGAAAATCTGGAGAAACGTAAAAGTCTATAGAAAAGATGGAGAAAAAGGGAATTTACTAGCAAGGAAGAATAACATTTAAGCAGTAATTTGAATAGAAAGAATTTGGGCAGTGTAGAAAGTAGGAAAAATACATTACAATGAGATTAAAATGTTCCTTTAGCCAACATTTAGAAACTATGATCATAAAATTTTTTCTTTAAATGTAATCTCTCTGCCTCTCTATCCTCTGTTTTTCACACCTTCCCCCAACCCCTGCACACTGATATGGATTATCCAGCTTTGTGCTTATGACATTTATGGATTCCAGATCTGACAATCATATATTAGCCTTTATCTGGGTGGCTGAGAAGAAGCAGAGGACTGATCCAATCTTAAATCATTTAACCTGTTCTTAGAATATGCCTCTCACCTGGTTATTATTTTTGTAGATATTTGGCAAGGTTTTGAAGATGAAATAGGAGCTAGAAATTGAGAAGGTGGGATACACTATTTAACAAACTTATGTTGAGTAAAATGTTATAAAAACTGCAGATTTGCTATATCCATATATACCAGAAAATAAGCATGTATATTCTATTTTCACTGATTGAACCACATACTTTATTCATATTGGAAAGTGATACTGTAAACTTTTTTGTCAAGTGAAAACTCACCTCTGCTTCAATTCCCCCCTCCCCCTGAAAATCTGTATTTTCAAGTAAACATGGCGCAGTTATATCTCTTACTTTCAGGATTTTAGTTATTATCTCCTTTTGCTCCCTTTATCTCCTCAGAATTACCTTTGAACATAACCATTTAAAAGGTTACTTTTAATTTCTGTAAAACACAGAACTACCTATTGAAGGCAATTTCATTTATGTAAATGATTGAACAACTGAGGTTCCTTCTCAAAAAATGAGCTAGGGTTTTTGTGGTCTATATAATAAGGCTACCAAGGGTCAGTAAGAAAAGAACTATGCATGCCAACAATCTCTAGACAAATACCAGGAGCATGAGGAATAAGAACTTAGGTTCAATTTGCATCAGTGGACTAAGACCTGGTTGACATTTTAAGAAATTGGTGGGTTAGAGAAGACATGAATGAAATGCTAAAACTCCAGGTACTCCAATGCTTTGTACTCAGCACAGTGTCTTGTACATAGTAGGCATTCAGTGAATAATTTTTACATCAATAATGAATGTTTGTGTAACACATGCATGCAGGAGGGAATGTAGGACAGAATGAATACAGATAAGAAACAGAAAAGAGAAGGCCAGAGGAGGTGGCAGAATTGGACATTGTTAGTTGTAGAAGTGGGCATAATTGGTGGTACTTTACTGGTTTGCAATGACTGAGGAACTGGCTCTGGGAATTAAAGCAGAGGGTAAAGCCAGTAGGCAATAATGCTGTGGAGATATGAGTGCTTATCCTTCGGAAATGTATACATATGCACTGGTCACTTTATTCATGCTCAGATAAGAGCTTTGCCTTCAAGGAACATGTATTTTAAAGGAAAAACATGTTTTCGAATTTAGATAATTCACTATGTGTAATGATGTATCAGGAAATGACTTTCAGCCATTGAACTTCATGGTTCTGTGCAGTCAGGAAGAGCTCCTCCCTTTCTTCTCTGCTGGATGGTGGAAACAGGGAATTTCCTAATGCCAAACCATTGGTGGTAGATCCCAAGGCCACTAGTGGAAGCTGGGGTGGGGCTTGGGGGATGTTATCAGTTTGGTGGTGACTGCAGTGGCCGTGCGGTTATAGGGTGGGAAACTTTTTAGTAAACTCCCAGTCACTCTCCAGAGCGTTAGACCATTTCCTAATACCCCTCCCATCCACTAATCCTCCTGTTGTTTTCTTCACTGGTTCAAGTGTCAGTCTGTCTGCTTTCCTTTTCCACATCTGTTTCCTATGGTTTTTGTGTGGGTTTTTCTTCATCCCATGGTGGAATAGAGCCCTGATTCACTGCTTTTGCCCTGTGACCCATCTGACCTTGAGGCAAACACAGCATTTTTTATTTTTAAAAAGGATTGTTTTTATTAGTAATGATGGGGAAGGAGGGGGCAGCTAGAGGTGTGAGGGTATCCCCATTTTTCCTTTCTTTTTATACAACTAATTTTTTATGGAATAAAAAATATATATAGAAGGATCTAAATCAGAGGCTAAGTTTCAGACTTCACTTTAGTTATTTGTCACAGGAGTTGGAGACGTCAGGGAAGGACATCCTTCTGAGAGGATGGTGAAGAATTGGAGCAGGTGTGGGCACTGCGGGCAATGTCGCAGCTTGGACTGGGTGGGGAACGTCAAGGATAGGGAAGAAAAAGTCAGTTCTGGGCCTCTACTCTCCACTCACCTCTCTTCACTTGTCTCTGCTTCTGAATACAGGCTCCCCAGCAGGTTCCCTCACCCTGCCGCCCACCCTCAGACCAGGACAGCAGGGAGCAGGGTGAGAAGTCAGACACACAAGATTGTTTCTAAGTGTTGATAATCTTCTCTGAGCTCTTGATGGCTTCTCTGACCTGTGGCACGTTTCCACGATATGGTTTTCTGGGTTAGTAGACCAGGCTGTGAAATATAAAGAAGGCGCAAGGGGAAAAAGGGATGAGCAGGAACTTACATACTTTTAGTTTTCTTCTATTGCTTCTAAGCTTTTGGAAAAGACTGTAACTGACAACTACAACCCATTTTCAAACTTAAATTATATCTGTGCAATTTAGGTAGAAAGCCCCTGGGCAGATATGGTACCTTTTTTTTCTGTGCCTGCCAGGGTACCAAGCACATTGAAGGCATTTAACAAATAATGATAATAATTTAAAGCAATGGGAGCATTGGGTGTATAGGGAGATAAGAAACTGGAAGACTGGGCCCACTAATAATTAATAATGTCTCAGGAGGTGGTCCTACTGTTTTTGGATTTTAAATCCCCTTGTTCAATTTCTTGCTGGAGTGAATTCCACACAAAAAGGAATAATCTTTAATTTGATACTTAGTCACTTCAGTGTCCTGTGCTGAGCTGCTAAGATTCATATTCTTATGAAAATATATGCATTCATAATCAGTCTGATAATGTTGCTCCCCAGGGCTTCTAAATGCAAAAGCAAGAGATCATATATTCAGATATGTGGCTTCAAAGTCATAGATCATCTGAGAAGTTCGCATTTCTCATTTTTTACTTTTTATTCTTGGAATTGAAAGGAAAACAACACCGTGAAAACTTCTAATTAAATACATAATGAAACAAGGCCCAGCACCCGTGAGTTTAGGCTTCACCAGGAGTGAATTCTTGTCCTTTTATGTGATAGGCTGAATTGACAGACATTGTAATAAAATGACAGGATAACTAGAGTATGCTTTTGATTAAGATTTGATTACCAATTATTTTGTTGCTCCCTGTGCTTACATCCTGAAGTCTGCATTTATTTATTTAGGTTAAAATATTCAGAGGCCATAGGAAAAGCTACCCCCAAGGAAAGTTCGGAAAGAATGCGAAGTGTGTCTTCTGTGCCCATCCTTTCTTCCAGTGTGTTCTTTTTCCTAGGTCTCTTACACTGTTTAGCACCTGCCTTGGGTTTGGTTTAGACTTTCATTCTCTTCTCTGGGTCAAAGCTTGTTATTCTTTGCTTTTCTGAGCTGACTCCATTTCATTTCAGATTCGGCTTTCATAATATTTTTGAATCCTTCCTCTCCTCTATATCCTCTTTGCCACGGTCTTGTTTTGAGACTGTGTCATCTCTTATCTGAATTACTGCAATAGCTTCTTTTTTAAAAATTTATTTTATTTATTTATTTGACAGAGAGAGAGAGAGACAGTGAGAGCAGGAACACAAGCAGAAGGTGTGGGAGAGGGAGAAGCAGGCTTCCCGCCGAGCAGGGAGCCTGATGCGGGGCTCGATCCCAGGACCCTGGGATCATGACCTGAGCCGAAGGCAGACGCTTAAAGATTGAGCCACCCAGGCGCCCCTGCAATAGCTTCTTGATTGGTACATTCAGGTCTTCTTGTAGCCCATCCTTCACCTGCTGTTTTTGTTTTGTTTTATTTATTTTTTTCTTAAAACACAGGTCTGCTTTTGTCTCTCCTCTGGTTAAAAATTTTGACACCCCACTTGCATTGGCTTTCAGATAAAAATCATACTCCTTAGCAGAGCATAAAAAGTACTTTGTTATCTGGCCCCTGACTATCTTCCCAGCATCATCAATTGTTACCTGACCATGGTTCTTTGTACATGTGTCTTTAAAAGGGCTGCTTTGCTCCATCCACACCTTTGAACATGACAGTCTGTCTGCTTGGATTGCATTTTTCCCTTTGTTTCTCTGAAAGACACCTGCCTTTCCTTCAAGGCTCACCTTGTAATTTACCTTATTGAATTAAAAGTGGCAGTTATTTCCTCTTCATTCCCACACTTCCTTTTAGGAGACTCTGTACTTGGACCGGGGTGGGATTAAGTCAGATTCTCTTTCCAAGAATTGATACGGGGATAGAGAGTGAATTAGTTGGCTATGCATGTTGGATGAGTAAGGTCTTATGGTCTCAATGGTTGATGTGGTCATATGGGCAAGGCAAGAAAGTTGATCTATGGGAAAAAGTAGGAAAATGGGAGCAATTGCAGGAAAAAGCACATATGAAAGATGTGCTAAGAAAGAACAAGTGGGGAGCTGTCTTGGTTTCTCATTGGTTTATCAGTTCTTATTGGAGTCCCTTTTGAGACTGTAGTTGCCTTTTAGAGACTCTTAGCTATTTATGCTAGTATATTGTTTATTTAACTTGTCCAATTGAGTTTCTGTTTTTTGTTAAAAATGATTCTTTATTAAGACTAATATATGCAGTAAAATGATTTTATATATATATCCATCTTCTCTAATAGACAGTACGCTCCCTTATGGTAGGGATACTGTCTTATTTATCTTGAAATCCCAGCCATTAGTCTAGCTGTGGTAGATTGACAATATATATTTGAATGAATGAATACTAACCTCATTTTTTCAATGCCTTTTCTAACAAAGAGCTTATGAAATTACAAAGTTGGTGTTGCTATCATAGTGGATGATAAAGTGTTAGGTCTTCCGGTAACATATTTGTATTTTAAGAAGGGCTTTCTGGAATCAGTCCTTTGAGGTACAGGAAGAGCCACAAAAGTGGGAATTTATCAGTACTGGATTTCTTGGGGAGGTATTTTGGGAGCTTTTCAATGCCTGAAATTATACCATACCTTTGTTCAGGGCCAGTGGGGTATAGGGCCAAGAGCAGGAGGAACTGTGTGAGGGACAGAAGGACTCCTTTCCTGCAGGGACTGATGAAGTGGGAACCAGGACTGGGACCTTACGGCCCAGAACTGCATTTACTGCCTTCCAAATGTTTTTATATAAGCACAGATCATCCAGGAAAAACAGACAATAGTCTTAGAGGAATGAGTTAAAATACTGAGTTATTTGAGGTAATATCATGATATGGAAAGCTCACTTTGTGAATCAGTATATTGCTCTTTAAATATTGTTATCTCTAATAATACACTCTCTTACACTTTCTGCATTGGTATTACTGATCAAAAGACACTTAACAGACATCAAATAAACAATTATTTTCAATGGCATAAGTTAAAGAGGATGTTGTCATATAATAGCTGAGACCTCACTATAGGAAAATCAAATGGGACAGATTATTGAAATTAGCCTGAGATGAATGTTTCTTTCTCCCAAATTTAACCTTCCAATATTTTTAGGTCATATAATTCTTGATCTCTACGTTTAATAGTGAGGTGTACACTTTTACCCTCTTTTTTTCCTGACTTACAGTATTACATTAATAAGGCTTCTTCTTTTTTGGCTACACCAAGACTCTTTTTTTTTTTTTTTTTTTTGGTTGATTAAACCAGGGCAGTGAAACTGTCATTTCTCAAACTGCCATCCTCATTAACTGGCATTTCTCTTGGTACAGATACCTTTGAGAACATCAGCCTGTATCAGGCCGAAGCCTATTTAAGGCAAGGCCTCTTCTATACAAACCTTTAAACGGGGAAAGCATCCTTCTTAATACTATTTTGGCAAATGGCGCTAGGCATTAGAGGCTGGCTTTATTTGAGAACTTAATAAATTCTACTTGTAGTTTAAGGTGATGTTCCTTTTAAAATTAAATATAATTTTAATAGGGTAGAGGTGTAGAGTAGGCATGTTCTTGGATAAACACATAAATTTGTGGATGCTTAACAGATTCTGTGCTTATTCCTCCCTAGTGAAAATGTTTCTCAGCTCTAGTAAAACATATATGTACTATCCTCTAGAGAATCTAAGAACATAAATGGAAGTTAAACAGCTGGACAGAACGCCAGATGTTTTAAAATATAGCTGGGAATCAAAGTTAGAAAGCAAAAAGAACTCTTTAACTTCAAAGGTAGCCAATTAAGTTGCAAACACTATTGATAATAGTTGCTTTATTCAGAGCCTTATTATATAAAACACCATGCTGTCTTGAAACTGAAGAGGTTGCCTTGTAGTTGTCTCCATAATCCATAATTGAAAGAATCATAAATGTAACAATTATTTCCCTCTATGATTGCTTTCACAATTTCTTGTTCTCTGCAGGATCCTTGTGTTTTTTTTTTTCTTTCAGCTCATTGCAACAATCAAGCAATTATAGTGTGATTCATATTTAAGATTAAATTTTGCATGTCTACTGAGGTATATAAAAATCTCTATTTTTCATAATTGTGAGCTATGTTTATATAATCAATCAACTTTTTAAGTAAGTAGTATTGATTGCAGTATATTCTTTATAAGTAATATCTATTTGGCCTAAATTTTTTTTTTATCAATCAATGGCTTATAACAAAACAATGTGATTAAAGATGGACATAAATAGTATAATATTCAGATTGGAATAGCTACTCCATATGATGAAAAAAAGATAAGAAATAAAAGCAATTCCCATATGTTGTATTTTAATCTAATCTTTAAAAGTCCTGTTATCCTCCAGAAGATATTTCTGGCTTTCAGTACTTTAAAATGTTAGTAATGAACTAAATGAAGATGTTATTACTTCTTGGGTTCGATATTATCATTCTGTAGATATCATGCAGTGACAGACGATGCTTACAAATCTATTTTTTCCTTCTCTATATTTAAGGAAATTCAGTTAATATTTGTTTAGGAGTGATTACTTACCAGGCTTGGGTTACAGACTGGCCAGCTTCTTTGAGAACCCCAATTTAACAGTTGAGTTTAAGGAGAGAGGAAAAGCCCTCTTTCTTCTTGCCCACTCCCCCTTCCAACTTGTGTCTAGTGGGAGAACAGGGAGTGAAACTAAGTAGGGAAGAGGAGAGGAAAAATTAAAGGGAAGGGAGGGCATAGTTCCAGAGAGGTTCTCATGCTTTTTGAATAAGTGAAATGAAAGTAGCTCTCCATGTGTAAGTTCAAACTCTATTAAAAAAGAAAAAAGCCATCAAAGTATGTCATCTTAACCAAAGTTAATAGCATTTTGTAATATTTTAGACTTTATTTATAAAACATTCAAATATTTCTTTTCATTTATAACCTATATATTTTAATGAAAACACTCATATTTTACTTAACTTCAGAGGCCATCTAATTCATTCTCCTAATTGTACAGGAGAACCACTGAGTATTCTATATTATAATTAGGGTGGTTATATACTTTATTGTCCAAATCTGGACACTGAAAATAAAAGAGGTTGCTATTAATAATTACCCTAGGACGACAGATATAAACTGGGGAACTAGGATTTATGAGCACCTTTATTATAAAAAATAGAAGCTAAGATTGAATCATTAAAATTAATTTAATTGTTTTTTTTATTGTTCTGCCATTATGACCGAGGAAAAAGTTAAATTGGCTATTCTAATAACAGCTAACATTTTTTATCACTTATTATGTACCAAGCAATATTATGAGTATTTTATTTGCAAAAACATGATTAAGCCTCATGACAACTCTTTGAGGTAGCTATTCTCATCCCTATTTCATAGATGAGGAAACTGAGGTTAGAGAGGTTAAATTACTTGCCCAAAGCCATAAAGCTACTACTAAAAGAGGTGGGATGCAAAGTCAGGTATTTTGGCTCCAAAGTTTATGCCTTAATCATCACTTTATTTTGCCTCTCATGCATCCAGCACTGTTGGTTGTGGAGGCAGGTCTTGAATGCAGTAGTTTTTGAAGGGCTAAACAGATCTCAGATGTTTGCAATCCTAGGGGCCATAAAAAACTGGAAATCCAGGGTAGGAGGTTGTGAAGTGGATGCTTAGAGATGAATAAAAACACCTGGTACTATAAATCAGAAATTATAGAATGAGACTGCAGTTATGGATGACCCTTGGTGTGCTTTCTAAGGTGTGGCTCTTACGCATGCTTCAAGGAAGCAGGAATGATAACCACACGGTGGACCCAGGGCAATCAGAGGCAAAAGGAATATCTGACTTAGATGAGGAATAAAGACAGGGAATGGAGACTCCTGACTATTCTTTTGTCTATACATGAGCTATATACACAAACTTGTCTTCAGTTTTTGTTGGTAGAAGGGAACGACTTGCTCTTGCTTCCAGGGAATAAAAGAATGAAAGAAAGCTGGTGAAAACAGGGACAAAGGGAGGTTTTCAGTCAATGCACTGAGGCTCCTTGGCACAGCCTCCAATCCTGGCTACCACTAAACTGCTGGAAACCACAAGGAGGTTCCACAATGCTGAGTTTGTGTGAGAAATCACAGAGAAACTGCTGGATCCATTATTCCTTGATTTCCAGCCTTCTTTATAGTAGGAAATTATGACATTCAAGCATTGGGAGCAATGTACTGCCAGTTGTAATGTGGGTTGTGTTGATATATGTTTTTAATTAAAAAAAATTTTGTTAAAGATTTTATTTATTAGAGAGAGAGAGGGAGAGCACGATCATGGGGGAGAAAGAGGGGAGGAGGGACAAGCAGACTCTGTGCTGAGCGTGGAAACCATCTTGGGGCTCCACGTGGGACTTGATCCCACAATCCTGAGATCATGACCTCAACCGAAATCAAGAGTCAGACGCTTAATGGACTGAGCCACCCAGGCACTCTGGGTCGTATTGATGTTTCAGACAGTTATTTCCATTCTTATCAACCAAGATATCTTTAGTTCTAATCATTTATTATCAAATTGATTTTGGTGCAAATATATATTTATCACATATACTTTTAAAGCCTTTGACATATTGTTTCTAAGTTTCTTTAAGAATATGAGAATACATTCATTCACCTCTTTTATTGACAATTTACTCAACTGGTCTCAGTAGTTTTATTCATTCAACTGCCAAACTTAATCTTGATTGTGTTGGTTAATCTTATTGAGGATCCTTTTATTGTATAATGATTCCATGAGGGGAAAATAATTCCTGTCTTCAAAATATAAGAGCCAAAAAGCAAAACAGAACAAACAATAAGTAACATAATCAAAGCAACATAAATAAGGGCAGATGATAATAGAATCACTCATATTAAGTCTCGGTGGTTATAGTTTAAAAGGGCATTCACTGGATATTTTCTCCTATCCTAATCTGTTTGAATATTATTGAGTATTTTTGCAAAATGGTCAAGTACAATGATGAAAATCTGAAAGAAAAAAAATCATGATATCTTAAAAAAAACTAAATAAAATCCCAAATTTTAGATTATATTTATAAAATGCTTGTCTATTTTTTTCATGTGCACTATTTAAAAAAGCCCTCTAGTTTTAAATTAGTAGAGAGATCAGAGGTTATGTAATTCAGTCTCCTTCATAGGGTGAGCAACTGAGGATCAGAATTTTTCAGGTCTTTTTCAAGTTCACTTGGGAGCACAGGGTCTCTTAGTCTGTAGCCCTTTCAGTAGTTTGGTATTCACTTAAAATAAAAAAAAAATTAATATCATGTGAATAGGATATAGAATGTACTAATCTAATTCAGGAAAATGTAATTTTTTTTCTCTAACAAAATAAAACATTCTTCTGATACACACAAAGCACCAGCCAAAATCAGCAAACTGCATAAATAATTCTAAATTCTAATCTTGCTTTTGTCACTGTCTTTGTGCAGGATTTGGTAGGTCAGTTCACCTCAATGACAGTTACCCCATGTATACAATAGGAAGGCTATCTTTTTTTTTTTAATGCATCAACAATTGGAAGGGAGCTTGAAAATTCCATGTGAGGGACATACTATCATGTTTTGATAAGAAGCAAATTATTTGAAGTATTAATAATACATAGTTAAGCAAGGCAGAAAATCTTTAAGCATGATATTCTTTGTTTATGCCTTTGATGTCAATTCTACTTTTTAGATAGAATTAAATGTATTTTCTGTATATGTTTTTCTGTCTTGGCCAAAATCTTTTTAGAAATAAATTGTGTTGTAAAACTACAATAACTTTTCTGAACTTAGTAAGCCACGCTAAATCATTCAAGCAATTTCTCCCTGAATTCCTGCCTTAGCTCAATGGACTATGGCCATTGGTCGCATTAACTGGGTAATAACTGACTCTCCATTACTTTCTGACATTACAGCTGAACCACAAATAAGAGAGCACAAACACTGAGGGTAAATTGTGAACAAATAGCACAGCTATTTAACTCTTTTTATGTACATATGTTTTATTTTTTTTAGAGGCTGGGCAGGCTTTCATTTTAGGTTAGTGAAATAAAAATGAAGGAAGGACCCAAATAATCTGTTTTGGAGTAGTATCTTTCTTAAATTATAATATTAGAATAGGCATAATATTAGAATAGGCATAATCCCAATCCATTTTCAACTTCAGTGCATGCAAGACTTAATTATAGACATTATTAAAAACACTTTATGCTTTTTTATGGGAACTAACATTTAAATCTTTTTGACAAAGTTCTGTTTGCTGTACCTCATTTGCCTTGTCTATTGTACAGAACAAATAAAATGCATAATCATCTTGTTCTTTATTAAAGGCATATCCATTTTAATCTTGAAGACATAGGTTTGAGTCAAAGAACTATCTTTTAAATAGAATTATTCCTTGGATTTAATATGTTGGCATTTCTCTTATGGTTCTAATTGTATTTTTATTTTAACCATTAGAGGGCATATTAGTCCAAGAAATATTAAACAAAAAGCATAGCAACAAGGAAATATAAGTAGTAGGCAAAGAAAATTTATGTATTTAACTATGCTTATGTTCACTCATTGTCATTTACAACATAATTTACCAGGTTTTTTTTTAATCTGAAAATAATTCAGGTATATAGAGTTTCAAGCAAGAAATAACTCTTCACTTTTTATTGCTAGCCACTACTCCTAGGAGAATGAGGTTGGCCTAGTTGAATTTGGCAAGGTTGACCATTATGTGACCAAGGAGGACATAATAAATCATGGCATTTGAAGAACATCCTGAGTTCAAAGTTACATATGATTAGGTTATTATGAATTAAGTAAATGCCAGTCCCTGGTTTTGTAGTTAAAAAAAAAAAAAAAAGCACCTAAGTGTGAATGAATGCAGTTCAGCAACTATGCTTCACTGCAAGTATTTATAACCTTTAAAATTTGGTACAAATTACAGAGAGAACAATGGATGGCTCCAGAGTGAACAAAAAGCTTTATTTCACTAGAAAGGCTTGGCTGAGGTCATAAACTGCAAGAGGGCAGGCAGCTCAAGAGGCTTATGGATGACTGCGGAGTCTCAGAATGAGTTCATTTGTTTTCAGTCTACAGCAAACTGTTATTATTTCTAATGGTCAGTCTTTTGCTCTAATGGCTGCAGGTTTTAATCTGTAAAGCTGAAATAGATACCAGCTAGTATTTAATAATAATGCTTTTATGACATTAAGTTAAAGGAATACTTTAAATGATTAATTCATTAATTTATTTAATAAAGCTAATTGAGCACCTGCTAAATTTCAAGTTCTGGGCTAGGTGCTAGGGAATAAAGACATTAATACATTGTCCCTGGCTTGAAAATACGCTTTTCTTTTAAATTGCCCTGTGATTTACAGAGAAATAAATCAGCAAATAGCTGTAGTATATGATAACTTTATATATGAGTAGGAGAATAGAAGAGATTTACCCAACCTATTACAAAAAATATTTTACGTTATATTTCTAAGGAAACTGAAGGTATAGGCAAAATCATTAGTATATACTATTTTCAGTTTAAGGCTGCAGAACTGCTCTGGTGATATTTTTTTCTGAGAGTCAATTATATAATAAATCATAGTAATTAGTTGCATAAAGCAAGGTAATAATGTAATTAAAACCAAAATATTTACTTGCTATAGAAGATACTTTTATGCATCTTAATTCTGCTCCTTGCGAGCTAATAATACTCTATAGGAATTTCTGTGTGGCTTTTACATCTGGTGGTTGTGGAATTAGCATGTACAAAGAGAGCTCAGAATTATGCTTTAATTATGATTTGAATGATGATTTGAGTCTAAGCATGAGTTGTCAACAGAACTGTGAGCTGGGGGAAAAAGAGATAAGGACTGTTAGTGGGATTAAAAAGTATATTTGCAGTCTCTTACTTTAAAGTGCCTTTTGTTTTAAAAGAAGTAATTAATGTTAGGAATTAATTGGTTCAGATTCTTGATTTTAAAGTTATCACTTGGTTGCTAAGATGAAGCCTTTTCAGAATTACTACACGATATGCAATGACAGGAACATTTCAGTTGAAAGGTAGAAAACATAATTGAAAAGCTAGCTTTTGAGTGCCTGCTTATCACCCTAATTGATAGCAGATGAGCCCAAGGAACTAAATGTAGTTCAATAAACAATTTATTTAGCTGGATTTCACATTATGATGCATGGTTTCCTCTAAGAGCCAAATATTTTTGCTGATGTTTTGATATAATAGTAGGCTTTAAGTGGAGCCTGGTTATGCATTAACTATTATAAAGCAATTAGTAAGTAAAAATTATATGCAAAAATGGATCTAGATATAGACTCTAAAAGTCTTTTAAGGTTTGGGTAACCAAATTGGGGTATTCATAAAATGCAACCATAAAGAATGATATTTCAGGTGTGTATTTATTGACATAGAAATCACATTACAAAACAGGCTATATAGTATGTTAGAAAAAACGACATATGTAGGAATGGGGAAAACCAGAAAGGGCGTATACCAGTGTTAACAGTGGTTATCTCAGGCAGTGGAATTGTGGGAGATTTTTATTTTCATTAGGCATATCTGTATTTTCCTAATTTTTCCTACAGCAAACATATTTAATTATGTGATAAATTACAATATATTAACATCATATGTTAATATGATGTTTAGCAGGAAAATCTTCATATGACTTTAGAATATAACTATGTACTCTTGCTGATATTTAGTTGGTCCTAACATATATTTACAATTCCTATTTGTTTATTTGTCCTCTGTTTTTGTATTTATACATTTTACTCTAACAAGTATTAAAAATTTAGCAAAATATATCATCAATAATACCTAATTAGTCTCATAAAATGAGAATATAGAGTGAATTCATAACTGGAAAAAAGGACAATCAAACAATGGACCTAAATTTAAGCTTTGCAATATAGGAGAAGGGAATATTTAAGATAATATGAAGGAATTATGTATAGCATGTGACCTGGCCATATAGAAGGAATGAAATGAAAGACAATAGATCCAAATTATACACATTTTGAATCTACACATGGGGAAGAGGCTAATAGAACTATTGGTAGTGATTGATCAAACCAGTCAGGAAAGAAATTGTCTTTCATTTAAAAAAAGATGATCGTTGGCTAACACCCTGGCCTCCTTTCTATAAGATTGTATCCCTTTGAGGAGAAAACATGGTCCAGTTGATCTGCTCAAGGAGAGTTTATTTTCTTCTATTTAAAACTAGCTTTTGGCAGGTGTATTCTCAGGATACTGTAATTCAGACAACACATCAGTGTAAACAGTTAAACCACACATACAAAATCAAATGAGGTGGGTGGATTTAAGTGGAAGTTAAGCAGGAATTTCTAATTCAGGAAGAGGAGAAATCACCTCTAAATGATATACTTCGAAAACCCCCACACAGACATATACACACACTCACACACATAGATATACATATTATAGTGCTTTGTGGCATCTCTGTGACTCTAGGTCAAGGAGGATCAAGCTATAAAAGAAAAAGATTGCTTTCCTAGTTGAGATTAATAGTTAATCATGAGATAAGCTTTATTAAGTTGTTGCAAGTAAATGTTATAAAATCAAAGTTTAAGGGAAGGGCGCCTGGGTGGATCAGTTGGTTAAGCGACTGCCTTCAGCTCAGGTCATCATCCTGGAGTCCCGGGATCGAGTCCCGCATCAGGCTCCCTGCTCAGCAGGGAGTCTGCTTCTCCCTCTGACCCTCTTCCCTCTCGTGCTCTCTCTCTCTCAAATAAATAAATAAAATCTTTAAAAAAAAGTTTAAGGGAAGAAGTTATGTTTCTGGGGACACAGTATTAGGCTTCTTTCTCCCCTTTGTGATTAAATAAGATACTCTAGTGGGTGTTTTATTTTTTCCGCTTCATAGGCTGTCTTCATTCTGATATGTGGAAAACAGCTTTTAACTACTAGTGAATAATCAATTTCCATTACAATTTTATTAACAGTAAGTAATTAATCAGTCTCACAATTTTATTTAGAATGTTGGTTCAAATATCTGGCTGTAATTTTTTTCAGCCCAAATGATAATTTGTAAACCAACCATGTTTCAAATTGGCCCTTTATCTGATGAACTGATTTTCGTGAGAGAGAAAGCTTAGAAAAATTTCTAATTAGTGCTAAGACCTGATTTTCTGTGGCTCACTGCTTCATGTATTCTACTTCTTCAAATTATGCTGTAGGAAATGTCTTTAGAGGTTGGTGTTTTCTATCGATCTCTACAATTGTCCTCAGTAATTTAGAAGTTAACTGTGCAGTGATTTTTCAAGAATGTGCCAGAGCTTTGAGTCAGCACACACTTCTCTCCACCGAGCCAGGGGACAAAGATCCTTGTAGCTCCTCGTGGGCTCCAAGCATAAGAGTGGGATGCATGGACTCCAGCTGTCAGTTTATTTCCTCTGTGTAACTCTCCTGTTCTTTCAGCTCACAGTTCACTCCTTAAATGCCTCTTCCCTTATAAGCTGAGAAGGGATTTGTGCAGCATGAGCTTACCTAAGAAACTAAAGATCATTAATTAGAAAGGTGCTTCTGGGCAACAGGAAATTTTCCATTGGAAAGGTTTCAAATCTAAGAAAGTAATTAATTTCTCTGTGGAAGAAGATCACGTTTTTGTCTTCTGATGTCCTTCCCAATTGCAATTGAATGGTTTAAGGCGCAACAGAGGGAATATGACTCCTCTCTCATTAACCCTCACAGTTTGGCTTCCTCTTTTCTGTTTCTTTCCTTTCCTCTTCCTTTTTGGTATTAGTGGTGCCTTCTGGGGATTTTGGGTGACATTTTATTTTATTTTTGTGAGAAAAAGTTAAGGAATATGTTGGAAGGAATACAACACAATAAGTATTTTTCTTAATGTGCATATATTGTCAGAAGGAGTTCTTAGACTGAAAAGTTTGTTTATTAAAAATGACAAATTAGGAGAAATAGTTGCAATAAATAAGGTAAAGTTTTGCCATCATATATGTATATATGAAAGAGAGAGAGAGCTAATAGTCTTACAAAAGATACTGAAACTCCAATCAAAATGAAAAGAAACAACATGGGCAGACATTTCAAAGAAATAGAAGGATCTAAAATTTACTATTAGTAGTAATCATTGAAATTAATATTGAAAAATATTAAAGATATATGAGAAAAGTTTATGTATGTATCTACCTACCATCTATTATCATTATTGTCGTTTAGTATCAGTATGAACTCATGGATTCCTATTTTATTTATTGGGTTATAATTCTTACTGTTTTATTTTCATGCTCAAATTGCCCCAGAATTGGTCAGTGGGAGGCCCTTTAAGCTGGTTTTACATTTTTCTGACATGCTTCTGTCATTATTTGAGTGTTTTTTTACTTTTTGGCATAAAAAGATGTTTAAGGCTGGTCTTAAACTTTTCCTGCCACAGACCTGGAATCAGCTTTTCTGCAAGAACTCTTGTCCTATTAGTAGGGAATGATATTTAGAAACCAAGATGAGACGTTAAATGTGCTCATGGCTCTGAGGCCCGTTTAGTGGGTATAATTTGTGCATGTGTGTTTGTATATTAGAAATCATGAGCTCATACTGATAACTCTAATTTCAATCTAAATTCACAAAGTTCTTTTTTTTTATAAGATTTTATCTATTTATTTGACAGACACAGAGATCGAGCAAAAGCAGGAGGAGAGACAGAGGTGAGAAGCAGGCTCCCTGCTGAGCAGGACAAAGTTTTTTATTTGCTTTTCTGTCTTCCATAGTTGCATATCTCTTCTACAGGAGAACTCTGGCTCTGGCCACATCAACACATTTGCTCATTTGCTTAACCCTTCAATGCACATCAACTTGTTTAAGAACTCATATAATTTCCAAAGAAGACATCCAAATGGCCAACAGACACATGAAAAAGTGTCAACATCGCTCAGCATCAGGGAAATCCAAATCAAAACCTCAATGAGATACCACCTCACACCAGTCAGAATGGCTAAAATTAACAAGTCAGGAAACGACAGATGTTGGCAGGGATGCAGAGAAAGGGGAACCCTCCTACACTGTTGGTGGGAATGCAAGCTGGTGCAACCACTCTGGGAAACAGTATGGAGGTTCCTCAAAAAGTTGAAAATAGAGCTACCATACGATCCAGCAATTGCACTACTGGGTATTTACGCCAAAGATACAAATGTAGGGATCCAAAGGGGTACGTGCACCCCGATGTTTATAGCAGCAATGTCCACAATAGCCAAACTGTGGAAAGAGCCTAAATGTCCATTGACAGATGAATGGATAAAGAAGATTCTTTTATATATATATATATATATATATATATATATATATATATATATATATAACAATATTATGCAGCCATCAAAAGGAATGAGATCTTGCCATTTGCAATGATGTGGATGGAACTGGAGGGTGTTATGCTGAGTGAAATAAGTTAATCAGAGCAAGACATGTATCATATGACCTCACTGATATGAGGAATTCTTAATCTCAGGAAACAAACTGAGGGTTGCTGGACTGGAGGTGGGATGGGAGGGATGGGGTGGCTGGGTGATAGACATTGGGGAGGGTATGTGCTATGGTGAGTGCTGTGAATTGTGCAAGACTTGAATCACAGATCTGTACCTCTGAAACAAATAATGCAATATATGTTAAGAAAAAAAAAGAAGAAGATAGCAGGAGGGGAAGAATGAAGGGGGGGAATCGGAGGGGGAGATGAACCATGAGAGACGATGGACTCTGAAAAACAAACTGAGGGTTCTAGAGGGGAGGGGGTTGGGGGGATAAAAAAAAAGTACATAAACATTTGGCAAACCTAAAAAAAAAAGAAAGAATTCATATATTTACCACCACAAAAACAAACCTACTAAGATGAGATCCAGATTTGTTTGCAATTCTTTTATTCACTCAAAAGTAATTTTGGTTAGTTCTCTATTTCTCACATGGTATGCTTATATTATTTATTTAAAATACAGTTTGGATCACTTATTTCTGTGAATTGGTCTTTCTATTCATGCATCAGTAGTATACTATTCTATGGTATATTTTAATATCTGTTAGGGATAGTGCCATCTCCTAGCTTTTCTTTTTCTGGGTTTTCTTAGTATTCTTTCATGTTTCTTTTCCTTTTTAAAAAAGTTTTTATTTAGGGGCATCTGGGTGGCTCAATCACTTAAGCATCTGGCTCTTGATTTTGGCTCAGGTCATGATCTCAGGGTCCTGGGATCAAGGCTTGCATGGGGCCCCGCACTCAGCGGGGAGTATGCTGGAGATTCTCTTTCTCTCTCTCTCTTTGCCCCTCCCCCTACTTATGCTCTCTCTCTCTACTAAATAAATAAATCTGAAAAAAATGTTATTTAAATTCCAGCTAGTTAATATACAGTATAATTTTAGTTTCAGGTGTACAGTAGAGTGATTCAACACTTCCATTCATCACCTGGTGCTCATCATGATAAGTGCACTCCTTAATCCTCATCACTGTTTAACCTATTCCCCAACCCACCTCCCTTTTGGTAATCATCAGTTTGTTCTCTACAGTTAAGAGTCTGTTTCTTAAGAGAGGTTTGCCTCTCTATTTCTCCATTTTTCCCCCTTTGCTCATTTGTTTCTTAGATTTCACATATAAGTGAAATCATTTGGTATTTGTCTTTCTCTGACTGACTTATTTCACTTAGTATAATACTCTCTAGCTCCATCCATGTCGTTATAAATGGAAAGATTTCATTCCTTTTATGGCTGAGTAATATTCCATTGTCTATGTAAACCACATCTTCTTTATCCATTCATCAGTCAATGAACACTTGGGCCATTTCCATAATTTAGCTATTGTAAGTATTGCTGCTATAAACATTAGGGTGCATGTATTGCTTTGAATCAGTATTTTTGTATTCTTTGGGTAAATACCTAATAGTGTGATTGCTGGATCATAGGGTAGTTCTATTTTTAACTTTCTGAGAAATCTCCATACTGTTTTCCAGAGTGGCTGCATCAGTTTGCATTCCCACCAACAGTACAAGAGGGTTCCTTTTTTTCCACATCTTTGCTAACACCTGTTATTTCTTGTGTTGTGATTTTAACCATTCTGACAGATGTGAGGTGATATCTTAGTGTAGTTTGATTTGCATTTCCCTGATGATCAGTGATGTTGAGCATCCTTTCATGTGTCTGTTGGCCATCTGTATGTCTTCTTTGGAGAAATATCTATTCATGCCTTCTGCCCATTTTTTAATTGGATTATTGGATTATTGGATTGGATTGGTTTATTGGATTGGATTGGATTGGATTGGATTATTGGATTGGATTATTAATTGGATTATTCATTTTTGGGGTGGTGAATTTTATAAGTTCTTTATATATTTTGGATGCTAACCTTTTATGAGATATGTCACTTGCAAATATCTTCTCCCATTCTGTAGGTTGCCTCTTGTTTATTTTTCCATATGAACTCTAGTATTATCTTATTTAGCTCTAGAAAGGAACTTGTAAGTATTTTTATTGGGATAGTATTAAATTTGTACATTGACTTTTAAGGGAGAACTGACATTGTGATGATGTTGAAATGTCCTAACCAAGAATAAAGAGTATCTTTACACTTAGGAATGTTTTATGGTTTATTCATATAGTTTTATAGTTTTACTCACATATTCATTTTGAACATTTCTTGTTAAGTTTTTTCTTAAGTGTTTTATCTTTTTTGTTGCTGTTGTAAATGGGTTTTTCTCTTCCATCATATCTTCTATTTATTATTTGTGTATATGAAATTTGCTGATTTTTACATGTTAGTTCTGTATATTCCTATCTTGATTAATTCTTTAATTTCTTGAGATAGTTTTATCATTGATTCTCTAGGAGTTTCTAGATGTATTAAAATGTCCTCTGTGAGTTCCAGTTCAAGGTGGCAATTTAGGAGGCTCCTGAAATCACCTCTTCCCACAGACACACTGAATCTGTAGCTATAAATGGAGAAAATCCCTCTGAAAAAAATCCAGAAATTAGCGGAGTAAATACTACATATTGGCAAATAAGAAAATATACACATTAAAATAGATAGGAAAGGCTGAGACAAACTCTTACCATAAGCCCCACTTCCAGCAAAGTGACATATAGTCAGGAAGGAATTGAAATCCCAGCTTCTCCCTGAGGTGCAAAGGGTTTGGATCCAACATCTAGCACCCCAATTTTTAAGTCTTCCACCTAGGGGATGGGGCCCTAAAACATCTAGTTCTGAAAGCCAAGGCTTTCATCCATGAGAGCTACAAGACCATAGTGAGCTAAAAAACAGTTCTTAATGGACTCAAGAGGAGTTAGTGTGGCTATTCCCCTCAGGGCTCAGCACAGAGGGAGCAGACAGAAATACCATCTCCCAATCTTCCTCTGAAAGAAGCCTATTTATTTACTTTAAAAGCAGGCTGTCTGAGGGTCAGGATTCTAATTTGGCACACTTTTAGGGCTGATTGTGATCTTCCCCTGAGACCTGGGAGGCTAGTAGTTGCCCTCTCTATGTCTTCCCTCTGGTCTACTCCAGGTTGCTGGTGTCTCCCTGGAAGGAGCTTATACACATGTCTGATGCCCTGGCTTTTGTGGCTGCCACTCAGAGGATGTACCCTTTGATCATCTGGCTGTGATGACCAGTGGGGCTTATGTTCTCAGGACCCATAGAACTATAGCAAATAAAGAAACAATTCTTAACTGGCTATTCCGCTAGGACTCAGTACACAGGGAACAGACAGAAACACCCAGCTCCCTTTCTTTTCATGGAAGAGGTCTACTTGCATACTTTAAAAGTTGCTGCCTAAGTGTCTGGCTTCCCATCAGCCTACATCTAGATGCTGACTGATATCCTCCCCTTTGGTACATGGACAGGTTTGGGCATAGCCTTAACTACTAGAAGCTGTTAAGAACAAAGAAGGCAACTTGGACAATCACAAAGGTTTGAGAGAAAACCAAGAGCTAGGGCTAGGCTGAAAGATAAGTTTCCTCTACCATACAGAGCACTCATCAAGACAGAAATGTGGAAGTTTTATCTAATGCATAAAATCCAACACAAAGAGTTAAGAAAAATGAAGAAATAGAGGAATATGTTCCAAACAAAAGAATAAGAAAAAACTCCAGACCTTAATGAAATGGAGACAAGTAATGTCCCTGATAAAGAGTTGAAAATAATGGTCATAAAGCTGCTCACTGAGGTCAAGAGAACAATGCATAAACAAAGTGAGAATTTCAACAAAGAGGTAGAAATTATAAGAAAGTACCAGACAGAAATCACAGAGCTGAAGAATATAACTATATTGAATAATTCAATAGAGGGATTCAAACTATTTCAAAGCTATAGTAATCAAAACAGGATGGTTTTAGCATAAAAACAGACACATAGATCAATGGAGCAGAATAGAGAGCCCAGATATAAACCTACGCATACATGGTCAACTTATTTTTGATAAGAGTTCCAAGTATATACAATGGCAAACAGAAAGTCTTCTCAATAAATGGTGCTGGGAGACTGGACAGCCACATGCTAAAGAATGAAACTGGACCCCCTCTTATACCATACACAAAAACCAACTCAAAATGGATGAAAGACTTGAACATTAGACTTGAAACCATAAAACTCCTATAACAAAATATAGAGGGTAAGCCTCTTGACATCTTTCCTGGTAATGAATTTTTGGATTAAGCCCCAAAAGCAAAAGTAAAAAAAAAAAAAAAAAAAGTGGGACTACATCAAACTAAGAAACTTCTGTACAGTGAAGAAAACCATAACAAAATGACAAGGTGGTCTCCAGAATGGGAGAAAACATTTGCAAATCTTATATCTAATAAGGGATTAATATCCACCTCAATAGCAAAAAACCCAAACAATCTGATTAAAAAATCAGCAGAGAGGGATCCTTGGGTGGCTTAGTCAGTTAAGCATCTGACTCTTGATTTTGGCTCAGATCATGATTTCAGGGTTGTGAGATTGAGCCCCATGTCAGGGGTATGAGTTTGAGCCCAGGCTCTGTGCTGGGCATGGAGCCTGCTTAAGAGTCTCTCTCTCTCTTTCTCTCCCTGTGCCCCTCCCCCCTTCCTCTCTAAAAAAAAAAAAAAAAAAAAAATCAGCAGAGGAACTGAATACACATTTTTTCCAAAGAAGACATACAGATGGCCAACAGGTATGTGAAAAGGTAATCAACATCGCTAATCATTAGGGAAATGCAAATTAAAGCCATAATAAGGTAACACCTCATACTTGTTAGAATGACCAGCATCAAAAAGACAAGAGATAACAAGTGTTGGTGAGGATGTGGAGAAAAGGGAACCCTTGTACACTTTTGGTGGGAATGTAAATTGGTGCAGCCGCTGTGGAAAGCAGTATGGAGATTTAAAAAAAAATTAAAAATAGAGCTATCATATGATACTGCAATTCCATTTTTAGGTATCTATTCAAGGGAAATGAAAACAAGATCTTGAAAAGATATCTGCACTGTCATGTTCTTTGAAGTATTATTCATAATAGCCAAGATATGGAAACGACCTAAGTGTCCATCAACAAAGGATAAGGATATCCATAAAGATAAAGAAGATCTATTATATATATACAATGGAGTTAGCCATGCAAATGAAGGAAATTCTGTCATTTGCAACTGTATGGATGGACCTTGAGGGCATTATGCTAAGTGAAATCAGCCATATAGAAAATGACAAATATTGTGTAGTATCATTTATATGTGAAATCTAAGACAAAAAAAAAAAAAGAAAAGAAAATCATACTCATAGACACAGAAAGTAGAAAAGTGTTTGCCAGGGGCTGAAGTATCAGTGAAATATGGAGAGGTTGGCAAAAGGTTACAAACTTTTAGTTATAAGATGAGTAAGTTCTGAGGATCTAATGTAAAACATTGTAATTATAGTCAATAATGCTGTCATATATGATTGAAATTGGCTAAGAGAGTAGAACTTAAATGTCTGCCACTCTCCCCCCGGCAAAAAAGGTAAATATGTGAGATGATGAATGCATTAATTAACCTGATGGGGGGCTCGTCTCTCAGTGCATACATATATCAAGCCACCATGATGTACATTTTAAGTATTTTACAATTTTATGTTAATTATACCTCACTGAAGCTGAAATATAAGAAATGTCACCTGCAAGGAGACATTGTTGTCCTTCTCTCCTCTTCCTCCTTCTCTTCCTTCTCCTTTCTAATGCTTACGCCTCTAATTTTTTTCTCTTGTCAAATAGTGTTAGCTAACACTCCAGCACAACATTAAATGGCAGTAGAGATAGTGGGCATCTTTACCTTCTTCTCAACCTTAATGTTAATGCCTCTGGTTTTTAGTCATTAAGATGCAGACTTTAAAATAATATATCCTTTACCATATTGAGGAAATATCCCTCTGTTCTTATTTTCTCAAGAGTTTCTATTAGGAATCATGTTAAATTTTCTAAGTTGTGTTTAGCATTTATAGGGAGAAATATATTGTTTTTCTCCTTAGAACTATTAATATGGTGAATTATGTTAATAGATTTTCTAATATCAGAAATCATTATATTCCTTGTATAAATCCCATTTAGTCATACTATATTGTTTTCTTTAAGCAGTATTAGAATCTGTTGACTAATATTTTGCTTAGGATTTTGCATCGATATTTTAGGTGATATTGGCCTTTAATATTCTTTTTAAGTGATTTTGTTGTAAATGGAATTTAAGTTTTTTTTTACTTTTTGTTCTTGGAAATCATTTATATAGCTTTGGGACTGTCTGGTCTCTAAAAGTTTGGTAGCATTGCCAGTAAAACCATCATGACTGTTTATTTAAAAGTTTTTTGTGTTTTTTTTTTTTTTTTGGTGCGGAATTCCCAGATAACTCTTTCTTCTATTGGAATCAATTTTGATAAACTGTATTTTTCTAAGAAACTTCCCAGTTTGCACATTTATTTACATAGGGATATGCAAAACCATTCTTTTATCAATAGTTATTTCTTCCTTCTTTATTTGAGAAAGCGAGAGAGAGAGAGAGAGAGAGAGAGAGCACAAGTGGGAGAGGCAGAGGGAGAGAGAGAGAGAATCTCAAGCAGACTCCACTCAGTGTGGAGCCCAATGTGAAGCTTGATCTTATAACCCTGAGATCATGATGGAAGAGGAAACCAAGAGAGGCTGCTTGACTGACTATGCCACCGGGGTGCCCCTGTGCTTTTTCCCTTTTATATTAAGGAGTGGTTTGTCTAATTTGTTAATTTTTATCAAAGAATCAGGATATTGTTTTTTAAATTTTGATTTAAAAATATTCTCTGCATTGGGCACCTGGGTGCCTCAGTCAGTTAAGCATTTGCCTTCAGCTCAGGTCATTATCTCAGGGTCCTGGGAGCGAGTCCTGCATCGGGCTCACTGCTCAGTGGGGAGTCTGCTCCTCTCTCTCCCTCTGCTCCTCCCCTCACTTGTGCTCTCACTCATTCTCTCTCTCAGATAAATAAATAAAATCTTTAAAAAAAATTCTCTGCATTATTTATTTCCACTTTTACTTTTATCTTCCTTTTTAGTGTTTCTGGTTTACTTTGTTGCTTTTTTATAACTTTCTGATTTGGAATTTTAATTTATGTATTTTAATTGTTTCATTTTAATTAATATAGATGTTTAAGGCTATGGATTTTCTCTTCATCACTGCCATAAATATATCCAACAGACTCTTTGACATGTAGGGTTTTCATTTTTAATATTATTCACAATTTTGGTAATTTCTGTTTATATTTTTTCACTTTTTCAAAGAGTTTTTGAATACAATTAAAAAATCTAAGTTGAAAGGCCTTTTTGATTTTTCATTACATTTTTCACTTCTAATTTTATTGTATTTTGATCAGTGTGTGTTATTTGTGATGTTTCTACTCTATGCAACTTTATAATGTTTTCTTTGTCACCTAACATATTACCACTTCTGATGAATTTTTCATGACCATCCTGAAAGTAAGTATTTTTTTTTAATAATTTTTTATTGTTATGTTAATCACCATACATTACATCATTAGTTTTTGATGTAGTGTTCCATGATTCATTGTTTGTGCATAACACCCAGTGCTCCACGCAGAATGTGCCCTCCTTAATACCCATCACCAGGCTAACCCGTCCCCCCCACCCCCCCTCCCCTCTAGAACCCTCAGTTTGTTTTTCAGAGTCCATCGTCTCTCATGGTTCGTCTCCCCCTCCGACTTACTCCCTTTCATTCTTCCCCTCTTGCTATCTTCTTCTTTTTTTTTTCTTAACATATATTGCATTATTTGTTTCAGAAGTACAGATCCATGATTCATCAGTCTTGTACAATTCACAGTGCTCATCATAGCGCATACCCTCCCCAATGTCTATCACCCAGCCACCCCATCCCTCCCACCCCCACCACTCCAGCAATGCTCAGTTTGTTTCCTGAGATTAAGAATTCCTCATAACAGTGAGGCCATATGATACATGTCTTTCTCTGATTGACTTAAAGTAAGTATTTTTTATTTTCAGGGTTAGTGTTGTATTTCATGTGTATTTATAAGACATACTCTATTGATTATATTTTTTAGATCTTCTATGTCCTTGTTCATGTTTTCCATTTGACTGGTTCTGTACTAAGAGTGTTGTTAAGTATTTGTAAATTTTCAAATTTTCAAATACAAATATTATTTGTAAATTTTTATCTATTTCTCTCTGCACCAATCATTTTTGATTTGCATATGTATGTTAGTTGGGACATAGGTATTCATAAATATTCTACTTTCTTTGTGAATTCTGGCTTTTGGAATTTCATAGTGTTTTTATTTTTCTTGTTTATTGCTTTTTGACTTGAATTGTACTTTATAATAGGATTACAAACTCTGCTTTCTTATTGTTTCCAATTGCCTTCTACATCTATGCCTATACCTTTTTATTTAACATTTTAAAATTACTGTATTAGATGTATCTCTTGTATATAGAATAGTTCGGTTTTGTTTTATGAACCAATTTGAAATTTTAATAAGCGATGTCAAGCTAATTCACATTTATTGTTATGTTTGGTGCTGTGTCATTTTATACTGTAATTACTGTATTATGTCATATTTACTATATTTCTTTCTCTAACATGTGTGCATTTTTGCTACTTTAAAAAAGTTTCTTTTGGTATTTAAGAAAATTTGTGGTTTTTCTATTTATTACCATTGTGTTTATACTTTTTATACTTCACTTAATCTCTTTCTTACTTATTTACAATCTCTTTTGTCAATTTTAAAGTGATTTTTTTCACTCCCACTTATTACCTGTATAATGACTTTGTTCTATTTTCCATTTTTCTTCTTTATCCTCCCATTAGTTGCGTTTATTCTACTTTGTTATATACAATGTTTATATGTTACTTTCTGACCAATGTCCCTCTTGAGCTCCACAGTTAAGTATATTTAACGTTCACCAGAGCGCCTTTGCTGGTTTCCCCAGTTCTCTATTGGTTAAATAAAGATCATTCTCTATTTTATTCCTTAAGAAGGGCACATGTGTACAATATTCTTTGAATTCTGCACATTTAAAACTGCTTCACAGAGGGTAACTTGGGTGGATATAAAATTCCTCACTCTTTTTAAAAATTCCTGGAGAATGTTGTTCCACTGTTGCCTTGCTTTTTATATTGCTCTTGAGAAGTCTCATACCAGTCAAATTTTCTTCCTATTATAACTAATTTGATCCTTTTGTCTGTAGGTCCTAAGATTTTTTTGTTTGTTTATGGACTCTAGCAGTTTTACTAGGACTGTTTTATCTAGTTTTCTCATGTATACCTTTAAATATGTAAAATTTGTTATCTCTCATTTCTAGAATATTTTCCTTGATTATGTTTTTAAATTTTAGTTCTGTTTTATTTTGTGTTTTTTTTTTATTCTGGGATTCCAATTACATGTTGGACTTCCTGTTCCTGTTTTTCCCTTTTAAGAATTTTTCTCTGGACTCTTTCACTTCTTCCTTTATCTTATTTTCATTCTCTTGGTTTTTATTCTGCCTTTTTCTTTTCTTTTTCTTTTTATTTGAGAAAGAGAGAGAGAAAATGAGCAGGGGAGGAGGGGCAGAGGGAGAAGCAGATTTCCTGCTGAGTGGGGAGCCCAATGTGGGAATTGATCCCAGGAACCAGAGATCATGACCTGAGCCAAAGGCAGACTCTTAACTGACTGAGTCACCCAGGCGCCCCTATTCTGCCTTTTTCAGCATCTCTCATTAAATAGTCATTTAAATTTATTCTGTTTGGGCATTTTTTAATTAATTTTTTTCCTGAGGTCGTGTGTTCTCTACACCAATTTCCTTTTTTTAAAACTTTTCATTATGTTCATTTATTAAGAGACTATCCATAAAATATGTTGCTATTGAACATGCCTCTTAAAAACAAGTTTTATTTAATTGCATTTCTAATATTTTAGTGAACTTTATCACATTTATCTCTGATATCAGCGTTTATATACAACCATCCTTATTTTTTAAATATTTTTTAATTTTAATTCAATTTAGTTAATATATACTGCATTACTAGTTTCATGGGTAGAATTTAGTGATTCATCAGTTGCATATAACACCTAGTGCTCATTATATGAAGTGCCCTCCCTAATGCTCATCACCCAGTTCCCCCACCCCCACACCTCCCCTCCAGTAACCCTAAGTTTGTTTCCTAGAGTTCAGCATCTCTTATGGTTTGCCTGCCCCTCAATTTTCATCTTATTTTATTTTTCCTTCCCTAACCCTCTGTTCATCTGTTTTGTTTATTAAGTTCCACATATGAGTGAAATCATATGGTATTTGTCTTTCTCAGACTGATTTCACTTAGCATGGTACCCTCTAATTCCATCCATGTTGTTGCAAATGGCAAGATTTCACTCTTTTTGATGGCTGAGTACTATTCCGCGTGTGTGTGTGTGTGTGTGTGTGTGTGTGTGTGTGTGTGTGTGTATACACACCACATCTTCTTTATCCATTCTTCTGTGGTAGACATCTGGGTTCTTTCCATACTTTGGCTATTGTGGACATGGCTGCTATAAACATTGGGATGCATGTGCCCCTTTGAATCACCATTTTTATATCCTTTGGATAAATACCTAGAAGTGTGATTGCTAGATCATAGGGTAGTTCTATTTTTAACTTTTTGGGGAACCACCATACTGTTTTCCAGAGTGGCTGCACCAGTATGAATTCCCACCAACAGTGTAAGAGGGCCCCTTTTCCACATCCTCGCCAACATCTGTCATTTCCTGAGTTGTTAATTTTAGTCATTCTGACTGGTGTGAGGTGATACCTCATTGTGGTTTTGATTTGTATTTCACTGATGCTGAGTGATGATGAGTGATGTTGAGCATTTTCTCATGTATTTGTTACCATATGTATCTCTCTCTTCTTTGGAGAAATGTCCTTTCATGTCTTCTGCCCATTTCTTGACTGGAATTTTTGGTTTTTGGATGTTGAGTTTGATAAGTTCTTTATAGACTTTATATCCAAAATCTATAAAGCCCTTTATCTAATACGTCATTTTGAATATCTTCTCCCATTCCACGGGTTGCCTTTTAGTTTTGTTGATTGTTTCCTTTGCTGTGCAAAAGCTTTTTATCCTGATGAAGTCCAATAGTTCATTTTTGCTTTTGTTTCCCTTGCCTCTGGAGATGTATCTAGCAAGAAGTTGCTGTGGCCAACGTCAAAGAGGTTGCTGTCTGTGTTCTCTAGGATTTTGATAGATTCCTGTCTCACATTTAGGTCTTTCATCCATTTTGAGTTTATTTTTGTGTATGTACACCAATTTCTTTATTTAATTCCCATGCATATTTTCCAGTTTTTTTTAAAGAAAAGATTTAGTTTTTAAATTTCTAAATCTAGTTTTCTTTTAATTTTCAAATGTTCATTTGATGCTATGATTTTCTAGAGTTGGAGGATATTTTATTTCAGAAGATATTTTGAAATGAGCTACTTCATATAGGTATGTTAAGACTTGGTCCCTTTGCTAGAGAAAAGGTATTCTGATGGGCTGGGGCAAAATAAAATTCCACCAAGACTTCCACTAACAGGCTGAACTTTAGTAGAAGCAATATACAGGATATGGAAAGTGCTGGAACTGGACAATACTTCTTCTCCTGGATCTCTTTGAAAACTTCCTTCTAGGGGCGCCTGGGTGGCTCAGTTGGTTAAGCATCTGCCTTCAGCTCAGGTCATGATCCCAGGGTCCTGGGACCAAGCCCTGCATCAGGCTCCCTGCTCAGCAGGAGCCTGCTTCTCCCTCTCCTCCCCGCTTGTGCTCTCTCTCACTATCTCTGTCACTATCTGTCTCTCTCAAATAAATAAATAAAATCTTTAAAAAAAAAAAACTTCCTTCTAGAGGTACTCTCTTCCTTTTCCACATTCAGCAGATGGGGTTTGGGGATGACTTGTACAAATACTAGTACTCTTGGATGGCCAGTCAGAAAAGGAAACCCAGCTTAGGTGTCAGACCAATTTTACTTTAGGAGCAGAAGAAATGGAGGTTTATTCTTTGTTTCTTTTCTCTCCTGTCATTGAAATGATAAGCTCTATGATGCCAACCTCAGGTCTGGGCTTGAGGAAAGTGATTGTGGACTAGGATGCATGGGCCTATGGATAAAGAGAAGTCTTTGAGGTTTATATGTGGTCTGACACAACTCTCCAGAGAAGAGGTTTATATTGAGAAAAATTAAGACCCTTTTATTGCTTCCCCCATTCCCACCATGTAGCCCCCATACTTGCTTTCATCTTTATGCAATTCCTATTTCTTTCTCCTATTCTCATAAGAATTCCCTCATACTGCTTAACGCCAATTCCTTTTAGCTGGACCCTGATGCAGCCCCTTTTGCATCCCCTAGAAACTTCCCCTCTCAGTCTTCCATTCTCTCTCCTGAATCTTAAACATCCACTGTAATTAAACCTCTTGCCCTGTAATGGGGACTACCCCTTAGATTACAAAGCTGCTTAAGTTTTTAACATCCTTAAAGATTCTTTTTTTTTTTTTAGTTTGCCTGTGAATATAGTTTTTGGTGGTTTTTTTGTTTGTTTGTTTTATTTTTATTTTATTATGTTATGTTAATCATCATACATTACATCATTAATTTTTATTTATTTTTTATTATTATGTTATGTTAATCACCATACATTACATCACTGGTTTTTGATGTAGTGTTCCGTGATTCATTGTTTGCGTATAACACCCAGTGCTCCATTCAATACGTGCCCTCTTTAATACCCATCACCCGGCTAACCCATCCCCCCACCACCCTCTCCTCTAGAACCCTCAGTTTGTTTCTCAGAGTCCATAGTCTCTCATGGTTCGTCTCCCCCTCTGATATCCCTCCCTTCATTTTTCCCTTCCTACCATCTTCTTTTTTTTTTTTTTTAACATATAATGTATTATTTGTTTCAGAGGTATTCTTAAACCCTTCCTTCATGTTATGCTACAGCGACTATACAGTTGATTTTTTTCTCCTTTTTAAAAAAACTTCTCAAAAGAGTGTTTCATATTTGCTACCTTTAATCCCTCTCATTTCGTTTATGTCTCCATTCTATGCTCTTGCATCTGTATTCCTAGCACTTATCAAAATGTTTCTCTCTAACATCACCCATAACTTCTAATTTTTAATTCTAACATTGTTCAGTCCTTATTTCACTGGAATTCTACAGTTTCTTGGCTTCTGTTCTATAGCACACACTAGTTCTCCTTTTGGTTTCTGACTGGGCCTCCCTGGTTTCCTCTGTAAACTTTTTTCAGGAGAGTGACCATAGGCCTGTATCCTTAATAACTCCTGCTAATCATTTGCCTAGCTCAGTGCCTGGAATGGAGCAGAAACTCAACACTTATAAAAACACTGAATAAGTGAAATAAAACTTTCAAGCTATGACCTTCAATGTATGACCTGCAATAATTAGGCCCAGCTAGGACTGTAGGCACCAATTATTCTCTAATATCATCATTCACTCAAGAGACATTTATATTGGGAGATTTTACAGATAAATCTGGATTTCTTCCTTCTCTTGCTTAATGTGAAGCTGTGGCAACACTGAGCTGGCATTTCTTTATAGCAACCTGTCATGGAATTGAGTAGCTACTGTTCTCTTATGGATGGGCATATTCTCTTAAGCTTGATTCGACTCATTAACTTACCTTGCCTGCCTAGGGCATTTTAATTTGGCTCTCCTATTTCAACCTATTTTCTACATCCAAACCTTATCTTATGATATTCCAAGGAAGTAATGATGGCCCTATGTAGGTGGTTAGGGATAAAGGGACTTGGTGTCCTGAACAATTTTACTCCTAACAATTGGGTCTTCCATATATATTTATTGTTTGACTTAGCATGCAATTGACTTATAAAGAACTTTTGGAAACTTTAGGGAACAGAACTGGTAAAGTCAAACCTCAGTTTTTCATCTTTTAAAGAGATGGCCATCACAAACATAAAATAGCTTTATATTAGTTAGTGCAAGTATGCCTTGTTTAAAAAGAAATCATAATAATTTGAGCTTATAAAGCAAAGACATCATGACTTGATAATTTTTGTTATGCCTTGTTTCTTTATAAAAGGACTCAGTATTATATACTTTTGAGTAGGAACTATCAAGCCCAGGTAAGACATGATTTTATTTATAATTAACTGGCCTTTTTAATTGAGTTCAATATTGAGAACACCCATTATTTAAAAAATTAAACTTTTAAATGAAACATAAATATCTCAGAAATAATCTATTTAATTCCTCTGCTTTAGTGCAGTAACAATGTTAATTAATCTGCAGTGTTGGGGTGCCTGGATGGCTCAGTTGTTTGAGCATCCAACTCTTGGTTTCAGCTCAGGTCATGATCTCATGGGTTGTGAGATCAGCTCCATGTTGAGTTCTGCAGGGAGTCTGCTTGAAGGTTCTCTACCTCTGCCCACCCCCCGATTTGTACTTGTGTGCATGTGCTCTCTCTCTTTCTGAAATAAATAAATCTTAAAAAAATTCATCTGTAGTATTTTAATTTAAGTTCATAGATCTTTATATGCTTGTAATCAATGGGTTGTGCAGCATTATCTGCTACTTTTTATTTAGCATTTTTTACATGCGCATTTATCTGCCTGTATTTCATATTTAACCCTTTGGCATCATATGTTCTATCAAATCAGTATGTCAGGATGTGCCTGTTTTTGGAGATTTGGATTGTTTTGTTTTTCACTGCTATATTAATCATAAATCTTTTTAATAAATATCAGAAATATAGCCTTATAAATATCTTTTAATATTTTTAATTCCCTTTAAATGATTTCCTCCCATTTTTTCCTTAAAACTATTTTCTTCCTTGGCTTTTTGGAAAGTACTTATCATTCCTTCTCTTGTCTTTTTTAATGGCCTCTTTAGCTGTTTTTAGACCTTAACTGTCATCTAGTTCTCTGAAGCAATCCATTTGGGAATTTTGCACTTCCAGTCTCATTCAAATGTGTCTATATCTCAGGTGTCTATATAATGCATAAATGCAGACCTTTATAAAGTACATACTGTTAACCAGGCTCTCTTTTAGGAGATATAGTGTTGAATAGGATATGGTTTCTGCTCTCAAAGGCCATCCAATCTAGATGAAGATATAGACATTCAACTATATTTGCAATAAAATACTATGGGTTATGTACAAAGGAGATATAAAGGAGAAGCTCATCAGTTCTACTGAGTAAGGGAATATCAGTAAAGTTTATATAGAGAAGGTAATTTTTGAGTTCAGTTTTGAAGTAGGGGTAACTGTTCAGTAGCTAGGAGGGGTGGAAAATATGAGTAGGGGAGATGTGGAAAGAAGGGCAATCCAAGAAGAGAGAGTTACCCAGTCAAAGCTACTGAGATGTAAACCAGATAGACTAATCAGACAATTCCATATATTTGCATCATTTCAAACTCTTAAGAAGGAAACAAGGATAAGATTATGAGACCTTAAACTCCATAAAGATTATGAGAATAGTAATTAAAGAATTATAAGTAAAGAAGTAACATAATGATCTGACTTGCATTTTAGAAGACCATTCTAGTAATCATATGGAGTAAGGCTAGAATGAGATTCAGAGCAGACAATGGAACCCGTTAGGAGACTATTGCCATAAACCAGGCATGAGTTGACAAGTGTCTAAACCAAGATGGCAGTAGTAAAGATGGACAAATAGGAAGGAGGAAAAAATCACTGAAGATTTGGTCACTGATTGGCTGTAGTCAGTGAGGTAAAAGAAGGAGATGAAGATGAATCTCAGGTTTCTGACTTGAGTGACAATAAATATTTTTCCAGTGAATGAACAGCATGGATAATGGTACTAACCAAGAGAGAGAATTAAGACAGTGAATTCAGTTTGGGCTAATATAAACTGCAGGTGCCAGTGTCAGATGAGTGGTTGGATATATGATGATACTGGAAGTCTGGAGAGAGGTCTGAGCAGGAACTGTAGAAGGGTGCTGTCAGCCCTGAACAGTTCCGTATTTTCAATTGTTGTAAGATGTGTTCACCTAGATATTCTACCATCATCTAAAATTCAACATAATAAAATTCTAACTCCTCAGCTTTGCCCCACCTAGTTTTCTTATTCCCCTCATGGTTAATTGTATAGCACTGCTAAACCATATGACCTACCTCTAGACTCTAAACCAGAGGTAAGCTTTGTGCTTTCCATCTTTATTGTTATTGCCAAATTTGCCTATAATCAAGTCCTGCAATTTCTTTCTTCAAAATTTCTCCCATTTTCTAGGTGTTCAGAAATCTAGGTTTCAGTCCTGGCTGCCACTAACTGGGAAGATGATTGATTGTACAAGCCATATAATCTTCCTAACCCCTAGTTTCCACAACTGAAAAAATAGATAATCAGTGAATTCTCTTGCAGGTATTCAGTCCTGTACCTTTTTTTCCGATTCTGATACTACCATCCAGGTATATATAAGTGCCTCCAAAATGGTATCCCAGCTTTTGGTGTTGTCTCCATTCAATCCTATGCATATAATTGCTACCTGAAGCTTCTTTAAACACTAATCTTTCATGTTACATCCTTTTTCATGAAGTAGCCTAATGGTTTCCTTTGGCTTATTGCATCAAGCCTGACTCCTTTGTCAAGTTATCAAGATTCTGTAAAATGACTTTTCTGCCTAGCCAAATTTATCCTTCATTTTAACATCATCCCTTATTTCCAGTCAGTCTGGACGTTGGACTGATTTCTTCAAAGACTTTTCCCAACTTGAAAATCCAGTACCTTTTCCCTGAATCCTAAATTATCTTCCAAAGATCAGCTCAAATCCTCTCCTCCAGGAAGATTATACTGAACCATTCCATTCCTTAGAGTTCTTTTTTCCTCTGATTTGCAAGAATATTTGTATTCTATGACACAACTTGGCATTCAATTATCCATTGGCTTGATTTTTGGCTGATTCCTGGGTGGGGACCATCTTCTGTGTCTGTTACTGCCTAACAGAGTATGAAACCTAACACATTGTAAATACACATTGGTTTATTAGCTTTCAGGAACACACACATTTTTCAAAACAAGGAACAGACTATAACCTCAATGTTTAAAATAGCAAGGCAAAATAACAAAGCCAGAACTCTGTTGGAGGGATAATCTGTAAAATGATTAAAAATCATACACCAGAATGGACAGAAGAACCTAAATAGTCTCTTAAATAGAAAATTAGCTCTTGAATTATTTTTGGTGTACTTATATGCAGTTGCTAATTTGGGCTAAATGGGTTCAGGTATTATCAATAGAAATTGTGCATCTAGGTATTGAATCATCTATGCATCATAAAAGCATCTTGGTTTTAAGGATGCCACTTTTGGCTACTGGAGACAGTGCAATTTCAAGTTATATATTGTCTTAACAAAATTTAAAAGAGATTCCATGAATTTTGTGAAGAAAGTGGCAACAAAATGGCTGTAAAGTACCTGGGTCTGCCTATAGGTAATATTTAGCAGAGTTTTGAAATTTGAATGCCTCTTTGAACTTCACAGTTTATTTCTATTACATTATATTTCAAAAGAAAAGGGAACTTATCTGCCACACCTCATCTTTTTTCCATATCCATCATCAAACACTTACCTGGTTTTGCAATCGTTATTTAGTACTTTCATATTTTGCAAGGCACCTTGAAATAATTTTAATTATTATGACAAGTGTGTTACAGAAATACTGTGTGATTCTATATGAATTTCTATATGAGTTTCTCTGCTATCTCTTCATTTTTGGTTATCTCCTAATTTTAAGAGACTTTATTTTGCCAAGTCACTGCCTTCAAAAAGTTTAAAGCCTTCTAGATTAAGAGTGCACCACGGGCAAAGGTAGACCAACCTATATTCATAACTTAAATGTAAACCCTCATGGACCTAAGACAGAGAATCATGTTTCATATTCCAAATTCCCTAAGGTTGAACAAGTGCCTAGACTCCTGAGAGCTGGATGTCAGTAGGCTTTAACACAGTGAATCTCAGTGTAGCAAAGGTGGTGGAAAACTGTATCAAGGATTGAAAAACTGAAAGGGACAAATCTGTCTCCTAAACACAGGAGACCCAGAGAATATGAAGTATGGCAGAGACCTTGTGGTTTCCATCTGTTCAATAACAACTTGGGTAAACATTTCAGTTGGTTTTTGTTCCCTGCCCCTATCCTGCTGGTATTTGCTTACTATTCACTGAATCTGCTTATATGTTCTTATTAACTGAGCACAATCTGCTTTTCTGTGATTTGGATGTGATTGTACAGCCACTTGTCATATAGTGATAGTGACACCATCACATCATTTATGTTTTATAGTTTACAAAGCACTTCATAGACATTATTGGATATGATCCTTATGGCAAGCCTGTGATATAGGTAAGGCAGAAGTTATTTTACTCATGAATAATATGAGGATCAGAGCAGTTAATTGATTTTTTTTTTTTAACAAGATCACACAGCTAGTAGAGTGGTGTTGAAACTGGAACTGAGGTCTCTTGATCCAAAGTCCAGAGATCTTTCTATTATTCTTGGATTTCTATTATCAAGCTTGTTAATAACCGCATTCATGGGTGATTTTGATTAATGGGAAAATGGTGATAAAGATGTGAAAGGATTCACATTTTATAAAAGAATGAGGATGAGGACTAAGTTTCCCCATGTTGCTTTTCTGATTTAATCATAGAATTGTAGGATTTGAAAATCTACAGAGCAATGAATAGATACAATCTTTTTGTTGTTGTTGTTATTATATACCTGAGTTCTTGATTTGTGGGAGCCTGGAGAAACATACATCTTGTTTCCAAATCATTTTGTGTGTGTGGAGGGGCTCTAGTCTCTCTCAATATGACTCTTTCCAATATCTTAACTTCCCTCATCACAAAATATTTATTTCTATCTAACCTAAATCCTGACTGCTGTCATTTAAGCCCATATCCTTTTGTTCAGTAGGTGCTAGTGTACAATTTTTATTTATAGCTTCAGAAGGGTGCAGGAAATATATCTGAATGATTTCTGACTGCTGACAAGGCCTAATAACTGATAGTTCCAGGCATCCAACTGAATGTCCTTTGGCAGAGATGGCTATTTTGAGGGGAAAATACAGAAACTGGCAAAAACTTTTTTCATGCAGGTGTGATTTTTATGATGGAATTTTATGTCAGAAACCAACCAAGTGTCCTTTATATGGTTTATAATGTTATCAGCTCCTAGGCTGAGATTTCTTTCTCATTATTCATATTTATTTGGCTTGAAGCAAATTAAAAATCAGACAAGAATATTGTGATATAATTTTGATTTTACAGATATAATCTGACACCCAAGTAACTTCAGAGAAGTTTGCTTCTTTTATTTGTGCTATTTTGTGATGTTCTGAAAAATGCTTTTTTCAGAGGCAGGTATTGTACTTGTCTGTATGACTTGTACAATTTTGAGCACTTTATCAGCACTTGATATTAAAGGCAAAGAAGAAACTCTCTGCATATTATAGTTATTTTTCTAGCCTCAACCGTTTTAAAGATAGGATTTTAAAAGTTAGTCTACTATGAAGAAAAGAATTTGTAGCTAGAGTTCTCTGATTGTGGTATATATTGATGTAGTTCTTTGATTTTTTTTCCCCCTTCAATCCATACAGTAAGTGGGGGCAAAATTCATTACAGAGGTTTGTGTTTCTCCCTTCTAAAGTCCTACTTTGTTATCATGCATGTTAAATGTCAGAAGCAGGTCCCTTTAAGAGGGGTCTTAGAGCACATGTCACTTTCATAGGTCACCTTTCCATTGCAGTATGTGAGCCTGCCTGACCAAATCCGATTGGCTCAGTTGTGAGCATCAGACCCAAAGGCAGCATTTATAGGCTGACCAGTCTATCCCTTCCAATGTTTACCTCCCAATTCCCTTGGCCCTTATATTTTATAATCAGCATTGTATATACATGTGTACATGTAAATTCCTCCCTTACTTTACCTACAACTCCAGGTCTTCCTGATTATCTCTTTGTACCTCCATTCCATCTGTTTACTATTCAGTGTGTGATTTTCTACTTTTCTTTGTGAATCTCCCATTGTTCATACTGCATCGGTCTCCTTCCTATCCTTTTCTCAAGCCCCTTCTTTCTCCACCACAAGCATATCCAAGTTTCAAATAAATAATTAGAAATTAGTATCTATGCATGTCATTTTAAATTTTAACAGCAATTGTGAATGGATAGCATCTCTGCTTGGCACATAATTATTAGATATGACTCCAACTTAAGTCAACTCTGTTATCAAGACACCTGGGTGGTTCAGTTGGTTAAGCATCTGCCTTTGGCTCAGGTTATGATCCCAGGGACCTGGGATCGAGTCCCGCGTCAGGCTCCTTGCTCAGCGGGGGAGCCTGCTTCTCCCTCTGCCTGCAGCTCCCTCTGCTTGTGCTCTCTCTCTGACAAATAAATAAATAAAATCTAAAAAAAAAGACACCAGAGGCCATAAGCCAAACACTGGTTTCTTGGGGATGCTATCTGACCTTAGTGGCCTGTGCTTCTTAGTTATGCAAGATAAATAAGTTCTAGAGATCTTCTGTACAACATTATACCTATAGATAACAATACTGTATTGCACACTTAAAAATCTGTTAAGAGGATAAATATCATGGTAAGTGTTCTTACCACAATGAAACAAAATAAAGTGGCCCTCCCCTCCTCCCAACTTGTTCAAATTTTAGATAGGACACACACTGGGATCTGTATTTGTCCTATGTACTCTGTGTCCTGAGATCTAAAGTATTTCAACCTCTGACTTAGGACTAATATTGATCAGAAACTAAATAATCATGACCTAGGACCCTACTTAAGAGGACAAATGGTATAATACAATCTATTTAGCTTGGGGTTTCAAGATGGTTGTTGATATCACTCCATTAGTAATTTGTTTTTTGAAACTTGCGTCTGTAACCGCCTTAATTTATCTGATGCATAGAGAGTACATATTGAAAATCAGGCTCAGCTTTAAAAATGAAAAAGTAAACAATTTTAAAAGACAAATTGTAAATTTCATTTCACACAACACAAATCAGAGATTCAGACATAATATAGATTTGATTATGGTACTCGGTAACAGACAATACCTTGTGGCTATGAATCATGCATATGTGCACAGCCTTGCGTGTAGAGGATATGCCTCTATAAAGATCCTTTGCAGGGGACTGTATCAGTCAGGTTAGTTAGGAACCAAGGGCGCTGTGAGTATTTGGGGAATAGGAGATTTTTCATAGGGCTTAGACCTGACACAAATGTGGGAGGAACTGGGGAAGTACAATCCTGAAGAGGAGTTGGAGGATCTGAGAAGGAGTTACTAACTAGTATGCCTGAAGCACTGGCCAAGATAGACAAGTCAGAGCTTGCAGGGAAATCTCTGTTGCCTGATCTGAGAAGCCTAGCTCATCAAGCTGCCAAAGTCAGACCATGGAAAAGTCTTTGGGAATCTGTTGTTTTGTGTGGCTATTTCCTCTGAGGGTCTATAGCTGAGCCTGGGGCCACTGTTGGCCAGCAGGGCCATCTGTTGTCAAGGAAAGCTGGGCACAGAGCAGAGGAGAGTAAGGATAAGCTGGGACCTACCAGGCTCCTCTGCATCTCTTTGCTAACATGTCTAACTGTAACCACCTCCCAAGAGTAAAGTTTGCTGCTTCATTTCTGTCTTCCAGTCTTATACAAATTCCTGTTTTGGCCAACTTTAATCTGGAAGCTTCAGGGTGTCTCAGCTTAACCAAGCTGACAACATAGCACAACACGGGACTGTCAGTGTCTACAGGGCTCTGTAGGACAGAAGAGTTATTGTTTGCGTTTTAGAAACAGCACATTCTAGGGGTGTCATTTGAAGGTTGTTGAAAGGTACATCTGCTGACAAGTATCCCCCATCCACTGATCTGTCTTCAGTGGTGCTGAGGGTTCTCATCATCAGTCTCTATTTTTGATTAAAGTATTGTGTTTATAAAGATTTCCAGTAAAAATGCAAAATCTGGGAGAGTTAATACACTAAATCTTGCTAGTTTATCATTTATATAAACATTACTTTATCACTTTGCTGGCCTAACATCTGAAAAGGTTTGGGTAAAGAAGATGGAGAAAGCTCTAGTGTTATCCTGGAAGGTAAGAGTGAGTTGAGTATCTTGGTTGAAAGCCCCTAAACATATAGGAGATACATACATGGGGAAGAAAGGGTGCAGAAGTAGACTTTTCCTACTTAACTGTACTTTCTAGTAATAATTTTGCTTAGAATTAGCCTCTTCACTATATTGCTCAAGGATAAAATTACAAATGGTACTCATGAGATGTTAATATTCATATTTATGTTCATGAAGTTAACACTAGAATATTTAGAATAATTTTCAGTTTGAAATGGTATGTAACTGTGCAATATTTTTTTTCTTTAGTACCAGGAAAATCAACTTATTTTCAGGTTGCCTGGTCTTTACACATACTATTTTAATTTAGCATTATTTGATTCCATTATAAATCTTGGGATGGAACTTTAAGACAAGGGTGTTTATTTAGTTTTCCCTTCCCTTCCCTTCCCTTCCCTTCCCTTCCCTTCCCTTCCCTTCCCTTCCCCCCTGCCCCTTCCTTCCTTTCCCTTCTCTTCTTTCCTTTCTTTCTTTTCTGATGTTGTTCTTTAAACAAAATGCAGTGGTGATTTCTGGCTCTGACCTCTGGCAAACTGTTATCTCCTGCAAATTGGCTTGAGTGCTTTCCTTTCAATGGGCAATATTTCAGGCAGAGACAGGGGTACCTGGAGGCAGCTATTTGCTGTCTGGTTACTGTGAGATGTGATGTACAAGATCAAAATTATGTAAACATGATAGATCAACTTCGAGGACATTCAGAGCGAGCAATTTCTTCTAGTTTATACATGAGACAGCAAGATAAATTAATAAGGGAAATTGACAGTCATTTATATGGCTGGCATCACAGGCATCTCAGCTAGGCAGCTGACAAAAGGTCACAGCTCACCTGTCACAGAAACAGCCAACAGTGAGGCTAAAAATGATTTGTTTTCAAATATTGTTTAGATACTTTATACTCTGTGGTGACAGAGGAGTGTCTCTTTTTCTCTCCTTCCTCTCCTGCTCCTTGACTCTTTAGCTTACTTGTGAGCATGCACGTGCTCTCTTTTTCTAAAAACATGCAGAAGCAATAAATCAGCCAGTTTAAAAAGATCCAGCCAGCCCAACACAGATCGATTTCACAGGGAAGTCGATGGGCTGCTAATAGAATTACAACTACCTGTCAAAACAGGGAAAACATATCTGTGACAGTGACAAAGGGCAAATCAATTTAATAAGAGGTTTTTTTTTCTTCCAGAGACATAGATGTGGAGTACATGGGTATCTTTGAGAGTCTGTAATTGTGAATAGAAACCATATACTTGGACTGTTAAAGCTGAGGTTATGTCAATGATTCTGGGAGAGCATACTGACTCTTCTAGGAAGTATGTCTGGTAACTAACAATTTGCTCTGTAATAGCATATAACAGGGAGCTACTGCCTGGAAACACATTCTTTTAACTTTATTATCCCAAATAAGTTGATCTTGTCCATTAAATAAATTATATTCCCGTGAACTTTGCATTTTCATGTTTCCTCTTGTATCTCATTTCAACAAGAAACTGTGCATTGCCAAGAACATCTTTCTGGCAAATCTTTATCTTCTAAGTCAACTTGATCATTTTCAGAGGACTTATAAAACTGTTAGCAATGTGACTTTTAGTAACAGCAACTTCTGTGTTCAGGCTTAGTTTCTTGCAAAAGGAATCTTTATCATGAACACAATTCCCAGCTTAAACCCATTGTGTATTAACATGAGGCTCTTTTAGGTCAAAGACTTGAGTTTTTTAAAAGATTTTATTTATTTATTCATGAGAGACAGAGAGAGGGAGAGGCAGAGGGAACCCTGGGATCATGACCTGAACTGAAGGCAGATGCTTAACCGACTGAGCTTGGCACCCAAGGACTTTTATTTCTAAATGAGAAAACTCTCCTGTTTTCCTCTAGTCACCTCATCACTTCTAACACCCAGGCACCCAAGGACTTGATTTTTAAAAAAGAATTTAATATGCATTAACTTAACCCCAACACCATGGATTTTCTGCAAAACAAACAAATGAGCTGTGACATAATAAGAAATATGTGTTTGGCCTCTGCCCTCATTTCCTGGCCTATAGTTCTTAAAACCCTTGGAATCTCTGAAGTGACAAGTGTCTTTTTGTATGCTAATGAAATGACTAGTGGCTGGGGGGCTCCTGGATAACCTCTGAATGGAGGTTGGTTGCCAGGGGGAACCAACCAAATCTTTAAAAGGTTGGAAGTTTCAGCTCCACTCCTTAACCTCTGGGGAGGGGAGAGGGGCTGGAGTTTGAGTAAATACTAATGGCCAGTGATTTAATCAATCGTGCCTATGTAATGAAGCTTCCATAAATATCCTAACTGAAGGAATTTGGAGACCTTCCAGGTTGGGGAACGTGTGGGGGTGCTGGGAGGGTGGTGCATCCAGAGAGAGCATGGAATCTTTGTGCAACCCCCAACTCCCCCAAGACCCTGCTCTATGTATTGCTTCCATTTGGCTGTTCCAGAGTTGTATCTTATAATAAACAGGTAATAGTAAGTAAAGTGCTTTCCTGAGTTCTGTGAGTTGTTCTAGCAAATTCTCAAACCTGAGGAGGGGGTGTGGGAAACTCCTATTTATAGCCACTTAACTAGAAGCACACCTGCAACCTGGACTTGCAGTTGGTATTTGAAGCGGCAAGAGGGGGCAATTTCCTGGGACTGAGCTCTTAACTTGTGGGGTCTGTACTAATTCTAGGAAGTTTGTGTCAGAATGGCTTGGCATGGAAAAACCACACATTTGGTGTTAGAAGTGATGAGGTGAGTAGAGGAAAACAGGAGAGTTTTCTCATTTAGAAATAAAAAGTAATTCTCTGTTATGGCAGAGTTTAACAGTGTCATAATCAAGAAACACACTAGGTCTCATACTCATCAAAGTTCAGTGATACTAATGTACCTTAATTGCTGTTCCCTCTTTGCAGAATCACTTCTGTGTTGCACTATAGACAGAAGTTAAGAAACGTGGTTGTGAAATCAGAAACATCTGCATTTTGGTCTGCTATCTGCCACTTACTAGCTGAATGACTTGGGTAAGCTGCTTAATTTCTCCAAGTCCATGTTTCCCATTCTGTACAATCAGGCTATTGATAGTGATTACCTCATGTAGTTGTTACTGAGTAGTAAATGAGCTAATATGTAAATCCTGTGGCCCTCCCAGGCAGAGGGGAGGAGAGCTGTGACTCACTCATTCCTGTAATCTGCTTTCTACTTATGACAGGGCCAAGGAAACAAATGATACATCTGGACATTTTTTTTTCTTCAGGAAGCTGGGGGAAGTCTCCTGATGCTGTATTTAAGTTAACAGACATACAAGAAGAGCTGCATTTACCCCACTCCCTCCGTATACACACCTGTCCCTTGTTGTGTATCTTAAGACTCTTCTCTATGTTCTGTACTGTAGTTTTCACCTCTACCTTTAGACACCAGTTTCATCCCTGCCTGGGAAACTAGGTTAAGAGGGCCAGGAAAATGCCTTGTGGTATCTCTGGTGCCTAGTGTTTGCTGGGTGGTGGCTTTGGCATCTGGCATTGAGGGCCAGTGATTAAGTCTCCTGGCTCAACCTGGTTTTGCCAACTATAGTTTTCATTTACATGAACTTATTTGCATCCCCACTCCGATGGAAATGAAGAGAAGAACAAGATTTTAAATACTTTTCAGGAATGCTAGATAGTAACCGATAACATTTTCCAATCAGACTGAATGCTGATTGGAGCTGCATTAGAATGTTGTCTGTCAAGAGGCCAGTGACCTAGTTTGATGCTCTGGTATCAGCTTGCATCAACATACCTCTCACTTGGACCCTAAGTCCATTCACATTTTCTACTGGAGTTTCATGAAATTCATCCTGGAACTGTCCCAGTTTCAGAGCAACTGTATTAGCATCATTGCTTCATATGAGCAAATATTGACCATAGCCTTAATTTTTTACTTCTTTCCCCTTAAACAAAAAGGTGCTATGGTGTATTTCTGTGGATAAAGACAAAAATGTAAATTTCTCTTTATTGATAGGATAAATGGGTAATTTTTCTCAATTCATAATCTGGATAATTATGCGATGACTCCGTACTTAGGATGTTTATACATTATTAGCCTGTAACTACATCTTTCTCATCATAGTGGAACTGTTTGATTCTCTGAGGGATAAGAAGCACAATGGCCTGAGGGCTCAGTATTGGATATTTTAAGTATGATTGAGCCTGAGGAGGAAGGGTGCTCAGTGATTTAGGATCTCTGTGTTAGCTTCTCCAGTGAAGTTTTTTTGTTTAGGTTATACTCTTTCTCTGCCTCAAATTCCTCTTGCTCTTGTGGGTGGGTGGGGGGTGAGGCAGGGATGGGGAGGGTGGTTGGCGGAGAAGAACCTAAAAATAGTACTTGAAAGGGTTGCCAAGATCTTAGCTTTGTGTTGGAGAAACCATCTGCTAATCTCATTGCCTGAAACCGGAATCAAATAAGTTGTTCTGAAATGAGGGTTCAGAAGAACAAACGTTTCCAGGCTTATGTCCTGCAAGGCATCAGACCTACCTTGTTACTGAGGAGATAAGGTGGGTGAGAATGAGCCTGTGGCTTGGCCAGGCCAAGGGCATCCACCTCCCACCTCTGTGCCTTAGTAGTCTGAGTGATATTTGCTATGTAACTTAACCCAACTCTGCCTTAAGTTTGCAGGATGGCAAGTGGAGGAAAGTTGTTGCTCTGTTGCAAATGAGAGAGAGTATTTTTTAAATTTAATGTATGGTATGATTATTAGTTTTTAGAACCACAGGCAAGAAGCCTATGAGACATCATTGTTCTGCAGAAGGATGGTCATTTCCCCTTCGGCAGGTTCTCAGCCCTCTTCCTCTCTCCTCTAGTGCAGAGTTAAGACAGTCTGGGGGATGCTAGTTAATTACTGAGCTGGTAATCAGAATTATGAAGGTCAGCGATAACAGGCAACAACTTACTCATGTTCATAAACAGCAAGATGTGACAAAAGAAATTTATCTTGAAAAAAGCACTTCAGAAATATATTGAGCTTATTTTGTTCCTCTTGGGCTCTGTCTGTCCATCTTTATCTGCCCCTTTCAGTTTCTGTTTCTATCCACATTTGGGGTTTTGTTTTTTGGTATCCCATGCCGCTGTCTGGTCCCCTTTGTTACTCTTCCCTCTTCGTAACACTCGTGCAGAGAAGACCATGAGTACTCCTCTTTGTGTCTGTTAGTCCCTTTTCCTTTCTTTCTCATCTTTTCCATTTACTTTTCATTCTTCATCCTCTTCTATGCCTTAACCCCTGTATTTGTTTTTTTCCATTAGCAGAACCGAAGTACAGCTGGTACTATGAACCACATTTTCGTGGCTTGTATTTCACCTGCTTCTGCAAGACTCCTTGCTCCCTACCTCAAAGACCTAGCCAATTATTTCTGTAAATACCTGGTTTGGCGAGTACAGAGAAGGTGCCTCCCTTGAGCTCACATGCAGCACCCTATGTTCCTTGTTCTGGGCCTCACTTGAGATTCACTGCTTACTTGTGAAGTCATGTGGTGCAGAATACCACCCCCCAGTGCTGCCCATGGCATTAGGGCCAGAGTCAGCTCCTGGTGCTCTAGAGGCTGTGAGTCACTGAGTGCTGCTCACTACCCCCCCGACTGCTGTCATGCAACATCCTCAGAGGTAGAGAGGATGTCCTGTGCTCCACCTTGAGCCACACATTTCACTTGGGACTGAAACAGCTTTCTTAGTGGCTTGAATCGGTCCAGAAGGAAACAGAGGGCACAATCCAAAGGGGTTTTAGGGAACACTTTGAAGGCGGGATTATTTTCAAAGGTGTTTTTAGCTATTAATGGTTCACATAATATTTTTGCTACTTTATTAATAATTACATAATAATAATAATCACACTGACTTCTATATGTTGGATATACGAATGTGATCATTGAAGAATATTCAAGGCTTCCTTCTGGGACTTAGAATTAAATCTCCAAAATTTTACATGTCCTGTAAGTTCTCTTGATCCCTCCCTGTCTGTCCAGCTTGATCTGCAAACTACCCCTGCCCGCTGCCCGCCCCCCACAACTCTGCCTTCCTCTTGTTTTGCAAAGTGGACCATACTGTTTTCCTCCTCAGGGCCTTTGCACATGTTGGTTTCTGCCTGGAACACACTTCTCTCTCTGTTCTCTTCCTTCACATGGTAAACTCATTGCTGCGGTTGTAGTGTCATTTCCATACGGCATGCTACACACTCTCGTACCACCATCTATATTTTCTTCATAGAATGATGACAAATAAAAGAAGGCAACAGAGGAGACTTTAGATGACAGTGATCAACTTAAGTCTGAGCAACTGAGGTTTGGTCGGTGTTGGGGGTGGGGTGGGTTTATTTATATCATTTGTGTGATTGTTTAATATCCATCTCCCCCCTACTACATGACTGCAGGGATCATGTTTGTTTTTGTATCCTGATGTTTCCCCAGGCCTAGAACAAAATAAACTAAGTACCCACCATATGCCAGGTGCTTTACTTACATTCTGTGTTACTTTTTATCTTCACCATAGTTCTCTAAGCAGAGACTTGCAAACTCTAGTCCATGAACCAAATCGGGTCCATTAATCACTTTTGTCAGTAACGTTTTATTAGAAAACAGCCATGCCAATTTGTTTATGTATTATCTATAGCAACTTCTGCGCTATGAGGGCAGAATTGAGTAGTCACAAGACAGACTCCTTTGTCTGCAAAGCCAAAAGTATTTACTATCTGGCCTACTATAGAAAACGTCTGTCAACCCTTGCTACAAGGCTATGCACAATCTCTATTTTACAGAAGAGGAAACTGAAGATAATAAGTTTCAGGACCTTCCTCATATCTAGATTTCAAGTGACAGAACTGAGAGTCAAAGCTACCACGCCCCCTTTTATTATCTTTCCCCACATACCAGATCTCTTTGCTGACATATGCTTAGGGGAGTGGAGCAAATTTCTGCAGGAGAGGTGACATTTGTTCTAGATCTTAAAGGAAAAGTTGGAATTCTGTAATGGACAAGAGAGGACAAAACATTCTAGGCTGAGACACAGACATATGAGAGAACTTGGTGTGTTTAGGAGATAGCTAGTCAGACTGACCAAAACATGGTGCTGGTGACCATGGGGACAGTGGGGGAAAATTGACAGGAAAGGAGGCAGCTAGAATGAGAAGAACCTGTGCCAGACCAGAAAGCCTGAACTTTAGCTCCTACGCCTGTAGTTTCTGCTTTGCTTGTACATCTCTCAGTAAAAAAATTTGAGCATTTGTTTTAAATATATTTATTTTCCATAAATTATCTGTCTGGAGCACTCTATTAGTACTATATTGTGTACATTATAAAATGTGCAAATATGGAAATTTTAAAAAGGTAACCGAAAATAAAATGAATATTTAGACTAATTTTTATTTTAGTTATTAATGATTCATAATACCTTTTGGCTGTCTTATAATGATGATGCCTAATGAGAGTGATATTAATGAATATGCTCAATTATATTTGAAAATCTTGGCTTAACACTGATACCGCTGTTTGAAGTTATCATTTCAAGATTAGTTTTCTTTAATATGAAAGTTTACCATGAAGTTTTAATGGTATCACAGTTGAAAATGATAACTCAGAACAATATGTGGATTCAAATGAAAGAAGTACATTGTTGGTTTCACTTACAAATTATGATAATTATTTTTCAACACTATCCACCAGTTGTGCAAAAGTTTTTGTTTTAATTCATCCAGTATGTTTATACCTCCCCTGGTGTCGATTGCTTGTCAATATGCAAGTGAATCTGAAAGTGCTTTGTTTTCATATTTTATACAATGTGTTCATGCCACTGAAACTGCCCACCTGGGATTTTTAAAACAGTTTAGGAAATTGTGAATTTAAATATCTAGACTTGGCAGTTTTTGAAGATGATACATACCATTTCCAGCAAAAATCATATAGAAAAGAAAGTGTTCTAAACATTTGTTTTCAGAATGCTTTCTCCAAAGCCAGGTTTCCCCTGGAAAGAAGTTATTTCCTCTCTCTTTCTTACACTGTCACATTTACCTAGAAGGAACAGATTTTGTACTTATTTTTTGTAAGTTAAGGCATGTCAGTAATAGTTCTGATTGTCTTATTATTGCTTTCACCTCTTATTGTGGTGACTGAGAGTTCAAACTGGGAATGGGAGAAAAGTTTGTCTTGTCATTTTGTCTTGTCATTATTCATTAGATTTATTAGTATTTTCTTTAATCCACAGGCTTCTTTGAAAGACCTATGAACCATTTGTTCGTCTTGTGATGGTTACTCTAGTAAAAGTATTCCGTATAACCTGTAAATCCATTTTGTGTAGAATATGTAAACTGAAGTGTGTTGTAATGTGCTCAAGTAAATGGATGATTGAGGGCTCCACTGTCAAATCCTTGAAATCAGTGCATATCTTAAATATTAGAAATCCTTAATGACTTTCTTACATTTTAGGTACCTAAAAATGGAAGTTGTAACATTTTACTCCCACACACTGATGGCTCAACTTGTTTATCCCCTGCACTCACATGTTTTATTTTGGAGACCACTGCTCTGAGTACTGAAAAACAAACCACAAGCTATTAAATGGGAGGCAGGTGACATGATAAAGTTCAATTTGTCTTTGGGATTATATTTTGTGGCTTTGTGTCTAGACACTTTATGTATTCCCCTAAGGTTTTTACTGTGTGTATTCAAATAAGTAACTTAGCTGGATTTAAATAATACTATCCAAACATCTTCATAATAGGCAGCCACTCTAAGCCTCATGAAGTCCTGTCCAGCCTCATTAGTATCTAGATGCCCTCTGAAGTTCTTTGATAACTCCAGGGGCTTTACCCTTTAGGTTGGAGAGTAATGTGCTTTAGGTACAAGGAGAGGACTGAAGTGACTTAAGCACCTCAATGTGAAAGAAGAACAGTTGTGTTCTGCAAGAGTCAGGGCAAATGCTTTTTGTGACCCTATTAAAACTGAAGATTTAAGAGGAAGAATTATTAGCTCTGGCTCCATATTAAAAAAAAAGAAGAAGAAGAATTAAAAAAATGAGAAATGACTCTAGGTTAAGAGTTGCTTGAGGAGTTATGCCCTTTTTAAGCCTTAATGAATTTTTTTTTAATGTAAGCATATGAAGATAAAGAACTAACCATTGACCTTGAAACAAGGAGAGAAAAAAATGGAGTTGGTCCCTGAGAAATAGAAGTTGTCAAAACAATACCTACCGAGGCGAAATTTAATAGCCATTTTGGATAAAAGTGCTGTGCTCATTTATTTTGCAGACTATGTATCCAATACATAAGGGACTTCATCCCTTGTTAAGCCTGCAGGTTTACTTTTGAGAGGAGAATTTTCATTATCTCTTTAAGAAATAATTATGTAAAAAGTTTATTGCCTTATTTCATAATTTTTCTAATTACTGTAATTGTGTGAGTTTAGAAGATAAAACAAATTTAAAAAATTTAAAGGCTACTCTGTGTAGCTGCAAATGGCTTACAGCATGGCATCCACATAGAACCATGCCTTCCAAATTCTTGAGTGGTTGGAAAATACATTTTATGTCTTGGGAAAAAGAAATATATAAACATACAAAATGTTAAATTGGAATCTTAACTAAGGTACCAAGATACGATCAATATCAGACACCAGAATGAGTTGTGAGACAGAGCATCTGTTTGGAATTTCAAAGTAGGTGCTTAAAACCTGGCTTTATGACTTTTCAATCCTTTGCTCACTTTGAGTATAGAAAACAGTTGAGAAGGTTGATGTTTGTAGACAGGGATTTTTTTGTAAAGGATTTCTTAGGAGAAAGGTACTGGATGACTTGTGAGCTTTTACCCCTCTATCAAGGGAGAGGGTTAGAAGTTGCCTGCCTCTTGCTTCTGGCCTTCAACAAGACTACTTAGAGATCTTAAAATGTGTCCTCTGCAGTTAGTCAGGTACCATGGACAAGTGCCTGTCTTCTGCATGGTGAATCTAGAATACGATGGATGGGCTGCCCAGCTGCCTTGGCACTGGAGGAGTGAGTTATTTTTGATACCTTGGGATTAGCCTATATACCCTGAATTTGGTCAGATAAAGAATTTGCAGGAATTTCTCATGATGTGAATTATGCATGAGAGATTTGATGTGGTGGTCATCTTCAGTCCTGTTCAATAGTGCTAATTAGAGGAATGACGGCACCCCAGCAGACAGAACAAGCCTTTGGTCACTGATGGAGCCCTTGCAGCTGCAGAAGGAATCAGGTGACCAGCCAGATTGGAGATGCATTGCCTGAGTCTGAGAAGTGGCAACAGAGGATCACAATGCTTGAGAATCCCCAAGGAACTCTCAAATATGCCTCAAAAATAAGTGCTTTAAACACTTGATAGGTGCAGGAAATGTGAAGCTGTCTTGCAATGTTACCAAATAAAACCTTTGTTTCTCCCTTCCTTCTCTGACCTTCCCCTACTATAGCCATGGCAGTAGAGTAAGATGAGGTTTTGGAAGTGTAAGGCAGACACAAGAAGGGAGAGATAGGACCAGATGTTCTGATTGCCAAATTGAGCCTCTTCTTGTGACCTAATATCTCTAGGGGCATTTTGTAATCTGACTGTGAACTGAAAATGTTTGGTACTGCCCAAGGTAGCATCTCAGGGCAGAAGAACTTTCCTCCACTGAAAAAATTCAAATATGTAATAGAAAGCAAAAAAAAAAATATATACTTGCTAATTATATTTCATGAATCCTGCCTATTCAACATCCTGGTTACATAGCCATCCCTAACTCAGGGCTCCCAGAACAACGAAAGAACAGAACATAGGGAGAGCCCTGCCCTCAGTGATTTAGGGACCTGGAAGCAGGGCTGACATGGTATGTTTCAGTCCCTTTCTCTTTCCTTCTGGCTGCAGGCAGGACCAGGGGTAGAAGGAGATAATGTTGTGGAGTAAGCAATGAGTGCTATTTCTTTTGGTCTGCAAGGAGGGATGTTTGGCAATATCACTTGGTCTTCTCACCAATGAGCTATTAAAGGGCTGATGGATGTTGTACATCTGAGGCTTGGAAAGCAATGCAATATATATGGGCTCCCAGTTTTTATATACATCTAATGCAAAAATAACCTCTCATAGGATTATTATATGATTTTTTTTTCACAAAAAGGAGATGAGGAAATGAGATAATAAACACAGAAGGATTCAGGCATGAGTTGTTTGTGATTCACGCAAAAGTCACAACGTCTTACCAGTTCAGGGTGGGAAAAGTAGTGAGACTCCATACTGTGCAGGGATTCAGATTACAAATTTTTGAGTCAGGCTGTCAGAGTTTGAATTCTGGGACCCTAGGTAAGTATAAATCTCTATTTTCTCATTTGTAAAAGGGATAAACTATTGGTCTTAATGGGATTATTATAGAAATTAGAGAAGATAATCCTTATAGAGTGCCTGCTGTAGTTCATGTCACTTGATAAGTGTGCAGTAATTGTCAGTTAAGATTATTATTATTATTTTTAATCTGTAAAGTTAATTCTCACTGTTTGTGGTAGATATGTTCTATACAGTCATCATGAACATTGAATTAGCAAATATTAAACCATTGCTCCTAGGTGAAATAAAGGGTTAGGTTCCTGTGAGCCTCTGTTCACAGGAATTTCATCAAATGATCAATATATAACTTTGTTTTATATGTGTTTCTGTTTAAAGACACCTTATTTAATATATACTGTTGATTCATTGATAACTCAGGCCTGAATGAAAATTATCTAATGCACCTATTTTCTCTGTAAGGAACATTCTTGTGCTTAGGAATACCAGACAGTACTTCAGCACTACATTTGGGGACTACTTTAAGCAGTGAAATCACCAACAAAAAGCACACAAAGGTGAAAAACATGTCATTAACTAGACTGCAAACGAGTCTAGTTTATAATACGAGAGTTGAGGGGCACCTGGGTGGCTCAGTCAGTTAAGTGTCTGCCTTTGGCTCAGGTCATGATCCTGGGGTCCTGGGATTGAGTGCTGCATCGGGCTCCCTGCTCAGTTGGGAGCCTACTTCTCCCTTATCCCCTGCTCGTGCTCTCTCTCTCTCTCTCTGTCAAATAAATGAATAAAATCTGAAAAGAAAAATAGTACAAGAACTGAAACAAGAAGGCAGAGTTTGACCTCAGCTGGGAATGTGCATGTTGAGCAACTCAAAGTTTTGCTTCTCTGCTTATGTCTGTGAATTACTGCAGAAACACAAGAGTATTGATTTTGGTGTTACAAATAACTTTTGGCAAGTAGGCAAATTCACAAATACAGAATCCATGAATAATGAAAATCAACTTTATCTGGGTGATCAGCTACTAATGATTCAAGGTCTGCTTGAACATTTCCAGCAAAGGGAGAATGACATGCAGACACAGTTCATTCTGTCCTTGACCAGATCTCACTTTTATAAAACTTGCTAAATTCTACCCCATGGGACCTTGAAGTAGAACTTCAACATTTCTTTTAAATGACAGTCATTTTTATGCTGGAAGACAGCTACTATATCTCCTTGGACCCATCAGTAGGTTAACTATCTCTATTTCCTATAGCTATTCCCCAAATGATAATACTTTGCCCTCACTATTATGTTGTCCTCCTTGGAACATGGTTCAGTGTTTTCGAATCTTTTTTAGAGTATGAGGCCCATGACTAAAACTGAGTATCTGAGTGCCGGGTGAGGCCTGATCAGAGCTCCAGAGAAAACTGACAGTTACCTCTCTCATTCTACATGCTATATTTTGCTAAATATTTTTAGAGTTTATGTGGCAGAGATTGTTAGTGCTCATGCAATAAATATACATTTATGAACATTTCCTTGCCCTGTGCATCTAAATGTAGTCATGTGACTAATTCTTCCCAATGGGATATGAATGGAAATGATAAGCCACCTCTAAGTTTGATCCATAAGAATATAGTACTAAGGCCTCACCTTGAGTGTCATTGTGATTCAGATGACATAGCCAAAAAGTGGAAGCAGCCCTAGGTCCTGCCTGAGTTACCAGATTGTTGAGAGCTGTACAGAAGAACCATTCAACCCATCATTGGACTTAGTGTGACTGCGAAATACAATTTTATTATTTTAAACCCTAAGATTTTTGGCAGCTTAAAGTGTTAATCACAGTGACAAATATAGTCTATAATAGCTTTTCTGTGGCCATATTGTGCTGTTGATACACATAGAATGTGCTATAAGCTAAAATCCATTGTTCTTTTTCATTTTACTTTTTAAAAGATTTTATTTGAGAGAGAAGAGAGAGAAGGAGCTGGAGGGAGAGGGAGAAAAAATCTGAAGCAGACTCTGTGCTGAGTGTAGAGCCCAACGAGGGCCTCAATCCCACAACTGCAAGATCATGACCTGAGCCAAAACCAAGAGTCAACTTCTTAATGGACTGAGCCACCCAGGTGCCCCCATTGTTCTTTTTTGATACAGGTTGCTACTTAGATACATACTCCTATCATGAACTTGCTGATTCTTTTGGACTCAAGGCCAATATATCACATTTTCCCCTGTTAGGTTTTATTTTTTAGATGTAGTAATCCCTTTTCAACTTCTCAAGAACTTCTTAGATCATGATTCTTTTAAGCAGCCATCCTTTTGAATTTTGTGTCTTCCACAAACGTGTCAGCTTTTAAACCTCTCATGGATAAATGCTTTATTATCCAATATCCTGGGCCTTGGTATTCAGACAATGAGATACTAATTTTGAGAATTACTGGTCAGTTCTGGCATTGTTCCTTTTATTTTTCCCTCTTTTGTGCTTTCTGTTCTTCAATATAACTGCTTATTACTACTGTAGTAAGTTACCACAGTAACATTATGTAACAACTTACCTGCATTTTTAAAATCTCCCTTTACTTTGAGTCTTAATCTATTAGTCTCTAGAAAACAGATTACTTCCTCTCCTTGAGAAAATACCTGTCAATTGTCAAGGTTTTGTCATTCTGGAATTTGATGCTAGGGCCCAGGAATAAAACCTCTACCCTTTGCCATCATCTGCAAAGCAAAATATTCTATTATTATCCCTCCCTCTTCCCAAATTCTGATTGTTATTTGTAAAACCTAAAAAAAAAAACACTATTGTGTCCTCAAGTTATTTGTTTTCCTAGTGCAGTGGAAAACCATTGCCCTCAAAATTAGAAGACTTTGGTTTGAGTCCTGGTTTTTCTAATTACAAGCTTAATGACCTTGAAAAAGTACCTTAACTTTTATGAACTTCAGTTTTTGTTTTTTAAAAATTTATAAATAGGGTTAATAGTCCCCTTTCTGGGGGCACCTGGGTGGCTCAGTTGGTTAAGTGTCTGCCTTCAGCACAGGTCATGATCCCAGGGTCCTGGGATCGAGTCCTGCATCGGGCTCCCTGCTCAGCGGGGAGCCTGCTTCTCCCTCTGCCTGCTGCTCCCTCTGCTTCTGCTTGCTCTCTCCCTCTCTCTCTCTCTCTGTGTCAAATAAATAAATAAAATCTTTAAAAAAAATAGTTCCCATCCTTGATACTCCTAAGATTATGTGAAGATTTGAAGGAATGAAGGGTGCCAAAATGTTCACAGTTAGATGAGTGTTAGTGTAGTTGCTATCTGCTCCAAGGATGCTCCCTGGGTCTTCTCTTGGATGATCGTTCATCCCCCTCATGGATCAGTAGGAGTGTATGGTGATCAGTAGGTCTGATATATTTTGGCAGGTCCTCAGAATATTACCCTATATTCTGTCCCAGGAAGAGATAAAAACTGTCCCAGGAAGAGATAAAAACTCCCCACTGACTATATTGGATCTATGCCTACTGATTTTCATCCTTCAAGGGTAGATGAGGACACCAACTGTGAGACTGCAGGCACCAGAGTTATTATCAATGGGCTCTACTGAAGAATTCCTCATTCTAGATGTTCCATGAAAAAAAGCATTTTATGATCACAGAGATCTGGGAAATGAGGACTCTGTCTTGGAGATTTACAGTACCACATTAACATATTAAAGGCTCTGAGAAATCCTGCAGTAAATAAGCCCATTCAATTTTATTTAATTCAGTGGTTCTTAAAATTATCTGACCTTGGAACCCTTTTCATGGGATTTCTGTTAATGTCACATCGAACTAACTCTTAATGGAAGCTTCTTCTGGAAATGTTGGCCTAAGACAGTTAACAGATAAATATCCTTCAATGGATAGTAATATGGCAATTTATTTTTATTCTGATCTTTCCCCCAACCTGACTCTGTCCCAGCAAGGTTTTGGAGAGAACTCACAAACCACTAGTCTGTGTAGCAGATTGTTAGATGCCATCACGTACACTGAGAGAAGTAGTTCTTTACCTTCGTTCCCTCTGCCCTGCCAGTTCTCCCAAACCAGTGTATTTCCTCCCATGAAATCATTCTTTAAGTAGTGGGCATCAAACACTGTGGGGTGCTCTGTGGCTTTTGTCTGTGTCACTGAGAACAGGTTCTAAAGGCTGGAGGAAGGGACACAGGGAGTATACTGGGCAGCCTCCTTGTGGCCATCACTTCTGCTTCTTCACTATAGACAATATAGTACCTAGCACAGACATAGTACCTGGATTAAACACAGCCAATCAGCTCAGGAAACATGAGGTTTGGGCAAATTCTCACCTATTTCTGCAGTCCTCATATTTTCTATTATTGTCCACTCCTCAGGACTTTATTATGATCCCTGATCAATCTTACCAAAATGAAATCACTGAGATCTAACTCTAGGTTTTCATTTTGTTGATAGTAACTGCCTCGTTGCTTACCCTCCATCGCATCTCATTCTGCCTTTGAAACTCAAAGTCAGCAAGTTCTTAGCTCTGATTATAGCCTCCTTTGTATACTGGGACATCATTACTTACCATTTCTCTCTGTTTCTCTTCTGCCCAAATCATTCTTTTCCATGACATCTTAACACTTAATCACTTGATATCTGTTTTATATTTGTATTATCCCAGTACATTAAGTTTCTCAAAGATTACTAAGGATTTCTTTCTTTCCAGATCTATGAACTTTCCTCGGTTCTTATCCACTTTGACTTCTTTAGACATTTGATAATGCTGACTACTGATTTTTAAAAACCCTCTTCTCATTGACTTCTATAGCATAGTGCTTTCCTGTTTTCTTTTCCTGCTCTTTTCCTGTATCCTTTGCTAATTCCTATACCACTCTTTAATCAAATTCCAATTCCTGTTTGCCAAAGCCAAGCCAAAGCCAAAGTCACATTTGGCTCTGCTCTTTGCTCCCTACATGTATGTCTCTTGACTTCAGTTAGCACTTCTTTGTTGAATGACTTCCAGGTCTGTATTAGTCATTTTGTTTTTGCCCTTGCTACAATTACACATTGTCAACTGTCTGCAGTATTAGAGTACTTGAAAGGAAAATCAAGGTTTCACTTACCTCTAAAATGGGTTCTTATAACTGCTTTCTTTCTTTTTTTTTGATTTTTTAAGTATTTGTTTAAATTCCAGTAAGTTATTTTTTATGTTATGTTAATCACCATACATTACATCATTAGTTTTTGATGTAGTGTTCCATGATTCATTGTTTGCGTATAACACCCAGTGCTCCATGCAGTGTGTGCCCTCTTTAATACCCATCACCAGGCTAACCCATCCCCCCGCCCTCCTCCCCTCTAAAACCCTCAGTTTGTTTCTCAGAGTCCATAGTCTCTCATGGTTCATCTCTCCCTCCGATTTCCCCCCTTCCTTTTCCCCTTCCTGCTATCTTTTTTTTTCTAACCTATATGTATTATTTGTTTCAGAGGTACAGGTCTGTGATTCAACAGTCTTACACAATTCACAGTGCTCACCATAGCACATACCCTCCCCAATGTCTATCACCCAGCCACCCCATCCCTCCCACCCACCACCACTCCAGCAACCCTCATTTTGTTTCCTGAGATTAAGAATTCTTCAGATATATTCAGAACATTCCATCCCAAAGCAACAGAATACACATTCTTCTCTAGTGCCCATGGAACATTCTCCAGAATAGATCACATCCTAGGTCACAAATCAGGTCTCAACCGGTACCAAAAGATTGGGATCATTCCCTGCATATTTTCAGACCACAATGCTTTGAAACTAGAACTCAATCACAATAGGAAAGTCAGAAAGAACTCAAATACATGGAGGCTAAAGAGCATCCTACTAAAGAATGAATGGGTCAACCAGGAAATTAAAGAAGAATTTAAAAAATTCATGGAAACAAATGAAAATGAAAACACAACTGTTCAAAATCTTTGGGATGCAGCAAAGTCAGTCCTAAGAGGAAAGTATATAGCAATACAAGCCTTTCTTAAGAAACAAAGGTCTCAAATACACAACCTACCCTACATCTAAAGGATCTGGAAAAAGAACAGCAAATAAAGCCTAAACCCAGCAGGAGAAGAGAAATAATAAAGATCAGCGCAGAAATCAATGAAATAGAAACCAAAAAAACCAGTAGAACAGATCAACGAAACTAGGAGCTGGTTCTTTGAAAGAATTAACAAGACTGATAAACCCCTGGTCACACTTATCAAAAAGAAAAAAGAAATGACCCAAATAAATAAAATCATGAATGAAAGAGGAGAGATCACAACCAACACCAAAGAAATACAAACAACTATAAGAACATATTATGAGAAAATATATGGCAGCAAATTAGATAATCTGGAAGAAATGGATGCATTCCTAGAGATGTATAAACTACCAAAACTGAACCAGGAAGAAATAGAAAACTTGAAGACCTATAACCACTAAGGAAATTGAAGCAGTTATCAAAAATCTCCCAATAAACAAAAGCTCAGGGCCAGATGGCGTCCCAGGGGAATTCTACCAAACATTTAAAGAAGAATTAATACCTATTCTTCTGAAACTGTTCCAAAAAATAGAAATGGAAGGAAAACTTCCAAACTTGTTTTATGAGGCCACCCATTACCTTGATCCCAAAACCAGACAAAGACCCCATCAAAAAGGAGAATTACAGACCAATATCCTTGATGAACATGGATGCAAAAATTCTCACCAAAATACTAGCCAATAGGATCCAACAGTACATTAAAAGGATTATTCACCACGACCAAGTGGGATTTATCCCTGGGCTGCAAGGTTCGTTCAACATCTGCAAATCAATCAATGTGATACAATAAATTCCAGTTAGTTAACATACAGTGTAATATTAGTTTCAGTAGTAGAATTTTGTGATTCATCACTTACATACAACACCCAGTGCTCATCACAGCAAGTGCCCTCCTTAATACCCATCATCCATTTAACTAACCCTTGCCTACCTCCCCTCCAGCAACCCTCAGTTTGTTCTCTATGGTTAGGAGCCTATTATGGTTTGCCTGTCTCTTTTTCCCCCCGTATTCATCTTTTTCATTTCTTAAATTCCACATATGAGTGAAATCATGTGATATTTGTCTTTCTCTGACTGACTTTTTTTGCTTAGCATAATACAGTCTAGCTCCATCCACATTGATACAAATGGCAAGATTTCATTCTTTTTGATGGCTGAGTAATATTCCATCGTGTATATATGTGTGTGTGTATATACATATATATACCACATCTTATTTATCCATTTATCAGTCTATGCATAGTTGGACTCTTTCCATAATTTGGCTATTATTGATAATGCTGCTATAAATATGGGGTGCAAAATGTCCTTCAAATCAGTATTTTTGAGTCCTTTGGTTAAATACCTAGTAGTGCAATTGCTGGATCATAGGGTAGTTCTATTTTTAACTTTTCAAGGAACCTCCATACTGTTTTTCCAGTGGCTGCACCAGCTTGCATTCCCACCAACAGTGTAAGAATGTTCCCCTTTCTCTACATCCTCCCCAACACTTCTTTTCCTATGTTGTTAATTTTAACCATTCTGACAGGTGTGAGATGGTATCTCGTTGTAGTTTTGATTTGTATTTCCCTGATGATGAGTGATGTTGAGCGTCTTTTTGTGTGTCTGTTGGCCATCTAAGTATCTTCTTTGGAAGAATGTCTATTCATGTCTTCTGCCAATTTCTTAACTGGCTTATTTGTTTTCTGAGTGTTGAGTTTGATGAGTTCTTTATAGATTTTGGATACTAACCCTTTATCCAATATGTCATTTGCAAATATCTTTTCCCATTCCAAAGGTTGCCTTTTAGTTTTGTCGATTGTCTCTTCACTGTGCAGAAGCTTTTAATTTTGATGAAGTCCCAGTTGTTCATTTTTGCTTTTGTTTCCTTTGCCTCCAGAGACATGTCTAAGAAGAAGTTGCTGCAGCTGAGGTCAAAAAGGTTGCTGCCTGTATTCTCCTCAGGGATTTTGATAGTTTCCTGCCTCACGTTAAGGTCTTTCATCCATTTTGAGTCTATTTTTGTGTACGATGTAAGAAAGTGGTCTAGTTTCATTTTTTTTGCATGTTGCTGTCCAGTTTTCCCCACACCATTTTTGAAGAGATTGTCTTTTTTCCATTGGATATTCTCTCCTGCTTTGTTGAAGATTAGTTGACTTGTACAGTTGTGGGCCCATTTCTGGGTTTTCTGTTCTGTTCCTTTGATCTATGTGTCTGTTTTTATGCCAGTACCATACTGTCTTGATCACTACAGCTTTGTAATATAACTTTAAGTCTGGAATTGTGATGCCTCCACCTTTGCATTTCTTTTCCAAGGTTGCTTTGGCTATTCAGGGTCTTTTGTGGTTCCATACAAATTTTAGGATTGTTTGTTCTAGCTCTGTGAAAAATGCTGGTGGTGTTTTGATGGGGATTGCATTAAATGTGTAGATTACTTTGGGTAGTATAGACATTTCAACATTATTTATTCTTCTAAGCTGTGAGCATGGAATGTTTTTCCATTTATTTGTGTCCTCTTCAATTTCTTTCATCAGTGTTCTACAGTTTTCAGAGTACAGATCTTTTACCTCTTTGATTAGGTTTATTCCTAGGTATCTTATGGTTTTTGGTATAATTGCAAATGGGATCAATTCCTTGATTTCTCTTTCTGCTGCTTCATTATTGGTATATAGAAATGCTACAGATTTCTGAACATTGATTTTATATCCTGCCACTGCTGAATTCATGTATGAGTTCTAGCAGTTTTTTGGTGGTGCCTTCAGGTTTTCTACAGAGTATCATGTTGTCTGCAAATTGTGAAAGTTTGACATCTTCCTTGCTAATTTGAATGGCTTTTATTTCTTTTTGTTGTCGGATTGCTGAGACTAGCACTTCCAGTATGACTTTAAATAACAATGATGAGAGTGGACATCCCTGTCTTGTTCCTGACTGTAGAAGAAAAGCGCTCAGTTTTTTCCCATTAAGATTATATCAGCTGTGGGTCTTTTGTATACGGCCTTTATGATGTTGAGATATGTTCCATCTATTCCTACTTTGTTAAGTTTTTTTCTTTTTTCTTAATCAGGAAAGGATGCTGTGTTTTGTCAAATGCTTTTTCTGCATCTATTGAGAGGATCGTATGGTTCTTATCCTTTCTTTTATCAATGTGATGTATCATGTTGATTGATTTGTGGATATTGGATCACCCTTGCAGCGCAGGAATAAATCTCACTTGATAGTGGTGAATGATTTTTTTAATGTACTGTTGGACTTGATTTGCTAGTATTTTCTTGAGGATTTTTGCATTTGTGTCCATCAGGAATATTGGCCTGTAATTCTTCTTTTTAGTGGGGTCTTTGTCTGGTTTTGGAATCAAGGTAATGCTGGCTTCATAGAATGAGTCTGGAAGTTTTCCTTCCATTTCTGTTTTTTGGAATAGTTTAAGAATAGGTATTAACTCTTCTTTAAATGTCTGGTAGAATTCCTCTGGGAAGCCATCTGGCACAAGACTTTTGTTTGCTGGGAGATATTTGATTACTGATTCAACTTCTTTGTTGGTTATCAGTCTGTTCATGTTTTCTATTCCTGTTTCAGTTTTGGTAGTTAATATGTTTCTAGGAATTTATCCACTTCTTCCAATTTGTTGGCATATAATTTTTCATAATATTCTCTTATAATTGTTTGTGTTTCTGTGGTGTTGGTTGTGATCTCTCCTCTCTGTGATTTTATTTATTTGGGTCTATTCTCTTCTTTTTGATAAGTCTGGTTAGGGGTTTATCAATTTTATTAATTCTTTCAAAGAACCAGCTTCTGGTTTCATTGATCTGTTCTACTGAGTTTTTCTTTTTGTTTGTTTGTTTGTTTTGTTTCTATATCATTTATTTCTGCTCTCATCTTTATTATTTCCCTTCTTTTGCTGGCTTTAAGCTTCATTTGTTGTTCTTTTTCTAGCTCCTTTAGGTGTAAGTTTGGTTGTGTATTTGAGATTTTTCTTGGTTTTTTTGAGGTAGGCCTGTATTACTATATGATCCCCTCTTATGACCAATTTTGCTGCACCTCAAAGGTTTTGGGCTGTTGTGCTTTCATTTTTATTTTCATGTTGTGCTTTTCATTTGCATTGCTTCCATATTTTTTTTATTCTTCTTTAATTTCCTGATTGAGTCATTCATTCTTCAGTAGAATGTTCTTTAACATCCATGTCTTTATGGTCTTTCCAAATTTTTTCTTGTTGTTGACTTCAAGTTTCATGGTGTTGTAGTCTGAAGATATGCACGATATTATCTCAGTCTTTTAGTACTTGTTGAGGCCTTATTTGTGACCCAAAATCTGACCTATTCTGGAGAATGTCCCATGTGCAGTGGAGAAGAATGTGTATTGTGCTGCTTTAGGATGAAATGTTCTGAATGTATCTGTTAAGTCTATCTGGTCCACTGTGTCATTCAAAGCCATTGTTTCCTTGTTGATTTTCTGCTTGATGATCTGTCCATTGCTGTAAATAGGGTGTTAAAGTCCCCTATTATTATTGGATTATCATGAATGAGTTTCTTTATGTTTGTTATTAATTGATTTATATATTTGGGTGCTTCCAAGTTGGGGTATAAATATTTACAATCGTTAGATCTTCTTGATGGATAGACCGTTAATTATGATATAATGCCTTTCTTTATCTCTTGTTACAGTCTTTGTTTTAAAATCTAGTTTGTCTGATGTAAGTATGGCTACTTTGGCTTTCTTTTGACATCCATTAGCATGATAGATGGTTCTCCATCCCCTCACTTTCAATCTGAAGGTATCTTTAGGTCTAAAATGAATCGCTTGTAGGCAGCATATAGATGGATCTTGGTTTTTTTTTTTTTTTTTGTATCCATTCTGCTATCCTTTGTCTTTTGATTGGAGCATTTAGTCCATTTACATTCCGGGTGATTATTGAGAGATATGAATTTGGTTCCATTGTGTTACCTGTACAGTTGGTGTTTCTGGTGATGTTCTCTGGTCTTTTCTAGTCTTTGTTGCTTTTGGTCTTTTTCTTCTCCACTCAAAAAGTCCCCCTTAAAATTTCTTGCAGGACTGGTTTTGTGGTCATGACCTCCTTTAGTTTTTGTCTGGGAAACTCTTTATCTCACCTTCTATTTTGAATGACAGCCTTGCTAGATGAAGAATTCTGGCTGTGTATTTTGCCCATTCAGCACATTGAATATTTCCTTACACTCCTTTCTGGCCTGCCAAGTCTCTGTGACAGATCGGCTGCCAACCTGATCTGTCTTCCCTTGTAGATTAAGGACCTTTTTCCCTTGCTGCTTTCAGTATTCTTTCCTTGTCTGTGTATTTTGTGAATTTCATTATGATATGTCTTGGTGATGGCCATCTTTTTTTTTTAATTTAATGGGAGTTCTCTGTGCTTCTTGGATTTTGATATCTGTGTCTTTTCCCAGATTAGGGAAGTTTTCAGCTGTAATTTGTTTGAATAAACCTTTTTCCCCTTTGTCTCTCTCTTCATCTTCTGGGACTCCTATGATATGAATGTGATTACATTTTACTAAGTTACTGAGTTGTCTAAATCTACCTTGGTGGTCCATTACTTTACTTTCCCTCTTCTTTTTGGCTTGTTTTCCATAATTTTATTTTCTTTATCACTGATTCACTCCTCTGCCTTGTCCTTTTCATTTATATGGCCTCCATTTGTGTTTGCATCTTGGCTATGGCATTTTAATTTTCAACCTGAGTAGATTTTGGTTCTTTTATCTCTGAAGTAAGGGATTCTCTAGTGTCTTCTATGCTTTTTTCAAGCCCAGCTAGTATACTAATAATCATTGTTTTAAATTCTAGTTCAGACATCTTACTCAGGTCTATTGATTAAATTCCTGGCTGTGAGTTCTACCTTGTGTTCTTTCTTTTGAGGTGAATTCCTCTGTCTCGTCATTTTGTCCAGAAAAGAAAAGAAGAAAGAGAAAAAAGAACAAAAACCAAACAAACAAAAAACAAAAACAAAGCAAGAAACAACAACAACAACAACAAAAAACTCAAGAAAAACAAAAACAGAAAACAAGAAACCAAAAAAAAACCCCCCAAACCTCCAAAACACCAACTAGATTCTGGGTGTGTTTTGGTTTGCTTGTTAAAAGAATCTAGATTCCAAATTTAAAAAATTAAATTAAATTAAATACAATGAAATGAAAGTAGACAAAAAATAAAAATACATATAAAAAATAAAAAATAAAATTAAAAAAATAATAAAATGTTTAAAAAGGAATTGGAAAAATAAGAAAATAAGTGAAAAAATAATAAAAATAAAATAAAGAATAAAAGTAAAAAGGAAGCTTGATCTTATTTCCCCTAGTGAAAGCTTTGCAACACTATATGATTAATAAAGTTGGTGTGAGCTGGTTGTTTGTGCTGATCTTCTTGGGGAGGGGCCTGCTGCACTGATTCTCAGGATGACTTGTTTCAGTAGAAATGTTTATTCAGGACACAGTGGGGTGGGGCTTGGTGTCCGCGCTCTGGCTTCCACTAGTTGGTGCTCTTTTGCTCCCTGAAGTCTTTCAGCACCCGGTGGTGGGATGAAAATGGTTGCGCCCTGCTCTCTAGCCTTGGAGCTGAAAGTTCCTGCCCCTACTTTTCAGTGATCCCTCACAGAAAAGCAGTCAATTACCCTATTATTTCCCCTGGTTTCCATCTGAACCCTGTGTTCACCCTGCCCTTGTCTGAGTCTTTTTATCTCAGGCACCTGACCTAGTTTCAAAACTCCAAATTTCATGGATGGTCTTGCCATGTTTGCTGGCCTGTCCCAGGAAAGTGGTGCATGACTGTGAGGCAGTTCACAGTTACAGCAGAAGGCTGGCACCAAGACCTGCTGCTCTCTGCAGGCTTCTGGGCTTGTGTGCCTGGGAACACCACCACACCTTTCTTTCTGCCACCCAGGGGATCCTCAGAGCACCCTGTCACTCCTGGGATTCTGCCCCTCTTCACCATCTGAGCACCTTTAATCCAGGCACATCCCCCACAGTAGTGAATTTAAAAGTTCAGATTTTGTGCTCTACTGCTTCTAATATTTTTCAATAGCCTCCATAAGCAGCCTCCCTCATCACCACATCCACAGCTATGTCTCTCCCAAGTGAACTACTGCACCTCCTATCTTCCAAAAGGTGGTTGCTTTTTACTTACAGATTTGCAGTTTTTGTTCTCTTAGACCTCTGATTGACTTCTTGGGTGTTCAGAATAATTTGATAACTATCTAGTTGTGTTCGGGGGACAAGACAAGTTCAGGGTCCTCTCACTCTTCTGCCATCTTACCTCCTCCTAGGACTTTTTTCTTTATCTCTGTATTTTGCAAATTTAATTACAATATGTCCTGGTGTTGGCCTGCTTTTGTTGATTTTGATGGGAATTCTTTGTGCCTCAGGGATTTTGATGTCTGTTTCCTTCCCCAGATTAGGGAAAATTTCAGCTGTAATTTGCTCAGATAAGCCTTCTGCCCCCTTTTCCCTCTCTTCTTCTGGGACTACTATGATATGAATGTTATATTTTATGGAGTTGCTGAGTTCCCTAAGTCTATGTTTATGATCAAATATTTTTCTTTACCTCTTCTTTTCAGCTTCATTATTTTCCGTAATTTTACCTTCTATATCACTTATTCGTTCCTCTACTTCTTCCATCTTTGTGGTCATTACACTCAATTGGATTCACATCTCAGTTATAGCATTTTTTATTTCTGCCTGACTAGTTTTCAGGTCTTTTATCTCTGTAGTAAGGGACTCCCTGCTTTTCTTCTATGCTTTTCTCAAGGCCAGCTAGTATCCTTATGAATGTTGCTTTAAATTCTGGATCAAGCATATTACTTATATTTATTTCAATTAGATCCCTGGCTGTGCCCTTTTTTTGTTCTTTCTTTTGGGATGAATTCCTCCACCTTGGCATTTTTGTCTAGGTCTCTGTCTTCTGTGTGTTAGGAAAGCCTGTTATGTTTTCTGCTCCTGAGAGTAATGGCTTTATAGGTCCTGGTGTTTCAGGAAGTGTCTCTGGTGTATGCTGTGTGCACTCTGCTGCAGAGTTTTGGCTGCTCTTTTCCTCAGGTCAGTCTTTTGCAGAGTTTCTCCTTGCTTGCAGTTGGGAGTGTTTCAACCTTGTACAGAGTGTGGCAAATTTTAACTAGGTGTGCTTTGGTCTATTTGTTAAAAGAGACCTGATGCAATCTCCACTATCACTGAACTTTGCAGCACTCTGTGGTCGGTAGACCTGATGCCTGTGGAGGATTTGTGCTGGTCTTTTGGAGGAGGGGCCCGCTGTGCTCCTACTCAGGCATTCTTGCTAGAGAAAAGCAGCACCTGCAAAGCACAATATGCGTGGGGCTTGGTGTAAGTGGTTTATGCTGCCACACTGTTAGCACTGTGCTGCTTACTGAAGTTAGTTTATGCTGAGGGGCAGGGGAGAGAAATGGTGCCTGCTTGCTCTGGAGAAGCAATGCCACCTCTCTCAGATGCACTCCAAAAAGGGTAAACTGTCTCCTAGTGTGCCCCAGGGGATCCTCAAATTGTGCCTTCTGCTCCCCAGGCTCTCTGGTTTCCTTCTCCATAGGAGCACTGCAATGCCCACCAGCTTCCACACCTGCCATGTTGCAGACCTCTGAAACTCCAGTCTTTGAGCCGTCTGGTTGTAAAATCTCAGGAAAATCAGTCCTTCTCCTTTCCCAAGTCAATGGCTTTGGGGAAGTGTTTTCCTTATGTGATCCCCTGTGTGCACCTCCCTCTCTCTCTCTCTCTTTCTCACCTCTCTGTGCCCAGATAACTCTCCCCTCGATGGTACCTGTGATCTGTGTCTCCCCCAAATCATGTCTCTGCACCTCCTACCTTCCACGATGTGGCCTTTTCTCTCCCTCATTGTGCAGTTTGTTCTGTCAGTCCTCAGATTGATTTCTTGAGTATTCAGAATGATTTGGTATTGATCTAGCTGAGTTCGAGGGACCAGGCCTAGGGTCCTCCTATTACTCCACCATCTTAGCTCTTCCTAACTACTTTATTTCTGTTAGGGGTCCCACTAATATTAGTCTTCAAATAACTTTGAAGTTATGTTCCACATTCCCCATCTCCTTCATGCAATCTACATTAATTTTGTCCTTTTATTTCAAAATGTTTTTCGTGTTTTCTGCATGTCCATTTTCCCCACCTAGTGGGGAAAACTGATGCTTGTGAAGTTTGTTTTTGGGACCCTCAAGCGAAGAGTTTTGGACTCTGAAAATTCCTACTGGTGTCTGTTTCCTGTTACCTCAAATTGAAAGTGCCACCAGTCTATTTTTCTTCCTCTAGTCAAAACTCTCTCAAAAAACAAAAACGCAAAAACCTTTAAACTTATTCTCCCTGAGGTAGGAATATCTGATAATAGTTTATCACATTGCCCAGTCCTATTACTGCAACTCAAGTTTCTTTAAAGTGGAATCAAGCTCTGCATTAAAACAATGAAGGCTCTAAATCTTAGACATCGTCCACAATGAATAGGGACCTTTGAAAATCAGTAGCTTGTATAATTTCCTACTTTGCTTGTATGGAAGTCCAATACCACTATCCTTCCTGAAGTCCTAAATTTAAAAATTCTGGTATAATTAACATATAGTGATATATTAGTTTCAGGTGTACAATATGGTGATTCAACAATTGTATACATTACTCAGTGCTCATGATGACAAGTATACTCTTAATCCCCTTCACCTACTCCCACCCCCCATCAACAGTACACAGGGGTTTCCGTTTCTCTACATCTTTGCCAACACTTATTTCTCGTGTTTTTGATTTTAGCCATTCTGACAGGTGTGAGATGATATCTCATTGTGCTTTGATTTGCATTTTCCTAGTGATGAGTGATGTTGAGCATCTTTTCATGTACCTGTCAGCCACCTGGATGTCTTTGGAGAAATGTCTGTGCATGTCTTCTGCCCATTTTTAACTGTATTATTTGCTTTTTTTGGGTTTGATTTGTATATGTTCCTTATATATTTTGGATATTAACCCCTTATCAGACATATCATTTGCAAGTATCTTCTCTCATTCAGTAGGTTGTCTTTTAGTTTTGTTGATTGTTTCGTTTGCTGTGCAGAACCTTTTTTTTTTATTAAAGATTTTATTTATTTTTTAAATGTAATCTCTCCCCCCAGTGTGGGGCTCTAACTCAAGACCCCGAGATCAAGAGTCTCATACTCTATTGACTGAGCCAGCCAGGTGCCCCTGCTGCTGTGCAGAAGCTTTTTATTTTGATGCAGTTCAATAGTTTATTTTTGCTTTTGTTTCCCATGCCTCAGGAGGTATATCTAGAAAAATGTTGCTATGGCCAGTGTCAGAGAAATTAATGCCTGTGCTCTCTTCTAGGATCTTTATGGTTTCAGGTCTCACATTTAGGTTCTTAATCCATTTTAAGTTTTTTTGTGTGTGTATATGGTGTAAGAAAGTAGTCCAGTCTCATTTTTTTGCATGTAGTGTTCAGTTTCCCCAGCACTGTTTTTGAAGAAACTATCTATTTTCCATTGTATATTCTCCCCTCCTTTGTTCAAGATTAATTGACCAGATAAGTGTGGGTTTATTTCTGGGCTCTCTATTCTGTTCTCTTTATCTGTGTGTCTGTTTTTGTGCCAGTACCATACTGTTTTGATTACTACAGCTTTATAATATAGCTTTAAGTCTGGAATTGTGATAACTCCAGTTTTATTTTTATTTTTCAAGATTGCTTTGGCTGTTCAGGGTCTTTTGTAGTTCCATACAAATTTTAGGATTTTTTTGTTCTAGTTCTGTGAAAAATGCTGTTGGTATTTTGATAGGGATTTCACTGCATCTTTAGATTGTTTTGGGTAGTATAGACATTTTAACAATATTTGTTCTTTTAATTCATGAACATAGAATGTTTTTCCATTTATTTGTGTCATCTTTAATTTCTTTTATCAGTGTTTTATAGTTTTCAGAGTACAGGTCTTTATCTCTTTGGTTAGGTTTATTCCTAGGCATCCCAGTATTTTTGGTGCAATTATAAATGGGATTGTTTTCTTAATTTCTCTTTCTGCTGCTTCATTATTAGTGTATAGAAATGAAACAGATTTCTGTGGATTGATTTCGTATCCTGTGACTTTACTGAATATGTTTACCCTTTCTAGCAGTTTTTTGGTAGAGTCTTTTGGGTTTTCTGTATAAAGTATGTCATCTGCAAATATTGAATGTTTTACTTCTTCCTTATGGATTTGGATGCTTTTTAGTTCTTTTTTGTTGTCTGATTGCTGTGGCTAGGACTTTCAGGCTTATGTCAATTGAAAGTGGTGAAAGTAGACATCCTTCTGAACTTTTGGGCAAAGTTCTCAGTTTTTCCCCATTGAGTATGATGTTAGCTGTGGCTTTTTCATAAATGGCCATTATTATGTTGAAGTAGGTTCCTTCTAAACCAATGTAGTTGAGAGTTTTTATCATGAATGGATGTTGTACTTTGTTAAATGTTTTTTTTTTTTTTGTATCTATTGAAATGATCATATTCTTTCTCTTATTGATGTGATGTATCATGTTGGTTGATTTGTGAATACTGAGTCACCCTCGCATCCTGGGAAAAAAATCCCACTTAATCGTGGTGAATGATTTTTAAAAAAAATATATTGTTGGGTTTGGTTTGCTAATAGTTGAGGATTTTTGTATCTACGTTCATCAGAGATATTGGTCTATAGTTCTCTTTTTTTGTGGTACCTTTATCTGGTGTTGGTATCAGGGTAATGTTGGCCTCATAGGATGAATTGGGAAGATAATCCCTCCTTTTCTATTTTTTTGGAATAGTTTGAGGAGAATAGATATGAACTCTTCTTAAATGTTAAGTAAAATTTACCTGTGAAGCCATCTTGTCCTGTACTTTTCTTTGTTGGGAGTTTTTTGATTACTGATTCCATTTCATTGCTTGTAATCTGTTCAGATATTCTATTTCTTCCTGATTCAGTTTGGGGAGGTTATATATGTCTAAGAATTTATCCATTTCTTCTAGGTTGTCCAGTTGTTGGCTTATAATTTTTCATAATATTCTTTTATATTTATTTGTATTTCTGTGGTGTTGGCTGTTTTTTCTCCTCTTTCATTTCTGATTTTATTTATTTGAGTCCTTTCTGTTTCTTTTGATGAGTTTGGCTAAAAGTTTATCAATTTTGTTGATTTTTTTCAAAGAACCAGCTTCTGGTTATTTGGTTTGCCCTATTATTTTTTGAGTTTCTATTTTTTATTCTGATCTAATCTTTATTATTTCTTTCCTTCTACTGGATTTGGGTTTTGTTTGTTCTTTTCTAACTCCCTTAAGGAGTTAAGTGTAAGGTTAAGTTGTTTATTTGAAACTTTTTTTGTTTCATGTAAGCATATTGCTATAAACTTCCCTCTTAGAACCACTTTTGCTGCATCCCAAATATTTTGGACAGCTGTGTTTTCATTTTTATTTGTCTCCATGTTTTCTTCTTTTGTCTCTATTTCTTCTTTGATTTCTTGGCTGATCCATTCATTGTTTAGTAGCATGTTGTTTAACCTCCATGTATTTATGTTCTTTGCAGATTTTTTTCTTATGGCTGATTTCTAGTTTCATAGTGTTGTGGTTAGAAAAGATGCATGTTATGACTTCAATCTTTTTGAATTTGCTGAGACTTTTTTGTGGCCTAACATGTAATCTATTCTGACAATGTTGCATGTGCACTTGAAAAGAATATATGTTCTGCTGTTTAAGATGGAAAGTTCTGAATGAATCTGTTAGATCCATCTGGTCCAATGTGTCATTCAAATATACTCTTTCCTTGTGGATTTTGGGTGATCTATCCATTGATGTAAGTGGTGTTAAAGTCCCTTACTATTATTGTATTACTATTGATGACTTCCTTTATGTTTATTAACTGTTTTATGTATTTAGGTGCTCCCATGTTGGGTGTGTGAATATTTATACTTGTTATATCTTCTTGTTGGATTGTTCCCTTTATGATTATGTAGCATCCTTCTTTTTCTCTTGTGACAGTCTTTGATTTTTTTTAAAGATTTTATTTACTTATTTGGCAGAGAGAGACACAACGAGAGAGGGAACACAAGCAGGGGAAGTGGGAAAGGGAGAAGCAGGCCCCCCACAGAGCAGGGAACCTGATGTGGGGCTCAATCCCAGGACTCTGGGATCATGACCTGAGCCGAAGGCAGACGCTTAACGACTGAGCCACCCAGTCTTTGTTTTAAAGTCCCTTTTGTCCAATATATGTATTGCTACTCCATCTTTCTTTTCACTTCCATTTGCATGATAAATGCTTTTCCATCCCTTTACTTTCAATTTGCATGGGTCTTTAGATCTAAAATGAGTCTCTTATAGGCAGCTTATAGATGGGTCTTTTTTTTTAACCGTTCTGTCACCCCGTTTTTGATTGTAGCATTTAGTTCATTTACATTCAAAGTAATTATTGATAGGTATATACTTACTGCCATTTTGTTACTTGTTTTATGGTTGTTTTTTAGTTCTCTGTTCCTTTCTTCTCTTGCTTTCTTCTCTCTCTGTTTTCTGACTTTCTTTAGTGATACACTTGGATTCCTTTCTCTTTATTTTTTGCATATCTATTAATGGGTTTTGATTTGTGGTTACCATTTGGCATATATATAACATCTTAGGCATATAGTAGTCTACATTAAGTTGATGGTCGCTTAAGTTTGAACCCATTCTATAAGCACTAAAATTTTACCCCTCCCCCATCTTCGGTATATAGTGTCATATTTTACATCCTTTTATTTTGTGAATCCCTTGACTGCTTTTTTATAGATATGCTTAATTTTATTGCTTTTGTTGTTTCTACTTTTCTTACTCCTGCTTATAGTCTTTATACTTTCCACTAAAAGAATCCTCTTTGACATTTCTTATAAGGCTGGTTTAGTGGTGATGAATTCCTTTAACTTTTGTTTGTCTGGGAAACTCTCTCTCTCCTATCCTGGATGATAGCCTTGCTGGATAAAGTATTCTTGGCTGCAAGTTCTTTTTCTTTCAGCACTTTGAATATATCATGACATTCCCTTCTGGTCTGCAAAATCACCTGATAACCTTACAATGTTTCCCTTGTATATAACTGTTTTCTTTCCTCTTGCTGCTTTAAAACTCTCTTCACTACTTTTGCCATTTTAATTACTATGTATATTGGTGTGGACCTCCTTGGGTTGATTTTGTTGGGGGCTCTCTTTGCTTCCTGAATTTAGATTTCTGTTTCATTCCCCAGATTCAGAAATTTTTCAGCTTTATTTCTTCAAGTAAAGTATTTGCCCCCTTTTCTCTCTCTTTTCCTTCTGGGATCCCTATAATGTGAATGTTATTGTGCTTGATGGTGTTGCTGAATTTTCTTACTCTAGTCTCATTTATTATTATTATTTTTCCCCTGTTCAGCTTGATTGCTTTCCATTACTCTGTTCTCTAGTCCCTGATCTGTCCTTTTGCTTCCTCTAGTCTATTATTTATTCCCTCCAGTGTATTTTTAATTTCAGTTATTGAGTTCTTCATCTCCGATTGGTTCTTTTTTGTATTTTCTATCTCTTTGTTGGGGGTCTCACTGAAATCCTCTACTCTTTTCTCAAGTCCAGTGAGTATCTTTATGACCATTACTTTAATTTAGCTATCTTACTGTGATTTGGTCCTGCTCTTTCTTTTTCTTTTTTCTTTCTTTCTTTCTTTCTTTCTTTCTGTCTTTTCTTTCTTTCTTTTTCTTTTTCTTTCTTTCTTTCTTTCTTTCTTTCTTTCTTTCTTTCTTTCTTTCTTTCTTTCTTTCTTTCTTTCTTTCTTTCTTTCTTTCTTTCTTTCTCTTTCTTTCTTTCTCTCTCTCTCTCTCTCTGTCTTCCTTCCTTCCTTCCTTCCTTCCTTCCCTCCCTCCCTCCCTCCTTTCTTTCTTTTTTCTTTCTTTCTTTCTTTCTTTCTTTCTTTCTTTCTTTCTTTCTTTCTTTCTTTCTTTCTTTCTCTCTCTCTCTTTCTTTCTTTCTTTCTTTCTTTTCTTTTCTTTCGATTTAATTCCAGTTAGTTAACATACAGTGTCATATTAATTTCATGTGTGCAATACAGTAATTCAACACTTCCATACATCACCCTGTGCTCATCATGACAAGTGTACTCCTTAATTCTCATCATTTATTGAACACATCCTCTCACCCCCTCCTCTCTAGTAAACATCAGTTTGTTCTCTATAATTAAGAGTCTGTTTCTTGATTTGTGCTTTCATTTGGGACATATTCTTCTGTTTCCTCATTTTTTCTAATTCTCTGTGTCTGTATCTATGTGTTAGGAAAGTCAGCTACATCTCATGCTCTTGAAAGTAGTGGCCTTATGAAGAAGAGGTCCTGTAGTGCCCTGCATTGCAGAGTCCCCTGTTCACCAGAACCTGGTGCTTCAGGGGTATCTCCTGTGTGTTCCCTACTGCTGTGGATGAACAGCATTTGCTTTCAGTCCAGTTGTTTTCAGTGGCTCTCTTTGCCTGTCATATGTAGGGTTTGGTTCCTGTGTTGTTTATGGGTCAGTTTGGGGCCTCCTTGGGCTTGAGTTAGGTCAGACCAGGCATTCGCTAGAAATGCAGTTGCTCAGAAATGCAGGGTGCACTCCCTGTGTTGTCCCCTGAGAAACTTTCATTGGTGGACAAGACCTGCAGTCAGACCAGATGTCTGTCCCCAGCCAACTGCTGGGTCCACAATTGAACTGGTATGTATAGTTATCTTTCCCTCTCCCTGGAACAGGAGTCACTTTGGAGTGGTGCTGGCCCTTGTTGGGGCTGTTTGCACACTGCCACACTTGTGGTGCTGCTTTGGATGGACTCCTGCTGAGGCTGGGTTGGAGGGGACAGGCTGTCAGGAGAACATGGGGTAGGGTGTTAGCAAGGTTTGTGCTGTGGGAGGAGACCTGGAGCAACTCTGGAGAACTCTTTTGGAGGGAAGGTTCAAGAGGGTGGCTCTGCAGGAGAATTTGGGGGTTGGCGGGGGTGGCTGTTAGCAAGCTAGATGAAGAGTGTTTGTGCTGCACTGATTCCCACACATGCCCATATATCTAGACTGGAAGGCCAGGGAGGGAAATGGCACCACCAGCTCTTTTGCTCTTGAAGAAGTCTTCCAAAGATCCCTCCCCTCCAGCGCATGCTCAGAGATTAGTAAATAAATCTCCCTGCCATATACACTAGGTGTTTTCAAACTGCTGCTTCTATGCTGTATCTCAGTGAGGCTGTTATATTGTCTCTTTAAGGGCAGGGAGTCTGCCCTGCTGACTCTCTCAGATTGGAGGCCACTGATTCTTAAAGTTCTAGTTGTTAAGCCCCATTGATTGTAAGGAACTTGTGAAGTTAAACCCCTCTGGTTTTCAAAGCCAGCCTTATGGGGATTCATCTCAGTGTGGGTCCTCTGTGCCTGGGGTGCCTGTTGTGGCATCTGTTCCTCTCCCTTCTCTGTGCCTGCAGTGCCCTCTGCCTCCTGCGAACTTTCCCACAATTCAGCCTGGTTCCCAACTGTGTCTCTGCCCTTCCTACCCTTTTTGACATGGCCTCTTCTCTACATTCTCTACATCAGCTCCTTGTTTTACCTTTTTAATTGCAGGGTCTCCTTTTTCCAAATAATCCAGCTACCAAATTCCCACAGCTATCACTCTCCCTCATTGCTTCCATCATTTCCTACTGTACCAAGTTAGGTCCATTTGCTTGTTTTTGACATTTCCTATGAACTATTCTCTCACTATTTTTTCAACATTATTCTTGAATATTCTTAAGTATTTCCTCTGTCAGCAAGTGGGCCTTTTACTCTTGCTCTTCCTTGTGTTTTGCTTTTGTTATTCTTTTTACTCTTCTCTCCATCTATTGGAATCATATTTAGCTATTAAGGTAATGTCAGTGCTACTTTCTCTATAAAGGTAGTTTTTCACTTTTTCTAATACTGATTTCTCTCTCTTGAATAATTGCTATTGTGGTGACAGTCAGAACTACTCAAATCAGCATATAACTGTTCTCTAAATTTTTTAATTACTATTTATTTTACCTTTCTAACTTGTGGGCGAGGGTGACATATTACTTGTATTGAACATGTATATATTATAAGCATTAGGTAAATATTTGTGTATTGGCAGCTTGTTCTTCCATGTTTGCTATAAGTTACCGAAGTTGATAACTACTTGAATATATTGCTGAAGTAATTCTTTTGATTCAGTTAAGAATGAATTTATTTTTCCCACCTAAAGAGGTAAAATATATACCCATCATATTACAATATTTGTACAAATCCCACAGATGTTACTACAAATACTTGGTTTACAATAAAGTTTTGGAATTCAGTTCTAAATGATAGGGTAGGGCTTCAAGAAGTTTGATAATGAAGCCATTTAAAATAAAAATGTAAATGAATGTATGAATATGCTTCAGACTGAGTCACACAACCTTTTAAAATGAATTGCAAAAATAAGGATTAAAATAATTTCTCAGGCTCTTACTGCTAAATTATAGTGAAATGAAAGCATTTAGACAGGGGTTATAGGCATTGCATTGTTAATTATAGTGGTTGCGTTTGCTTTTGTTCCAGTGCATTGTAATTAATGAAGATCTACAGCTCTGTGCTTTGTCTTGGAAAGCATACACTGTTTTCATAGGCATCAATACAACTACGATATTCTTCATTTATTTCTCAAGAATAACTCTTTTTAACCAAGGGGAGCCCATTGTTGAGGCAGCAACATGAAAATCACAGCAAGAATTGAGCTTGGACAAATCAGAGAGCAATTGACTCTATTCACATATGCCTAACCTCGTCTCGACACCCCGCAAATGTGGTCTATAATGACATATGGGACATTGTTTAGACCAACTCAGTAATGATAGTCTAATCATGCTTTTTTAAAAAATTTCAAATCCTAGGAATGACTTTAAGGTACAAGTGAGAAGTTAACAATGGCATAAATTAAAACCTGGACCTGAATCTTGATTCAGCCCTGGTGATTATATCATTTTATGACTGTGCCTTTTTGAATTGGAGAATATAACAAACGATTTTAGGGGGAGAGAGAGATAACTAAAAGGACCTCAATCTTAATGGTACAATGTTTTGTAAGCACTAAATATGATGAACCAACCACAGAAGGGAGGTGAGGTTAAGATTTCTGCCTCTTATTAGAAGTATCATATAAATGTAGAATTAATGATAAAGAAAATAATTTCCATCTTTTGCTCTATCTGGTCCCATTTGCTAAGATCCTTCTGCAAAGGGCACTAGCTCTAAAAGAAAAGGCAATGGATTGGACTTGGCATGTGGCCCAGCAGAAACCTGACAGTTACCTCCCCACAGCCTTCATGAACATTTGAGGGCTTTATGCTGCTATTATTTTGAAATAATCAGTGTACACACAAGAGTGAACATACAAATCGTGCCACTTGATCCTTCCTCTCTGCTCTGCAGGGACCAACAGGGTCCCCTGTGGAGATGTGGATGGCAGAAAAATCCTTCTGTAACTCCTCCCAAATTCCCTGTTGGAGCTGGGCGTGCAGCCTAGTAGGTGTTGGGAAGCACCGACTGATTACCAGTGCCTTTCTTTGAAGCCCCAGGTTCATGTGTGACTCTCTCTACCTCTCTGAAGTGACCTCTGGTTGATGTTTGAAGCCTCTGAGAATTCCCAGGTATGCAGATGACGGGCCAGAGTGGGGCAATAAGTTGGGCAACTCCTTTAGTGCTGAGGAGCTGATGGTCTTTTGTGACTTAGGGCCATAGATGAATGCACCCTCTCCTCCACATCCATAGAGAGTTATAAGCTATGAGTTGATAAGAGCCCCATTTCCTCTATGGGTCTTGAGAAATTGGGCTGATTTTGATATTTTGAAAAGGAGTGTTAGAATTTTGTTGTAAGTGCCACTTAGGGTTTTTCAAAAAAGCACTTGCCCATTTATAGAGGAAAACACTCCCTACATAATATGAAGAACAAAATCTCTCAAATCTGGAAAAAGCTAATTGACTTTAGATTGTCTTATCAAAATATGAACCGATATCATAGGACTCCAGCAGATTTATCCACTACAGATCTTTTACTTTAATTTATTGGTTACTTCACAGAATTGCCAACTGCATTACAGTCCTGTGTGTAGTGGGAAAAGCACTATCATATAACTCTTGAGCAGATGTGTTACAAGAGTCTTTTCATTTCCTTTCTTAAACCCAAAGAATAATGACACTGCAATATCATGTGGTGAAAAGAGCAATAATTTGATAAACATTGTCTTTCCATTAGATTAGAGCAATTAATCTGATTCTAATTTGGCTGAGACATTATCATACTGGAGTCCCCAGAGCCCTGTGAATAATCTCTAAACACATTGGCACACTCAGTAGACAAACATTATCTCCACTCGCACTGTTCTTCCATATGGTCTCCTCCCATGGTGATGGAGGGCACCCTGCTGTTTTAATCAAATAAATGTCAATTATCTGAGATAGATTTTTAGTTCTTGAGCCCGGGCTTGCAGTGCAGCCAGAGTGACTGGGTAGAATGGTCTGCAACTGTTTCTTGCACAAGCTGCTTGCGTTTTATAAGGAATTCACACCTTGCCACATCATCCAGCATTCCAGGAACGCTATAAATAAAATGGGCGGTTTCAGAGGCTGTGTGTGTGTGTGTGTGTGTGTGTGTGTGTGTGTGTGTGAGAGAGAGAGAGAGAGAGACAGTGACAGAGAGACAGAGACAGAGAGAAGGATTCTTGACCTTCATTTAGCTTCAGTTTTCCTTATTTTGGTAGGTACAGAACTTACTGAACTCATTTATTAAACTCATGTTCATGCCTACTCTGTCCCTTCCCCGTTTATAGCAGCCCTCTCTGTCCCTGAATGGAAATCTGGACATAGAGATCTCAGAAACAAAGATCCATATTTGACTGCTGGTTCCTTTTGCAGACCTCTTCCTAGACATGTATGGTGGGTCTTGGTGGTGAGAGCGGCAGGATTTTCCTCCCAACCTTCCAGGGGTTGCTGATGAGATCAGCTGTAGCTCCAAAAGACAGTAGAAGAATGGAGGATGGGAGCACACCTTTTCTGGGTTTGGGGGAGGGCCCTGTGAGGGCACTTCTGGAGCCAAAGAGGACAATCTACATCTTTTAGAAAGAGGGCTCTGGATATGAGGCTGACATCATCAAACCAAACAAAAGTAGACAGGGTGAATAGTATGACATGCTGAGAAGACTGTCAGTTCTACATTTCTTTGCAGAGCTCTCTATCTTTAGGGTGTCAATTATCAGGTGTTGGTTTTGTTATCAGACAAGCCCTTGTCTCAAAAGCTTGTAAATTTGCCCAGAGACCTGAGGGCCTCTGATGACTATATGTCTAGACTAAAAGCACTAGGTCACTCTCCTTGCTGCTTCTACTGTGACAAGCTGGCACAAAGAGAAAGGCAGTCCACGGGGATCTGGACTAATACACTGTGGCAATTCAGCAAATGTTGTCAGAAAGGATTTCAGTTTTTACATTGGCTGTGATCCCGAATCAAGGAGGAAAGCCACCGAATGCTCTGACTGAAAAAATACAGTAGCATCAAACCCCTCCTGCCTCTAAAATGGTTTAATTGGAGACTGTCAGTCATGACATCAAATGTCAAGCCCCAGGTCACCCACTGCATTTAGAAGGTACAGAGTTCCTTACTCCAGAGGTGGGCCCTGTGCACCTGCTCTGCAAAGTGGGAGGCATGGAGGATGGATATTTTAGTAACAGCTGGAGCATTTGCTGCAGAGAGCAAGCATTATGCCAGGCTGACATGTGGAGGAGGTTAATAAAGAGAAGGCTGATATGAATTAGAGGTGGTAAGTTGCAGTGGTTAAATATGCAGGCCCTGGAGGGAGGTGGCTTGGGTTCAAAGCTCAAGCTTATATATATATATGAAAGTTACTTTGCCTGTAGAATTCTCAGTTCCCTTATCTACAGAATGGAGATTGATGATAGCACTTAGTTCATGTGTTTGTTATAGGGACTAAATAAGGTAATGGATGTAAAGCACATAACATAGTGCTGAAACATAGTATATACTTGATAAACATTTGCCACTATTTACTTAGAGTGAGGGGTTCAGAAGACTTGCCTTTGAATTGTGTATCTTTATACATACTAGTTTTTAAATTTTTTTAATTTAAATTCAATTTAGTTAACATATAGTATATTATTAGTTTCAGGGGTAGAATTTAGTGATTCATCAGTTGCATATAACACCCGGTGCTCATTACATCAGGTGCCCTCCTTAATGCCATCACCCAATTACCCCATCCTCCCGCCCATCTCCCCTCCAGCAACCCTCAGTTTGTTCTCTATAGTTAAGAGTCTCTTATGGTTTGTCTTCCCCTTTGTTTTCATCTTATTTTATTTTTCCTTCCCTTCCCCTATGTTCATTTGTTTTGTTTTTTAAATTCCACATATGAGTGAAATTGTATGGTATTTGTCTTTCTCTGACTGACTTATTTCGCTTAGCATAATACCCTCTAGTTCCATCCACGTTGTTGCAAATGGCAAGATTTCATTCTTTTTGATGGCTAATATTCCATTGTGTGTGTGTGTGTGTGTGTGTGTGTGTATCACATTTTCTTTATCCATTTATCTGTCGTTGGACGTCTGGGCTCTTTCCATAGTTTAGCTATTGTACTACATACTAGTTTTGTGTCTTTGAATAGGTCACTAAATCAGTCTAAGCCTTAATGTCCTAAGTATCTTAATGTTACAGGGATTATTTTGAGACTCAATTGATAGAGATGCAGTGTTGTAATGAGGACATACCAAGTGTCCATAATGTCCATGGCAGCAGTAGCTATAGGCCTCTATATGCAAACCAGGCAAAGAACCTTCTTCAGTGCTATAATACAAAACTGCTGAATTAAATAGATTGAACATACATTATATGAGGAAAGGGCCCTGAGTTTGTTATGGTTGCCATAACTTATTTCTTCACAGTTTTGGAGTCTAGAAATCCAAGATAAAGATGTCAGCAGGGTTGTTTCTTCTGTGGACCTCTCTCATTTTTTAAAAATCTATAAATCAAATTGGTATAGATGCTAAAGATGAATTTATAGAAGTCAGATTTCTGTCTTATAATTCAAATTTCAATTTTCCTTAGGGGGCAAAACATTGCAGTAACCTTCCTGAAAAAGCTTGTACATATTTAAAAAAATAACATCCTTAGAGTCTGATGGCTCTAGAATGGAGTAGAATCATCAATCATCTATTTATTTATTTTTAAGAGATTTATCATGATTGCTTGATGATTGCTTCGAAAGGCAATGAGATGCAGGAAGAGATAATTACAGATATGTATGTGACAAAATTATTTCTTTTTCCTCCAGTTTTATTGAGATATGATTGACATGCAACATTGTATTAGTTTTAGGTATATAACATAGTGATTTGATATATGTGTTTATTGATAAATGATCACCACAATAAGTTTAGTCAACCTCCATCACTTCATAAGTTACAATTTTTTTCTTATAATGAGGACTTTTAAGATTATTCTCTTAGTAGTTTACAAATATACAATACAATTTATTAACTGTGGTCATCATGCTATATATTATATCTCCAGAACTTATTTTATCTTATAAGTGGAAGTTTGTACCTTTGACTACCTTCACCCCTTTTACCCACTCCCTCTTATTAGCTTGAGTTGTCTCCACATGGTCTTACCTCTATGTATCTCGTATGAGGACATCAGTCATATTGGATTAGAGCCAGCCCCAGTGACCTCCTTTTAACTTAATTACCTCTTTAAGGGCTCTATCTCAAAATTCAGTTGCATTCTGAGGTAGTGGGGGTTAGAATTTACACGTATGTACTTGGGGGGCACAGCGCAGCCCATAACAGAGTCCTACATTAGGATTATATTTTCATCCTGATACTCTCAGTTCTACCAGATTTAAATAAAAGGAAGTTGAAAGAATATGTAGTAGAAAGAATACTGAACTAGATATCATGGCTGCTGTGGTGTAGTCAGCATTCACACAAATTAACTGAGTGACCTTGAGAAAATCCTTTACTATTTTAGAGCTTCAGCTTCCTCTTCTCTAATGTTCATACTGACATTAAAATAATGATTTGAATAATATCTATCCATCTGTCCCTCTCTCCATCCTATCATCCATTCATCTTATCATACTTCCATCCATCTATCTTCTTACTCAGTCAACAGACACTTCTTGAGTACTTACGTTGCCAGGACCAAGCCAATTTCTGGGAATGCAGTGATGGATGACATACGTTCTCTTCTCTCAAATTTGTCTAACAGGGAAGACAGACAAGTAAAAAGTACATAGACTTTCTCTATTCCCTCTTCTACATGACAGTCCTTCAAATATTTGAGGAAGGCTGACATTTCCCACTTTTTCTCTCCTGGTTTCTTGATTCTAGATTAAATATACTCTAATTTCTTTATTTCTCATATAACACAGTCTCCAGACATTTTATTCTTGTAGATTAATGTTCTGTGGTATTTTCTAGTTGTTTTTTTAAAAACAATTCAGAAATAAATAAGATAGATACTTTAATACCAGTTGATTAAGAAGCAGACAACAATCAGACTTTACTCATGCTGGGGCTTCACACTGATTTAACCTGGATCAAGATGTCATGTTACAAATTACATTGGTGTCTCAGATTACATTTCTCTCCCATTTGCTCCAGTTGGGTCACTCAGCCACATTTACTGAACTCTTATTGTGGATCACTGTATAGACCAAGATTAGCATATACCATTTGGTCAAACCCAGAGAACATAATATTGACACAAGGGCCACAATACTAAGACAGCAACAACAATAAAACCTCTTAATCTTGCACCAGGCACTTTGTGAACTTTATTCCTTTAATCATTATAACAACTTGGAAGTATTCACCATTTCATAATTGGGGCTACTAGGTCTTAGAGGTTAAATGACTTGCTCAAGTTCACACAGTTGGTAGGAGGACCCAAAAGTTATCCCCAGATCTCATTTATTCTAAAGACTTGGCTCATAACCCCTATACTTAAGCCCCTCTCTCAGAGCCCTCTATTCAATTAAAGGACAGTGGACTGCTTGGTGGATTTTCTGTTGGGCTGCTCAGATATTAGAGTTCCCACGTAAGGGAGATTAATGGCAGATATAGGCCAGGCCTTGTGGGGATTACACCTTGATGGAGACATTGTAGTCCTGAGTCTGGGCCTCAGCTTTTCCTTTTTGAGATCTCACTTTTATTATTTTGCCAGGGTGATCAGGCTTTGCAGGATAGATCTCTCTAACAAAATACAAAAGAGAATGATTTATAAGCCACAGTGCCCACTTACCATGGGAAATAAAATTGATTTGTAAAATCAGGAGCATTTCTTCAGCAGGCACTCCCTTTCTGTGGGGGTCAACCACTCAGAAGGACAAATAATAATTCAGAAGTTTGCTTGGTGAGCATAGAATTTACAGCAAAGAGATTAGGTTTTGCCCAAGGGAAGTCTCCTCAGGCTACTATAACTTGGAGTTAATCCTTCTTTACCCTGCGGTTATTTCTGCCTAAATTACTGGAATCCATCTTCTAGAATCACAACATAATTTTCTTTTGTCACTGTTAGACTCAGACACACTGACAGTCTCCCAATTCTCTTTAGGCAGTATTTTTCTTTTGGAAATATCTATTATCAAAAACATCCCTTGTGACATTCTTCATGTTATAACATTCTAAATTACTGTTTGTCTTTATTAGTTTACACTGTAGGTTGTCTATTCCTTAATGAGGTTTGTGTTGGACCTTGTATTGGGTGTAGGGGTTGAGTCATCTATTTCACAGCAGGCAGGAGGTTTGGGGCACTGACCTCAACTAGAATGATGAGCCCTAATTAGTCTAAGAAAATCACAGTAAAGCCTTACTCTCAAGCCAGTGTCTGTTTTAGGATGCCAGACTTAAGTTGGCATGTCATTTCCTCAGCTAGAGGGACTGGTCCAAGAATTTGTGCATATTCCAATTTGGGCAAATGGGACATGAAGGGAGATTTGAGGGAGGGACACTTCTGGAAAAAACTTCCCCACGTTTCAGAGGGAACCATAGAAAGAATAAGGGTGTAAGGTCAGAATGATTGTAATTACTTTTCTGCCAATCTAAGGGTGAAGTCCCCATGGAGAAGAGAAGAACCTAGAGCAATGCAGGGGAATGGGGCTAGAGTCATTGTATTAAGTCAAGGCCTAAGCCTAGCCTACCTCTAGACTTTCATTTATGTGAACAAGAAAGTTCCTTCTTTGGGGGAGCCAATTTGATTTAGGATTTTATATACATGCAGCTGGAAGCATACTAATTGAACAGTGACTTTCTGAAATCCATTTCATATTCACAAACCACATAGAAAAGTTCTGCAGATGGCCAAACCAATTTTTTTTTATATATGATTTTTTGATACTTGCAGCTCAGGAAGTGAGATGTTTTAAACAACCATTAGCTTATGGGGTCCAATTTACCTTTTTTTGGGCAATTACTATAGTTATTAATCCAGCCATAGGTCTCAGAAATATCAGCATAGGCATTTCCCTGAGCTCAAGGCAAGAACTCTTTCGCAAGTATGCCCATATATTAGTCAAATGAATCATTCCTCAAAACAATCATAGTAATCTCCGGAATTCTGTCCTAGACCCCTCCTTGGGATTAAGAGCTTCTTTGTTTAGCACTGATCCCACAGACATTGTCAGAAGATGTTACCACCTCTGGATTCTCAGGTGATTCAAATTTAGTTGCCTGTTATTTAGGATCCAGATCATGTATTTTTTAAAGTTCTAGCTCCTAAAGAAATTAAGAGGTTATGCCACAATGTGAATCAATGTACTGTATCCTTCCTAGAAACAATAAAAATATCTGCTGAATTAAACAATATGATTTGTGACCTAACTAACTTACCTTCTGGAGTGAACTCCTTATCTTGTTCTGGATCAGTAACAAACTATAGTTTTACATCTTGTCTGTAGACATCCCCCTTTGAATAACACTAAATATGATTCTAAACAAACCACTCATTCGTTCATTCATTTAATAAACATTTACTAAACTAATATGTGGAAGAAACTCAAGAATAATCTTGGGAGTTATCTAAGAAAACTTTGCCTTACTCTTCATATTTAACCAGATGTCATGCCTTCCTCTACATTCCTGCTACCATTGACTTGATTCAGGTTTCCATTACTTTCTAAAATGTTGCCATCACCCTGCTGTCAGTCTTGCCCTTTCCGGGCCACAGTGTGCTGTTAAAATATGTATTTCTGTGCTCAAGGTGCTTCTTTAGCTTCTGTGTCATTGAAACCTGCTGTGTTGGATTCTTTGCTGAATACACCGCAAATAGATGTTAGTGGCTTGTACTGCAAATGTTCTTGGTTAATGAGCCTTCTACCATGCTTTCTTGAGATAAATATGTCTACAATTTGTGTAGTTTCCTCTGTGGCCTCTATTTATGCCATCTGTGTTTTGGAAAACATTTTTTGACTCATCATGGTTGAAAAATGATGTGCAAATGATAATGCTAGACCTGTGGCAAAGAGACGAAGGAAGAATGTCTTGTTGGATGTTATAATGCAAGTTCTGTGATAGTTTAGTCATCTTCAGGAAGTGATTCAGGAAAGAGAGGCTATAAATGGGTGAGGGGCATGTTCTTTGAAATTAGGAAGGGCATCATAGCTATCAACCTGGAAGAACTAATTAACAATTGTATGAATGAGAGTGGAGAGAAGCCGTAGTTGGAAGAATATAATGATTCCAGTTGATTTGGTGAGAAAGGAAGTGCAACAGTCCTTGGAGGATTTGATCTCATGTCTTGGGAAAAGATGCGTTAATGACCCCTAAGTGCTAATTACATTTTGGCTTGATATCCACCAGTGCATCCTTGTGCCTATAGGATTATTATTTTTTTAATTGTGTGTATAATATTAGTATTCTCTCTGTTTCATAATTTTTGAAGATCTGAAATTGTATTTTATAATGCTATTATTTTATATAAGCCTCACTAAAACGCATCATATTCTTTTTTGCTTTATTTCTGACAATGCTGTTAAACACATTTAGTTTTTGTGATAATTTTTGGAGTCATCATTGTGAACATTATTTATATTGTATTATTCTCTAATGTGGTGATATCTTTGATATGAAATTCAGTTAGGCAGTACTGTTTTACACCTGTATAAACCTCTCATGTGAGGATAGCCTAGAATATTTTAGATAAACCAGAGTAATGAAGAGAGACTGGTCCTACCAGGTACTTTAATGCATTATAAAGCTATAAGAATCAACAATGTTGGGGGGGGGTGGGAGGATGTATTAGCCCGGTGATGGGTATTAAAGAGGGCTGGTATTGAATGGAGCACTAGGTGTTATACAAAAACAATGAATCATGGAACACTACATCAAAAACTAATGATGTAATGTATGGTGATTTGGTGCTTAACATGACATAAGAAAATAAAAAAATATGATATTGAAACAGAATAAGTAGTTTAGAAATTTATTTCTACTTATAATTACTTAACACATAATAAATATAGAATTTCAAACCAGTTGAGAAAGAATAGATTATTAAACATGACTTTGGGACAATTGTTTAATCATTAAGACCAAAGAATTAATGTTTAGCTTCTAGTTCACATGATTAATCCCAGATGGATTAAAAAAGTCCTAGAAAATGTAATAGAAATTAATATTTATATAATCTTGGGATGGGGAAAGGTTTTGAAGCAAGATATTTAAACCTTAAAGATTAATAATTAATCTACATAAAGATTTTAAAACTTCTGAATTTTAGACACACTCCAAACACAAATTAAAAGAAGAATGGATGGTTACTATAAAAAGAAAACCAGAAAATAACAAATGTTGGTAAGTATGTGAAGAAATTAGAACCTTTGTGGGTTGACTATTGGTGGAAGTGTAGAATGTTGCAGCTGCTATGAAAAACAGTACAGCAGTTACCCCCCCAAATTAAAAATAGAATTAGCATATGATCCTGCAATTTTACTTCGGGCATATATCCAAAAGAATTGAAAGCAAGGACTTATAAAGATATATCTATACATAGCAGCATTATTCACAATATCCAAGGGGTGGAAGCAACCCAAGTATCCATTGACAGATGAACAGATAAAGTGTGGTGTATACTTTGGAATATTATTAATCCTTAAAATGGAAGGAAATTCTGACACATGCTACAATATGGATGAACACTGAGGATACCATGTATGTAGGTGAAATAAGCCAGTTACAAAAGCACAATACTGTATATATTATGAGATAGCCGGACTAGTAAAATTCAGAGGGACAGAAATAGAATGGTCGCCAGGGGCTGGGTGGGGATGAGGGGAATGAGGAGCTACTGTTTAAGGGGCACAGTTTCAGTTTTGTAAGATGAAAGAGTTCTGGAGATCATGGTGCTGATGGTTGCACAACAGTATGACTGTACTTAATGTCACCAAATTGTACCCTAAAAATGGTTAAGATGGTAAATTTTATGTTATGTGTATGTTACCAAAATTAATAATAATAAGGAATGGTGATGCTTACCTGAATTTTATTTCTACTCTCCTTTTATTAGCTCAGTGACTTTAAGCAAATCTGTCAAACTCTCGGTGTCAAACTTTTTTCATCATATAGTTATTTTGAGGACTCAATGAGATAATTCCCATAAAGTGGTTTTTACAGTGCATGGAACATAGTAACTGCTCAGAAATTGGCCGCTGCCTACTCTAGTAGTTCTAGGGATTCTGATAGTAGATTCTCCATTTATCTTCTCTTGTTTAATCTATGTCTCATTTCTTCTCATCTAATAAATCATTGCTTCACTCTTTTATCCATTTTATCAACATCATTGCTCACTCTTGCTTTGTGCTTCCTAATATCTTTGATTTCTTTGTGACTCCAGTTTGCTTTTAGCTGCTTATGGATCTTAGAACACTTTAAAGCTTCATTTCCTATGGCTAATAGCCTGATTTTTCTTCATTTATTCAAATCAAATTATTAGAAATAGAATCTGATTGGAACTTTGTTTATGTTAAGAATCTTGTTGGACCTTTCTTTCTTTCTGGCAAATCTTTTCATACCAGGTCATCTTGAAGCTCACTGCGCAGCTGACTTTTGGTTGCATTTATATCACATGATCAGCCATAGTCCAATCAACTGTGGTTTGGGTGGCAGATTTCTGTGTGAAATGAAACAGGATCACCAAGGGCTGCCTCTACTGAAGGGGCCATTTGTATTTTTTGAATTTGTTTTTTATCAATCACTTTTGTAATGACCAGAATGTTGATTTTTTTCTAGTTGAAGATTGATTCCTCCTTTAGTATTTATATCTGCTTTAAATAGTTTCTCCCTGTTTCCATCACCTTGTTCACAAGCTGCTAATCTGTTATCCAACTTCCCATCTGTAAATCAGAACAGGACAGAAGTGCAGTGGGAACATAAGGTAACCAAACTAACAAACTTGATTTATAGAAGAGAATAAGTCAATGAACTCTGCTTTGTAGTATTTTTTTTTTTTTTTAATAAGCACATGATATTGGTGCAGGGGCTTTTGGGTTACTTCAGGTTTGTTCTGGGTTCTGGGAAAATGAGGTGGCTAAAGTCTATTAGATTTAGTGTAAGTTTCTTATACATTTGAGCAGATGTGACACCTTTATTTACAGTGTATCATATTCCTTTATGTGTTACTTTCTTCCCCATAGTGTCTTTGCTAGGAATTGTTCCCTTTTCAGTAAAAAAATATGCCTTTTCTTGTTATCTTTTGGTTAAGGGAGGGGGTACTCTTTTCAGGGAAAACATTAAAGTAATATAAAACTCAACAGTGTCAAAGTAAGATGATCTTTTTATGCAAACACTACTTTAAAGTTTTTAACCATCTGTTCTTAATTGTTCTTGCAGGAGATTATTCTCATATTCTAAGAGACACACTGTGAATTTTTAGGTATGTATTTAAAAGAGCTCAAGAAAATAGGGATCAACATCATGTGTGTTAAAAGAAATAGTCAAAGGAAAAATTTTACCTGTATTTGCTCATGAAAGGTGGAATTGAAATGAAAAATACATAAATTTTATATTTCAGTGGTGGAAACAAAGGTAAACCATTGTGATTCTGTTTGGGGACCCACATATATGCATATCACGTAGTAAGACAAAACTGCTTCCATAGCAATAAACTATTTCTATTTTTTCTTGTTTGTTATAAATTAGTCCTTGTTTTTCAGGACCTTCAGAGATTTTAAAGGAAGATAATACAAAGATAAATAAAGCATATCCTCTATTCAACCTGTACCTGGGGAAGTCAATATATTTTTAATGTAAAAAATTGGTGGTAGCTTAGTAATGAAGCTTGCAAAATAAGACTCCTGGGAAATGCTCAGAATGAATCTTGAACCTTGGAGTGCTGGTACCAAGTGGGTAAGATGTTGGCACAACAAAGTTAACAACATTTCTGGATCACACATCAAGTGCAGAATACCGAAAAGGATGTAATACTGGTGCTTGTTTTGGGGCATGTGACTTATATATAGTCTGATAGATATATAGATTGACAGAGATATCAATGATATCAAATTTTGTTAAGATTGTTGGTTTGGCTGCCAAGAAATGAACATCTGTCCAAGTGGGAATTTGTTCTGTTGTTTTTTCTCTCTTTCCAACTCAGCAAAATCACATGAAAACCATAGAGTTGGAAAGGACCTTGGAAATCAAACACCCACATTTTAGAAATTAAGAAATGGAGGGGGCGGCTCAGAGAGGTTAAATAAGTTGCTCTTGGTAATCCAGCTAGAGAATGGTTGAATCAGGATGGGAAACCAGACTTGTAGTGCAATATTCATTTTAACATATTACAAAGAACTTTCATCCTGTTATGCTTGCAAAAATAGTAATTCATTTCACACTTCACTACTAAAATAAGTCTTTCGAAGTTTGTTACTATTTCTTGAGACTTAAAATTGTTGTTTGTTTGTACTGGGCAACCTTGATGGTTCTTCTCATACCTAGACAGAGAATTTATGACAGTCTTTTCCGTGTATGTTTTAAAAGTTGATCAGAGGTTATTAATGGACATATTGTGGGACCAGTATCTTGCTTTGTGTCAGAGTGAGAGGATGAAAAGTGGTTGTGTAATTGCCATGTGTTGGTAATGACTCCGGATTGGAAGCTAAAACATCTGGATTATGGTCCCACCTCAGCATTAATTAACTGTGTTCTGAGTCTTAATTTCCTCATCTGACCAAAGAAGGCATCAGTTAAATAATCTCTAAGGTCCCCATAAACTGAAATATCATAATATTCTAAATCATGAAAAAGTTAAAGAATTTTTAGTCCATACTTATACAGGGCTATTATGGGCTAAAGATTTGAAAAAGTCGAAGGCTACTTTGTAACAATTCATTAACCAATTGTCCAACTCTTAATTTCATACTGGATTTGGGATTTTCTTACTAACAAAATTGTTGACTTGAACTGTCAAGCAGTAAGAAGCGAGTACATCTATCTTTATATATGCATTACAACCACACTGAGCTCCCTATCACATTAATGAAAGTGCTGGAACTCCCCTGCTTATTGGCCTTTGCACATGTTATTTTCCCTGCCTACCATCCCTTCTACCTTATCTTGGCTCTGGCCTAGCAAACTCCTACTCATCCTTTAAGACCCAACTCAAATGTCACCTCCTCAAGAAGGCTCCCATAACTATCTCGCTGGCCAGTCAAACCAGTATTTATTGTTTACCTACTATGTACAAAGAATTCTGTCAGTAGCTAAGGATGATCACAGCCCTAGCTCTCATACTTTAGTAAGGAAGATTGACATCAAGTAAATAATTATAAATAAATAATAATTACGATGCAAAATGATGTGAGAGAAAAGCAGTAAGTGCTCTTGGAGTGTCTACTGGAGGAAACTAAACTCAGGCAGAATTAGCGTCTCTCTTCTCTGGGTTCAGACAGCATTTTATGGCATGTCTCTACTGTGACACTAGTTACATTGCATTCTTACCAGTATTATGTTAATGTATCTCTCTCTTCTACACCTGTATTGTCCAATATGGTAGCCACTAGCCCCATGTGACCTTTTAAATTTAAAGTAATTAAAATAAAATACAATAAAAATTCATTTCCTCAGTCACAGTAACCACGTTTGCTAGGGGCTGCCATATTGAACAGTGCATCATCACAGAAAGTTCTGTTGAACAGTGCTGCTCTAGACTGAATTCCTCAATGTCAGATATTGTGTTTCATTCATCTTCATATCCCTAGGACCAGGAACAGTTATTTATATAGCAGACGCTCCCCCTATTGGTTGATTGATTCATTCAAAAAATATTTGTGTATGTGCTTATTATGTGCTAGGTACAATTCTAGGTGCTGAGGGTAAACAGTGAAAAAATAGTTTCTGCTTTCGTGGAGCTTATATTTTAGTGGGGTTGAGGGGAATTGGACAATAAACAAATCAAGTAAATATATAATCTGTCAGATAGTGATGAGTACTATGGAGAAAAATAAAATGGGTTAAGTTACATATCAAGTAGCAGGACAAGGGTTGAGGGGTGAATCGTTTGCTTTTGTACGTAAGGTGGGCAAGAAAGGCCTCACTGAGGGAATGAGTCATGTGGGGGGAGTAGCAAACAGTGTCCCTGAGGCAGCAGTGTGACTTGTTCCTAGAGCTGAGTGAGTACTGCAAAGTATCATAGAAATGATAATGGACAGCAGAGGAGGGAGCAGGGTTTTTGTTACTCCAAGTGAGATGGGAATTTTTGATCAGAGGAGAGAAGGGGTCAGACTTATGTTTTTAGTGTGATCAGTTTGGCTGCTGTGTGGAAAATAGACTGCAGGGAGTAAAGCCAGAGACCAGTTAGAGGCTCTAAGGCAAGAGAAAATAGTAGCTTGAATGGGTGGTGATCATGAAGGTGGTGAGTAGTGTACACATTTTGAATGTACAGCAGGCAGGATTTGCTGATGGATTGGATGGGAAGTGTGACGGAAAGAGAGGAGTCAAGAATGACTCCAAGCATTTTGGCCTGAACAAGTAGAAGAATGGATTTTGCATCAGCTGAAGTGAAGAAGACTGGAAGCTGTGGATTGGGTAGGAAAATCAGGAATTTGGTTTTGGACATATTAAGTTGGAACATCTGTTGGGCATGAGTTATATATAGGTGTCTGAGGTCCAGCTAGAGGTATAAATGCTTGTTGACTGAATAATTGAATGAGTGAATAAGACATTATTATCTTAAAATAGCAATTCGAATGTGAAACTGCAGGGCTTAGACCGGGGTGGGGGGACAATTTGCATACAGACAAGAGAAAATCAAAGAGGAGGCCTTAGAATGTGAGCAGGCTGTGGATGTGTGGCCCAATAAATAAGATCAATTAATTCATTTCTATGATTATTATTTGAACAGGGATTTCAGGATTTTAAATCTAAAATTCCTTTGATTCAGATGATGGGGCAGGATGTGTTAGTTTCCTATGGTTGCTATAACAAATGACTACAAAGTTAGTGACTACAATAACAAAAATTTATTATTTACAGATCTGGAGGTCAGAAATTTAAAATGAGTTTCAGGCTAAAATCAAGGTGTGTGCAAGGCTGTGTTCCTTTTTAGATGCTCCAGGGGAGAATTTGTCTTTCTCACATTGTTAACACTCTGACTCTGACTCTCTTGTCTCCCTCTTTTACTTATAAGGGCCCTTGTAATTACACTGAGCTCACCTGAGTAATCCAGAATAATCTCCCCATCTCAAGGTAGATGATTACCCACCTTTATTCTATCTGGAACCTTAATTCCCCCTTGCCATGTAACATGATATAGTCACAGATTCTGGGGATTAGGATGTGGATACTCAGAAGAGGTGATGTCTTGAGTTTGTTCTTTCTTTTACTGTCAAAAGATCAATATACAATAATAAAAGTGATTGAGAGGGTGTCTAGCGTATAAATAAACTCCAGTTAGACATCCTCTCAAATGCTTTTATTATTGTATATTGATCTTTTGACACTAAAAGCCAAAAAAGACTGAGAAAGGCTAAGCAAAGAACAACTTGAACAAGAGTCCACATTTATATAAAGTTGTGCACATGTTCTATTTTCAGCTAACTTAAGAATATTTATAGCATATGTAAAAACAAACTGAGACCTAAGAATATTGTACTGGAGGGTGTATACATGTGTGTGTATGTGTATTTGTGTTATTGTTCCATATAAACTTAATTATTGGCTATAAATCTTATGTAAAATCATATTAGATGAATACTAGAGTTTGTTTTATGCTACTCTTGGGATTTATTTTTTGACTTTTATGTATACCTTAGATTTAGAAGGGCGTTATTTTCTGAACGTATGTCTGTAAAATGCAAATGCCCTTATGGGTCATAGGATAGAACGTTTGAAGTTGAGATTATCCTGGAATCCTGGAGTAACTATTACATTTAGTTGGTCTAAGAAGTGTCAAATCTTATTCTGAAATGTCTCCTAGTTATTCTCATTGCTTCCTTTTCAGCCCAGGGCAGGACATCTGTAACAGTTTCCTAATTGGCATTACTCAGGTGAATCTGAAGGCAAAGTGCAGTGGGTTAAGAGAGGGTTCTGGAATCAAATTATCAGAGTCCAGTCTTATTTTGACTACTTACTAGATGGATGGCTGTAGACAATTACCTCACTTCTGTAAACCTCAGTTTTCTTTCCTGTACAATGTGGATATTGTTTTCATAGAATTGTTATGGGGCTTATATTAAATTAGGAGTTAATGAACTTGACTAAGACAGCTAGTTGTGAACTTATTGATTCTCAGACCCAAATCTACCTCTTGTCTTGATTTTTGATAATGGAACTGGACTCTTTGTCAGCTGATACAATGCTGGAGGGGTCCTGCAAGGCATAGTGGAGGATCAGGCTTTTCTTCCCAGTTTTGGACTCTTTTTTTTTTTTTCCTCCTAAGGCCCAGCTATCAATGGTATGTGGAAGACCCAGTAGAGTTAACCCTCCATTGAGTTTCTTTTGCACCCCAATGTGCCGTTTTCTACATACCATCTGAGACCTGCCCATACCCTAGCAAGGCAGCTTCTATTAGACCAGCTCTGGCCTATGGTATCCCAGCAAATGTTGCTGGCATCTCAGTGGACATCTGGCATCTTTCCTGTGAAAGAGCTCTGATCAATGTGATCCCAGAAATCCCTGCCACCCAATAGGCTCTAATTACACCCTCTCCAAGGCCAGGTGTGAATCTCAGCTTTGATGGGGTAGGGGTAGGGGTGGTTGGGGTCCTTTCCCAAAGCTGCTTCTTCCTTAGGTACCTACCTCAACTCTAGAGGTAATAGCTCTTCTCTATTTTTGCTATTTGTGTATTCTTTAGAGTCTTCTTTTATCCTGGTTTGCTGTTAACTGCCTTTACTAATTAATAATTATTTATATTAAATCATCTCTAGTCAAATTACTGATATGGTTTCTGTCTCCAGAGTAGACCCTGAGTAATATATTAACAGAGAAAAATAAGCAGAAAAATAAGCATCCCAAGAATATGAGAGAAATAAATAATCTGAAAGTGATTAAAATGAATAAAGTATTAAAGGAAGTAAAAAAACCATAAAGAAATAGTAGGGCTCTATGAAAAAAGAATATTAGATGCAGATTAAAAAAATTAAATGTTTAGAAATTACAAAATGTAGTCATTAATTAAGACTTAAGTGGGTGGATCAAATATCTGGTTAGGTTCTGATTAAGAGATAATAAAAGAAGAGAGAGAAAAAAAAAAGAAAAAAAAAGACTTTAAAGATAGCCCTGAGGAAATTGTCTAGGATGTAGCAAAGAGATAGGAAATGAAATATTAAAAAGAAAGTACAAAAGAATAGCTGCAATCAAATTATGTGATCCAATATACATCTAATAGGAATTCTCTTTATTTTTCTTTCTATGTCATCTACATATATATCTATATAGCTATAAATATATCATCTATAAATATATTTCATATATTTCCAGAAAGAAAATAGAAAGAATGGGAAAAGAGACAATATTTGAATAGAGACCAACTGAAAACTTTTCAGAATTCAATAAATACCAGTAAGGTTTATTCTAGGATTACAGAGATGTTTTAACTTTATAAAATCTAATGTAATTTGCCACATTAATATATCAACAGAGAAAAAATATGCTCATCTCAGGTTAATAAATCTTAAAAAACTGAATAAAAAATGGATGTCTATGTAAAAGTTAATGTGAAGTTCACACTTAATGGTGAATGATTTAGAAGCATTCTCTTAAAGTCAGAAATAATTTAGGATGCCTGCTCTCAGCACTTCTATTTAGCATTGTACTGGAGGTCCTAGCTAGCTCAATATGACATGGAAAATAAATAAGAGGTATGGGGAAAGGAAAAATAAGAAACCAAATTGCCAGTGTCACAGATGATGTGATTATATACATAAGAAATTCAAGAGATTCTACTTACAAATTAGTAGAAGTAATCAGAGAGTTCATCAAGGATATTGTCTACAAAACTGTTTATAAACACTGGTTTAGAAATGTAATTTTAAAACATCCTATGTGGTGCCTGAGTGGTTCAGTCAGTTAAGCATCTGACTCTTGATTTCAGCTCAGGTCTTGATCTCAGGGTTGAAGTTCAAGCCCTGCACTGGGCTCTATGCTGGGCTTGGAGCCTACTTAAAAGTAAGTAAGTAAATAAATAAATAATAAAATGCTCTATTCTCTTAGCCACAAAACTATAAATATGTGAGATTAAATTTAACATAATATACATATGACTTTTGTAGAAAAATTTATAAAATATAATTGAGGAATATATATGAAGATCTAAATAAATAGAGAATAATACCATGTTTTTGGACAGGAACTCTCAATATTTTAAAATTTTGATTCTCCCCAAAATAATCTAGTAAAGCAAAGCTAGTTCAACCTAAATCTTAAATCTTCTTAGAACTTGCAAAGCTGTTTCAAACATTTCTATGGATGAATTAAAGGTCCAAGAATAACTAAAAGAAAATATTGGAAGAAGATTAAAGAGAATGAAATTACTCTATCATTTATTAAGAGTTGTTATAAAGATACAGTCATTAAAATGTGTTGTACTGGAGAAGGATACACAAATATATCAGTGTAAACAGAACAGGGAGCCTAGAAACAGCCATGTGTGTATATGAAAAATTAACATGTAGATGATGTCAATGGTGAAAGATAAAGTAATAGATGATGGTGAGACAATTGGCTAATCATATAGGAAAAATAAATTTGTAAGACTACCTCCCACCATACACAAAAATAAATCCTAAATGTATTAAAAACAAAGACAAATTGAAAAATGTAAAAAAGTAACAAAAATAACTGTGATGTTGGAAGTTAGATAAATAACTCTTACACAAGACTTGAGAAGCACAAAGCTTAAAAAGATTGATAACTTTAGCTATTTAAAATAAAAAAGATCTGTACAAAAAAGGCCATAAAATAAAAAAGATAAGCCCCTTACTGGGTGAAAATATTTGTAATCCAAGCAACCAATAAAGGATTAATAAGCAAAATATATATTAAATAAAACCCTAAAAGCAATAAAAGGGAAATATTTCTGTAGAGAGTGACAAAGGATATGGAGAGTCAATTAACAGAACTTTTTTTTTTTAACAGTCTTGAGGTCTTTTATTTTCTTTACATTTATCATGCCATGAATTCATAGGGAATGGGTTCCAGCAGTTCAGGGTCCTTTCCATTAGTTCTCACAAAGTGTGCTTCTCTGGGTGGGGCAGGCTGGCCCTTCAGGTGAACCCAAGTACCTTTCTCTTTGGCTTCCTTCTTTTTCTGATCATTTTCCTTCACACGCTTCAGGAAGCTGTCTCGGCTCTTTGTTTAATATGCTCAATGCGTACATTAATTCTCTTGGCAAGAATCTTGCCCTTAACTTGTTTGTTTACAACAATGCCAACAGCATGCTGAGTAACATTGTAGGCTCTTCCAGTTTTGCCATGGTAACATTTGTGGGGCATTCCTTTTTGAACAGTGCCCATTCCCTTGATGTCCACAATATCACCTTTCTTATAGATTCGCATGTATGTGGCCAAAGGAACAACTCCATGTTTTCTAAAAGGTCTAGAGAACATATAGCGGGTACCTCTCCTCTTTCCCTTTGTGTTCGTCATTTTGGCAAATTACTGGAAGATGGCGGTTCTGGCCGAAAGGCAACAGAAGGAAATTTTAAGACCATTAAATATATAAAAAGGTACAAATTCTCGCTGATCATTAGAGGTGATGAAACTTGAAATGGGACAACATTTCATAAAAAGTAGATTGCTAAAACTTAAAAACTCTGATCATATGATATTTTGGCAGTAATATGAGAAAATAAGAACTTTCAAAAACTGCTGGTCTTAGGAACATTGGTGCAGCTACTTTGTTTTATTTTGTTTTGACATTTCAATTTTTTTCTTTAAAATGAGTGAGTTGTGTAAGGGGGTTAAATGCTTTATAGAGAAGAAAAAAACTGCTAGAACCAACTTATTCATCATCTTCATCTTCCTTGTCTTCCTCCTCTTCCTTCTCTTTCTTGCTTTTTTTCAGCCTTGACAACTCTCTTTTTTGCCACATCAGACTTTACTTTAGCTCGATATGCAACAATATCCTTCGCATATTTTTCCTTCAGCTTGGCAGCCTTCTTTTCATAAGGCTGCTTACCATCTGCAGCAGTGTTATTCCACATCTCTCCCAGTTTCTTTGCAATGTCACCAATGGATAGGTCAGGATGTTCTCTGATTTTTGGGTGATATTCAGCACAAAACAAGAAAAAGGCCGAAGAGGGCCTCCGGTGCACTGGGATCCTTGAACAACTTTTTTGTTTCCCCTCTAGAGGGGATATAAGTTTTCTCTTTCTCTTTCTCTCCTTGTCCACCTTTGCCATGTCTTCAAATTTTCCTTTCTCTTTAGCAGACATGGTCTTCCACCTCTCTGAACACTTAATAGAAAACTCTGAGAAGTTGACTAAAGCATCTAGGTGCTTCTTCTTGTTCTCCTCTCGGCAAATTTGCACATGATGACATTTTGCCTCTTGGCTTCTTCAGATCTCCTCTGCCCATGTTTAATTATTTTCCTCAGTGAAGCACAGAGTCACCCAGTGCCTGTCTGGGTCTCACTTGTGCTGGTGCTATCTCTATAGAGCTCAGTGTACTGCAATGGCTGTGTCTGGGCCCATCTACTTTGGAGAGTACTTTAATAAGGTCTATGGACTTGAAAATGTGTATACACATGACTAAGATAACATAATAATAAAAAAGAAAGAAAATGTGTATACACTACAAATAGCAATTCTACTTCTAGGTTACATATTGTGGTTGAACTCTGAAATGAAAAGGCATTCTCAAAACTGTCAGTGCAGCCTTGTTGTATTAGCAAAAATTGGGAGCAACATAATTGTTCAAGAATAAGGAAATGAATAAATTAAACAGAATTTAGTAAACACTAAGAGTTAAAAAATGGACTGGAAGGGTACATATTAGCATCTGTGATTCTCCTAGTGAGGTAAGGAATGGTATCTCTAACACCTTATTTGTGTCTTTATTTATTTGTATCTCCTACATTTTATTTTGTAAATATCTGAGGCAAATATTGCCAAATATCAGCATGCCTGGGTGGCTCAGTTGGTTAAGCAACCCTTTGGCTCAGTTCATGATCCTGATGGTCCTGGGATCGAGCCCTGCATCGGGCTCCCTGCTTGGTGGGGAGCCTGCTTCTCCCTCTCCCTCTGCCACTCCCCCTGCTTATGCTTGAGCTCTCTCTCTGTCAAATAAATTAAAAAAAAATTCAAATATTGCCAAATAAACATTTGTTAAATTGGGGGGAAGGGTTTTGTATTTTGTTATACCCTTGAACAGCGCAAGTTTGAATTGTGTGGGTCCACCTTTATGCAGATTTTTTTTCAATAAATATAGTGTAGCACTGTGTGTATTGTCTCTTCCTTTCGATTTTCTTAATAACATTTTTTTCTCTAGCTTCCTTTATTGTAAGAATAAGTGTATAAAACATATAACATGCAAAATATGTGTTAATCAACTATTTATGTTATCAGTAAGGCTTCTGGTCAAGAGTAGGTTAAAGTAGTTAAGTTTTGGGGGAGTCAAAAGTTATACATGGATTTTTGACTGTGCAGGGGTTGGTACTCTTTACCAAATTTCAATGGTCGACTATATTATTATCTGTACTCTTCTATATGTTTGAAATACTTCATAGTTAAAACTAACATATTTACTTAAATGAAGGCAACAGTAAAAATGTTAAGGTGCTTACCTATTCCTTGTTTTGACCCACTGCATATCTTCCTAGTCTTCCTCCCCTATCTTTTTCCCTCCCTTCCTATATGATCCTCTATTTTGTTTCTTAAATTCACATATGATTGAGATCATATGGTAATTGTCTTTCTCTGATTGACTTATTTCACTTAGCATAATATCCTCTAGTTCCATCCACGTTATTGCAAATGGCAAGCTTTCCTTTTTTTATTTTTGATGGCCAAGTAGTATTCCATTGTATATAAATACCACATCTTCTTTATCCATTCATCTGTCAACAGATATCTGTGCACCTTCCACAGTATGGCTACTGTGGACATTGCAGCTATAAACAGGTGCCCCTTCAGTTCACTACATTTGTATCTTTGGGGTAAATACCCAGTGGTGTAATTGCTGGGTAATAAGGTAGCTCTATTTTTAACTCCCCAAAGAACCTCTACACTATTTTCCAGAATGGCTGCATCAGCTTGCATTCCTACCAGCAGTGTAAGAGGGTTCCCCTTTCTCTGCATGCTCTCCAGCCAACATCTCTTGTTTTCTGACTTGTTAATTTTAGCCATTCTGACTGGTAAGAAGTGGTATCTCATTGTAGTTTCAATTTGTATTTCCCTGATGATGAGCACTTTTTCATGTTGGCCATGTAGATGTCTTCTGTGGAGAAATGTCTGTTCATGTCTTCTGCCAGTTTTTGATTGGATTATTTGTTCTTTGGGTGTTGAATTTGATAAGTTCTTTATAAATTTTGGATACTAGCCCTTTATCTGATATGTCATTTGCAAATATCTTCTCCCATTCTGTCAGTTGTCTTGGTTTGGTTGACTATTTCCTTTGCTGTGCAAAAGATTTTTATCTTGATGAAGTCCCAATACTTCATTTTTGCCTTTGTTTCCCTTGCCTTTGGAGACATGTCAAGCAAGAAGTTGCTGTGGCTGAGATCGACGAGGTTACTACTTGTTTTCCTCCTCTAGGATTGTGATGGATTCCTGTCTCACATTGAGGTCTTTCAACCATTTTGAGTCTCTTTTTGTGTATGGTGTAAGAAAATGGTCCAGTTTCATTCTTCTGCATGTGGCTGTCCAATTTTCCCAACACCATTTGTTGAAGAGAATGTCTTTTTTCCATTGGATATTCTTTCCTGCTTTGTTGAAGATTAGTTGACCATAGAATTGAGGGTCCATTTCTGGGTTCTCTGTTCTGTGCCATTGATCTATGCGTCTGTTTTTAATGCCAGTACCATACTGTCTTGATGATTACAGCTTTGTAATAGAGCTTCAAGTCTGGAATTGTGATGCTACCAGCTTTGGTTTTCTTTTTCAACTTTCCTTTGTCTATTTGGAGTCTTTTCTGGTTCCATACAAATTTTAGGATTGTTTGTTCCAGCTCTGTGAAAAAAGTTGATGGTATTTTGATAGGTATTGCAGTGAATATATAGATTGCTCTAGGTAGCATAGATATTTTAACAATGTTTGTTCTTCCAATCCATGAGCATGGAACGTTTTTCCATTTCTTCATGCCTTCCTCAATTTCTTTCATGAGTGTTCTATAGTTTTCTAAGTACAGATCCTTTGCCTCTTTGGTTAGGTTTATTCCTAGGTATCTTATGGTTTTGGGGGCAATTGTAAGTGGGATTGACTCTTTAATTTCTCTTTCTTTTGTCTCATTGTTAGTGTATAGAAATGCAACTGATTTCTGTGCATTGATTTTATATCCTGCCACTTCTCTGAATTCCTGTATAAGTTCTAGCAATTTTGGGGTGGAGTCTTTGGGTTTTCCACATAGAGTATCATGTCATCTGTGAAGAGTGAGTTTGACTTAGTCTTTGCCAATTTCGATGCTTTTTATTTCTTTTTGTTGTCTGATTGCTGAGGCTAGGACTTCTAGTACTATGTTGAACAACAGTGGTGACAGTGGACATCCCTGTCATGTTCCTGACCTTAGGGAAAAAGCTCTCAGTTTTTCCCCATTGAGAATGATATTCACTGTGGGCTTTTCATAGATGGCTTTTATGATACTGAGGTATGTTCCCTCTATCCCTACACTGTGAAGAGTTTTAATCAAAAAAGGATGCTGTACTTTGTCAGCTGCTTTTTCTGCATCTTTTGAGAGGATCATATGGTTCTTGTCCTTTCTTTTATTAATGTGGTGTATCACATCGATTGATTTGCAGATGTTGAAACACCCTTACAGTCCAGGAATAAAATCCTACTTGGTCATGGTGAATAATCCTTTTAATGTGCTGTTGGATCCTGTTGGCTAGTATTTTGGTGAGAATTTTTGCATCCATGTTCATCAGGGATATTCTCCTTTTTGGTTGGGTCTTTGTCTGGTTTTAGGATCAAGGTAATGCTGGCCTCATAGAAAGAGTTTGGAAGTTTTCCTTCCATTGCTATTTTTTGTAACAGTTTCAGAAGAATAGGTATTAGTTCTTCTTTAAATGTTTGGGAGAATTCCCCTGGGAAGTCATCCTGCCCTGGACTCTTGTTTGTTGGGAGATTTTTTGATTACTGCTTCAATTTCCTTGCTGGTTATGGGTCTGTTCAGGCTTTCAATTTCTCCCTGTTTCAGTTTTGGTAGTTTACATGTCTCTAGGAATGCATCCATTTCTTCCAGATTGCCTAGTTTGTTGGCATATAGTTGCTCATAATATGTTCTTATTGTTTGTATTTCTTTGGTGTTGGTTGTGATCTCTCCTCTTTCATTCATGATTTTATTTATTTCGGTCTTTTCTCTTTTCTTTTTGATATGTCTAGCCAGGGTATATTGATCTTATTTATTCTTTCAAAGAACCAGCTCCTAGTTTTGTTTTCTGTTCTACTGTTCTTTTGTTTCTATTTCACTGCTTTCTACTCTAATATTTATTAATTCTCTTCTCTTGCTGGGTTTAGGATTTATTTGTTCTTTCTCCAGCTCCTTTAGGTGTAAGGTTAGGTTGTGTATATTTGAGATCTTTCTTGTATCTTGAGAAAGGCTTGTATTGTTATATACTTCCCTCTTAGAACCTTTGCTGAACCCCAAAGGTTTTGAACAGTTGTGTTTTTATTTTCATTTGTTTCCATGAATTTTTAAAATTCTTCTTTAATTTCCTGGTTGACCCATTCATTCTTTAGTATGATGCTCTTTAACCTCCATGTATTTGATTTCTTTCCAAATTTCCTCTTGTGATTGAATTCAAGTTTCAAAACTTTGTGGTTTGAAAATACATAGGGAATGATCCCAGTCTTTTGGTATCAGTTGAGGCCTGATTTGTGACCCAGTATGTGATCATTCTGGAGAATGTTCCATGTTCACCTGAGAAGACTATGTATTCTGTTGCTTTGGGGTGGAATGTTCTGAATATATTTGTGAAGTCCATCTGGTCCAGTGTGTCATTCAAAGCCCTTATTTTCTTGTTTATCTTCTGCTTAGGTGATCTGTCCATTGCAGTGAGTGGAGTGTTAAAACCCCCTACTATTATTATATTATTATCTATGTGTTTCTTTAATTTTGTTTTTAATTGGTTTATATAATTGGCTGCTCCCATATTAGGGGCATAAATATTTACAATTGTTAGATGTTCTTGTTGGATATGTTGGATGTTTAATTATGACATAGTGTCCTACCCCATCTCTTATCAAAGTCTTTGGTTAAAAATCTAATTTGTCTGATAGAAGGATTGGTAGCTGAGAAAGACCTGTATCAGATGACCTCATTGATATGAGGAATTCTTAAAATCTGGAAACAAACTGAGGGCTGCCTGAGTGGTGGGGGGTAGGAGGGATGGAGTGGCGGGGTGATAGACATTGGGGAGGGTATGTGCTATGGTGAGCACTGTGAATTGTGTAAGACTGTTGAATCATAGACCTGTACCTCTGAAACAAATAATACATTATATGTTAAAAAAATAAAAGAAGATAGCAGGAGGGGAAGAATGAAGGGGGGGAAATTGGAGGGGGAGATGAACCATGAGAGACTACGGATTCTGAGAAACAAACTGAGGGTTCTATAGGGGAGGAGGGTGGGGGGATGGGTTAGCCTGGTGATGGGTATTAAAGAGGGCATGTTCTGCATGGAGCACTGGGTGTTATATGCAGACAATGAATCATGAAACACTATATCAAAAACTAATGGCGTAATGTATGGTGATTAACATAGCATAATAGTAAAAAAAATAAAAAAAATAAAATCTGATTTGTCTGATAGAAGGATTGGTACTTCAGCTTTCTTTGATGTCCATCAGGATGACAAATTGTTTTGCACCCCCTTACTTTCAATCTGGAGGTATCTTTGGGTTAAAATGAGACTCTTGCAGACAACATATCAATGGATCTTGCTTTTTTATCCAATCTGATCCCTGTGTCTTTTGATTGGGACATTTAGCCCATTTATATTCAGAGTAACTAATGAAAGATATTAATTTAGTGCCATTGTATTACCTGTAAAGTGACTGTTTCTTTATATTGTGTCTGTTCCTTTCTGGTCTATGTTACTTTTGGGCTCTCTCTTTGCTTAAAGGATCCCCTTTAATATTTCTTGCAGGGATGGTTCAGTGATCACAAATTCTTTTAATTTCTGTTTGTCCTGGCAATTTTATATCTCTCCATCTATTTTGAATGAGAGCCTTGCTGTATAAAGTATTCTTGGCTGCATATTTTTCTCATGTAGCACTCTGAATATATCATGGTAGTCCTTTCTGCCCTGACAGATCTCTGTGGATAGGTCTGCTACCCTTGTATGTTTCTACCTTGTATGTTTCTAATGTTTCTAATGTTGCTACTCTTTTATGTTACAGACCTCTTGTCCCAAGCTGCTTTCAGGGTTTTCTCTGTCTCTGAGATTTGCAAGCTTCACTATTATATGTCAAGGTGTTAACTTGTTTTTATTGATTTTTGAGGGGTGCCTCCTGGACTTGAATGGCTGTTTCCTTCCCCAGATTAGGGAAGTTCTCAGCTATAATTTGCTCCAATATACCCCACCCCATTCTCTTTCCTCTTTTGGGATCCCAATTGTTCTAGTAATTTTTTTGCTTTATGATATTAATTATCTCTCTAATTTTCCCTTCATTACCCTGTAGTTGTTTATCTCTCTTTTTCTCAGCTTCTTTATTCTCCATCATTTTGTCTTCTATATCACTGATTCTCTCTTTTGCTTCATTTCTCCTAGCAGTTTGAGTCTCCATTTTTGACTGCATCTCATTAATTTTTGATTTTGACATGAGTAGATTTTAGTTCTTTTATTTCTCCAGGAAGAGATGCTGTAGTGTCTTCTATGCTTTTTTCAAGCCCATCTGTTATCTTTATAATCATTATTCTGAACTCTAGTTCTGGCATCTTACTTATCTCCATACTGATTAGGTCCTTGGAAGTCAGTCCTGCCTCTTGTTCTCTTTTTTTGTGGTAAGTTTTTCTGTCTTGTTATTTTGTCCAGGAAGAATAGACGAATGAGAGAACAAAATACTAAAACGGCAACAACAACCCCAGAGAAATACACACTAAACAAATCAGAAGAGACCCAAAACCTATATATATACATAATATAATATCTATATATAAAATTTATATAAAATGAAATATAATGAAAGGATAGAATATAAGTGTAAAAATGAAAATTAAAAAAGGCTTAAAGAGTTGAGAAAATAAGAAATTGGTTGAAAAGGAAAGAGAAAAAAATTAAAATTGAAAGACTAAAGAGTCACGAGAAAAAAACATTAATTCTATATACTATTTTCCCCTAGTGCTGGAGTTTTGCCATTCTATGTGATCAGTAAATTTGGTCTTAGCCGGATGTTCTTGCTGATCTTCTGGGGGAGGGTCCTATTGCACTGATTCACAGGTGTCTTTGTCCCGGACAGAACTGCACTGACCTTGCCAGGGGCCAGGCTAAGTGAGGGGATCAACTCTGGATGTGCTTTACATGGCTTTTGTTCCTTGAAGGCTTTCCAAGCCACTTTAGGGGATGAGAATAAAATGGTGGCCTCCAAATATCCCGCCCTGAAGTTGAAAGCTCATGCCTCCCCACTTCCCATTGTGCCCTCAGGGAATAACAATCACTACTGTCTCCCTGGTCTCCCACCACACTGTGCTCACCCAGCCTGTGACTGAGCATTTCTATCTCAGACATGTGACCCGGCTTCAAGTCTCCAAACCATTCAGACTCCTGCAGTGTACACCCATGCCGTGCCTTCAGGGGGAGGAAGGGGGGGGTGTCTCTCCATTGTTCTGCAGCTTGCTGGGCCCCTGCTTGGGGAGTGGTCGCTGGACCATGCCTCAGTTTTTGGTTTATGGCAACACGGAGCTGAAAGCCCACTCCTGGGCTTTGAATTGCAGCCAGTTTCCTGGCTCTGATACCCAAGAACTCTGCCACACTCAGGTACCTCTGTTCTTTTTGTGACCCAGGGATCCTGAGACCTCACTGTCCCCACCTAGGATTATACTTTGCTTTGCCACCTGAGCTTCTTTCAGTCAGGGACAACCTTCACCAGAGCAGGCTTCTAAAAGTTCTGATTTTGTGCTCCTCTGCTATATCACTTTCAGGTAGCAAGCTTAGGGAGGCTCCCTCCCCCCGAGGTTTATTTTCCAATATATTACCTTGGATTCACTTCTCTGCACCTCCAACCTTGCAGAAAGTGGTCGCTTTTCTATTTGTAGAATTGCAGCTCTTTTCTTTGATCTCCGGTTGAGTTTGCAGATATTCAGAATGGTTTGATAGCTATCTAGCTGAATTCCTGGGACCAGACAAAACTAAAGTCTCCTACTCCTCTGCCATCTTGGAAAAATGCAAAAATTGTTAATTATTATAGAACATTTGGGCTATTAACATCTTGCTATCAAATTTAATTGAATTAATTTTTAAGTTGCAATTTTTTATTGAGAGAATAGTAAGCAGTGGTTTGTTTTAATTCAATTTTTATAAAACAACTATGTGGATAGAATTGAAAACCAGTAACCTTGAACAGAATTTGAGGACTCTGAAAAGAAGAAAAAATCTTTTTCTGCATTTATAGGTATTTACAATTCAGAAATCCCATTTCATCTGTAAGGGTTAGGTTTCTAAAATTTTCATGGTAAGAGTTTCCTGAAGTTTTATTTTTTGGTTATGGGACTAAAATATAGGATAGGAAGAACAACAGTTAGAGAATAGATGTGTCAAAGTTTATATATGAATATGCATGTATGCATGTATTTATGCATACAAATATATATATATAATTTAAATGATACTAAAATATAAAATGCAGGCACCCTAGATAACAAGAATATTAATGATATTATTCATAGTTTCTTTGAGTAATAACATCAAATATCTAATTGGTTCTCCTTTATTTTTAATTGGAATAGGGAGGGTGTTGGCTTTTCCTACTCGAACCATGGTTCTTTATTCTCTCATCGTTCAAGTTCAAGTTTAAATTTAGTTGTGCTTTCATGGATTTGAGGGATTTTGATGGCTAAGCATGGCTAATTGGCCCTGTTCAATGGTTTAGAAACATTCAGAAGACACTTTTTGCAAGTAACGTTTGGTTGTAGAAAGTATGATCTTTAGGGAAGGTTGTGTTGGATTGCTTTTAGAGTATGCTAAAATGCTAAAGTTGGATGTTTTTAGAGTAATTTTTCCATCATTATTCCCCTAAAGCAGCAACAGAAAGGAGAATAAGGGCAAGAGAGATCTGTTCCTTCTCAGAGACAGTGCTATGGTTCTTGATCATCTGATTGATGTTAGTTACAGAAGTGGCTCAGCAGTGCCCACGTATTGGACCTGGAATTGTCATGGTTGCTGAAAATGTTTAGAGAAGGAAATTTTCTAAAGTTATGTAAAGGAACATAAAGTGAAAGGAACGTATCATCAGGGAGGAAGAACTCTAAATATACCTGACTGCATTAAACCACAGAATTATAGAATCCTATGTTATTAAAGCTGGAAGAACCTTAGAAGTTTTCTAGTTTAACCTTTTCATTTTTTATCTATTGTAGAGATATTTAAAGCTGTATCTAAAGGCACCATTGGCTGAATTCTTTTCTAATTTATTTTGACAGTCATAACAATCAAACCAATTGTGTGTAAAAGAGACACAGAGACATTTTCAATGGGGTATTAACCTCTTGATACATTATTTTAAATATTGGTCATAAAAAAGCCAGGGTTTAGAAGCCCAGCTTATGGCTTATGTCATCTTGCATATTTTAAATGCACCATAGTTGAAATTTAAATGCCAAATTGTCTAGATATCACACACTGCCAAATATGCCTTAAATAGACAAGTACTATGCTATTTATAACCTACAGAATACCATGAGAAACCTCATTTTCCTAAGTTTAAAGTGTGGAAGCTAGGATGAAAGAGAGAGTTTCACTTGATTTGTATGCTTTAAAATATTAAAAATAAGGAACCCCGAACCAAGACCTGGCTTCCAACATTTGATGAGTATTTATTTGACTCCATAAACTATCTCTCTGCGTGAACTGCCTCATTCCGATTAAAACGTTTTTTCAAAGTGTTCTCAAAAATTGTCTTCAAGTAAGTGTGAGTAGTTCACAAGGTGGTAAAATTCACCAACATAAATTTTTAAAAGTCCATGCAGTTTTTCTGGAGAAAGATGGAGAGAACCTCTGGAGGACATGTGTATGAGATAAAATAGGACTTATAGGAAGCACAGAAATCCTTTCAGTCTTTTAGGTCACCATGCACTTTTTTTCTGGCAGAGAGCAAGATGGAATTTAATATCCAAGAATTTTATTAGGGGAGATGGCTATGAAAGGAAACCAGAGAGGGTGTTAGAAAAGGCTGAGAGAATCATTAGATCATGAAGCAAGCCTGACTTTGAGTGAAAGAGAGCGAAAATGTTGGCAGAAGCATCCTAACCTGCTGTGCAGTCTGAGGAAGGTTCATTAAGGCTTTGAGCCCAAGTTGGATGCCAAAGGAGTCTTACATCTCCCAGGAACCAGGAACTCATCTGCCTGAGTAGCCCTGCTGCACCTGTGGGAGGTACAGCCATGGGGCAAAGGCTCAGAAGGATTTCATAGAAGAGCAGCTGGGGCCCTGGATCAATTTCACTAATAGCATGTCTGCATCATGAATTCTCATGGCTGCTACATCAAACCAAAATTATGGGCAAAATTATGAAACAGTTTAATCTGTATTATTACCACCTTTCTTTCTTCACCACATCTCTTTTCCATTATAGAGTGTTATTTCTTCCCTACTCCTCTTAGACATTCAATTAAAGCCTTTGAAATACCTTCTACTCCTAGAAAATACTTCTGTTCCTAGAAAAGATCTGATATTCAGAGTAGTAGCACCCTGAGACACACTGACTTGCATCCACTTCAGTTTCAGCTGTCTTGCTAGGGTGGGTGCCTTCTATGTAGAGAGCCTTAGGACCACCCTGGTCCGTGCCCACTTCGGTTCCAGCCATCTCACCAGGGCAGCTCCAGCATGGAGTGCTCTGGAATCCCCAGCCCATGCCAGCCACAGCTCCAGCCAGTCAGCCAAAGTCACAGGCACACAGTCTACACAGGGGATGACACATGAGACCGTTCCTTCAAGTTTAGGAGAAATAGCTGATCCATCTGATTCATAGAAATAATCACAGAAAGTCAAGCAAAATGAGACAGAAGAATATGCTCTAAACAAAAGAACAAGACAAAACCAGAAAAAGAGCTAAATGAAACAGAGATAACCAATCAACCTGAACCAGGAACTCATCTCCTGGTGAGTTCTGCAGCACATGCTGCACATGTGGGAGGTACAGCCATGGGGCAAAAGCTCAGAAGGATTTCATAGAACAGCAGCTGGGTCCCTGGATCAATTTCACTAATAGGATGTCTGCATCATGAATTCTCATGGCTGCTACATTAAACCAAAATTATGGGCAAAATGATGAAACAGTTTAACAGTTTAATCTGTATTATCTCCATCTTTCTTTCTTTCCTGTTTTCTACCATCATAAAGATGCTGACTGGACTGAAGAGAAGAGTGGATGAACTCAGTGAGAACTTCAATAAAGAGATAGAAAATATAAAAGGAATCAATCAGAGTTGAAGGATATAATAACTGAAATGAAAAATATATTAGAGGGAATCAGCAGTACATTAGAGGATGCAGAAGAATGGATCAATCTGAAAGCTATCTGGAAGATAGGGTAATGAAAAGTACCCAAGTTGAACACCAAAAAGAAAAAAAAAAGGTAAAAAATAATGAATATAGTTTAAGGGATCTCTTGGACAACATCAAGCAAACAAACATTTGTATTATAAGGGTCTGGAAAGGAGAAGAGAGAGAGAAAGGAGCAGAAAACTTATTTGAAGATATAATAGCTGAAAACTTTCCTAACCTGCAGAAGAAAACAGACATCCATGTTCAGGAAGAACAGAGTTCCAAACAAGATGAAACCATGGAGGTCTACACTGAGTAAATAAAATGTCAAAGATTAAAAAAGAAAATTTTAAAAGCAGCAAGAGAGAAGTAACTAGTTATGTACAAGGGAAATCCCATGAGGCTATCAGCTGATTTTTCAGCAGCAACTTTACAGGTCAGTGGGGAGTGGCATGATATATTCAAGGGGCTGAAAGGAAAAAAACCTGCAACTGTGAATATTCTACCTGGCAAAGTTATCATTCAGAGTTGAAGGAGAGATAAAGAGTTTCCCAGGTAAAAGTTAAAGGACTTCACCACCACTAATGCTAAGGGGATTTCTTTAAATGAAAAAGAAGAGGCCATAATTAAAGCAAGAAAATTTATAAAAGAAAAAATTTCATGAGTAAAAGCAAACATACAGTAAAGGTGGTAGAGCAATTGCTTATAATGTTAGTATGAAGGTTAAAGGACAAAATTGATTATATGAAAAAATTAGTTAAGGGAACTCACAAAATAAAAAGATGTAAAATATAAACCTGGTTTCAGGTTACATGTATGATGAATCACTTACATGTAACACCTGATGCTCATCACAATAAGTGCCCTCTTTAACGCCCATCACCCATTTAACCGATCCCCTTACCCACCTCCCCTCCATCCACCCTCAGTTTGTTCTCTACACTTAAGAGTCTTTTATGGTTTGCCTCTCTCTCTGTTTTTATCCTATTTTAGTTTTCCTTATATATATATACCATATCTTCTTTATCCATTCATCAGTTGATGGACATGTCGGCTCTTTCCATAATTTCATAATTTTGCTATTGTTAATAGAGCTGCTATAAACATTGGGGTGCATGTGCCCCTTTGAAACAGTATTTTTGTATCCTTTGGATAAATACCTAGGAGTGCAATTGTTGGATCACAGGGTAGTTCTATTTTGAACTCTTTGAGGAACCTCCATAATGTTTTCCAGAGTGGCTGTACCAGCTCCTTTCCCACCAATGGTATAAGAGGGTCCTCCCATCTCCACATCCTCGCCAACATCTGTTGTTTCCTGAGTTGTTAATTTTATCCATTCTGACAGAAGTGAGGTGGCATCTCATTGTGGTTTTGATTTGTATTTCCCTGATGATGAGTGATGTTGAGCATTTTTCATGCATCTGTTAGCCATTTGTGTCTTTTTTTGGAGAAATGTCTGTTCTTGTCTTCTGCCCAGTTCTTGATTGGATTATTTGTTCTTTGGGTGTTGAGTTTAATAAGTTCTTTAGAAATTTTGGATACTAGCCCTTTATCTGATAAGACATTTGCAAATATCTTCTTCCATTCTGTCAGTTGTCTTTTGGTTTTGTTGACTGTTTCCTTTGCTGTGCAAAAGCTTTTTATCTTGATGAAGTCCCAATAGTTTGTTTTTGCCTTTGTTTCCCTTACCTTTGGAGACATGTCTAGCAAGAAGTTGCTGCAGTTGAAGTCACAGAGGTTGCTGCCTGTGTTCTCTAGGATTTTTATGGTTTCCTGTCTTATATTTAGGTCTTTCACCCATGTTGAATTTGTGTGTGTGTGTGTGTGTGTGTGTGTGTGTGTGTGTGTGTGTGTGTGTGTGTATGGTGTAAGAAAGTGGTCCAGTTTCATTCTGCATGTGGCTGTCTAGTTTTCCCAACACCATTTGTTGAAGAGACCCTCTTTTTTCCATTGGAAATTCTTTCCTGCTTTGTCGAAGGTTAGTTAACCAAATAGCCCTGAGTCCATTTCTAGGTTCTCTACTCTGTTCAAACAAAATAGACTTTAAAACAAAGACTGCAACAAGGGACTAGGGCATTACATAATGATAGAGGGATCAATGCAACAAGAAGATATAACAATTGTAAATATCTATGCATCCAACGTTGGAGCACCTAAATCCATAAAAAAAATATTAACAGACGTAAAGGGAGAAATTGACAGTAATACAATAATATTAGGGGACTTTAACACTTTACATCAATGGATAAATCATCCAGGCAGACAATCAATAAGGAAACAGTGTCATTGAATGGCACATTAGACCAGATGGACCTAACAGATGTATGCAGAATATTCCCTCCAAAAAACAACAATACATTCTTTTCAAGTGCACATGAAATATTCTCCAGATCACACATTAGGTCACAAAACAAGTCTTAATAATTTTAAGAAGATTGAGATCATATCAAGCATAATTTCCAACCATGATTTGAAACTAAAAATAAATCAACCACAGAAAAAAAATTAGAAAATACTCAACACTTGGAGGCTAAATAACATTTTACTAAACAACAAGTAAGTCAATGAAGAAATCAAAGAGGAAATAAAAAAATACATGGAAACAAATGAAAATGAAAAAACAATGGTCCAAAATCTCCAAGATGCAGTGAAAACATTTCTAAGAAGGGAATTTATAGTTATACAGGCCTACCTCAAGAAATGACAAAAATTTCAAATAAACAATCTAAACTTACACCTAAAGGAACTAGAAAAAGGAAAACAAACAAAGCCCAGATTAGCTGGGCTTTGTTCCAGCTAATATCCTCCCAAATAGCAGGAGGGAAATAATAAAGACCAGAGTGGAGGGGCGCCTGGGTGGCTCAGTCATTAAGCATCTGCCTTTGGCTCAGGTCACGATCCCAGAGTCCTGGGATCGAGCCCCGCATTGAGCTCCCTGCTCAGCCAGGAGTCTGCTTCTCCCCCTCCCACTCCCCTTGCTTGTGTTCCCTCTCTTGTTGTGTCTTTCTCCGTCAAATAAATAAAATCTTAAAACAAAAAAAATCAGAGTGGAAATAAATGAAATAGAGACTAAAAAGAGAACAGTAGAAAAATTCAATAAAACCAAGATCTGGTTCTTTGAAAAAATCAACTAAATTGATAAGCCTTTAGCCAGACTCATGAAGAAAAAGAGAGGACCCAAATAAATAAAATCAGAAATGAAAGAGGAGAAGAGAAATAACAATTAGCACCACAGAGATACAAAAGATTATAAGAGAGTACTACAAAAATTATATGCTAACAAATTGGACAACATAGAAGAAATGGATAAATTCCTAGAAACAGGCAATCTTTTAAAACACAATTAGGAAGAAATTGAAAATCTGAACAAATCATTTATTAGTAATGAAATTGAATTGGTAATCAAAAAACTCCAAACCAGATGGATTCACTGGTGAATTCTACCATACATTAAAATCTACTTTCCTCAAACTATTCCAAAAAGTAGAAGAGGAAGGAAAGCTTCAAAATATATTCTACAAGGCCATCATTACCCTGATACCAAAACCAGACAAGACACTACAAAAAAAGTAAACCACAGGCCAATATCCCTGATGAATATAGATGCAAAAATCCTTAATAAAATATTAACAAACCTCATTCAACAATACATTAAAAGGATCATTCACCACGATCAGGTGGGGTTTATTCCAGGGATATGAGGATGGTTCAATATTTCCAAATCAATCGATGTGATACACCACATTAACAGAATGAAGGATAAAAATGCCATGATTATCTTAATAGATGCAGAGAAAGCATTGACAAAATTCAACATCTGTTCATGATAAAAACAAAGTAGGTTTAGTGGGAACATACCTCAACATGAGAAAGGCCGTAAATGACAAACCCACAGCTAATATCATACTCAATAGTGAAAAATTGAGAGCTTTAAGACAAGGATGTCCACTCTTACACTTTTGTTCAACATAGTACTGGAAGTCCTAGCTATAGCAATCAGGAAAGAAAAATAATTAAAATCTATTTGAATTAGGAAGGAAGAAGTAAAACTTGCTATTTGCAGATGATGTCATACTGTATATAGAAAAGCTAAAGACGCCACCAAAAAAACTATTAGAAGTAATAAATAAATTCAGTAAAGTTGCAAGATACAAAATTAATACACAGAAATCTGTTGTGTTTCTAAACACTAATAATGAAGTAGCAGAAAGAGAAATTAAGAAAACAATTCCATTTACAATTACACTGAAAATAATAAAAAAACTAGGAATAAATTTAACCAAGGAGATAAAAGACCTGTACTCTGAAAACCATAAAACTTTGATGAAAGAAATTAAAGATGACACAAAAGGAAAGATATCCCATGCTCATGGATTAGAAGGTTTAGTTTTGTTACTCAGCCATCAAAAAGAATGAAATCTTGCCATTTGTAATGAAGTGGATGGAACTAGAGGGTATGGTGCCAAGCAAAATAAGTCAGTCAGAGAAAGACAAATACCACATAATTTCATTCATATGTGGAGTTTAAGAAACAAAACAGATGAACATAGGGGAGGGAAAGAAAAATAAAATAAGATGAAAACAGAAAGGGAGGGAAACCTTAAAAGACTCTTCTTAACTATAGAGAAAAAACTGAGGGTGGATGAAGGGGAGGTGGGTGGGGAATGGGGTAATTGAGTGACAGGCATTAAGGAGGGCACTTGATGTAATGAGCACTGGGTGTTATATGCAACTAATGAATAACTAAATTCTACCCCTGAAAATAATAATACACTATATGTTAACTAAGTTGAATTTAAATAAAAAATTACAAAAAAATCCATACTACTCAAAGCAGTCTAGAGCTGAAGTTCTGTCCCTGTCAAAATACAATAGTATTTTTTACAGAACTGGAACAAACAATCCTAAAATTTGTATGGAACCATAAAGGAACGTGACTAGCCAAAGCAATCTTGAGAAAGAAGAACAAAGCTGGAATTTCGCTATTGCAGATTTCAAGATATATTGCAGAACTATAGTAGACAAAACTATGTTATTGGCACAAAAATAGCCATGTAGATCAATGGAACAAAATAGAGAACCCAGAAATAAACCCATGCTTATATGGTCAATTAATCTGCAACAAAGGAAGCAAGAGTATACAATGGGGGAAGAGAGTCTATTCAATAAATGGTGCTAGAAAAACTGGAGAGCTACATGTAAAAGGATGAAACTGGACTACTTTCTTACACCATGCACAAAAATAAACTCAAAATGGATTAAAGATCTACATATGAGACCTGAAACCATAAAACTCCTAGAAGAAAACATAGGCAAGTAATTTTTGGACATTGGCCTTAGCAACATTTTTCTAGGTATGTTTCATCAGGCAAGAGAAACAAAAGCAAAAATAAACTATCAGGACTATACCACAATAAAAAGCTTTTGTGCAGTGAAGGAAACATTTAGCAAAATGAAAAAGCAGCCTACCAAATGGGAGAAGATATCTGTAAATGATATAATAATAAGGAGTTAATATTCAAATCTATAAAGAACTTATACAACTTGACACCAAAACAAATAATCTGATTAAAAATAGGCAGATTATCTGAATAAACATTTTTTCGAAGAAGATATACAGATGGCCAACAGACATATAAAAAGATGCTTAAAATCACTAATTATCAGGGAAATGCAAATTAAAACTACAAGGAGATATCACCTTACATCTGTCAGAATTACTACCATTGAAAAGACAAGAAATAACAAGTGTTGGCAAGGCTGTGGAGCAAAAGAAACCCTTGTGCACTTTTGGGGGAAATATATATTGGTACAGCCACTGTGGAAAACAGTACGGAAGTTCCTCAAAAAATTAAAAATAGAAATACCATATGACACAGTAATTCCTCTACTGAGTATTTACACAAAGAAAATGAAGACCCTAATTCAAAAAGATATATGCATCTATATGTTTATTGCATCATTATTTGCAATGGCCAACATTAGAAGCAACTTAAACGTCTGTCAATAGATGAATGGCTAAAGAATATGTGAGATGTATACACACACACACACACACACACACACACAGGAATATTACTCAGCCATAAAAAAGAATGAGATCTTGCCATTTGCCATTTATGACAATGTTGATGGACCAAGAGGGTATTATGCTAAGTGAAATAACTCAGAGAAAGACAAATACCATATGATTTTACTTATATGTGGAAACTAACAAAACAAATGAACAAATAGATAAACAAAAAGCCAAAACAGATCCATAAATACAGGGAACAAACTGGTGGTTGTCAGGCAGGTGGTGGTGGTTAGTGGGATGGGCAAAATAGGTGAACTGAGTGGGAGATACATGCTTCCAGTTATGGAATGAATAAGTCATGAGGATGAAAGGTATAGCATAGGGGATATAGTCAGTGGTTGTGATAGTGTTGAATGGTAAGAAATGGTAGGTATACTTGTGAGTGTAGCATAACATAGGGTTGTCAAATCACTATGTTGTACACCTGAAACTAATGTAACATTGTGTGTGACCTGTGCTACAACAATAACAAAAAAATAAAATATGCAAGATAACATAATTTTTTCAAAATTATGTATACATTCACAAATTTTGATTTAAACATTTACAAATTTTCTCCTGAAATGCCTCTGGGTATCATGGTGGCAACCCTCCTAAGATTTCATAATAAGGCACAGTTTTATTGCTCACTATACAGGCATAACTTGGAGATATTTTTAGTTTGGTTCCAGAGCACTGCAATAAAGTGAATACGGCAGTGAAGCATGTGAAATGAATTTTTTGACTTCCCAGTGTGTATAAAAGTCATATTTACACTATATTGTAGTCTATTAAGGGTGCAATTGTATTATGTCTAAAAAATGTGCATACCTTAACTAAAAAATACTTTGTTGCTAAAATATGCTAACCATCATCTGAGTTTTCAGTGAGTCATCCATTATCTTTTTGCTGGTGAAAGGTCTAGCCAGTCAGGGTAGTGGTTGCTGAAGGTTGAGGTGGCTGTGGCAATTTCCTAAGATAAGACCACAGTAAAGTTTGCCACATTGATTGACTCTTATTTTCATGAATCAATTCTCTGTAGCATGTGATGCTGTTTGACAGCATTTTACCTATAGTAGAACATCTTTCAAATTGAAGTCAATCCTCTCAAACCCTGCCATTGCTTTATCAACTAAATTTATGTAATATTCTAAATCCTTTGATGTCATTTCAACAATCTTCACAGCATCTTCACCCAGAGTAGATTCCATCTCAAAAAACTACTTTATTTGCTCATCCATAAAAAGCAACTCCTCATCCTTTCAAGTTTTATCATGAGATTGCCATAATTTAGTCACAACTCCAGGCTCCAGTTCTAATTCTAGTTCTCTTGCTATTTCCACCACATCTTCATTTACTTCTTCCACTGAAGTCTTGAACGCTTCAAAGTCATCCATGAGGTTGGAATGAACCTCTTTGAAACTCCTGTTCATGTTGATACTTTGACCTTCCCATGAATCATAAATGTTCTTAGTGGCATCTAGAATGGTTGATCCCTTCCAGAAAGTTTTCACTTGACTTTGCCCAAATCCTTCAGAGGAATCACTATCCATGGCAGCTATAGCCTTACAAAATTTATTTCTCAAATAATAAGACTTGAAAGTCAGGATTATTCTTTATCCATGTGCTGCAGAATGGATATTGTATTAGGAGGCAAGAAAACAACCTTAATCTGTTGTCATTCTCTATCAGAGCTCTTGGGTGACCTGGTGCATTGTAAAGGAGTAATATTTTTAAAGAAATATATATATTTTTCTGAACAGTAGGTCTCAACAGTGGGTTTTAAATATTCAGGAAACTGTGTCGTAAACGGATGTGATGTTATCCAAGCTTTGTTGTTCTATTTCTAGAGTACAGGCAGAGTAGATTTAGCATCACTCTTAAGGGCCTCCTAAGATTTTTGGAATAATAAATGAGTATTGGCATTAACTTCAAATTACCAGCTGCATTAACCCCTGACAAGAGCATCAGCCTGTTCTTTGAAGCTTTGAACCCAGGCATTGACTTCTCCTCTCTAGCTATGAAAGTCCTAAAAGGCATCTTCTTCTGTCTTTTCACCTACATTGAAAATCTGTTGTTTAGTGTAGCCACCTTCATTCATTATCTTGGCTAGATCTTCTGGATAAGTTGTTGCAGCTTCCACACCAGCACTTTCTGCTTCTTCATCTTGCACTTTTTATATTATGGAGGTGGCTTCTTTCCTCAAACTTCATGAACCACCCTCTTCTGGCTTCAAACTTTTCTTGTGCAGCTTCCTCACCTCTCTCAGCCTTCACAGAAGTGAAAGACTTAGGGCCTTGCTCTGGATTGGGCTTTGGTTGAAGGGAATGTTGTGGCTGATTTGATCTGTTACCCAGACCACAAAATTTTTCTCCATGTCAGCAATAAGGCTGTTTTGCTTTCTTACATTTGTGTGTTTAATGCAGTAGCACTTTTAATTTCCTTCAAGAACTTTTGCTTTGCATTCACAACTTGGCTGTTTGGTACAAAAGCCTTAGCTTTTATCCTATCTTGGTTTTCTAACATGCCTTCCTTAGTCAACTTAATCATTTCTAGTTTTGATTTCAAGTGAGAGACATGGGACTCTTTCTTTTCACTTGAACACTTGGAGGCCATTGTAGGGTTATTAACTGGCCTGATTTTAATGTTATTATGTCTCAGGGTATAGGGACGCCTGAGGAGAGGGAGAGAGACAGGGGAATGGCCAGTGGAACAGTTAGAACACATACATTTATGGATTAAGTTTGCCTTCTTACATGGCATGGTTCATGGCACCCTAAAACAATGACAATAATAACATTGAAGATCACTAATAACAGATAACCATAACAAATATAATAGTGAAAAAGTTTGAAATATTGTGAGCATTACCAAAATGTGACTTATCTACACAAAGTGAGCAAATACTCCTAGACAAATGGTGCCAATAGACTGCTTGATGCAGGTTTGCCACAAACCTTCAATTTGTAAGAAGCACAATATCTGCAAAGTTCAATAAATTGAAGTACAGTATAATAAGGTATCGCCTGTATTATACCCCAGAAATTCAGGGAAAGCAAGTGTTATCTAGCTAGCCCCCACCCAACTGTTAGGGTATATAATGGCACCATAAGTGTTTGTTGGGTATTAATTAACATAGAACTTAATGTATTGCTTTTCTTCTCAGAAAATATTCTTTCAATTCTTAAGGTCTACTGGTAACACAAGAAGTTTATTTGCTGCAAATTGGCTACATCTTAAGACACTTAGGCTCATTCCCACCCCCATTCCCCTCAGCAAAGACCTGTTACACTTTGCTCTAGTTGATTTTGTTATTTTGTTATTTTGTTTGTCTGTCTTTAACTGTGACCCAGGGAAAAATGGATGGTTTTCAATGAGCTGAAAGCATTCCTCATTTTCTCCAGGTGAGTATCTACATGTGGCTAGGGGAACAGTGGTGGGGTTTGCCAGTGACCGTCATTGCTGACCATGGTGGAAATCTGAAATTGCAGGATTGGTGGAATTAAAATAAGGAGAAACCTCATATAGAGAATATGCACTGTTTTTCTTTAGACATCATTATTTGAATCTTCATCAAGAGTTCCTTGTCTCGGTGTGTATTTTTAATTTTTTTCTTAAAGTAACACTTTGGCATGAACATTACTACAGGTTTTTGATGAATATAATGAATGTATGGAATTCAACTGAATTTGCATGGTCTTAAGAATTTTTTTCTGTGTGTGTAAATTTAGCTGCTATTAACAGAAGAGAGAATTTTCTGTGAGTAGCATGTGTGTTGATCAAATACAGTTTTTCTGAGATCTTCAATTAATCTCACTTTAAAATGACCAAAGCATGTCTTTCTTGAATATCTTTGGATAAAAGTTTGTATATTATTAAAAAAAAAAGAGTTCCTTGTTCTCTCCTATATTGGTTATAGTTTATATAGATGGTTTATTCAGTCATTTTGTTTTCATTGGTGGCTCAAGGACATCTTCACATTTCCTTCTATTTTCCAGTAATGCTGCATATTGCTATTACTAAGTTTATAGTCTAAACTTTTGTTTGGGAAAATGATCTGGTTTTTCAATAGAGTAGGATTCAGTGCCACTAATATACTTTAAAATAACATTTTAAAATTGCCTTTCCCCCCCTACTTAGACATTTAGTTGCTTTACCAACATACACTTTTTTATGGATAAGATTTCCATTTAACACCATGATTTAGATTAAATTACTTTCTTAAAATCACATCACTCCCATAGTCTACTTAGTTTTCTAATTCCCATATGCTCCACTATTGCCGAAGCAACTTCATCTATATAATGTGACTGAAGAGTCAGCCTTCATTCACAACACAGCGCAATCTGTTAAAGTGGTAAATATTACTCATTTCTATTATTAGAGCTGAAATGGAATTTTCTCTTGCTGCATTTTCAAGATGTGACATAATTAGATAGCAAGCATAGAAAAGTCAGAAATAGTGGAAGCTAACGGTTGTCATCACTACCAGAGAAGCTTGAATTCAGTCTGCCTTGCCTGGCTCCTGACTCGTTCACACAACGCCCCCAGGCCATCTCATTCTCTGTTTGAATTATAGGGTGCTATGTGAGTTTTGCAGGTACTGGGGTAAGGAAGCATGAAGCAAGGTTTCCAATTCTATATTGGTTTCAGACTGAATGAGAGCGGGGAAATACTCGCTTGATGTTCCAATTCTTTTCAGCTTCTTACAGACACATTTCCAGCTCTGAGAAGTAGCTGAGTAGTTCTTCACTTTACCTAGAGAAGCTTCTGACTTCTCCCTTCTTTACTACAAATCAGAATTGTAAACAAACAACCATCCTTGTTGCAGAATTGTTATTGTAATTAGTGCAGTATACAATTCCTGGAAGAAATGAGGATGGGATGGGGGAATGGGAATGTGTGTGTATGTGTGTGTGTTTGTGTGTGTAGACCTCACAAAAGTGGTTGAGGAAGGAACTAGGCTAACTGTAGAAAACCTTAAATAAATAATTTTTTTAGGGCGCCGGTGGCTCAGTTGGTTAAGCGACTGCCTTCGGCTCAGGTCATGATCCCGGAGTCCCGGGATCGAGTCCCACATTGGGCTCCCTGCTCGGCAGGGAGTCTGCTCCTCCCTCTGACCCTCTTCCCTCTCGTGCTCTCTATCTCTCATTCTCTCTCTCTCAAATAAATAAATAAAATCTTTAAAAAAAAAATAAATAAATAATTTTTTTAAACAAAAAGTTAAAGAGCTTTATAGTTTAAAATCAAACTCATTCTGGGCCTATCGATTTATTAAGGGAAAACTTTTATATCTTCAACAGGACTATTAACATTGTAGTGTACCAGTTAAGGCCTACATTGAGTGCATCAGTGGAATTCAACTCAGGTCCCCCTACCTGTATTAATCACTGTTGTACATTAATCACTGATGCTGCATGGTCTGGCTTATCTCCTTGCTTAAATAGTTTCCTAGTCTTTACGTTATTATTAGCTCATAGTTCATTGAGAATGCTAAGCAAATTTAATTGGGTAACATGACTTGATTTTTTTTTTTTATTTGAGAGAGAGAGAGAGAAACACAAGTGGGAGGGAGGGGCAAAGGGAGAGGGAGAAGCACACTCCCCACTGAACAGAGAGCCCAGTGTGTGGCTCTATCCCAGGACCATAGGATCATGACCTGAGCTGAAGACAGACACTTAACCAACTGAGCCACCAAAGCACCCCTGATTTGTTTTAATAAACATTGGATAAAATTGCTAGTTTCACTAGAGTGGTCTGATTTGCAATTCCCCATGAAAATCTACCTTTTGACTCATGTACTTTGGAGTTAGGAGAGATGCAAACCTCTTGTCTTCCTTATAAGCCATAAGTGGGTAGTGAAAAGAGGCCTGGATGGACTATCATGAGCCATGCCTTCTCATACAGCTTTGCCCATAATGAACCTTCTGACCTTGGGTGGAGTACTTAACCTTTCAGCAACCTGTTTTTTTTTTTTTTTATATGTACAATTATAGAGGATGGAATTTATGATCCTTCTTTATGATTTAAGTATGCCTGAAAATCCATAAGATCTGAACAATATACACTACTGGATTTCTGTATGTTTGGCATTGTTCATTGACTTACTTTGGGAATGAATAACAAGAACACTAAAGATTTTTCATATCATATCTTTGTCGATTCTCAACAAACTGTGTTGAAATTATGTCTCTTCTGATAGGAAGAGGAATGACTGAATCAGTGATTTCCTTATTTGTTGAGCTGTTTCCAGCATGCTAGCCATACACAACAGTAACCTTTTCAAATTGTCTCTCTCTTTTGGTGACAAAGTGATTTCATTTCACAGGTAGTTCACAGGTATCTCAGAGGCTCTGGAGCAACTATTAGTAAAAAGACTTGATGACTCTTTTCTAGATCTCATATGGAATGGTACATATCCCCAGCTCTTTTCCAGAGTATAGCACAATGACCAACTCAAATATTTTATGTTTGGCTACAAGAATTCACCTATAAAAGTATACACTAACATCTGAGAATGCTGGTGTTGTTGCTAAGTAAATGATTCTCTACCTTAAACCTTCTTTGCTACATAAAATGAGCTTGATATAGACATAGCCTAAGATTAAAGTTCCAAGGATGAATAATGATGTGACACATTTTTGTTATTTATTGGATACTTGTTGCATGCCAGGCACTGTGCATTCTGTTCATTACCATTTGTAGGCATTATCTTATTTTAATGTTTAACAATAGTCTTATGAAGGAGGGACTGTTATTTTGTCCATTTTGCAGATAATGTAGCTGAGCCTCCCAGGGATTACATGACTTCTCCAGCCTCAACCTAATTAAGAAGTGTTAGAACTAGAACTCAAGTCCATGTCAGGCTGACCAAAAAACTTTGTCTTCACCAACACTATACAATTTTATCTCACCAGGTCATCTTCCTTCTGCCCGGAAACAAATTCCCTCACCTTTAGCAGGTGGTGCCATAAGTGCAAAGATGATTTCTTTAACACAGATATACTTTGAAGGACAAGTATTTCTGCCCTATTAATTGAGTATTCTGAAGTTTCCCTTCCAGTAGAGAACAGTAGAGAGCCACTGAAAAATACCTGGAAAGTCACATATTCTTACTTACATGGAGACATTGCTATTTCCTAAACTTAAAGAGATTCCTTCAAATTTAAATGAACATCTTTCTTCCCTTTGAAAACAAAAGTGCCTCCCAGCCAACAAATGAGTGAAATATCTCCCCAACAGGTCTTTTAATTTGCAGATGCTTGAAAATAAATGAAGATCAAAAGCTTTTTTGCTGACCGTTTTTCCCTCTGGGAGACATTTGAGCATGTTAAGAATAAGCATCATTTAAAAAAATTAATAAAACAAGTTGGATTTTAAATATGTTTCAAAAAATAGATTTGCCAAATGTGCCATCTTGTGCTATTTGTCTTATGCTTTTAGACGCCCAATGAATAGTTCTTTCCGACATCCAACTCATACTGTTTATACATATAGGCTTTTGTAGTACAGAACATCTTAATTTAACCAGAAAGATCATTACCATGCAACACATTTGTATACTGCAGAAAGCTCCACAAAAAGGTATCTGTGTCCTTGCAGATAAGGATGTTCCCATTTAGATTAACTGAAAGAAAAACAAGCCTAACAATGAATGTTGCCTTTAAAAAAAATAATCTGATTTTCAAATAACATCCCAAGCCACTGTGGGAATAGCTGTCATTCTGTCAAATAGGGTTGGCCTAGTTTGCAGTGGATCATCTTAAATGGCAAGGGCCAAATGTATGTTGGAATTCCCAGTTGACTTGTTTCTTCTGGAGGCATATGGACTGTTTGACCATCTCTTTAGGTAAGATTATGTAGTATTTTCTGTCTTGTTTATTGGATTTATTTATAACTCAACTAGGACCAAATTTAGATAAAACTATGAAGGAGATAAGGCTTGTTTAAAGTACCCCTAATCTTCTTTTGGAATCCTCTTCTGGGAAGCTTGTTGTGTACCCCACTTCTGAAGAGGAGTACTGGTTTATTGCCTGTCATGGTAGCTGATGACCCCAGTATACTCTGTTTAACCACCACCACTCACATCTTTGCTCCCCGCACATGTTCTGGAACATCCCTTTCACCTTGTCTTTCATTAGTGTTTACCTGACTGAGTTCCATTTTCCCAGGGTGATTGAGACTAATGTGATAAAGTAATGACTGATACTGGGTGAGCAAAACATTAGCATTTAAATAGGGACCTTCTGGAGGAGATGCACTTAACAGGGAAGAGGTCTTCAGAGGGAGCAATTTCAGACATTATGACAAGACCAGGTCAAAGATAATTTTGTCAGATGGGGCCTTGAGGTTATGAGCAGGGGTAGCCCTAGTTTCTAGCCTTTCTCTCAGTCAGGATTTCCAACATTTATGGCAGGATCCCAACAGCTTTCATAGGACTTTTGACATAAGTACTTTGACCCGAAAACATTTCCCCTGCTCCTTGACAGGCTCCACCTTTCCTCCTTCAGAGGAGTGTACTGTTCTTGAAACAATCAAAAATAAAACCTCTCTAGAATTTGGGAAGGAAACGTGAGTAAAAATGTGGCAAATGGACATTTTCAAAAGGCCCTAAATCCAGGGCCTCTGCATGGCATAGCTCCAGGGTGCTATCCACATAGAATCACAATGATCACTGTCTCCTGGAGATTGGAATGTGAAAGTCTCTGCAGAAATCCCTGATTTGTGCTTGGGGCTCCTGAACAGAAGTGGGTTCTACTCAGCCTAAGCAGGACTACAGATAAGTTTTTACTCTCTCATTTTCTGTAAGTGCAATATAAGTATCCTGATTTAGGGCTCAGTGCTCACCATCATCCTTTTACCCTTTGAAATACTGAGAAAATAAGGGGGTTGCTACATGAAACAAAGAAATACAAGGGTGCTTTGGGACCATTTAATAAATTTGCCTAAAGAATACCTGTATGAAAGGGCCACTGACTTAAGGCTGGTTACTTTATTATCTTTATTAATATATTCAATGTCCCCTCCCTGGTTCTTTGGATAAAGATGATGGGAGAGACATCTGTTTCGCTGTTCTCCTGAATGGCAATTTGATGATTTAATGCCTTTTCAGACTTCTGCTGCCACTGCTGTTCTTTGGTTTTGATTTTAAAGCAGCCGAATGGAATCTCTATGCCTTCCATTATGTCTGCCTTTTTTTTTTTTTTTTTAAATTCTGAAGAAATAATTCAGAACACGTCAAGGACAAATGCTTGAGTTATGGAAACTTCTTTTTATTACTATTATTATTACAAAGCAACCTAAAAGAACTTTTAATTTCTTTGATTGCTTAAAGTAGCTCTGTAGAAACATGATGTTTTAGATGTGAAGAGAGTTTATAATTGAGCACAAAAATCTGAATGCCAGGACAATGAAGTTGGTTGCTGGGATTCCCAGGGACTCTGGAAAGTGAAAGGGGTCAGTAAAAGTTTATCAGAATTTGATAGCAGCCTTCATACAAGCATCCAGATAAAACTACAGCCAATTACTTTGTATGGTTTATTATGCACAGCCCCCCCAAACTCCTCAAATTCTGTGGAGATTTAAATCTTTCATCTAGAATAAAGATTTGTAGCATAATGACCCGATTTAGCTACAAAGAAGGAATAAATCTGACAGCTAGGACCAGAAGAAGTATTAATCTCCAAAGTTTACGTGAGTCTTTGTTTCCCCCTTTCAGTTTTTATGCAACAGGGGCAAAAAAAAGAGTGAGCTACTCTATTTGTATTTCAGCTCAAATTACCTTGGGAGAAAAGGACAGAGGAGGCAGGGAGTGGGTGTTAGAGTTGAAAGCAACATTTTCCATTCTTTAGAGACAGAGTAACTGACAGGTAAGTGAAGACATGGAGCCGAGCTAGTCCATTCCATTGTCTGCCCAGGGCTTTGGAGAGGGGCAGGTGGATAGGGAGGTATTGAGCAGAGCAGCACCTCGGGCACCTGGATATGGTTTCAGTTTACCCAGGCATCATTTAGTGGGACATTTCACCATGTGAAGTCAGGTACTGAGTGGATAATTATTCCACTTTTCAGTTTCAGGTTTGACCCCTCACACACACTGACCCCAGGCGAAGACAGAGACTACTCTATAGTTGACCAAAGGATGGGCTCTGATCTAAGCCCTCAGAAGCAACCTTGGCTTCTGGATATATGACCTCTTCAATTAGGTTTCTTTATGTTTTATATGGATGGATAGTTTTGGCTCATTTCTCCACTTCTGCCTTTGCTCACTGTGATAACACATTATAAAATATAATTGTTTGAGAGTGATTCTAACAATTCTAACTGACTCGTTATTCTGTAAGAGAAAAATAATACAGAATAATGTGTGTTAGTGACAGTTTGAGTACTTTAGGCCATAGGACTTGTATTCCTAGGCAAATTCTCTAGACTCTCGAAGAAATAAGTGATAAAAATTGCCCTTCTGTGTTTTTAGTTAACTTCCTTTAGGTCTCATTGAGCTAGGAGTAAAGTCCACCATGAGTAAATGTGTTGAACACTGTCAGAGAGCTGTAATAATAGGATACATTATTACTATTATTAAGGTATTACTTAATTTACATGTCAAAGAGCCCACTTTAAAGGTCATAAAGTATTTCTCTCACATGAGTGATGAATAGCAGTTTGGAATTTCCTTAGCTCTGTTATACTGTTATACTGTGTACTGAGGTGGTGGTAATGTTCATTAGGGGTAGCCTGTCTTGGCTCATTTGACTAAAAGAGAGGCTAAGAATTGAATTCTCTGCCATGGCAGGGTCTTATAGATAAATCATAAGCTTTTCTCTAATGATGTTTGCAAAGGATCAGTTTTAACATTAGCAGCTATAGCTAGTAGTTATAACTGGTGTTCAAAATGAACTAGGCTTGGACCCCGGCGAAACTGTTACCATTCCAAGACCTGAAGGACTGGAACAGAACACCCAACCCATACCACTACCACATGTCCATAGGATACTGGGCAGAACTTTGAGGGTATGGGATTAGGATTTAAAATCTTATTGGTAAACTGTAGAAGTAGAATAAAGCAGAAGAGGTCTGGTAAAGACAAGATCATAGTATTAAATCTGTAGAGAAAACAATTTATACAAAGATCAGATAGGAAAAAACAGCTGGTATACGTTGTCAGAAGAAAACAGTTTCTCTAATTATTTTCTGTTCTTTTGTCCCATCATTTCATAATGTAGCATACTGTCTGGTGGGCCTTCTTCCAATGGAAATCGAGCTAGATGGTAGCCCAAACTTATAAGGAATTTGCTTATTTCCCCATCTCTACCAAGCAAAGGTAGTTTTGAGGTAGGGCTATGAGAATCCAAATATTGTAAAATGACAGCATGGTGAAAGGTAGAGAAGTCTGATGCTATAGAATCTCCCATTATGAAGCAGTCTGGGGCTATTTAGTGTAGGGGCAAATGACCTGCACATCTAATAGTCATGAGGTTACAACTATATTAAAGCATAGCACAATAATTAATTATTTTGACAGTGCTAACACAGAGTCATCATGAAAATGTGAAATAATGTTCAGTAAAATTTTGGACTCTTAAGAGAGTAAAGGGCTCTTAAGAGAGTATCTGTGTAGAACTTCTTATTCTCTAATGACACTGGATATATTTACTGACTTTGCAGTCTATTATTACTATTATTTTTTCACAGATAACACTGAAGTAAACTTCAGGATAGCTCTTACACAAATAGTCTTAAAGTGGGAGGGACTAAATTGATAATTCTGAAAACGAAAGTAGGTAGATGGCTTTAGATATTTTAACTGTTTCCTACCTTTATCTCTTCCATTTTTACATGGTAGATTTCTTTTAAAAATTTAAAGCGTGCACAGAAAATGAGAGAAAAAATATCTTCTTGTATATAGTACATACATGTTGAATTAAAAAATAGGAAAAATGATTCTCCTAGGTGGTTAAGTGATTTCCAACTTTTGTCATCTCCTTCAATGTGAGATTTTCCAAGGTTTTTGAGGCTAGGATAAATAATCTTGGCACTTCATTTTAAAACAGGATTCCAAGCAAAATAGAAAGAAAAAAACCCACTCTATCATAACTATTTTCAAGATCCTGGTCTGTATGATTTGCTGTTGAAAGCAGTTCCTCACTTCAGGGAAAACTAAACAGTCATAATACATCCCTGAATAAGCTGCAGCACCACAGTATCGCGTTGAATATAGCAAATGACCATTAGTGACCATTCACAGTGGCAATTCCAAATAGCTCTTAATAACTCTTGTGCTATCTATGCAAAGAGTTTGTTGATTAGAACAAAGTGTGTTGGTGACATGGGTCAAGGGAAACGGGGTGTGCATTCTAACACAAGGGAGCCTTCTCTAGACCATTACAGGTTTGGCTTTAGCACAAACTTGTCTTTAACAAAGCACCCAAAAGAACTTCAAATCCCAACTAAGTCAAAGCCAAAGAAATAAAACCTCACTACTGCCCCCATATTTTGGCTGTTTCCTTGGTCCATCTTCATAGCCTTGATTCTATTATCAGAATGAAAGCCTTCCTTTGTTCTGAACCAAGGGCTTGGAACTGTGCACTGGGTCAAAAATGTAAGCTAATTCCACCTGCTGTCTTTCATCTTGTTGAAAATTGCTGTGGAATACCGATCTTCATTGACTTATGACCTGATGTAACCCATTGTAGGTTGAAAATATTGTACGTCAAAAATGCTTTTAATACACTTAAACTACCTTAGCCCAGCCTGCCTTAAACATGCTCAGAACATTTAGCCTACAGTTGGGCAAAATCATCTAACACAAAGCCTATTTTATAATAAAGTATTGGATACTTTCAATAAAGTACTGAATATCAACAAAGTATTGAATATCAATAAAGTATTAAATAATAAATGTAATTTATTGACTACTGTACTGAAAGTGAAAAAAAATAGTTGTGTGGTTACAGAAGAGTTGGGTATTGGTTGTTTACCCTTGTGATCATGTGGCTGGCTGGGAGCTGCATCTTTCTGCCACTGCCCAGCCTCACAAGAGAGTATAATACTGCATATTGCTAGCCTGGGAAAAGTTCAAAATTCAAAATTCTAAGTATGGTTTCTGCTGAATGCGCGTCGCTTTTATACCTTCGTAAAGTCAAAAAAATCAGAATTCAACCATCTTAGGTAGGGAGACTGTTATATTCCCTAAATATTGAGCCATCATTATCTAATCTAGTGCAGAATGCATTTTCAAAGTGCTAGGTTGTGAAATACTGCTAATGCGGTCCTTATAAATAAACACTGGAGTAACAGAGCTAGTTTTTTTTTTTCTTTATGTTCTCTTAACAGGAACCAGTTCTTTATGAGTATTCAATAAATATTAAGTAATTAGGGTTATAGCTATGGAAGCACAGCCAAAGGTTAAGTGGAGTTTTCAAGGTTGTAAAACATGTTAGCAAGGAAACCTGGGATTGAAATTAGAGTTCTTAGCGTCTTCCTGGGGCTTGGGTCACTATATCCCTCTATTTACTTAATCACATATAACCACTGGGTTCCTTAGCAAGTCCTAATCCAGTGCTCAGTTAGGCAAAATTTGGAAACCTCCAGGTTTTTCAGTGGGAGAACATATTTACTTCCAGCTGGAACACATCAAGACAAGCCATTTCTCTTATAGCTCCATTCTTGCCAAAAGACTGGAAAATAACTTATTAGTGAGTCTAACATATCAAGAGCCGCAACAGCAGCTGCACTAAATATAGCACACACAGAATGACTGGGCTCTGTGAAACTGGGATGACTGAAACCAATGCAATGATAATTCCAGGCTTCACTTTGATCTTTTCAACTGGAGGGCAAGTCAGAAGGAAACTGTAACGCCTACACGCTCAGACTGACGAAGCTTGTCTGTGTGTTTGTACATTATCCTTGTAGCTTATGTGTGTGTGTGTGTGTGCTACTTGAGACCATATTTAAATTAATAATAAAGGCTTATGACTGACTCTTATTCTTAGAACCTCTCTATAGTTCACATTTAAAGATTCTTAATTAGGCCAAACAGCATATTGGGAATATAAACTCAGTTTAAAAATATGTGTATATTAGTCATGAAATTCAAATACTCTATAAAATCAAAGGAAGCTAGGTTCAAATAGTACACTATTTGTAATGTGTACTGCCATCACACTACTGAATATTTGGTGATTTAATGAATCAAGTAACTTAGAAATTATATCATTTACCAAATATACATAAGTGATACAGTTTTCATACGATGATATTTGCTTTTCAGCTAGTTGGCAACAGCAATTGTGGAAAATCTTCTGTGTCCTGGACAAAAGTAAAGAATGAAGAGGGAAAGATTCCAATCCTTTAGTGTTTCATTTTTTTTTAAGAAATAATTGTTGCTTTTTTAACAAAAAGATTTAAAAGTATAAAGTAAATGCTGTCACCTGACCACTTAAGTGTTGTTAAGATATTAGACAGTTCAATCTTTGGTAGTTTAGAATAGAATATTACCTTTTATTAAAATTGAACTTATTTCTAAGTTGGTCCAATTATGGGAACTGATATGCATCCTCTCAACAGTGTTTCAGTGCTATATACATGGTCTGACTGCTGAACAGACATTTAGAAATATTTATTAAAATATAATAATTTAGGGGATAGCTCTGGCGGTTAAGTGTCCGACTCTTGAGTTCAGCTCAGGTCATGATCACGGCGCAGAGTCTACTTGTCCCTGTCCCTCCTTCTGCTTCCATACACTTTCTCTCTCTCAAATAAATATATAAAATCTTAAAAATATATATAATGATTTATATTTGTGTGGCATATAAGCACTAGTCCTAGATGTATAACTAAATTATAATATAAATAAAAAGAAATTAAAATTCCAAAATAATTTTTTTAAAGATTTTTATTTACTTATTTAACAGAGATAGAGAGCATAAGTAGGCAGAGCAGCAGACAGAGGGAGAGGGAGAAGCAGGCTCTCCGCCGAGCAGGACCCTGGGATCATGACCTGAGCCGAAGGCAGCCACTTAACCGACTGAGCCACACAGGCGCCCCCCAAAATAATTTGTGATGGCCTAGTAATGTAAGTTATTTTGATTTTAATTGTTACTGAACAACAACAACAAAAAGGAAATTAACTGCAGTAACAATAATAAATGAATGCTATTATTTACTATATGTTGTACCTTATGCACATTGTCTCACTGAATAGCACAGTAACCCAATGAATTAGAGATGACGCTAATGATTTTTTAGGTGATGAAACCAAGTACTAGAAAGAGTAATATCACTTAACTAGAAATTGACAGGGACAGGCCTTGAATTCAACCCAGTATGACTCTAAAACCTTTTTAGTGCTGTCCTGTGTTAAATGTTGGCAGATATTACAGAGGTGGATTCCAGTCTGGAGCACTACATATATCAGAATGAAACCTTTCACTTTTATTATTAAGTACAAGTGTATTTAATAAGTTGGAGTAGATGTTATTTGCCCACTCATTTGCCTGAAAGATGAGGAGAAGGAAGAGGAGGTACAGAAACAATGTCTATATGAGTCTGTATGTAGTTTTAGTCTTAAAAGTACACAGATGCTGGGGGATTACTTATTTTGTAAATTTGTTTCATGAACCACATGCCATTAAATTCCAACACCCCTTTCATTGAAAAAAAAAGTACTGCTGTATTTATGTATCATATAGAAATACCTTGGAGTTTAAAGGTTATCTCCAAAAAGTGTTGTGATTTCAAGATTGACAATAAATGACTATAATAGTTTTGGTTTGCCTTGCACAATACTGAGAGGAGCTTGAAGAAGAAATGCAAAACCATGAATACCAACTTTTAATATGTTTATTTTTTCCAGGCAAGGGTAGAGCATTGTCTGGAAATTGGAGCTTTCTTTTTAAGCTTGGCTGTTGGTGAAAATGCCTGAAAAATTATTTGGCATGAGGGAATACTGCAAGGATAACAAATGGGTTTCAATTCTGTTGCCGACTCCAGTTCATTAATAGTTGCTTTCTGGAAAAGCACTGTGAGAAGGATTCTGAGGCTATGTCCAAGCTTAGGAAAGAAGGCTGTGACCTATTAACACTGTCTACTGTGGGTGAAAGATTTGGGCATACTCACACATGTGCCTTGCATTCCTTTGCCTAAACTAGTGTTTTTTTTTTCACCCTACAAACTTATAATATTCTCATTAGATAATGAGATCATTGGAGACAGAGACAATGCTTACTTCATTTTATAGAGTGATCAATTGTCCTGGTTTGTTATGGTTTGAGGGGTTTTCCAGGATGTGGGAATTTCAGTGCTAAAATGGATAGAGTCTTAGGCAGTTGGTGACCCTATTTTTTTGTTATTTGGGGGCTCTAAATACTCTTTTTAAAAATTGTTTTAAGGGCGCCTGGGTGGCTCAGTTGGTTAAGCAACTGCCTTCAGCTCAGATCATGATCCTGGAGTCCGGGGATCGAGTCCCACATCGGGCTTCCTGCTCAGCGGGGAGTCTGCTTCTCCCTCTGACCCTCTTCCCTCTCGTGCTTTCTATCTCTCATTCTCTCTCTGAAATAAATAAATAAAATCTTTAAAAAAATTATTTTAAAAACGATTTTAAAGTTTTTATTTAAATCCCAGTTAGTTAATATACAGTGTAATATTAGTTTTGGGTGCACAATATAGTGATTCAACTGTCATGCTATTTTTTAAAACTATTACTGACCCTTGAGAACACGGGTTTGAACTGCATGTGTTCACTTCTATGTGGATTTTTTTAAAAATGAATAACATACTCTAAATATATTTTCTCTTCCTTATGATTTTCTTAATAAATTTTCTTTTCTCTAGCTTACTTTATTATAATAATACAGTGTATGATACATATACAAAATGTGTGTTTATCTACTCTTTATGTTATCAGTAAGGCTTCTGGTCAAGAGTAGGTTAAAGTAGTTATGTTTTTGGGGAGTCAAAAGTTATAAGTGAATTTTCAACTGTGTCATGGTTGGTGCCCTAAATCCCACATTGTTCAAGGGTTAATTGTATATATTTTGAAATAATTATAGGCTCACAGGAAATTGCAAAAAAATAGTACAGAATCCCATATACTCCTCCCCCAGCTTCTTCCAATGGTGACACCTAATATATCTATGTTGCAATGCATACTGTACTTTTGTATACTCATCAGTGTCAAGTGTCTACAGATACTCAGCAAAGAAAAAAGGTGTGTTGAATGAATGAATATATGGATGAATGAATACTGATATCAGAAAAGATGTTCCGTATCTGTATTTTTACTAGCATTTTTACCCCCTTTCCCATAAAGAAAGAGGATTAATTGTTCCCAAAGTTTCAAAATTATGCAAAGACTACAAAAAGAATACTTCATTTATTTTTTTTTTAATTTTAAAAAGATTTTATTTATTTATTTGAGAGAGAGAGAGCACACTAGCAGGGGAAGGGGCAGAGGGAGAAGTAGACTCCCCACTGAGCAAGGAACCTGATGCAGGATTCAATCCCAGGACTCTGAGATCATGACCTGAGCCAAAGGCAGCCGCTTAACCAACTGAGCCACCCAGGTGCCCCAGAAATACTTCATTTAAATACAGGAAAAGTGGGAAAAGCATAAAACCCTCTTTAAACTGGCCTGTACACAAGGGAAGTTGGGATTATAAAAGGGACATGGAATTGTGACTTTTAAAAGAAGGGTCTGGTACAATGGTTCAAATCTCAGTTCAATAATTCAAAACTGGGTTTTCTTAAATTGTAGGCAGTTGAAAAGATACATCATGGTAGATTTGAAAGTATACTCAGTTTGTTCTAGCATACTATGTAGTATAGAACATAGAAGCAGAGAAAAACTAGCATCTGTGAAACAGCTAGTGAATCAAGTTCAGTGTGATATGGACAGGCAGAGTGGAATTTTCTTATCTTGGTAGGTGATAAGTAGTCTGCAAGTGATCTGGGATGCTTTTTGCAGAGTACAGTCATATTTGTTTTGGTCTTTTGAAAATGCTGTTTGGAAATTATCCATGTAGGAATAGCACAAGTCAGTGATTTAAACTTCTGGGAAAATCAGAGTTTTATCTCTCTGAAACCATCATGTGCACACACATGAACACAATAAACATCCTGAGTACCTTAATACTATAGGCAAAGTTTGCTTAAAACTTAGAGCATCTGAAGAAAGTGTTCTAAGAAAAACAATCACTTTTTTCCTTTTTCTGTTGATAAATTTAATTTTGAGCTCTTTTATCTAACTTCCAAGTTCATTCTGGTTCTAATTCAAAACCCAACTCCAGATCCCACAGATCTTGAGACTTATTCTATCTTGTCTTTGACCTCATAATCACCTTTGACATCCAGTACTAATCAAATTCACCTTTAATTTTCCTCTTTAATTTGTTTCCCTGCTTTTTATCTTCTCTGTTCACCTCCCTATAGTTGCAGCAGGAGGAGTCGTGTAAATCATTTTATTGTAAGCCTTTCTCTTCGTTGTATGATTAAACTCCCTTTGAAGTCTATGAAATTGAACACTAAATGACCTGTAAGAAATTAAAGGGTACTGGATTTCATTATACTGGTGCCCAAAAGATGCTCCTTTAAACTGATTAGGGGAAATTTTGTCTTCCATCAATAGACTAAAATCAAAGTTGTCTATGTGTTCCTAACAAATAGGTTAATATCAAGTCTTTCTTCTTAGAATTCTATATATGTCATATCTTTCCATATCTTATGCTTGGAGCAGGGCAGAGGCTAAAGAAAGACAAATGAAGGGGCATCAAACCTTCTCACTTGCTTTATCAAACAAGTTGTTGGTCCTAGCTGTTGGGTATCTTGCTCCAGAGAAGGAGGAAGCCACAGCAACTCCGTCCAGCTAGTCTCCAGTGAAGGAGCAAAGCTGCACAGAAGGGGAAAATACATGATTCCTCACATTGTGTTTACACATGTACCATGTGACTGAAGTTAACTGAAATCAAAGCAAAAGAGAATAAGACACACTTTGATGCCAAACAACTGTTTTTCACTAATGTTTTCACTTCTGTAATTCCATTCTCTGTTCTCACTGGTTGTGCTGCTGAAATTCAGGCAGCTGCGGTTTTTAGCTCAGTATTTCCCTCACCTTCCAGGACCCCACTGGCATAACTGTCCTTAGTGATTGATGGGACTCCATACCCTGCAGGGGAGTTGGGGGGTTCCTGTATCAGGGGCATACATGAGTGGCTTGTTTGTGTCTACATTCCTGGGAGAGCTGGGGTTCTCAGCTTCCTTTGTGTGAAGTGAAAGAATAGAGCTGATTTACAGGGTAAATAAAATATCAGAGGAAGTAGACGTTAGCTGTTACTTATAGCTAAGAGAGATTTATGAGATTACATAGTAACTGAACCTAAACTTTAAACTGTAGTCATTATGGTCTACATAGTTCCATACCTCATTAGAAGGAAAAATGTGGAGAATGGAGAACACTAAGTCCTTCTTCTGTTAAAAAAATGTTTCTGCTCTTAGTGCAGATGTGATCTACAAAGAACACTCTACATTTTTTATAGCATCTTTCCATAGCAGGTTTCACTAGAGACTGTAAAATCCTACTCTAACAGAGTTGAATGGAAAATACTCTTATGTTTGGAGAAATTGAGGCTCAGACACAGCACTTTAAGGTGTGCACGAGAGGCAAATGGCTGAGGCAAGAGCACCTGGAAACTTTGTTTTATTTCTAGTCTGTTTTGGTGTGCACGAGAGGCAAATGGCTGAGGCAAGAACACCTGGAAACTTTATTTTATTTCTAGTCTGTTTTTACCTCTCAAAAAAATTCAATGAATAAAAAAAGAGAAAGAAAAAACCCTTATTGGATTCATTGATATGCCAGGCAGCACCCCATGTTCAATTCCATTTCAAAAGCTTTTCCCCCTACAGCAGTGATAGATTCCACAAGTCTCGGAGCAAGTTAAGGGACTGAAGGGTGCTTTTGGGTACAGTGAGCTATTTTGAGTGTGCTTTTTGAAAACTGAAATTACTGAAGGAAAATCCATCAAGGCTCAATGTTATACTTGTTTTATAAGGAGAAGGATTCATGTAAATCCAGAAGTATGTGGCTCAAGAAGTGGACAAAATTAGAGGCAATCTGGCCTACATGCCAATGTTGCCTTGAATGCTAAATCCTTGCTACTCAGTATGGTTCCTGTACTAGCATTAGCATCACCTGAGTGCTTGTTAGAAATGCAGAGCCTCAGGTTCCATCTCAGATATACTGGGGCAGAATATGATTTTTAACAAGATCCTGAGGATTTGTATGCACATGAAAATTTGAGGAGTATTAGGCTGACTGCCAATAAGGAAGGGGTCAGACCTGGACCAGGACAGGTGAGACCTTAGTGCTAAGCCAGTGATGTGAATGTAGATTTGGGATGGTGAGGTAAAGAGAACTGATGCTAAGCAGGATGATCCAAGTGAGTGCTTGTGAATATTCATAGAATCAAGACAGGGAAAGGAAGGTAAGAATAGTCAGCCAGTGATACCCAGGGACTTGAATATGGGCAAGTTTGAGACCACCTTCATGCAGCCAGCCAGCAAGCTTTGGGGGTAGGGGAAGAGATAGGTGAGGGGAGAGTCAGGGGAGGTAGGAGGGAAAAGGCAGCTCCCAGAAGACAGCATAGAGAAATGATGGTTGTTTTATCTGAAAGAAAGCCATGCTTGGAAAACTAGGCAAGCTGAAGAGGTTGAGGGGAATCTATGGTTAGAAGGGTTTTGTTGAGGGACCCCTGGGTGGCACAATCTGTTAAGAGTCCCACTCTTGGTTTTGGCTCAGGTTGTGATCTCAGGATCATGAGATTGAGACCTGCATCAGGCTCTGTGCTCAGCGAGAAGTCTGCTTAAGACTCCCTCCCCCCCCAACTCTCTCTCTAAAATAAATAAATAAATCTTTAAAAAAAAGAAGAGTTTTGTTGGTAAAAGCCATATACTGACAGTGGAACAGGCAGTGCAAGCCCTTCCCTAGGGTGGTCCCATCGTGTTTAACAGGAATTTTCCTTAAGGCAGATGGATCCTGGGTTTGGCCTTTAACACTGGCATTTTTAAATCACAACTTCTTTGCTTCCATTCCATTTAATCCAGAAATTAATAGTTTCTTGGGCATACTACTATTGCATCTGACAATAATTAATATTTATTTATTATTTTAGAAAGAATTAACATTTTCAATGATCACTGGAAATACAGAATAAATAAGAAGTTTTTAAAAGTACAGGCCAAATTATAGTCTAGCTTTTGACATTGTGCCTGCTAAAATTACAAATGTTAATTTATAAGGAAGATTTTGTTTCAGAAGCAATTAAAAAATTTGGTCCTAAGCTTACTTAAATCCAACCTCCTCATCTCCAGAATAGAAATAGTCATATTTGAAATTAGTAACTGAAAAGTTAATCCTAACCCTACTTCTGGCACTTCACTTCTTATGGTTGTACTCAGTTTCACATGGAGAAATGTATTCATTAAGCCTGATCTCATTTTACACAGCATTTTGTAATCTTTCTTTATCTGGAAATAGAGGACCGATTTAGTCTTTGGGCACTGTTAATTATAAATCAGACTCAAGCACCATGCCTGTCTTTGTAGGATGAGGAAACAGTTTCTTTGGAGGCTGGATTCTTTTAATGAGATAAGTATCGGACTGTTTCTATTTGTAACTAAGTTGGTTAAGGAGAAAAAAAAAAGGCTTTGAATTCTGCAGAAGAACCCCAGTCTAGAAAGCACAGAGGCACAGTATTCTCTTCTCTGCACTCTGACTCCCAAGTAGCAGTCTTTTTATTATTTTTAATTTTATTTAAATTTTATTTTTTTTCAATTATTTTCTTTTTAAATAATCTCTACAACCAACATGGGGCTCAAACTCACAACTCTGAGATCAAGAGTCACATGCTCCACCTACTGAGCCAGCCACATACCCCTCAATTATTTGATTTTTTTAAATTATGTTAATCACCTTACATTACAACATTAGTTTTTGATGTAGTGTTCCATGATTCATTGTTTGTGTATAACACTCAGTGCTCCATGCAGTACATGCCCTCTTTAATACCCATCACCAGGCTAACCCATCCCTACCCCTCTTCCCTCTAGAACCCTCAGTTTGTTTCTCAGAGTCCATAGTCTCTCAAGTAGCAGTCTTTTTAAATGAAGAAAGCCTCAATTTTTTAAAAAAGTGACCATGATTAGTACATAAAATACAAACCTGTAGTACTCCACCTGTTTGCTAAAGGGAACTTCCAAGAGATAGCCTGAGCAGAAGCCTATAGAGCCATGTAGCTGCTGCTGGGTATTGATGAACTCTGCAAGCTGTTCAAGCACATGAGGGAACAGTTCTTAGGAAATACAGTGCTAATTAAGCATCAACTTGTCTAATGAAAAGGATGGGCATATTTTGGAGGAGGTGAGATGGAGTGGGGGAAGAGCAGAAAGTTCCTATAGGATGAAGTTTTTAATCTATACATAAATAATCCTTTCTGGATTCATCACCAATTTTTGATATGAGAAGAGTCAACTATGTCTATAGATCACTGCTTCTTGCTCTTCAATGGTAGAGTTAGTTGTAGAGTTAGTATATCCATGCATCCAGAGTTGGGTCATAAATAGACATGTTATAATCACCTAATTAATTTAGCTACTTTGTCACTTTTTAATTTTCATTTCCATAAAGAGGAACGAGAGTTCCTGAAGATGTAGGGAGAACTGATGAAACTCAGTAAAGAGAAGCTCTTCATGATGAGAACTTTTTTTGGTTATGGCTATAATCTACTCATTCTTTTTCTTGGTTCTTTTGGAAAAGACAATGCTAAACATTTGTATTTATTATGTAACAATTGTTACCATTTGTTGAGCACTTAATATGTATTAAGCACTTAATATGTAAGTTAGGTCAAACAACTTGTAAGTGGCAAGGTTAGCACTCAAACCCCTTTTGTTTGGGACCAGAGACCGTGCTCCAAATCCCTGTGTTAGTCTGTGTACCATAGAAAAAAGGCTTTGGGCTTTTCTGTGGAAACATACCATATAAAATAAGAATAGTTACACTTTCCAATATAATTAAGTTGTTCCTCATTGTCCTCCATCTACAAATTGAAGTATTTCCCGTCATCTAGTAAGTTTCCTCACATGGCAGGCTTACTTATGTTCCCTTGTGGTCTCTAAATTCTTTTTCCCATATACTCTAGTAAAGCAAACCTCTCCTGGGTCCATTGAGTTTCTCTTCTTTCATTCTTTCTACTCTGCCCTCCCTTCATTTTCCCACATCAAACTAAACACTAAATGAGAGGATAGATGTGAAAGTGTTTTGAAAAGTTACAAGGAAATCAAACATAAAGTATTATGATTATGTCTGAAACAGATGTATTCTACATCTGCTCAGTGAAACTCTCTATCTAATCAAGACACTCAGCAAAATTCTTTCTCAAAATCCCAGAAGACAGAAAGGCTATGAACCAGGCACATGAGCTGCCAAGTCGGTCAAAATGTCAAAACAGGTTATGTCTGTAAGTACACCTTAAACCTAATGAAGGCCAGTTTCTAGGGAAAGGTCATGAAGAAATGTTGGAGGAGAGTAAGTATTGTATCACCTGAAAGCTGTTCCATGACCAAGAGGTTAAATAGCCTTCCTTTGCCAAGAGAAAGGAGTAGTCTGAATATGACAGCATATAGACCAGCTAAAATGAGGTGAATGAGGAAATAAAGAAGTGACACAAAAAGAAAAAGGCTCAAGAATTCTCTTTCAAAAAAGAAACTCCACAGTTTTTTTTTAAGAAAAATTGCTTGCTAAAACCAAGGCTTTCTCTTAGTGTGTGTGCGGATACCACAACTAGTTTTGGGATAATATAGGAGTTATAAATCAGTGAAGATTAACTAAATGCTTATAGTGAGTGGCTATGAAATCTTAAATTGGATGCACTTTTTGATTTATCTTTTTAAAATTTTATGCCCACCTGGGTGCTTTGTGAGTCATGCCAAGTGAATCACCATCTACATGTTCTCAGATTTCTACCATGCCCTCTATTCATAACCCTGTTATTTATGGAACTTAAAATTTGGTTCTATTTACACAATGATTTATAATTTATAGACAGAGTATTTAATGACTGTTCACAGTACCAATGTCTCTTCCAGAAGGTTCTCCCTTTCCTTGCTCTAGAAATGCTTTCTAGTCCTGTTTTGTACTTCATTTCAGCTGGTGAAGAACAAGAAGGTCTTGGCCAGTGAAGTATTCCATATGGCAATGAAGATACAACAAAGCAATTCATTTTTGTGAATCTCTATTTGTTTTGTAATGAACTTGTTTTAAAAATAGCTAACAGAAGTCTCTCAAATAAACTAGTTATTGAGAATGAGCAAATGAAACCTACCTACCGTTTTGTAAATACAGGTTTTGTCCTGAGGTAAAATTTGAAGCACATGTTATTGCCTCTGTCATTCACACATCTCATTTTCCTGAACCCCTTTCCTCTTTCCTGACACCTCAGCTTTCCAAGTTTCTTATGTTACCCGGGCATACATACTGTTTTTGCCTTGGCCTTTGCGGGCTGCAATGCATTGATTAGATCAACTATAATCAATCATTCAGATAATTTAATTTACATGAACCATGTTGAATACTATAATGTTTAAGGATATTCAGAATTTTAGGAGCGCATGGGTGGCTCAGTCGTTAAGCGTCTGCCTTCGGCTCAGGTCATGATCCCAGGGTGCTGGGATCGAGCGCTGCATCAGGCTCCCTGCTCAGCAGGAAGCCTGCTTCTCCCTCTCCCACTCCCCTTGCTTGTGTTCCTTCTCTCGCTGTGTCTCTCTCTGTCAAATAAAAAATTAAAAATCTTAAAAAAAATTCAAAATTTTAAAGAGAAATCCTGAAACAATAAAGGCTTATACAAAGGGATAAATCTAAATGTGATGAACAGTAGAAGTGTTTGTGCTTAAATGAATTGTTAGTAAAATTTTCACACCAAAGGTCATCTTTGGATTGGGAATCCCTGGAGAGACTCCGAAGAAAGAGATATTGAAGAGAATTACATTTTTTTGAGAAGAGGATACTAATCTAGAGATGACTGACTGCACAGAACTTTTGGGAAATATGTAACTATTTTAGCCCAGCTTTCCTAGAAAACAAAGCATCTAAGGCAAAAGAAACTGCTAATGAGTATTGTGGAGAGAGATGCAATACCAAGGCAGAAAGAATGAGGGGACAGAGGAAATGAGGCTGGGCGGGAAGGGGTGCCATTATTGAGCTTCAGGAGGAACACAGTGTAATACTGTGTCTCTATAGGGGTCATATAGAACCAATCAGCTCAGGACAGTCTTGGTGGAAGGAAGGATGAGGAATTTATCAGTTGAGTCTTTCTGTCTCTTACTCTCATTGGTTCTATTCTATTCCAGAGAGCATTAACTACCCTGCTTTTCTGGCTTCTGTTACCAGGAAGGCTGAGATAGGTGGCTAATCTCTCCCTTCAGTGAGAGGCTGAGGACACACATTAGGTGGAGGCAGGAAGGGAGACCATGCATGGCTCAGTAAATCTAAGAGTGCTGTTGGTGATTCTATGTGGTGGCTATTGATACCAACAGCCACAGATAAATATGGTAGTGGTGGTGAGAGAAACAACAACAACAACAACAACAACACAGAAATAATCCCAAACAATGTGAAAATTACCAAAAAAGAGAGAAGATGGAAGTGTTAAATGTAAGTTAAATACGGAGAGCATATTGAGGGCATGCGAGTTGTCCAGAAGAGAGGGGAGGAGAGATTCAGAAACAGAGATGCTGCTTCATTGTAGTTTAGTAGCGATGGTGACGTACACTGTGATTAGATTTTAAGGCCCTTAATGACAGGCTCATATCCTTTTCCATTGTGTCACTCCAGGCAGGTAGCAGATGGCCTGGGCAAGCTGTAGATGCTCTAATTAGCATTTATTGAATTAGGGATCAAACACTTTAAGTTGAATCAAGTTCATCTCTTTGTTTACAAATAAGTTTTGTGTTGGTAAATGAACTTAAGGCTTTTATGTGTGGGGGCCAGGGCTCTGTAGAGAAAGTGATCTTCCTTGGGGCAGAGAAGAAGCCAATATTGCTTTGGAGATGATATAACATGAGTTAGAGTAAAAAAATTTGGGTTGAATCCTGGCTTTGTCACTTGCTTGCAGTGTGGGTCATAGGCAAGTTAGTTACTGTCTCAAAACCTTACTTTTCCTCATCTATACATTGTGTATTGTAATAGTAATTATCTATGGGATTGTTGGTACAAGGCTAGGTGGTATAAACTAAATGGGTAATTACTGTTGGTATTATCACCATTGCTATTATATGTTTTTCATGCTGTGGGTACATAAAAAAGGTAGGTTAGACGTGGTTTGACAAAGAATTCCTTTAAAATTTATCTTACATCAATATTTACATACTTCTTTATAGGGAAGTGAAATAGCAAAAAGCATTTGGTTGGTAAGTCTTATATTATTATTATTATTTTTAAAGTTTTTATTTTAATTCGTTAGTTAACATACAGTGTTATGTGAGTTTAATTTTCAATATAGTGATTCAATAATTCCATATATCACTTGCTGCTCATCATGACAAGTGCACTCATTAATCCCCATCACCTAGTTAACCCATACCCCCCACCAACCTCCCCTCTGGTAACTATCAGTATGCTCTCTATAGTTAAGAGTATGTTCCTTAATTTGTCTTTCTCTTTTTCCCCTGTGCTCATCTATTTTGTTTCTTAAATTCCACATATGAGTGAAATCATATGATATATTTTTTTAAAACTCTTTTTTTAAAGATTTTATTTATTTATTCATGACAGACAGAGAGAGAGAGAGAGAGAGAGAAGCAGAGGGAGAAGCAGGCTCCCAAGGAGCAGGAAGCCCGATGCGGGACTCGATCCCAGGACCCTGGGATCATGACCTGAGCCGAAGGCAGACGCTTAACCATCTGAGCCACCCAGGCGCCCGATATTTATCTTTCTCTAACTGACTTATTTCACTTAGCATTGTATTCTCTAGCTCCATCCATGTCATTGCAAATGGAAAGATTTCATTCTTTTTTATGGTTGAGTAATATTCCATTATATATACATAAATATATACATATATACATATGTGTGTGTGTGTGTGTGTGTGTGTGTGTGTATGCCACATCTTCTTTACAATTTCATCAGTTGATGGACACTGTGGCTGCTTCCATATCTTGACTATTGCAGATAATACTGCTATAAACATTGAGGTGCATGTATCCCTTTGAATTAGTGTTTTTGTATTCTTTGGGTAAATACCCAGTAGTAAAATTGCTGGATCATAGGGTAATTCTATTTTTAACTTTTTGAGGAAACTCCATACTGTTTTTCAGAGTGGCTGTACCAGTTTGCATTCCCACCAAAAGTGTAAGAGGGTTCCTTTTCCCCCACATCCTCACCAACACCTGTTGTTTCTTGTGTCATGATTTTAGCCATTCTGACAGGTGTGAAGTGGTATCTCATTGTAGTTTTGATTTGCATTTCCCTGATGATAAGTGATGTTGAGCATCTTTTCATGTGTCTGTTGGCCAATTGTATGTCTTCTTTGGAGAAATATCTGTTTATGTCTTCTGCCCATTTTTAAAAATTGGATTATTAGTTTTTGGATGTTGAGTTTTATAAGTTCTTTATAGATTTTGGATACTAACCGTTTATTGGATTTGCAAATATCTTCTACCATTATTGGGGGTTTTTGATTATTGATTCCATTTCTTTGCTGGTAAGCCATCTGTTGTTTCTATTTCTTCTTGTTTCAGTTTTGGTGGGTTGTATGTTCTAGGAATTTATCCACTTCTATGTTGTCTGAGTTGTTGGTATAGTTTTTCATAATATTCTCTTATAATTGCTTGTATTTCTGTGGTGTTTGTTTTTCTCCTGTTTCATTTGTGATTTTATTTATTTGGGTCCTTTCTCTTTTTTTCTTGATAAGTCTGGCTAGAGGTTTTTTGATTTTATTGATTTTTTTCAAAGAACCAGCTCCTGGTTTCATTGATCTGTTCTAGTGTGTGTGTGTGTGTGTGTATGTGTGTGTGTGTGTGTGTGTGTGTTGTGGTTTTTTGTTTGTTTGTTTCTATATCATTTATTTCTGCTCTAATCTTTATTATTTCCTTCCTTTATCTGGTTCTGGGTTTTGTTCATTTTCTAGCTCCTTTAGGTACCATCCCAAAGGTTTTGAATGATTGTGTTTTCATTTTCATGTGTTTCCATGTAGTTTTTAATTTCTTCTTTTATTTTCTGGTTGACCCATTCATTGTTCAGTAGCATGTTACTTAACCTCCATGTATTGTGGTATTTCCACATATTTCTTGTAGTTAACTTCTAGTTTCATAACGTTGTGGTCAGAAAAAAATGCATGGTATGACTTCAGTCTTTCTTAATTTGTTGAGGCTTGTTTTGTGGGCTAATATGTGATCTGTTCTGGAGAATGTTCCATGTACACTTGAAAAGAATGTGTATTTTGCTGTTTTAGGATGGAATGTACTTGTAAATCCATCTGGTCCATTGTATCATTCAAAGTCATTGCTCTCTTGTTGATTTTCTTTTAGATGTTCTGTCCATTGATGTCAGTGGGGGTGTTAAGTCTCCTGCTATGATTATATCATTATCAATTCGTTCCTTTATGTTTGTTATTAACTGTTTCATATATTTGGGTGGTCCCATGTGGGGTGTGTATATATTTATAATTGTTATATCTTTTTGTTGGATTGTCCCCTTCATTATTATATAGTGTCTTTCTTTGCTTCTTATTACAGTCTTTGAAACAAAGTCTATTTCATCCAATATAAATATTAACACTCTGGCTTTCTTTTGACATCCATTTGCATGATAAATTGTTCTCCATTCCCTCACTTCCAATATGCAGGTGGTTTTAGGTCTAAAATGAGTCTCTTGTAGGCAGCATATAGATAAGGTGGTTTTTTTTTTTTTTAATATCCTGTCTGTCACCCTATGTCTTTTGATTGGAACACTTAGTCCATTTACATTCAAACTAATTATTGATATATATATATATGTATTTACTGTCATTTTATTACTTTTGTGGTTGTTTCTGAAGATTTTCTCTGGTTCTTTCTTGTCTTTCTCTCTTTTATGCTTTGCTGATTTTCTTTAGGATATATTTGGCTTTCTTTCTCTTTATTCTTTGCATATTTATTAATGGTTTTTGATTTATGATTGACATTAGATTTGTGTATAACATCTGCATGTAACATCTGTATTAAGATGATAGCTGTTTAATTTTGAACCCATTCTTTACTCCTGTCCTTCCCATGTTTTAGGCATACGGTATCATATTTTATATCCTTTTATTTTGTGAGTTCCTTGACTGTTTACAGAAATATTCATTTTTACTGCTTTTGTGCTTCCTACCTTCATACTGTCACTTTTCATCTTTCCTTTCCACTCACAGAGTCCCTTTTAGTATTCTTAAGGGCTGGTGTGGTGGTCATGAACTCCTCTGGTTTTTGTTTGTCTGGGAAATTCTTTATCTCTCCTTCTATTCTGAATGACAGCCTTGCTGTATACAGTATTCTTGGCTGCAGGTTTTTCCCATTCAGCATTTTGAATATATCATGACAATTCCTTCTGGCATGGAAAGTTTCTGCTGAAAAATACCACTGATATTTTTATTTGATTTCTCTTGTATGTAATGGTTTTCTTTTGTCTTGCTGCTTTTAATATATTTTTTATTTATCACTATATTCTGCCACTTTAATTGCAATCTGTGTGGTGTAGATCTGCTTTTGTTGATTTTGTTGGGGCTTCTCTGTATCTCCTGGATCTGGATATCTGTTTCTTTTCCCTGATTAGGAAAGTTTTCTGCTATTATATCTTCAAATAAATGTTCCACCCCCTTTTTTCCCGTTTCTTCTTCTGGGACTCCTATAATATGAATGTTGTATGTTTGATGGAATCACTGAGTTCCTTAAGTCTATTGTTGTTTTACATTATTCTTTTTTTCCCCTCTCTTTTGTTCAGCTTGATTACTTTTTATTACTCTGTTTTCTAGGTCATTAATTTGTTACTCTGCTTCTTCCAGCCTGCTGTTCATTACATCAGGCATGTTTCTGATTTCATTTATTGAGCCCTTTATCTCTCTTATGTTATTCCTTATTTCTGTGTTAATGATCTCATTGATGCCTTCTACTCTTTTCTCAAGTCCAGTGAATATCTTTATCATCATTACTTTAAATTCTGTCAGACATGTTACTTATAACCGTTTTTGCTTAGATCTCTGGCTGTGACCTTGTCATGTTCTTCATTTGGGACAAATTTCTCTGTCTTCTCATTTTATCTAAGTCTCTGTGCCTGTTTCTCTGTGTTAGGAAAGTCAGCTACAAGTCCTGTTCTTGAGAGTAATGGCTTTATGAAGAAGAGGTGCTATAGTGCCCTGAATGTAGTGTCCCCTGTTCCCTAGAGCCTGGGGCTTCTGGGAGTGTGTCCAGTGTGTGCGGCCTATGCTCTGCTGTTGTGTTCTGGCTGCTTTAATCCTCAAGCCAGTCTTTTTCAGAGGCCTCTTTGCCTGGTGTGGACAGTGATCACTGGCCTGAATGTGGCATGTTTTACTAGGTATGCTCTGGTCTACTCATGAAATGAGACCTGTCTCTATTGCTGCTGGAACCGAGGCTCCACAAAACTCCTGGGTTGGGAATCTTGGTGTTAGCTGGTTTGGGGTTTGGGCTGGTCTTCTGGGAGAGGGGGTGCTACTGGGACTGAGGCAAGTGTGACTCAGAAAAACAGTTCTTCTGTAGTGAGGGGCCAGCAGGGCTTGGTGTAAGCAACTTAGGTAGTGAGTATTGGCACTGCGCTGGTTTCCGCAGGTGGCCCTGTGCTTGTGGTGAAGGGTGGGGAAGGGAAATGGTGCCCGGTAGTTCCTTTAGTCCTAGAGGGGTCTCTCCATGAACACTGCCTCTCTGGGACGTGCTCTGAGAAGAGCAAATAGCCTTCCCATTGTGTGCCCCAGGTACTCTTCAGATTGCTGTTTCTAGGCTGTATGTCTGTAGGCTGTATGACTTGCCTTTTCTTCAAAAGCAGCCCCAATGCCTCTGGGCTCTATTCCAACCAAGCCCACTGATCTTTAAAACTCCAGGTTTTAAGCGCCACTGGTTGCCAGAACTCACAAATTCAGCCTCTCTTGCTTTCCAAGCCAACTGCCATGGGGATTCATTTTCTCTGTGTGCCCTCCTATGTGCCAGTCTGTCTCTTGCCCTTCTCCATGATGGTGGCTCCCTTCCTACCACAGCAGCCACAATTCATTTCTCTCCCAAGCCACATCTCCACACTTCCTACCTTCTTTGATGTGACCTCTTCTCTACCTTTAGTTGTGGAGTTTGTTCTGCCAGCCTTCCTGTCAATTTCTGGGGTATTTAGGATAGTTATCTGGTTGTATTTGTCAGTTGAGATGAGCCTAGGGTCCTCCTACTTAGCTGCCATCTTCTAACGCCAATCAAGTCCTATATTATTTTTAAAGTTAAGTTTCAGTTCTATGTAAAATGAGAAATTCTTGTAAGTTAGGCAGTTTCCTTTTAGAAGATAACTATGCTGCATGTATGACTTATTCAAGTTAAATTGAAAGGAGACTAAAGTACCTTTAGTGTCTCATGCTATCAATGTGAACATAATTTGAACTGAAACTTCTTATTTTTTACCTTCTCTGTTATTACCATCCTCCATTAACAAACAGAAAAATACTGTCCATAATTAATTAATACTTAATCATGTCATAGGTGGATTTTGTAGTTATCTATTTGATATACAGATGATAAAAGTTACTATCTTATTAGCAGTAGTTCTTGATATAATTTAACAAGTAAAAATGTCATATAATAAACATTCAAAATCAAAGCAGATGTGCCAGCCTCCACACAGTTGTTTGCATATTGTTAAAAACTCAGATCCAATCAACACCTATGTGAAGCAGAAAAGTAAGCAAATTATTAATTTGTTTTTCTATGTTACTCTTGAAGAAAATTTATTTACTTTTATTTAATTAAGATTTGTGGACTTTCAGAATTGTAAACACAAAAAAATACTTCCTGGTTCTGGCTTCTTCCTACAGAGTGGAAATCTCATGAAAAGAAAAATTTGAGAGAGGGAAAAGCAAAACAAAAGAAAACATAAAATTTAAATGTACAGGAAATTTATAACCAAGGTATAAGCTCTTACTTAAAGCAATAAATACTTAGTTTTGGAAATAAAATTATAATAAAATCCTAGTTCACAAGTGTGTCCATGAAATAGTGAGTTCAAACACTAGCTCCAACACTTACCAGCTGTGTGAAGTGGGGCTAGTTAACACACTTTTTAGAATTAAAATAACATTAATAAAAAATGGAAACATAACCATTTACAGGCTGTTCTGGGGTTTTGAATTAATGAACAAAGTACAGTGTGAGACATCTGTCAGACAATAGGAATTTAATAGATGTAAGCTATTATGTTCTTACCTGCAGTGTATATTGTTTTCATATAAACCACCTCGTCTATGAGAAACTCCTGCCCTCATTGTGTTTATTCACTGAGACAGACTGCATATGTTTTATCAGACATAGAGCATATTACTAATTACATTTTGATTAAGGGGAGCATGGGAAAATCTAGATAATCCCTCATTCTGACTCTTTCATCTATTATTGTAAATATTGAGTGGGGATTTGCTTCTGATGTAAATTTCTAGGAAAAATGTAGTATTAAGAGAAATCTTATGAAGACTATTGAACCTATTATATAGCCAGAGAAATTGATGTAAAAAGATTGCACAACTGTTGATTAGGTTTTTTTCCCTATTGATTAGTAATTTATACTTTGCATGAGATAAAGGGAAAGTGATCTAGTTTGAGACCTCAACTCTGGGAATTTAGTAGCAGAGAAAATTTCTCAGCTCCACTATGTTGCTGACCTTCCAGAATTAAGAAATAAAGAAGTTATGGAATTTGAAATATATAGCAAGGATTTCATTATAATAGCCTGATACAGAACTACAAAAAGTTTATTAGCCCTTATAAAAAAAATGACTTCCCTCTACCATGTATATTACACTGGTGATAAAAATGAACAAAATCAGCATTCATTTTTATTCCCTTGAATAAATTGTTTTTCACCTTGGATGAAAAGGTGAGTGGTTATTTATACTGCTGTCTTAAAATGTAGTTGTTTTATGTTGTCCGGTCTTTTGGCATTCTAATCACCACAAATTTTTATCAGGTCACAACTTTATAATAATAATAATAAATCCAACTATCTATTGGTTGTTACCTATTTACTTGAAAATAAATTCATTTAGTATGAGGAAAGGTATACTTCATTTTTCTCAGCGCTCTACTTGTGTATACAAATTCTGTTGGAGCTGAAACTCTCTAGTAGTCATTAACTTGTTGAAGAAGGAAAAATGAATCAACAGACATCAGGGATTATTAACTGGAACAGAGGGCCCATCCCCACCTGCCCCTACATGACAACTGGGGACTATTCAGGAATCATTTGAATTTTTTCAATCATGCTCCAACTTCTCAGGTATTCTGATAGACCTACCTCCTTCCTGGCAGGTGACACTGGTGGTGGGATTCCTCTACCCCTTGGCACCCTAATGATGTGAGCAGGTCATATCTCTCCCTTTTTTGGGGTGGAAAGTTTTTGAAAATCCCTGTTCCTGATGGAAATTTAAAAAGTCATATAATGTTTGCTTGGGAAGCATATAGACAGAGCCTCTGTTGCCTGGAAAACAAACAAAAACCCTCAATCCAGTAAAAAACAAAACGTTCTTTAAATCAAAGCTTTAAACCTTTCTTTCTTGATAACTTAGAGTAAGGGCTTAAGATCAAATTGTCTGAGGTCTTTTTGTATCAAGTTGGCTGATATTTCCAAGGTAAGTTTTGGAGGCATGAATATGTCCTAGGAAGGGTTTTTGACTTTTTGTGTTTTCTGGACTGGTGTTTTAGAGAACATGGCTCTTGCAAGACATACTGGGAAAGAAAAAAGGGAAAAATCTGGATGGGCTTCATTGCCCTATTGGTTTAGAAATTCTGTATCATCATCCAAATGTTGAGGGGTCTTGAAATCACAACATCTATAGTACTCAAAAACACAATGAAAATGCATACAGCTTTCTTCCTTAAGCTTACCCTTTGAGCCAATCCTGACATTCAAAATTTGGAGAAGGGAGGAAGGGATATTTGAATCATTATTGTGGACTTGATGGCAAGTAACTAAAATTGTGAGCAAAGTTCTGTGGAAATTTGAATGATACATGTAACATGCTACATATGCACTTTTGATCTAGCCTTATATCTTTCCACCACAAATGAATATGTTGAAGGACATTACAAGAGCACACAGACTTTTTTAAGCAGTAAAATTAATAAAAAGGAAGCTATTTTACCTTTTGATGTATTACTACTTATTTCCCTGTGTGAATTGCTTTTGGCAGCTCAGAGACAGCTTTAAAAACCTAAACTCTGTAAAGTAATACGTGCATTTCCAGGCATGATTCAATCAGGGGCAAGATTTCAAAATCTATGGCTCTGGGATTGGAGGCCCCTGACCTTTTTTTTTAGATCAAAAGTTGGTTTTCCAAGGCTTTCCTTGATCAGTGGACAATGGCAAGTAGAACAAAGAGCAAACAACTTGTGTACAAAACATAGGGTCTTATGATGCTATTTGTAGGGATTCTGTGGCTGCATATTCACTGCCTCCTGCTTACTTGCTTTTTTTCATTGCAGACTGTTAACCTATGTACTGTCACTTTTGGAACTGAGCCCCCAAGGATGTACTGGAAACTATATGATATTAATTATCTGAGGTAAAAGAAAACTCCCTCTCCAGAACATTTTAAAAGTAACACATACTTTATATTATAAAATAAATATGAGTGGAATGTCCTTAGGGCTTTATATGCAATATTCAATCTTTAGTCTATGACATCGGGACTGTTATTTTACCACTTTAAATATGAAAAACTCCAATCAGAGGTCATGCGGTTAATATAGGAAGAAGTACTAAATCTGGTCATCTGGCTCTAGAAACCATGCTTTTAACATTTGTGAATGACTGCCTCTCATACAGTTGAAATAGATGAGTCCAGATGTGAAAAGTTGAGTGAGCTCAGATTCAAATAGTTATTGAAAATAATAGAAGAGATGTGCATGATTATCAAATAAATTGTATAGGCCATATATATTATCCAAGTATAAAAAGATAAGGAAATAGATTAGGTTAGGGATGCCCTGATTGGAAGAGAAGAATGTGGTTTTAGCTAAGGCTTGAAGGAAGGGCAATATTTGCAACATCAGAGACCATGGTGTCTTGAGGTCTTGGGAATAAAGCCTCGGTGATTCAAAATTTTCAGAGGAAATGTGCAAGTCAAAAATGAAAGATGGTCTTAGGAAATGAAAGCTTGTTATCAATGTTCAATCTGAGATGACAGGGAGATACTCAGACACTCATGTGTCTGTAATAGACCACTGGAAATAAGGTACCAGACCTGGGGAGAGAAATAAGGGTTGGTGATACATATTTGTGAGTCTCCAACCTAGAGATACTATTAAAGATCATAAAAGTCAAAGAGTTATCTAAGAGGGCAGATAGGACATAATGGGAAATACATGGCCACATTAAACAAGAGAAAAAAGAATTTCATGCCAGACATGAGTAAGTAGTCAAAAATTTCAAATGGTGAGCCCTGTGAATTGTGCAAGACTGTTGAATCACAGATCTGTACCTCTGAAACAAATAATGCAATATATGTTAAGAAAAAAAAAAAAGAAGATAGCAGGAGAGGAAGAATGAAGGGGAGTAAATCGGAGGGGGAGACGAATCATGAGAGACGATGGACTCTGAAAAACAAACTGAGGGTTCTAGAGGGGAGGGGGGTGGGGGGATGGGTTAGCCTGGTGATGGGTATTAAAGAGGGCACGTTCTGCGTGGAGCACTGGGTGTTATGCACGAACAATGAATCATGGAACACTACATCAAAAACTAATGATGTAATGTATGGTGATTAACATAACAATAAAAAATTTAAAGATTAAAAAAAATTTCAAATGCTACAGAGAAGTCAATGAGAATAAAAACAAAATACAGGACGATCGATTTAAGAGTTAGATGGTCATTCATTATATTTAAGAGTTATTCTTAGCATAATGAAGCTACATATTTGGTGGCTTGAAAAACCAATATGTAATAGCCATTTTCTTGGAAATGTAGTTTAGATATGGCTGAACAATGTATGCATATAGGTCTTAAATATTATTTGTCTGGTGTTTGGGAAATCTTTTTCTTTTCCCATTTAGTTGCTTAAATGGACTGTGTAGTATGTCTTCTAAGTATGTTTATATTCTGTGCCTGCTCCATCCTATATTTCCATTTCTTTAGGTGCAACCAACTGGAAATATTTCATCTCTGTTACTATAGGTCAGGGTCTATCAACTTTGGCACTACTGACATTTTGAGCTGTGTAATTCTTTTTTGTAGGTTGTTGGCTTGTGATTGTAGGACATTTAGTAGCATCCCTGGCCTTTAACCACTGAATTCCAGTAGCACTAACTCTCCCTGATCCTTCCCCAACTCCCCCGCCCCAAGTTAAACAATCAAAAATGTCTTAGATTTTGACAAGTGTCTCTTGAGGAGCAAAATAGCCCCTGATTGTGAACCACTGCTGTCAGGGATATTTGTGATTTTGGCTTTCCAGGACTTAGTTGTTCTTCTGGTATTCTGGTAAGTATGCTCCACTTTTCCTTGGGGAAACAACTGCCTCTCATAATCTCTACTTAACTGGCTTCAGATGGAGTTGACTCTGCTTTTCAAATAATGGTGGACATAGGACAATAAGTCTGGCTATTTCCCTGCCTAAGTTGTTGATTTAGAGATGGATATGTCAAACCAGTTGGCTTGGGTTAAAGCTAATCCTAAAGCTAGTCTTTTTAATCAAGTGGCCAAACATATGTGGGTTCTTTTCCACTGGATTTGATCTCTGATGTAGCTCTGGAACTGTTGGCCAGCATTTTTTTTTTTAAGATTTTATTTATTTATTCATGAGAGACAGAGAGAGAGAGAGAGAGAGAGAAGCAGAGGGAGAAGCAGGCTCCCCGCTGAGCAGGGAGCCCGATGTGGGACTCGATCCCAGGACCCTGGGATCATGACCTGAGCCGAAGGCAGACGCTTAACCATCTGAGCCACCCAGGCGCCCTTGGCCAGCATTTTGATACACCTGAATTCATCTGTGTCTTCAAGCTAGTCAACCTGGACTTTTTAGTTATGTGAGCCATTAAAATACATTTTGTTTGTGTGCTTAAGTCATATTTTCTCTTACTAACAACAGAAAACCCATGATACAAAAATGAGTTCTAGAATTTGTGGTTAGAAATGAATGATCCTATAACGTGGAATGGGCTGTTTTAAAGTTGGTGGAGGAGAATGAGGACACTTCCATAACACTTTTTAAATTGCACTTTTAAATATTATCTCAGCTGTTGGAAATGGAAAGCTATGTTATACAATAGCGAAGCAGATGATTAAAGTGTCACCTTTGGTATCTGGGTGCTCAGACCATGTGCTTACTGAAGCTGGAGCATTAATTAGGGGCTTGATAGCAAAGTGGCAGGATACTGGATCTTTATGGATGATATTTTGAAGCCACAGTGGGGGTTCTACCAAAAAGAGACAAGCTTATGTAGAGACTGTCTTGTCTGAAGACAGAAGGAAGAAAATATAACTTGCTAAGAGAGGTCTTTTTTACCTGCAGCCCAGAGTATGAGATGGTTTAAAAGTCTGGTTTTAAATAAAAAAAATTAAAAAAAAAAGTCTGGTTTTACAGGTTTGGAAACTCCTAAACCAAATTCCCAAATTAAAGATATACGAGGTAAAGGTGGTGTGTTCAGGCAAGAAGGTAGGAAACAGTAGGAAGTAAGAGTGAGGCTTAGGGAAAATCTGACTCTCCAGGCCTTTTCAGGGAACTTCTCTGTTATGCCTCCCTGCCTGAAAAGAGGCCAGTTTCTCCCATAATATGTGTGAGGTAGGTTAGCGCACAGGGCAATTAAAACCCTGGTGACAAATCCCTCTCAGGCAGAAGCCAAGATGGAGTCATTAGAATAAGAGAGGATGGGCTGAGCACCTAGACCTATTGCTGAAGAATAAAATTCCCAGGCTGGGTTCTAGATTGGAAAAATATGACCGAAACAGATCCATGGTATTTGAATACTAAGTTATTGAATTAGTTGGGAATCAAAAGACCAAAATCCTGCCAACTATTTAAGAGAATTATAATGCCAGAGAAATACCAAGTCTGTCACGCAAGCTCAATGTCAGTTACTTCAAACCTCCAAATCTCCTCCAACCAGTATATTTAAAGGAAATATTCAGAACTAGTACTTATTCATTTAGTCAACAAATGTTTAATGAGTGCCAGGGGTCAGACATTGTATTCCAAGTCGTCATATGGTTTTAAATGAACCAGATCCCCAACCCCGCCTTGTCTGGCCCCAAACACACAGAACTGAAATTCCAATGAAGAGAGCCAAATAATAAAAAATGTAAACAAACAAATGAATAGATGAAGTCAGATTGTATTAGTGCTATGAGAAAGAAAAAAAAGAGAGAGCTGTGATAGAGATTGACTGTAAAAGGGTGTGATAATATGAAAATTTGGAAACTCTCCTTTTTATTCTAAAGTGTTAACAGGCTGATTTGGCCCTTCTACTAAAAAGCACTGAAGTAGTAAATTACCTTTGGCTTTGACACTGTACTTAGCTCTTTGAAAGGTCCAGGGGTTTAGTATTCATCAATTACCAGTGCAAAGGTAGGCAGTTTCAGGTGGTCTTAATCATTGAAATATTTGAGCATATTTGTCGAAGGCCATCTTCCTTATGTGGAGACAGAAACCTGAAATGCAGACTGGATGGCATATTACAACCACCTAATGAATCTGTTCCCTCCCAATTGGGATCTCGGGCGCATTTACTCATCTTCAACCAGTGTAATTAAAGATGAAAAGTATAACACTGATGTATACTTCTCTGGGGAGGGAGTTGTTTTAATTGTAGACCCATCAGTGGAAAATGAACTATGCTGGAGAAAGATCAGGCTTAATTACACACCTGTTGGTGGTATCGAGCAAAACTGTTGCACTCTGCTGTAATAGGGGAACTACCTAGAAAAACCCTGTGATTTGGCAAAGCTCAAAATATCACCTCATTAGAGCTTATAATTTCTGCCTTTTAAATCATTGAATCATAAAATTTTAGGTGAAAGGAGCTTGAGGTTGTTTAGCATAATTCACATAATTTACAGATGAAACAACTCAAGTCTGGAGGAGTTAACTGACTTGGCCAAATTCACACAAATAACTTGAGAGGCATTTATTAAGCTTCTTTGCTAACTATTCATGTTTTCTAAATGTTATCTATTTAGATTTGAATGGAGATGGTAGAGGTCAGAACCTCTATTTGGAACCTCAGGAAAAGTTTTAAAATTAAAACCAGACAAGTTTCATTTTTAGCCAACTTTTCTCAAAATGTAAGAAACTGACCATTGGTTGGAGGGAAATGGCTATGATCCTAGATCCTTTAGGCAGCCACCAACATACTGGAGCTATAACCAATTCTTCCAAATTCCAGAAGGATATAAAGGATAGAGAACTCTCCAGGAAAAAATCATATTTTTAAATGTCACCTCAGGATTTAACCTGAAATTCCTATTTAATTTTTGTCTTGGTGACTGTTCTAAAGTGTGTGATCCTGTCATCTCTTACCACTTTGCTTAATCCTACACCGCATATGGGTGTAAATAGTTGGCCCCATGCTTCATTTCCCCTGGGCCGCCTCCTGGGATCTGATTTGCTTTTCTTAGGCAAGGTCTTCCAAAGCAAGCAGGCACACCTAGGCACAATAGAGCCAGGGAACTCTAAGATACAAGACAAAAGATGCATGTATTTCTACACACATGTGCAAGAAAGAGAAGAAGGGGAGGGAGAGAGAGATTCATTTATTAATTCAACAACTTTTTACTGAGAGCCCATTGTGTGGCAGGAATACTGATGAGTTCTAGGTTTAGAGATATAAACCAAAGAGATATGATTACTCTCTTTGTGGAATTTATAGTTTTGGAAGAGTTTGAGCACACTTTTGGCACAAATGTTATCTTGGGCTAGATAATTCTTTGTGGTGGGGACTGTCCTGTGTATTGTAGGATATTTTGTGGGATTCCTGGCTTTTACCCACTAGATGCCAGTAGCACACCCACAGTCATGGCAATCAGAAATGTCTCTAGGGGTGCCTGGCTGCCTCAGTTAGTGGAGCATGTGACTCTTGATCTCAGGGTGTTGAGCCCCACGTTGGGTGTAGAGATTACTTAAAAATAAAATCTTAAAAAAAAGAAATGTCTCTAGACATTGCCAAATGTCCTCTGGCTTGGCCCCAGTTGGGAAGCACTGAGCTAGAGAAGGAGCAAATGTTCACACTTAATTAAAACATCACAATGGTATCTAATCCTCTTGTTATATTTTCTTGTTGCTAACTTTAGAAAATCGGTATGGAAAAGAAATATTATTTTTTGGAGGTAAATGTTTTATTGAAATAAAATATATATACATGAAAGTTATGAACCCTAAGTTTATATCTTGAAGAGGTTTTACAAAATGAACATCCTATGTAAATACCCAGATAAGGAAATAAAATATGGTCAGTTCCCTGGAAGCCTTCCTCAAACCCCATCCCAGTCACTATTAAAACTTCTAACATCACAGTATGTACTCTTTTATGATAGGTTTCTTCTGGTCATTGTATCTTTTATGGGAGTCATTCATGTTTTTGCATGTGGAACAGTTTGGTTTTTTCTCATTGATGTATAATATCTTCTTTATCCATTCTATTTTTGTGGACATTTAAGTTGTCTCCATTTTCAGGCCAATAACAATAACAATAACCTGGGTGATGTCAGTAAGATGTCAGAAAAAGAGTTTTTTACACTCCTACCCTCAAAGAATACTGATTTTGACAATGGATAAGAGTAGCTTTGTGGAAGTCTGAGAGTCCAGGGGAGAAGTACCAGCATACTTTTGGAGCAAAAATATCCAAAATTTGGATACATTGAAGAGGGTAAGAGGAATAGTTTCACTCTACCTGCATCACCCCTCCTCCAAGGTGACACAGCTTGGTGACAAGAGAGACCGGCTCAGCCTATGATTTCTCCTACAGGGAAAAGTGAGAGAATGAGAATTAGTGCCTCATTGCCCTCAATGTACAGGATAAAGTAAAAAAAAAAAAAAGCTCACTTCTTTCTTGCCCCATCCAGGATACTGGAGTGAGCTGAGTGACTGAGGAGCAGAAAGGGGCTGGGAGAACAGCAGCCAGAGCTTAGAGCATATAAAAGTTACACGGAACCTACTAGCTACTTTGTGGACTCCATAAAGAAGCCCATGTATGGGTCTCTGGAGATGCCTTGCCTGTGGATCCTCCCAGTGGGCATGACCAATATTCATTGTGCCTCACCTCACCCCCCCAACCCCATTCCCCCGCCCTGTAGCTGGCTCCCTGTGTGTGCCCCCAGGGGCAGTGATTGTGAGCCTTTGTAGAAGGCTAGTGCCCATGCACAGAAACCAGGGCTGACTCTGTGGGACTGGGAGAAAACACATAAAGTTGAGCAGTTAGTACTACCTTAGGGAAAGCAAACCAGGAGGCTATCAGCACATGGCCTGGGTTTCCAGGATGGAGAAAAAGCATACAATTAAAAAAATGTCCTTCTAAGAGGGAATAAGAAGTGTGGAGTGGGTGAATCCATAGAAAAGATTGAGAAAGCCTCAGAATTCCCAGCATCACTGACAGATGGTATTTCTTTTCTGAAATTAGTCAGTAAAAACTGGAGGAGGTGATTGCTACTTCAAATGTAAAGATAGCAATGCAGACTTTAAGAAACACGAAAAATCAAGGAAACATGATACTACCAAAGAAACAGAATAATTTTCTTTTTTTTTAAAGACTTATTTATTTGAGAGAGAGAGAGAGAGAGAGAGCACGCAGGATGGGAGGGGCAGAGGAAGAGGAGGAGAATCTCAAGCAGATTCCCTGCTGCTCACAGAGCCTGACCTGGAGCCTGATTTTACGACCCTGAGATCATGACCTGAGCCAAAAACAAGAGTCAGATGCTTAACTGACTGAGCCACCCAGGCACCCCCAGAATAATTTTCTAGTAACTGACCACCAAGAAAGGGAAATCTGTGATTTTGGAGCAAAAATATCCAAGATTCAATATAGTTGTTTATATTCGATACAGTTTTTTTTTAAGATTTTATTTATTTATTTGACAGAGAGATAGAGCACAAGTAGGCAGAGTGGCAGGCAGAAGGAGTAGGAGAAGCAGGCTCTCTGCTAAGTAGAGAGCCTGATGTGGGGCTCAATCTTAGGATCCTGGGATTATGACCCGAGTGGAAGGCAGACGCCTAACCGACTACGCCACTCAGGCACCCCTGATATAGTTGTTTTAAGGAAGCTAAGTGAGCTACAAGAAAACACAGAAAGACAATTAAAGAAAATCAGGAAAACAACACAAGAACAAAACAACAAATTTAACTGAGAGATAGAAATCATAAAAACCAAACAAATTCTGAAGCTGAAGAGTACAGTGAATGAAATGAAAGGTGCAATAGAGAGGATCAACAACAGACTTGATCAAGCAAAAGACTCTGTGAACTGGAGGAGAGGTCATTTGAAATTGCAGGCATATCTTGGAGATGCTATGGGTTCAGTTCCAGACTACCACAATAAAGTAAATATCACAACAAAGTGAATCAAATGAAATTTTTGGTTTTCCAGTGCATATAAAAGTTATGTTTAAGCTACATTGTAGTCTATTAAGTGTGCAGTAGCATTACATCTAAGAAAACAATGTAAATACTTTTTAAAAAATATTAAAAAAATTTTAAAGTAATCTCTACACCCAATGTGGGGCTTGAACCTACAACCCTGAGATCGAGAGTCACATGTTCTATTGACTGAGCCAGCCAAGTGCCCCAACAATGTATATACCTTAATTAAAAAATACTTTATTGCTAAAAAATGCTAACCATCATCTGAACTTTCAGTGAGTTATAATCTTTTTGCTGGTTGAGGGTCTTGTCTCAATGTTAATGACTCCTGACTAATCGGGGTGGTGATGACTAAAGTTTGAGGTGGCTGTGGCAATTTCTTAAAATAAAACAATGAAGATTGCCACATTGGTCAACTCTTCTTTTCACAAATGATTTCTCTGTAGCATGTGATGCTGTTTGACAGCATTTTACCCACAGTAGAATGTCTTTCAAAATTGGTGTCAATTTTCTCAAACCCTGTCACTGCCTTTCCAACTATGTTTATGTAATATTCTAAATCATTTAATGTCATTTCAACAATTTTCACAGCATCTTCACTAGGGATAGTTTGCACCTCAAGAAACTACTTTCTTTGCTCATCCATAAAAAGCAACTCCTCATCCTTTCAAGTTTTATCATGGGACTGAAGCAATTCATTCACATCATCAGGCTCCAGTTCTAATTCTAGTTCTCTTGCTATTTCCACCACATCTTCAGTTACTTCCTCCACTGAAGTTTTGAAAGCCTCAAAGTCATCCATGAGGGTTGGAATGAATTTCTTCCACACTCTTGCTCATGTTGATACTTTGACCTTTTCCCATGAATCATGAATGTTCTTAGTGGCATCTAGAATGGTTGATCCTTTCCAGAAGGTTTTCACTTGACTTTGCCCAAATCCATCAGAGGAATCACTATCCATGGCAGCTATAGCCTTACAAAATTTATTTCTCAAATAATAAGACTTGAAAATCAGGAGTACTCCTTTATCCATGTGTTGCAAGGTGTTGTGTTAGCGGGCATGGAAACAACATTAATCTCTTGTCATTCTTTATCAGAACTCTTGGGTGACCTGGTGCATTGTCAAGGAGCAATGATATTTTGAAAGGAATCTTTTTTTTTCTTTTTTTTTTTTTTTTTTTGAGCAGTAGGGGTCTCAACAATGGCTTAAAATACTCAGGGAACCATGTTGTAACCAGATGGGCTGTTATCCAGGCTTTGTTATTCTATTTACTGACAACAGGCAGCATAGATTTAGCATAATTCTTAAGGGCTGTAGGATTTTCAGAATGGTAAATGAGTATTGGCTTCACTTCAAATCACCAACTGCAATAGCCCCTAACAAGCCCCTTGAAGCTTTGAAGCCAGGCATTGACTTCTCCTTTCTAGCTAAGATGCCCTGGATGGCATCTTTTTCTGAAGAAGCTATTTCATTTACATTGGGAAAATCTGGTGTTTAGTATAACCACCTTTATTAGTTATCTTAGCTAGGTCTTTTGGAAAGCGTCCTGCAGCTTCTGCATCAGCACATGCTACTTTACCTTGTACTTCTGTGTTATGGAGATGGCTTCTTTACTTAAATCTCATGAACCAATCTCTGCTCGCATCAAACTTTTCTTGTGCAGCTTCCTCACTTCTCTCAGCCTTCATAGAATTGAAGAGAGCTAGGGTCTTGCTCTAGATTGGGCTTTGGCTTAAAGGAATGTTGTGGCTGATTTGATCTACTATCCAGACCACTAAAACTTTCTCCATATCAGCAATAAGGCTGATTTTTTTTTCATTTGTGTGTTTAATGAAGTAGCACTTTTAATTTCTTTCAAGAACTTTGCTTTGCATTCACATCTTGACTAACTGGCACAAGAGGCCTAGTTTTTAGCCTTTCTTGGCTTTTGACATGCCTTTCTCAAAAAGCTAAAACAATCCTAGCTTTTGATTTCAAGTGAGAGACATGGGACCCTTCCTGTCACTTCAACACTTAAATGGCATTGTAAGGTTATTAATTGGCCTAATTTCAATATTTTATATCTAAGGGAATAGGGAGGCCTGAGAAGAGGGAGAGATATGGGAGACTGTCCAGTTGGTGGAATAGTCAAACCACACACATTTATAGATTAAGTTCCCCATCTTATATGGGCATGGTTTCTGGCATCCCAAAACAATGACAATAGTAACATCAAAGATCACTGATCACAGGTCACCATAGGAAATTAATAATAATAATAAAATTATATAATCTATAATATAATTATTCTTATATAATATATTCTTATATATTCTTATATAATGTATAGAATATATATTAGAATATTATATATAAGAATATTCTATAGATATTCTTATATAATAATATATAATAATTACATAAGAATAATTATTATTATTATACTTTGAAATATTGTGGGATTTACCACAGAGACATGAAGTGAATAAATGCTGTTGGAAAAATGGTGCTGATAAACTGGCACAATGCAAATATGTGAAGTGCAATAAAGTGAAGCCCAATATCTGGGTGGTAGGGCCAGGTGCTGGTCAACGGGTAAACCTTCAGTTGAATGATGAATATGTTCTGAGGATTTAATATACAGCATAGTGATTATAGTTAATTATACTGTGTTGTAGGCTTGAAATTTGCTAAGACAGTGTATCTTAGATGTTTTCAATACATGCACACGCAAAAGTTACTATGTGAGATGATGACCTTGTTAATTGGCCTGATCGCGATAA